>NC_091789.1:40401509-42801509 GCF_029378745.1 Bos indicus
AGGGAGTGGAGGGGGCAGGACAACAGGACTCTGACTTTGGGGCCATCTGAGTAGGACAGACCCACCAGCAGCACCAGCCAGAAGACAACAAAGCCAGAAGAGGGGCAAGGCCAAGGCCATAGGGTGGGGAGGTGGGACCACCAACACAGGCTAGGCTAACCAGCCCACTAAGGATCCCATCTTCTGGGAGGGACAGTTGCCAGGGGCCCATCTGACCCCTGGGATCTCTCACAGTGGTAACTAAGCCAGGACTCGCCAGGGCCTGGCCCTTAAGCAAAAGCCAACCACAGGCCTGCCGTTGGTAGGGAGGGGGTGAGGCCAGGGGCACATTTGTCAACCCATACAGGGCCTAGTCCCCTGAAACAAGGCACCTGGCAGCAGACGGGAGCCTTTGCAGGCAACCTGAAACATACTTTTCTGTACTTTCAGAAAAGAGACCAGCTGGGGATCCATCTCTGTCCCCAGACCCCTCCCCCACACTGAGCCAGGGCTGCCTCTCCACATCACCTCTGTGACATCATGAAACAGTTTAGGAAGCTGACCACTTAATTGGCTGCCTGGCCCATGACCCAGATTCTAGAATCTCCAGAGAGTATTTATGGGGCACCCCGACCCTGGCCTGAGGCCCTTCTGCCCTGAGCATTCACTGCTGGGGTAGAGAATGCTCCTGAGCTAGACTGGCTCTATGGCTAGTCAGAGCTCCCACAAGGCACACACAGCAGCCCCGCTGGCCCCACTAACTTGTGGGGAGCCTGCAGCAGGGGACCCCCATGATTCCTCCCCAGATCTAAATGTTGATTCAGGAGAGACTTTGGAGAAGCAGGGTGACCAACCCAAGAGCCCAGATCCAGGTCTCCATGACAATCTGCCCCCACAGGGCCCGAAGCCAGAAATGGCCAGCAAGGAAGAGAACAACACCTT
Organism: Bos indicus; assembly: GCF_029378745.1. Classification (NCBI taxonomy): domain Eukaryota; kingdom Metazoa; phylum Chordata; class Mammalia; order Artiodactyla; family Bovidae; genus Bos; species Bos indicus. Next base: position 40,402,431 of record NC_091789.1, read on the forward strand.
CCTTGGGCTGTCCTTCCCCAGGAAGCTCTGGAGAATCGTGGAGGATGAGGCCTTCACCTCTGTGCGCTGGAACGATGAGGGAGACATGGTGGTCATTGAGGCAGATCTCTTCCAGACAGAGGTCCTCCAGCGCAGAGGTGCAGACCAGATCTTTGAGACAGACAGCATCAAGAGCTTCATCCGTGAACTGAACCTGTATGGTTTCAGTAAAATCTCCCCTTCGGATCACTCTGCAGGGAAGAAGATGATGGTAATGTAGAAAGTCCTTTTGGGGAGGCTAGACTAGATAAGCTGAGTGCTGGACGGGTTTCATTTCCCAGGGGAACGTTGTTCTCATGAGAGGGTGGTTAAGGAAAGAGGAGAACACAAGGTCTGTCTTGTTTCACCACCCACCTTAGACAGGATCCACAGGGGTGACTCCAGACCCTGAGCGGCCACTGAATGTCAGGGACCGCCAGTAACACCTCAAGTGAGGATGGCCCAGGGGCACTCTAGGGAGCAACATGCTAGGGCCTCATAACCTTCCACAATGAAGAGATCTTGTCTCTATACATAGGCATGGCTGGGACGGTGGTGGGGAGGAGGGAGGCTAGGAAGGCCTCTTCTCCCCTTGCTGTCTAAAGTGATTCGTTTTCTTTCAACTATCGCAACTCCAATTTTCAGAGAGACAAGCCTCTCCTCCTGCGGAACATCCAAAGAGAAAGAAGCTTGTGGAGAGAGCTCGTCTCTCTCGCACTGAGGTGCACGAGACGATGTGCCACGGAGCATGCTCGCAGGCAGTGTCATGTGCTCCACCTGTTGCGTGTAGCGGGTGGGCAAGAAAGTCCACAAGGGAACCCCACCTCTCGCAGAACCCCACCGGCGATCATTTGTGCTCTCTCACCTTTGGTCTATGGGCAGTGTAGCCAGGCGGGCCGGGGCAAACCATCTCCCCAGGGAGCAGGGTGGCCCCAGTGGAAAGGGCACATCCAGCAATACCACGTCTGCACCCCCAGCTACTTCTGGAAGGGGGAGTACAGGGCAAATGCCCGAGAGCCTCCCAGAGTACCCAGATTATGATTCAGTGATGGCTTTGTACAACACCTGTTACTCCCTCCTGACGGCAGCCCTTTCCTTCACGGCCCCAAACGAGGCCCCTGAGGCAGAGGAGGAGCAGGGAGAGTCCTCAGATCACACATGTGTACTCTGTGAGCAGGTCAAGGACAAACCCAATCCCTGACCTCTCAGGTTATTAGGGACACTCAAAAGTACTCTTGTCATAAAAAATTGATTTTTGGCTCTAATAAAGTGGAGCAAAACTACACAGGAGTAAATAAAGAATTGAATGAAAACTGCGAGTCTGTGTTCTTTGTCTGTCCATGCTATTCACACGGCGCCGGGTGAGCCAGATGAGGCTGGAAGCCCACGCCTCATGCAGGCTTCTGTCTGGTCCCCGTGGTCCCTTTTCATTGGAAGCAGCAGCATTTCACATGCTTGGCCAAGGGTCTGGCTCACTAGCCGAGTGCTGAGGCCAGCCAGGACAGGCTGGTCACTGCTCAGCAGACGGCCCAGCCGGGCTCCTGACCTTGGGGTTGTCACCTTCCCTGAGTCATGCACCCTGAAGCAGAAGGGACTTCTCCTTGGTCCCCCAACAATGCCACAAGTTTCTGCTCAGCAGCTGAGCATCTCCAGCTGTTGATCCAGGGGCCACCCCTCAAGAGGCTGACCAGAAAGCAGGGTCACCCCACCGGCCAAGGGCCTTGCAAACACATGACATCAAACCCAAAGACAAGTACAAGGTTTCCACAAAGTGAACACCAGCCCTTGTCACTCTGCCCTCACAGGTGTATTTAGGAGCCTGTCTTTGGATGTGAGGCAGCCAGGCACCGCATCCAACACACATGCTTTATGAGCCAAGGGACACATTAGAGCAGGGCAAGGGTCACCTGCAAGGACAAACCACGGCCTGTTTCTGGGCCTGTGGGCCTCTCTGCCTGCCAGAGGCCTCACTGGCTGCTCACGCGCGTGGCTCAGCCCCGCCCCTAGCCTTCCCCCATCACCCCCCCGGGACACTTGTTGGACATCAGGAGTTTGAACCAGAACAGAGAGGGGAAAACACTAACCAGTTTCATAACAACACATTTCTCTCTCAACCACCCAGACCCAGCAGGGGCAAAACGAGTGGCGATGCCAACTTATCATAAAGGTCAAAGGTCCTGGAGACTCATGCTGAGTCCTGAGCTGCACCACATGAGGGGTATCCCAGACCCCCAACCCGCACCAAGTTGGCATCACACCCCAGGTGGGGCTGATTGAGACAGAACCATATGGGCACGTCCAGGAAGCAGTGGTGACTGGACAGTGTCACCATGTACAGTGGTCTTGGCCACCTTCCTCTCGAGAGCCCATCCTTACAGGCCTCCTGCCCAAAGGGGATCAGGTGCTCGGGGATGTCCACCAGGAAGAGTCGTCTTCCCGGCCCCTCCCAGGGACGGGCTGCAGCAGCCAGTGGGGCTTGGCGAGCACAGTCCAGGTACTTGTCTGAAGGTCGGGTAGCAGGGCTTGATTCTCCAGCTCCTCTACCTCATCGGCATCTAGGTTTTCTGGGCACAGCAAAGCTTCCCCAGTTTCCAGGAGACCTGTGTGCAAAGACAGGACACAGAAGGAGAACAAGGTGATTTAAAGTCATGCCTGCTAGAGACTAAGAGGAAACCCAAGGTGAAGCGGGTCCCCTGGATGAGCATTTTCAGATGGGCTCACCGTTGGCGAAGGGAATTCGGTGCAAGGCCAAGCCAGGGAGGGAGTGAAATGAAAGGCAGAGGCCTGGTGCTTCCATGAACCCACCTGGCCATGGCCAGTTTCTCAGTCTGACCACTGCAGGCTGTAGGGACAGAGAAAGAGGGCTCTGGCAGGAGCCAGCAGCATCAGGTCCCCAAGGATTTACCAGCAGAGAGGTTTGCTGTGGGGCCTCACCCCTGGGGAATCATGGGTACTGTGCTCACGCTGGCTGCTGCAGTGTGGTTATTGAACCCAGGCTGGGTGCTTACTGCTGCTCTCACGGTCTCTGCCAGGCACACAGACATACGTGAGGACACACACACACACACACACACACACACACACAAAGTGCACTGTGCAGACCTAGACCCACCTCTGGCTCAGAGCACAAAATGGAGACTGACGCCAGGGAGGGGTCAGGCACCTCGTGCCATTGTCGACCCAGCCAAGTACCCTCGCTGTCCCTCTGAAGAAATCTTAGCCTCGCCCACCCCCCACAAACTGGTTCAACAGAAAACAAATGGACACAACCCGGCTGAGATCCAGGGCAGCACAGGGGGCCATTGCAGGCAGCATGGGGCAGGGCCTCACTTGCCCATGATCACTGAGGCTGAACTTGTCCCCATCCCGGCAGCAAGGCCTGGATCTGGGGCGAGGCTCATCCTCAGCCTCTGCCCCAGCAGCTCCCTCCAGGCCACATCCACCCAGTCCCAGTGTGCTATGTGGATGGCCAGGGTACAGTGCCAGTGGTCATGTAACACGGGCCGCCATTGCCTCTCCAGGGGCTTGACACCATTTAAGATGAAACCCACTTAAGGCTGTCAGGACAGACAGCTGAACTTCACCTCCCAGGGTTCCAAGGGCTTCACGTGGCTGTGGATACACAGAACCACAAAGGTCAGGAGCCTGACCCAGCAGCCTCCAAACTCACAGGCCTGGGCCGGACCTCCGCTCTACATGCCCGAGCACCCTCCAAGCCTGCTGACACAGAATGTGTGTGTGTGGGGGGTGGTCAGAGAGGTCTGGCTTTTTCCATCTGTCTCCATGGGGTCCACTGATGGGAGGGTTGTGCCCCAGAATACCCGTCCTTCACATGCAGTCTGTGGGGAAGTCAGCAAGGAGGGCAGGACAGCAAGAGAGAGGCACATGGTGAGTTCCAAGACAGAGGGCACCAAAACCCTAGGAGCACTGAGGAGGGAGGCTTCACTGGCTTCACAGTGCAGTGGGCAGGTTTTGGTCCTCTCCAGCATAGATGGGCACTGTCCTGGGCTTAGCTTACACCACCCCCAGCCCCTACCCCACCCCTCAGCTCCTGGGCCCATCCCTGCCCACGCTCTGCAGATCTACCATCTTAGACCAGGGTTGATGAGGGCAGATCTGTGCTAACCAACCTGGCTTCTGTCCTGGGGCTGCCCTGGACCTCAGACAGCCTTGCCAGGTATCTTCCCCATGCCTTTGGGAGCCACCTTCCTTGCAGCCCTTCCCACACCACGGCCTCCACTGTTATCAGATGCCCTGGCCCCTGCCCAGAGCCTAGAGAAAGAACAAAGAGAAGGAACCTCTGGGATGGGTGTGCTCCTGTACTTGCCAAAGTCTGGGACAGCACCACGCAGGGAAATACAGAATTCAAATAACCCGCTAGGTTACTGTCACCTCGTTTGACACCTGAGGAGGCACTGAAGGATAGAGAGATACCCCATAACTGCAAGGGACCTGACCACATGCACCTCTGTCCTCACTTCTTTCCTTATACCTTGGGAAGGGGGTCCCTGCTCATCTGGAGGGGTTGGAGGCAGAGGAGCATAGCAGAGGCGCTGGCCTGAACCTGTGCAGGGTCTCAGCACCTGGCTGGAAGCCTCTGTTTCCATGTGGCTGGTGAGGACGGGGACACGGGTCCGGAAGCACCCAGCCCAGAGCCTCCGGGGCATTTCCTTCCCGAGCACAGCAGCAGAGATGCAGGTTCTCACAGGCCCATCAAGGCCCCACATGATCTGGCTCCCACCCTGGTGGCCTGCTCTCCTCGACCCTGGATTTAACCGCCTGGTTGCCATGAAGGCCGTCCATCCTTGGAACATTCCATTGTGTTCCTTCCTGAGAGCCTTTGTAGGGTGTTGAGGAATCATATTGTGTCCCCTCAGAGTCAGGTGCTGGAGTCTCAATCCCAAGTACCTCGGTGTGATGTTACATACAAAGAAAAAGTCTTCACAGAGCTGATGGGGGTCAAGTGAGCTCAATAGGATGGATCCTCCTCTAACAGGATGGCATGTCCCCATACAAAGGACATATTTAGAGACAGACTGGCACACAGGAGATCCGGGGTGAAGAGGAAGGTGGAGATCTTCAAGCCCAGACATACCACCATGGCCAGCAATGCCCGGAAGTGAGGGGGGGAAGAGATGTGACAGACTCTCTCCACAGCCCTCATGAGAGCCAACGTCAGCCAACACCTCAACCTCGGCTGCTGGCCTCCTGAACCAACAAGGTTCATACTTTGAGCCACCAGGTGCCATCCTGATGCGACTGCCGGCAAAATGAAGCCAGACGATCAGCCTTGCCCTGACATCTCTCTGCCAGGGGAAATTGGGGCATGGGGGGATGTCCTTCTCTAGTCCCAGGACCTTAGGTACACTCCTCCTCTTCTGCACAACTTCATGTGCATGTTTTCATCACCTCACACGGTGTCTGTTTACATCTCCCAGTTTCAGGGATCCAACACAGTTACTGATGCTTCCCCCTGATGGAAGGGAAGGGAAAACTCATTCTGCCAATACAGCCACTCAAGATGACCACACACTCACTGAAGAAACCATGCAGGAGGAGGCCTGGGGCAAAGAACACACACCTGAGGTACTGACACACACCAGCAAATGGCCTTCTGCAAAGGCATCCCCCGTTTCCACTCCAGCAACAACAGGCAAGGGTGTTATGTCCTCACACCCTGGCTGGCCCTGAGCATCATCATTTGGTTGAAACTTTGCCCACCTGCTGAGTGACAAGGGTCACATTTTTCACTGGGTCTGGCTTGGTTCCCAGGTAGCCTGGCTGGCCCCCTGGGCTTGGTCATTGCTATGTCTTCTACTAGGGTATGTGACTGGATCCCAGGCTTGCCAGTTTCCACCATTCAGTTTTTTAGCCAACTCATCCCCTCCTGGGTGCCTCCAAATCTCATCAGTGTGGGTGGAATCCTGAGCAAAAAGGGGCTCAAGTACTTCTACCACTTGAAGCAGAGGGTGCCTGCTTGTTGGCCAGAGGGAGAAAACACACTTCTGCCTGCTTGACTGGGCATCTTCACTTGCACGAGGACCAGAGGAACAGGAAGGAAAATCATCAGTGACAATACCCAGTCTTGGACAAGCCACCACGGTCTTCTCCTCAGCAGATGCCTCAGACCACAAGGACACAGTAGGGCCCAACTGTGAGAAACACATGTGCATGTTCCCTTAGGGTTGGTTCTGCTCATCACAGCAGCTGGCCTGTCCTTATGTGGCTGGGTAGGGACCCCATCAATGCCTTAGTCAGCAGCACAGAAACCATCCCGCAGGAGTGATGGTGATTTATAGTCCAGGAGAACCCCCGCAAGGAACCAGAGAAAATGACTCCTCTCCTCACACTGCCACTCTGGAAGGATCCTGGGGTCACCATATTCCAACGGTCGGCCGCCCTCCATGGACTTGTGGTTGGGCCCCACCAGGAGGGGAACCATGAACAAGCAGCTGAGCCTGCAGGGTCAGGCCTGGGTGGGGGCTGCTCATAGGGGGAAGGTGGGGCTCGCTTGGGGTCCACAGTCTGGGGGTGGAGTATGAGGCTGGAAGGAGGTCAAGGATGCCTTCACACGTGTCCCAGGGCATCACCAGGACACACACATGGAAAGAAAGCAGGTGGGGACTGTGGCCATGGAGGGGACCTGAATGTGCTGCTCGGCCCGCATGCAGGTGCTCCTGGTCCAGAGCCTGGAAAGCCCTGTCTGGAGGTAACCTCCATGCATGAAGCAGGTCCCCCCTTCCTACAAACAGAGTGAGTCACGGGCACTTTGGGATGGCTGGACTGTGGCCGCCAGGCAGGACAGTGGTGCACCACCAGGACCGAGACTGCTGAGAGTGCTGGCTGGCCTCAGTTGCATGGCACCCACAAACACTGACACCTGTCATTTCTGGTGTGTACGGCTGCCTGTACACATGCAGGCACACATTTACATAGACACGCCCATATGCAGACACGCACATATGAACAAAGGCGCATTCCTTCACTGGCCTCTGTCTGCTAGGGAGATGAAACAGAATCCACCACACTCTGAGGGCACCTGGAAGGTCAGGCCGGGAGGAACCTGCAGATCAGCGGCCTGGAGAAGGACCCAGAGGAGGACCAGGAAAGTGAGCGGCTGGGAAGAAGAGAGGGGCGGAGGGCAGGAGGAACAGGGCAAGGAGTCAGAGGCTGAAGTGTGGGAAAGACCTGGGTGAGAAGGAGCTTCTGGAGAAGGAGGCAGGGTGGGGTGAGGGCTGGGCCTGGGTGGAGCCATCACAGGCGGGGTGAGGCTGACAGGATTGAAGTCCAGGGAACCCACGGAGAGTGGGTCTGTCCAGCTTCATGGCGGAGGCCAGACTGTGCCCTTTTGAGTCCTTGCCATAGGCGTCCAGTCCGTGAGACTCAGCCAGAGTCAAAGTGACTGCGACCCAGGGTCTTCAGCAACTGCATCTGAGCTTCAGAGTGGACCCCAAGGGCCAGGGAAGCAGGTAGAGGGGCAGCCTCTGGGCAGAGTTTTCCAATCTCTGGGCTGAAAAGCCCAGGCTGGCTCCCCTCCAAGCCAACCTGGGACTGGTGGCCAATGCTGAGCAACAGTCTATTTTTTTGAAAGGCAGAATAAAATCCTCACTGTGTTTCCTGCTGCCCCTGGGACCTGAGATGTCTCAGAGAAAGGCAGCTTCACCTTCAAACAGTTTCCTGTCTCTTCCTCTTCGTCTGGGGGCTCAGCCCACCAGGGCAGCCACCTGACTCTGCTCCTGACCGCCCCACCCTCCCTGCTGTGTCCCTGCCTCCCAAGTGACTGATCACAGTAAATACTCTTTTTCCTGTCCCACTGCTACTAGCTGAGCTCAGGCCTCATGGCCTGGGACTGGTGCTGTCAGCCTACAGCCCCCTATCAGTCTGGACCCCTCTTGTCTCTCCTCCTCCCAGACAGCATTGCACACACCACTGATTCTGTGTAACACCACAAGCACATCTGTCCTCAACCCTGGAAGGAAAGCACAGTGGAGCCCTCTCCTATTTAAGCCCCAACCCATCTGTTGGTACCTTGGGGGGCTTCCAGTAGTCCCAGGTCTCCTTCCTTGTCACCCAGCACTCTGTTAGCTGTGCTGGCCCTGGGCTCTGTACAGAGCTCATCTGGGCCCCCACACTTTCTCATGCAGTTCTGCCCCTGGACCATTGGCCAATCTTGTCCTGCCCCTGGACCTCTGGCTCCTCTTGTCCTGACCACCTACTGTCTTCCCTCCAGGCACGACTGTAACACCCCCTTTCTACATTTGCCCAAGTATCAGGCACTCTCATCTGGGAGTTCTGGGGCATCTTGCATCTTCCTGCTGCCCGCCTTTGTCCCCTACTTTCTCCCAGACTGTGGCAGTTGTGCACGAGTCTGGACCCCCACAGGGTCGCTGAGACCCAGGAAGGCAAGGCCAGGATCTCCTTGGTTCCTGTTAGCTGGGTACCCACACAACTGCTGCTGTGGGAATGTTGAAGTCAGCAGGCAGCCTGCTCTCTCCTTGCAGAAGCCTCCTGACCACAAGTTGAAGGGGCAGGGGGCTGCCTCCTGAATTTGAGGCCTCAGCACTGTGGGGACCCAAGCAATCAACACAAACTCCCTCATGCTGGCGCCCCACTCCTCGCCCCAAGGACTGGTTACCAGCTGCCTCCAGACACCCCAGACACATATGAAACCAGTAGTGGTTTCAGATCATGAGGGAGGGTCCTGTGAATAGTGGATGGGCTGCTGCTGTTCTTCCCACATCCTGGTTTTGAACTATACCTCGCCCAGCGAACTGGACACCCTATGAAGTGTGGCTGCTGATGGGTGGCAGCTGTGAGGCCCTGCTCCATGGCATTGCTCTGCACCTGTCCCTTCCCTGCTGCTGGCCCAGCTCTCCTCACGTGCCCAGATGTGAGGACTGAGCCATGTGGATTGCTGCCTCCGAACCCCACCTGGATCTCTGAGGCTTGATGAGGGTTCCATTTTGTCCCTGCTGTATGTTTGTGGGCAGCACTGACCTGGGACAGGCTCAACCCAGATTCTCGGTTTCCCTTGTGTCCTCCTTGGCCGATGTGTTTTCCTCTCTGAAATGCCTGTTACCCATCTCTCCGCTGAGCTCTGTGTCCTATCTGTACTGAGTTGTGGGCACTTCTTTCAGGGTGTGGGTGCTCATCCCGCCCTGGTGTTTGTATTGCAGATTCGTCCTCTTCTGTTTGGAGGCTAGCAGTGGACTCAGTATTTACCTAGTGTCTCGGAGCCATAGGTGCCCCACAGGTCAGCCTGTGTCTGTCAGGTCCTCCCACCGGGGGCCACCATCCACCCCAGGCTTGGCACCTGGAGTGAGCAGTCCCTGAGGAGACGCTGCCTTGGCATCCAGCACTCTGCCCGTGAGAGAGGGCTCCTTCACATCTGTTTCAGTCCCTTGGTACCTGCCTAGCTTTGGTTCTGGGCCTTAGACTCCCACATGCAGGACAAGCCCAGGGGCAGCCATGTAGCTTCAGGAGGTCAGCCAGACCTACTTCCCCTCTGTCCCCAGGGCAGCTCCTGTTGACTGCACCTCTCTCCATATGGCCCAGATGGAGGGGCCAGCCTGAGAACTGGATGCATTTCTGATTTAATCTCAGTTCTGATGCAGTTATTTGAGAAGATGTGGCACACATGGGACCTGTGGACATGGATGGCCACTCTGCTGCTGCTCCTCAGGGTGCTGACTGCCCAGGGGATGGGGCACCACCCAGGGGGGGCTGGGGGGTCTTCTGTGACCCTCTGACGCTGCCCTGCTTGCATTCACATCACAGGCTTTTATATCACGTCTGACCAGGGGATGGGAGATGCTGGTTTCCACATGTCCATCACTCCCAAGCTCTGGGGTCTATGGGGGCTTCACTGTCCTCCATCTGGGCAGGTTGGCCATGACCTGGGTGCCACAACCCTCAGCACTGGAGGGGGCTTCTGGACACCAGGCTGCGGCCCACAGAATGGATCCAGCTTAGTTTGTGAGAACGAGAAGCAGGGAGGGTGGACTGAAGTGTGCGTTGCCATCCCATACTCATGGTGAGAGGACTTCAGTGAGTAGACTCTCCTGCTCTGGGTGGGAGCCCCATCCAGCTACCTTTTGAATGCTGTGTGCCCACCATGGCGACTTGGCCAAGCACAGAGAGGGTGTGAGGAGTCAATAGCAGAGGATGCCCATAAAGTGTCACCATAAGTGAGAAGGTTTATCCAGTTCGTGAGTGGGGCGTGTATCCCCCCTCTTTTTCTATGCGTTTCTCTTTTAATCGATGGAGTTCACACAGGGTTTCCATTCGGCCTTACCATCTTTTCCTCACATCACATGTTCCCCCAGGTTCTGAAGGACTCCTCGACAGATGTCTCACTAAGCCCTGCACCTGGCTGTGGGGGATACTGCATTCCAGGTCCCCCAGCTCAAGACCAACTGACAAATCCTCAGGACTGGGCCCATGTCCCTTGCCCCTTGACCCCCTTATGCCCAGAAACCCCAGCCCAAGGGGTGGTCCAGAAGGGGTTGCAGAGTCAGAGTTAACAATGTTTCTCATGTTGTGTCACATTGACTGTGTGTCTGGCAACCTCCACCCCTCTGGTGGTCCCACCTCACTGTGTGGGTTCACCATCTCAGAGCCTGAGGTCCCTTTGGGAGGGGATGGGGTCATTCCCGTGTCTGTTTGCTGTGGTATGGCAGCATCCTTCTCCCGGGGTCCTGCCCCATTCCTGTTCCTCAGTTCCAGACCTGAGAACTAGCTCAGTGGCTGAACCTGGGCGAGGGATCTTGACCTGTTTACTGGGATGGCTGCCCTAGGCCTCAGTGTCATTTAGACTATACCTTGGTTGGTTACCCACCTATCTAGCTTCCAGGAGGCCGTGTTGTGTTGACTACTTGCCCTGCTCTGTGGGTCCGGCCTCCTGGGAGGCGGCAGCCTTCGTCATGGTCCCTGGCTCCTGGCAGCTCAGTGCAACCCATGACCTCTGCTGCAGCCCCTGGGCAGCAGGTATGGGGGAAGGGGGGTGTTGTCCATCTCCTCCATCACCCAGCCCGGAATGCCAGCCTGTGTTGCACAGTGATTTTGCTCTGCTTGGTGGCTGGGCAGTAGATGATCAGCTCTTCCCGCGCTTCCTTGGTTTTTGTGCTGGTAGTGCCGTGGGTCCTGCTGCAGATCAGGGCAGCCAGCTCCCCTGATTTCTGGGACAGAGGGGCACCTATGGTGGAGGACTCTGGTCCAGTTTGCTCCCTGGTGGGGGAACCAGCTCTTTATGGGGTGGGGAGGTGGGCTGCTCCTGCAGGCTCAGAAGTTCAGAGATGTCTGGGATGTCCCGGTCTTCTAGGGCCTGCCTCCCAGTCTCCCTGGCCTTCATGTCAGGGATGCATGTTTTCCCAAGAGGACATCCAATGCCAGTGGGTCAGGCCTGCCTTGGTGGAACATTCAGTGTCTTTGAGATTCAGCCACTCCTATTGAATCTTGGGCCGATGTTTGTCCACTGCCTGAAGCTTTGTCAGCTTCCAGGGAGACCCTGGCCACCATCCCACCTTGGTTCTCACTGTTCTTCATCCTGGGCTGGTCATCCGCCTGAAGACAGCAAAGATAAGAAGTCACTACCCTCTATTCACCCCACATTCCACATGCCTGGATCTTACTTGCTGGGGAATTCCTCTCCCCTTGCCAGCCCAGAAAAGTTCTAGCAGCTGGACTGTGGTCTTGAGCCCAGGTCTGAGTGCACATAGACTACCCCCAGGATGGGTCCTCATAACCAGTGGGACAGGGATGTCAACCAAGTACCGGGCCCATCTTGCCACTTCTACTTGGACCACTCCAGGGCCAGCCTTCTTGGTATGGGTCCTTTGTGAGGCTGTTCACACGGGTGGGGAGGGTGGGGAGTTGGTGCTGGAGGCTGGCTGGGGACTCACCACCAAGGGGACAGGGAGCAGGCATGGTTGAACAGGGCATCCCTTCACCTGTGATGTTGACCTGACAGTTCCTGCCAGCCCATCGGGAGGTGCATAGCACAGACAGGCATTGGAGGTGTCCACAGTGGGCCCTGGTGTTCAGGACCTCACAGTGCCTGAGGCCTCGTGATTGCTATTGACCGAGCAGGAAAACAGAAACCAGGATTTGGTGCCCAAGCAGTGGCTGTGTGTACACACAGGACACCAAGTGCTTTTGCCCAGGTGGCACCACACTCTGCCCTGCATGCAGCCTGGTGGGAGGGGCTCTTGGCATCTTTTGCATCAGACAACTGCTGGGTTGGGCAAGAGAACTGCTTCCAGTGTGCTGGTCACAAGCTGCCGAGGACCAGCCCCGGCTGATCCAGGGTACTCGAAGGAGAGACGGCGTCGGCGAGGGTCAGGATACGATAGCTTCAATTAGATATTAATTAGAGATATAAAGAGTAATAGAATAAGGATAGCTCAGTAGGAAAATTCAGTGGAGAAAAGAGGCTGAGTAGCTTGGTTTACGCGGGAGACCAATAAAACTTCAAGACAAGAAGCTTGCACCACTTACGTAGGCCGCAGGCGTCCTTCCGTTCTCCCGAAGGAGAGGAGACACTGAGGCCTCCCCGGTCGGATCTTAGAAGCCCAGGCATAATTAGTAAGCATGGTGGGTTCCGCGCTCCAGATGGAGACTCAGCCAGAGGGAGAGAGAGACATGGGGAGACCAGTATTTCGAGAAACTGATCCCAATTCTTTATTTTCCAGAGTCTGTTTTTATACACTAAGATGTTATACAAAAGTCACGTGGGGACAGCAGTCCTGACTTTTATTAAAGTCAGGTGCTTCACACAAATGTATACAGAGGTCTTAGGGGTGTTACATCATCTTCTGGCCAGGGGGGCCTGCTGACAATTTACGACCCTCTCCTTGTGACAGCGGTCAGTCAATCAGGACACTTATTTCTCCAGGGCTGATTATTCTCAAAACAGACGCCACCCAAATAAAGTTACATTCCTACAGGGTGAGGGTGTAGTGGGTTTTAGTTAAGGAAAGAATTTACTTAGCCTAAGGTCTAACGTGATTAATATCAAAGGTTAATTCTATATATTCATTAATGTGTGTAAGGGCAGGGGATGTGGAGACTTAGCAACAAACATTGGCTCAACAAATGAAAAACCCTTCACCAACACAATTTCTAATTAGCCCATTATACTTATACTAATAGTTTTCTAACTTTTCTAAGGAACCTGTTTTTAGAAGGTTTAAAGCATCTTGTGCTTCTCACGGTTGGGAGGCTGTGAGCGATCACATGTGGCCGGACAAGCCTGTCAGGCAGGCCAGAGAACCTTCAGAGGAGTTTGTAGGTTAAAACACTCTTATCACGCCCAGGAATTATTATAAACTGGAGCTCTAAGTTAACTCCTTCTCCAAAAGAGGTGGTGGGGGACAGCCCCCCGTAAAGTCAGAGGTGTAGGTGAGCACAAAGTAGTAAAGTAGGCAGGCTCTGGTTATGGGGGTAGATGCTCGAGGAGTTCCAGGGGGACTCCTGAGGCTCGATCCTGCCTTTGCGTATGTCGAGCCTCCTTCCTCATGACCTTTGTCACGGGCAGAGTACATCACTCTGGCCCCCAACATCTCCCCCTTTTTTATTTCTTAAAACAGCCAGATGCAGCTCAGTCGCGAGCCTCCGAATGCTCTGCCGGAGAATCCTGACAATACAAGGAAGAATGATTATGAGAAGTAGAATTAGAGACTAGGGATATTAGACAGAATATTTTTTCCAGAAAAAAAGTTAGAGAAGGTGTGAAAAAAGTCATTAGCTGCTCCAGTGGCGGTAAAATCCAGTCGAGAGTGTTCCAAGGTCTGTATTTGATTATGAAGTTTCCCTAAGTCCAGGCCAATATCAGAACTGTTCCAAACACCTGAGATATGATTTTTAATCTTTTCCCATTCATAATCTGTCTCGTTTACTTTCAAAGATGTCACGCATATCCACCTGTAATCAGCGTGGCATGTCAAAGCCATCTTCACCTTCAAAGCCTGTAACTCAGTCCCAATATGCATAATTGCTTCTTCTAAGGCGTTTACTCTCATCTCCAATTTTCTATCTATAGCTTCCTGAGTTGCTAGAGTTAAAGAAACAATTTTAGACATGGTATCAACATATTGGGCGGTATGCACTTGTTGAGTCAATGATATTGCTGCTGCAGTAACAGAACTAATTGCTGCTATTAAAGCTGCTATTCCTAGGATAAGCAAGACCACAAACCGTCGCGATCGCATTAAATCCTGCAGTTGTTGTAACACAGTAAGACCATAGCTATCATATAGGCACCATAAGATAGGGTGGGCGTTGTAACACCACAAAGGAGCAAACATTACATTGAGGGTTTAAATAAGATGAAAGCATACATTGTTCACAAGTCACTACGTTAGGTCCACCTGAATAATTCATGCCTACATTAAGTTTGTTGGAGTCATTAGTAAAAAGGAAAACATAAGGCAAGGGTGGATAAGCTAAAACAGAATAAGTAGAATTATTTTCTGGTTGGAGTTCACGCTGCAGCTGCCCTGTCAGTCTCGCCGGGATCTCGATGTTTATCTTGTCTTCCCTGCCGGCGGGCTCCTCTTTTGTGATCGAAGCAATGGGGGAACTGGGTGTCTGGGGGTCTGCAACATGGAGAATCAACCTGTCCCGGATCTAAATTGGAGAATTTGCTTCCTGTGGAAAAATACAAGCACATCCTCGACCGCTAGTTAATAATGGGTCAGGACCCTTTCATTGTCCTGAGAGGAGGTCCTTCCATTTAACTAATGGTTTTACATTTAATTGCTCCAGGCATCAATGACGAAGCATTGCAGTAGTTCCAGCGGAATCGGCATTTAAAATATTTATTACAAAAAGAGCATGTTGCAAGATTTGATGGGGAGAGCTATACTTAAACTCCCCTTCTTTTAATTTTTGAATTTGAAGCTTTAATGTTTGATGTGCTCTTTCCACAATGGTTTGTCCCCGGGGATTATAAGGGATGCCTGTATTGTGTTTAATTTGAAACTGTAAACAAAATTCCTGAAAAGACTTAGAAATGTAAGCAGGAGCATTGTCAGTTTTCAGAGCTTTTGGTAGGCCCAAATATGAAAAACAAGTAAAGAGATGTTGTATAACACCTTTAACTGCCTCTCCGGTACGAGAAGTTGCAATAATGACATGAGAAAAGGTATAACAAAGGACAGTTTTCCAAATGAAGAGACATGAGTTACATCCATCTGCCAGAGTACGTTAGGTTTGAGACCATGAGGATTAACTCCCGTAGGTAGACTATATTATAAACAGTGGGGCAGTGTAAGCAAGAGTGCACAATCTCCCTAGCAGTTTCTCTGGGAATTTGGAATTGATATCTTAAGGCAGTAGCATATTGATGATGAAGTGAGTGAGAGGCTCTGGCTTCCTCAATCACCGTAGCCACTGCATTTCTGGTTAACAAGTCAGCCAAGTCATTAAAGGCATTTAAAGGGCCGGGCAATCCGGAATAAGCCTGAATGTGTCCAGTGAAAAATATTTTATTTCTTTTCCAAATTTGTTGCTGTAATTTAGTTAACAAATGAAATATGGTAGTTTTATTTTCAGACAAAAACCGCAGTTTCAATGTGTGGAAACAACCTGACAATATACTGAGAATCAGAATAAAGGTTAAATTCTTCATCTGCAAACATAGCAAAAGCCTCTATGACTGCTGTTATTTCAGCTTTTTGAGCTGAAGTTTCCCGTGTTTCTAAAACCTTTTGGTGATTTTTAGTGACTATGGAGGCTTTACCATTTGCTGACCCATCAGTAAAAACTATTTGAGCATTTGGAATAGGAGATTGTTTACATCTGACAGGAAAAATAACTGGATGTCTGGATATAAAATTTAGCAAAACATGTGAAGGTAAATGATGCAAAAATTTTGACCAAAATAATTTCCTACGGCAATCTGCCAGTCCTCATCAAACATTAGAAGAGCATCAAGTTGTTCCTTATTATATGGAATTACAATTTCTGATGGCTCTTTACCAAATAATTCAATGCTCCTCTTTCTCCCTTTTAATATCAACGTAGCTATCAGTCCTGGATAAGAAGCCACTACTTTTTTAGCTTGGGCGGGGAGATGGACCCATTCTAGGGGGCCGTTTTGCCATAAAACCAATTTTTTGTCTGGCTACCCCAATTACACCTACGGGGGTTTTATGGTAAAAGAATTGTCAAGCAGTTGTCAATTTAATTTTTAAAATTTACATTTTAAATTTTGGGATATGTTAATTTAGGTCTAATGTTTAGTTTAGGTCTGTGTATAAATTTAAATAATAAATGTATAACCTCCTTATCTCATTTTGGTATACAGATATATCTAAATGCAAAATGTATTTATATATGTATTTATACATGGCAACAAGTATAAACTTATTGACATAATCAATATACTTGAATTAATCTTTATAATTAATGTTAATTAATATATATTACAGCAATACAACACGTACACAGCTAATACCAGCCAACACAAACCAATGTACTGCAATAGTACATGTCACACATATATAATTATACAGTATATAGAACATATATCATCACAGCACATCAAACCATACCAATTAATATCAACCACACACATTATATTACTGCAATATATATTTGATTATACGGTATATATATAATATGCATATACAGTATACATACCAATTTATATACAGATTAATTAAGTATAGATCCATAAATAGAATTAGGTATACCTCTATTATATTTTATTTATACCCATACCTAATTAGGCGAACTGCAATTAGGCAAATATATTTATATTATGTATTTATAATAATATATATAGTATTATTAATTGTACCGCCTGTTGATCACTAAGAAATTGAGAAAACCCTTCTCTGAGTACCTCCTATTTGAGACAGCATGTCCCTCCCCCATAGGGTAAAGGGGAGCGTAGGAACTACGTAGGGTTGGAAAGTTCCACAGGTATCTTCAAACTGCCAATCTAACATTTTTGAACTTTTAACTACTGTGGGGGCTTGAGGGCAAATGAAACAAAATTTGACCCCTGAAATTTATCAGGGCAACTTGCCAACCATCACTACTTTGTAAAAGACTTGTAGTTGATCCTTATTGGGAATTACTATATTTGCTACTTCTTTTCTAAAAAGTTCCACACTTCCTTTTTCCTCCTTTTATAATTAATT
Organism: Bos indicus; assembly: GCF_029378745.1. NCBI lineage: Eukaryota > Metazoa > Chordata > Mammalia > Artiodactyla > Bovidae > Bos > Bos indicus. The sequence continues at coordinate 40,419,596 of NC_091789.1, forward strand.
GTGCCACCAAGCTGGGATAAGATAAAACTATTTTTCTTGGGGTCACTGGTAGATGGAACCAATGGGCCTTTTTGTCACAAGCATCCTGTAGGTGTATGTTTTAGGGCAAGAATAATTTAATCTCATCTTTTGGTAATATTAACCCTAATTAACTGACCATTTAAAGTCTCATACACTTCAACAAGAGCTAACTCTGTCTCATTAGTCAACTTTCTCTTAGAACTGGAATTAGGATCAATTTTTAAGCAATCAAATAAAGGCTTTAAATCTGCAGTAGTCAGTTTTAAATGAGGGCATATCCAATTAATGTCCCCTAATAATTTTTGGAAATCATTTAAAGTTAGTAAACAATCTCTCCACAGCTTCAAAGGGGCATTATCAGTTTTTAAAACTTTTGGCACACCTAAATATGAGAAGCAAGTAAAGAGGTGTTGCACAACATCTTTATAAGCTTCTCCAGTTTTTGTTTTGTAACCTAAATCTGGTCTATAGCTTTTTAGATGACAAGCAACCATCTAATCTTTGCTTGAATACTTCCAGCAACAGGAAACTCACTACTCTTCAAGGTTTTAAACTCTCCCTCACCTTTTTTTTTTTTTTTTCTACAGCATTCTCACCCCACATATCACTTTCTCTAATCCCACCAACTCATTTTTAGTAGTATGTGTGGGCCAGGAACTGGGCCAGTCTTTTCCAGCAATGCTAAGAGACGTCTGTTCTTGTGTCTAATAGCCCTGACATTTTATTTTCTTGAATTAAAAGATCTTTTAAAGGCCTTGGAGCTGTAATTCCCTGCACCCAAAAGGCTAGATCACTAAATCCAAATGTTCTGTGGCTCCTAGCCTGAGAAGTCAAGGTTTTTCCTTGTCTGATAATAAGGTAAAAAGCAAAAGCTGTGTTACTCTTTGACCTTTATTAATTTGCACAGTTTTAGTAGGCGGTGAGAACAAAACTTTAATTTCTCAATATAATCAGAATCTACTACACCATGCACCACCGAAATTTTCTTTTTCTTTTTCTTTATTTATTTATTCTTTTTCTTTCTTTCTTTCTTTCTTTTTTTTTTTTTTTTTTTTTTAGAAAGCGAGCTACGCCCTAGCACAAGTCCTACAATGCCCTCAGGTAGGGGGCCAGCCACTCCCGTTGGAATTGGAGTAACCTCGTCAAGGGTTAATATTGTTGCTAAATCCCCTTACCGTTTGGCTTTTCTCTTAGCCTGGGTGAGACCCCCCTGAGGGGGTTTTCTCCAAGGAGCATATTGTATACGCAGTCTGTTTTAAAAGCTCCACTGTTTAAAAAACTTTTTATCTTTTTCAGGCTTAGGCAACACTTTGAGAGGCTTTGGGGGCAAAGTGGGGAACTCTTGGGCCCTGGAAGGCACAAACGGAGGCGGCGGCTATCGCCCCAAATCAGAAAGTGGTGGATAAGTTTTGTTTTTTTTTAAAAGTTTGCGCAGAGGGGGAGGTAGCTCGCCAGGGCGTCTGGCCACAGTGTCCTGTAAGTCCTCTCCTCTCCTCTGCTGATTTTTTCTTACTTCTTCTCTTTAAATCTTTCTCAAGTTTTCTTTCCCTCACTCTCTTTTTTCCTTCCTTTTCTCTTTTCTTTTACTTTCTATCATTTCCTTTTTGTTTCCCTCTTTCATTCTCCCTTCTTCCTTCTTACTACCTTCTCTTTCTTTAGTTTCGTTTCCTTTACCCTCTTTCTCTCTAACTTTTTCTTTCCTCCTCCCTCTCTTTCTCTCTGTATCTCTTTTTCTAACTTCCTTTTTTTTTCTTTTTCTATCTTGCTGCATTCCCTGATTCCTTCCTCCTCCGATCCTCTCTCCTTTTCACTCTTTAGTTCTTTTTCTATCTTTAGATCTTTCTCTATATTCTTTCCTTTTTTCTTTTTCACTTTTTTCTTTTTTCTTTTTATTTTTCTCTCTTTCTCTCTTTTTTTTTTTTTTGCTTGGGTGAAGCCCCCCTGAGGGGGTTTTTCTGCAAGGAGCAGGCTCTGTATATTGTGTATTTTTTAAAAGCTGCTTTGTTTAAAAATAAAACTTTTTTTATCTTTTTCAACCTTAGGCAATGCTCTGGGAGGCTTTGGATGTAAACTGGGGAATTTTTAGGCCCTGGGAGGTGCAAGCGGAGGTGGAGTAGTCGCCTTAAATCAGAAATTGTTGGATAAATTTTTAAAGGTTTGTGTAGAGGGGGAGGGGGCTCGCCAGGGCGCCCGGCCGCAGCGTCCTGTAAGCCCTCTCCTTCCTCCGGAGGTAGAGCACAGTCTCCCTCCTTTTCTTCGTCAATGGCAGAAAATATGATCTGCGCAGAAGGTGGAGACCCACTACCATCCACCGCTATAGCCTCTCCCATAGGCTATCCCACAGCCTCATGATGAGGATCCAGAACATTTTTAATCATATTTATAGGATAAGTGTTTAGTTGTTTTTTTCACCTTCACCCAAGTATCTAAATTAACAGTAGCTTTAACAGTTTCAAGATTAATTGTATAAAGAGTTGCCATTCTTAGTTTCAGTGTTATCCATGTCAGAAAGTTAAATATAATAGAAGATAAAGCTTTTAGCTTTCAAAAGATCAGGCTTTTCTTTGGCCTTTTAACTTCAGAAACCATTTTTTCTCTCTAACTCTAACTCTTTAACACTTTCAACACTTCCCACTCCTCTCGCCCTGTCTATCCTACAGGGGGGTCCGTGGCACCCTTGAGTGGGGTCCTAGCCGTCCCGAACACTGGAAGAACAATAGGGCTGATGGCCCAGATTGTTCCGGGGGAGGAACAGTAGGCTGATGGCCCAAACTGTTCCAAGAGAGGAGCAGTAGGGCTGGTGACCCAAACTGCTCCGTGGGGGAACAAGAGGGCTGGTGACCCAGTTGTTCCGAGAACGGGGAGCAATAGGGCTGATGGCTCTGATTGCTTTGGGGAGCTTACCTTCGAAAATCCCTGTCTCGGGCGCCACCTGCCGAGGACCAGCCCCGGCTGATCCAGGGTACTCGAAGGAGAGACGGCGTCAGCGAGGGTCAGGATACGATAGCTTCAATTAGATATTAATTAGAGATATAAAGAGTAATAGAATAAGGATAGCTCAGTAGGAAAATTCAGTGGAGAAAAGAGGCTGAGTAGCTTGGTTTACGCGGGAGACCAATAAAACTTCAAGACAAGAAGCTTGCACCACTTACATAGGCCGCAGGCGTCCTTCCGTTCTCCCGAAGGAGAGGAGACACTGAGGCCTCCCCGGTCGGATCTTAGAAGCCCAGGCATAATTAGTAAGCATGGTGGGTTCCGCGCTCCAGATGGAGACTCAGCCAGAGGGAGAGAGAGACATGGGGAGACCAGTATTTCGAGAAACTGATCCCAATTCTTTATTTTCCAGAGTCTGTTTTTATACACTAAGATGTTATACAAAAGTCACGTGGGGACAGCAGTCCTGACTTTTATTAAAGTCAGGTGCTTCACACAAATGTATACAGAGGTCTTAGGGGTGTTACATCATCTTCTGGCCAGGGGGGCCTGCTGACAATTTACGACCCTCTCCTTGTGACAGCGGTCAGTCAATCAGGACACTTATTTCTCCAGGGCTGATTATTCTCAAAACAGACGCCACCCAAATAAAGTTACATTCCTACAGGGTGAGGGTGTAGTGGGTTTTAGTTAAGGAAAGAATTTACTTAGCCTAAGGTCTAACGTGATTAATATCAAAGGTTAATTCTATATATTCATTAATGTGTGTAAGGGCAGGGGATGTGGAGACTTAGCAACAAACATTGGCTCAACAAATGAAAAACCCTTCACCAACACAATTTCTAATTAGCCCATTATACTTATACTAATAGTTTTCTAACTTTTCTAAGGAACCTGTTTTTAGAAGGTTTAAAGCATCTTGTGCTTCTCACGGTTGGGAGGCTGTGAGCGATCACATGTGGCCGGACAAGCCTGTCAGGCAGGCCAGAGAACCTTCAGAGGAGTTTGTAGGTTAAAACACTCTTATCACGCCCAGGAATTATTATAAACTGGAGCTCTAAGTTAACTCCTTCTCCAAAAGAGGTGGTGGGGGACAGCCCCCCGTAAAGTCAGAGGTGTAGGTGAGCACAAAGTAGTAAAGTAGGCAGGCTCTGGTTATGGGGGTAGATGCTCGAGGAGTTCCAGGGGGACTCCTGAGGCTCGATCCTGCCTTTGCGTATGTCGAGCCTCCTTCCTCATGACCTTTGTCACGGGCAGAGTACCTCACTCTGGCCCCCAACAACAAGCCATCTGCTAGCCATGGTGTAAGCACAATCTGATGGGAGAGGGCAGGTTTGGGTGCCAAGAAAAAGTGCATTCAAGTCCAAGGACACCTGTCCTGTAAGAGGCTCCTCCACTGTGCAGGCCCTCAGGTATTCCCTCACACCTGCATCACTCAGGGCTCGGGGTGGAGAGGTTGGAGCACATCTTCCAGGCAGACCTGTAAAGTGCAGAGCTTGATACGAGGCAGAGGTTGGGGAGCATGAAATGTGGGGGACCAAACACTGACTCACATCAAGGGACCATGGAGGGCTTTTTAGACGGGAGGGCCATCTTGGCTGGGTCTTGTAGTGAAGAGGGTCTCCTTCGCTGGGAAATGGAGGAAGGCCCGCCAAGAGTTAGACCCATGGAGGGAACTGAGCCCAGGTGTGTAGCTGGAGCAGGCGAGCTTGTGGAGGGCCTGCAGCCTGACACCATCTGTATAGGTCCTCTGAGGGATTTTTAGCAAAGGATTTCTAGAGACTTTGATGTGCTGTGAAGTTTCATCCATTGCCTGCAGAGGCAAGTCTGCGAGCAGGTATGTGCAGCAGCCAGGAAGGCTGGGGAGGCTATGGTCCTCCACAGAGGTGGTGTGCAAGAAAGAAGACACTCTGTTCTGCCATCTCAAACCTGGATTGGTCCCCAGCACCACCACTTCTGGAGTGTGAGTCTCAGCAAATCACTCCCTCTCAGAGTCTCCATTTGTTTATCTGAAGGATGAGCACAGTGTGAAATGTGCCCATTACTAGTAATACTATTTATTTGTGTATCTGATGGGAGTGAGCCAGTCACTGGATGATTCACACAAAAGCAGTCTGTAAACCAGAAAGCACCTACTATGAATACTGGTTGAAGAGGCATCTCTTTTGCCAAGAAAGCTTTCCCCAGAATGAGTGGGAATGCAGGCATGTACCTTGAAGTCTGCAGCTGGGAGACAGGGAGACAGCAAGGATCCTCAGATTAGGAAAGGGGGAAGAGATGGACACCATTGGCCCCCAGTGTCAAAGGTTCTATAGGATGTGGCCTGGTTTGGGGCTTGAGAGCCACTGGTGGATTTTGAGCAAAGATGTATATAGTGGCCCCTGGAGACAGGCATTGTGAGCTGAGTCAAACTGCAAGGATTTGTGAACTGGGGGGAACCAGTGCTAGGACCACAAGTTCCTAGCAGGACTAGGAATCTATGAAGCTGTGAGCCTCTTCCCTGAACTGTGCAGGAGTCAACATCTGCCTGCTGCCTCAGGTCCATAATCTGCTGTCCACCATTCTATCACCCAGAACACTTCAGCAGCCAAGTGTTTTCACCAGATTGACCTAAACACTTTTGGTAGTAAAACAAAAAATGGATGATACCAAGAAGCTATTTATAGTATCCCGAATTTTCTCTATGTAGCCCACTTGGTATTAACAGTCATATGGTTCACTGCAGTCGTGTCAGTGTGTTTGCATGTGCCTGCCTGGGTGTTGATCTCTGTGTCACTATTAATGATTTCTAAATCCCTAAACTCTTGTGGCCCCCAAAGGTTTTGGACAAAGCATTAGGCACAAGTCATCTTAGCCCCAATAAGAGCCAACACTTTCAGAGACTGACGGAGGCCCAGGGGTACTGGTTCTGTTACCTTCCTCCAACCTTTGGCCTAGAGGGATACCCTTCCTGGGACAGGCAGGACCGAGGGCCAGCCCCAGGTCAACCTGGATGAGTATACACCACACCATCTGCCAAACAGCCTCAGGATGTGGAATCTTTTGGTACCAACCATGGTCTTCTGTGGTATAAATGGGTGGAACATAGAGCTAAAAAGAAGACGGACACTTGGCAAACTCGTGTATTCACTAGTTTGTAATTCTGGACACCTGTCCACAATCTTGTTTCAGGACAAGAGCTGAAGGAGCCCTGTGTGGTCTCCCAGTACAGCCCCAAAAAACCTGGGTCCACCCACACAATTCTGGGGTGTTAATGTGATTCAGAAATCTCTGGTTTTGAGACATAGGCAATGACACCAGAAGCTCAGCAGCATTAGGCTCACCTTGTTGACTTGCTTTCATACCACACTTCTCAAGTGCCAATAGGCAATGCAAGTAGAGGAGATGAGGAGAAAGGTCATTGTGCTGCTGCTGGTGCTGCTTGCCTTGCTGGGCGCCCCCCTCTGTCTCAGAGAAGCCTGTGTGTTAGCTTTGGACAGGATGGAAAGCTGCCTTTAGGAAGTGGCACCCAGGCCTCACTTACTCCATGCTTGGTAGCTAATATTCTTAGGATTAATCTTGACCCTAAATTGCAAAGGCCATGTTTTCCCTGCGCAAAATTGTGGTTTCCAATCAGCCCAATATCTGGAGGCTGTCTCTTGTTTGCCCACCCCAGCTTCTGTGCCCTAGTGTCCCTCCAGGTACCCTGGTTACCCATGAAGGTGTATGACCATCAGCCTCACAGCGCAGGGCTGAGCAGCCCAGATCAGTGTCCTTGCCTGGGTTTGTCCTTGGCCTTGTGGTGTCATGGCTCATTGGCCAGGGTTTAAGATCTTGAGCCAGTGATGACCCTTTTCCAGCCTCAGGTTTCACATCTGTATGCTGGGTGTAGTAACAGTGCAAAGTCACTAGGTCAGCAAGGAGGGTTCCATGAGTTGAAAGGTTGGGATAAACTTGGTGCACAAAGATGATATTGGGAAGGGAACCAGGAAAATTATGCCGTGGTCTTTCATCTGCTTTTGGGACCTACCATTGGTTGACAAGGGCAGAAAAAAGTGCTCCAAGTCACCTTGTTGCCAGCCTGCTATTGTGTCCCTCTGGGGTTCTGGGGACTATCTTTAAGCAGCTTGCTGTTGGCATAGCAACATTGCTGGGAGAAATATCAATTACCTCAGATATGGAGATGACATCACCCTTATGACAGAAAGCAAAGAGGAACTGAAGCGTCTCTTGATGAAAGTTAAAGAGGAGAGTGAAATAGCTAGCTTAAAACTCAACATTCAAAAAAATAAGATCATGGCGTCCGGTCCCATCACTTCATGGCAAATAGATGGGGAAACAATGGAAACAGTGATAGATTTTATTTTCTTGGACTCCAAAATCACTGCAGATTGTGACTGCATTCATGAAATTAAAAGACACTTGCTGCTCGGAAGAAAAGCTATGATAAACGTAAACAGTATAGAAAAGGTCTGTGTAGTCAAAGTTATGGTTTTGCCAGTAGTCATGTATGGATATGAGAACTGGATCATAAAGAAGGCTGAAGGCTGAAGAATTGATGCTTTTGAACTATGGTGTTGGAGTAGACTGTTCAGAGTCCCTTGGACTGCAAGGAGATAAAACCAGTCAATACTAATGGAAGTCAGTCCTGAATATTCATTGGAGGGACTGATACTGAAGCTCAAGCTCCAATACTTTGGCACCTGATGCAAAGATCTGACTCATTGGAAAAAACCCTGATGATGGGAAAGATTGAAGGCAGGAGGAGAAGGGGGTGACAGAGGATGAGATGCTTGGATGGCATTACTGACTCAAGAGACATGAGTTTGAGCAAGCCCTGGGAGTTGGTGATGGACAGGGAAGCCTGGCATTCTGCAGTCCATGGGGTCACAAAGAGTTGGACATGACTGAGCAACTGAACTGAACTGATGGGTCCAGATGCTATGCTAAGAAAATTACACATACTGAGTGGTTGCTATAGATTTGAGTATACTGTTATGCCCACTTAACAGATGAGGAAGCTAAGGTAGCATGTAGTAAAGTCGTAGTGACAAGATTTAAGCACAGAACCTGTTGACCTTTTTAGTCCTCTGACTCAGCATGAGACTGAGCCAAGTGACAGAGTCCCTGTTGCTCCAGGGCCCTGGCAGGCAACTTGAAGAAGTGAGGTCAATGGGTACAAACCACAGGAAGCGAGGGGGCTGGAACACATGCAGAGAGCACGATCTAGCCCAGAAGGAGCTGCCACTCACAATAGGAGGGTGTGTGGGCCAGGTGCCAGGACTTTTGATTTATCTAGAATGGCCAAAAAAGCTGAAGTTCAGTAAGAGATCTCCCGCTTTTTGCATGTTGGATCCTCATTTTATAAAGGCACTCTCCACGCCAGCCGCCTATACCTGCCACTCATGCAGAGCCTACAAGTAGCCCTCTCCTTCCTCCACTGCACTGGATCTGCACAGTGTGCCCCTTGCCAGGGATTTGCTCTCAGACTTTGATCTTCTGTCTGAAAGTGCTCCCGCCTGGCTTAAATGGTCTGCTCAGCTTCATGAATGCATGCTGTTGAAGAATGGAGGGAGACTCGGGGAACCCGACTGCTTCCATGTCTCCTCCTGCAGTTTACTCAGCTCAGTATGAACTGCACCTCCAAGCTTTCCCACATCCTCTCTGTTGGGATCAGTGTCCTCTTGGCCAAAGTTCTCCTGAGGCGTTGCACTGCATCTGGATGTATCCTTTCTTCCTTTTACCTGGTCCATTTCTCCTCTCTCCCAGTTACAGAGTCAGCCTCTGGGGACAAGTCCAAAGTCTTACTAATTATCTCACTCTTCTGATCTTTCCCCAAGTCTGATCTCAGTGCTTAATAGGTTTACCTTTAAAATATTTGCTGAATTAAATATAAAAATTGCAGTAAATGTGAGGCTTGTCTTCATATTCTTATTAATGACAAGGCAGGTTCAGTTCCTTTAATAAAGAACTAAAAATAGAGTTACTTTGCATCTTGAATCCTGTTTTCTCATCTATTAAATATTATCAAACCTATAAGAATCACTTAATAGGTGTAAATTCCATAACACAGTGCCTGATGCATAGAAGGCACTCAGGAGAGGTCAATTCATCTTGTTGTTACAGCTTTCATGATTTAATGCAATTGTTGTTTAGACTCTGTTTGATCCCATGAACTGTAGCACTCCAGGCTTCCCTGTCCTTCACCATCTACCAGAGCTTGTTCAATCTCATGTCCATTAGTCGATGATGCCTTCCAAGCATCTCATCCTCTGTCGCCCCTTTCTCCTCTTACCCTCAGTCTTTTGCAGCATCCGGTTATTTTCCAATGTGTCAAATCTTGGCATCAGGTGGGCGGAGTATTGGAACTTCAGCTTCAGCATCAGTCCTTTTTATGAATATTCAGGGTCAATTTCCTTTAGGGTTGAGTGGATCGATGTACTTGCAGTTCGAGGATCACTCAAGAGTCTTCTCCAACATCACAGTTCAAAAGCATCAATTCTTTGGCACCCAGCCTTTTTTTCTGGTCCAACTGTCACATGCATACATGACTACTGGAAAAAGCATAGCTTTGACTAGACAGACCTATGTCAGTAAAGTAATGTCATTGCTTTTTACTATGCTGTCTAGTTTGGTCATAACTTTTCTTCCAAGGAAGAAGTGTCTTTTAGTTTCATGGCTGCAGTCACCATCTGCAGTGATTTTGGAGTCCAAGAAAATAAAATCTGTCACTGTTTTCATGCTTCCCCCATCTATTTCCCATGAAGTGATGGGACCAGATGCCACGATCTTAGTTTTTTGAACGTTGAGTTTTAAGCCAACTTTTTCACTCTCCTCTTTCACTTTTATCAAGAGGCTCTTTAGTTGCTCTTCACTTTCTACCATAAGAGTGGTGTCATATCTGAGGTTATTGGTATTTCTCCCAGAAATCTTGATTTCAGCTCAGGCTTCATCAAGCCTGGCATTTCACATGATGTACTATGCATATAAGATAACCAGGGTGATAAAATACAGGCTTGATATACTCCTTTCCCAAATTTGAAACCAGTCTGTTCCATGTTGAGTTCTAACTGTTGCTTGTCTCTCAGAATATGTGTCTCTCAGTGTGTTTCTGTCTCTCTCTCAGTGTGTGTGTCTCGTTCAGTGTGAGTGTTTCTGGTTCTTAGCATGTGTGTGTGGGTGTGTGTGTGTGTGTGTGTGTATGTGTCTCCCTCTCTGTGTATGTCTATCAGTGTGTCTGTGTCTCCCTGTGACTGTCTCTCTCTTGTGTGTGTCTCTCAGTCTGCTTGTGTCTCTCTTGCAATGTGTGTGACTCTCAGTGTGTGTGTATATCTCTCTCTGTATGTATATGCCTCTAAGTGTGTGTGTGTGTCTCTGTGCCTGTGTCTCACAATGTCTGTGTCCCTTTCTCACTGTGTATGTCTCTCTCAGTGTGTGTGTCTCTCAGCGTGTGTGTGTTTGTATCTCTCTCAGTGTGCGTGGATAACTCTCAGTGTGTGTGTGTCTGTCTTTCAGGGTGTGTGTCTCTGTGTGTGTGTGTCTCTGTGTGACTCCCACAGTATCTCTGTTCGTGTGTCTCCCATTGTGTCTCTCAATGTGTATGTGTCTGTCTCACTGTGTGTCTGCCTCAGTGTTGTGTGTCTGTTTTTAGTGTTTGTGTGAATCTCTCAGTGTGTCTGTCTCTCAGTGTGTTTGTGTCTCTCAGTGTCTGTGAGTCTCTCTCTCTGTATGTCTATGTCTCTAAGTGTGTGAGTGGGTGTCACAGTGTGTGTGTCTCACAATGTTTGCGCCTGTCACTCAGTGTGTATGTCTCTCTCAGTGTGTGTGTTTCTCAGTTTGTTTTCCTCCTTCTCAGTGCAGATGTCTGTCTCTCTCAGTGTGTGTCTCTCTCTCAGTGTGTGTGTCTCTCTCTAAGTGTGTATGTGTCTCTGTGTGTTGCGTGTTCCCTCTTTCACAGTGTGTGTCTCTGTCAGTGTGTGTGTGCTTCTCTGTGTGTGTGTCTCTGTGTGACTCTCAGTGTCTCTGTTCTTGTGTCTCCCGGTGTGTCTCTCTCTCTCAATGTGTGTGTGTCTGTCTCATTGTGTGTCTGCCTCAGTGTTTTGTGTCTATTTTTAGTGTCTGTGTGTGTCTCTCAGTATGTGTGTTTCTCCCTCCCAGGTGTGTAGGTGGGTATCTCTCTCTCAGTGTTTGTGTGTCTCTCTTAGTGTGGGAGTTTGTGTGTCTCTCTCTCTGTGTATATTTCTCTCCCTCAATGTGTGTGTGTGTCTCGCTCTCAGGAATGTGTTTGTCTTCCTGGATGTGGGTGTCTCTCTCAGCATGTATGTCATTCTCAATTTGTGTGTCTTTGTCTGTGTCTCTCAGTATGTGTGTCTCTCAGTGTGTTTTTGTCTCTCTCTCAGTGTGTGTGTCCCTTTCAGTGTGAGTGTTTCTGGTTCTTAGCATGTGTGTGTCTCTCAATATCTGTGTCTCTCTCTCATTGTGTATGTCTCTCTCAGTGTGTGTGTGTTTTTCTCTCTCTCACTGTGTGCGTGGCTAACTCTCAGTGTGTGTGTATCTTTCAGTGTGTGTGTGTCTGTGTGTGTGTGCCTCTGTGTGTCCCCACAGTGTCTCTGTTCGTGTGTCTCCCATTACGTCTCTCCCTCTAAGTATGTGTGTCGGTCTCACTGTGTGTCTGCCTCAGTGTTGTGTGTCTCTTTTTAGTGTTTGTGTGAGTCTCTCAGTGTGTGTGACTCTCAGTGTGTTTGTGTCTCTCAGTCAGTATTTAAGTCTCTCTTTGTGTGTGTGTCTCTGTGTGTGTTTCTCTCTCTCAGTGTGGATGTCTCTTTCTCACTCAGTGTGTGTGTATCTCTCCCTGATGTGTATGTCTCTAAGTGTATGTGTGTCTCTCTCAGCGTGTGTGTCAGTCTCAATTTGTGTGCCTCTGTGTGTCTCTCAGAATGTGTGTCTCTCAGTGTGTTTGTGTGTCTCTCTCAGTGTGTGTGTCTTGTTTAGTGTGAGTGTTTCTGGTTCTTAGCGTGTGTGTGTGTCTCTGTCTCTGTGTATGTCTCTCATTGTGTGTGTGTCTCCCTGTGAATGTGTGTGTCTCTCTCTTGTGTGTGACTCTCAGTGTGGTTTTGTCTCACTCTCAGTGTGTTTGACTCTCACAGTGTATGTGTCTCACTCTCTGATGCTGTGGGTCTCGGTGAGTGTCTGTGGGCATGTTCTCTCAGTGTGTGTGTGTCTGTTTCTCAGTGTGTGTCTGTGTGTGTGTGTCTCTCTCTCTCTGTATGTGTATGTGTTTCAGTGTGTGTTTCTCAGTATGCATGTCTATATATTGTCTCTCTGTTTTTGTGTCTCTCTCTCAGTGTTTCAGTCTTTATCCATGTGTGTTTCTCTATCTCAGTGTGGATGTCTCTCTATCTCTCAGTGTGTGTGTGTCTCTCTCTGTATGTATATGTCTCTAAGTATGTGTTTGTGTCTCAGTGTGTGTCTCACAATGTCTCTGTCTCTCTCTCACTGTGTATGTCTATCTCAGTGGGTGTTTCTCTCTGCTTGTGTGTGTTTGTCTGTCTCAGGGTGCGTGGATAACTCTCACTGTGTGTGTGTCTCTTTCAGGGTGTGTGTCTCTGTGTAACTCCCACAGTGTCTCTGTTCCTGTGTCTCCCATTATGTCTCTCAATGTGTGTGTGTCTGGCTCACTGTGTGTCTGCCTCAGTGTTGTGTGTCTGTTTTTAGTGTTTGTGTGAGTTTCTCAGTGTGTCTGTATCTCAGTGTGTATGAGTCTCTCTCTCTGTAAGTCTGTCTTTAAGCGTGTGTGTGGGTGTCACAGTGTGTGTCTCACAGTGTTTGTGCCTCTCACTCTGCGTATGTCTCTGTCAGTGTGTGGGTCTCTCATTGCATGTTTCTCCTTCTCAGAGTGGATGTCTGTCTCATTGTGTGTGTCTCTATCAGTGTGTGTGTGTCTGTGTGTGTGTGTCTCCACAGTGTCTCTGTTCGTGTGTCTCCCATTATGTCTCACTCTCTATGTGTGTGTATCTGTCTCATTGTGTTTCCGCCTCAGCATTGTGTGTCTCTTTTTAGTGTCTGTGTGAGTCTCTCAGTGTGTGTGACTCTCAGTGTGCTTGTGTCTCTCTCTTAATGTATGTGACTCTCTCAGTCCGTGTGTCTTGCTCTCTGAGTGTGTGCGTGTGACTCTGTAGGTCCCTGTGTTTTTGTCTCTCATAGTGTGTGTCTGTGTCTCTGTGTGTGTGTCTCTCTCTGTATGCATATGTGTTTCAGTGTGTGTCTCTCAGTGTGCGTGTCTCTATGTTGTTTCTCTGTTTTTGTGTCTCTCTCTCAGTATTCTTTCTCCATGTGTATTTCTCTCTCTCAGTGTGGATGTCTATTTCTCAGAGTGTGTGTGTCTCTCTCTGTATGTATATGTCTTTAAGTGTGTTTGTGTGTCTCTGTGTGTGTGTTTCACATTGTCTGTGTCCCTGTCTCACTGTGTATGTCTCTCTCACTGTGTGTGTTTCTTAGTTTGTTTTCCTCCTTCTCAGTGCAGATGTCTGTGTCTCTCAGTGTGTGTGTGTCTCTCTCAGTGTGTGTTTGGCTCTTTCAGTGTGTGTGTGTCTCTTTAAGTGTGTGTGTGACTCTTTAAGTGTGTGTGTGTCTTTGTGTGTTGTGTGTTCCTCTATCACAGTGTGTGTCTCTGTCAGTATGTGTTTGTTTCTCTCTGTGCTTCTCTCTGTGTGACTCTCAGTGTCTCTGTTCTTGTGTCTCCCAGCGTGTCTGTCTCTCAATGTGTGTGTGTCTGTCTCATTGTGTGTCTGCCTCAGTGTTGTGTGTCTATTTTTAGTGTCTGTGTGTGTCTCTCAGTATGTGTGTCTCTCCCTCCCAGGTGTGTAGGTGGGTCTCTCTATCAGTGTTTGTGTGTCTCTCTTAGTGTGGGAGTTTGTGTCTCGCTCTATGTGTGTATGTTTCTCTCCCTCAATGTGTCTCGCTCTCAGGAGTGTGTTTGTCTTCCTGGATGTGGGTGTCTCTGTCAGCGTGTGTGTCACTCTCCATTTGTGTGTCTCTGTCTGTGTCTCTCAGTATGCGTGTCTCTCAGTGTGTTTTTGTCTCTCTCTCAGTGTGTGTGTCCCTTTCGTGTGAGTGTTACTGGTTCTTAGTATGTGTGTGTCTCTCAATACCTGTGTCTCTCTCTCATTGTGTATGTCTCTCTCAGTGTGTGTGTGTTTTTCTCTCTCTCACTGTGTGCGTGGCTAACTCTCAGTGTGTGTGTATCTTTCAGTGTGTGTGTGTCTGTGTGTGTGTGCCTCTGTGTGTCCCCACAGTGTCTCTGTTTGTGTGTCTCCCATTATGTCTCTCCCTCTAATGTGTGTGTCGGTCTCACTGTGTGTCTGCCTCAGCCTTGTGTCTCTTTTTAGTGTTTGTGTGAGTCTCTCAGTGTGTGTGACTCTCAGTGTGTTTGTGTCTCTCAGTCAGTGTTTAAGTCTCTCTTTGTGTGTGTGTCTCTGTGTGTGTTTCTCTCTCTCAGTGTGGATGTCTCTTTCTCACTCAGTGTGTGTGTGTATCTCTCTCTGATGTGTATGTCTCTAAGTGTATGTGTGTCTCTCTCAGCGTGTGTGTCAGTCTCAATTTGTGTGCCTCTGTGTGTCTCTCAGAATGTGTGTCTCTTAGTGTGTTTGTGTGTCTCTCTCAGTGTGTGTGTCTTGTTTAGTGTGAGTGTTTCTGGTTCTTAGCCTGTGTGTGTGTCTCTGTGTATGTCTCTCAATGTGTGTGTGTCTCCCTGTGAATGTGTGTGTCTCTCTCTTGTGTGTGACTCTCAGTGTGGTTTTGTCTCACTCTCAGTGTGTTTGACTCTCACAGTGTATGTGTCTCACTCTCTGATGCTGTGGGTCTCAGTGAGTGTCTGTGGGCATGTTCTCTCAGTGTGTGTGTGTCTGTTTCTCAGTGTGTGTCTGGGTCTGTGTGTGTATCTCTCTCTGTATGTATGTGTTTCAGAGTGTGTCTCTCAGTATGTGTGTCTCTATGTTGTCTCTCTGTTTTTGTGTCTCTCTCTCAGTGTTTCAGTCTTTCTCCGTGTGCGTTTCTCTATCTCAGTGTGGATGACTCTCCATCTCTCAGTGTGTGCATGTGTCTCTCTGTATGTATATGTCTCTAAGTGTGTGTGTGTGTCTCAGTGTGTTTCTCACAATGTCTGTGTCTCTCTCTCACTGTGTATGTCTATCTCAGTGTGTGTGTCTCTCTGCATGTGTGTTTGTCTGTCTCTCACAGTGTGCATGGATAACTCTCACTGTGTGTGTGTCTCTTTCAGGGTGTGTGTCTAGGTGTGTGTGTGTGTCTCTGTGTGACTCCCACAGTGTCTCTGTTCCTGTGTCTCCCATTATGTCTCTCAATGTGTGTGTGTCTGGCTCACTGTGTGTCTGCCTCAGTGTTGTGTGTCTGTTTTTAGTGTTTGTGTGAGTCTCTCAGTGTCTGTATCTCAGTGTGTGTGTCTCTCTCTCTGTAAGTCTATGTCTCTAAGCATGTGTGTGGGTGTCACAGTGTGTGGCTCACAAAGTTTGTGCCTCTCACTCAGTGTGTATGTCTCTCTCAATGTGTGGGTCTCTCAGTGCGTGTTTTTCCTTCTCAGGGTGGATGTCTGTCTCATTGTGTGTGTCTCTGTGTGTGTGTGTGTCTCTGTGTGTATGTATCTGTGTGTCTCCACAGTGTCTCTGTTCATGTGTCTCCCATTATGTCTCTCCCTCTATGTGTGTGTGTCTGGCTCACTCTGTGTCTGCCTCAGTGTTGTGTGTCTCTTTTTAGTGTCTGTGTGAATCTCTCAGTGTGTGTGACTCTCAGTGTGTTTGTGTCTCTCTCTCAGTGTGTATGACTCTCTCAGTATGTGTGTCTTGCTCTCTGAGTGTGTGTGACTCTTTGGGTCCCTGTGTGTGTGTCTCTCTCAGTGTGTGTCTGTGTGTGTTTGTTTCTCTCTGTATGCATATGTGTTTCAGTGTGTGTCTCTCAGTGTGCATGTCAATATGTTGTCTCTCTGTTTTTGTGTCTCTCTCCCAGTGTTTATGTCTTCCTCCGTGTGTGTTTCTCTCTCTCAGTGTGGATGTCTATTTCTCAGAGTGTGTGTGTCTCTCTCTGTATGTGTATGTCTCTAAGTGTGTGTGTGTGTCTGTGTGTGTGTGTCTCACAATGTATGTGTCCCTCTCTGACTGTGTATGTCTCTCTCAGTGTGAGTGGATAACTCTCTGTGTGTGTGTGTGTGTCTCTTACAGGGTGTGTCTCTGTGTGACTCCCACAGTGCCTCCTTTCGTGTGTCTCCCATTGGGTCTCTCAATGTGTGTGTGTCTGTCTCACCGTGTGTCTGCCTCAGTGTTGTGTGTCTGTCTCTAGTGTTTGTGTGAGTCTCTCAGTGTGTCTGTCTCTCCATGTGTTTGTGTCCTTCATTGTCTGTGAGTCTTTCTCTCTGTATGTCTAGGTCTCTAAGTGTGTGTGGGGGTGTCACAGTGTGTGTGTCACAATGTTTGTGCCTCTCACTCAGTGTGAATGTCTAAGTGTGTGTTTCTCCTCCTTAGTGTGCATGTCTGTCTCATTGTGTGTGTCTCTCTCAGTGTGTGTGTCTCTCAGTGAGTGTGTGTTTGTCTCTTTCTCTCAGTATGCATGGATAACTCTCAGTGTGAGTGTGTGTCTCTTTCAGGATGTGTGTCTCTGTATGTGTGTCTCTGTTTGACTCCCACAGTGTCTCTGTTCGTGTGTCTCCCATTGTGTCTCTCTCAGTATGTGTGTCTCTCAGTGAGTGTGTGTTTGTCTCTCTCTTAGTGTGCATGGATAACTCTCAGTGTGAGTGTGTGTGTCTCTTTCAGGGTGTGTGCCTCTGTGTGTGTGTCTCTGTGTTACTCCCACAGTGTCTCTGTTTGCGTGTCCCCCATTGTGTCTCTCAATGTGTGTGTGTCTCTCTCACTGTGTGTCTGCCTCAGTGTTGGGTGTCTGTTTCTAGTGTTTGTGTGAGTCTCTCTGTGTGCCTGTATCTCAGTGTGTGTGAGTCTCTCTCTCTCTGTATGTCTATGTCTCTAAGCATGTGTGTGGGTATCAAAATGTGTGTCTCACAGTGTTTGTGCCTCTGAGTGTGTATGTCTCTGTATGTGTGTGTGTCTTTCAGTGTGTGTTTCTCCTTCTCAGTGTGGATGTCTGTCTCATTGTGTGTGTCTCTCTCAGTGTGCCTGTGTCTCTGTATATTGTGTGTTATCTCTTTCACAGTGTGTGTGTCTCTCTCGTGTGTGTCTCTCTAAGTGCTTGTGACTTTGTCTCTCTCTCTCAGTGTGCATGGCTAACTCTCAGTACGTGTGTGTCTCTTTCGGTTTATGTGTGTCTCTCTCTGTGTCAGTCTATGTGTGACTCTCACAGTGTCTCTGTTCATGTGTATCTCTGTGTGTCTGTCTCTTAATGTGGGTGTCTTTCTCATTGTGTGTCTACCTCAGTGTTGTGTGTCTATTTCTAGTGTTTGTGTGTATCTCAGGATGTTTGTGTCTCTCTCACAGTGTGTGTGACTATCAGTGTGTTTGTGTGTCTCTCTAACTGTGTATGTCTCTCTCAGTGGGTGTGTCTCTCAGTGTGTGTTTCTGTCTCTCAGTGTGGATCACTCTCTCTTTCTCTCAGTGTGTGTGGGTCTCTCTCTGTATGTCTATGTCTCTATGTGTGTGTGTCTCTCACAATGTTTGTGTCTCTCTCACAATGTTTGTGTCTCTCTCTCAGGGTGTATGTCTTTCTCAGTGTGTGTTTCTAGTTTGTTTTCTCCTTCTCAGTGCAGATGTCTGTCTCTCTCAATGTGTGCATGTCTCTCTCAGTGTGTGTGTCTCTCTCAGTGTGTCTGTGTCTCTCAGTGTGTATGTGTCTCTGTGTGTTGTGTGTTTCCTCTTTCACAGTGTGTGCCTCTGTCAGTTGTGTGTGTTTCACTCTGGTGTGTCTCTGTGTGACTCTCAGTGTCTGTTCTTGCGTCTCCCAGTGTGTCTCTCTCTCAATGCATGTGTGTCTGTCTCATTGTGTGTCTGCCTCAGTGTTGTGTGTCTATTTTTAGTGTCTGTGTGTGTCTCTCAGTATGTGTGTCTCTCCCTCCCAGGTGTGTAGGTGGGTCTCTCTCTCTCAGTGTTTGTGTGTCTCTCTTAGTGTGGGAGTTTGTGTCTCGCTGTCTGTGTGTATGTTTCTCTCCCTCAATGTCTGTGTGTGTCTCACTCTCCAGAGTGTGTTTGTCTTCCTGGATGTAGGTGTCTCTATCAGTGTGTGCGTCACTCTCAATTTGTGTGTCTCTGTCTGTGTCTCTCAGTGTGTTTTTGTCTCTCTCAAAGTGTGTGTGTCCCTTTCAGTGTGAGTGTTTCTGGTTCTTAGCGTGTGTGTGTCTCTCAATATCTGTGTCTCTCTCTCACTGTGTATGTCTCTTTCAGTGTGTGTGTGTTTTTCTCTCTCGCACTGTGTGCGTGGCTAACTCTCAGTGTGTGTATATCTTTCAGTGTGTGTGTGTGTCTGTGTGTGTGTGTGTGTGCTTCTGTGTGTCTCCACAGTGTCTCTGTTCGTGAGTCTCCCATTATGTCTCTCCCTCTAATGTGTGTGTCGGTCTCACTGTGTGTCTGCCTCGGTCTTGTGTTTCTTCCTAGTGTTTGTGTGAGTCTCTCAGTGTGTGTGACTCTCAGTGTGTTTGTGTCTCTCAGTCAGTGTTTAAGTCTCTCTTTGTGTGTGTGTCTCTGTGTGTGTTTCTCTCTCTCAGTGTGGATGTCTCTCTCTCACTCAATGTGTGTGTGTATCTCTCTCTGTATGTGTATGTCTCTAAGTGTATGTGTGTCTCTCTCAGCATGTGCGTCAGTCTCAATTTGTGTGTGTCTGTGTGTCTCTCAGAATGTGTGTCTTCAGTGTGTTTGTGTGTCCCTCTCAGTGTGTATGTCCTGTTTAGTGTGAGTGTTTCTGGTTCTTAGCGTATGTTTGTTTCTCTCTCTCTCTGTGTATGTCTCTCAAAGTGTGTGTGTCTCCCTGTGAATGTGTGTGTCTCTCTCTTGTGTGTGACTCTCAGTGTGGTTTTGTCCCACTCAGTGTGTGTGACTCTCACAGTGTGTGTGTCTCGCTCTCTGACGGTGTGGGCCTCAGTGAGTGTCTGTGGGCATGTTCTCTCAATGTGTGTGTGTCTGTTTCTCAGTGTGTGTCTGTGTCTGTGTGTGTGTGTCTCTCTCTGTATGTGTATGTGTTTCAGTGTGTGTCTCTCAGTGTGCGTGTCTCTATGTTGTCTCTTTGTTTTTGTGTCTCTCTCTTAGTGTTTAAGTCTTTCTCTGTGTGTGTTTCTCTCTCTCCGTGTGGATGTCTCTCTATTTCTCGGTGTGTGTGTGTCTCTCTGTATGTATATGTCTCTAAGTGTGTGTGTGTGTGTCTCAGTGTGTGTCTCACAATGTCTCTGTCTCTCTCTCACTGTGTATGTCTATCTCAGTGTGTGTGTCTCTCTGTGTGTTTGAGGTTTTCTGTCTCTCTCCATGTGCATGAATAACTCTCAGTGTGTGTGTGTCTCTTTCAGGGTGTGTGTCTCTGTGTGTGTGTCTCTGTGTGACTCCCACAGTGTCTCTGTTCCTGTGTCTCCCATTATGTCTCTCAATGTGTGTGTGTCTGGCTCACTGTGTGTCTGCCTCAGTGTTGTGTGTCTGTTTTTAGTGTTTGTGTGAGTCTTCAAGTGTGTCTGTATCTCAGTGTGTGTGTCTTTCTCTCTGTAAGTCTATGTCTCTAAGTGTGTGTGTGGGTGTCACAGTGTGTGTCTCACAATGTTTGTGCCTCTCACTCAGTGCGTATGTCTCTCTCAATGTGTGGGTCTCTCAGTGCGTGTTTCTCCTTCTCAGGGTGGATGTCTGCCTCATTGTGTGTGTCTCTCTCAGTGTGTTTGTGTCTCTGTATGTGTGTGTCTCCACAGTGTCTCTGTTCGTGTGTTTCCCATTATGTCTCTCCCTCTATGTGTGTGTGTGTCTGTTTTATTGTGTTGCTGCCTCAGCATTGTGTGTCTCTTTTTAGTGTCTGTGTGAGTCTCTCAGTGTGTGTGACTCTCTCAGTCTGTGTCTTGCTCTCTGAGTGTGTGTGACTCTTTGGGTCCCTGTGTGTGTGGTTCTCTCAGTGTGTGTCTGTGTCTCTGTGTGTCTCTCTCTGTATGCATATGTGTTTCAGTGTGTGTCTCTCAGTGTGCATGTCTATATGTTGTCTCTCTGTTTTTTGGTCTCTCTCTCAGTGTTTAAATCTTTCTCCATGTGTGTTTCTCTCTCTCAGTGTGGCTATCTATTTCTCAGATTGTGTGTGTCTCTCTCTGTATGTATATGTCTCTAGGTGTGTGCATGTGTCTCTGTGTGTGTGTCTCACAATATATGTGTCCATCTCTCACTGTGTATGTCTCTCTCAGTGTGCGTGGATAACTCTCAGTGTGAGTGTGTGTGTCTCTTTCAGGGTGTGTATCTCTGTGTGACTCCACAGGGTCTCTGTTTGTGTGTCTCCAATTGTGTCTCTCAATGTGTGTGTGTCTGTCTCACTGTGTGTCTGCCTCAGTGTTGTGTGTCTGTCTCTAGTGTTTGTGTGAGTCACTCAGTGTGTCTGTCTCTCTGTGTGTTTGGGTCTCCCATTGTCTGTGAGTCTCTCTATATATGTATATGTCTCTAGGTGTGTGTGTGTATGTGTCTCTGTGTGTGTGTCTCACAATGTATGTGTCCCTCTCTCACTGTGTATGTCTCTCTCAGTGTGTGTGGATAACTCTCAGTGTGAGTGTGTGTCTCTTTCAGGGTGTGTATCACTGTGTGACTCCACAGTGTCTCTGTTTGTGTGTCTCCCATTGTGTCTCTCAATGTATGTGTGTCTGTCTCACTGTGTGTCTGCCTCAGTGTTGTGTGTCTGTCTCTAGTGTTTGTGTGAGTGTCTCACTGTGTCTGTCTCTCCGTGTGTTTGTGTCTCTCTTTGTCTGTGAGTCTTTCTCTCTGTATGTCTAGGTCTCTAAGTGTGTGTGGGGGTGTTAGTGTGTGTCTCACAATGTTTGTGCCTCTCACTCAGTGCGTATGTCTTTATCAGTGTGTGTTTCTCCTCAGTGTTCATGTCTGTCTCATTGTGTGTGTCTCTCAGTGTGTGTGTGTCTTTAGTGAGTTGTGTTTGTCTCTGTCTCTCAGTGTGCATGGATAACTCTCAGTGTGAGTGTGTGTGTCTCTTTCAGAGTGTGTGTCTCTGTGTGTGTGTCTCTGTGTGACTCCCACAGTGTCTCTGTACCTTTGTCTCCCATTGTGTCTCAATGTGTGTGTGTCTCTCTCACTGTGTGTCTGCCTCAGTGTTGTGCGTCTGTTTCTAGTGTTTGTGTGAGTCTCTCAGTGTGTCTGTCTCTCAGTGTGTGAGACACTCTCTCTCTGTATGTCTATGTCTCTAAGTGTGTGTGTGGGTGTCACAGTGTGTGTCTCGCAGTGTTTGTGCCTCTCAGTCTGTATGTCTCTGTGTGTGTGTGTGTCTCTTAGTGTGTATTTCTCTTTGTCAGTGCGGATGTCTGTCTCATTGTATGTGTCTCTCTCAGTATGCCTGTGTCTCTATATATTGTGTGTTCTCTCTTTCACATTGTGTGTCTCTCTCAGTGCTTGTGTGTTTGTCTCTCTCTCAGTGTGCATAGCTAACTCTCAGTACGTGTGTGTCTCTTTCCGTGTATGTGCGTGTCTCTCTGTGTCAGTCTATGTGTCACTCTCACAGGGTCTCTGTTCGTGTGTCTCTCGGTGTGTCTGTCTCTTAATGTGGGTGTCTTTCTCATTGTGTGTCTACCTCAGTGTTGTGTGTCTATTTCTAGTGTCTGTGAGTATCTCAGGATGTTTGTGTCTCTATCACAGTGTGTGTGACTATCAGTGTGTTTGTGTGTCTCTCTGTGTATGTCTCTCTCAGTGGATGTGTCTCTCAGTGTGTGTGTTTCTCAGTTTGTTTTCCTCCTTCTCAGTGAGGATGTCTGTCTCTCTCAGTGTGTGTGTGTGTCTCTCTCAGTGTGTGTGTGTCTCTCTCAGTGTGTGTGTGTGTTTCTCTGTGTATGTGTCTCTGTGTGTTGTGTGTTCCCTCTTTCACAGTGTGTGTCTCTGTCAGTGTGTGTTTGTTTCTCTCTGTGTGTGTCTACGTGTGACTCTCAGTGTCTCTGTTCTTGTGTCTCCCGGTGTCTCTCTCTCAATGTGTGTGTGTCTGTCTCATTGTGTCTCTGCCTCAGTGTTGTGTGTCTATATTTAATCTCTGTGTGTGTCTCTCAGTATGTGTGTCTCTCCCTCCCAGGTGTGTAGGTGGGTCTCTCTCTCAGTGTTTGTGTGTCTCTCTTAGTGTGGAAGTTTGTGTCTTGCTGTCTGTGTGTATGTTTCTCTCGCTCAATGTGTGTGTGTGTCTCGCTCTCAGGAGTGTGTTTGTCTTCCTGGATGTGCGTGTCTCTGTCAGCATGTGCGTCACTCTCCATTTGTGTGTCTCTGTCTGTGTCTCTCAGTATGTGTGTCTCTCAGTGTGTTTTTGTCTCTCTCTCAGTGTGTGTGTCCCTTTCAGTGTGAGTGTTTCTGGTTCTTAGCATGTGTGTGTCTCTCAATATCTGTGTCTCTCTCTCACTGTGTATGTCTCTCTCAGTGTGTGTGTGTTTTTCTCTCTCTCACTGTGTGCGTGGCTAACTCTCAGTGTGTGTGTATGTTGCAGTGTATGTGTGTCTCTGTCTGTGTGTGTGTGTGTGTCTGTGTGTGTGTCTGTGTGTGTGTGTCTCCACAGTGTCTCTGTTCATGTGTCTCCCATTATGTCTCTCCCTCTAAGTGTGTGTGTCAGCCTCACTGTGTGTCTGCCTCAGTGTTGTGTGTCTCTTTTTAGTGTCTGTGAGAGTCTCTCAGTGTGTGTGACTCTCAGTGTGTTTGTGTCTCTCAGTCAGTGTTTAAGTCTCTCTTTGTGTGTGTGTCTCTGTGTGTGTTTCTCTCTCTCAGTGTGGATGTCTCTCTCTCTCACTCAATGTGTGTGTGTATCTCTCTCTGTAAGTGTATGTCTCTAAGTGTATGTGTGTCTCTCTCAGTGTGTGTGTCAGTCTCAATTTGTGTGTCTGTGTGTCTCTCAGAATGTGTGTCTCTCAGTGTGTGTGTGTTTGTCTCTCTCTCTCAGTGTGCGTGCATAACTCTCAGTGTGTGTGTGTGTCTCTTCCAGGGTGTGTGTCTCTGTGTGTGTGTGTGACCCTGTGTGACTCCCACAGTGTCTCTGTTCCTTTGTCTCCCATTATGTCTCTGAATGTGTGTGTATCTGTCTCACTGTGTCTGCCTCAGTGTTGTGTGTCTGTTTCTAGTGTTTGTGTGAGTCTCTCCGTGTGTCTGTCTCTCCGTGTGTTTGTGTCTCTCAGTGTCTGTGAGTCTCTCTCTCAGTATGTCTATGACTCTAAGTGTGTGTAGGGCTGTCACAGTGTGTGTCTCACACTGTTTGTGCCTCTCACTCAGTGTGTGTGTCTCTGTGTGTGTTTGTGTGTCTCTCAGTGTGTGTTTCTCCTTCTCAGTGTGGATGTCTGTCTCATTGTGTGTGTCTCTCTCAGTGTGCCTGTGTCTCTGTATATTGTGTGTTCTCTCTTTCACAGTGTGTGTCTCTCTCGTGTGTGTCTCTCTCCGCACTTGTGTGTTTGTCTCTCTTTCAGTGTGCATGGCTAACTCTCAGTACATGTGTGTTGCTTTCCGTGTATCTGTGTCTCTCTCTGTGTCAGTCTATGTGTGACTCTCACAGTGTCCCTGTTCATGTGTCTCTCGGTGTGTCTGTCTCTTAATGTGGGTGTCTTTCTCATTGTGTTACTGCCTCAGTGTTGTGTGTCTCTTTCTAGTGTTCGGGTGTATCTCAGGAAGTTTTTGTCTCTCTCACCATGTGTGTGACTATCTGTGTGTTCATGTGTCTCTCTATCTGTGTATGTCTCTCTAAGTGGATGTGTCTCTCAGTGTGTGTTTCTGTCTCTCAGTGTGGATCACTCTCTCTTTTTCTCTGTTTGTGGGTCTTTCTCTGTATGTCTATGTCTGTCTGTGTGTGTGTGTCTCAGTGTGTGTGTCTCACAATTTTTGTGTCTCTCTCTCAGAGTGTATGTCTTTCTCAGTGTGTGTGTTTCTCAGTTGGTTTTCCTCCTTCTCAGTGCAGATATCTGTCTCTCTCAGTTTGTGTGTGTCTCTGTGTGTTGTGTGTTCCCTCTTTCACAGTGTGTGTCTCTGTCAGTGTGTGTGTGTTTCTCTCTGTGTGTGTCTCTGTGTGACTCTCAGTGTCTCTGTTCTTGTGTCTCCCAGTGTGTCTCTCTCTCTCAATGTGTGTGTGTCTGTCTCATTGTGTGTCTGCCTCAGTGTTGTGTGTCTATCTTTAGTGTCTGCGTGTGTGTCTCAGTATGTGTGTCTCTCCCTCCCAGGTGTGCAGGCGGGTCTCTCTCTCAGTGTTTTTGTGCCTCTCTTAGTGTGGGAGTTTGTGTCTTGCTGTCTGTGTGTATGTTTCTCTCCCTCAATGTGTGTGTGTGTGTCTCACTCTCAGGAGTGTGTTTGTCTTCCTGGATGTGTGTGTCTCTGTCAGCGTGTGCGTCACTCTCAGTTTGTGTGTCTCTGTCTGTGTCTCTCAGTATGTGTGTCTCTCAGTGTGTTTTTGTCTCTCTCTCAGTGTGTGTGTCCCTCAGTGTGTTTT
This sequence comes from Bos indicus, assembly GCF_029378745.1. Taxonomy (NCBI): domain Eukaryota; kingdom Metazoa; phylum Chordata; class Mammalia; order Artiodactyla; family Bovidae; genus Bos; species Bos indicus. The sequence continues at coordinate 40,444,145 of NC_091789.1, forward strand.
TGTCTCTCTCTCAGTGTGTGTGTCCCTTTCAGTGTGAGTGTTTCTGGTTCTTAGCGTGTGTGTGTCTCTCAATATCTGTGTCTCTCTCTCACTGTGTATGTCTCTCTCAGTGTGTGTATGTTTTTCTGTCTCACTGTGTGCGTGGCTACCTCTCAGTGTGTGTGTATCTTTCAGTGTGTGTGTGTGTGTCTCTGTGTGTGTGTGTGCCTCTGTGTGTTTCCACAGTGTCTCTGTTCGTGTGTCTCCCATTATGTCTCTCCCTCTAATGTGTGTGTCGGTCTCACTGTGTGTCTGCCTCAGTGTTGTGTGTTTCTTTTTAGTGTTTGTGTGAGTCTCTCAGTGTGTGTGACTCTCAGTGTGTTTGTGTCTCTCAGTCAGTGTTTAAGTCTCTCTTTGTGTGTGTGTCTCTGTGTGTGTTTCTCTCTCTCAGTGTGGATGTCTCTCTCTCACTCAATGTGTGTGTGTATCTCTCTCTGTAAGTGTATGTCTCTAAGTGTATGTGTGTCTCTCTCAGCGTGTGTGTCAGTGTCAAATTGCGTGTCTCTGTGTGTCTCTCAGAATGTGTCTCTCTCAGTGTGTGTGTCCTGTTTAGTGTGAGTGTTTCTGGTTCTTATCATGTGTTTGTTTCTCTCTCTCTCTGTGTATGTCTCTCAAAGCGTGTGTGTCTCCCTGTGAATGTGTGTGTCTCTCTCTTGTGTGTGACTCTCAGTGTGGTTTTGTCTCACTCTCAGTGTGTGTGACTCTCACAGTGTGTGTGTCTTGCTCTCTGATGGTGTGGGTCTCGGTGAGTGTCTGTGGGCATGTTCTCTCAGTGTGTGTGTGTCTGTTTCTCAGTGTGTGTCTGTGTCTGTGTGTGTATCTCTCTCTGTATGTGTATGTGTTTCAGAGTGTGTCTCTCAGTATGTGTGTCTCGATGTTGTCTCTCTGTTTTTGTGTCTTTCTCTTAGAGTTTAAGTCTTTCTCTGTGTGTGTTCCTCTCTCTCTGTGTGGATGTCTCTCTATCTCTCAGTGTGTGTGTGTGTCTCTCTGTATGTATATGTCTCTAAGTGTGTGTGTGTGTCTCAGTGTGTGTCTCACAATGTCTCTGTCTCTCTCTCACTGTGTATCTCTATCTCAGTGTGTGTGTCTCACTGTGTGTGTGTTTGTCTGTCTCTCTCAGTGTGCATGGATAACTCTCAGTGTGTGTGTGTCTCTTTCAGGGTGTGTGTCTTTGTGTGACTCCCACAGTGTCTCTGTTCCTGTGTATCCCATTATGTCTCTCAATATGTGTGTGTCTGTCTCATTGTGTGTCTGCCTCAGTGTTGTGTGTCTGTTTTTAGTGTTTGTGTGAGTCTCTCAGTGTGTCTGTATCTCAGTGTGTGTGTGTGTCTCTCTCTGTAAGTCTATGTCTCTAAGTGTGTGTGTGGGTGTCATAGTGTGTGTCTCACAATGTTTGTGCCTCTCACTCAGTGCGTATGTCTCTCTCAATATGTGGGTCTCTCATGGCGTGTTCTCCTCAGGGTGGATGTGTGTCTCATTGTGTGTGTCTCTCTCAGTGTGTGTGTGTCTCTGTGTGTCTCCACAGTGTCTCTGTTCATGTGTCTCCCATTATATCTCTCCCTCTATGTGTGTGTGTCTGTCTCATTGTGTTTCTGCCTCAGCATTGTGTATGTCTTTTTAGTGTCTGTGTTAGAGTCTCAGTGTGTGTGACTCTCAGTGTGTTTGTGTCTCTCTCTCAGTGTGTGTGACTCTCTCCGTCTCTGTGTCTTGCTCTCTGATGTGTGTGTGAATCTGGGTCCCTGTGTGTGTGTCTCTCTCAGTGTGTGTCTGTGTCTATGTGTGTCTCTCTCTGTATGCATATGTGTTTCAGTGTGTGTCTCTCAGTGTGCATGTCTATATGTTGTCTCTCTGTTTTTTTGTCTCTCTCTAAGTGTTTAAGTCTTTCTCCGTGTGTGTTTCTCTCTCTCAGTGTGGATGTCTATTTCTCAGAGTGTGTGTGTCTCTCTCTGTATGTGTATGTCTCTAAGTGTGTGTGTGTGTCTCTGTGTGTGTGTGTCTCACAATGTATGTGTCCCTCTCTCACTGTGTATGTCTCTCTCAGTGTGCGTGGATTACTCTCCGTGTGAGTGTGTGTCTCTTTCAGGGTGTGTGTCTCTTTGTGTGTGTCTCTGTGTGACTCCACAGTGTCTCTGTTCCTGTGTCTCCCATTGTGTCTCTTAATGTGTGTGTGTGTCTCACTGTGTGTCTGCCTCAGTGTTGTGTGTCTGTCTCTATGTTTGTGTGAGTCTCTCAGTGTGTCTCTCTGTTTGTTTATGTCTCTCATTGTCTGTGTGTCTCTCTCTCCATATGTCTAGATCTCTAAGTGTGTGTGTGGGTGTCATAGTGTGTGTCTCACAATGTTTGTGCCTCTCACTCAGTGCATATGTCTCTCTCAGTGTATGATCCTCCTTCTCAGTGTGCATGTCTGTCTCATTGTATGTGTCTCTCTCAGTGTGTGTGTCTCTCAGTGAGTGTGTGTTTTTCTCTCTCTCTCAGTGTGCGTGGATAACTCTCAGTGTGAGTATGTGTGTGTGTCTTTCAGGGTGTGTGTATGTATGTCTCTGTGTGAGTCCCACAGTGTCTCTGTTTGTGTGTCTCCCATTGTGTCTCTGAATGTGTGTGTGTCTCTCTCACTGTGTGTCTGCCTCAGTGTTGTGTGTCTGTTTCTAGTGTTTGTGTGAGTCTCTCAGTGTGTCTGTATCTCAGTCTGTGTGAGTCTCTCTCTCTGTATGTGTATGTCTCTAAACATGTGTGTGGGTGTCAGAATGTGTGTTTCACAATGTTTGTGCCTCTCAGTGTATATGTCTCTGAGTGTGTCTATCAGTGTGTGTTTCTTCTTGTCAGTGTGGATGTCTGTCTCATTGAATGTGTCTCTCTCAGTGTGCCTGTGTCTCTATACTTTGTGTGTTCTCCCTTTCACATTGTGTGTCTCTCTCCTGCGTGTCTCTCTCAGTGTTTGTGTGTTTGTCTCTCTCTCAGTGTGCATGGCTAACTCTCAGTACGTGTGTGTCTCTTTCTGTGTATGTGTGTCTCTCTCTGTGTCAGTCTATGTGTGGCTCTCACAGTGTCTCTTTTCATGTGTTTCTCGGTGTGTCTGTCTCTTAATGTCGGTGTCTTTCTCATTGTGTGTCTACCTCAGTGTTGTATGTCTATTTCTAGTGTCTGTGTGTATTTCAGGATGTTTGTGTCTCTATCACAGTGTGTGTGACTATCAGTGTGTTTGTGTGTCTCTGTGTATGTCTCTCTCAGTGGGTGTGTCTCTCAGTGTGTGTTTCTGTCTCTCAGTGTGGATCACTCTCTCTTTCTCTCAGTGTGTGGGTATCTCTCTCTGAATGTCTATGACTCTATGTGTGTGTGTGTGTCTCAGTGTGTGTGTCTCACAATGTTTGTGTCTCTCTCTCAGTGTGTGTGTTTCTCAGTTTGTTTTCCTCCTTCTCAGTGAGGATGTCTGTCTCTCTCAGTGTGTGTGTGTCTCTCTCTCAGTGTGTGTGTGTCTCTCAGTGTGTATGTGTCTCTGTGTGTTGTGTGTTCCCTCTTTCACAGTGTGTGTCTCTGTCAGTGTGTGTTTGTTTCTCTCTGTGTGTGTCTACGTGTGACTCTCAGTGTCTCTGTTCTTGTGTCTCCCGGTGTCTCTCTCTCAATGTGTGTGTGTCTGTCTCATTGTGTCTCTGCCTTAGTGTTGTGTGTCTATATTTAGTCTCTGTGTGTGTCTCTCAGTATGTGTGTCTCTCCCTCCCAGGTGTGTAGGTGGGTCTCTCTCTCAGTGTTTGTGTGTCTCTCTTAGTGTGGGAGTTTGTGTCTCTCTCTGTGTATGTTTCTCTCCCTCAATGTGTGTGTGTGTCTCGTTCTCAGGAGTGTGCTTGTCTTCCTGGATGTGCGTGTCTCTGTCAGCGTGTGCGTCACTCTCCATTTGTGTGTCTCTGTCTGTGTCTCTCAGTATGTGTGTCTCTCAGTGTGTTTTTGTCTCTCTCTCAGAGTGTGTGTCCCTTTCAGTGAGTGTTTCTGGTTCTTAGCGTGTGTGTGTCTCTCGATATCTGTGTCTCTCTCTCACTGTGTATGTCTCTCTCAGTGTGTGTGTGTTTTTCTCTCTCTCACTGTGTGCGTGGCTACCTCTCAGTGTGTGTGTATCTTTCAGTGTGTGTGTGTGTCTGTATGTGTGTGTCTCTCTGTGTGTCTCCACAGTGTCTCTGTTCGTGTGTGTCCCATTATGTCTCTCCCTCTAAGTGTGTGTGTCGGTCTCACTGTGTGTCTGACTCAGTGTTGTGTGTCTCTTTTTAGTGTTTGTGTGTGTCTCTCAGTGTGTGTGACTCTCTGTGTGTCTGTGTCTCTCAGTCAGTGTTTAAGTCTCTCTTTGTGTGTGTGTCTCTGTGTGTGTTTCTGTCTCTCAGTGTGGATGTCTCTCTCTCACTCAATGTGTGTGTGTGTATCTCTCTCTGTATGTGTATGTCTCTAAGTGTATGTGTATCTCTCTCAGCGTGTGTGTCAGTCTCAATTTATGTGTGTCTGTGTGTCTCTCAGAATGTGTGCCTCTCAGTGTTTTTGTGTGTCTCTCTCAGTGTGTGTGTCTTGTTTAGTGTGAGTGTTTCTGGTTCTTAGCGTGTGTGTGTGTCTCTGTCTCTGTGTATGTCTCTCAGTGTGTGTGTGTCTCCCTGTGAATGTGTGTGTCTCTCTCTTGTGTGTGACTCTCAGTGTAGTTTTGTCTCACTCTCAGTGTGTGTGACTCTCACAGTGTGTGTGTTTTGCTCTCTGATGGTGTGCGTCTCAGTGAGTGTCTGTTGTCTTGTTCTCTCAATGTGTGTGTGTCTGTTTCTCAGTGTGTGTCTGTGTCTGTGTGTGTGTCTCTGTATGTGTATGTGTTTCAGAGTGTGTCTCTCAGTATGTGTGTCTCTATGTTGTCTCTCTGTTTTTGTGTCTCTCTCTCAGTGTTTCAGTCTTTCTCCGTGTGTGTTTCTCTCTCTCAGTGTGGATGTCTCTCTATCTCTCAGTGTGTGTGTGTCTCTCTGTATGTATATGTCTCTAAGTGTGTGTGTGTGTCTCAGTGTGTGTCTCACAATGTCCCTGTCTCTCTCTCACTGTGTATGTCTATCTCAGTGTGTGTCTCTCTCTGTGTGTGTATTTGTCTGTCTCTCTCAGTGTGCATGAATAACTCTCAGTGTGTGTGTCTCTTTCAGGGTGTGTGTCTATGTGTGTGTGTGTGTCTCTGTGTGACTCCCACAGTGTCTCTGTTCGTGTGTCTCCCATTGTGTCTCTCAATGTATGTGTGTCTGTCTCACTGTTTGTCTGCTTCAGTGTTGTGTGTCTGATTCTAGTGTTTGTGTGAGTCTCTCAGTGTGTCTCACCATGTTTGTGCCTCTCACTCAGTGTGTATGTCTCTCTCCATGTGTTTCTCAATGTTGTTTCTCCTTGTCAGTGTGGATATCTGTCTCATTGTGTGTCTCTCTCTCAGTGTGCCTGTGTCTCTGTATATTGTGTGTTCTCTCTTTAACAGTGTGTCTCTCTCTTGTGTGTGTCTCTCAGTGCTTGTGTGTTTGTCTCTCTCTCAGTGTGCATGGCTAACTCTCATACCGTGTGTGTCTCTTTCTGTGTATGTGTTTCTCTCTCTGTGTCAGTCTTTGTGTGACTCTCACAGTGTGTCTGTTCATGTGTCTCTCGGTGTGTCTGTCTTTTAATGTGGGTGTCTTTCTCACTGTGAGTCTACCTCAGTGTTGTGTGTCTATTACTAGTGTCTGTGTGTATCTCAGGATTTTTGTGTCTCTCTCACAGTGTGTGTGACTATCATTGTGTTTGTGTGTCTCTCTGTGTATGTCTCTCTCAGTGGATGTGTCTCTCAGTGTGTGTTTCTGTCTCTCAGTGTGGATCACTCTCTCTTTCTCTCAGTGTGTGTGGGTCTCCCTCTCTGTATGTCTATGTCTCTATGTGTGTGTGTGTCTCAGTGTGTTTGTCTCACAATGTTTGTGTCTCTCTCTCAGTGTGTATGTCTCTCTCAGTATGTGTGTTTCTCGGTGTGTTTTCCTCCTTCTCAGTGCAGATGTCTGCCTCTCTCAGGGTGTGTGTCTCTTTCAGTGTGTGTGTGTCTCTCTCAGTGTGTGTGTGTCTCTGTGTGTTGTGTGTTCCCTCTTTCACAGTGTGTGACTCTGTCAGTGTGTGTGTGTTTCTCTCTGTGTGTGTCTCTGTGTGACTCTCAGTGTCTCTGTTCTTGTGTCTCCCAGTGTGTCTCTCTCTCTCAATGTGTGTGTGTCTGTCTCATTGTGTGTCTGCCTCAGTGTTGTGTGTCTATCTTTAGTGTCTGTGTGTGTGTCTCAGTATGTGTGTCTCTCCCGCCCAAGTGTGCAGGCGGGTCTCTCTCTCAGTGTGTTTGTGTCTCTCTTAGTGTGGGAGTTTGTGTCTTGCTGTCTGTGTGTATGTTTCTCTCCCTCAATGTGTGTGTGTGTGTCTCGCTCTCAGGAGTGTGTTTGTCTTCCTGGATGTGTGTGTCTCTGTCAGCGTGTGCGTCACTCTCAGTTTGTGTGTCTCTGTCTGTGTCTCTCAGTGTGTTTTTGTCTCTCTCTCAGTGTGTGTGTCCCTTTCAGTGTGAGTGTTTCTGGTTCTTAGCATGTGTGTGTCTCTCAATATCTCTGTCTCTCTCTCACTGTGTATGTCTCTCTCAGTGTGTGTGTGTTTTTCTCTCTCTCACTGTGTGCGTGGCTACCTCTCAGTGTGTGTGTATCTTTCAGTGTGTGTGTGTCTGTGTCTGTGTGTGTGTCTGTGTGTCTCCACAGTGTCTCTGTTCGTGTGTGTCCCATTATGTCTCTCCCTCTAAGTTTGTGTGTCAGTCTCACTGTGTGTCTGCCTCACTGTGTGTCTGCTCAGTGTTGCGTTTCTCTGTTTAGTGTTTGTGTGAGTCTCTCAGTGTGTCTGTATCTCAGTGTGTATGAGTCTCTCTCTCTGTATGTCTATGTCTCTAAGTGTGTGTCTGGGTGTCACAGTGTGTCTCACAATGTTTGTGCCTCTCAGTGCATATGTCTCTCTCAGTGTGTGGGTCTCTCAGTGCATGTTTCTCCTTCTCAGTGTGGATGTCTGTCTCATTGTGTGTGTCTCTCTCAGTGTATGTGTGTCTATATGTGTGTTTGTCTCTGTGTGTCTCCACAGTGTCTCTGTTCATGTGTCTCCCATTATGTCTCTCCATCTATGTGTATGTGTCTGTCTCATTGTGTTTCTGTTTCAGTGTTGTGTGTCTCTTTTTAGTGTCTGTGTGAGTCTCTCAGTGTGTGTGACTCTATTGTGTTTGTGTCTCTCTCAGTGTGTGTGACTCAGTCTATGTGTCTTGCTCTCTGACTGTGTGTGACTCTGTGGGTCCCTGCGTGTGTTTCTCTCTCAGTGTGTGTCTGTGTCTCTGTGTGTGTCTGTCTCTCTCTGTATGCATATGTGTTTCAGTGTGTGTCTCTCAGTATGTTTGTCTCCATGTTGTCAATGTATTTTTGTGTCTCTCTCTCAGTGTGAATGTCTATTTCTCAGACTGTGTGTGTCTTTCTCTCTATGTATATGTCTGTAGGTGTGTGTCTCACAATGTCTGTGTGTCGCTCTCACTGTGTATGTCTCTCTCAGTGCGTGTGTCTCTCAGTGTGTGTGTGTCTCTCTCTCAGTGTGCGTTGATAACTCTCAGTGTGTGTGCCTCTGTGTGTGTGTGTGTGTGTGTCTCTGTGTGACTCCCACAGTGAGTCTCTTCGTGTGTCTCCCATTGTGTCTACTGTGTGTCTGCCTCAATGTTGTGTTTCTGTTTCTAATGTTTGTGTGAGTCTCTCAGTGTTTCTGTCTCTCTGTGTGTGTGAGTCTCTCTCTGTATGTCTATGTCTCTAAGTGTGTGTGTGGGTGTCACAGTATGTCTCTCACTGTTTGTGCCTCTCTCTCACTGTGTATGTCTCTCTCAGTGTGTGTCTCTCAGTGTGTGTTTCTCCTTCTCAGTGTGGATGTCTGTCTCATTGTGTGTCTCTCTCAGTGTGCCTGTGTCTCTGTATAGTGTGTTCTCTCTTTCACAGTGTGTGTCTCTCACATGTGTGTCTCTCTCAGTGCTTTTGTGTTTGTCTCTCTCTCAGTGTGCATGGCTAACTCTCATACCATATGTGTCTCTTTCAGTGTATGTGTGTCTCTCTCTGTGTCAGTCTATGTGTGACTCTCACAGTGTGTCTGTTCATGTGTCTCTCGGTGTGTCTGTCTCTTAATATGTGTGTCTTTCTCACTGTGAGTCTACCTCAATGTTGTGTGTCTATTTCTAGTGTCTGTTTGTATCTCAGGATGTTTGTGTCTCTCTCACAGTGTGGGTGACTATCAGTGTGTTTGTGTGTCTATATGTGTATATCTCTCTCAGTGGGTGTGTCTCTCAGTGTGTGTTTCTGTCTCTCAGTGTGGGTCACTCTCTGTTTCTCTCAGTGTGTGTGGGTCTCTCTCTCTCTGTATGTCTATGTCTCTATGTGTGTGTCTCAGTGTGTGTGTCTCACAATGTTTGTATCTCTCTCTCAGTGTGCATGTCTCTCTCAGTGTGTGTGTTTCTCAGTGTGTTTTCCTCCTTCTCAGTGCAGATGTCTGTCTCTCTCAGTGTGTGTGTGTCTCTAAGTGTGTTTGTGTCTCTGTGTGTTGTGTGTTCCCTCTCTCACAGTGTGTGTCTCTGTCAGCGTGTGTATGTTTCTCTGTGTGTGTGTCTCTTTGTGACTCTGTGTCTCTGTTCTTGTGTCTCCTGGTATGTCTCTCTCTCAACGTGTGTGTGTCTGTCTCATTGTGTCTCTGCCTCAGTGTTGTGTGTCTATTTTTAGTGTCTGTGTGGGTGTCTCAGTATGTGTGTCTCTCCCTCCCAGGTGTGTAGGTGGGTCTCTCTCTCAGTGTTTGTGTGTCTCTCTCAGTGTGGGAGTTTGTATCTCGCTGTCTGTGTGTATGTTTCTCTCCCTCAAATGTGTGTGTGTGTGTCTCGCTCTCAGGAGTGTGTTTGTCTTCCTGGATGTGCGTGTCTCTGTCAGTGTGTGTGTCACTCTCAATTTGTGTGTCTCTATCTGTGTCTCTCAGTATGTGTGTCTCTCAGTGTGTTTTTGTCTCTCTCTCAGTGTGTGTGTCCCTTTCAGTGTGAGTGTTTCTGGTTCTTAGCGTGTGTGTGTCTCTCAATATATGTGTCTCTCTCTCACTGTGTATGTCTCTCTCAGTGTGTGTGTGTTTTTCTCTCTCTCACTGTGTGCGTGGCTACCTCTCAGTGTGTGTGTATCTTTCAGTGTGTGTGTGTGTCTGTATGTGTCCCCACAGTGTCTCTGTTTGTGTGTCTCCCATTATGTCTCTCCAAGTGTGTGTGTCGGTCTCGCTGTGTGTCTGACTCAGTGTTGTGTGTCTCTTTTTAGTGTCTGTGTGAATCTCTCAGTGTGTGTGACTCTCAGTGTGTTTGTGTCTCTCAGTCAGTGTTTAAGTCTCTCTTTGTGTGTGTGTCTCTGTGTGTGTTTCTCTCTCTCAGTGTGGATGTCTCTTTCTCACTCAGTGTGTGTGTGTATCTCTCCCTGATGTGTATGTCTCTAAGTGTATGTGTGTCTCTCTCAGCGTGTGTGTCAGTCTCAATTTGTGTGCCTCTGTGTGTCTCTCAGAATGTGTGTCTCTCAGTGCGTTTGTGTGTCTCTCTCAGTGTGTGTGTCTTGTTTAGTGTGAGTGTTTCTGGTTCTTAGCGTGTGTGTGTGTCTCTCTTTGTGTATGTCTCTCAATGTGTGTGTGTCTCCCTGTGAATGTGTGCGTCTCTCTCTTGTGTGTGACTCTCAGTGTGGTTTTGTCTCACTCTCAATGTGTGTGACTCTCACAGTGTGTGTGTCTTGCTCTCTGATGGTGTGGGTCTCGGTGAGTGTCTGTGGGCATGTTCTCTCAGTGTGTGTGTGTCTGTTTCTCAGTGTGTGTGTGTGTCTCTCTCTCTATGTGTTTCAGTGTGTTTCTCTCAGTGTGCATATCTCTATGTTGTCTCTCTGTTTTTGTGTCTCTCTCTCAGTGTTTCAGTCTTTCTCTGTGTGTGTTTCTCTCTCAGTGTGGATGTCTCTCTATCTCTCAGTGTGTGCATGTGTCTCTCTGTATGTATATGTCTCTAAGTGTGTGTGTGTGTCTCATTGTGTGTCTCACAATGTCTTTGTCTCTCTCTCACTGTGTATGTCTCTCTCAGTGTGTGTCTCTCAGTGTGTGTTTCTCCTTCTCAGTGTGGATGTCTGTCTCATTGTATGTGTCTCTCAGTGTGCCTGTGTCTCTGTATATTGTTCATTCTCTCTTTCACAGTGTGTGTCTCTCTCGTGTGTGTCTCTCTCAGTGCTTGTGTGTTTGTCTCTCTCTCTTAGTGTGCATGGCTAACTCTCAGTATGTGCAGGTCTTTTTCCTTGTGTGTATGTCTGTCATTGTGTGTGTCTATGTGTGACTCTCACAGTGTCTCTGTTCATGTGTCTTCTGGTGTGTCTCTCTTAATGTGTGTGTCTGTCTCATTTTGTGTCTGCCTCAGTGTTTTGTGTCTGCTTTTAGTGTTTGTGTGTATTTTAGTATATTTGTTTCTCTCACTGTGTGTGTGACTATCAGTGTGTTTGTGTCTGTCTCTCACTTTGTATGTTTCCCTTATTGGGTGTGTGTCTTAGTATGTGTTTATCTCTCAGTGTGGATCTCTCTCTTTCTCTCAGTCCACGTGGGTCTCTCTCTCCATATGTCAGTCTTTATGTGTGTTTGTCTCAGTGTGTGTGTCTCACAATGTTTGTGTCTCTCTCTCAGTGTGTATGTCTCTCTCAGTTTGTGTGTTTCTCAGTGTGTTTTTATCCTTCTCCCTTTGGATGTCTCTTGTGTGTGTGTGTGTCTCTCTCTCTGTATGTATATGTATCTAAGTATGTGTGTGTGTCTCAGTGTGTGTGTCTCACAATATTTGTTTCTCTATTGCAGTGTGTGTCTCTCTCAGTGTTTGTGTTTTTCAGAGTGTGTTTATCCTTCTCAGTGTGGATGTCTCTATCTCAGAATGTGTGTGTGTCTCTCTCTGTAGGTGTGTGTCTCTCTCTATATGTGTGTGTCTCTCTCTGTATATGTGTATGTCTCTAAGTGTGTGTGTGTCTCAGTGTGTGTGTCTCACAATGTTTGTGTCTCTCTCTGTGTGTATGCCTCACTCAGTGTGTGTTTCTCAGTGTGTGTTTCTCCTTCTCAGTGTGGATGTCTGTCCTTCTCATTGTGTGTGTGTCTGTCTCATTGTGTGTCTGCCTCAGTGTTGTGGGTCTCTTTCATAGTGTCTGTGTGTTTCTCTCAGTATGTGTGTCTGTCCCTGTATGTTCTGTATATGTCTTTCTAAGTATGTGTATGTCTCTAGGTGTATGTGTGTATCTCAGTGTGTGTCTCTCTCAGTATGTGTGTCTCTCTTTCTCTGTGTGTCTCTGTGTGACTTTCACAGTTTCTCTGTTCGTGTGTCTCCCGGTGTGTCTCTCTCTCTCAGTGTGTGTTTATCTCAGTGTGTTTTTTCTCTGTCTCAGTGTGTCACTCTCAGTGTGTCTGTGTCTCCCTCTCAGTGTGTGTGACTCTCTCAGTATGTGTGTGTTGCTCTCTGACTGTGTGTGTCTCTGTGGGTCTCTTTGGATCTCTCTCTGTGTGTGTGTGGTGTGTCTCTCTCTGTATGTGTATGTCTATAAATGTGTGTGTGTCTCACAATGTTTGTGTCTGTCTCAGTGTGTATATCTCTCTCAGTGTGTTTGTCTCTCAGTGTGTTTCTCCTTCTCAGTGTGGATGTCTATCTCAGTGTGTGTGTGTCTCTCTCAGTGTGTGTGTGTCTCTGTATGTTGTGCATTAACTATTTCACGGTGTGTGTCTCTCTCATGTGTATGTCTCTCTCAGTGTGTGTGTGTCTCTCAGTGTGTGTGTCTCTGTTTGACTCTCACAGTGTCCCTGTTCATGTGTCTCCTGGTGTGTCTCTCTCTCAATGTGTTTGTGTCTGTCTCAGTGTCTGTGTCTATTTCAGTGTGAGTGTTTCTGGTTCTTAGCATATGTGTGTGTCTCTCTCTGTATGTGTATGTCTCTCAGTGTGTGTGTGTCTTACTGTATATGTGTGTCTCTCTCTCTTGTGTGTGTATCTCTCAGTGCATATGTCTCTGTGTGTCTCTCAGCGTGTGTAACTCTCAATGTGTTTGTGTCTCTCTCTCAGTGTGTGTGACACTCTCAGTGTGTGTGTCTCACAATGTCTGGGTCTCTCTCTCACTGTATATGTCTCTCTCAGTATGTGTGTCTCAGTGTGTGTGTGTGTCTCTTTCAGGGTGTGTGTCTATGTGTGTCTCTGTGTGAGTGTGTCTCCCATTGTGTTTCTCAATGTGTGTGTTTCTGTCTCACTGTGTCTGCCTCAGAGTTGTGTGTCTGTTTTTACTGTTTGTGTGAGTCTCTCAGTGTGTTTGTGTCTCTCAGTGTGTGTGAGTCTCTCTCTCTGTATATCTGTGTCTCTAAGTTTGTGTGTGGGTGTCGCAGTGTGTGTCTCACAATGTTTGTGCCTCTCACTCAGTGTGTATGTCTCTCTCAGTATGTGTGTCTCTCAGTGCGTGTTTCTCCTTTTCAGTGTGGATGTCTGTCTCATTGTGTATGTCTTAGTGTGTGTATGTGTCTGTTTCTCAGTGTGTATCTGTGTCTCTCTGTGTGTGTGTCTATCTCTGTATGTGTATGTGTCTCAGTGTGTGTGTGTGTCTCACTGTGCATGTCTCTATGTGTCTTTGTATTTCCTCTCTGTGTTTGTGTCTCTCTGTCAGTGTTTAAGTCTCTCTTTGTATGTGTGTCTCTGTGTGTGTGTTTCTCTCTCTCAGTGTGGATGTCTCTCTCTCTCAGTGTGAGGGTTCTCAGTGTGTGTCTCTTGTGTCTCTGTGTTGCCTCTCTGTGTTTTTGTCTCTCAGTCTGTGTTTAAGTCTCTCTTTTTGTGTGTGTCCATGTGTGTGTTTCTCTCTCTCATTGGGGATGTCTCTCTCTCTCTCTCTGTGGTGTGTCTCTCTCTCTATGTGTATGTCTCTAAGTGTGTGTTTCCCATTGTGTGTGTCTCACAATGTTTGTGTGTCTCTCTCAGTGTCTGTGTATTTCTCAGTGTGTGTGTCTCTCAGTGTGTGATTTTCTTTCTCAGTATGGATATCTCTCCCTCAGTGTGTGAGTGTGTTTCTCTCTGTATGTATATGTCTCTAAGTGTGTGTGTGTGTCTCAATGTGTGTGTCTCAGAATATTTGTGTCTCTCTTGCAGTGTGTATGTCTCTCTCAGTGTGTGCATCTCTCAGTGTGTGTTTCTCCTTCTCAGTGTGGATGTCTGTCTTTCTCAGTGTTGTGTCTCTCTCAGTGTGTGTGTGTCTCTGTATGTTATATGTTAACTATTTCACAGTGTGTGTCTCTCTCATATATATGTCTCTTTCAGTATGTGTGTGTCTCTGTGTATGTGTCTCTGTGTGACTTTCACAGTGTCCCTGTTCATCTGGCTCCCAGTGTGTCTCTCTCTCAATGTGTTTGTGTCTGTCTCAGTGTCTGTGTCTATTTCAGTGTGAGTTTTTCTGGTTCTTAGCATATGTGTGTCTCTCTCTGTATGTGTCTGTGTGTCTCTCTCTGTATGTGTCTGTGTGTGTGTGTCTCACTGTGTATGTGTGTGTCTCTCTCTTGTGTGTGTTTATGTCTGTGTGTCTCTGTGTGTCACTCAGTGTGTGTGACTCTCTCAGTGTGTATGCGTTGCTCTCTGTGTGTGTCTCTGTGGGTCTTTTTGTGTGTGTCTCTCTCAGTCTGTGTATGTGTCTGTTTCTCAGTGTGTGTCTGTGTCTCTCTCTGTGTGTGTCTCTCTGTATGTTTATGTGTCTCAGTGTGTGGGTTCTCAGTGTGTCTCTATGTGTCTCTGTGTTGCCTCTCTGTGTTTTTGTCTCTCAGTCAGTGTTTAAGTCTCTCTTTTTGTTTGTGTTTGTGTGTGTGTTTCTCTCTCTCATTGGGGATGTCTCTCTCTCTCTCTCAGTGTGTGGTGTGTCTCTCTCTGTATGTGCATGTTTCTAAGTATGTGTTTCCCATTGTGTGTGTCTCACAGTGTTTGTGTGTTTCTCTCAATGTGTATGTATTTCTCAGTGTGTGATTCTCTTTCTCAGTGTGGATGTCTCTCTCTCCCTCAGTGTGTGTGTGTGTCTCTCTCTGTATGTATATGTCTCTAAGTGTGTGTGTGTCTCAGTGTGTGTGTCTCAGAATATTTGTGTCTCTCTTGCAGTGTGTATGTCTCTCTCAGTGTTTGTGTTTCTCAGAGTGTGTTTCTCCTTCTCAGTGTGGATGTCTCTGTCTCAGAGTGTGTGTCTGTCTCTCTCTGTATGTGTATGTCTCTAAGTGTGTGTGTGTGTCCCAGTGTGTGTGTCTCACAATATTTGTGTCTCTCTCTCAGTGTGTATGCCTCACTCAGTGTGTGTTTCTCAGTGTGTGTTTCTCCTCAGTGTGAATGTCTGTCTCTCTCATTGTGTGTGTGTCTGTATCATTGTGTGTCTGCCTCAGTGTTGTTAGTCTCTTTCTTAGTGCCTGTGTGTTTCTCTCAGTATGTGTGTCTGTCCCTGCAAGTTTTGTATGTGTCTTTCTAAGTATGTGTATGTCTCTATGTGTGTGTGTGTCTCAGTGCATGTCTCTGTCAGTGTGTATGTGTCTCTGTGTGACTCTCACAGTGTCTCTGTTCGTGTGTCTCCCAGTGTGTCTTTTTCTCAGTGTGTGTGTATCTCCGTGTGTTTGTTTTCCTGTCTCAGTGCGTGTGACTCTCAGTGTGTTTGTGTCTCTCTCTGTGTGTGACTCTCTCAGTATGTGTGTGTTGCTCTCTGACTGTGTGTGTCTCTGTGGGTCTCTTTGGGTCTCTCTCTCTCTCAGTGTGTGGTGTTTCTCTGTATGTGTATATCTCTAAGTATGTGTGTGTCTCATTGTGTGTGTCTCACAATGTTTATGTGTCTCTCTCAGTGTGTATGTCTCTCTCAGTGTGTGTCTCTCAGTGTGGGTTTCTCCTCAGTGTGAATGTCTGTCTTTCTCAGTGTGTGTATGTCTCTCTCAGTGTGTGTGTGTCTCTCTCAGTGTGTGTGTGTCTCTCAGTGTGTGTTTCTCCTCAGTGTGAATGTCTGTCTCTCTCAGTGTGTATGTCTCTCTCAGTGTGTGTCTCTCAGTGTGTGTTTCTCCTCAGTGTGAATGTCTGTCTTTCTCAGTGTGTGTATGTCTCTCTCAGTGTGTGTTTCTCCTCAGTGTGAATGTCTGTCTTTCTCAGTGTGTGTATGTCTCTCTCAGTGTGTGTGTGTCTCTCTGTGTGTGTCTCTGTCTGACTCTCACAGTGTCTCTGTTCATGAGTCCCCGTTATGTCTCTCTCTCAATGCGTGTGTGTTTGACTCATTTTGTTTGCCTCAGTGTTGTGTGTCTTTTTAGTGTCTCTCTATTTTTGTGTGTCTCTCCATATGTGTCTCTCCCTCCCAGTTGTGTGTGTGTGTGTTTCTCTCTCAGTGTTTGTGTGTCTCTCTCAGTGTGGGAGTGTGTGTCTCACTCTCAGGAGTGTGTTTCTCTTCCTGGAAGTGGGTGTCTCTCTTAGCATGTGTGTCACTCTCAAATTGTGTGTCTCTCAGTATGTGTGTCTCTCAGTGTGTTTTTATCTCTCTCTCAGCATGTGTGACTCTCTCAGTGTGTGTGTCTCTCTCTCTGAGTGTGTGTTTCTCTGTGCATCTCTGTGTGTGTGGCTCTCTCATTGTGTGTGTGTCTGTTTCTCTGTGTGTGTCTGTGTCTGTGTGTGTGTGTCTCACTCTCTGTATGTGTCTCAGTGTGTGGCTTTCAGTGTGAATGTCTCTATTTGTCTCTGTGTTGTCTCTCGGTATTTGTGTCTCTCTGTCAGTGTTTATGTCTCTCTCTCTCTGTGTCTCTCTGTTTGTGTCTCACTATCAGTGTGTATGTCTCAGTGTGCGTTTCTCCTTCTCAATGTGGATGTCTCTATGTGTCTCTGTGTTGCCTCTATGTGTTTGTCTCTCTCTTTCAGTGTTTAAGTCTCTTTTTGCATGTCTCTGTGTGTGTTTCTCTCTCTCAGTGTGTATGTCTCTCTCTCTCAGTGTGTGTGTGTGTCTCTCTCTGTATGTGTATGTCTCTAAGTGTGTGTGTCTCAGTGTGTGTGTCTTACAATGTTTGTGTGTCTTTCTCAGTGTGTATGTCTCTCTCAGTGTGTGTGTGTCTCTGTATGATGTTTGTCCACTCTTTCACAGTGTTTGTCTCTCTCATGTGTGTTTCTATCTCAGTGTGTTTGTGTCTCTGTGTGTGTGTGTCACTGTGACTCCATAATGTCTCTGTTCTGTGTCTCACATTGTGTCTCTCTCTCGATGTGTGTGTGTCTGTCTCATCATGTGTCTTCCTCAGTGTTGTGTGTCAGTTTTTAGTAGTAGTCTCTAGTAGTCTCTCAGTGTGTGTGCCCCTCAGTAGGTTTGTGTGTCTCTCTCAATGTGTGTGACTCTCAGTCTGTTGGTGTCTCTCTCTCAGTGTGTGTATATCAATGTGTTTGTTTCTCTGTCTCAGGGTGTGGGACTCTCATTGTGTTTGTGTCTCTCTCAGTGTGTTTTTATTTCAGTGTGCATTTCTCCTTCTCTGTGTGGGTGTCTGTCTCAGTGTATGTGTCTCTCTCAGTGTTTTTGTCTCTCTGTTTGTTGTGTGTTCACTCTTTCACAGTGTGTCTCTCTCGTGTGTGTGTCTCTCTCAGTGAGTGTGTGTGTTTGTCTCTATCTCTCAGTGTGTGTGGCTATCATTGTGTGTCTGTCTCTATCAGTGTGTGTGTATCTTTCAGTGTGTGTGTATCTGTGTGTGTGTGTCCCTGTGTGTCTACACAGTGTCTCTGTTCGTGTGTCTCCCATTGTGTCTCTCCCTCTATGTGTGTGTCTGTCTCACTGTGTGTCTGCCTCAGTGTTGTGTGTCTCTTTTTAGTGTCTGTGTGAGTTTCTCAGTGTGTGTGACTCTCAGTGTGTTTGTGTCTCTCTCTTAGTGTGTGTTACTCTCTCAGTTTTGTGTCTTGCTCTCTGAGTATGTGTGTCTCTGTGGATCTCTTTGTGTATCTCTCTCTCTCAGTGTGTGTGTGTGTCTGTTTCTCAGTGTGTATCTGTGTCTCTGTGTGTGTGTCTCTCTCTGTGCGTGTCTCTATGTGTCTTTGTGTTGCCCCTCTGTGTTTGTGCCTCTCTGTCAGTGTTTAAGTCTCTCCTTGTGTGTGTGTCTCTGTGTGTGTGTTTCTCTCTCTCAGAGTGGATGTCTCTCTTTCAGTGTGTGGTGTGTCTCTCTCAGTGTGTGTGTGTCTCATTGTGTGTTTCTCACAATGTTTTTGTATTTCTCTCAGAGTGTATGTCTCTCTCAATGTGTGTGTCTCTCAGTGTGTGTTTCTCCTTCTCAGTGTGGATATCTGTCTTTCTCAGTATGTGTGTGTCTCTCTCAGTGTGTGTGTCTCTGTATGTTTTGTGTTAACTCTTTCACAGTGTGTATCTCTCTCATTATTGTGTCTCTCTCAGTGTGTGTGTGTCTCTGTGTGTGTGTGTCTCTGTGTGACTCTCACAGTGTCTCTGTTTGTGTGTCTCTGGTTGTGTCTCTCTCTCAGTGTGTGTGTCTGTCTCATTTGTGTCTGCCTCAGTGTTTTGTGTCTATTTTTAGTGTCTCTCTATATTTTGTGTCTCTCAGTATATGTGTCTCTCCCTCCCAGTTGTGTCTGTGTGTCTCTTTCTCAGTGTTTGTGTGTCTCTCTCAGTGTGGGAGTGTGTGTCTCACTCTGTGTGTGTGTTTCTCTCCCTCAATGTGTGTGTGTGTCTTGCTGTCAAGAGTGTGTTTGTCTTCCTGGATGTGGGTGTCTCTCTTAGCATGTGTGTCACTCTCAAATTGTGTGTCTCTGTGTGTGTCTCTCTGTATGTGTGTCTCTCAGTGTGTTTTTGTCTCTCTCTCAGTGTGTGTGACTTTCTCAGTGTGTGTGTCTCGCTCTATGAGTGTGTGTTTCTCTGTGCATCTGTGTGTGTTTGTGTCTCTCATTGTGTGTGTGTCTGTGTCTCTGTGTGTGTCTGTGTCTCTGTGTGTGTGTCTCACTCTCTGTATGTGTATGTGTCTCAGTGTGTGGTTTTCAGTGTGCATGTCTCTATTTGTCTCTGTGTTGTCTCTCGGTGTTTGAGTCTCTTTGTGTTTATGTCTCTCTCTCTCTGTGTCACTCTGTGTTTGTGTCTCACTCTCTGTGGATGTCTCAGTGTGTGTTTCTCCTTCTCAGTGTGGATGTCTCTCTGTGTCTCTGTGTTGCCTCTATGTTTTTGTCTCTCTCAGTGTTTAAGTCTCTCTTTGTGTGTGTCTCTTTGTGTGTGTTTCTTTCTCTCAGTGTGGATGTATCTATCTCTCTCAGTGTGTGTGTGTGTGTGTCTCTCTCTGTATGTGTATGTCTCTAAGTGTGTATGTGTCTCAGTGTGTCTCACAATATTTGTGTCTGTCTCTCAGTGTGTATGTCTCTCTCAGTGTGTGTTTCTCCTTTCAGTGTGGATGTCTCTCTCTCTCTCTCAGTGTATGTGTGTGTCTCTCTCTGTATGTGTATGTCTATAAGTGTGTGTGTGTGTGTGTCTCTGTATGTGCCTCACAATGTTTGTGTGTCTCTATCAGTGTTCATGTCTCTCTCAGTGTGTGTGTGTCTCTGTATGATGTTTGTCCACTCTTTCACGGTGTGTTTCTCTCATGTCTGTGTCTCTCTCGGTGTGTGTGTCTCTCTCTCTGTGTCTCTGTGTGACTCCACAGTGTCTCTGTTTGTGTGTCTCCTATTGTGTCTATCTCTCAATGTGTGTGTGTCTGTGTCTGCCTCAGTGTTGTGTTGGATTTTAGTGTCTAGGAGTCTTTCAGTGCGTGTGTCCCTCAGTGTGTTTGTGTCTCTCTCTCAGTGTGTGTGACTCTCAGTGTGTTTGTGTCTCTCAGTGTGTGTGATGCTCTCAGTGTGTGTGTGCTGCTCTCTGACTGTGTGTCTCTGTGTGTCTTTTTGTGTATCTCTCTCAGTGTGTGTGTGTGTCTGTTTCTCAGTGTGTATCTGTGTCTCTCTGTGTGTGTGTCTCTCTCTGTATGTGTGTCTCAGTGTGTGTGTCTCTCACTGTGCATGTCTCTATGTGTCTTTGTGTTGCCCCTCTGTGTTTGTGTCTCTCTGTCAGTTTTTAAATCTCTCTTTGTGTGTGTGTCTATGTGTGTGTGTTTCTCTCCCTCGGTGTGAATGTCTCTCTCTCTCTCAGTGTGTGGTGTGTCTCTCTCTGTATGTGTATGTCTCTAAGTGTGTGTGTGTCTCATTGTGTGTCTCACAATGTTTGTGTCTCTCTCTCAGTTTGTATGTCTCTCTCACTGTGTGTGTATCTCAGTGTGTATTTCTCCTTCTCAGTGTGGATGTCTTTCTCAGTGTGTGTGTGTTTCTGTCAGTGTGTGTGTATGTCTCTGTATGTTGTGTGTTAACTCTTTCACAGTGTGTGTCTCTCTCATGTGTGTTTCTCTCTCAGTGTGTGTGTCTCTCTGTGTGTCTCTGTGTGACTCTCACAGTGTCTCTGTTGGTGTCTCCCGTTGTGTCTCTCTCAATGTGTGTGTGTCTGTCTCATTTTGTCTCTGCCTCAGTGTTTTGTGTCTATTTTTAGTGTCTGTCTATTTTTGTGTGTGTCTCTCAGTATGTGTGTCCCTCCCTCCCAGTTGTGTGTATGTCTCTGTGTGTTTGTGTGTCTCTCTCAGTGTTGGAGTGTGTGTCTCGCTCTCTGTATGTATGTTTCTCTCCCTCAATGTGTGTGTGTTGCTCTCAAGAGTGTGTTTCTCTTCCTGGATGTGGGTGTCTCTCTTAACATGTGTGTCACTCTCAAATTGTGTGTCTCTGTGTGTGTCTCTCAGTATGTGTGTCTCTCAGTGTTTTTGTGTCTCTCTCTGTGCATGTGAGTCTCTCCTTGTGTGTGTGTCTCTCTCAGAGTGTGTTTTTCTCTGTGCGTCTCTGTGTGTGTGTCTCTCTCATTGGGTATGTGTCTGTTTCTCTGTGTGTGTCTGTGTCTCTGTGTGTGTGTCTCACTCTCTGTATGTGTATGTGTCTCAGTGTGTGTGGCTTTCAGTGTGCATGTCTCTATGTGTCTCTGGCCCTGAGTTCCCTACTTTTTCTCATTTTACCTTCATGCCACCAAGGTATTGTTCTCAATGGAGCTGTGTTATTTCAGGGTGCAAAGTAAGCAATCCTTGGTTTTAGGCTTTCATTGTATTTTATGAAAACCACGTTTTTCCAAAGCCAGTACTTCATAACCCACTTAAGTAAGCAGCTAACAGTTCTTCTTTCGCTATTCATTCTTAAGTATTAGCATATAGCATAGTCAAAATCTCCTTTCCCTTCAAGGGTGAGTGGCACTGTAAGATTGTCTTGTCACTCTGCTGACTCCGCTGAAGACAGCCTTAGGGTCCATTGTGGCTGCCAGCAAGAGGGAAGATTTGCTTCTCCTACCAGTTTGATAAGAATTTCCTAACCAAATTCAGCCGTATATCTGACCTATGTTTGTTTAAAAGGCCTTCCTATGAATTTGCTTGAAGATTAAGCAATTTTGCAAAGCACAGCTTAACTGTCTATTAAAGACTTAAAAGGTGAGGTTGAAGATCTGATCACAATGTGTTGACAAAGAAGCTGAATTAAGTTGCTGTGGTAGAACCAGAATTATGGCTGATAGATTATACCAGGACATATAGTAAACTTTACCCATACAGTATAATCTTGGAAGGCTTATCACCCTTTGAAAACACTTCCCATGTAATTCAACATATCAAAAGAAACTAATTCAATAATCCTCCTTCAGATGCCTTAAGGGCTCCCTAAAGAACCTTAAAGTCAGCTGGAAGTCAAAAGAAATTTAATTAAAATTTGACATTTGGGAAGTTTGTCAAAAAGTCTCAAAACACTTGGTCAAATAAGATCATTGTTCACTGTAAGACAATGCAAATATAATCTAAAAGTTAAATAAATTATGGCCTAAGATCTGGCACTCAAAAAATACTTAAATAAATGGATGACTGAAGGATAAATGCAGTGAAATTAGTTAATACTGCAATCACCTATGTCTTCACTAGCAATCTTGTAAAGTAATTGAGCCCAGATTCCTCCAAGTTGCTCCTCCCAAGTGGATCTTTGCTTAGTGGTTGAAAGTTTTGGAGGAAATCTGAAATGCTCATGACTATAGGTTCAAAGGAACCTCCTCTGAAAATACATGTTGGTATTATCTCATCTTAGGAGATTAAATCTCCTTTAAGCAATAGCATTTTACTCTAGTGCTGGCTGCACAGAAACTTTCCAGCAGTATAAGTTTCTTAAGCAGTGCTTATTCTGGCAACAAAGGAGAACTCTTTAATTGGCAGATCATAGGCAACTATTTTCTGACAAGGAGGAACATGTCAAAACTTTATGTCAGGAGGATACTACTGAACTATAATGCTGAAGCTGATCTCTTTGGGAAATATATTTCAGCCATTGAATGACTGCCTTTTTAAAGCAAAACAAAAACAGAAACTAAAAGAAAAAAAAAACAGCATCTTGCATCAAGTCTGCAAGTCCAAACATCCCATGCTGTTAGTCACTGCAAGATTAATTCCAGGCCCAATGCTTGCTTTTTTTCTATTATAAATTTTATACATGCAGAAAATTTGAAAGAAGAAAGCAAAATCATTCTCCATTCAAAGAGAGTAAGCATTAAAATCTGAAGAATTTCCCTCTTGTCATTTTTCTATGAATATTTTAGTATAATTATGTTTGTGTATTATATGTAAAGAGTTTACATTCTGAGTCTTTACAGTTTAATGTGATAACATAGCAGTTTTACATGTGTTTTTGCAAATTATTCACAGATATTAGTGAGATCCATTTACCAAAGTTTAATCTAATCTCACCCTGACCGTGCATAAAACTCCTTTTTTTTTTTTTTTACTTAAAACATATATCCTACTTCCCTACTATATACTGATAATGTTTTCCTTTATTCTTAGTAGCTTTAATTACATACTTAGATGCAAATCCTCAACTCTTTTTTTTAAATTTTATTTTATTTTTAAACTTTACATAATTGTATTAGTTTTGCCAAATATCAAAATGAATCTGCCACCTTAATTTTTAGTGAAAACTAAGATGCAAGTAATTGTGAACTGTTTGTCATACCAGTATTTTCTGATTGGAAACTTATGCTTTAGTTTTCCTCTCCTAATAAGGCAGAGGTTGGTAAACTTAGATTTGTCCAGCAACGAATGTTCCAATATTTTATCCTATTTGAAGTGTGACCCAAATAGTCAATGAATTCTTGCCTTTTAACTTGGATCACTTTCAAGTTACCAAAATCTGGAGAAAGCTATTTTAGGTAGACTTAATATTTCATCATATAACATTATTGATATGTTCTTGCTGACACATTTGCAACAGATATAAGGTCTTATTTGATCTCTAAAAAACCTAGGTACAACAGTTGCATTACATTTAGAAAACCAACAAACTTAAGCTAGCTTCAATACCAGATATCAATTCAGTACTGAATATTTCCCAGATCAAGAGGTTTGACATTCATTTTGGTCAATTTTCTAAATAATAGGAAGTAATATTAGGAAAAAATATTTCATAAAGCCAAATTTTTTCCAACTGCATATGCAGAAAGAACCAGTGTGAGAATTTCAGACGTTTCATCTTAACTAATTTTTTCCTTCACCATAGTCTAGAGAAGATAGTGGCCAGGCAGTATCAAAAGAAAAGTCATCTTACTCATACTCTAGAGTGACTATAGGATGGAACAAAGCTCTTATTATCACAGCTGCTGCTGCTGCTGTTGCTTCTGTCGCTTCAGTCATGTCCAACTCTGTGCGACCCTATAGACGGCAGCCCAACAGACTCCCCTGTCCCTGGCATTCTCCAGGCAAGAACACTGGAGTGGGTTGCTATTTCCTTCTCCAATGCATGACAGAGAAAAGTGAAGTTGTTCAGTCGTGTCTGACAGGTATTATCAAATACAGAACAAATAAATGTAATGCAAAACAAGCTTGAGTGACTTACCCTAGGTGACACCAAATCTGGACAATAGTTCTGGACATCTCTCGGCTCCAAACAGCTTCTTGCATTGGGGGGTGGGGAGCAGCTGGCGCCTGTCAGGAAGATTCCCTCCTAGTTACACAGAGCAAAATAAACTTAGGCAGGTCTGCTAGAAACTTGGGAAGTGGATGCCTCTGGTCAAAGTCAGTTTGCCACAGGCACAGATTTACTGTTGAGCTTGCCATGAATTGAGAAAGAAGGGGAGAGCCTCAGGAATCAGGCTCCATGACTTCATATGACACTACAAAGCTATGGTCATCAAACAGGCATGGTATTGGCAGGAAAACAGACACATAGACCAGTGGAACAGAAGAGGGAGCCTAGAAACAGAGCCAGGTGCATATGGTCAATTCATCTATGTCATAGGAGACAAGGGTACATGACAGGGAAAAGACAGCCTGTTCACCAGGTGCTGTTGGAGAAACTGAACAGCTACATGCAAAAGGATCAAACTGGACCATTTTCTTACACAAAAATGGATTAAATGTATAGCCTGAAACCATAAAACTCCTAGAAGGAAACACAAGCCATAAGCTCTTTGACATTGAGAATGACAGTGATATTTCTGAATAGAGGCCAAAAGCAAAAGCAATGAATCAGAAGTCCAAAGGAGGTAATGTACAAGATAGGAAATACAATCACATTGTAATAAGTCTGTATGGTTGCAGGAGGTAACTAGATTTGTCATGGCAAAACAGAATTACTAAGTCCTGCACCTGAAATGAATATAATACTGTGTGTCACATATAATTCAATAAAGGTTATTTAATAGCACAAGTGTGCATGTGCTTATGTGTGTGTGTATGTGTGTGTATGTGTACCAAATGTGGGAACCATAGTGTCTGCTTGTGTGCTTTCTTGGGCTTCTAAACTAATACCAAGTGGGCTTTCACAGACTCTGAAACATGCAGAGACCAGACACTGTATGCAGAGTACATCTGGCGAAATGTTGGGCTAGATGAAGCACAAGCTAGAATCAAAATTGCTGGGAGAAATATCAACCACCTCAGATACGCAAATGACACCACCCTTAAGGCAGAAAACGAAGAGGAACTGAGGAGCCTCTTCATGAAAGTGAAAGAGGAGAGTGAAAAAGCTGGCTTAAAACTCAACACTCAGAAAACAAAGATCATTTGTTGGCAGGAAAGAGGAGCATTGTGCTAAGTGGGATCATTCCAGGAATCGAAGAAAGAGCTATAATCATCATTTTTATTTTTCTCTTTGGAGTTGTTAATTATTCACCATCTACAAGACAACTTCAGCTTACTCTACTATGATTCCAACTGAGAACAGCCAAGTAGCAATGCCTCATTAAGAATGTTGTGACTTTTTTTCTGCCTGGGTAGACACACTTCTCCAGCTTGCTGAACCTGAGTACCAGCCCAAGAGCTCTTGCCTCTGAAAGGCAGATTACTGCCCTGCTCGCACCCATGCTGGCTCTCACTCTGTAGGGAGCAGGCCCTACTTCTACAGGGAAGAAAGAGAAGAGAAAATGGATCCTTAGAGAGGCTAAGTAACATGCTCAAACTCATGACACAGTGGATGGAGAAGTCTTGAGGCTACTGTAAAAATAAGACTGAAAACCAGAAGCAGGAGGCTTAAGTCCAAATCCTGAGAACACCAGAGGACTCCGGACTCCAGGGAACATTAATCGACAGGAGCTCATCAAATGCCTCCATACCTACACTGAAACCAAGCACTACCCAAGACCCAACAAGTTCCAGAGCAAGACATACCATGCAAATTCTCCAGCAACACAGTAACACAACCCTGAGCTTCAATATACAGCATGCCCAAAGTCACTCCAAACCCATTGACATCTCATAACTCATTACTGGACACTTCATTGCACTCCAGAGAGAAGAAATCCAGCTGCACTCACCAGAATACTGACACAGGCTTCCCTAACCAGGAAACCTTGACAAGCCACCTGTACAACCCCACCCACAGTGAGGAAACTCCACAATAAAGAGAACTCCACAAACTTCCAGAATACAGAAAGGCCACCCCAAACACAGCAATATAAACAGGATGAAGATACAGAGGATTACCCATCAGGTAAAGGAACAGGATGAATGCCCACCAAACCAAACAAAAGAGGAAGAGATAGGGAATCTACCGGATAAAGAATTCTGACTAATGATAGTGAAAATGATCCAAAGTCTTGAAACCAAAATACAATCACAGATAAATAGCCTGGAGACAAGGATTGAGAAGATGCAAGAAAGGTTTAACAAGGACCTAGAAGAAATAAAAAACAGTCAGTATATAATGAATAATGCAATAAATGAGATCAAAAACACTCTGGAGGGAACAAATAGTAGAATAATGGAGGCAGAAGACAGGATTAGTGAAGTAGAAGATAGAATAGCAGAAATAAATGAATCAGAGAGGAAAAAGGAAAAATTAATTAAAAGAAATGAGGAAAATCTGAGAGACCTCCATGACAGCGTTAAATGCCCCAACATTCAAATCATAAGAGTCCCAGAAGAAGAAGACAAAAAGAAAGACCATGAGAAAATACTTGAGGGGATAATAGTTGAAAACTTCCCTAAAATGGGGAATGAAATAATCACCCAAGTCCAAGAAACCCAGAGAGTTCCAAAAAGGATAAACCCAAGGCGAAACACCCCAAGATACATATTAATCAAATTAACAAAGGTCAAACACAAATAACAAATATTAAAAGCAACAAGGGAAAAACAACAAATAACACACAAAGGGATTCCCAGAAAGATAACAGCTGATCTTTCAATAGAAACACTTCAGGCCAGGAGGGAATATCAGGACATACTTAAAGTGATGAAAGAAAATAACCTACAGCTCAGATTACTGTACCCAGCAAGGATCTCATTAAAATATGAAGGAGAAATCAAAAGCTTTACAGACAAGCAAAAGCTGAGAGAATTCAGCACCACCAGACCAGCTCTCCAACAAATGCTAAAGAATATTCTCTAGACAGGAAACACAAAAAGGGTGTATAAACTCAAACCCAAAACAATAAAGTAAATGGCAATGGGATCATCAGATCAGATCAGTCGTTCAGTCATGTCCGACTCTTTGCGACCCCATGAATCGCAGCACGCCAAGCCTCCCTGTTCATCACGAACTCCTGGAGTTCACTCAGACTTGAAAGGTTGTTGTTGAATCACGCTAATACACCGGGATTCTAGGCCCCCGGAGGAGAAGAATTCAATCCGGGGCCAGAGACGAGGCTTGATCGCTCAGAGCTTTTGTGTAATAAAGTTTTATTAAAGTATAAAGGAGATAGAGAAAGCTTCGGACATAGGCATCAGAAGGGGGCAGAAAGAGTACCTGCTTGCTAGTGTTAACAATGAAGTTATATATTCCAAAGAGTGTCTGGAGGTTGTAAACACCTCATCAGACCTACTCCCATAATTTACATTTTAAGATAACAGAATTGCCAGAAGGTTTAATCCAAAGACTATCCTCAGGCAGGATACACTATTGCTATATAATCCTAAGGAATGTAAAGAAGGAAAAAAAGTTTGTTCTTTCTTCCTCCTTGAGAATTCCAGACCCCTCTCTCCTCGGGGACCCCTAGACTCCTTATCAACCTGCCTAGGAACTGACTCTCTCAGACTCACGTCCATCGAGTCAGTGATGCCATCCAGCCATCTCATCCTCTGTCGTCCCCTTCTCCTCTTGCCCCCAATCCCTCCCAGCATCAGAGTCTTTTCCAATGAGTCAACTCTTTGCATGAGGTGGCCAAAGTACTGGAGTTTCAGCTTTAGCATCATTCCTTCCAAAGAAATCCCAGGGCTGATCTCCTTCAGAATGGACTGGTTGGATCTCCTTGCAGTCCAAGGGACTCTCAAGAGTCTTCTCCAACACCACAATTCAAAAGCAGCAATTCTTCAGCACTCAGCCTTCTTCACAGTCCAACTCTCACATCCATACATGACCACAGAAAAAACCATAGCCTTGACTAGACGGACCTTTGTTGGCAAAGTAATGTCTCTGCTTTTCAATATACTATCTAGGTTGTTCATAACTTTCCTTCCAAGGAGTAAGCGGCTTTTAATTTCATGGCTGCAGTCACCATTTGCAGTGATTTTGGAGCCCAGAAAAACAAAGTCTGACACTGTTTCCACTGTTTCCCCATCTATTTCCCATGAAGTGATGGGACTGGATGCCATGATCTTCATTTTCTGAAGGTTGAGCTTTAAGCCAACTTTCTCACTCTCCACTTTCACTTTCATCAAGAGGCTTTTTAGTTCCTCTTCACTTTCTGCCATAAGGGTGGTGTCATCTGCATATCTGAGGTTATTGATATTTCTCCCGGCAATCTTGATTCCAGCTTGTGTTTCTTCCAGCCCAGCCTTTCTCATGATGTACTCTGCATATAAGTTAAATAAACAGGGCAACAATATACAACCTTGACATACTCCTTTTCCTATTTGGAACAAGTCTGTTGTTCCATGTCCAGTTCTAACTGTTGCTTCCTGACCTGCATACAGATTTCTCAAGAGGCAGGTCAGGTGGTCTGGTATTCCCATCTCTTTCAGAATTTCCCACAGTTTATTGTTATCCACACAGTCAAAGGCTTTGGCATAGTCAATAAAGCAAAAATAGATGTTTTTCTGGAACTCTCTTGCTTTATCCATGATCCATCAGATGTTGGCAATTTGATCTCTGGTTCCTCTGCCTTTTCTAAAGCCAGCTTGAACATCAGTAAGTTCACGGTTCACATATTGCTGAAGCCTGGCTTGGAGAATTTTGAGCATTACTTTACTATCATGTGAGATGAGTGCAATTGGGTGGTAGTTTGAGCATTCTTTGGCATTGCCTTTCTTTGGGATTGGAATGACAATTGACCTTTTCCAGTCCTGTGGCCACTGCTGAGTTTTTCAAATTTGCTGGCATATTGAGTGTAGCACTTTCACAGCATCATCTTTCAGGATTTGGAGTAGCTCAACTGGAATTCTATCACCTCCACTAGCTTTGTTCGTAGTGATGCTTTCTAAGGCCCACTTGACTTCACATTCCAAGATGTCTGGCTCTAGCTCAGTGATCACACCATCGTGATTATCTGGGTCATGAAGATCTTTTTTATACAGTTCTTCTGTGTATTCTTGCCATCTCTTCTTAATATCTTCTGCTTCTGTTAGGTCCATACCATTTCTGACCTTTATCGAGCCCATCTTTGCATGAAATGTTCCCTTGGTATCTCTAATTTTCTTGAAGAGATCTCTAGTCTTTCCCATTCTGTTGTTTTCCTCTATTTCTTTGCATTGATCACTGAAGAAGGCTTTCTCTTCTTGCTTTAATAATTATCTTAAACGTAAATGGGTTGAATGCCCCAACCAAAAGACAAAGACTGGCTGAATGGTACAAAAACAAGACCCCTATATATGTCGTCTACAACAGACCCACCTCAAAACAGTGGACACATACAGACTGAAAGTGAAGGGCTGGAAAAAGTTATTCCATGCAAATACAGACCAAAAGAAAGTAGGAGTAGCAATACTAATATCCGATAAAATAGACTTTAAAACAAAGGCTGTGAAAAGAGACAAAGAAGGACACTACATAATGATCAAAGAATCAGTCCAAGAAGATATAACAATTATAAATATATATGCACCCAACATAGGAGCACCACAATATGTAAGACAAATGTTAACAAGTATGAAAGAGGAAATTAACAATAGCACAATAATAGTGGGAGACTTTAATACCCCACTCACACCTATGGATAAATCAACTAAACAGAAAATTAACATGGAAACACAAACTTTAAATGATACAATAGACCAGTTAGACTTCAGTCAGTTCAGTTCAGTTCAGTCGCTCAGTCGTGTCCGACTCTTTGCAACCCCATGAATTGCAGCATGCCAGGCCTCCCTGTCCATCACCAACTCCCAGAGTTATAAGGCATTTCACCCCAAAACAATGAATTTCACCTTTTTCTCAAGCGCACACGGAACCTTCTCCAGGATAGATCACATGCTGGGCCATAAATATAGCCTTGGTAAATTCAAAAAAATTGAAATCTTTCCAAGCATCTTTTCTGACCACAATGCAGTAAGATTAGATCTCAATTAAAGGAGCAAAACTATTAAAAATTCTAACATATGGAGGCTGAACAACACGCTGCTGAATAACCAACAAATCACAGAAGAAATCAAAAAAGAAATCAAAATATGCATAGAAATGAATGAAAATGAAAACACAACAACCCAAAACCTGTGGGGCACTGTAAAAGCAGTGCTAAGGGGAAGGTTCATAGCAATACAGGCATACCTCAAGAAACAAGAAAAAAGTCAAATAAATCATCACCTAACTCTACACCTAAAGCAACTAGAAAAGGAAGAAATGAAGAACCCCAGGGTTAGTAGAAGGAAAGAAATCTTAAAAATTAGGGCAGAAATAAATGCAAAAGAAACAAAAGAGACCATAGCAAAAATCAACAAAGCCAAAAGCTGGTTCTTAGAAAGGATAACTAAAATTGACAAACCATTAGCCAGACTCATCAAGAAACAAAGGGAGAAAAATCAAATCAGTAATATTAGAAATGAAAATGGAGAGATCACAACAGACAACACAGAAATACAAAGGATCTTACGAGACTACTATCAGCAATTGTATGTCAATAAAACGGACAATTTGGAAGAAATGGACAAATTCTTAGAAAAGTATGACTTTCCAAAACTGAACCAGGAAGAAATAGAAAATCTTAACAGCCCCATCACAAGCACAGAAATTGAAACTGTAATCAGAAATATTCCAGCAAACAAAAGCCCAGGTCCAGAAGGCTTCACAGGTGAATTCTAACAAAAATTTAGAGAAGAGCTAATACCTATCCTACTCAAACTCTTCCAGAAAATTTCAAAGGAAGATAAACTTCCAAACTTATTCCATGAGGCCACCATTACCCTAATACCAAAACCAGACAAAGATGCCACACAAAAAAGAAAACTACAGGCCAATATTACTGATGAACACAGATGCAAAAATCCTTCAACAAAATTCTAGCAATCAGAATCCAACAACACATTAAAAAGATCATACCCCATGAGCAAGTGGGCTTTATCCCAGGGATGCAAGGATTCTTCAATATCCACAAATCAATCAATGTATTACACCACATTAACAAATTGAAAAATAAAAGCCATATGATTATCTCAATAGATGCAGAGACAGCCTTTGAAAAAAGTCAACATCCATTTATGATAAAAACTCTCCAGAAAGCAGGAATAGAAGGAACATACCTCAACATAATAAAAGCTATATATGACAAACCACAGCAAACATTATCCTCAGTGGTGAAAAATTGAAAGCATTTCCCCTAAAGTCAGGAACAAGACAAGGGTTCCCACTCTCACCACTACTATTTAAATAGTTTTGGAAGTTTTGGCCACAGCAATCAGAGCAGAAAAAGAAATAAAAGGAATCCAAATTAGAAAAGAAGTAAAACTCTTACTGTTTGCAGATGACATGATCCTCTACATAGAAAACCCTAAAGACTCCACCAGAAAATTACTAAAACTAATCAATGAATATAGTAAAGTTGCAGGATATAAAATCAACACACAGAAATCCCCTGCATTCCTATACACTAATAATGAGAGAATAGAAAGAGAAATTAAGGAAACAATCCCATTTACCATTGCAATGAAAAGAATAAAATACTTAGGAATATATCTACCTAAAGAAACTAAAGACCTATATATAGAAAACTATAAAACACTGGGGAAAGAAATCAAAGAGGACACTAATAGATGGAGAAACATACCATTTTCATGGATTGGAAGAATCAATATAGTGGAAATGAGTATACTACCCAAAGCAATCTATAGATTCAATGCAATCTCTATCAAGCTACCAATGGTATTCTTCACAGAGCTAGAACAAATAATTTCACAATTTGTATGGGAATACAAAAAACCTCGAATAGCCAAAGCTATCTTGAGAAAGAAGAATGGAACTGGAGGAATCAACCTGCCTGACTTCAGGCTCTACTACAAAGCCACTGTCATCAAGACAGGATGGTACTGGCACAAAGACAGAAATATAGATCAATGGAACAAAATAGAAAGCCCAGAGATAAATCCACGCACCTATGGACACCTTATGTTTGACAAAGGAGGCAAGAATATACAATGGATTAAAGACAATCTCTTTAACAAGTGGTGCTGGGAAATCTGGTCAACCACTTGTAAAAGAATGAAACTAGAACACTTTCTAACACCATACACAAAAGTAAACTCAAAATGGGTTAAAGATCTAAACATAAGACCAGAAACTATAAAACTCCTAGGGGAGAACATAGGCAAAACACTCTCTGACATAAATCACAACAGGATCCTCTATGACCCACCTCCCAGAATATTGGAAATAAAAGCAAAAATAAACAAATTGGACCTAATTAAAATTAAAAGTTTCTGAACAACAAAGGAAACTATAAGCAAGGTGAAAAGACAGCCTTCAGAATGGGAGAAAATAATAGCAAACAAACCAACTGACAAAGAACTAATCTCAAAAATATACAAGCAACTCCTGCAGCTCAATTCCAGAAAAAATAAATGACCCAATCAAAAAATGGGCCAAAGAACTAAACAGACATTTCTCCAAAGAAGACATACAGATGGCTAACAAACACATGAAAAGATGCTCAACATCACTCATTATCAGAGAAATGCAAATCAAAACCACAATGAGGTACCATTTCATGCCAGTCAGAATTGTTGCTATCCAAAAGTCTATAAGCAATAAATGCTGGAGAGGGTGTGGAGAAAAGGGAACCCTCTTACACTGTTGGTGGGAATGCAAACTAGTACAGCCACTATGGAGAACAGTGTGGAGATTCCTTAAAAAACTGGAAATAGAACTGCCTTATGACCCAGCAATCCCACTGCTGGGCATACCCACTGAGGAAACCAGAATTGAAAGAGACACATATACCCCAATGTTCATCACAGCACTGTTTATAATAGCCAGGACGTGGAAGCAACCTAGATGTCCATCAGCAGATGAATGAATAAGAAAGCTGTGGTACATATATACAAGGGAGTATTACTCAGCCATTAAAAAATATTTTGAATCAGTTCTAATGAGGTGGATGAAACTGAAGCCTATGATACAGAGTAAAGTAAGCCAGAAAGAAAAACACCAATACAGTATACTAACGCATATATATGGAATTTAGAAAGATGGTAATGATAACCCTGTATACGAGACAGCAAAAGAGACACACATGTATAGAACAGTCTTTTGGACTCTGTGGGAGAGGGAGAGGGTGGGATGATTTTGGAGAATGGCATTGAAACATGTATAATATAATATATTAAATGAATCTCCAGTCCAGGTTAGATGCATGATACAGAATGCTTGGGGCTGGTGCACTGGGATGACACAGAGGGATGGTACAGCAAGGGAGGTGGGAGAGGGGTTCAGCATGGGGAACACATGTATACCCGTGGTGGATTCATGTTGATGTATGGCAAAACCAATACAATATTGTAAAGTAAAAAAAAAAATAATAATAAAAAAACAAAAATCCTAAAAAAAAGAAAACAAAGATCATGGCATCTGGTCCCATCACATCATGGCAAATAGATGGGGAAACAATGGAAACAGTGACAGACTTTATTTTCTTGGGCACCAAAGTCTGCAAATGGTGACTGCAGCCATGAAATTAAAGACACTTCCTCCTTGGAAGAAAAGCTATGACCAACCTAGACAGTATATTACAAAGCAGAGGCACTACTTTGGCAACAATGATCTGACTAGTCAAAACTATGTTTTTTCCTGTAGTCATATATGAATGTGAGAGTTGGACCATAGATAAGGATGAGTGCTAATGAACTGATACTTTTGAACTGTGCCAATGGATGCCAAAGAACTATGGAGTTGGAGAAGACTCCTGAGAGTCCCTTGGACTGCAAGGAGACCACACTAGTCAATCCTAAAGGAAATTAATCCTGAATATTCATTGGAAGGACTGATGCTGAAGGTGAGACTCCAATAGTTTGACCACCTGATGCGAAGGGCCAACTCTTTAGAGAAGACCCTGATGCTGTGAAAGATTGAAGGCAGGAGGAGAAGGGGACAACAGAGGATCAGATGGCTGGATGGCATCACTGACTCAATGGACATGAGTTTGAACAAACTCTGGGAGATGGTGAAAGATAGGGAAACCTGGCATGCTGGGTTCCATGGGGTGGCAAAGAGTCAGACACAACTGAGTGACTGAACAACAACACAGACAGTGTAGATACTCACTATCAGAAGGGTGGTTGCATCCATATACACATACCTGCATGTGTTAGCTGGGGCCACCTTTCTTCCCTCAAGAGCACACTTGATCACTGTTTCCTGTGAATGCCTACTTTTCATGCCATTTTGTCAACTTTCTTTACAGCATGGATGCCCTGATGTTCAAAATATTTGCTTTCATAAATTTTTACCATTTAGATGAATGCAATGCAGAAGATGCAGTTGTTGTCTCAGTCCCTCTCTTCACACCCAGAAATACATTGTTAGTAGGTCCTCCTTCTCTGTGCACATTGTACAAACATGTATTAATGTTCACCTACAGATTTTAGCTCATTCATTATCAGTAGCAAATGTTGTGTTCATGACAGGAGCTATCATTTCCCTAATAGAGCCACGTGTGTACGACTTTGTTCACACATACCACTCATAGATCTAATATGAAGTAGATGATGGCCACACAGATATACTTTGGGCATCACCAGCACAAACTTTTTCCTGGTCGAGGTTTCGAGTCTTGTGCTCCAGGGAACTCTGTGTTCTGGCTCTCAGAGCACAGGTGTCATGTGATGACTCAGCAAAAGGGAGAAGGAGAAACTGGTGAGTGAGCCACTGCAGTCTCCCTGCATTAGCCCATCACACAAACTCAGGGATGGCTGAGTTACCTCAGCCCCAACCAGTGAGCTCCCCATACCACAAGATACACACACATGCACTTACACACACTTTCTCTCTCTCAGCATGACATTAGAGACCTAAGATACCCTATATGGTTGCATATCATCCATGCTTTCTGCCCCTACACATGCATGCACATGATTCTGCTTCCAGGGTAGATGTTATTTTCAGCTCCTTCTAGTTTGTGATTTTAAAAGGACACTTGGGAAAATGTAAAATCATGCTCACAATCCTAAAATAGCACCAGTAAACTAATCACCTAGGAATACTTAATGTAGGCACATCAGTCCAAGGACTCTAGAATTTTTATTCTAGCCATACCTGTGCTGTATATTAAAAAGTTTCTAAAAATTGTATGACCTACTTCAGTATTCTCTCATATTTAGTTTTGTGTACATTCTTTCAAGAATGAAACACTTTCTTTGAGTGCTTTCAGTGCACAACCAAGATGCCAACTGCAGTTCTTTTTTTCTGATTACTACAGCAATGCTCCTTAAGCTGGACCATCAGAAGGGAAGGGTGTTAGGTGAAAATATTATGCATTAAATGTCCCTCCCAGCATACGCTTTGGCACATTGCCCAAATACCTTCCATTCAGGTTTGGTACACAGACATGCAGAATAATTTCTTTTCATATTTTGCACTAACTGGAGTGCAATACTCTTACAGGTAAGATGGATGACAAATGACAACAAGATAGATAATGACTTGTCAATATGGATCACCTTATGCACAGGAGGAACTATGTGTTAACAACAGAACTTTGAACTAACCTTTAAAGTAGCCTGAATTTTCATAGGGCTTGGAAAAATTAAAATGCATTCAATGTTTCAGTTCACAATCAAATCAAATGTGTCTGTAGAGACAGAATGCACACAGGACAACAGATCGGAGGCTGAATTAACAGTCACCCTGCTGCCAGAACTTCACTGTCAATTTCAGACCATGGTAAAGCCCTCAAATGCACAAGCTTCAAGTTCCTAGGTCCCGGTGCACCTCTTGTTCTATTCCAGTTGTGCCTTAGGTGAGGGACCCAAGAACATGATGGCACAGAGCTTTTATTTCTCCAATCAACAAGCCTGATGCTATACAACTTACCAGAGGACATGAAAGACGTGTAAATGCAGTGGAAAAGTCTAGAAAGGCAAACAGGAATGTCATGACATGGTTCCATCAGAAAGAGAAGAGGAACAAGGATGGAAATGTGTGGTGAGGGCAGATGTTACTTTTCAAATCACTTTGCAAGTCAGTACGGGGAATCACACATTTACATGTCCACAGGCACCAAAATCTTAATTTTACAAAGTTGCTGAGGGGATAGGAAAGGAATAGGAAACATTAGGCTATGTGAACAAACAGAAAGCAAGTGTAGAAAACGGTTCCATACCATTACATAGAATGCAGTGAGGATACATTTGAAATGTTTGGCATGTCTTCTGAGGTACATTTTTATTCAGAAAAGGAAATATTCACTTTTAAAATGTGTGTACACCTAGCCACATAAGAGATGTTCAATTGAAGAGAGAGAGGGGATACAGAACATGCATACTGAAGGAGCAAAGAGCCGACAATTTCACAAATAGAAAATTTCCAATGTGGGGGAAAATATCACCTCAATGTGCTAAACTCCAAGCATAATATGTTCACACACACACACACATACACACATGCGTGTGCACACACACACATGAGATATGCAAATATACACACAAGCAGTAACAGTAAGGCTTTACAAAACCAAAGCAAAAGGAAAGACCTTAAGAAATAAAGACAGCACAACTCACCTGATTATTAGGCAGGGTCCACTTATTATTTTCATTAGAGGGAGCTTGATAGAATTATCTGGAGTCCGAAAAAGACAAAAAGGGAGCAATGGGACCAGAAGGAGGGCACCCTGGTAGGAAGATTGGGGCACTGGTCTTTCTGGAAAAAACTCTGGAAGATACGTCAGCTCCTAGAACCCATGATCTTGGAAGAGAAGGCCTCAGAGCTTGGGCTCAGACTTCTGAGGAAAGGGGCTGTCCAGCTCTGTGAGGTTCCTCAAGGATGTCAGGGGAAGGGTGCATGAAACTGAGACCCCTCACAGGGAAGTTGGGAAAAAATGATGAGCCTGCACCACAGGGTCAGGATCTGAGAGGAGGCCCTTCTACCCTGTCCTCCCCACCAACTCCCCTCTGGGGCTCAGATCCTTTAGGAGAGAGTTCTCCAGTTTACTGATGCTGGTCTTTCTGTGGGCAGCCATGGAGACAGCCCTTGGAGTTTGGAGGTGAGCCACATTATGGACCAGTTGCTCCTACTGAAGTCACACGTCCCTATCCCTGTTGTGTGAAAGGGCAGTCGTGGGGGTGACCCTGAGAGGAGCAGGAACAAACAGGAAGGTAGAGCCAGTTGTCTTGCTTCCAGACCACCTGTCACACCCCACCAACCCCACTGGCTGACCCTCCCGGGGAGCCAGATGGCAGAGTGAAAATGGGGTTGGCAGAACCCCGTCTCAGCACCACTCAGCAGCACACAGAGCTGGAGATGAGAAGCGTGAAACATCCTTTACCTGGAGCCTGATTCTCCTGACAGCACTTCCCTACCCTGATGAAAACTGCAACAGTATATCCTGTAAATGCTGTTGCAAAGAACTGACTCATTGGAAAAGACCCTGATGTTGGGAAAGATTGAAGGCAGGAGGAGAAGGGGATGACAGAGGACAAGATGGTTGGATGGCATCACCGACTTGATGGACATGAGTTTGAGCAAGCCCCAGGAGTTGGTGATGGACAGGGAAGCCTGACGTGCTGCAGTCCATGGGGTAGCAAAGAGTCGGACATGACTGAGTGACTGAACTCAATTGACATCCTATAAATGCTCCATTTTCTCTAGGAACAAAGAAGACACCCCCAAACCATAACATCAGCAGCATCCATTTCTAAACATGCTGCTAAGTCGCTTCAGTCATGTCCGACTCTGTGCAACCCCATAGATGGTAGCCCACCAGGCTCCGCCATCCCTGGGATTCTCCAGGCAAGAACACTGGAGTGGGCTGTCATTTCCTTCTCCAATGCATGTAAGTGAAAAGTGACAGTGAAGTTGCTCAGTCGTGTCTGACTCTACTGGGGTCGCTAGGAGCCCACCAGGAACCCACCAGGCTCCTCTGTCCATGGGATTTTCCAGGCAAGAGTACTGGAGTGGGGTTCCATTGCCTTCTCCGATTTCTAAACATAACCACGACCAAAACCAAACAAAATAAACTTACCCCACAGTCTTTTAAGAAGGAGCTTGTGTTCATGCTTCCATAATAAAGGAGCCACTTCACTGCTTTTAATCCAATTTACCTAACCGTAATTAGTGGCATGCTACAAGGAAATCTGACTTTTAGAGAACATGTTTCTTGGTTTGCCTGTGCCAGCTACTCAGGGTAGGTAGCTGATGATGTCCTCCCCTGGGCTATGCAAAGTTACCTTAGATCTTTCAATCCTGTTCACCTGTCCCATTTGCTGACTTCAAAATTTCTCCCTTATATCATACACATCAAAACACTTCACTCTCAGTAGGTGTAAATGATGAGCAAACTGAAGATCTGTAAGAGCTCACACAACAGACAACCATTGTGAAGCAAAGGTGTAGGATGAGAAGTGTTTGGGGATGCCTGCTTTCAGGGACTCAGGTAACAATGTCCTCACACAACAGGTGTGACATGACATGGGGCAGGGTATGACAGGTTACTCAGGCACCTTAGCACCCCACAAAAGGAGGAGCTTCCATGCTCTCTTTTAAATCAGGAGGGATCAGAGCTCTTAATATCCAAGTAAAGACCACACCACCGGCATCACACATACACACACACACACACACACAACTCACATTGAGAGCAGACACCAACTAGTGTCCATGTCTCTACACTTACTCCATCTCTCCAGTCAGTTTTCTTGTGAAATGTTTCTGCCTCTGGGAAAGAGTGCCTTACCCTGGTTGTCATGGAAACAAGAATGCGATCACAATGTTCTCTGTGCTATTAGCTTTCTGTGGAAATCAGGAAGGATTAATACATCAGATGCAGAGTGTTGGTCTCCTTTTTAGACAATGACCCCGCAGATAATCCAATGAATGAATGAATGAATGAATGAATGAACAAATGAACAACCAGACCATTGGACTATTAGAGACAGCATCTTCATGGAATAGGCAGTGGGGGACAGGAATTGTCACCAAATGGGTTATGTAGGGAGTAAAGTGAAAGCACAGGAGCTTCTGTTTCCCTTGAGACACATACTCTTAGGATGCAGGTCCCATTAAGGACCACCTTTCAACCTGCCATGACACACGAGGCCAGGGATGTTTGTGCAGATGGGATCCAAGGACTCAGGGTCAACTAGAAAAGACCCGCAGAGGGGAAAACGTGTGAGGATGACACACCTGGATGTCAGGGGGAGGCGAGTGAGAAACTGGAATGCCCGAAGTCAGCTCTCCTGAGGCGACCTCTAGTTAGAGACAGCCCCAGGACCACCCCGGACTCAGGACCCCAGAGTAAGACAAAAGCATGCTGCTCCATGTGCAACTCACAGGAGGAGAGCCAGCCAGACTTTCATATCACTGTGTACCAACCAGGTGAAGGCTTTCACCAGCTTCTTAGTGTGGAGAAAAGAGAGGGACATACCAGGAAGTGCCATCTAGCCTGTCTATTTTTGTTGCTATTATTCAGTTGCTAAGTCGTATTTGACTCTTTCCGACCCCGTGGACTGCAGCCTGAAAGGCTTTCCTGTCCTTTGCGATGTCCCAGAGGGTGCTCAAATTCATGCCCCTTGAGTCAGTGGTGCTATCTAACCGTCTCGTCCTCTTCTGCCCTCTTCTCCTTTTGTCTTCATTCTTTGCCAGCATCAGGTGCATGTACGTGTGCCTTGTGGTATGGGGAGCTCACTGGTTGGGGCTGAGGTAACTCAGCCATCCCTGAGTTTGTGCTATGGGCTGAGAGGTCCTGATTCAGGGAGACTGCAATGTCTCACTCACCAGTTCTCCTTCTCCCTTTTGCTGAGTCATCACATGACACCTGTGCTCTGAGAGCCAGAACACAGAGTTCCCTGGAGCACAAGACTCAAAACCTCGACCAGGAATAAGTTTGTGCTGGTGATGCCCAAAGTATATCTGTGTGGCCATCATCTACTTCATATTAGATCTATGAGTAGTATGTGTGAACAAAGTCGTACACACGTGGCTCTATTAGGGAAATGATAGCTCCTGTCATGAACACAACATTTGCTACTGATAATGGATGAGCTAAAATCTGTAGGTGAACGTTAATACATGTTTGTACCATGTGCACAGAGAAGGAGGACCTACTAACAGTATATTTCTGGGTGTGAAGAGAGGGACTGAGACAACTGCATCTTCTGCATTGCACGCAGCTAAATGGTTGAAATTTATGAAAGCAAATATTTTGAACATCAGGGCATCCATGCTGTAAAGAAAGTTGACAAAATGGCATGAAAAGTAGTCATTCACAGGAAACAGTGATCAAGTGTGCTCTTGAGGGAAGAAAGGTGGCCCCAGCTAACACGTGCAGGTGTGTGTATATGGATGCAGGGGAACTGTGTGGGATCCCATATACCACCATATTGAGAGTGAGCATCTACAGTGTCTGGTCTCCTGTATATATCTCTCTGCACGTTTCATATTCTCTGAAATCCCACTTGATTAGTTCAGAAGCACAAGGAAACATACAAACATTATGGGTCCTGTGTTTGGTACACACACACACACACACACTGCTGCTGCTATTAAATCTCTTTTATTGAATTATAACTGACACACAGTATTATATTTTTTCAGGTACACTACTTAGTGATTCTGTGTTTTTATACATTACTCCATGATCCCCATGACAAGTCTAGTTACCTCCTGCCACCATACAGAGTTATTACAATATGATTGACTGTATTCCCTATCCTAACATTACATCCTCAGGACTTTTGATTCATTGCTTGTTCTTTTGGCCTCAATCCAGAGACATCACTTCCAATCCCAATGTCAAAGAGCTTATGGCCTATGTTTCATTCTAGGAGTTTAATGGTTTCAGGCCTTGTTTTGGTGTGATAAAGGGGTCTAGCTTGATTCCTTTGCATGTAGCTCTCTGGTTTCTCCAACAGCACCTGTTGAAAAGGCTGTCTTTTCCCTGTCATATACCCTTGCCTCCTATGGCATAGATGAATTGACCATGTGCCCCAGGCTGTATTTTCTACTAGTGTGTGTGTCTGTTTTCATGCCAGTACCATACCTGTTTGATGACCATAGCTTTCTAGTGTCATCTGAAATCAAGGAGCCTGATTCCTGAGGCTATATCCTTCTTTTTGAAGGCTGCTTTGCCGATTCAGGGTCTTTTGTGGCTGCTCCTACTAAACATATGTGTGCATGGCAGATGAAGGCTCTCATGGAGCTGGTCATCCCTACTCCTCTGAGACAGGAGGGAGTAGCAGAAAGTCAGTAGCTTACCATGGAACTATTTCAAAATGCAACAGAAGGGAGAAGTAAACATGAGCCCCACATTATAAGTGAGATTTAACTAACTTTTCTGTTTTAGAGTGGCATGCATTCCAGACTTGGGGAAGGGAGTATGACAAACTAATCCCTGGTTCAGTGGCTTAATTTCCTATCTTCTCTTGCATTTTCTAGATCCACTTTGGAGGTGCTCATGTCCTGGGTCTGTACAGCTGATGCTGTTTGACCCCTGAGAGAACTCTGTGCACTTCAGAAGCACTGAGCAGGGTGAAGGGTCTGCCAGACATGCAGTTCGAGTCTGGGAATTGACAGATCCAGCTCCAGAACCACACCTGCCACAATCCACACTCCCAGGGTAAGCCTTTTCCCTTCTCCTAAACATTTCATCTGGAATCAGTTCTCTATGCACCTCTGGATTTCAAGCTCATGCTCTTTAACAAAGCAATGCCCTGACACCCAGTATATCTGTATGCTGGTGATCACCTCTGGCTCCCCTGGGTGCACAGGCAGTGGGGGCACTGGCTCCATAGCAAAGA
The DNA here is from genome assembly GCF_029378745.1 of Bos indicus. Lineage (NCBI taxonomy): Eukaryota > Metazoa > Chordata > Mammalia > Artiodactyla > Bovidae > Bos > Bos indicus. The sequence goes on from NC_091789.1 coordinate 40,485,131, forward strand.
AAAAGTGAAGAGTTGCCCTGGGATCAGCTGCAGGAGTACAGAAGGCACAGGATATCAAGTGACACAAATGAAATCCTGGTCATGAGACTCCCTCCCCACATGGTTGCCCTTTAATGCACAGTAGTAACAAATAAGGCAAGGCATTGGGTTTGAAGGGCTTATAAAACGCCTCTGGAATATTGGCAATTTCTCCCCATGTATCTGCCATGTGCCTACGCCATAGGCACATGGATGCATGGCCTTTATACTTCTTTGCTTTATTGCTCATCACTTCTCTTTGGCTAAGCCTTCTGCTTTCACATCCCTTGTGGCTCAGCTGGTAAGGAATCTGCATGCAATGCGGGAGACCTGGGTTTGATCCTTGGGTTGGGAAGATCCCCTGGACAAGGGAAAGGCTACCCACTCAAGTATTCTAGCTTGGAGAATTCCATGGACTGTATTGTCCAAAGGGTCACAAAGTGTCAGACACGACTGAGTGACTTTCACTTTCTGCTTTCACAAAAGGCATATCTACTGCCAACCTCTGCCCCATCCTTAGACATTTCTTCTTTTTGACTTAAACATGTGGTGTGTAGAACTGGATTTGTAGCTAGTTGGGTATACTCAGCCTTTCCAACCTAAACCTTTGCTAAGGCAGCTCTAAGTCTGCCCTAAGCTGGTTCTCCATCAGGGGTGTATGTACCTTATGGGAAAGCCCGACCTTTCACCCACCCTAACCTAGTGGATTAGGGAGGCCTCCTCTCCTCTGGTCTCAAGTCAGATGACTGAACATCAGGCTCTATCCCTAATATTTGGTTGGCAAAGGTGCATGGAGAAGGCATGGACAGCATTTAAGGTCTCTATATCCATGTTCAAATCTGACAACGACTGGAACCTTTGAGGCCAATTCATCACATCCCAGCCTTGGGGAAGCCAGGGGCCACATGCTCCAAATAGAAAGTTACTATCTGGGGCCCCAAGGTTGACCTGAGATTCTGTGCAATCCAGTCCAACACCTCCTCATCCTTTGCCTGCTTTCAATCTACACCCCACTCCCCTGCCCTTCTGCCCCAGTAGAGTGGGACCCAGTCTGACCTGGAGGTAAGCTACTCTCTGCAACTCTTCATCACCTCCACGTCCTCACTAATTCCACGTACACCCTGAGACTCTTGCAAGTCATGGAGGGCTCTCAGTGCCTCAGGCACACTGAGGCATCATGCCTCAGTCCCAAGCCCACCCAGAGCCTCTCACCATGCCCTCGATGATCTGCCAAGCTCACTGACCCAGGACTGTAACCATCCTGAGCCTCCCCTTTTCCCTGGAAGGGCTTTCAAGATCAATTCCCCAATCTTATATCCACCCCTATCAGTGTGGAGTGATTGTCTCTGTCCCTGCAATCCAAGCAACCTTCAGGCTGTCACCCTAGGCCAGAAGCCATAGCTGTCAGATGTACCAACAGTCAGGTGCTTTGCACCCTGGGAATGAAACACAGCCATCCTGGTGCTGCCTGGCACAAGGACTTCTGACCTCATTAACCAAGCCTGAGATGACCTCTGGGCAGTTATATACTCACTTGTTTCCCAATGAATGTACTAGTAAGCCTCAAAGCTTGGTGGACCCCTTAGAAGTGCTAACAAATGTCAGTGTTCTGGAACCAGAGCATTGTGGCAAACCCAACATCTGCCCCCCACCTCATACTGTAAATAATATTGCTTGGTGATGTGTGAGCTTCTCTTGTGGCACAGACAGCAAAGAATCTTGCTGCAATGCTGGACATAAGGGTTCAGTTCCTGTGTTGGGAAGATCCCTTGGAGGAGGGAATGGTTACCCAATCAAGTATTCTTGCCTGGAGAATCCCATGGACAGGGAAGCTTGGTGGACTAGAGTGCATGGGGTTGCAAAGAGTCAGACACAACTGAGCGACTAACACTTGGTGACATTTAAGCACCTACCCAGGGCTACCATTGGCTGGAAGGGTGCCTTGATGACCAATCAATGCCCAAAGGTGTGGATGCTTGTTGCCCTGGGGAGAGTTTCTGCCGGGAGCCAGCATGGGAGTTCCCATCCATGACAAAGGTCATGAAGAGAGGATCTGACATGCAAAGGCGAATCAGAACTTGAGAGGCCCCCTGGACCTGCCCGAGCATCTACCCCCAAACCAAAATCTGTCTGTTTTACTATTTCACGACTTTCACCAACTCTTTTGACATTAATGGGGGTCTATCCCCGACCACCTTTCTCTGAAGAAAATCAACTTAGAGCTCTAGTTAATAAGTCTCATGGGCATAATAGGAGTGTTTGAATTCAAACCCCTCTGATGACTTTCTAGCTTGCATGGCAGGTTTGTTCGGACTCCTGCAGCTACGCATGTGATTGTTCACAGCCTCCCAACCACGAGAGGCATGGGAAGCTTAAGATATTCTAACAATGCAGAGCTTCTCAGAGCGTTAAAATTGTTAGAATTGAACTAGTAGAGGATTTCTTTGTTGAGCTAATGCTTGCTGCCAAGTTTCCATATCCGTTACCTACTGTGTCCCTGGGAGTGTATTGATTAATATAGTTGGTATATAGAAATGTAAGTAGTATCTTTAATGTTTGTAACCTTGGACCCTTGAGTTAATTCTTTTCTTGTTATAACCCACCACACTTTTGCCCTATAGGAATGCAACTTTATCTAATGCTTTCAGAGGGTGGCACCTGACTTTAGAATAATCACCTTTAGAGAAAAATAAGTTTTCTGAAGAAAGGGTCATAAAATGTTAACAGGCCTCCTGGCCAGAAGATGATGTAAATCACCTAAAGCCTTTGCATATGATAAGTTTGCAGAAAGAAAGCCTGGCTTCGATAAGGGCCAAGGACTGCTGACCTTGCATGGCTCTACACCCCCTATTATCCTCTATACACAACTCAAGGTATAAAAGCTACTTTGGAAAATAAAGTTGTGGGCCATGCTCATCAAGCTTGGTCTCCCCATGTCGTTCTTTCTTGCTTCCTTTTCTCTCCTTTTCTTTTCTGTTCTTCCTTCAGGATAACTAATTTGGAGCGCGGGGGCCCTCTGAGACCACTTATTTGCCTGGGCTTCTAAGACCCACTCGAAAAGGTGCCTAAGGTGGGGCACTTTCCGCGATTTGAGAGGGTGCCTGTGGCCTCCGTGGTCAGTGAAAACCTGATATCACAGGTTTTATTGGCTTTCTTTCTGTGTAAACCAGTTAGTTCAAGCCTCTGTCTCTTTCTCCTTTTATCTATCCCTTCGCCAGCGCTGTCCTCCCGAGAGAATCCCTGGATCCAACCGGGGCTGGACCCCAGTAAGTTTCAGTGAAGGAAGCCATGAGCCTGGGATAGGCCACTAGGAGACTATGGCCATGGTGACCCAGAAACCACAGTGACTGAAAAACTGACCCCAAGCAACAAAGGGAGGAAGAAAAGAAAGCCCTTCCCCCGTCAACCCAGGTGCACAGGCACTTTCATAGTGAGATGACCCCATCCAAGCTCTTCATCCTCTTTCCCAATGAATCCTCCCCTCCCCTCCAAGACTCCTTCCTTGTCCTGACCGGACACACACCCACTCCTTAGCCCCCATCCTTTCCCTTGGAGCCTTTGTTCCTCCACACCAATGCCCTTCTATGCTCACCTTGTTGTCCTTCCAGAGGCCCAAGACAGCCATTTGACTCTTAAGAACTATACCATCAAAACAGAGCATGGTTACAAATTCATGAACACCATCCTTGTGTACTTTTTCTATTTGCATGCTTGAGAGGCCAGTGATCTAATGAGCATGTGTGGTACAAAACAAAGCTTCTATATTTGCACAGGCTGCATTAACTGTGAAAAGTAAACGTTTCAAGAAAGCATATTCTCAGTATAAACAGTTGGAGAATGGAAAATCATGACTGGAGATAGGTTGTCATTTGGTGTTCTTCCATTTCTCCCTAAGGGAATCTCGGATGAAGGAAGAAGCATATCAGCCAGTCCTTAAGGAAGGGATGTTTTTGTTTTCTAATGGTCTCTTCTGTTCTCTGTTCTTCCCTCCTCTTTTCCTACCTTCTTTTTGACTGGGTTCTTTGGTAGCTCAGATGTAAAGAATGTGCCTGCAATGCAGGAGACCCAGGTTCAATCCCTGGGTCAGGAAGATCCCCTGGAGAAGGGAATGGCAACCCACTCTGGTATTCTTGCTTGGAAAATTCCATGGACAGAGAAGCCCGGAGGGCTACAGTCCATGGGGTTGTGATGAGTCGGACATGACTGAGCAACTTTCATTTCACTTTTGACTGGGTACTTTTTATGACAACTTTCTTCTACACTCTCTGTTGTGTATGGGGATCAACAGGTTCTAAGGGCCTTTGGGAAGGTAGGCAGACAGGGAAGTGAGGATGAGGATGAGTTTAGACAGTAAGAGGGGGAATAGGGTTGAAGATTCTTTTTGGAGAGTAGTAAGAGAAGGTGCTGGATTCATAAACTGATGGATAATCTTGAGTTTCATCTACACTGAGAAATTTGGCCATAATCCATTGCAGATAAAACTAAAGGCAATAAAGGGTGAAGTCAATGTAAAATATGCTAACAGTTCATTCATAATGAACCCATTTAACCCCTAAACTAAGATTTATTCAGCACGTACCATGATCCAGACACTAGGTTGGGAGCCAAACAAAGGCTAATAATGACTGTCATGAACAAGTGGTTTGTATATCTGATCTTTACACCAATTCTGCAAGGTCAACGGGGGTTATCTCATTTTACAGAATGGGACACTGAGGACAGACAGAGTTGAGTCGTGTGCTCCACATCACCTAGTGTTGAGTCTACATTTATCTGTGTCCAAAGCCCACACATTCCCCATTCACACACCACATGGCCAAAAAGAGCCAAGAAGCACTGAGAGGTTTTCTGTGGCAATTGGCCGTGCTTTTTGAAAGTTGTCAAACATGCATAAAGGTAGAAAGAACACTAATGATCCCCACCTATACACCACCCAGCTTCATCCATTAAATTATACCTCATTCTGTTTCACATATATGCTGTTCGAGCTCTGTCACTACCCCACCCCCATTCAGCCATTTTAAAGCAAATCCTAGATAGCCTTTTATTCACAGCCCTTGCATACATATATCCATTTCTTAAAACAACAGGCTTGATGAACTGTCAATAATTCCTAACATTATCTAATATCTGGTCAGTGTTTAAATTTCCCAGATTATTCTATAAATGTCTTTTAATTCTCAGCTTATTCAAATCAGGATTCAACCAATGTCTGCACCCTGCCTCTGTCATGCTTGTTAGTCTCTTAAATCTATTATCAGTATGTCTCCTCTTGCTTTTCCTTCCATTTTATTTGTTGAAGAAATGAAGTCCTCGTGTCCTAAAATTTCAGAAATCCTGGGTTTGGCTGGTTGCATCCCTCTTGTGTTCCTTTACCTGTTCTTCTAGCCACAGTTATTTACTGTAAACTTATGAGATTCAACAGACTCAGGTTTGACATTTCGGTGAGAATACATCATAGATGTTACTTTGTACTTCCGTTTGCATCCATGTCCCATCAGGAAATATAGCTAAAGACTGAGACATGACTTAGCTATGAAGGAACAAGAACAAAGGTTAAAAAAAAAATTAAGCCAAGCCTGCTGATATTTCTACAATTTTGGTGCTTAACACCGGATCAACTGTCCTCCAAGTTTAGCAATTTTATGTACAAACCTCATTTCTATTATTTTGTTTACTCTTCCATCTTAGAATTGTTGTAACTGAAATTCAGGTAGCTTCAGTGACCATCTTTGTGATATCTGCCTTTTTAGGGGCAACAGATCAGATCAGATCAGTCACTCAGTCGTGTCTGACTCTTTGCAACCCCATGAATCGCAGCACGCCAGGCCTCCCTGTCCATCACTAACTCCTGGAGTTCACTGAGACTCATGTACATCGAGTCAGTGATGCCATCTAGCCATCTCATCCTCTGTCATCCCCTTCTCCTCCTGCCCCCAATCCCTCGCAGCATCAGAGTCTTTTCCAATGAGTCAACTCTTCGCATGAGGTGGCCAAAGTACTGGAGTTTCAGCTTTAGCATCATTCCTTCCAAAGAAATCCCAGGGCTGATGTCCTTCAGAATGGACTGGTTGGATCTCCTTGCAGTCCAAGGGACTCTCAAGAGTCTTCTTCAACATCACAGTTCAAAAGCATCAATTCTTTGGTGCTCAGCCTTCTTCACAGTCCAACTCTCACATCCATACATGACCGCAGGAAAAACCATAGCCTTGACTAGACGAACCTTTGTTGGCAAAGTAATGTCACTGCTTTTAAATATGCTATCTAGGTTGGTCATAACTTTCCTTCCAAGGAGTAAGCGTCTTTTAATTTCATGGCTGCAGTCACCATCTGTAGTGATTTTGGAGCCCAGAAAAATAAAGTCTGACACTGTTTCCACTGTTTCCCCATCTATTTCCCATGAAGTGATGGGACAGGATGTCATGATCTTTGTTTTCTGAATGTTGAGCTTTAAGCCAACTTTTTCACTCTCCACTTTCACTTTCATCAAGAGGCTTTTTAGTTCCTCTTCACTTTCTGCCATAAGGGTGGTGTCGTCTGCATATCTGAGGTTATTGATAGTTCTTCTGGCAATCTTGATTCCAGCTTGTGCTTCTTCCAGCCCAGCGTTTCTCATGATGTACTCTGCATATAAGTTAAATAAACAGGGTGACAAAATACAGCCTTGACGAACTCCTTTTCCTATTTGGAACCAGTCTGTTGTTCCATGTCCAGTTCTAACTGTTGCTTCCTGACCTGCATACAAATTTCTCAAGAGGCAGGTCAGGTGGTCTGGTATTCCCATCTCTTTCAGAATTTCCCACAGTTTATTGTGATCCACACAGTCAAAGGCTTTGGCATAGTCAATAAAGCAGAAATAGATGTTTTTCTGGACTCTCTTGCTTTTTCCATGATCCAGCAGAAATGTGGGCCTAAATGGTAAATCTGAGTATGTATATTTACTATGGGCACTTGAAAAACATTCAGCAGAAAAACAGTGTCCTGGTTACCTTCTTCAAAAATTCTTGCACTGTATTTAATGTCAGTTCCATCTCTTGGCCATTTTTCTTTGTTTTATAATGTTGTTACTGTCTATACTGTGCTATAGCACTTTCCCCTATGCCTGAACATATTACCATATAAAAGAGGCTAACCCAGTTTCCCTAACACAAAGTTCAATACACTAGTTCAACTTTTACAGGCCAAAATGTATCTCATAGAGTAAATTTTAAAACAAATATGTCCATTATAATAGTTTATATTTGAAACATGTTTCTCAGCATTGGGAAAGAAAAGTTGCTACTTTGCATTTCTATAAATTTCTATAAGGTTAAGATCCCCACAATGAGAAGTATTTTTGTTTTCTGCTTGGTTTGTTGGTTGGTTGGTGAACTCAGTATGTTGATAAAAGTGGGTTCATGGGGACAAGATGGCAGAGGAGTAGGTGGATGTGGAGTACATCTCTCTCTGTGGATACATCAGGAATGTACCTTCAGACACAGAAGTGCAGGCAGAACACAAGCTGAGAGTAGACAGGAGTACCTGACCAGTGGAAAAGAACGTATAGAACCAGGAAAAACTCTGTAGGACAAAGGAACTAGGGGGAAAAACAGAAGTGTCAGTAGGACTGGACCTGCCCTCGGCAGGTGGGGGAACTGAAGCAGGGGTCCGATTCCCACATTGGGGCAACTGTCTGAGTTAGAGGAGAAACATTTAAGGCTGAGAGTGAAACAGCTGATCTGTGGCAGCCTAAATGGGATGAGAATCAGACAGTCCTTGCTGTAGCCATACATACTTCAGACAGGGACACTGGTGCCTTGGAAGGCACAGCAGCTGGGAGCTGGAGTTTAGGGATTGTGGAGCAATCTCAGGGTAAGACCTGCTGTTTACTGTGGAGAGACAGATTGAGGGCATGTGAGGGAGGAGATGGTGTTGGGATATGCTGGTGGAGAAAAACCGGGCAGCCATGGAAACAAGGTGATACTGCTGAGTCACGCATAGGGGGTGGGGCCATCACCACATCTGCTCTCTCCCCACACACCAGCATCAGCAGCTGAATAAAAGAGAGGCTGGCCCATCAAACACCTAATGCACTGGACTGCAGTGTAGGACCACACCCAGGGCACTCCTTTAAGTGACTGACACACCAATCTACAGAGTAGGACCCCAGCCAGGGGGTTCCCTCTATGTGCCTGATGTGCTGATCTACAGAGTAGGACCCCACCCAGGGTGCCCCTTTAAGTGCCTTATGTACTGATCCACAGAGTAGGACCACAGTCAAGGGAGCCCCGCCCCATGTGCCTGATATACTGAACAACAGAGAAGGACCTCAGGCAAGGGAGCCCTCTAAGTGCCTGAACGGGTGGAGCTTTGGAGAAAGACTGGCTAGAGAGGCCTTCTGATCGCCAGCTACCAGAGGCTCGAAAAAAGTGTCTAGTTAGGGCCATAACTTCTGCACTGGAGGCAATCCGTGTCTCTGCACACTTGGTGCTGCCAGGGTCTCCTCAAGCCAGGGAGCTGCGTTACTGTCACGCTCAACTCTTATTGGGGCAGAGCTGCCACAGGCAAAAAAAAAACCTAGCATCTATGCAGGCAAGGTCATTTCAGTTATGTCTGATTCTTTGCAACCCTGTAGACTGTGGCCTTCCAGGCTTCTCTTTCAGGGAGAGGGGGTTTGCCAGGCAAGAATATTAGAGGGTATTGGACCATACTGGTTGTCATACCCTTCTAGAGCACTATATTTCCTGCTGCCCTAGCCACCAACTCCCCTGAGTACCTGGTGCTATCAGAACTGCTGCGACCCAAAGAGCTCCACCACCTCCACACTTGGCCCTCACAGGAGCAAACTGAAGTCTTCCGGGCAGCCTCAGGAGCAAACCCAGTGGATGACCCACATGTAGAGGTGGAAATAAAACCACAATTGAAACCCAGGGGCAGTGTGGCTAAGGAAGAAGACTCTAAATCTTGCCACCAGCTGTACAAGTGGCAGATTAAATCCGCATGATCAACTAGGCAGACTCTAGGTCTATGGAATATATAAAAGGTCATTGAGAGCTCCCACAAGAGAAAACACACTAGTTCTGATAGTTGTGGACACTGGAGGCAAGAACACACAAGAGGAGGACCAGATTAGAATATGAGCTTCCCCTACAGCAGGTCCAGAGGTCAGCAGAATGTTGGCAGTTATCCTAGGTAGGTAAAGTGGACTGTGACTCCCAGCAAGGGAAAGGACTCTGACAGCAGACACTCAAGAAAAACATTTCTTAATCTTAATTTTTTACTTGTTCTGTAGATTCTTTTTTTTTTTCTCTTTGTTCCCCATCTGTTGTAGTTGTTGATTTTGTTGGCACTATGAAATCCAATGAAACTTTTGAGCTTTGTTGTTTTCCTCAGTCACATTTTTTATTGTTGTTATAAATCTCTGCCTCTACATTGGGCTTTTGCAGTTCTGTGGGGTTTTCCTTTTTTTCTTTTCTTTTTAAAAACCTATTATTTTTTTTTATACATTTATTCTTTTGCTTGCTTTTCCTAATGTTCTTTCCCCTTGCAGTTAATCTTTAATGTATATAAATCTTCTTTATTTACCTCTATCTAATTTTGGTATCTATTCTTTGTTTTCTTTCTCTCCTTTCTTCTCATCATATTTCATTTTCATTGCTTAATTCCAAAATTGACACCTTGCTTTAGTTTTGTTTCCCAGTTTGTGCTTTAGTTAGTTTTGTTCTGGAGGATATAATTCTTGGTTTCCTTTGTTTGTTGGGTCAGTCTATTAAAGTACTGGGTTAGTACTTTATTTTTGTTGGACTGTTTTGATTCTACTTATGGGTGTATATGTATATGTGTATATTCAGTCATACTTTTTATTGTTGTTATAAAACTTTGCCTCTATGTTGGGCTTTTGAAGTTCTGTGGAGCTTTCCTTTTTTTTTTCTTTGTTCTTTCTTCCATTCTTTACTCTACTCTTTTTCATATTTTTAATTTTTAAACCTATTTTATTTTTCTACATTTAGTCCTTTGTGTGCCTTTCCTACAGCTCTTTTCTCCTTGCAGTTAAAATTTCCCCAACATGGAAAAGGAAATAGTCAATCAAGTCCTAGAGGCACAAACAGTCCCATACAGGATAAACCCAAAGAGAAACACACCAAGACACATACTAATCAAACTAAAAAACACTAAACACAAAGAAGAATATTAAAAGCAGCAAGGGAGAAACAACAAGTAACATACAAGGGAAACCCCATATGCTTAACATCTGATCTTTCAGCAGAAACTGCAGGCCAGCAGGGGATGGCAGAACATATTTAAAGTACTGAAAGGGAAAAATCTACAACCAAGATTACTGTACACAGCAAGGATCTCATTCAAAATTGGTGGGGAAATAAAAAGGTTTCCAGACAAGCAAAAGTTAAGAGAATTCAGTACCACCAAACCAGCTTTACAACAAATGTTAAAGGGGCTTATATAGTCAAGAAATACAAGAGAAGAAAAAAGATCTACAAAATCAACCCCAAACAATTAAGAAAATGGCAATAGGAACATATATATCTATAATTACTTTAAATGTTAATGGATTAAATTCTCCAACCAAAAGACACAGACTGGCTGAAGTGATACAAACACAAGACCCATATATATGCTGTCTACAAGAAACCCACTTCAGACCTAAAGACACATATAGGCTGAAAGTGAGAGGATGGAAAAATATATTCTATGCAAATGGGAAGCAAAAGAAAGCTGGAGTAGCAATCTTCATATCAGACAAATAGACCTTAAAATAAAGAAGATGACAAGAGATAAGGAAGGAAACTACATAATGATCAAGGGATCAACCCAAGAGGAAGACATAACAATTGTAAATATCTATGCATCAACATAGGAGCACCTCAATACATAAGACAAACACTAACAGAGATAAAAGGAGAAGTTGACAATAACTCAATAATAGTTGAAGACTTTAACACCCCACTCACACCAATGGACAGATCATCAAAATATAAAATTAATAAGGAAACGTAAGTCTTAAGTGATACTTTAGGTGAGATGGATCTCATTGATATCTTCAGGACATTCCATCCAAATGCAGAGGAATACACCTTCTTCTCAAGTGCCATGGAACATTGTCCAGGAAGAGAAAACATCTTGGGTCACAAATCAAGCCTCAGTAAATTGAAGAAAATTGAAATCGTATCAAGCATCTTCTCTGACTACAACGCTATGAGACGAGATATCAAAAAAAACAACGGTAAGCAACACAAACACATGGAAATTAAACAACACGTTTCTAAATAACCAACAGGTTACTGAAGAAATAAAAAAATTTCCAGAAACAAATGACAATGAAAACATGACAACTCAAAACCTATGGGATGTAGGAAAAGCAGTTCTAAGAGGAAGTTTATAGCAATACAATCCTACCTCAAGAAACAAGAAAAATATTGAACAGACAACCTAACTTTACACCTAAAACAATTGGAAAAAGAAGAACAAAACCCCCAAAATTAGTAGAAGCAAAGAAATCATAAAGATCTGAGTGGAAATAAATGAAAAATAAATGAAAGTAACAATAATAAAAATTAATACAACTAAAAGCTTGTTTTTTGAGAAGATAAACAAAATTGTAAAACCTTTAGCCAGACTCATCAAGAAAAAAAGAGAGAAGAATCAAATCAACAAAATTAGAAGTGAAAAAGGAGAGATTACAACAGAAATTACAACTAAACAGATCAAAGCAAGATCCTCTATGACCGACCACTTACCACTTAGAGTAATGGAAATAAAAACAAAAGTAAACAAGTGGGGCCTGATTAAACTTAAAAGCTTTTCCACAGCAAAGGAAACACTAAACAAGGTGAAATGACAACCCTCAGAGTGGCAGAAAATAATAACAAAGGAAACAACTGCCAAAGGAGTAATTTCCAAAATACACAAACAGCTCATGCAACTCAATACCAGAAAAACAAACAACCCAATCAAAAAGTGGGAAACAGACATAAACAGACATTTCTCCAAAGACGACATGCAGATGGCTAACAAACACATGAAAAGATGTGCGACATCGCTCATTATTAGAGAAATGCAAATCAAAACTACAATGAGATGTCACTTCACACTGGGCAGAATGGCCATTATCAAAACGTCTACAAAGAATAAATGCTGGAGAGGATGTGGAGAAAAGGGAACGCTCTTGCACTGTTGGTGGGAATGTAAGTTGATACAGCCACTATGGAAGACAGTATGGAGATTCCTTAAAAAATTAGGAGTAAAACCACCATATGACCCAACAATCCCACTCCTAGGCATATACCCTGAGGAAACAAAGATTGAAAAAGACACATGTATCCCATTGTTCATTGCAGCACTTTTTACAGTAGCTAGAACATGGAAGCAACCTAGATATCCATCAACAGATGAATGGATAAAGAAGTCGTGGTACATATACACAATGGAATATTACTCTGCCATAAAAAGGAACACATATGAGTCAGTTCTAATGAGGTGGATGAACCTAGAACCTATTATACAGAGTGAAGTAAGTCAGAAAGAGAAAGATAAATATTGTACTTTAATGCATATATACAGAATCTAGAAAAATGGTATTGAAGAATTTATTTACAGGGAAACAATGGAGAAACAAACATAGAGAATAGACTTATGGACATGGGGAGGGTGGAGGAGAGGTGAGATGTATAGAAATAGTAGCATGGAAACTTACATTACCATATGCAAAATAGCGAAAGGGAATTTGCTATATGGCTCAGGAAACTCAAACAGGGGCTCTCTATCAACCTAGAGGGGTGCGATGGGGAGGGGGATGGGATATATGTATACCTATGGCTGATTCATGCTGAGGTTTGACAGAAAACAAAAATTCTGTAAAGCAATTATCCTTCAATAAAACAAAAATTAAAAAAAAAGTAGGTCCATAGGAGGCCAAGGTCATGAAATCAACCTTTACATAACAAGAAAAGTGGTGGGAAAATTAACCCAAATTGGTTGGGTACCACATATTTTATCCACATAGCTGGATGACAGTCTCATAGTTTTGTGTCCATGGTGTTCAGAAGATTAATGAGGCAATGGGTCACTAGCAACTAACATTTTTTCTGCATGTAATTTGTGCCTACACTTTTCACCCTCACTGTTTCATCTGACACTCCCAGTAATCATATGGCATAGGGAATACCAACATTTTCTGCTCTACAAATAAACAAGAATAAAGCTGTTTTAATGCACACAGATGGTTCTGGATTTAGTGAGACTCAACACTTAATTTGTCCCTTTATTTGTTTTGGAGGAGCAGTGCTAAGAGAATCCTGACTCACATGGATAAAAGTGTAATGGGTTGCCTTGTAGAATTTTACATTTCAGACACTTGAAGTCAGAATGCAAAAAACAGAGAGACAGACAGAGAAGGGAGGGCTGATGTGTGGGCAACATTCCAGGGAAGAGCTAAACTCCTGCTAATCACTAATTTGGACATTTTTATAGAACCATAGATCAAATTGCCAACACCTGTTGGATCACAGAAAAAGCAAGAGTTCCAGAAAAACATTTACTTCTGTTTTATTGACGATGCCAAAGCCTTTGACTGTGTGAATCACAAAAAAGAGTGGAAAATTCTTCAAGAGATGGGAATACCAGACCACTTTACCTGCCTTCTGAGAAATCTGTATGCAGGTCAATCAAGAAGCAACAGTAAGAACTGAACATGGAACAATGGACTGGTTCCAAATTGGGAAAGGAGTATGTCAAGGCTGTATACTGTCGCCCTGCTTATTTAACTTAGATGCAGAGTACATCATATGAAATGCCAGGCTGGATGAAGCACAAGCTGGAATCAATATTGCCAGGAGAAATATCAATCACTTCAGATACACAGATGACACCACCCTTATGGCAGAGAATGAAGAGGAACTGAAGAGCCTCTTGATCAAAGTGAAAGTGGACAGTGAAAAAGCTGGCTTAAAACTCAACGTTCAAAAAATGAAGATCATGGCATCTGGTCCCATGACTTCATGGCAAATATATTGGGAAACAATGGAAACAGTGACAGACTTTATTTTCTTGGGCTCCATAATCACTGCAGATGGTGACCGCAGCCATGGAATTAAAAGACACTTGCTTCTTGGAAGAAAAGTGACCAACCTAGAAAAATGAAAAATGACCAGCCTAGATAGTGTATTAAAAAGCAGATGCATTACTTTTCTCACAAAGGTCCATCTAGTCAAAACGTTGGTTTTTCCACTAGTCATGTATGGATCTGAGAGTTTAACCATAAAGAAAGCTGAGCACCAGAGAATGGATGCTTTAGAAGTGTGGTGTTGGAGAAAACTCTTGAGAGTCCCTTGGACTGCAAGGAGATCCAACCAGTCATCGTAAAGGAAGTCAGTCCTGAATATTCATTGGAAGGACTGATTTTGAAGCTGAAACTCCAAAACTTTGGCCACCTGATGTGAAGAACTGACTCATTGGAAAAGACCCTGAGTCTGAGAAAGATTGAAGGCAGGAAAAGAAGGAGAGGACAGAGGATGAGATGGTTGGATAGCATCACCGACTTGATGGACAAGGATTTGAGCAAGGTCTGGGAGTTGGTGATGGATAGGGAGGCCTGGCATGCTGAATATTCATTGGAAGGACTGATTTTGAAGCTGAAACTCCAAAACTTTGGCCACCTGATGTGAAGAACTGACTCACTGGAAAAGACCCTGAGTCTGAGAAAGATTGAAGGCAGGAAAAGAAGGAGAGGACAGAGGATGAGATGGTTGGATGGCATCACCGACTTGATGGACAAGGATTTGAGCAAGGTCTGGGAGTTGGTGATGGATAGGGAGGCCTGGCATGCTGCAGTCCATAGGGTCCAAAAAGTTGGACACGACTGAGTGAACTAAACTGAAGCACACTGTAGAGATCTGGGCAACAGTGTAATAACTAGCAACCACTGGGTTGGTGGCCTTCAACATAGTAAAATATGTATAGAGTAAATCCCTTTCTTTTCTGCTAGTCCGTCACTGACATAAAACACTGTGTATATAAGATTGACCCAAACCTACATGACCTCTGAGTAACACCATGAGGCTCTTTGGAAATTTAGAAAGTATAGATCTGGTCTGGTTACTCCTTTAGGTTATGTGATTCACCTTACTGCATGCACTATTACATACTATTACTGCATGCAGTTGGGAAGATCCCCTGGAGGAGGGCATGGCAACCCACTCCAGTATTCTTGCCTGGAGAATCTCATGGACCCAGGAGCCTGGTGGGGTACAGTACATAGGGTCACAAAGAGTCAAATGAGAATGAAGCAAATTGGCATACATGCATATATTAACGAAACACTTTTTAAAAAATTTTATTTTATTTTTAAACTTTACAATATTGTATTAGTTTTGCCAAATATCGAAATGAATCCGCCACAGGTATACATGTGTTCCCCATCCTGAACCCTCCTCTCTTCTCCCTCCCCATACCATCCCTCTGGGTCGTCCCAGTGCACAAGCCCCAAGCATCCAGTATCGTGCATTGAACCTGGACTGGCAACTCGTTTCATACATGATATTATACATGTTTCAATGCCATTATCCCAAATCTTCCCACCCTCTCCCTCTCCCACAGAGTCCATAAGACTGATCTATACATCAGTGTCTCTTTTGCTGTCTCGTACACAGGGTTATTGTTACCATCTTTCTAAATTCCATATATATGCGTTAGTATACTGTATTGGTGTTTTTCTTTCTGGCTTACTTAACTCTGTATAATAGGCTCCAGTTTCATCCACCTCATTAGAACTGATTCAAATGTATTCTTTTTAATGGCTGAGTAATACTCCATTGTGTATATGTACCACAGCTTTCTTATCCATTCATTTGCTGATGGACATCTAGGTTGCTTCCATGTCCTGGCTATTATAAACAGTGCTGCGATGAACATTGGCGTACACATGTCTCTTTCCCTTCTGGTTTCCTCAGTGTGTATGCCCAGCAGTGGGATTGCTGGATCATAAGGCAGTTCTATTTCCAGTTTTTTAAGGAATCTCCACACTGTTCTCCATAGTGGCTGTACTAGTTTGCATTCCCACCAACAGTGTAAGAGGGTTCCCTTTTCTCCACACCCTCTCCAGCATTTATTGCTTGTAGATTTTTGGATCGCAGCCATTCTGACTGGCGTGAAATGGTACCTCATAGTGGTTTTGATTTGCATTTCTCTGATAATGAGTGATGTTGAGCATCTTTTCATGTGTTTGTTAGCCATCTGTATGTCTTCTTTGGAGAAATATCTATTTAGTTCTTTGGCCCATTTTTTGACTGGGTCATTTATTTTTCTGGAGTTGAACTGTAGGAATTGCTTGTATATTTTTGAGACTAGTTGTTTGTCAGTTGCTTCATTTGCTATTATTTTCTCCCATTCTGAAGGCTGCCTTTTCACCTTTCTAATAGTTTCCTTTGATGTGCAGAAGCTTTTAAGTTTAATTAGGTCCCATTTGTTTATTTTTGCTTTTATTTCCAATATTCTGGGAGGTGGGTCATAGAGGATCCTGCTGTGATGTATGTCAGAGAGTGTTTTGCCTATATTCTCCTCTAGGAGTTTTATAGTTTCTGGTCTTACGTTTAGATCTTTCATCCATTTTGAGTTTATTTTTGTGTATGGTGTTAGAAAGTGGTCTAGTTTCATTCTTTTACAAGTGGTTGACCAGTTTTCCCAGCACCACTTGTTAAAGAGATTGTCTTTAATTCATTGTATATTCTTGCCTCCTTTGTCAAAGATAAGGTGCCCATATGTGTGTGGATTTATCTCTGGGCTTTCTATTTTGTTCCATTGATCTATATTTCTGTCTTTGTGCCAGTACCATACTGTCTTGATAACTGTGGCTTTGTAGTAGAGCCTGAAGTCAGGTAGGTTGATTCCTCCAGTTCCATTCTTCTTTCTCAAGATAGCTTTGGCTATTCAAGGTTTTTTGCATTGCCATACAAATTGTGAAATTATTTGTTCTAGCTCTGTGAAGAATACTGTTGGTAGCTTGATAGGGATTGCATTGAATCTATAGATTGCTTTGGGTAGTATACTCATTTTCACTATATTGATTCTTCTGATCCATGAACATGGTATGTTTCTCCATCTATTAGTGTTCTCTTTGATTTCTTTCACCAGTGTTTTATAGTTTTCTATATATAGGTCTTTAGTTTCTTTTTATATCCTGCAACTTTGCTATAATCACTGATTAGTTCTAGTAATTTTCTGGTGGAGTCTTTAGGGTTTTCTATGTAGAGGATCACGTCATCTGCAAATAGTGAGAGTTTTACTTCTTCTTTTCCAATTTGGATTCTTTCTATTTCTTTTTCTGCTCTGATTGCTGTGGCCAAAACTTCCAAAAGTATGTTGAATAGGAATGGTGAAAGTGGGCACCCTTGTCTTGTTCCTGACTTTAGAGGAAATGCTTTCAATTTTTCACCATTGAGGATAATGTTTGCTGTGGGTTTGTCATATATAGCTTTTATTATGTTGAGGTATGTTCCTTCTATTCCTGCTTTCTGGAGAGTTTTTATCATAAATGGATGTTGAATTCTGTCAAAGGCTTTCTCTGCATCTGTTGAGATAATCATATGGCTTTTATTTTTCAATTTGTTAATGTGGTGTATGACATTGATTGATTTGCAGATATTGAAGAATCCTTGTATCCCTGGGATAAAGCCCACTTGGTCATGCTGTATGATCTTTTATATGTGTTGTTGGATTCTGATTGCTAGAATTTTGTTAAGGATTTTTGCATCTATGTTCATCAGTGATATTGGCCTGTAGTTTTCTTTTTTTGTGGCATCTTTGTCAGGTTTTGGTATTAGGGTGATGGTGGCCTCATAGAATGAGTTTGGACGTTCACCTTCCTCTGCAATTTTCTGGAAGAGTTTGAGCAGGATAGGCGTTAGCTCTTCTCTAAATTTTTGGTAGAATTCAGCTGTGAAGCCGTCTGGAACTGTGCTTTTGTTTGCTGGGATGTTTTTGATTACAGTTTCAATTTCCATGCTTGTGATGGGTCTATTAAGATTTTCTATTTCTTCCTGGTCCAGTTTTGGAAAGTTGTACTTTTCTAAGAATTTGTCCATTTCTTCCACGTTGTCCATTTTATTGGCATATAATTGTTGATTGTAGTCTCTTATGATCCTTTGTATTTCTGTGTTGTCTGTTGTGATCTCTCCATTTTCGTTTCTAATTTTGTTGATTTGATTTTTCTCCCTTTGTTTCTTGATGAGTCTGGCTAGTGATTTGTCAATTTTATTTATCCTTTCAAAGAACCAGCTTTTGGCTTTGTTAATTTTTGCTATGGTCTCTTTCGTTTCTTTTGAATTTATTTCTGCTCTAATTTTTAGATTTCTTTCCTTCTACTAATCCTGGGGTTCTTCATTTCTTCCTTTTCTAGTTGCTTTAGGTGTAGAGTTAGGTTATTTATTTGACTTTTTTCTTGTTTCTTGAGGTATGCCTGTAGTGCTATGAACTCTCCCCTTAGGACTGCTTTTACCGTGTCCCACAGGTTTTGGGTTGTTGTGTTTTCATTTTCATTCGTTTCTATGCAAATTTTGATTTCTTTTTTTTTTTCATCTGTGATTTGTTGGTTATTCAGCAGTGTGTTGTTCAGCCTCCATATGTTGGAAGTTTTAATAGTTTTTCTCCTGTAATTGAGATCTAATCTTACTGCATTGTGGTCAGAAAAGATGCTTGGAATGATTTCAATGCTTTTGATTTTACCAAGGCTAGACTTATGGCCCAGGATGTGATCTATCCTGGAGAAGGTTCCATGTGCACTTGAGAAAAAGGTGAAATTCACTGTTTTGGGATGAAATGTCCTATAGATATCAATTAGGTCTAACTGGTCTATTGTATCATTTAAAGTTTGTGTTTCCTTGTTAATTTTCTGTTTGGTTGATCTATCCATAGGTGTGAGTGTGGTATTAAAGTCTCCCACTATTATTGTGGTGTTGTTAATTTCTCCTTTCATACTTGTTAGCATTTGTCTTACATATTGCGGTGCTCCCGTGTTGGGTGCATATATATTTATAACTGTTATATCTTCTTCTTGGATTGACCCTTTGATCATTATGTAGTGACCATCTTTGTCTCTTTTCACAGCCTTTGTTTTAAAGTCTATTTTATCTGATATGAGTATTGCTACTCCTGCTTTCTTTTGGTCCCTATTTGCATGGAAAATCTTTTTCCAGCCCTTCACTTTCAGTCTGTATGTGTCCCCTGTTTTGAGGTGGGTCTCTTGTAGACAACATATGTAGGGGTTTTGTTTTTGTATCCATTCAGCCAGTCTTTGTCTTTTGGTTGGGGCATTCAACCCATTTACATTTAAGGTAGTTACTGATAATAATGATCCCATTGCCATTTATTTTATTGTTTTGTGTTCAAATTTATACACCATTTTTGTGTTTCCTGTCTAGAGAATATCCTTTAGTATTTGTTGGAGAGCTGGTTTGGTGGTGCAGAATTCTCTCAGCTTTTGCTTGTCTGAAAAGCTTTTGATTTCTCCTTCATATTTGAATGAGATCCTTGCTGGGTACAATAATCTGGGCTGTAGGTTATTTTCTTTTATCATTTTAAGTATGTCTTGCCATTCCCTCCTGGCTTGAAGAGTTCTATTGAAAGATCAGCTGTTATCCTTATGGGAATTCCCTTGTGTGTTATTTGTTGTTTTTCCCTTGCTGCTTTTAATATTTTTTCTTTGTGTTTGATCTTTGTTAATTTGATTAATATGTGTCTTGGGGTGTTTCACCTTGGGTTTATCCTGTTTGGGATTCTCTGGGTTTCTTGGACTTGGGTGATTATTTCCTTCCTCATTTTAGGGAAATTTTCAACTATTATCTCCTCAAGTATTTTCTCATGGTCTTTCCTTTTGTCTTCTTCTTCTGGGACCCCTATGATTTGAATGTTGTAGCGTTTAATATTGTCCTGGAAGTAGCTGAGATTGTCCTCATTTCTTTTAATTCGTTTTTCTTTTTTCCTCTCTGATTCATTTATTTCTACCATTCTATCTTCTAATTCACCCATCCTGTCTTCTGCCTCTGTTATTCTACTATTTGTTGCCTCCAGAGTGTTTTTGATTTCATTTATTGCATTATTCATTATATACTGACTCTTTTTTATTTCTTCTAGGTCCTTGTTAAACCTTTCTTGCATCTTCTCAATCCTTGTCTCCAGGCTATTTATCTGTGATTCCATTTTGATTTCAAGATTTTGGATCAATTTCACTATCATTATTCGAAATTCTTTATCAGGTAGTTTTCCTATCTCTTCCTCTTGTTTGGTTTGGTGGGCATTTATGCTGTTCCTTTATCTGCTGGGTATTCCTCTGTCTCTTCATCTTGTTTAAATTGCTGAGTTTGGGGTGTCCTTTCTGTATTCTGGCAGTTTGTGGAGTTCTCTTTATTGTGGCATTTCCTCGCTGTGTGTGGGTTTGTACAGGTGGCTTTTCAAGGTTTCCTGGTTGGGGAAGCTTGTGTCGGTGTTCTGGTGGGTGGAGCTGTATTTCTTCTCTCTGGAGTGCAATGAAGTGTCCAGTAGTGAGTTATGAGATGTCTATGGTTTTGGGGTGACTTTGGACAGCCTGTATCTTGGAGCTCAGGGCTGTGTTCCTTTGTTGCTGGAGAATTTGCTTGGTATGTCTTGCCCTGGAACTTGTTGGCCCTTGTGTGGTGCTTGGTTTCAGTGTTGTTATGGAGGTGTTTGATGAGCTCCTGTCAATTAATGTTCCTTGGAGTCAGTAGTTCCCTGGAGTCAGGGTTTGGACTTAAGCCTCCTGCTTCCAGTTATCGGTCTTATTTTTACAGTAGTTTCAAAACTTCTTCTATACAGCACCATTGATAAAAACATCTACGTTAAAGATGAAAAGTTTCTCCACTGTGAGGGTCACCCAGAGGGGATCACAGCGTTACATGGAGAAGAGAAAAGGGAGGAGGGAGTTAGAGGTGACCCGAATGTAATGAGGTGGAATCAATAGAGGAGAGAGTGGGCTAGCCAGTAATCACTTCCTTATGTGCACTCCACAACTGGGCTGCTCAGAGATGTTCACGGAGTTATACAGAGAAGAGAAGGAGGAGGAAAGAGACAGAGGTGGCCAGGAGGATAAAAGGGGGGAAAGAAAAGGAGGGAGACAGATCCAGCCAGTAATCAGTTCCCTAAGTGTTCTCCAACATCTGGAACACACAGAAATTCACAGAGTTGGGTAGAGTAGAGAAGGGTTAGGGAGAAGAAACAGGCGACCTGGTGGAGAAAAAGGAGAATCCAAAGGGAGAGAGAGCAGTCAAGCCAGTAATCTCGCTCCCTAGTGAAAAATGGGTACTGAAGATTGGGTTCTTAAAGGTACAAAATTGGTAACAAATACATAAAAGCAAAAATTAAAAATCTAGAGTAGAGTTTGGAATTTCAAAAATACGATGTTAAAGAAAAGAAGAAGGAAAAGAAAGAGAGAAAAAACGAACAAACAAAAACAAACAAGGTCGCGAAAATTATAAAGAAAATATAGGTACAAAATTGATAACTAATACCAAAAAGCAAAAGTTAAAAATCTAGAGTAGAGTTAGGAATTTCAAAAATACAATGTTAAAAAAAAGAAGAAGAAAAAGAAAGAGAGAAGAAAACAAAAAGAAAAACAAAAACAAACAAAGTCGCAAAAATTATAAAGAAAATACAGGTACAAAATTGATATCAAATACCAAAAAGCATAAATTAAAAATCTAGAGTAGAGTTTGGAATTTCAGATATACAATGTTATATAAAAGAAGAGAAAGAAAAAGAGAAAAAAAAAGTCACAGAAATTATTAAAAAAAAAAAAAAAAACTACAGGTACAAAATTGATAACAAATACCAAAAAGCTAAAATTAAAAATCTAGAGTAGAATTTGGAATTTCAAAAATACAATGTTAAAGAAAAGAAGAAGAAAAAAAAAAAACCATGGTCAAAAAACTATAAAAAATATATATATGAAGTTTGCTGTAAAAAAAAGGGGTCTTTTTTTTTTTTTGCAAAGTAATAGGTTATAAAAGTGAAAATTAAAGGAATAATAGAGGACTTAAAATTTTTTTTAAAAATTAAAAAAAAA
Organism: Bos indicus; assembly: GCF_029378745.1. Lineage (NCBI taxonomy): Eukaryota > Metazoa > Chordata > Mammalia > Artiodactyla > Bovidae > Bos > Bos indicus. Next base: position 40,507,215 of record NC_091789.1, read on the forward strand.
GAGAAAGAACGATCGTAAAAATAGTAAAAATATATCTAGGACTTTCTGGGTTTTTTTTGTGAGTATTGTGGGTTCAGTTCATTTTTAGCTAGTTCCTTGGTCCGACTTATATTTCTCAAGATCTATCGGCCCCTTCCTATGTAGTCGGTAGTAACCACAGGGTTTTAATCTATTGCCTGTAGCTTCCAAGGTGCTTCCCTCTGTTATAGCTTCTTCTGTTTGCTGGTCTCTTCAGTGTCTGGTTTCTGCCCTGACACAATGGGGACGGTGGAGGACACTTTTTTTTTTTTTTTTTTTTAGGCTCACTTGTTCAGTCGCGCTGTGGGGAGGTAGGGAGGGATGCTGCAAACAAATAACACTGGCGTGTGCTCGCAGTGCCTCAGCCACACTGGGTCTGCCCCCGCTCACGGTGTGTGTAGCCTCCTTGCCCACACTGCTCAGGCTCTAGTTTGCTCCGCCGGGGACCATCCATGGCCGGCCCTGGGCTGCCTACACCTCCCGGGTCCAAGCCACTCAGGTTCAGGCACTCGGGTAGTCCTCAGAGGCGCAGACTCGGTTGGGCCTGCATTTTGTGCCCTTCCCAGGTCCGAGCAGCTCAGGTGATGAGGTGTTTGGCAGGCGCGATTGCTGCAACTTATCGCCTCCCCGCCGCTCAGTTATCTAGGTGTACAACCGGCGCACCTTCTCAGGCAGATGTTGACCGTCCAGACCCCCAAGAAGTTTTAGTTAGCAAAGAAGCCTGCTTACAGTTTTATCGATAATGTCTCTCTGGGGCTGTGATTGCCCCCTTCCAGTTCTGGCTGCCTGTCACTGGAGGGGGAAGGTCTGTAGCCAGCTATCTCTGTTCAGTCCTTTGTTCCGTGCACGGGCCTGGCAGTGTCTTAGGTTAGGGCTGGCTTTTCGTGTGGTAGATATCCCACAGTCTGGTTTGCTAGCCCAAATTATTTCGCTCAGATAGCGCTCAGGGTATTCTGGCCAGGTCCTTACTCTAAGCGATGCAGCTGGCGCCGCACCTCCCTGCCCAGCCCCCACTTGCTAATGGTGTGTGCAGGCGTCTGTGCTGCTTCTCTGCTGGGGGAGTTACCGTAGGGCTCGCAATCTGTGGGTTTTAATTGTTGATTTATTTTTCCTCCCTGTTATGTTGCCCTCTGTGCTTCCAAAGCTCGGCACAGATTCGGCAGTGAGAAGGTTTCCTGGTGTTTGGAAACTTCTCTCTTTTTAAGACTCCCATCCCAGGACGGAACTCCGTCTCTCCCTCTTTTGTCTCTTTTTTTGTCTTTTATATTTTTTCCTACCTCCTTTTGAAGACTTGGGTTGCTTTTCTGGATGCCTGATGTCCTCTGCCGGCATTCAGAAGTTGTTTTGTGGAATTTACTTGGTGTTTAAATGTTCTTTTGATGAATTTGTGGGGGAGAAAGTGTTCTCCCCATCCTACTCCTCCGCCATCTTGGCTTCTCCCCATGAAACACTTTTGATCAATGCTAAGGCCAGGTGTCATTTAACAATGAAACAGCTCAAATGGTAAAAATCTGCCTGCAATGCTGGAGGCCTGGGTTTGATCCCTGGGTCGGGAAGATCCCCTGGAGAAGGGCATGGCAACCCATGCCTGTATACTTGCCTGAAGAATTCCATGGACAGGGGAGCCTGGGGGGCTACCGTCCATGGGATTGCCAAGAGTCAGACATGACTGAGTGACTAATACTCTCACACCAATTAAAGTAACATTTTGATGTCTCTGTGGAAATGACATACTCACAAGCCCATGTCTCAGCACTGATATTTATGTATTTCAGTAGCTAGGTCTGTTCTATTACTGATATTTTAAGCAGTTCAGTTAATTCGAAAACAGAAATGTAAGTTGCTTTTAATAATTTTTATAAAGCAATGGGGTAGATTTTTCCTTTGAAAACATTTTTTTTCCTTTGGAGGTGGGGTGCACAGGTAGAATGGATCTTATATTCTTTCAAACTTAGAATTAAATCACCTTTATTGCTAAAAGTTTATTTGACAGTGTTAGGTACAAAACATCAACATTACTAATGAAAAGAGCTGACAGCTTGATGCTTATAATTTGAGAATTGCTGATTATAATCACAAACTCTTTAGGCTTTATATGGGCTTTAACACACAGGGGGTCTTGCACGGAAAAAATGTGCTAAGATAAACAAGATGTACCCACTTCAACTTCAATTTTAAAATAATGTGGTTCAGTGTGGCTGATGTTGCACTTGTATCGTACAACTTGGAATCAAGCTCTTTCTCCAAAGCCCTCAGAATAACAGGGACAGGAGAAACTTTTGAAGCATTTGCAGCTCATTCTGAAGCTGTTTCAGGAAAGTAAAGAAATATTAAACATCTTCATATTATTGAGGTAATTGTTGTATACACTTCATTAGAAAAATACTCCAATGCTCACATCCCTCCATAGTACTTGGTATTAAATACACACTACTTACAGCTTCAACGGTAATTTTGTCTTGCAGCATGGCCATTCCTTGTCTAATTTCACTTTGCTCATCATTCAGAAAATGTTTATGATCCTTCTCTAACTCCTCCATACTCTAAAAAATAAAGTCTAGTTCAATGAGAAAGCACCACTTTTCATATCACGTTCTAAATGGATACGATTAAAGTTCAAAAGTAATAACACTTAATAGTCAAAGGATGCTCATTATTTATTCCAAATAAAAGCTCTCTAATGAGCTTTCTAAATAATAAGTAACAATGCATGTATAGTGAATAATAATGAGTGCAACATGGTTCCATTGGTGGGAATAGAATGAGCTCTACTATGACCCCACTATATGATGAAAAACAAATTTACATTCTAAATCTTTACCATTCATTTGACAAATATTGACCTAGTGCATCCTATCTAAAAATAAGAGTAGTCCTCCTTTCATCCTATCTAAAAAAAAAAAAAAAAACTAAGGGGAGTTTGTAGGCCCAGCTCTGTTTTTCTTTAAATATTTTTTAAAATTAAAAAATAAAAGACAAAAACATTATAACAATTCAGGAAGCATACTCAGCCATGGATATGTAGTGGAAAAACAGGATTGATTCTGACTTTGTTGACAAAAGAATAAGATGTCAACTGGTAAAGGAAGGAGGGAATCAAGCCTATTGTAGGTGAGGAGCATATGCAAAGCAAGGAGATAATGGTGAATTAGTGCAGAGAAAGCAACCCATCTGGACAGGTGGGAGGAGACAAAGAATGTATGCAGGAAATCACAAAAGGGGGGGGTCTTGTTATGGGGGACACGTTGAACACCTGAGACTTCAAACTCAGAAGCTGTTATGACAGGTTTGCAGGAGGGAAGGGTAACTTTTTAGAAGATCAGATTACAGAAGTGTGAAGGATGGACTGGAGAAGAGAGAAATCTCTTTTTGCCATTCCATGGACCGTAGCCTACCAGGCTCCTCCATCCATGGAATTTTCCAAGCAAGAGTCCTGGAAAAGGCTGCTATTTCCTTCTCCAGGGGATCTTCCCAACCCAGGGATCGAATCCAGATCTCCTGCATTGCAGGCAGATAGTTTACTGTCTGAGCTACCGGGAAGCCCCCTCATTACAGAAGTGTGAAGGATGGATTGGAGAAGAGAGAAATCAGGCAAGAGTTTAACAGAACAAGCAAGGGATAATAAAGCCCTGAATCAGGTAGGGCAGCAGCAGTGGGAATTCAAAGGAAGAAATGAAACAGCTGCAAACTACTGTACTATACATAAAACAGATAAACAACACAGGATTTACTGTAGCACAGGGAACCATATTTACTATCTTATAATAAGCTACAACGAAAAATGATCTAAATGTATATATATATATATATATACACACACACATACATCTGTATGTATATATTTAGATACATAAATCTATCTATTTATCTATAATCTCTCTCTATATATGTATATGTATCTAAATGTATATGTATGCATAACATCTACATATATACCCAAGCCAGGCTTCAACAGTACGTGAACCATGAAATTCCAGATGTTCAAGCTGGATTTAGAAAAGGCAGAGGATTTCTGTGTGTTGATTTTATATCCTGCAACTTTACTATATTCATTGATTAGCTCTAGTAATTTTCTGGTGGAGTCTTTAGGGTTTTCTATGTAGAGGATCATGTCATCTGCAAACAGTGAGTGTTTTACTTCTTCTTTTCCAATTTGGATTCCTTTTGTTTCTTTTTCTGCTCTGATTGCTGTGGCCAAAACTTTCAAAACTATGTTGAATAGTAGCGGTGAGAGTGGGCACCCTTGTCTTGTTCCTGACTTTAGAGGAAATGCTTCCAGTTTTTCACCATTGAGGATACTGTTTGCTGTGGGTTTGTCATATATAATTTTAATTCTATTGAGGTATGTTCCATGTATTCCTGCTTTCTGTAAAGTTTTTTTTTTATTTTTTAATTTTAATCTGTGGCTGATTCATGTTGATATATGGCAAAACCAATACAATATTGTAAAGTTTAAAAAGGAAATAAAAAAAAATAAAATTCTAGAAAGTTTTTATCATACATGGATGTTGAATTTTGTCAAAGGCTTTCTCTGCATCTATTGAGATAATCATATGGCTTTTATTTTTCAATTTGTCAATGTGGGGTATTACACTGATTGATTTGCGGATATTGAAGAATCCTTGCATCCCTGGGATAAAGCCCACTTGGTCATGATGTATGATCTTTTTAATGTGTTGTTGAATTTTGATTGCTAGAATTTTGTTAAGGATTTTTACATCAGTGATATTGGCCTGTAGTTTTCTTTTTTGGTGGTATCTTTGTCAGGTTTTGGTATTAGGGTGATGGTGGCCTCATAGAATGAGTTTGGAAGTTTACCTTCCTCTGCAATTTTCTGGAAGAGTTTGAGCAGGATAGGTGTTAGCTCTTCTCTAAATTTTTGGTAGAATTCAGCTGTGAAGCCATCTGGAACTGTGCCTTTTTTTTGTTTGTTTGTTTGCTGGAAAATTTCTGATTACAGTCTCAATTTCCTTGCTTGTGATGGGTCTGTTATGATTTTCTATTTCTTTCTGGTTCAGTTTTTGAAAGTTGTACTTTTCTAAGAATTTGTCCATTTCTTCCAAGTTGTCCATTTTATTGGCATATAATTTGTGATAGTAGTCTCTTATGATCCTTTGTATTTCTGTGTTGTCTATTTTGATCTCTCCATTTTCATTTCTAATTTATTGATTTGATTTTTCTCCCTTTGTTTCTTGATGAGTCTGGCTAATGGTTTGTCAATTTTATTTATCTTTCCAAGAACCAGCTTTTGGATTTGTTGATTTTTGCTATGGTCTCTTTTGTTTCTTTTGCATTTATTTCTGCCCTAATTTTTAGGATTTCTTTCCTTCTACTAACCCTGGGGTTCTTCATTTCTTCCTTTTCTAGTTGCTTTAGGTGTAGAGTTAGGTTATTTATTTGACTTTCTTCTTGTTTCTTGAGGTATGCCTGTATTGCTATGATCCTTCCCCCTAGCACTGCTTTCACAGTGTCCCACAGGTTGTCGGTTGTTGTGTTTTCATTTTCATTCATTTCTATGCATATTTTGATTTCTTTTTTGATTTCTTCTGTGATTTGTTGGTTATTTAGCAGTGTGGAATTTTTGATAATTTTACTCTTGTAATTGAAATTTAATCTTACCGCATTGTGGTCAGAAAAGATGACTGGAATGTTTTCAATGTTTTCGAATTTACCAAGGCTAGATTTATGGCCCAGGATGTGATCTATCCTAGAGAAGGTTCCGTGTGCACTTGATAAAAAAGTGAAATTCATTGTTTTGGGGTGAAATGTCCTATAGATATCAATCAGGTCTAACTGGTATATTGTATCATATAAAGTTTGTGTTTCCTTGTTACTTTTCTGTTTAGTTGATCTATCCATAGGTGTGAGTGGGGTATTAAAGTCTCCCACTATTATTGTGTTATTGTTAATTTCCCCTTTCATACTTGATAGCATTTGTCTTACATACTGCGGTGCTCCTATGTTGGATGCATATATATTTATAATTGTTATAACTTCTTCTTGGATTGATCCTTGATAATTATATACTGCCCTTCTTTGTCTCTTTTCACAGCCTTTTGTTTTACAGTCTATTTTTTATCTGATATGAGTATTGCTACTCCTGCTTTCTTTTAGACTCTGTTTGCATGGAATATCATTTTCCAGCCCTTCACTTTCAGTCTGTATGTGTCCCTTGTTTTGAGGCGGGTCTCTTGTATACAACATATATAGGGGTCTTATTTTTGTATCCATTCATCCAGTCTTTGTCTTTTGGTTGGGGCATTCAATCCATTTTCATTTAAGGTAATTATTGATAAGTATGATCTGTTGCCATTTACTTTGTTGTTTTGAGTTCAAGTTTATACACTCTTTCTGTGTTCCTGTCTAGAGAAGATCCTTTAGAATTTGTTGGAGAGCTGGTTTGGTGGTGCTGTATTGTCTCAGCTTTTGCTTGTCTGTAAAGCTTTTGATTTGTCCTTCATATTTGAATGAGATCCTTGCTGGGTACAGAAATCCCTTGCATTCTAATTATCACACTAATAATGAGAAAATAGAAAGAGAAATTAAGGAAACAATTCCATTCACCATTGCAACAAAAAGAATAAAATACTTAGTAATATATCTACATAAAGAAACAAAAGACCTATATATATAGAAAATCATTGAACACTGGATAAAGAAATCAAAGAGGACACTAATAGATGGAGAAATATACCGTGTTCATAGATCAAAAGAATCAATATAGTGAAAATGAGTATACTTCCCAAAGAAATCTATAGATCCAATGCAATCCCTATGAAGCTACCAATGGTATTTTTCACAGAGCTAGAACAAATAATTTCACAATTTGTATGGAAATACAAAAAACCTCGAATAGCCAAAGCAGTCTTGAAAAAGAAGAATGGAACTGAAAGAATAAACCTGCCTGACTTCAGGCTGTACTGCAAAGCCACAGTCATCAAGGCAGTGTGGTACTGGCACAAAGACAGAAATATAGATCAATGGAACAAAATAGAAAGCCCAGTGATAAATCCATGCACCTATGGACACCTTATCTTTGACAAAGGAAGCAAGAATATACAATGGATTAAAGACAATCTCTTTAACAAGTGGTGCTGGGAAAACTGGTCAACCACTTGTAAAAGAATGAAACTAGACCACTTTCTAACACCATACACAAAATTAAACTCAAAATGGATTAAAGATCTAAATGTAAGACCAGAAACTATAAAACTCATAGAGGAGAACATAGGAAAAACACTCTCCAACATAAATCACAGCAGGATCCTCTATGACCCACCTCTCAGAATATTGGAAATAAAAGCAAAAATAAATGGGACCTAATTAAAATTAAAAGCTTCTGCACAAGAAAGGAAACTATAAGCAAGGTGAAAAGACAGCCTTCAGAATGGGAGAAAATAATAGCAAACAAACCAACTGACAAAGAACTAATCTCAAAAATATACAAGCAACTCCTGCAGCTAAATTCCAGAAAAATAAACCATGTAATCAAAAAATGGGCCAAAGAACTAAACAGATATTTCTCCAAAGAAGACATACAGATGGCTAACAAACACATGCAAAGATGCTCAACATCACTCATTATCAGATAAATGCCAATCAAAACCACAATGAGGTACCATTTCATGCAAGTCAGAATGGCTGCTATCCAAACGTCTACATGTAATAAATGATGGAGAGGGTGTGGAGAAAAGGGAACCCTTTTACACTGTTGGAGGGAACGCAAAGTAGTTCAGTCACTATGGAGAACAGTATGGAACTTCCTTAAAACCTGGAAATAAAACTGCCATATGACCCAGCAATCCCACTTCTGGGCATACACACCGAGGAAACCAGAATTGAAAGAGACACGTGTACCCCAATATTCATCACAGCACTGTTTATAAATAGCCAGGCCATGGAAGCAACCTAGATGTCCATCAGCAAATGGACACTAAAGCTGTGGTACATATACACAATGGAGTATTACTCAGCCTTTAAAAAGAATATATTTGAATAAGTTCTAATGAGTTGGATGAAAATGGAGCCTATTATACAGAGTAAAGTCCAGAAAGAAAAACACCAATACAGTATAACAGCGCATAGGTATGGAATTTAGAAAGATGGTAATGATAACCCTGTATGTGAGACAGCAAAAGAGACACATATGTATAGAACAGTCTTTTGGACTCTGGGAGTGGGTGAGGTTGGGATGATTTGGGAGAATGACATGGAAACATGTATATTATTGTACATGAAATGAGTCACCAGTCCAGGTTCGATGCATGGTACAGAATGCTCAGGGCTGGTGCACTGAGATGACCCAGAGGGACAGTATGGGGAGGGAGGCGGGAGGGGGATTCAGGATGGGGAACACATGTACACCTGTGGCAGATTCATGTCAATGTATGGCAAAACCAGTACAATACTGCAAAGTAATTAGCCTCCAATTAAAATAAATATATTTATATTAAAAAATAAATAAAAATCTAAAAAATGAAAGAAAAGGCAGAGGAACCAGAGATCAAATTGCCAATATCCCCTGGATCATTGAAAAACTGAGAGAGTTCAAGAAAAACATCTACTTCTGCTTTATTGACTATGCCAAAGCCTTTGACTGTATGGATCACAACAAACTGTGGAAAATACATATGTATGTATGTATGTATATATATATATATGTGTGTGTGTGTGTGTGTGTGTGTGTATGTATGTGTGTATATATATATGTGTGTGTGTGTATGTATGTATGTGTATATATATATATATATATATATATATATATAACAAATCACGTTGCTGTATACCAAAAACTAAACACAATGTGGTAAATCAATCATACTTCATTTTTAAAAAGAAAGAAATTGCAGTTGCAGAGCTAAATATTGTAGGACCCAGTAATTGCTGGTGTCATAGATAACATTAAAGTTAATACCATAAATGCTGACATTTAGCAATAACCTTTAGAAGCAGTCTTTGGTACTTTATCAAATCTTCACACCAATTAGTAGTAAATGGTTCTCAGGGAACATTAGAGCTACACCTTGTCTACTTAGAAACATGTTCAAGTAACTTTCGCATATATATGATTTTAAAGCTCTTTAAAGATTATCTATTTAAAAGCCTTTAACTATTTTACTTAAGCCATCTCAATTAGTTTAAAAAGAGTGACACATTAACATCTTGTGTTTGGACAAGATGATCGTTCAGAAGAACACTTCTGCTTCCCCTACCAGCAGCGGACAATGGGCACTGAGGACAGTTTGCTAATTTGCAAATATCACAGCAGATCACTTTCAATCCACAAACATCTAGTCCTCTTCTGGGTTTTTCATTCAGTTATACACTTATACTTTCTCATGTAATTATAAATTTGCATATAACGTCACTGTTAGTTACTCACATTCTAAAAGCAAATATGCCATAAACGCTCATACAATGCATTTGAAAACAAAAAAAGATCTTCACAATTACAACTGCCTGCCTTCATATGTAGCAGCAACAGTTAATAGGAGAAAGGTAAAAGACACCTAGAGATGATTTACAAAATTGCTAAATTTCCACTATGTATTTGTCCTCAGCTGATCGCCTACTCATTGCTGAACAAAATAGTTATGATTAAAGGTTTAATCAAGTATCAATTTTCTTCACCATTTGTATACATCTAGATTAAATTCACAGTTTGCAGTTCCCCATTTTAAATGACTCCCACAAAACTATAGGCTTCCCTGATGGCTCAGATGGTAAAGAATCTGCCTGCACTGTGGGAGACCTGGGTTCAATTCCAGAGTCAGGAAAATCCTCTGGAGAAGGGAATGGCAACCCACTCCAGTATTCTTGCCTGGAGAATTCCATGGACAGGGGCTACAGTCCATGGGATTGCAAAGAGTCAGACATGACTGAGCTACTAACACTTTCACTTTCACAAAAATATAAAGGAATCCTATAACTAAAAACACATTTAGCAATAAGGCTGTATTTAGAACAATGAATTCAAAATGGAGAATTGTTTACAAGTTAAAGACAGGCACAACCTAAATGATGTCCCCCCCGCATATGTTTGGATAGACACAGACTATCTTCTACTTTTATATACATATTGTTTTAATGAGAATGTACTCTGTTACCAACTACAACAGACTTTCAGGAATTGCTCATATGAATTTTTAATTTTTTTCAGCCCCTGGCTCTGAAGAAGTCTAGCTTGTTGAAGAATCTTTCATTGCTCTCGAAACATACACTACAAATATAAAGGAAAAAAGTGGTAAAATGTGGGCAATGTTTAATATTTGGAAAGCATGTTTATACATTAAGCTTTAAAGGAACTCTCTCTAACTCAATGCTTGTTAACATTTCCTGTTTTGAAAACTTTGATGACCAAGTTGAAGTAACTGTGTTCACCACTACAAGACAGAAACCATATAATAATCCGACCCTATCAGTCACTGAGTAGGAGATTTTCTTTCTTAACAATCTTCAAAACATGTCATTCTTGATGTCAAAATCCACAAATGACCCTTCCAATACTGTGTTTATCACGGGTAGGCAAAATCTACACAGTAATTCTTCCTAACAGTAATTGCTGAGGAACTATTCTTTCTTAATAATACTCAAAATATATATTAATTCTTGGCCCTTTCAGTATGAACATAGATGATGCTTCTGATAACACTATCCTTTCTGTTCTTTGACCTAAACTCCAACAATAATCTTACACTCTTCCTTACATTAGCCACTCACTTATATAGTCATACCCCATAGTCATGGGATTTGGTCATTCCCAAGAACTGCCCTAGATACATGATATTAATAAGAGCAAGGACTTACTCAGGAACTATGGGCAAGGTATGGTTCCAACCACTTTATGATCTCATTTTTTTTTTATTCCTCAAAACAACTCTGTGAGGTACATACTCTCACTGTCTCCCCTTCCATAGATGAGGAAACTGAGGTATACAGATAAGCAGTCTGTCCTTGGTTTCACAGCTAGCACTGGTCAACCAGAATTGGATCCCAAACATTTACCGTTCCGGGGTCTGGGCCCTAGACCACTGTACTATATATACTCTTTTTGCATTTCCCCCAGCATTCAACCACTACCTCCCTGTTTCGTACTTCATTCCCTTTCTTGCTACATACAGGTCAACACTACATCAGGATTAACATCTTTTGATGCCAGGACTGTTCATTGTCCCCAACCCCCACTCTCTTGACTTTCTCTTTCCTCCTTCTCAGCTTAAATCCTGCCAACGATCATTACACCTATGCCCTGGCGATGTACCTTGGCCCCTTCTCTGTCAGTCTTCATGACTAAACCCCAGTCCTCGGAAATCCATCTCTCCAGCTGCTCTGCATCAGCCATGTGGAGTGGTCTCACTTTAAATTCATGATCACTTTGACAGCAACCTAAGTTGCACCCGTAAATACTGCTTGGCAATTATATCTCCTTGGTCCTCTCGGGAAACAATTCCAGGCCTTCTTCTCTGTCCCCCAAAAGCAACAACTTATCCACCATCCTTACTCCTAAACAGTGAACTTACTATTTCACTAAATAAACTGAGGCACTCCCAACAGAACACTCATTCTCCCTTCGCTACATCTCCCATCCACCTTCATCCATATGAGTTCAGGGACTCTACCTTCTCTCCTGAGTATCATTCCTGAGCGATTGCTAATTGAAACTTTGATACAATAAGCTGATTTTAAAGCTAGGGCTGATACTAACAGCTAGTTTTTCTTCCTGTTCTCGGGCTTTCTGCATGTCTATATCCCACTCCTGAAACAAAGTCTGAAACTGCTGAGCATAATTGAGATAAAGATTCTGCCTGTAAAACATAAGAAAGAGCAATGTCAAACTCCACAAAGATACAAACAAATATCAACTGTATTTAAAACAAAATTGATTTGAAACAATTTACACTATAAAAGGAAAAGGCAGTAATAGCACAATAGCAGCTGAAATATTCTCATGGGAAACAGAGAGGTTAAGTGGATAACTTACTCTTCAATTCCAAAAGTACTGCTCCTGACTGAATAAAAACAGACACTATCACACATGCTCTCTGTTGAGGTCTTTTAATGGACCAGAACCTGGTGGTCTGGAGTCGGCAATAAGAGAGTAAAGGAGAGAGAAAGAGGCTGATATTCCTTGGTTTACAGAGAAAACCAATAAAGCCCCTGGTACGGGGCTTGCACTGCTCACAAAGGCACAAGGCACCTTCTCGAAGGGGTGAAGGCACAGGGCGCCTTCTCGAGAGGGTCTTAGAAGCCGAGGCAAGAAAGTGAGCTCAGTGAGCCTCTGTGCTCCAGAGAATTAGCCTGAGAGAGAGAGGGAGAGAAAGACACGGGGACCAAAGCTCTGATGAAGCAAAGGTGTTTTATTCAACATTGTGTGGGTATTTATACTGTCTTACAAGGCAGCTATTTTCAGCAGCTGCTACAGCTAAGTCGCTTCAGTCGTGTCTGACTCTGTGTGACCCCAGAGATGGCAGCCCACCAGGCTCCCCCATCCCTGGGATTCTCCAGGCAAGAATACTGGAGTGGGTTGCCATTTCCTTCTCCAATGCATGAAGGTGAAAAGAGAAAGTGAAGTCACTCAGTCATGTCCGACTTTTAGCGACCCCATGGACTGCAGCCCACCAGGCTCCTCCGCCCATGGGATTTTCCAGGCAAGAGTACTGGAGTGGGGTGCCATTTCCTTCTCCATTTTAAGCAGAGATAAAATAAAAACTTACAAGTTATCAAGGAAACATGAGGTCATCCATATGAAAGAGAGAGGGTTGTAAATAATCACTTTTACATATGGTTCATAAAAAGAAAGAGGGTTGTAAATAGTTATTATCACCGTATGGAAAAACCAATGAAGGAAATGCATGCATTCTTAAGCCTCTGGGAGCAGTTTGCTACTCCACTTAATAAGGGACAGAGGATTCATGACAGATCCAAAACAGCACACAGGAATCCTCCTGTTAAATGCTTCCTGACAATTCCTCCTATTTTATTATATTTATAAAAAAGGTCCTGACCAATTGAGTTTGTTTGGTATTAACCACCTTATAGAAAGGCAAAGATAAACAACAAATATAATTTCCAAGACAATCACCAAAGTTATAGTTCCAGACCCGATGCTGTCGGTAATACTTTGAAACTGTCCTCGTGGGTCTAGCCCAGATAATTGATCAGCTAGTTGTTTGGCTAACGTTTCCAAATTCGTGGAAGAGGGGAGACGTTTAGAAAAAGTTTCAAAGATTTCCTTTTGCAGTAATTGTAGATTCAGAGAGGCATTATCATGTATATTTTGTAAATGAAATTTGATTTGTTCCCAGTTGTAGACACTGATTAAAATGAACAGGAGCAACACAAAATTGAAGTAATCTGGAAGCAAGTCCAGTCATGGGACCTTCTTCCCAGGGTCGTTCAAGATTTACTGGTAACCAGAAATTGCGTTGAGATCGAAGAATCAAAACTGAATCATTTCTTAAATAGATCGAGGAGTTAAGACAAGTATACAGTTTGCAATTAATGCAAGTTATAGAACCTAAAGTCTTATTAAATTGTAAATTTCCTATGGCTATAACAAAAGGAAGTGAGACACAGGCCTGTATAAAATATGACTGATTATAGCAAAAGAAACAGTTACTATGAACACAACTGGTCCCTGTGAAATGTCCAGTCCAAGTTCCAAGTTCTTCAGTGCTCGCAGCAAGTTTCCAAATGTCCCATTGTTCAGGCCCACTCCGTTTATCAAGGACAATCTTAGGACAAGGTGGGGCTAATCTACCATCAAGCCACCCAAGAAGTCCTTTGTCATGGTAATGCTCCATCACAGTGTCAGTGACCTTCCATGTCACTTGCATAACATAGTAATACACCATGCTATTAACCTCTTTTGAGCAGTTAGATAACCACATACCATGGGGAACCTGATCAACAATTGTATAATTAGCCACAAACATTAATTTTGCTGATTTGGCTTGACATTTGTCCCAAGGAACAGGAGTATATGTAAAGTTCTTATAAGTAAACCCTTTGCATAATGTTATTTGTTCTTTCCCTAACACTTTTCCTAAAGTCTCAGTACTGTAAACATGGTTCACAGACAAGGAAAGGGCAATAAATAGTCAAAGCAACGTCCGAAAATCCTTTTTGGGAGGCAGGGCGAAAGCCCAAGTTTGTTGGCTAACATTTCTGCACAATTCTGCTGGGCCCATGCACAAGGGAAGGACTTCATAGCCTAAAGAAATGTTAATTAGTTTTCCCTCCTCCCCAGGGTGTGAGGGCTCTTTCACATTCCAGGGAGGGGGCATATGGAGTCATTGGTTGATAGGATCGGTCTTTTCTCTGTCCATTCTATGACCTACAATAGAGGGGGGTTGGGTATGTAAGCTCAGTAAGTGTGATTAGTCAGAGCTCGAGCGGGGAGATGTAGAGGCCAAGAGACTGAGCATTGCCAGGAGAATGTATTCAGGTCTCTGAGGCATTCCCTGTTGAGAGACCAAATTTTCAGCTCGATTAGTAAGGGTTTTTATTCATCCCCAAGTGTGGAGATCATAAGGGTGATGCCATCGAGGGTGGTGCTTCCTGGAGATCTTTAGAGCCGCCATGGCCCGTATTGAAATTTCTTCCTCCTGGGATCTTTGTTGTCCCATCTCCATTTTGAAGGCCGGGGCCTGCCGGGGTCCTGCCCTGGTGGATCCAGGGAATTCAAAGCAGGGACGGCGTCAGCGAGAATCAGGAAACAATTGCTTAATTAAACGTTAATTAAGGATATAAAGAGTGGTGAAATAAGGATAGCTCAACGAAGAAATTCAGTGAAGAAAAGAGGCTGAATAAAATTCCAAAGCAAGGAATTTACGTCACCTACATAGGCCGCAGGCGTCCTCCCATTCTCCTGAAGGAGAGAAGACACTAAGGCCTCCCCGGTCAGATCTTAGAAGCCCAGGCAGTTAGTAGGCTTGACAAGCTTCCCCACCCCAGAGGAAAATTCAGCCAGAAGGTGAGAGAAAGAACGACATGGGGAGACCAAAATTTGGTGAACAAAAAAGGGGGTACTTTATTTTCCAAAGTAGTTTTATACCTTAAGTTGTGCATAGAGGATAATGGGGGAAGGGGTAGAGTCATGCAAGGACAGCAGTCCCTGATCCTAATCGAAGCCAGGCTTTCAAACTTATCATATGCCAAAGTTTAGGTTATTTACATCATCTTCTGACCAGGAGGCCTGTTAACATTTTAAGAAACTTATTTTTCTCTAAAGGTGATTATTCTAAAGTCAGGCGCCAGCCTCCAAAAGCATTAGATAAAGTTGCATTCCTATAGGGCAAAGGTATGGTGGGCTAAATCAAGAAAAGAATTAACTCAAGGGTCCAAGGTTACAAACATTAAAGCTACTACTTACATTTCTATACACCAATTATATCAATCAATACACTGCCAGGGACACAGTAGGTAAGGGATATGGAGACTTAGCAGCAAACATTGGCCAAACAAGTGAAAAACCCTTCACCAATACAATTTATAATCAATCTTTTAACTGCTCAAAGGAATCTGTATTTAGACAGTTTAGAACATCTCATTCCTCTCGCAGTTGGGAGGCTCTGAACAATCACATGTGGCCGGAAAAACCTATTCAGGCAGGCTAGAGGACTTCCAAAGGAGTTTGTAGGTTGAAACACTGTCACACCCAGGAATTATTAACTGGAGCTGTAAGTTAACTCCTTTTTTTCAGAGAGAGGTAGGGGGGGACAGCCCCCCGTAAAGTCAGAGGTGTAGGTGACAGCACAAAGCAGAAAGTAGGCAGACTCTGGTTTTGGGGGTAGATGCTCGAGAATTTCCAGGTGGACTCCTGAGGCTCAATCCAGCCTTTGTGTATGCCGAGCCTCCTTCCTCATGACCTTTGCCATGGGCGGAGCTCCTCACGCTGGCTCCTGGCAGGGGCCCCCTTGGGTCTACTCTTCTGAAGAGGAAGCCATGTGAGTTCGTTGGATCCATCTGGGGAAATACAAGCATACTCCTTTTCCTGTAAGATTAGCTTCCCCGATTTCCATTGTTTCGTTAACCCGTCTTGGTACCAAATGGGCAGAGGAAGAGAAGAGTCCTTCTGTTCCTCAAAATGCTTTTCTGCTATCATTAAAATATCTCCCTGTGGTAAGTTTAAAAAATTTAAAACAAATAAAGCTGTATTAACAATAGTTATGGGTTTAGAAAATATCTTATGTTGGAATCTAGTAAAGTCTGCTTTAGATGAGGAAGACAGTTAGTATTCCTGTGTATTCCCCCTTTAAAAATTTTTTATTTGCCACTTTAGTCTGTGATGTGCTCGTTTGACTATGCCTTGTGCCCGTGGATTATAAGGAATACCTTTAATATGTTTAATAGAAAAAGATTGTAAAAATTGTTTAAAGTGTCTAGAAATACAGGCAGAGCCATTGTCTGTTTTTATAGAAGTAGGAGTTCCCATTACAGCAAAACAAGCTAATAAGTGAGTTATAACGTGTTATGTAGCCTCACTGTAAAGAGGTGTGGCCCAAATAAAAGAAGAATTAGTGTTGATACAGACATGCAAGAAAGAAGATGGAGAAAGTTCAGGGCAATGAATTACATCCATTTGCCATAGTTCATTAGGTTGCAAACCGCGAGGATTAATACCTTGGGTGATGGGTCAAAGATGTAGGGGTCTACAAGTAGAGCAATTACTAATAATTTCTTTAGCCTGGTGGTAAGGGATTTTCCATAGCTGATGTAGGGAGCCAGCTTTGTTATGCAACAGAGCATGCTGTTCCTCTGTTGTAGCAAAGTAAAGCAGTTTATCAACCATTCTCATTACCATAAGTCATGGGGCCAGGAAGACAAGAATGTGCTCAAATATGTGTAATATAAATGGGAGAATTGTGGTTTCTAACAACAGATTGTAGTTTGAAAAAGAATTGTTGAATAACAGGTTGATTGGAGTTTATGGTGGAGGTTTCTATATTTTTTAATACAAAAACAGAATATATAGAGTCAGAGACTATATTAATGGGGTAAGGATGTAGGCAAATAACTTGAATAAAAGCATATAATTCATTTTGTTGAACAGAATGAAATTTAATATAAAAGACTTTATATCCCTTAAGAGACCAGAATGAAGCTTTGGCATTTTTAGTCCCATCTATATAAAAAACCCTGGCCTGTGGTATAGGCTTTGAGCTGATAATGCAAGAAATAATAAATTCAGTATTTTTGAAGAAATTCCACAGCTTTCTAGAAGGATAATGAAATGAAATTTCTCCAAAATATTCCAGAAAAGCTATTCAGAGATCAGTAGAAGTTTGTAACACGTTCTCAAATTGAGATTTATTCATAGGTAGTACAATTTTATGAGGATCCGAGCCAATTAGAGTTTTAGTCCTATTTCTTCCATTGATAGTGCTTAGAACAATTAAATCAAGGTAGGGTGTAAGTGACTTTATTCCCCTAAAACGGGTATAGATCCATTCTACTGGGTGTTCTTGTTGGGCAAGAAGTCCTGTGGGAGAATGAGGAGAGGGGAGTATACACAATTCTAGAGGTACATCTAGTTTGATGCGTGTAAGAAATTATTTTTGTAGTTTATTTTGCTCCAAATAGAGTTCCTCTCATGCCTCTTGAGAAAGTGAACGAGGGCTATTTAAATCAGGATCTCCTTTTAAAGTATTAAATAGGTTATTCAGTTGATAATTAGCAATGCCTAAAGGTCGAATACAATTTATATCACCTAAGAGCTTTTGATGGAGAAGGCAATGGCACCCCACTCCAGTACTCTTGCCTGGAGAATCCCAGGAACGGGGGAGCCTGATGGGCTGCCGTCTATGGGGTCGCACAGAGTCGGATACGACTGAAGCGACTTAGCAGCAGCAAGAGCTTTTGAAAGTCATTTAAGGTTGACAATTTATCAGTATGGACGAGTTAGTTGGGGAGTAATACGTTGTCTACTAACAACAAACCCCAAGTAATGGTAAGGTGTAGAGGTTTGAATTTTTTCAGGGGCAATGATTAATCCAGAGTTTTTTCAGCATAGTTGAGCTATATCAAACATGTGTTGAGTTTCTAAGATAGATGGAGCCGAAAGCAATACATCATCTATATAGTGAATAACAATAAAGTTAGGAAATTGCTTTCTCAGAGGCTCAAGGGCTTTGGCTACATAGTACTGACACATGGTGGGAGAATTCATCATCCCTTGTGGGAATACAGTCCATTGATACCTTTTATGAGGTCCAATATGATTAGGATAAGGGAGAGAGAAAGTGAATCTCTCTCGGTCTAAAGTGTGTAAAAGTATATTTAAAAAAAGCAGTCTTGTAAATCAATAATAATAATATGCCAATTTTGAGGAATAGTGGTAGGTGATGGGATTCCTTGTTGTAATGCACCCACTCTTTCAGTGTGTGTCTCTCTCTTTGTGTGTGTTTCTCTAAGTGTGTGTGTGTTTCTCTCTCAGTATGTGTATGTCTCTAAGTGTGTGTATGTGTCTCTGTGTGTGTTTCTCTATGTGTCATTGTGTGTGGCTCACGGTGTTTGTGTCTCTCAGTGTGTATGTCTCTCTCAGTGTATGTGTCTCTCAGAGTGTGTTTCTCCTTCTCAGTGTGGATGTCTCTCTCTCAGTGTGTGTGTCTCTCTCAGTGTGTGTGTCTCTGTATGTTGTGTGTTCACTCTCACAGTGTGTATCTCTCATGTGTATGTCTCTATCAGTGTGTGTGTGTGTTTGTCTCTTTCAGTGTGCATGGCTAACTCTCAGTTTGTTTGTGTCCCTTTCAGTGTGTGTGTCTCTCTCTGTGTGTGTCTCTGTGTGGCTCTCACAGTGTCTCTGTTTGGCATCTCCCATTGTGTCTCTCTCTCAATGTGTGTGTGTCTGTCTCATTGTATGTCTGTCTCAGTGTTTTGGGTCTCTTTCTTAGTGTCTGTGTGTGTCGCTCAATGTGTGTATCTCTCCCTCTGTTGTGTGTGTGTCTCTCAGTGTTTGTGTGTCTCTCTCAGTGTGTGAGGGTGTGTCTCACTCTCTTTGTTTAAGTTTCTCTACCTCAGTGTGTGTGTGTGTGTGTGTGTTTTGCTCTCAGGAGTGTGTGTCACTTCCTGGATGAGGGTGTCTTTCTCAGTGTGTATGTCCCTCTTAGTTTGTATGTCTCTGTGTGACTCTATGTGTGTCTCTCAGTATGTGTGTCTCTCAGTGTGTTTTTGTCTCTCAGTGTGTGTGTGTCTCTCTCATTGTGAGTGTGTCTGCTTCTTAGTGTGTGTGTGTTTTTCTTAATGTATGTGTATGTCTCTCAGTGTGTGTGTGTGCCTCACCCTGTATGTTTGTGTCTCTCTCTCAGTGTGTATATCTCTGTGTGTCTCTCAGTGTGTGTGTCTCTCAGTGTGCATGTATCTCTCTAAGGGTGTGTGTGTGTGTGTCACTCAGTGTGTATATGAGTGTTTCTTGCAGTATGTATGTCTCTCTCTCTCAGTGTTTAAGTCTCTCTCAGTGTATGTGTGTCTCTCAGTGTGTGGTTCTCTCTCTCAGTGTGGATGTCTCTATCTCAGTGTATGTGTGTGCCTCTCTCTCAGTGTGTGTGCATCTCTCTCTCAGTGTGTGTTTCTCCATGGATTTATCTGTGTGTCTCTCTCAGTGTGAGTGTGTCTGGTTCTCAGTGTGTGTGTGTGTGTCTCTTAGTGTGTGTGTATCTCTCTGTATGTGTATGTCTCTTAGTGCATGTGTGTCTCTCAGTGTGTGAATGTGTGCCTCTTTGTATGTGTATGTTTCAGTGTGTGTGTCTCTATATGTCTGTGTGTGTGTCTCTCAGTGTTTGTCTCTCTCTCTCAGTGTGTATCTCTCTCAATGTGTGTGTGTCTTGCACTGTCTGTTTCTTTCTCTCATTGTGGATGTCTCTCTTTTTCAGTGTGTGTGTGTGTGTCTTTCTCAATCTGGGTGTGTCTGTATGTTGTGTGTTCAATCTTACACAGTGTGTGTGTTTACTCTCACATAGTGTGTGTGTCTCTCTCAGTGTGAGTCTGTCTCTCAGTGTGTTTTTCTCTCTCTTGTTGTGGATGTTTCTCTTGCTCTCAGTGTGTGTGTATCTCTGTAGGTGTGTGTCTCTCAGTGTGTGTCAGTATTTCTCTCTGTGTATCTCTGTGTGTTTCTGTCTCAGTATATGTGTGTGTCTATCTCTCAGGGTGTGTGTGTTTCTCTTCCAGTGTGTGTGTGTGTGTCTTTCAGTGTGTGTGTATCTCTCCATATGTGTATGTCTCTCATTGGAACAAACACTGAGAGATGTACAAATACACAGACATAAATACACACACAGAAACACACACAAAAAACACTCAGTAACTGAGTGAAATACACACACACACATGACTAACACACATGCACTGAGAGACATAAACACACTGAGACACACACAGAGAAAGACAGACACACAGACACTAACAGACAGACACACACTGAGAGAGACAAACACAGAGACACTGAGAGATATCCACATACGGAGAGAGAGACACACACACAGTGAGAGAGAGAAACACACACACACACAGAGACACACACATCCTGAGAGATGGACACACACACGCGCTGAAAGACACACACACACAGACACACACAATGAGACAGAGACACCCACACACACTGAGAGACAACACATACACAGAGTCTCACACAAACACACTGAGAGACACATACACTGAGAGACATACACATACAGAGAGAGACACACACACACACTGAGAGACACACACACACTGAGAACCAGACACACTCACACTGAGAGAGAGACACACAGTGAGAGACATACACATATAGATAGAGAGACACAAACACTGAGAGAAACACACATAGACACTGAGAGAGACACACAAAGACACACGTAGTGAGAGAGTGTTACATACATCTGAGAGATAAGAACAAACATACAGTAAGAGAGAGAGTCACAGAAACACACTGAGAGAGACACAAACACAAACACACTGAGGGAGAGACATACACATAGAGACACACACACTGAGAGACACACAGAGACACACAAAGACTGAGAGACAAACACATACAGAGAGAGACACAAAAACAATGAGAGAAACATACACACAGAGAGAGGCAAATACACTGAGAGAGAAACATAGACACTGAGAGAGAGACACACACACACTCAGACACACACATACACAGAGACTCAGAAACATAGAGACACACAGAGAAAGACAATGAGAGAGACACACACTCACACTGAAATAGAGAGACACACACACTGAGAGACACACAACATACTGAGAGACACACACACAGATACCCACACAGTGAGAGAGATGCACACACACTGAGAGACACAAAAACACTGAGAGATAGACATATACACACTGAGAGAGGGACGTACACACAGAGAGCCACACACAGACGCTAACAAAGAAACACTGAGACACATACACAGTGAGAGAGAGACACACACACTTAGAGAGACACACACAGAGAGACAGACACCCACTGAGAGAAAGACAAACACACTCACTCAGCGAGAAACACACACACACACACACGCACTGAGAAACAGACACAAACACACTGAGGGAGAGAGAAACATACACATTGAGACAGAGAAACACACACAGCCTGAGAGACACAAACACACATTGAGAAACAGACACACACAGAGACAGAAACATACTGAGAAACACACACATACTGCGAGAGAGAGAAACATAAAACTGTGAGAGTAAAAGGCACACACACTGAGAGACACACGCAGACAAACAGTGAGTTGGATACACACACACAAGAGATAAAGACAAACACACACAATGAGAGACACACACACATACTGAGAGAGGCACACACACTCAGAGACACACACACAGACAGTGAGAGAGACACCCAAAGACACATAGGGTGAGAGAGATACATACAACTGAGAGAGAAACACACACACACACAGTGAGAGAAAGTCACAAAAAGACACTGAGAGAGACACACACAAACTGAAAGAGACACACAGAGGCTAAAAGACACACACACAGAGACACAAACACAATGAGAGAAACATACACATAGAGAGAGACAAACACAATGCAAGAGAAACATATACACTGAGACAGAGCCACATACTCTGAGAGCCACACACAGACACTGACAGAGAAACACTAAGACACACACACAGTGAGAGAGAAACACACACACACACACTCTGAGAGAGAGACAAACAGAAAATTACAGAGACACACACGCACTTAGAGAGAGACACACACACACTGAGAAAGAGACACACACTGAGAGACACACACAGACACTGACAGTGTCACACAAAGACACACACAGTGAGAAAGAGATACATACAACTGAGAGGGAAACACACACACACACTGAGAGAAAGAGTCACAGAAACACACTGAGACACACACGTACACACAAAGAGAGACACACAGAGACACACAAACTGAGAGAGACACACACAGAGAGACACACACACAATGAGAGAGAGACACAAAAACAGAGAGAGACACACACATACTGAGAAAGAGTCACGCAGTGAGAGACACACATAGACACTGAGAGTGTCACACAAGTACACACATAGTGAGAAAGATACATACAACTGAGAGGGAAAAACACACACACACTGAGAGAGAGAGTCACAGAAACACACTGAGAGAGACACACATAGACACATATGGAGACACACAGAAGCACACACACAGAGACACACAATCTGAGAGAGACACACAGACTGAGAGACACAGAGAGAGAGACACAAACACAATGAGAGAAACATACACATAGAGAGAGACAAACATACTGAGAGAGAAACTTACTCACTGAGAGAGACACACATACACTGAGAGGCACACACAGACACTGATAGAGAAACACTAAGACACACATAGTAAGAGAGAGATAAAACTGAGAGAGAAAAACACACACACACTTAGGGAGAGAGTCACAGAAACACACTGAGAGAGAGACACATACACACACTGAGAGAGAGACACACACACAGAGACACACACACTGAGAGACACACAAAGAGAGACACACAGAGACACACAGACTGATAGACCAACAGATACAGAGAGAGACACAAACACAATAAGAGAAACATACACACAGAGAGGCAAACATACTGAGAGAGAAACATGGACACTGAGAGAGAGAAACACACACATATACAGAGAGAGACTCACAAACACAGAGACACACAGAGACAGACACTGAGAGAGAGACACACTCGCACTGAAATAGAGAGACACACACACTGAGAGGCATACAACATACTGGGAGACACACACACAGACACCCGCACAGTGAGAGAGAGACATACACACACTGAGAGACACAAAAACACAGAGAGATAGACACATACATACTGAGAGAAGGACATACACACTGAGAACTACACACGGACACTGACAGAGAAACACTAAGACACACACACAGTAAGAGAGACACACACAATGAGAGAGAGTCACACAAACTGAGAGAGACACACAAAGACACACACTATGAGAAAGAGAGATATACATCTGAGAGAGAAACACACACATACACACACGCTGAAAGAGAGAGACACACACAGACTGAGAAACACACACATACAGAGACACAAACCCAATGATAGAAACAGAGAGAGAGAGAGAGAGAAACACACTGAGAGATAAACACACACACTGAAAGAGAGACACACACACTCAGACACACACATATACAGAGAGAGACTCACAAACACAGAGACACACAGAGACAGACACTGAGAGAGAGACACTCACACTGAAATAGAGAGACACACACACAATGAGAGACACACACAGAGACACACATAGTGAAAGAGAGAGACACACACTGAGAGACAAAAAACACAAAGAGATAGAAACATACACACTGAGAGAGAAACACATACTGAGAGCCACACAAAGACATTGACAGAGAAACAGTAAGACGCATAGACAGTGAGAGACACACACACAAACTGAGAGCCACACACAGACACTGACAGAGAAAAACTAAGACACACACTGAGAGAGAGACACACAAACACACTGAGAGACACACACATACACCGAGAGAGAGAAACACACACACACACACTGAAAGAGAGAAACACAAATTACAGAGACACACATACTGAGAGAGAGATGCACACACACAATGACAGAGTCACACACACACACTGAGAGAGAGAGAATTATCCATACTGAGAGGAAGGACTGATGTTGAAACTGAAACTCCAATACTTTGGCTGCCTCATGCAAAGAGTCGACTCATTGGAAATGATCCTGATGCTGGGAAGGATAGAGGGCAGGAGGAGAAGGAGATGACAGAGGATGAGATAGCTGGATGGCATCACTGACTCGATGGACATTAGTTTGGGTAAACTCCAGGAGTTGGTGATGGACAGGGAGGCCTGGCGTGCTGCTGTTCATGGGGTTGTAAAGAGTTGGACATGACTGAGCAGATGAACCCAAGTGAACTGATAATGAGTGATGTTGAGCATCTTTTCATGTGTTTGTTAACCATGTGTATGTCTTCTTTGCAGAAAGGTCTGTTTAGTTCTTTGGCCCATTTTATGATTGGGTTGTTTATTTTTATGAATTGAGCTGCATGAGCTGCTTGTATATTTTTGAGATTAAGTCTTTGTCAGTTGCTTCCTTTGCTATTATTTTCTCCCATTCTGAAGGCTGTCTTTTCACCTTGCTTATAATTTCCTCTGTTGTGCAAAAGCTTTTAAGTTTAATTAGGTCCCATTTGTTTATTTTTGCTTTTATTTCCATTAGTCTGGGAGGTGGGTCATAGAGGATCCTTCTGTGACTTATGTCAGAGACTGTTTTGCCTATGTTTTCGTATAGGAGTTTTATAGTTTCTGGTCTTATGTTTAGCTCTTTAATTCATTTTGAGCTTATTTTTGTGTATCATTTGAAAGTGTTCTAGATTCATTCTGTTACAAGTGGTTGACCAGTTTTCCCAGCACCACTTGTTAAAGAGATCATCTTTCCTCCATTGTATATTCTTGCCTCCTTTGTCAAAGATAAGGTGTCCATAGGTGCGTGGATTTATCTCTGGGCTTTCTATTTTGTTCCACTGATATATTTCTGTTTTTGTGCCATTACCAAACTGTCTTGATGACTGTAGGTATGTAGTATAGCCTGAAGTCTGGCAGGTTGATTCCTCCCATTCCATTCTTCTTTCTCAAGATTGCTTTGGCTATTCGAGTTTTTTTTTTTTTTTTTTTTGCTGCTGCTGCTAAGTCACTTCAGTCATGTCTGACTCTGTGCGACCCCATAGACTGCAGCCCACCAGGCTCCCCCGTCCCTGGGATTCTCTAGGCAGGAACACTGGAGTGGATTGCCATTTCCTTCTCCAATGCATGAAGGTGAAAAGAGAAAGTGAAGTCACTCAGTCGTGTCTGACTCTTAGCGACCCCATGGACTACAGCCCACCAGGCTCCTCCGTCCATGGGATTTTCCAGGCAAGAGTACTGGAGTGGGTTGCCATTGTATTTCCATACAAATTGTGAACTTATTTGTTCTAGTTCTCTGAAAAATATCATTGGTACTTTGATAGGGATTGCATTGAATCTATATATAGCTTTGGGTAGTATACTCATTTTCACTATATTGATTCTTCTGACCCATGAACATGGTATATGTCTCCATCTATTTGTGTCATCTTTGATTTCTTTCATTAGTGTTTAATAGTTTTCTATATATAGGTCTTTTGTTTCTTTAGGTGGATTTATTCCTATGTATTTTATTCTTTTCATTGCAATGGTGAATGGAATTGTTTCCTTAATTTCTCTTTCTGTGTTCTCATTGGTAGTGTATTGGAATACAAGGGATTTCTGTGTGTTAATTATATATCCTGCAACTTTACTATATTCATTGATTAGCTCTAGGAATTTTCTGGTGGAGTCTTCAGGGTTTTCTATGTACAGGATCATGTCATCTGCAAACATTGAGAGTTTTACTTCTTCTTTTCTAGTGTGGATTCCTTTTATTTCTTTTTCATCTCTGATTGTTGTGGCCAAATCTTCCAAAACTATGCTGAATACTAGTGGTAAGAGTGGGATCCCTTGTCTTGTTCCTGACTTTAGAGGAAATGCTTTCAATTATTCACCATTAAGGGTAATGTTTGTTGTGGGTTTTTCATATATAGCTCTATTATTTTTGAGGTATGTTCCTTCTATTCCTGCTTTCTGGAGGGTTTTTTTTTTTTAATATCATTAATGGATGTTGACTTTTGTCAAAGGCTTTCTCTGCATCTATTGAGATATGGTTTTTATCTTTCAATTTGTTAATGTGGTGTATTACATTGATTGATTTGCGGATATTAAAGAATCTTTGAATCCCTGGGATAAAGCCTATTTGATCATGATGTATGATGTGTTTAATATATTGTTGGATTCTGTTTGCTAGGATTTTGTTAAGGATTTTTGCATCTATGTTCATCTGTGATATTGGCCTATAGTTTTCTTTTTTTGTGGCATCTTTGTCTGGTTTTGGTATTAATGTGATGGTGGATTAATAGCATGAGTTTGGCAGTTTACCTTCCTCTGCAGTTTTCTGAGACAGTGTGAGTAAGATAGGTATTAGTTCTCTAAATTTTTGGTAGAATTCGTCTCTGAAGCCATCTTGTCCTGGGCTTTTTTTTTTTGCTGGAAGATTTCTGATTACAGTTTTAATTTCCGTGCTTATGATGTGTCTGTTAATATTTTCTATTTATTCCTGGTTTAGTGTTGGAAAGTTACACTTTTCTAAGAATTTGTCCATTTCTTCCAACTTTTCCATTTTATTTTTGGCATATAGTTGCTGATAGTAGTCTCTTATGATCCTTTGTATTTATGTGTTGTCTGTTGTGATTTCTCAATTTTCATTTCTAATTTTGTTGATCTGATTCTTCTCCTTTGTTTCTTGATGAGTCTGGTTAATGATTTGTCTATTTTATTTATCTTTTCAAAGAACCAGCTTTTAGCTTTGTTGATTTTTGCTCTGGCCTCTTTTGTTTCTTTTGCATTTATTTCTGCCCTAATTTTTATGATTTCTTTCCTTTTACTAACCCTGGGGTTCTTCATTTCTTCCTTTTCTAGTTGCTTTAGGTGTAGAGTTAGGTTATTTATTTGACTTCTTTCTTGTTGCTGGACGTAAGCTTGTTTTGTTATGCACCTTCCTGTTAGCACTGCTTTTATGAGTCCCATAGGTTTTGGGTTGTTTTCTTTTAATTTTCATTTGTTTCTATGCATATTTTGATTTCCTTTTTTATTTTGCCTGTGATTTGTTGGTTATTCAGATGAGTGTTATGTAGCCTCCATATGTTGGAATTTTTAATAGTTTTTTCCCCAGTAGTTGATATCTAATATTAATGCATTGTGATCAGAAAAGATGCTTGGAATGATTTCAGTTTTTTTGAATTTACCAAGGCTAGATTTATGGCCCAGGATGTGATATATCCTGGAGTAGGTTCCGTGTGCACTTGAGAAAAAGGTGAAATTCATTGTTTTGGGGTGAAGTGTCCTATAGATATCAATTAGGTTTAACTGGTCCATTTTGTCATTTAAAGTTTGTGTTTCCTTGACAATTTTCTGTTTAGTTGATCTATCCATAGGTGTGAGTGGGGTATTAAAGTCTCCCACTATTATTGTGTTACTGTTAATTTCCCCTTTCATACTTGTTAGCATTTGCCTCACATAATGTGGTGCTCCTATGTTGGGTGCATATCTATTTATAATTGTTATATCTTCTTCTTGGATTTATCCTTTGATCATTATGTAGTTTCCTTCTTTGTCTCTTTTCACGACCTTTATTTCAAAGTCTATTTTATCTGATATGAGTATTGCTACTTCTGCTTTCTTTTAGTCTCCATTTGCATGAAATATCCTTTTCCAGCCCTTCACTTTCAGTCTGTATGTGTCCCTTGTTTTGAGGTGAGTCTCTTGTAGACAACATATATAGGGGTTTTGTTTTTGTATCCATTCAGCCAGTCTTTGCCTTTTGGTTGAGACTTTCAACCCATTTACATTTAAGGTAATTATTGATAAGTACTATCCCGTTGCATTTACTTTGCTGTTTTGGGTTTGAGTTTATACACATTTTCTGTGTTTCCTGTCTAGAGAAGATCATTTAGGATTTGTTGAAGAGTTGATTTGGTGGTGCTGAATACTCTCAGCTTTTGCTTGTCTGTAAAGCTTTTGATTTGTCCTTCATATTTGAATGAGATCCTTGCTGGGTACAGTAATCTGGGTCGTAGGTTTTTCTTTTTCATCACTTTAAGTATGTCCTGTCATTCCCTTCTGGCCTGAAGAGTTTCTATTGAAAGATCAGCTGTCATCCTTATAGGAATCCCCTTGTGTGTAATTTGTTGTTTTTACCTTGCTGCTTTTAATATTTGTTCTTTGTGTTTGATCTTTGTTAATTTGATTAATATGTGTCTTGGGGTGTTTCTCCTTGGGTTTATCCTGTTTGGGACTCTCTGGGTTTCCTGAACTTGGGTGATTATTTCCTTCCCCATTTTGGGGAAGTTTTCAACTATTATCTCCTCAAGTATTTTATCATGGCCTTTCTTTTTGTCTTCTTTTGGGACTTCTATGATTTGTATGTTGGGGCATTTGGCATTGTCCCAGAGGTCTCTGAGTTTGTCTTCATTTCCTTTAATTCTTTTTTCTTTTTTCCTCTTTGCTTCATTTATTTACACCATTCTATCTTCCACCTCACTTATTATATCTTCTGCCTCAGTTATTCTACTGTTGGTTCCCTCCAGAGTGTTTTTCATCTCAGTTATTGCATTAGTCATCATTGATTGACTCTTTTCTATTTCTTCTGGGTCCTTGTTAAAAATTTCCTGCATCTTCTCAATCCTTGTCTCCAGGCTATTTATCTGTAGCTCCATTTTGTTTTCAAGATTTTGCATCATTCT
The DNA here is from genome assembly GCF_029378745.1 of Bos indicus. Taxonomy (NCBI): domain Eukaryota; kingdom Metazoa; phylum Chordata; class Mammalia; order Artiodactyla; family Bovidae; genus Bos; species Bos indicus. The sequence continues at coordinate 40,536,091 of NC_091789.1, forward strand.
TACTATCATTATTCTGAATTCTTTTTCAGGTAGACCCTGTATCTCCTCTTCTTTTGTTTGGTTTGGTGGGCATTTATCCTGTTCCTTTACCTGATGAGTATTTCTCTGCCTTTTCATCTTGTTTAGATTGCTGCATTTGGGGTGGCCTTTCTGGATTCTGGCAGTTTGTAGTTCCTCTTTACTGTGGAGGTTCCTTGGTGGGGGTGGGGTTAGACGGGTGGCTTGTCAAGGTTTTCTGGTTAGGGAAGCTCGCATCTTTGTTCTGGTTGGTGGAGCTAGATTTCTTCTCTCTGGAGTGCAATAAAGTGTCCAATAGTGAGTTTTGAGATGTTTATCGGTTTGGTTTGGCTTTGGGCACCCTGTATGTTAAAGCTCATGGCTATGTTCCTGTGTTGCTGGATAATTTGCGTGATATGTTTTGCTCTGGACCTTGTTGGCTCTTGGATGGAGCTTGGTTTCAGTGTAGGTATGGAGGCTTTTGAGTGAGCTCTTATCAATTAATATTCACTGGAGTCAGGAGTTCTCTGGTATTCTCAGGCTTTGGATTTAAGCCTCCTGCCTCTGGTTTTCAGTCTTATTCTTACAGTAGCCTCAAGACTTCTCCATCCATAGAGCACAGATGATAAAACATCTAGGTTAATGGAGAAAAGATTCTCCACAGTCTGGAACACTAAGAGAGGTTCACGGAGTTACACAGAGAAGAGAAGAGAAGAGGGAGGAGGTAGATAGGTTGGCCAGGATGAGGAGAGGGGGAATCAAAAGGGGAGAGAGCAATCTAGCCAGTAATCCAATCCCTATGTGGTCTTCACAGCCTGGAATACCCAGAGAGGTTCACAGAGTTACAAGGAGAAGAGAAGAAGGAGGAAAGAGAGAGAGGTGACCAGGAGAAGAAGGGTGGGTTCAAAAGGAGAGAGACATATCCAGCCAGTAATCAATTTCCTAAGTGTTCTCCACAGCTCACAATACCGTAAGAAATTCACAGAGTTGAGTAGAGAAGAGAAGGGGGAGGGAGGAGATAGAGATGACCTCGGGGAGAAAAAGGAGAGTCAAAAGGGGGAGAGGGCAATCAAGCCAGTAATCACACTCCCAAGTAAAAATGGAAGTGAAGATTGGATTCTTAAAGCTACAAAATTGATAACAAATACCAAAAAATAAAGATTAAAAATCTAGAGTAGAGATTAGACTCTCAAAAATACAATATTAAAAAACCCAAAATCACAAAAATTATAATATATATATATGAAATTTGCCTTAAAAATGAGGTCTTTTTGCAAGGTAATAGTAGGTTATAAAATGAAAATTATTCAGAAAACTAAGATCATGGCATCTGGTCCCATCACTTCATGGGAAATAGATAGGGAAACAGTGGAAACAGTGTCAGACCTTGTTTTTTTGGGCTCCAGAATCACTGCAGATGGTGATTGCAGCCATGAAATTTAAAGACGCTTACTCCTTGGAAGGAAAGTTATGACCAACCTAAATAGCATATTAAAAAGTAGAGATATTACTTTGCCAACAAAGGTCCATCTAGTCAAGCCTATGGTTTTTCCAGTGGTCATGTATGGATGTGAGAGTTGGACTGTGAAGAAAGCTGAGCATCGAAGAATTGATGCTTTTGAACTGTGGTGTTGGAGAAGACTCTTGAGAGTCCCTTGGACTGCAAGGAGATCCAACCAGTCCATACTAAAGGAGACCAGTCCTGGGTGTTCATTGGAAGGAATGATGCTGAGGCTGAAACTCCAATACTTTGGCCACCCCATGGAAAAAGTTGAGTCATTGGAAAAGACCCTGATGCTGGGAGGGATTGGGTGCAGGAGGAGAAGGGGATGACAGAGGATAAGATGGCTGGATGGTATCACCGACCCAATGTAAATGAGTTTGGGAGAACTCCGGCAGTTGGTGCTGGACAGGGGGGCCTGGCATGCTGTGATCCATGGGGTCACAAAGAGTCAGACATGGCTGAGCAACTGAACTGAAGTAAAAGGACTTAAAAATTTAAAAAAAAATTTTTTTAAATGATAATAGTAAAAATATATCTAGGAATTTCTCTGGAACTGTTGTGGGCAGTGGGGGGGGGGGTGTCAGTTCAGTTTCAGATAGTTCCTTGTTTCAGCTTATACTTCTCAAGGTCTATAAGCCCCTTCCAATGTAGTCGGTGCTAACTACATTGTTTTAATCTGTTCCACCTGTCACTTCTAAAGCGGTTCCCTCTGTTTATTTTGGTTTCTTCTGTTTTCAGGTCTTTTCAGTGTCTAATTTCTGACCTGACACAAGGGGGCAAAGGTAGTCACTTATTTAGGCTCACTTGTTCAGTAGTGCTGTGGGGAGGGAGGAGCACTGCAAACAAATATCACTGGTGTACACTGGGTTTGCCCCTGCTCACGGTGTATGTGCTTTCCCAGTTTACTCTGCTCAGGTTCCAGGTTGCTCTGCAGGGGTATTCTCTCAAGTGGGCCCTGGGTTGCATGCACTTCCCAGATCTAAGCCTCTCAGGTTCAGGTTCTTGTGTACTCCACAAAGGTGCAGACTCGGTTGGACCTGCATTTTGTGCCCTTCCCAGGTCTGAGCAGCACAGGCTACCAGGTGCTTGGTGAGCACACTCTTCCTATCTGGGTGGGACATCTTATCACCACCCCTGGGTGCACAGTGGAAGCACCGTCTCAGCTGTGCCATGTATCTCCTCTGGGGAGCTGATCTCTGGCTGTGACCCTCCTGGCAGATGTCAACCATCCAGGATCCCAGGAAGACTTGGTTAGCAACTGGGAGCCTGCTCGCAGTTTGGTAGAGGATGCTGTCTCTGGGGCGGAGATTGCCCCTTTCTGGCTCTGGCTGTCTCCCAGCTGCCTGACTGCCTCTGGTGGAGGATGGGCTGGTCCGCAGCCAGCTAGCTTTCCTCTGATATTGGCTCAGTCCTTTGTTCTGTAAGCAGGCCCAGCAGTGCCTTAGGTTAGAGCTTTTCGTGGGAAAGTTCTCTCTGTCTCTTTTTTCTTCTCTCTCTCTGGCTATTCCACTGTTTGGGTTGCTATCTCATGTTAGCTCCCTCAGATTGTCCTCAGGGCATTCAGGCTCAGTCACTACCCTAAGCAATGCAGCCCGCGCCTCCCTGTTCAGCCCCTGCTTGCTGGTGGCAGATGTGAGTGTCTGGGCTACTTCTCGGCTGAAAGTTGCCATTAGGCATGTAATCTGTGGGGTTTTATTTATTTATTTATTGATCCTCCTTGTTATGTTGCCCTCTGAGACTCCAAAACGGCCCGCAGACCAGCCAGTGAGAGGGTTTCCTGGTGTTTGGAAACTCTCTTTTATGACTCCCTTTCCGGGATGGGACTCCATCCCTAACTCTTTTGTCTTTCTTTTTATCCTTTATATTTTGTCCTACCTCCTTTCTAAGACAGTGGGCTGCCTTTCTGGGTGCCTGGTGTCCTCTGCCAGCGTTCATAAGTTATTTTGTGAAATTTGCTCAGAGTTCAAATGATCTTTCGATGAATTTCGAGGAGAAAGTGGTCTCCCCATCCTATTCCTCCACCATCTTAAGACCGCCCCCAGTTATAAAAATTAGAATTGAGGTGCTAGTAACTGAAAGATTATACAGAAAAAAAGGAAATACGTACTTGATTTTTGACATGATGCCTTTTTAAAAATGGTGATTGTATTTCCAATACTACTGAATCAATACTAAATGGAAATATATTTGTTTAATATAGATGATATTAAGGTTCTTCACACAAAGAGAAAAAAAAAAAAATTATAATGAATACCGACGCTTCTGTCCAAAGCATTAACCTGATAATTGAGCATGTTTGGAAAACTCAGGAGGAGCAAAGGTAACAAACATTGGTGGATTTTAGAGCCAGAACCTGGGTGCCATATCTTAGTGATTGTGAGTCCAGCTTAATTAAAATAATGCTGTTATCCTCTATTAATCGGAGTCTCTGTTGAGAAATATGCAGTTTTTTATTGAAGTCAATACTTCCTTTAGTCCTATAACCTTACACCTTAATTTAAAAGAGAGGTATTACTAAAGGTCAGTAATGGTAACCTATTTTCTCCTTTAAAATTATAGCTGAATTTTGTTAGTATTTAAGAAAAAACTATATTCACTCTTGGAATATGCTAGCTGAATAAAAGAGAAGTGTCTTGTGATATTTAGCTGTATTCAACTGTGTGGAAAGGGTTAATCTTATACTTGAATAATTTTGAAATTTATCGTCATCAGGTCCACTGTTCTTTTGGGCAAAATCTTTATTGTGACAGGTTGGGGGCAGGGTAAGTGAAATATAAAGTTTAGAAAGCTTATATGACATCTTCATTGAATCTCTTTATCATGTCATAGCCTATATGTTATTCAGTAAGAGAAAAAAAAAAAAAAAAAAAAGAACTTACAGATAAAGTGCATTTGGGGGGAAGTTTATACTGCATTAAATCTTCCTTAGTTCTAAAGAGCGAAGGCATGTGAAATGTTACCTTGGTATCTCTAATTTTTTTGAAGACATCTCTGCTAAGTTGCTTCAGTCGTGTCTGACCCTGTGCGACCCCATAGACGGCAGCCCACCGGGCTCCCCCTACCCTGGGATTCTCCAGGCAAGAACACTGGAGTGGGTTGCCATTTCCTTCTCCAATGCATGAAAGTGAAAAGTGAAAAGTGAAAATGAAGTCACTCAGTCGTGTCTGACTCTTAGCCACCCCATGGCCTGCAGCCTACCAGGCTCCTCTGTCCATGGGATTTTCCAGGCAAGGGTACTGGAGTGGGGTGCCATTGCCTTCTCCAATAGGTCAGCCGGGCCTTGGGAAATGGACAGTTTCCCACCAGTAGACCTACCTGAGAGGAATGGCTTTGTTTGTAGTAATGCTTTCTAAGGCCCACTTGACTTCACATTCCAGGATGTCTGGCTCTAGGTGAGTGATCACAACATCGTGATTATCTAGGTCATGAACCTCTTTTTCGTACAATTCTTCTGTGTGTGCTTGCCACCTCTTCTTAATATCTTCTGCTTCTGTTAGGTCCATAACATTTATGTCCTTTATCAAGCCCATCTTTGCATGAAATATTCCCTTGGTATCTCTGATTTTCTTGAAGAGATCTCTAGTCTTTCCCATTCTAATGTTTTCCTCAATTTGTTTGCATTGATTGCTAAGAAAGGCTTTCTTATCTCTTCTTGCTATTCTTTGGAACTCTGCAATCAGATGCTTATATCTTTCCTTTTCTCCTTTGCTTTTCACTTCTCTTCCTTTCACAGCTGTTTGTAAGGCCTCATCAGACAGCCATTTTGCTTTGTTTGCCTTTCTTTTTCTTGGGGATGATCTTGATCCCTGTCTCCTGTACAATGTCACGAATCTCCGTCCAGAATTCTTCAGGCACTCTGTCTATCAGATCTAGTCCCTTAAATCTATTTCTCACTTCCACTGTATAATCATAAGGGATTTGATTTAGGTCATACCTGAATGGTCTACTGGTTTCCCCTACTTTCTTCAATTTAATTCTGAATTTGGCAATAAGGAGTTCATGATCTGAGCCACAGTCAGCTCCTGGTCTTGTTTTTGCTGACTGTATAGAGCTTCTCCATCTTTGGCTGCAACGAATATTATCAGTCTGATTTGGGTGTTGACCATCTGGTGATGTCCATGTGTAGAATCTTCTCTTGTGTTGTTGGAAGAGGGTGTTTGGGTCGTCCCAGTGCACCAGCCCCAAGCATCCAGTATCGTGCATCGAACCTGGACTGGCGACTCGTTTCATACATGATATTATACATGTTTCAAAGCTATGGGGAGGGAGGAGGGAGGAGGGTTCATGATGGGGAACACAGGTATACCTGTGGAGGATTCATTTCGATATTTGGCAAAACTAATACAATATTGTAAAGTTTAAAAATAAAATAAAATTAAAAAAAATAATAAAATTAAAAAAAAGAAAGAAAGAAAAGGAAGAGGGTGTTTGCTATGACCAGTGTGTTCTCTTGGCAAAACTCCATTAGCCTTTTCCCTGCTTCATTCGGTACTCCAAGGCCAAATTTGCCTGTTACTCCAGGTGTTTCTTGACTTCCTGCTTTTGCATCCCATTCCCCTATAATGAAAAGGACATCTTTTTTCGGTGTTAGATGACACCACCCTTATGGAAGAAAGTGAAGAGGAACTAAAGACCCTCTTGATGAAAGTGAAAGAGGAGAGTGAAAAAGTCTGCTTAAAGCTCAACATTCAGAAAACCAAGATCATGGCATCTGGTCCCATGACTTCATGGGAAATAGATGGGGAAACAGTGGAAACAGTGTCAGACTTTATTTTTTGGGGCTCCAAAATCACTGCCAATGGAGATTGCAGCCATGAAATTAAAAGATGCTTACTCCTTGGAAGGAAAGTTATGACCAACCTAGATAGCATATTCAAAAGAAGAGACATTACTTTGCCAACAAAGTTCCATCTATTCGAGGCTATGGTTTTTCCAGTGGTCGTGTATGGATGTGAGAGTTGGACTGTGAAGAAAGCTGAGTGCCAAAGAATTGATGCTTTTGAACTGTGGTATTGGAGTAGACTCTTGGGAGTCCCTTGGACTGCAAGATCAAACCAGTACATCCTAAAGGAGACCAATCCTGGGTGTTCATTGGAAGGACTGATACTGAAGCTGAAACTCCAATATTTTGGCCACCCCATGCGAAGAGTTGACTCATTGGAAAAGACCCTCATGCTGGGAGGGATTGGGGGCAGGAGGAGAAGGGGACGACAGAGGATGATATAGGTGGATGGCATCACCGACTCGATGGACATGAGTTTCAATAAACTCCAGGAGTTGGTGATGGACAGGGAGGCCTGGCATGCTGCAATTCATGGGGTCGCCAAGAGTCGGACAAGACTGAGTGACTGAACTGAACTGAGCTGAACCTGGGGCAGTGACAGTTGATTCTTTCTAAGAACAAAAACACACTCAGGTCCACGTTAAATCTTTAATGTTTATTTTCCCACTGGGTTTTACAAAATAAACTGGCTTTTCTAGCACTTTTCTTCCTCTTAAAAAAAAAAAAAAGCAATAATGAAATCTTATTTCGAGTAAGTATAACAATGCATGAGCTTCAGAATTTACCTGTTAAACTACCTTTCACTGTATTCTGACAGCAGCCATGTTTAGCTGAATGGAGACTTTTTTGTAACCCATTTCCCAGACCCTCCTGGTCCACCTACTGCTCAGGCAGCCTGGAATGACTTACACATCTGCACTTACACTGCTGGAACCTGTTGGAGCTAGTTGATGAAGAAGTCAAGGGATCAAGCTTGCTTGGTTTGGGACAAATGACTGCCTTTTTGGGGGGATGTAGGTCCAGAGCAAAGCGCCTGCTTTCCTACAATGTCTGCCAACTGGATGGGCCCCCATCAGTCAGCATGGACTCCCAGGTTTAGAGAAGCTGGCCTGAGTCTATGATGGCTTGAGTCATCTTTCACAAGGGGACAGATGATGGATGGCATGCAGGGGATCCAATCACTGTCATATAGGAAGACAGCCAGGAGTCTATCTATTTGGGGAAACCATTCAGCCATTGAAGAAGAGCACCTCCCACAAATGGAATCTCAGGAAAGCCAAGGGTGAACATTCTTGCAAGGGTTGACAAAACATTTACTGCACGCCGAGGTTTCATTCAGTCTCACATGACCACATGCAGACCACCCGTTAACTTCGTTTGGATTTCAGACTGCTTTTCCAAGAACCATTGGAAGGTAGTGGTAGTATACAGGAAACATCTCTGTCACTTGCTTCATCTCTCAGGGATTTTTTTCCAGATGGATAAGCATGGCAAGGGAAAGTCAGGGCTTATGTTAAGAAGAAATCCAATCAATCATGTATACCGATGTGCCACAGTAGGAATGGGAAGCCCATGTGGCTTTTCTGTAAGAAACATGCCTTAGATCTTAAACACGATTGCTGCTTTGTATCTGATATAAGGCTTTTTCATCTAATAAAAAAAATGCATGTCCACCTTTAAAATATTAAGTAGAGTCAAAAGCCACATAGTGAAAATATCTGGAAAACTACACATCTGGGCAAGTAGAGGGAAGTGCAGCTGTTTACAATATTTTAACCACTTAGTTGTGTGAGAGTATTCAGAAGAAGAAACTCAGGATGACTCTGCCACTCGCAGGCGCTGGAGATGGATCCAGAGTGAATTCAAGAGTGTTCCAGAGGCCTCAGATTTCCAGAAGGTGTTTTCATGCCATGTGGAGTGGAAAGATCATGCAGTTCATACAGACGGGGATTGTTGCTAATGGTGTGGCTGAGACGTCTCCCCGATGCCCTGTTGGGCACAGGGGGAGAGTTTAGCCTTGTACCTCTCAGCTGATCTCTTTCTTATTTTCTTCAGTATTTTCTTATCAAACAGTTCTTTTTCCCGGGAATGCACAGGTGGCCCTTGCAGGTACTTTGCTTCTGCCTCCTTGTACTCCAATCCATCCAGTGCAGTAATTGAACAAATGATTGCTTCTGGCAGAAGAACGTCCAGAAGGAAGCTCACTGGGTCATCTCTCATCAGAGCCAGCACTTTCTTGTCTACGTGTTTGTAGATTTCTCGTAAGTGGCTTACCACCACATCCAGCTGATCGTCATCCTCCAGGTATGTTTCAATGGGGATCATGTACCTCTGTGAATTCAGAAATGATTCAAGCCACCTGGATTCTTTCCTGCCTTTGACGATGTCCAGAAGATGTGGGTCAGCCCCCTTTCTTTTCATGATGAAGTCCACCAGCTTCTGGTTGGCTCAGTCCCAAGCAGCCCTCATCCGGTCAGGGAGGATTCTCTTGCAGTGCCTCTTTAAAGCTGCAGAGGTCTCCTCCTCAGAATCTTCCAGGTCAGAATAATTCACCTTGGGGAAATCCATCTGCAGATCTCCTTCCTGGATGGCTTTCCTCAAGGGGTAAGTGATGTCAGCAGCATAATAGTCCAGGAAAGAGCCCACAAAAGACCCACTTACGAGCCCTTCTCTGTAGTTGGAAATCAGTGAGAAATACTTTGCTGGCTCTCTTCATTAGCTTTTCTTTGCCATTATAATCCAGATGCTTCAACCTTTGAAGAGGAACTTGAATACTGCTCTTCTCACAATGCATGTTGGCCTCAATCAAAAGCACCCTTGTGGTCTGCTCGGTTGGGCTGACACTCTTGACCATGGCTAGCCAAAATGGATGATTCTGAAACTTAAACCAGACCAACATTCCTCTCTCAATGGGACACAGCTCCTCTGGGAACGCCATGCTTGTCAGCTGTCCCGCTTCCTTGCCCCCGCCCTTCTTGATGGCACTGGTGTGCTTAATAGCCTTTGAGCCAGCTGAGGGTTGAGATTCTTGCCGCTCTTCCTCACACCCTGGGACCTGCAGCTTCCTTTTTCTGTTTGTTAGGCAGAGTGAATAACGCAGGCCCAGGTTAGGGGCATTGGAGGATGCCTCTGTGCCTTCTGAGCCTGAGTTGCAGGTGCCCTCTCCAGGGTCAACATTCCCTGAGAACGTAGCATGTTCAGGGCACACAGCTAGGGACTTCAGGCAGGTGTTTTGTGCCCGCTCTTCCAGAGCCTTGGGCACAATGAGGATGAAACCCGGTGCAAGTGATGGAAGCACACATCCACCTCTAACATCTACACCCACCTCCTTCACTGTACAGGGCAAGGATATAACTTTTGAGGTGTCCCCCTTTTTCTTGGCCTCTTTCTCATGGTCATCTTCTGAAAGTGATGGGAAGTTTGGGTGCACCCCAAAGCTCTGATATGACTCTGTTTGCATTTCACTTGGGATCTGGGCAATGGGTGTGCACACCTGCGACTTGTCAGGATATGGGCCATCCTCCCTCTCTGAAGGTACCACGGGTGATTTGGAGCTTTTCTTTTTCCTCACACTCCTCTGTAAGCCCCAATTGGGCTCCCAATGCCTTCTACGAGGTTGCTTTTGTGGTCTCCTTGGAGACTGCTTCTTGGACTCTGGATAACCCATGACTCTTGCTGTAGTGTAATTTCCTTTCTTATTCAGAAGGTCCCAAGCCATTTTAATAGCAGATATGTAGGCCATTTCCTCTTCTTCTGGGGCACTGGGCTCCGGCTGGGCTGCTAGTGAGGTGGCGAGGTTTTCAATCATGGACTCATTTAGGGTCTTTATGTTTGTGCTTTTCACACTGATATTTTCATCTACTGAGAGTATCTGAACTTCCAGAGAAAGGGCCCTTTTTCTCTTCTGTTGTGGTGAGACGCTGCGTCTGGACAAGATCTTGGCTGGCCAAAAGCGGCCTTTCCAAATGCAGAGGACATACTAGGCATCCATCATGATTCAACTTGGGCACCAAGGATTAGATAGCCGAGGTTGAGTGGTCTGGCCATCATACCCACAGCTATGGCAGGTCTCCCTTAAACAGTATGCTTGCTCACACCTTTTGCCTAAGACTACGAAGCATCTATAGCTTGTGTAGCCTGTGCTTTTCTACCCAAATCTTTGAAAGATGCCCGGAGTTGTGTTTTCCATGGCCTATAATGGAGAATTCTGGAATATGGGAAAGAAGAAAAGAGTCAGCACGGGTTGGGGAGAGGGGGTATGCCTTTTGTAAAAGTGGAAGGCTTGGCCAAATATAATTGATGAGAGATAAAGCAAAGAAGTATCAAGGCTGTGTATCCATGCACCTAGGGGTTATATATATATGGAAGATACGTGGGGGGAAAATACCAAAAGAGTCATATATATATGATAGATACGTGGGGAGAAAATACCAAATGTACCAGAGTTTTATAAGCCCTCCAAACCCAACACCTTGCCTTATTTGTTACTGTGTGTGTGTGTGAATTAGTTGCTCAGTCCTATCCAACTCTTTGCGGCCACAAAGACTGTAGCCCACCAGGCTCTTCTGTCCATGGAATTCTCCAGGCAAGAATACTGGAATGGGATGCCATTCCCATCTCCAGGGGATCTTCCTGACCCAGGGATAGAAGCCTGGTTTCCTGCACTGCAGGCAGATTCTCTGCTATCTGAGCTACCAGGAAAGCCCCACTATGCATGAAAGGACAATCATGTGGGGAGGCAGGCATCTCATGACTGGGACCTTGTTTGTGTCACTGGACATCCTTTGCCTTGTGTACTTCTTGGGGCCCATACCAGGAGAAAGCTTCACTTTTTCTTTCCTAGAGAGCCAGTGCCCCCACTGCCTGTGCACCCAGGAGAGCCAAAGGTGATCACCAGCATACAGATATACTGGGTGTCAGCTATTGCTACGTTAAAGAGCACAAGCTTGGAATTCAGAGGTGTGTAGAGAACTGATTGCAGGTGAAATGTTTAGGGAAAGGGGAAGGCTTACCCTAGGCATGCAGATCGTAGCAGGTGTGGTTCTGGAGCTGGATCTGTCTGTTCCCAGACTCAAACTGCACGTCTGGCAGACCCTTCACCCTGCTCAGTGCTTCTGAAGTGCACAGAGTTCTCTCAGGGGTCAAACAGCATCAACTGTACAGACCCAGGACCTAAGCACCTCCAAAGTGGATCTATAAAATGCAAAAGCAGGTAGCAAGTTAGGCTACTGAACCATGGATTGGTTTGTTATGCTCCCTTCCCCAAGTCTGGAATGCATGCCACTCTGAAACAGAAATGTTAGTTAAATCTCACTTATAATGTGGGAGTCACATTTATTTCTCCCTTCTGTTGCATTTTGAAATGCTTCCATGATAACTTACTGACTTTTTGCTACTTCATGCTATCTCAGAGGAGTGGGGACAACCAGCTCCATGAGAGCCTTCATCTTCCCTGAACACATAGGTTTAGTAGGAGCAGCCACAAAAGACCCTGAACCACCAAAGCAACATTGAGAAAGAAGGGTTGAACCAGGAAAGAAACCTTGAGAAAGGAGCGTCAGAAATCAGGCTCCCTGATTTCAGACAACACTACAAAGCTCTGGTCATTACCAGGTATGGTACTCACACAAAAACAGACACAAAAAGCAGTGGAACAGAAAACAAAGCCCTGAGCAGATAACCTTAGTAGCTCATCTGCCTGCTTTAGTAGTTTGTCTCCCCTGAACACATACTTAGTAGTAGAAGCCACAAAAGACCCTGAATTGCCAAAGCAACCTTGAGAAAGAAGGGCTGAATCGCCAAAGCAACCTTCAGAAAGGAGCCTCAGGAATCAGGCTCCCTGATTTCAGACAACTCTACAAAGCTAGTCATCAAACAGATATGGTACTGGCATGAAAACACACACAGTCCAGTGGAACAGAAGACAGCCGAGAAATACAGCCCAGTGCATACGGTCAATTCATTTATGACAAAGGAGGCAAGGGTAGATTTTCACTGAACATCACCAAGTCCATGTGCCCAACACACAGCAAGGCCAAACAATACTCAAACTTTGGAGCTTGGAACAGAGAAAGGTTTATTACAAGGCCATGCAAGGAGATGGGTGGCTCATGTCCTACAAATCCCAACGTTACTGAAAGCTTTCATCAAAGCCCTTTTAAAAGCACTAGTTGAGTGAGGGATGTGGTTAATTGTTACAAACTTCTTGGTGTCAGAGTCTTTGTTCTTGAGGTTAGGTCATGGTCAGATGAGGTGTTCCTATAAATCTCTACCAAACAAATGTTATTCTCTGCCCTGATAAGAAAGGGCAATGTCCCAAGGAGCAACTTTCACCCTCCAAGGTCCTGGGCCTGGCTAGGAGGAGGCAGAGCTCAGCTGGTAGCTCCCTCAGGACCAGGTCTCAAGACCCTCCTCATCCATCATCACTGAAGGAGCCAGGTGCCCAACCCACATGGCCCTCAGGCTCCTCAGGACTCCCCAGTGGGGAGAGACCAGGTCCCACAGACAGCAACCCAGGCAGACGGCCACTACTATGGGGTCAAAGACACAGGGACAGGGGAGAGGTTCACTGCTTGCCTCAAAGGCTAGTGGGGGCCCTTGGTGAGGGCTCTGGAGCCATACAGGACACAGACTTCAGCCTGTTCTCTGGGGTGCCAGCTAAAGCCAGGTGAGCTGGAGGGCCTCAGGGAGAAGGCCCAGATCTGCCTCTTACCTCACTCTCCACTTCTCTGACCATCACGGCACTGTTGTTTGAATCCTATCACTAAACGTCCTTTCTTAACAGTTGATAGCTTGTGGGCAGGGCCCACTGGTGCGTTGTCCTATGGCTGAGCAGAACCACTAACTGTCGCTCATAGAGAGTTGGTGGCCAGTGGGCTTTGCCCACTGTTGCATCGACCAATGGCTGGGTAGGACCACTAAGTGTCCCTCATAGACAGTTGGTTGGCAGTGGGCGGAGCCCACTGTGACACCAACCAATGGCTGAGCAGGACCACTAAGTGTCACTCATTGGCAGTTGGTTGCCAGTGGGCGGGGCCCACTGTGGCACCGACCAATGGCTGAGCAGGACCCATTGCCTGCTAACAGGGTGCAGCATAATATTGCAGAGCAACAGCTGCTGTGCTAGGGGCTGAGCTCACTGTGTTCTGTTACAATTCTCCCCTTTTATTTGATACTCCTCAGTCTTGAGGGTTACACATGAGTATGTTTAAACTTGGCAGAGGAACTTGTATTTAGGGTATCTGGGTTTCAACCTCCAATTCCATTCCATCCTTCCCCCAAGTCTTTCAGGAAATGTGGTGAAACCTGTCTAGCTGTTTCCTGTTGAAGTGGGGCATAGTCCTACCTTGATTGGGGAATTGATATCAAGTTATAAATACTCTCAAGTTCCAAGTCCTCAATTCAAGTTTTATATAATAAAGATTTTGTATAAAGGATTCAGGAGAATGAGGCTGAAAACCAGCCTGGACCTGAATTCAGGAGAATAAGCCTGAAAACCAGTCTAGGGAGATGTGTTGTCTGGTAACCAGACTTGCAGAAGTATAATATACCAAATTATTTTAGATCATGACTAACTTGAGGGGCATGGCTTCTGAATATCTGGAGAACACAGATCAAAATCAGTAATATTCCAGACAGAGTCCCTAACCATTATAATCATATACACCAGTTGACTCAGTAACCAATCCTTCTGTTATTCTCATCAAAGTGATAAGGTGCCAGAACTGGGATAAGAACAGCACATGTCACACAGAAAATATGGCAAAATGGTATTTGATAATGGAGGGCCATCCTCTTTCTGCTCTAAAGGAGTTACCGCTTGCCCTGAGTTGCTTACTTTTTCTCATTTTACCTTCATGCCACCAAGGTATTGTTCTCAATAGAGCTGTGTTATTTCAGAGCACAAAGTAGCAATCCTTGGTTTTAGTCTTTCATTGTATTTTATTAAAACCAGGTTTTTCCAAAGCCAGTACTTCATAACTCACTTAATTAAGCAGCTAACAGTTCCTTTTTCACTGTTCATTCCTAAGTGCTAGCATATAGCACAGTCAAAATCCCCTCTCCCTTCAAGGGTGAGTGTCACTGTAGGATTGTCTTGTCACTCTGTTGATTCTGCTTCAGACAGCCTTAGGGTCCATTGTGGCTGCCAGCTAGAGGGAAGATTTGCTTCTCCTACCAGTGTGATAAAAATTTCTTAACCAAATTCAATGATATATCTGACCTATGTTTGTTTAAAAGGCCTTCCTATGAATTTGCTTGAAGATTAAGCAATTTTGCAAAGCACAGCTTAACTGTCTATTAAAGACTTAAAAGGTGAGGTTGAAGATCTGATCACAATGTATTGATAAAGAAGCTGAATCAAGTTTCTGTGGTAGAACCAGAATTATGGCTGATAGATTATACCAGGACATATAGTAAACTTTACCCATACCATATAATCTTGGAAGACTTATCACCCTTTGAAAACACTTCCCATGTAATTCAACATATCAAATGAAACTAATTCACTAATCTTACTTCAGATGCCTTAAGGGCCCCCTAAAGAACCTTAAAGTCAGCTTGAAGTCAAAAGAAATTTAATTAAAGTTTGAGATTTGGGAAGTTTGTCAAAAAGTCTCAAAACACTTGGTCAAATAAGGTCATTCGTCACTGTAAGACAATGCAAATATAGTCTAAAAGTTACATAAATTATGGCTTAAGATCTGGCACTCAATAAATACTTAATAAATGGATACTTAAGGATAAATGAAGTGAGATTAGTTAATACTGCACTCACCCAAGTTTTCTCTAGCAATCTTGTAAAGTAATCGAGCCCAGATTCCTCCAAGTTGTGCCTCCCTAGTGGATCTTTGCTTAGTGCTTGAAAATTTTGGAGGAAACCTGAAATGCTCAAGGGAATGGCAAACCGCTTCAGTATTCTTGCCTTGAGAACCCCATGAACAGTATGAAAAGGCAAAATGATAGGATACTGAAAGAGGAACTCCCCAGGTCAGTAGGTGCCCAATATGCTACTGGAGATCAGTGGAGAAATAACTCCAGAAAGAATGAAGGGATGGAGCCAAAGCAAAAACAATACCCAGTTGTGGATGTGACTGGTGATAGAAGCAAGGTCTGATGCTGTAAAGAGCAATATTGCATAGGAACCTGGAATGTTAGGTCCATGAATCAAGGCAAATTGGAAGTCGTCAAACAGGAGATGGCAAGAATGAATATCAACATTCTAGGAATTAGCGAACTGAAATGGACTGGAATGGGTGAATTTAACTCAGATGACCATTATATCTACTACTGCGGGCAGGAATCCCTTAGAAGAAATGGAGTAGCATCATGGTCAACAAAAGAGTCCGAAATGCGGTACTTGGATGCAATCTCGAAAACGACAGAATGATCTCTGTTCGTTTCCAAGGCAAACCATTCAATATCACAGTAAACCAACTCTATGCCCCAACCAGTAATGCTGAAGAAGCTGAAGTTGACTGGTTCTATGAAGACCTACAAGACCTTTTAGAAGTAACACCCAAAAAAGATGTCCTTTTCATTATAGGAAACTGGAATGCAAAAGTAGGAAGTCAAGAAACACCTGGAGTAACAGGCAAACTTGCCCTTGGAATACAGAATGACGCAGGGTGAAGGCTAATAGAGTTTTGCCAAGAAAATGCGCTGGTCATAGCAAACACCCTCTTCCAACA
This sequence comes from Bos indicus, assembly GCF_029378745.1. Classification (NCBI taxonomy): domain Eukaryota; kingdom Metazoa; phylum Chordata; class Mammalia; order Artiodactyla; family Bovidae; genus Bos; species Bos indicus. Next base: position 40,552,064 of record NC_091789.1, read on the forward strand.
ACAGAAGAGAAGACTCTACACATGGGCATCACCAGATGGTCAACACTGAAATCAGATTGATTCTATTCTTTGCAGCCAAAGAGGGAGAAGCTCTATACAGTCAGCAAAAACAAGACCGGGAGCTGACTGTGGCTCAGATCATGAATCCCTTACTGCCAAATTCAGAGTTACATTCAAGAAAGTAGGGAAAACCACTAGACCATTCAGGTGTGACCTAAATCAAATCCCTTATGATTATACAGTGGAAGTGAAAATAGATTTAAGGGACTCGATCTGATAGATAGAGTGCCTGATGAACTATGGACGGAGGTTCATGACATTGTACAGGAGACAGGGATCAAGACCATCCTCATGGAAAAGAAATGCAAAAAATAAAATGGCTGTCTGGGGAGGTCTTACAAATAGCAGTGAAAAGAAGAGAAGTGAAAAGCAAAGGAGAAAAGGAAAGATATTCCATTTGAATGCAGAGTTCCAAAGAATAGCAAGGAGAGATAAGATAGCCTTCCTAGTGATCAATGCAAAGAAATAGAGGAAAACAACAGAATGGGAAAGACTAGAGATCTCTTCAAGAAAATTAGAGATACCAAGGGAACATTTCATGCAAAGATTGGCTCGATAAAGGATAGAAGTGGTATGGACCTAACAGAAGCAGAAGATATTAAGAAGAAGTGGCAAGAATACACAGAAGAACTGTACAAAAAAGATCTTCATGACCCAGATAATCACAATGGTGTGATCACTCAAGTAGAGCCAGATATCCTGAAATATGAAGTCAAGTGAGCCTTAGAAAGCATCACTATGAATAAAGCTAGGGGAGGAGATGGAATTCCAGTTGAGCTGTTTCAAATCCTGAAAGATGATGCTGTGAAAGTGCTGCACTCAATATGCCAGCAAATTTGGAAAACTCAGCGGTGGCCACAGGACTGGAAAAGACCAGTATTCATTCCAATCCCTAAGAAAGGCAATGCCAAAGAATGCTCAAACTACCGCACAATTGCACTCATCTCACGTGTTAGTAAAGTAATGCTAAAAATTCTGCAAGCCAGGCTTCAGCAATATGTGAACCGTGAACTTCCTGATGTTCAAGCTGGTTTTAGAAAAGCCAGAGGAACCAGAGATCAAACTGCCAACATCTGCTGGATCATGGAAAAAGCAAGAGAGTTCCAGAAAAACATCTATTTCTGCTTTATTGACTATGCCAAAGCCTTTGACTGTGTGGATCACAATAAACTGTGGAAAATCCTGAAAGAGATGGGAATACCAGACCACCTAACCTGCCTCTTGAGAAAACTATATGCAGATCAGGAAGCAACAGTTAGAACTGGACATGGAACAACAGACTAGTCCCCAGTGGGAAATGGAGTATGTCAAGGCTGTATATTGTCACCCTGCTTATTTAACATATATGCAGATTACATTAGGAGAAACGCTGGGCTGGAAGAAGCACAAGCTGGAGTCAAGATTGCTGGGAGAAATATAAATAACCTCAGATATGCAGATACTGCTAATGCTACTGCTAAGTCACTTCAGTCGTGTCCCACTCTGTGACCCCATAGATGGCAGCCCACCAGGCTCCCCCGTCCATGAGATACTCCAGGCAAGAACAGATATGCAGATAACACCACCCTTATAGCAGAAAGTGAAGAGGAACTAAAAAGCCTCTTGATGAAAGTGAAAGAGGAGAGTGAAAAAGTTGGCTTAAAGCTCAGCATTCAGAAAATGAAGATCATGGCATCTGGTTCCATCACTTCATGGGAAATATATGGAGAAACAGTGGAAACAGTGTCAGACTTTATTTTTCTGGGCTCCAAAATCACTACAGATGGTGACTGCAGCCATGAAATTAAAAGAAACTTACTCCTTGGAAGGAAAGTTATGACCAACCTAGATAGCATATTCAAAAGAAGAGATATTGCTTTGCCAACAAAGGTCCGTCTAGTCAAGGCTATGGTTTTTCCAGTGGTCATGTATGGATGTGAGAGTTGGACTGTGAAGAAGGCTGAGCGCCAAAGAATTGCTGCTTTTGAACTGTGGTGTTGGAGAAGACTCTTGAGAGTCCCTTGGACTGCAAGGAGATCCAACCAGTCCATTCTGAAGGAGATCAGCCCTGGGATTTCTTTGGAAGGAATGATGCTAAAGCTGAAACTCCAGTACTTTGGCCACCTCATGCAAAGAGCTGACTCATTGGAAAAGACTCTGATGCTGAAAGGGATTGGGGGCAGGAAGAGAAGGGGACAACAGAGGATGAGATGGCTGGATGGCATCACTGACTCGATGGACGTGAGTCTGAGTGAACTCTGGGAGTTGATGATGGACAGGGAGGCCTGGTGTGCTGCGATTCATGGGGTTGCAAAGAGTCAGACACAACTGAGCGACTGAACTGAACTGAACTGAACTGAAGAGGCAGATAATTGTGAACTTTTTGTTATACCAGTATTTTCTGATTGGAAACTTATGCTTTAGTTTTCCTCTTCTAAGAAGGGAGAGGTTGGTAAACTTAGATTTGTCCAGGAACCAATGTTCCAATATTTTATCCTTTTTGAAGTGTGACCCAGATTGTCAATGAATTCTTGCCATTTACCATGGATTACTTTCAAGTTATCAAAATCTGGAGAAAGCTATTTTAGGTAGGCTTAATATTTCATCATATCAAGTTATTGATATTTTCTTGCTGACACATTTGCAACAGATATAAGGTCTTATTTGATCTCTAAAAAATCTAGGTACAACAGTTGTGTTACATTTAGAAAACCAACAAACTCAAGCTAGCTTCAATACCAGATATATCAACTCAGTACTGAGTATTTCCCAGTTCAAGAGGTTTAACATTCTTTTTGGTCAATTTTCTAAATATTAGGAAGTATTTCATTTGTAAGCGCTGTTAGTTTTGAGTCAGATAAGTGGTGCTCATTTACAAGTTAACTCAGAAGGATTATTACACAAAATGGTCACATTCTGGAGAATGCACCTAAGGGGCTGCATTCAGGAAACAAATTTGAGTTTCCCATAGCCAGCACACTTACACACAAGACAAATACAAACACACAAAAAGAACAAAACATAAGAGAGATGGTGTGTGTGTGTCTTTCACTGTCTGTTCTTCTATGTGTGTGTATGTGTGTCTCAGTGTGCCTGTGTCTCTCTCAGTGTGTGTTTGTCTCTGTCAATATGTGTGTGTCTCTCTCACTGTGTATGTGTGTGACTCTCTGTGTGTGAGCCTCTCAGTGAGTGTCTGTCTCTCAGTATGTGTGTGTGTCTGTCACAGTGTGTGTGTGTGTGTGTGTGATTGTGTGCATTTCTCTCAGAGTGTTTCTCTCTCGTGTGTGTGTCTCTCTGTATGTGTGTGTCTCTCTGTGTGTTTGTTTGTTTCACTCAGTGTGTGTGTGTGTCTCTTTCATTTTGTGTATGTCTCTATGTGTCTCTCACATTCTGTGTGAGTCTTATCTCAGTCTCTGTGTCTTTCTCAGTGTGTGTTATGCTCTCAGTGTGTGTGTGTTGCTCTCTCAGTGTGTGTGTGTGTGTCTCTGTTTGTGTATGTCTCTCAGTGTGTGTTTGTGTGTCTCTCAGTGTGTGTGAGTCTGTCTCTCAGTGTGTGGGTGTCTCTCTCTCAGTGTGTGTCTGTCTCTGTATGTGTATGTCTCTCAGTGTGTGTGTCTCTATGTGTCTGTGTGTATGTCTGTCAGTGTTTGTGTATAACTTTCAGTGTGTATGTCTCTCACTGTGTGTTTCTCTCATTGTGCATGTCTCTCTCTCTCAGTGTGTGTGTGTTTCTCTCTGTATATGTATGTCTCTCAGTTTGTGTGTGTGTCTCAGTGTGCATGTGTCTATGTGTCCCTGTGTGTGGCTCTCAGTGTTTGTGTCTCTCTAAGCGTGTGTGTCTCTCACTCTGTGTTACTCTCTCTCTCATTGTGGATGTCTCTCTCTCTCTCTTGCTTAGTGTGTGTGCGTGTGTGTGTGTCTCAGTGTTTGTGTCTCTCTTGTAGTGTGTGTGTCTCTGTGTGTCTGAGTGTGTTTGGGTCTCTCAGTATGTGTCTCACTTTCAGGGTTTGTATGTGACTCTCAATGTGTATGTCACTCGTAGTGTGTGTGTCTCAGTGTGTGTGTCCTCTCTCTGTATGTGTATGTCTATTAGTGTGTGTGTGTCTCAGTGTGCTTGTATCTATGTGTGTGTGGTTCTCTCTCAGTGTGTGTGTCTCTCTCAGTTTATGTGTATCTCTCAGTGTGTGTGTGTCTGTCAGTGTGTGTGTGTGTGATTGTGTTTCTGTGTTTGTGTCTCTCTCTGTGTCTGTCTCTCTCTCTGTGTATGTCTCTGTGTGTGTGTCTCAGTGTGTTTGTGTCTTTCTCTCAGGGTGTGTGTGTCTCTCTCTCAGTGTGTGTGTCTCTGTCTGTCTGTGTGTTTCTCTCTCAGTGTGTGTGTGATTGTGTTTCTGTGTTTGTGTCTCTCTCTGTGTCTGTCTCTCTCTCTGTGTATGTCTCTGTGTGTGTGTCTCAGTGTGTTTGTGTCTTTCTCTCAGGGTGTGTGTGTCTCTCTCTCAGTGTGTGTGTCTCTGTCTGTCTGTGTGTTTCTCTCTCAGTGTGTGTGTCTCTGTGTGTGTGGGTGTGTCTGTCAGTGGGTTTGTATATGCCTCTCTCTCAGTGTGTGTGTATCTCTCTCAGTATATGTGTGTCTGTCAGTGTGTATGACTGTGTCTCTCTGTATGTGTGACTCACTCTGTATGTGTGTTTCTCTCAGTATCCATGTGTGTCTCTCTCTCAGTGTGTATGTCTCTGTATGTCTCTGTTTGTGTGTCTCTCAGTGTGTGTGTCTCTCAGTGTGGATGTTTCTCTCTCTCTCAGTTTGTGTGTGACTCTCTCTCAATGTGTGTGTGTCTTTCCCTTAGTGTGTGTCTCTCTGTAATTTTGTGTTTCTCTCTCAGTAGGCATGTGTGTCTCTCTCCATATGTGTATGTCTGTCAGTGTCTCTGTGTGTGTCTCTCAGTGTGTGTGTCTATCTCTCAGTATGTGTGTCTCTTTCAGTGTGTGTGTCCCTCTCTCAGTGTGTGTGTGTCTATTAGTGTGTGTGTGTCTCATTCTCTGTGTGTGTCTCAGTGTGTTTGTGTCTCTCTTGCATTTGTGTAAGTTTGTGTGTCTCTCTCAGTGTGTGTGGTGTGTGTGTGTGTGTGTGTGTCTGTGGGTGTGTGTCTCTCATTCAGCGAGTATCTCTTTGTGTTTTTCTCTGTGTGTTTATTTTTGTGTATATGTGTGTCTGTCACTGTGTGTGGCTATGTGTGTTTCTGTGTGTGTGTGTGTGTGTGTCTGGGTTTATATGTGTCTGTCTGTCGGGTTGTATATGCCTCTTACTTAGTGTGGGTTTCTCTGTGTGTGTGTGTGTCTGTCAGTGTGTATGTGTTTGTCTCTCAGTTTGTGTGTCTCTGTGTGTGTCTCTCAGTGTTTCTATCTCTCTCTCAGTGTGTATCCCTCTCAGTGTGTGTGTGTCTCTCACTGTGTGTTTCTCTCTCTGTGGATGTCTCTCTTTATCAGTGTGTGTGTGTGTCTCAGATGCAGTGTGTTCAATCTTATACGGTGTGTGTGTCTACTCTCACACAGTGTTTGTGTGTCTCTATATGTGTTTGTCTCTCAGTGTGTGTCAGTGTTTCTCTCTCTGTGTGTTTGTCTCTCAGTGTATGTGTGTGTCTATATCTCAGGGTGTGTGTGTGTTTCTCTCTCAGTTTGTGTGTGTGTGTCTCTCTCTCCATATTTGTATGTCTCTCAGTGTCTCTGTGCCTCTCAGTGTGTGTGTCTCTATCTCAGTATGTGTGTCTCTCTCAGTGTGTGTGTCCCTCTCCCAGTATGTGTGTCCCTCAGTGTGTGTGTGTGTGTTAGTGTGTGTGTCTCTCATTCTCTGTGTGTGTCTTGGTGTGTGTGTCTCTCTCAGTGTATGTGAGTGTCTCTGTGTGTGTCTCTCTCAGTGAGTGTGTGTCAGTTTGTGTGTGTCTCACTCAGTGGGTGTGAGTATCTGTGTGTGTATATCTGTGGGTGTGTGTCACTCGCTCAGTGAGTGGGTGTCTCTTTGTGTTGATCTCTGTGTATTTATCTCTGTGTATATGTGTGTCTCTCAGTGTATGTGGCTGCGTAAGTTTCTCTCTCATTGTGTGTATCTCTGTTTGTTTGTGTCTGTCAGTAGGTTTGTATATGCCTCTCTCTCAGTATGTTCGTCTCTCTCTCAGTATGTGTGTGTCTCTCAGTGTGTTTATGTGTATCTGTAATTTTGGCTTTGTCTCTCTCTCAGTGTGTGTCTGTCTCTGTGTCTGTGTCTCTCCCTTAGTGTGTGCATCTGTGTGTGTATATCTCTCAGTGCATGTGTCTCTCACTGTGTGAGTGTCTCTCTCAGTGTGTGTGTCTCTCTCTATCTCAGTGTGGGTGTCTCTGTGTGTCTGTGTCTCTCAGATTGTGTCTCTCTTTCAGTGACTGTGTGTGTCTCTATGTGTATATCACTCCTAGTGTATGTGTCTCTCTCTCAATGTGTGTGTGTGTTTCTCTCTGTATGTGTATGTTTACAGTGTGTCTGTGTATGTTTCTCAGTGTGCATGTCTCTCAGTGTGTGTGTCTCTCTCTCTCAGTGGGTGTGTCTCTCTCACTGTGTGTCCCTCTCTCAGTGTGTGTCTGTGTCTGTTAGTTTGTGTGTGTCTCTCTTTCTCTGTGTGTTTCACAGAGTATGTGTGTCTCTCAGTGCATGTGTGTTAGTATGTGTGTTTCTCTCTCAGTGTGTGTGTCTGTGTGTGTGTCTCACTAAGTTAGTGAGTGTCTCTTTGTGTGTGTTTTTATGTCTGTGTGTATGTGTGTCTCTCAGTGTGTGTGGCTATGTGTGTTTCTCTCTCAGTGTGTGTGTGTCAGTGGGTTTCTATATGCCTCTCTCTCAGTGTGTGTGACTCTCTCAGTATGTGTGTGTGTCTTGTGTATGTGTGTGGTTTTGTGTGTGACTTACTCTGTATGTGTGTTTTGCACTCAGTGTGTGTATATGTGTCACTCTCAGTATGTTTCTCTCCGTGTTTCTCTGTTTGTGTGTCTCTTGTGTGTTTCTCTGTCAGTGTGAGTGTGTCTATCAGTGTGTCTTCCTCTATCTCAGTGTGGATGTTTCTGTCTCTATCAGTGTGTGTGTGTCAGTCTCAGTGTGTGTGTCTCTCTGTCAATGTGTGTGTCTGTCTCATTGTGTGTCTGTCTAAGTGTTGTGTGTCTCTTTCTTAGTGTCTATGTGTGTCTCTCATTCAGTGCATGTGTGTCTCTTCCTCTCAGTGGTGTGTGTGTGTCTCTCTCAGTGTTTCTGTGTTCACTCTTTCACAGTATGTGTGTCTCTCTCAGTGTGAGTATGTATCTCAGTGTGTTTTTCTCAGTGTAGATGTTTCTTTCTCTCTCAGTGTGTGTGTGTCTCTGTATGTGTGTGTCAGTCATTGTGTGTGGCTGTCTCTGTCTCCATGTGTATGTCTCTCAGTGTTTGTGTGTGTGTCTCTCTCTCAGTGTGTGTGTCTCTCTCTCTCCATATGTGTATGTCTCTCTGTCTCTGTGTGTCTCTCTCAGAATGTGTCTGTCTTTCAGTGACTGTGTGTGTCTCTATGTGTGTATCACTCCTAGTGTGTGTGTGTCTCTCTCAATGTGTGTGTGTGTGTGTGTCTCTCTGTATGTGTATGTTTATCAGTGTGTCTGTGTGTGTGTCTCAGTGTGCATGTCTCTCTGGGTGTGTGTCTCTCTCAGGATGTGTGTCCCTCTCTCAGTGTGTGTCTGTGTCTGATAGTGTGTGTGTCTCTCTCTTTCTCTTTGTGTTTCTCGGTCTCTGTGTGTGTGTTAGTATGTGTGTGTCTCTCTCAGTGTGTGTGAGTGTCTCTGTGTGTGTGTGTCTCTCACTCAGTTAGTGAGTGTCTCTTTGTGTGTGTTTCTGTGTGTGTTTTTATGTCTGTGTGTATGTATGTCTCTCAGTGGGTGGCAATGTGTGTTTCTCTTTCAGTTTGTGTATGTCAGTGGGTTTGTATATGTCTCTCTCTCAGTGTGTGTGTGTGTCTCTCAGTATGTGTGTGTCTGTCAGTGTGTATGTGTATGTCTCTCAGCGTGTGTGTCTCTGTGTGTCTGTGTGTGTGTGTCTTTCTCTGTATGTGTATGTCTCACTGTGTGTGTCTCTCTCAGTGTGAATGTGTCTCTCAGTGTGTGTGTCTGTCTCAGTGTTGTGTGTCTCTTTCTTTGTGTCTGTGTGTCTTTCATTCAGTGTGTGTGTATCTTCCTTTCAGTGGTGTGTGTGTGTGTCTCTCTCAGTGTTTGTGTGTTTACTCTCACACAGTGTGTGTGTGTTTCTCAGTGTGTTTTTTTCTCTCTCAGTGTGGATGTTTCTTTCTCTCTCAGTATGTGTGTTTCCCTGTATGTGTATGTACCTCAGTATGTGGGGTATCACTGTCTCAGTGTGTGTGTCTCTGCGCATGTCTCCTTGTGAGTGTCTCACTCTCACAGTCTGTGTCTCTGTGTGTGTGTGTCTCTCAGTGTTTGTGTCTCTCTCTCTGTATCTTTATGTCTCTCACTGTGTGTGTCTCTCTCAGTGTGAATGTGTCTCTCAGTGTGTGTCTCTCTCAATGTGTGTGTTTCTGTCTCATTGTGTGTCTGTCTCGGTGTTGTGTATCTCTTTTTTAGTGTCTGTGTGTGTCTTTCATTCAGTGTGTGTGTCTCTTCCTCTCAGTGGTGTGTGTGTGTGTGTCTCTCAGTGTTTTTTGTATTCACTCTCTCACAGTGTGAGTGTGTTTCTCAATATGTTTTTATCTCTCTCAGTGTGGATGTTTCTTCCTCTCTCAGTGTGTGTGTGTCTTGCTCGCAGTGTGTGTGTGTGTCCTTGTATGTGTGTCTCTCAGTATTTGTGGTGTCACTGAGTCAGTGTGTGTGTCTCTCTGCATGTCTTTCAGTGTGAGTGTCTCTCTCTCTCAGTCTGTGTCTCTGTGTGTGTGTCTCTCAGTGTGTGTGTCTCTCTCTCAGGGTGTGTGTGTGTGTAAACATCCACAATGAGAGAGAGAAACACATTCTGAGAGACACACACAGATAGAGAGACTTAAACACTGAGAGAGAGTCACAAACTCTGAGAGACACACATAGAGACATACAACGGAGAGACACTCACTCTGAGAGACATAGACATACAGAGAGAGACACACATGCACACTGACACACACACACACACACACTGAGAACCAGACACACTCACCATTAGAGAGACACACACACTGAGAGAGAGGCACACACACTGAGAGAGAGACACATACACACTGAAAGAGACTTAAACACTGAGAGAGAGACACAAACATTGAGAAACACACACAGGGACACATAGAGACACACACACTGAGAGACACACACATACTGAGAGACACACACATAGACACACAGAGACAAAAATACTGAGAGTGACACATACACACACACAGACACACACACATACACAGAGACACCCACATACTGATAGACAGACACACACACACTGAGAGAGAGAGAGAAACACACACCCTGAGAGTGATAAACGTACACACACTGAGAGACAAAAGCACACACATGGTGAGAGAGACACACTGACTGAGTTACAGAGACACACACAGAGACACCCAGGGACACACACTGAGAGACACACACATGCACAGAGAGACACACACACACTGAGAGAGACACACATTGAGGGAAACACACAGTTATACAAAGAGATACACACACTGAGAGACAGACACACAAACACTCAGAGAGACACACACATTGAGAGACACAAACACACAGAGACATACACACAGACAGACACACAGAGTCACACACACTGAGAAAGAGACAAAAACACTGAGAGAGACACACACGCTGAGAGATACTAACACTCGAGAGAGACACACACACTGTAAACCCACACACTGAGAGACACACACAAACAGCAACACACAGAGACATACACATTGAAAGACATAGCATTGCCTGGGATTGGTTCAAATGCTGATCTTGGACATTTTTGTGATGTTTCTTAACCACTGAGTGTATTATTTTCCACACGAAAGGAGAAAGTAAGGCTCTGAGGGAGCATGTGCAGTGTTATGACAGCTGACGGCCCTTGGCTGTCTTGGTATTTTGTGTTTTATTTAACAACATGGGTTTAAGTTTAATATCATTTGTTGGTTAACTTTCAGAATGGTCTTCTTCATGTGTTGCCTTAAAACAGAACACAAATCCCGAGAATTTTCACATGAAAATGAGCACACAGATGGCTTGATTGGTTTGGGGCTTGTTCACTGGCCCCAGACCTGGTATTCAGTCACCTTGGAAGGCTGTTTTGCATTTTATCTGAGTTTAAGATCATTGTATTCAAGCAAAAATGGTCCTTAAAATATTTGGTGATGTTTGCTGGTTACAAATAAGAAAACAGAAGTCACTTGGCTTGTTGCTTTCTTTAAAACCCAGAAGAGAATCAAGCACCAAGTGTTTTCCTTTTTGTTTCGTTTACAGTATAATGGTGTGGGCCTTTATAGGGCATTGCAATCGTTTGAATTTGCTTGTGATCTTGGTCGTGTTTCATAACTACTCTTACAATAAAAGTATTTTCAGTGGGCGTATTCTGAATTGAATGGACTGGCTGGGTACTTGAGTTTGCACAGTCATTGTGGATGTGCATTAGCTGCTCTTGTCAGCCAAGACTGGATGCTGTTAGCATTGAAGTTTACATGTTCATCCCACTGTATTCAATTAAGTTTGATCCTGGCACTCCCCAGAATTTTCTTTAAATGGTTTTCTACAAACTTCAATTTGCAAAAAGTGAAGTTCACCTATGATTATGCTTTATTTTGTATTACAATTTCTTGTTTGAAAGAGTTATTTCCTTAATATTCTGGTATTGTTCCCTCTTGACAAACTTTATTAAGGGTAAACATTGGGGGATAGTCTTGATTTTTAAATGCATAACTTAATCATGTGACTTTGTCTTTGATGTGTTTATGGCACTGAATGCATTTCATCTGACTATGTCCACCATTAACAAGAGTTTGGGGTTTTATTTTGCAGAAAACGTATGCATTTGGTATCATTTAACTCAGTTAAATGTGCATCCTCTTTCATAAGACTTCTGTAAAAGTTTTTCATTGTCTTCTTTGCATGAATAAGGAAAAAATTGTTCCGATTGTTTTTTTTTTTTTTCACTCTTGTTTAACACCAGCAACTGGCTTCAAGCTGTCCACTAGCCCAAGCTCTCAAAAAAAACAGGTGTTCTCTGAGACTGTCCTTCTCCAAATAAGTGTCATTGCCTTTCACTGTAATGTTTCAAAATTTCTGTGTGATGTTTGGTTAATGCAGGGTGATCTATTGGTTCATTTTGAAGGGGCAACCATATGTCTGAACATCAGTCTCTGTCTTATGTTACTGGTAGCATGATTGAGTATCTGGGCTCAAAGTTTTCAGAAACTTCTCTACATAAGGGAAACAGATGCTTGCCCCAGACACCACTTACATGTGTTTCCAAGTTACTTAAATTTCCTACAGTTGTGCAAGTCTGTCTATGTGCAGGCAATCTTCTTGCAGATCTGCTTCAGGACCTGTGATGGAAAATTCCAGTACTGGTCAGCCTAGGGGACTGTCAAGTGAAGAGTGGATCTGAAAGCAACTAGACAAGTAAGAGCAAACTTACGTTATGTGTGACCACATGTGCTGAGCAGAGGGTTGGACCCCTTCCCTGTCACCTGTAGCATAATTGAAGATGGTATCCAAATGTCTTTCCTGGGTCTCTAAGAGAACAATGTCAAGGTCTCTCACTGGACACTGCTTGCTAATTTTGTGGTAGAAACTGTTAATGGAATCAGTTCCTACAACAAGACTGTGGTATCTTTTGCCAGATCTTAATCATGTTCCTCTGTTCATTGTGGGTGCCTCTGCTGCAGAAACATTGATTTTTAGAATGTCAGTTTTCAAAATAACCTGATTTTGACAGTTTAGCATCAGAAGGCCAATCTGTCTTTTTATTCTCATTGGAAACTCTTGCAGTAGCTGGCAGCAGTGAGATGGACTGGATTGGCCTGTTGAAAACAGACCTCATGAATGTGGAATTTGCACTGCTTGGATGCCTTTTTTTCCTGGTATGACAGCATGGATCTGAAGGTAATTGAAAACATTTCTGTCTATGGAAAAGGGTAAAATGGGACCTGTGGACCAAGTGGGTGGTAGGGAATGGCGTTTTGCCAGACCACTTCCACACGCGATAAGGATCCTAGGAATATGGTGGAAGTAATTGTCAAGACAAGAGTCAATACTCCTTCAAATTTTCACCTTTCCAGTAATACGTGGCCGTGTGTTTGCTTGCAGACATTGCTGAGACCGTATCTAGTGTTTCACCCAAAAATAGCCTCCAGTATCTGAAAGTCTCTCAGCTCTCTCTTATTACCATCTTTGAGCTTCACTCTCCTCCTTTGCTCAATGGGATTTCTAGCATGCTGCCATGGATGTTGTGAGAATCAAGTGTGATATGATAACCTTTGTTAAGGACTTAGGGCACAGGTGGTGCTCAAGGAATGTAGTACCCCAGAAAGTTATGGTATCTGGTTCAACTCCTTTTCTTACCACTTTTTCCTCTTCCTGTCCCAGCTCTTTAGACTTTGGGATCATTTCATTTATGTGGTTGTTTTCCCTTCCTTCTTTGGGGAAGGAAATGGCAACCCACTCCAGTACTGTTGCCTGGAGAATCCCATGAATGGAGGAGCCTGGTAGGCTACAGTCCATGGGGTCGCAAAGAGTTGGACAGGACTGAGCAACTTCACTTCACTTTCCTTTCTCAGGGCCAGCAAGTTAACTCAGGAGTTACTCAAGCACATCATTGGAAACCACATGTCTTTAGTCCTGCTGTGAAGCAAGAGGCAGCCCAGGACTCCAGGTTTTTCCTTTCTGGGAGTGATATTCTGCTCTGCTCAACTAGGACACCTCACGTGGAGGCTGACGTAGCTTCTCATCTGCACCTGTGAGGACTTTCCCGAGTGTGAACTTTGTGGAGGCCAGAAGGTGACTGTTACCTGGGCAGTGCCAGAAAGGTCTCTACTCTTTCTCTTTCTATATAAAGTTACTTCTTCTCTGTGTGGTGATTAATTTGTCAACATTCAGGTGAAGTCATTTGCTCATTTGAAAGGGGAGGAGAAAATGTTCAATAGAAATATGCACTGTTTGAAATGTTCTCAAAGAGACTTCTAACCTTTAGTCTCAATAAATAACTCTGGTTCCTCTGCTTTGTTAGCGGTGCAAGTTTCAGTCAGAAGCTGGCATAACAGAACCTGAATTTCACCCACCCAAGTTCAAATTGCACATATCTTTTTTGATGGGAAACTAAAGTATGTAGCCTTTTCCCAGCACACTGACATTCATACTCTTTTGGTTTATACCTGTAATAGGTTAAATTACTTTAAATCCTTTGATGATGGGTGTCATTGTGAATTCCTCATTCAGTGATGAACTGAAGCTTATAATATTGAGAGAAAGCTTTCTCCTAACCTGTGATCCTTGACCAAGAGACATGATGGTGATCAAGCCTGGCTCATTTGCTAGTCAGAACAGTTGTGAAACTTAACAATAATGGTGACCCCTCCTCTCATTTCCACACACGTGTGTGCTGGCTGTCCATCACATCACAGTCATCCTGAGTCCCTTCATTGGAGGGGGCTGTGGGGAAGACCTCAGTGAATTGTTTCATGGGTCCTGCTGCTGATTATTGGCATTTTCGGAAGCAATCACAAGGCAGAGTATTCCAAAAGGGTGTTTTGCCAATTGGCAGCAGTCTCAAGAGCTGGAACTCTTGAGGGAGATAAGGGGACACTACTCAGTAGGTCAGATGTGACCTGGCTCCTCTGTGCTATTCCAGGTGTTGATCTCTAGGCCTGCCTTGTCATTTATCCTCCTGAGGTACGTATTCAATGAATGTTTTCTCTCTGATGGCAATGGTAATGTACTACAAGGTCTTCAAACTAAATTATCTATATCAAGCTCATGCTTGCCCCTGATTTATGTGCGTGACAGAGAAATGGGAAATACTGGGCACTTAACGGCAAGATCTTTGTAATGGGGTGTCTTTCTTTTTTATACTGTCCTCTTATACACAGAGAGTAGTTTCATCAGGATAGCAGCAGTCATTTTGAGAGGCATGTTAGCCTACTGGAAGTGATGGTGATGGTGGTGGCCATGATGGTGGTTTTTCTGGTGATGATGCTAATATGAAAACCACTGATATGAAGCTTAATAGAAGCAAGAACTATTCTCAGATCTTTTCTTGAAACTCGTTTCAAAAGCTTCTGCACAACAAAAGAAACTATAAGCAAGGTGAAAAGACAGCCTTCAGAATGGGAGAAAATAATAGCAAATGAAGCAACTGACAAACAACTAATCTCAAAAATATACAAGCAACTCCTACAGCTCAATTTCAGAAAAATAAATGACCCAATCAAAAAATGGGCCAAAGAACTAAATAGACATTTCTCCAAAGAAGACATACAGATGGCTTACAAACGCATGAAAAGATGCTCAACATCACTCATTATCAGTGAAATGCAAATCAAAACCACTATGAGGTACCATTTCATGCCAGTCAGAATGGCTGCGATCCAAAAGTCTACAAGTAATAAATGATGGAGAGGATGTGGAGAAAAGGGAACACTCTTACACTGTTGGGGGGAATGCAAACTAGTACAGCCACTATGGAGAACAGTGTGGAGATTCCTTAAAAAACTGGAAATAGAACTGCCTTATGATCCAGCAATCCCACTGCTGGGCATACTCACTGAGGAAACCAGAATTGAAAGAGACACGTGTGCCCCAATGTTCATCGCAGCACTGTTTATAATAGCCAGGACATGGAAGCAACCTAGATGCCCATCAGCAGATGAATGGATAAGAAAGCTATGGCACATATACACAATGGAGTATTACTCAGCCATTAAAAAGAATACATTTGAATCAGTTCTAATGAGGTGGATGAAACTGGAGCCTATTATACAGAGTGAAGTAAGCCAGAAAGAAAAACACCAATACAGTATACTAACACATATATATGGAATTTAGAAAGATGGTAACAATAACCCGGTGTACGAGACAGCAAAAGAGACACTGATGTATAGAACAGTCTTTTGGACTCTGTGGGAGAGGGAGAGGGTGGGATGATTTGGGAGAATGGCATAATATCATATATGAAATGAGTCGCCAGTCCAGCTTCGATGCAGGATACAGGATGCTTGGGGCTGGTGCACTGGGACGACCCAGAGGGATGGTATGGGGAGGGAGGAGGGAGGAGGGTTCAGGATGGGGAACACATGTATACCTGTGGTGGATTCATTTTGATATATGGCAGAACCAATACAATATTGTAAAGTTTAAAAAACAAAACAAAACAAAAAAGACCTTGAAGTTCATTACCATTCCCATCTGAGAGAAAACATTCATCAAATACATGCTTCTGGAGGCTAAGTGACAAGGCAGTTTATTACCTCATCTTCTCAAATCCTGTGATTTGAGTACTACTTATAAGAAATAGATAATTCTCTGTTTTTCAGGGGCCATTCGTGGTACAGAATGGATCCTTATATTGCCATGGTTACAGATGACCTCCACACCAATGGCATAAAGGGGCATCATCGCTGGGTTTAGCTGGACCAGTCTTCTGATGTTAATTACTAAGCTGTGTGAAGCCTTCTTAAGTAACATTTTTCTTGCTTAAAAAAAATTTTTTTTTGGTGGTTACCCTCACCTCCATCTCCTCTTCATTTCAAGTCAATATGGCTATCTGGGGGTGGCACACTGTGTCTATAACCATAGTGGAAATGACTGATATGGAAAATGCTCCCAAGATTTGGGAGAATACATACTGAACTAAATGGATTTCTTGGCTGATTGGCCAGCCAGTTTGATTGTTCTTTTACAGAGAGGCTTTTAGAGGTTACAGGGTCACCCCAGGGCAGGAGCCCCTCTGATCAAGAAAGATGGCATGTCATATAGACCATGGCCCCTCTTTCAGAGGCCTGCTAGTTGCAGGTGGGCAGAGCGTAAGAAGGAGCAGCACTGGATGCAGCTGCTCATAATGATTAAGGACAGGGGACTCTGGTGTGAGAGATATGAGAAACTTCTTGTATTCAAAGAAGGGTTTTCTTCCCCTTCCACATCCCTGGAACCGCCTGGGATCAGCAGAGCATGGGGACTGATGATAGCAATGCAGATGATTATGTGAAACATGAGAATAGATTACATTCTGGCACAGGTGAGACTTTTATAACGGGGGCTTTACCCTACTTTACAGCATTCCTCAGACTTGTGAATGTCACTGTTAGAGAAGTTATTGTGTTCCTGCTTCAGTGTGTGCACTGCCATAGGCTGTGAAAAGCAGTTCCGGAAAGGTGACCATTGCCCCCTTATACTGTAGCCTAGAAGGGTAATCTGAAGGAGTCTCCTGGGAGGTGCCCACTGATGTTGACTACACTTGGTTGAGTAGACGCTCAGCTCTCATGTTGAGATTTCCCTGTGCACTGTAAAGAGACAACTGAAAGGGAGCAACTATTCTTGGTAGGTTCTACTGGTATACCAGCCAGACAGTACTTTCTTCAAAGCTCACACGTCACAGGTGCCTTGTGAATGTCCTAAAAGACAGCCATATTGGCACTGGCAGCATGTAGCCATGGTGAATGGTGGCTCCTGGCCATAGTCTGTAGCCTCTTGTCAGGATTCTGAGTCCCATGGGGCGTGGGTAAAGTTGGATCTGGGTAGTAGGTTGGCACTGACCTACTGGTCAGACGTCTGTGTCACAAAGGGGCATGGGAAATATTGGGACTTGGGTGTAAGTTGGCTCTATCCTGAGGCAGACCTTGGTGTTATAAAAGGGCCTGGGAAATGTTGGGTCCTGAGTGTAAAATGGCTCTGATCTGAGTCAGACTTCTCTGCCCCAACAGACATGGGTCCAGGTGGTCCAGGTGGTAAGTTAGCTCTGGCCTGAATAAGACTTCGGTGCCTCAAAGGGCATAGGAAATGTGGGTTCCAGGCATAAGGTGGCTCTGGCCCGAGTCAGACTTCTATGGCAAAGGGCATTGGAAATGTGAGGTTTGGAGCTTTAGTTGGCTCCGGCCTAAGTTAGACTTCTCCACAGTAAGGATCATGGGAATTGTTGGGACTGGGTGGTAAGTTAGATGTGACCTGAGTCAGACTTCTGTTGTACAAAGGGCATAGTAAGTGTGGGGTTTCAGGCCTAAGGTGGATCTGACCTGAAGTGGACTTCTGTGCCACCAAGGGCATAGGAAATGTAGGGTCTGGGGCAGAAGTTGACAGTATCCTGTTGTTAGAATTGTGTCATGGTTCAGAGCAAGGGCATATTGTGTATCCTGAGGTGTCTCAGCTCTGTGTGTGAGAATGTGCTTGGAACTTTCCACGTTCGCTTTCTGCACTCTTCCGCTGAGCACACTCTGCATTTGGTTGGAAGAAAGAGGTCCGATGGGTCTTGTCAATGAACTGTGCTTGAACCCAGGGCAATTTGTTTCCTTCAGGGCATGTGCCAGTGAGCCTGGATGTCCTGGAACCTCCAAAGTAAGGCATCCCAGCTGGAGAATGAAGACCTTGTTTTTCTCTTGCTGGAGAGGGCTACACCCCCAGTCTGTAACTGTCTCTCCCCCTGTGTATGTGCTGAAAAGCCTTTCTTCTTGGTGGTGGTTCCTTTTCCATTTGGGTCTTCCTGTTGGTGGGGGTGACATTGCCTCAAGGGGACCTTCTCTGCACCCTCAAGGAAGAAGGTGTTGTTGGTACAACAGTGGAGGGGTGGTTATGCATTGTTTGTGGTGTTGTGCTACTGGAGTTGGGGAGAGGAAAGGGGAGTTCAGTTTGGGGAGGGAAAGGGTTCAACGGTTTCCCCATTTCAGGCTTTTGCTTTCTCTTGATTAGGTAAATTTGGGCCTAGCAGGGCTATGAGCAGGAGGCTCTGACAGTTTAAGGAAAGACTGACAGTGGGGAGAACAAGGGTTTTGGTGTGAAAATTGTGGTGGACATTGTGGGTGCAGGGCTCTTTCTCCTGTCTCCTGGCACTGTTCCCTCACACTGCCATACGGTGGTCATAGCTGTGGTATAGAAGATAGTAAAGCGCATGGATACGTGTGAAGTGAATGAATGTGGGCCTCTGCCGGGAGCCGGCATATTGCATATTGAGTGCATATTGCATATTGCATATTGCATATTGAGTGCAGCGCTTTCCACAGCATCATCTTTCAGGATCTGGAATAGCTCAACTGGAATTCTATCACTGCCGGGAGCCAGCATGAGGAACTCCGCCCGTGGCAAAGGTCATGAGGAAGGAGGCTCGGCATACACAGAGGCGGGATTGAGCCTCAGGAGTTCCCCTGGAAATTCTCGAGCATCTACCCCCCCCCCCTCCAAACCAGAGTGTGCCTACTTTCTGCTTGTGCTTTCACCTACACCTCTGACTTTATGGGGGGCTGTCCCCCACTACCTCTCTCTGAAAAAAGAGTTAGCTTACAGCTTCAGTTAATAATTCCTGGGTGTGACAGTGTTTCAACCTACAAACTCCTTTGGAAATCCTCTAGCCTGCCTGAATAGGTTTTTCCGGCCACATGTGATTGTTCAGAGCCTCCCAACTGTGAGAGGCAGGAGATGTTCTAAATTGTCTAAACACAGATTCCTTTGAGTAGTTAAAAGATTGATTAGAAATTGTATTGGTGAAGGGTTTTTCACTTATTGGGCCAATGTTTGCTGCTAAGTTTCCATATCCCTTACCTGCTGTGTCCCTGGCAGTGTATTGATTAATATAATTGGTGTAAGTAGTAGCTTTAATGTTTGTAACGTTGGATCCTTGAGTTAATTCTTTTTATTGTTACAGCCCACTACATCTTTGCCCTATAGGAATGCAACTTTATCTAATGCTTTTGGAGGCTGGCGCCTGACTTTAGAATAATCACCTTTAGAGAAAAATAAGTTTCTTAAAATGTTAACAGGCCTCCGGGCCAGAAGATGATGCAAATCACCTAAACTTTTGCATATGATAAGTTTGCAGGAAGAAAGCCTGGCTTACTGCATGACTCTACCCCTTCCCCCATTATCCTCTATGCACAACTTAAGGTATAAAAACTACTTTGGAAAATAAAGTGCGGGCCTTGTTCACCGAAACTTGGTCTCCCCATGTCGTTCTTTCTCTCACCTTCTGGCTGAATTATTCAGCCTCTTTTCTCCACTGAATTTCCTCACTGAGCTATCCTTATTTTGGCCTCTTTTCTCCACTGAATTTCCTCACTGAGCTATCCTTATTCTATTACTCTTTATATCCTTGATTAACGTTTAATTAAGCAGTTGTTTCCTGATCCTCGCCGACGCCGTCCCCGCTTCGAATTCCCTGGATCCACTGGGGCTGGACTTCAGCAGGCCTCTATTCAAGGTGAGGCATTGATACTGGGATCAGGTCCTCACATTTCATTTTCCCCATGAATTGTGGGCCTCTCTGCCAGGAGGTGATTTTGCTACCGCTGCTCTTTTTGTGCACCATTTAATGTTGTTTAGAATGTTCTATACTGTTGCACAATAACATAACCTGAGGGAGTTCTGAGAAGGAACACCTTTTGCTTCTGAGGAAGCTATAATCTTCCTGAGATGCTGCCTGTCCTTACCTTTTCATGATCTTCTCCTGCAGCTTTATTGACTCTGGTGCACTGCTTTGATGGTCATTTCTTCCTCCGATTGTCCAGAAGGTCTAGCAGTTTCTGATTTCAACTGCTTAAGTTGTTCCCTCTTTACCTAGTTCTCCCCTTTTGCAAGAATTTTTGCTTCCAGGTCCTTAAAGGAGCATTCCCGGGTTGTCAAATTGGCAAGAGGTTTAGTGAGCTTTTTAAAATGATTTCCACATACTGCAAAGAGGCAGAGAAAGAACTGACAAGTTTTCCAAAGTAAAACTTCTAAAGCAAAGGGAGGGTTGAAAGCCTGCTCTCATTTTTCAATGGGGATAATTAAACCTTTTTTCTTGTGTCACTTTGTATTTGCCCTCCAATATCCTAACATGAGATACCATGTCTCCCCAGGTGTCTGTCCCCAACAAATTGTGATTGCCGCACCCTGGCCAAACTCAGGCCACAGGGAACTTCCTTCAGTGGAACTTGTGCCAAAGGTACCTCAAGGAAAAGGAATAAGTAGGAGCCACTGTTCACCCTCCAGCTCGCTTATATTTTACCAATATCTGTGCCCTTATGGCAAGTTCTCTGTGGTCATTTGCAGTAGGGACTATAACCAGAGGCCTTGTTTACAGATGGCTTCAGTTGTTATGCTGATCTCACCAGTCTTGGCAAGTGGAAGATGTACTGTTCCACTCTGTCAGAGGGGAACAGAAGATTGTGTAGAATATTTTGAATTTGTAAAATTTTGTTTTTCAATAAAATGTGTATGATGGAAAAGCTCCCACTTGTAGATGTTATTATTTGTGATGACTCCAATCACGATCAATGAAGATGTGGCTCTGCATATGCATCACATCAGGTACCGAGTGGGACACTGGGCTCAGTAATCTGGGGCATTGATGACAGGGGGTGGGGTGGCAGGGTGAGAGTTATCCAGGTCAGAATTGAAGTTCTCCCCTTGTTAAGATGAGAAGAACGGTAGGTAATCTGACATCTTCCTAGGTGATGTGATCCTTCTGGCCACTTCATGAGGATGACAGATACATGCCTGGATATTGTGGGGGTGGTGGGGGTATCTCCTGCTTCTGTTAAGGGTGAGGATACGAGAAGTGGCCCAGCATGGTTCTGGAGAACATCAGAAGTTATGGGAACAAAAATCTGGAAGCACACAATTAGCTCCTGGCCCATTTTGTATTAGAATCCAGTCCCTTGAGTATTAGGGATTTTTAACTATGTAACACTCCTTACCAGAGTATGAACGGACAGAATCAAAAAGGTACCTGAATGGCAGAATTATTTTGTGCTTGAAAAAAACAAAATTCTGCACATATTGTGTAAAATTTCTAATAGGTAAATTTACCAATCCTTTGTACAGCAGCTTGCAGACAACATTTTATGAAATAGCCATTTAATTGGCAACATGGTGCAGGAATACTAATTCTGGAGAATGTTAAGATAACTCTCAATCTGTCTAATGAACCTAGGCAGAGGGGGAAGCATCCAGGACTTGGGCAGGCAGGCATGTTGGGTGGGTCACAGGCCCACACCTGACCCTAGGTAGGGATGCCTGGAGGTGGGGGTGATGCCAGGCCTGCCAAAGGAAGTACCAGAAGGATGGCCCAGGCAGGCAGGTACCCCAGGACATCTGGAGGCCAGTCCTAAGCCAGGTGGCAAGGACTCAGGCTAGAGCCTGGCTCAGGCAGGCAGGGTTGGGGCCTGGCCCCGGCACCCTTGGAGGGCTCCACCAGGGGCTGCCAATCACTTGGGGCCTCCTTGAGTGGCTGCTGGAACTCAACATGTGTATACCAGTTAGATTCAAGCACTCCTGGAGGCGGCCAGGGAGGTGGTCATTCCTCTCCTCCAGCTGGTCCAGGCAGGTGTTGACCTGGTCCAACATGGGGTTGATGGCTGCCTGTACTGCTTCTTGGGTGAAGCCGTCATCCTTGCCTTCCGTATGGACAACCACAGGCATGCCCTGTTCCACATGGTCTCCAGACATGGCAGGCTCATGCACCAGCAAGGCTCATGCAGCCTTAGAGCAAGGAAGCGTGTTAGGTGTGTGGATGGCCGAGGCAGGGAGGGTGAAGGGCGGTCATTAAAACTTTGCACTCATTGAAATCGTTCTCCCGGGGAAAAGAAAGCAAGACTGTCACAGCCTGTCCTGATTGAAGATGTGCCCACTGGGTGGTGGATTCCGGTCTCTCCCTGATTATTCATAAAGATCTTACAGGCTGTGGCTCTCAGCAAACTCACCTCTTCCCACCCCGGTCTAGGGGTCCCCCAAAGCTGCAACGTGTCACCTCCTGCCCAAGGGGTTCATCAGGATAAGGAGGTTGAAGAAGGTCCTCTGTACTGTCATCACAGCTGGAATTTACTTCTTTATCTTAGTATTATGACCTACTCGTGTTAAAGAATGACTTTCCCATTAAGATGTGAGCTACCCAACTTATCTATGCAAGTCCAAGTCAGCAGCCAGAAGAGAAATAGGCTGAGATTTGGGGGAGGGGGGTTGATCCTTCTTCTTATCTGTACTTCAAATACAGGATTGGTAGATATTAATTAAATAATTAAAATAATTTGACACATTTTGTGTTTTGTAGAAAAACAAGGGATTTGGTACCTGGGGAAGACTTGAGAGGAATGTGCATAATTTTTCCATTTATTGAGGGCTTTTTATAGGCCAGGCTGTATGTGTCTCCCTCATAACTATTGCTGTGGGGATAAATATGATGCTGAAAGGGCATCTATGTGAAACACTGGATATCCTGACACTCAGCAGTAGGGTCTCACTGCACAGGCACATGCATGTAGCAGTCCACATAACTCCTGGACCATGTGTGCACTTTTAGAATTCTGTTATTTTGGTGGACATCAAGAATCTCTTAAATCAGTAAGATTCAGTGTTCCCCTACCCTCCCCACCACCACACACACACTAGGAGCAGGTGGTCCCTGCCTCCTTCTACCCTCCTTTTTCTTTAAATGTGGTGCCAACTTGGAGATGAATGACTGGGTAACAGGAAACATATAGGAAAAAAGGATGAGTAGGGGCCTGTCCATTCTGGGTTCCTTTTATGCTTTTTGTTCTGGTTCTTTTCCCCACCCCAGGTATGCCAAGACTAGAAAGGCATGGAGTACCTTTCTGCCAAGATTTTGGGAGTGAATGGTGGTCATCTCATAACTTTCAGGATGTTTCTCCAGGCACTGAGGGATTATGGTGAGGCCTGCAGCAAGGCTGGACTCAGACTGGAGAGGCTATGAGTATCGTGGAAGGCCCTAGGGCACGAGTCCCCTCCAGACACAAGCAAATGTAGGCTAGTCTGTGCCTTGTTTCCTGTGCTGGTGTCCTCTCAGCCTCCCTCCTCCCTCTCCATTCTTTTCTTTTTTTTCTGTCTCTATATCCCTCCAGTGATCTATCTATCCATCTATCTGTATCCCAGGGACACAGGCTACAATTGTGTCCTGGTCTCTAGACACAGTGTCACAGACATGAAGGTCCAGTTTCTGCTATGTGTGGTCTGAGTTTCTCTGCTGATTCAGACAAGTGATCTGGGTCAACTTTGGGCAGCCATTACTCTTCCAGATGTTAGGTCTACTCTTGGTGACTGACTCAAGTCCCAGAAAGCAAACCACCACAATTTCTATACCCTTGCCCAGCCCTATGTTTGTGGCTGCATGGAGCCCATCAAATGAGGGGAAGAAGGAGGGTGGCAACTCTGACACTAACCATCCACATTAGGCTGAACTTCACAGGTTAAGGGCACAGTCCTCAGCCAGAATGCCATCAGTTCAGAAACCAGGCACATGTCTGGCTTTACCAGGGACACTCTCATACTGACCAACTGATAGATGGGCCAAGGTCTTGATCAGGCAATCTACAGAGGATATTAACAGAGGTGCAGTGAATATTCAATATCAGTTTCATTCAAATGTTATTCAGTCTGCCCTCAAATATTATTCAAACACATTCAAACCAGAGAAATTAAGACACAGCTTTCCCCAATAAGATGTACAATGATGTCTGGGAAATCTAACATTCAGAATGCAGGAAAACAGGCACTTTCATTCCATTCGTGGGTGGATTAAGTTTGGGAGACATCTTTTGTAGGAGGTTTGCAAATATTATATAAAGTTGAGAATGTGAATGATTTTGTGTGTGTGTGTGTATGTGTGTGTGTGTGTGCATGTTCATGCACATGCTGATGGAGACTAGTTCAATGGGGACACTCAAGGCCTGGGCAGAGTGAGGAGCATCCAGGATTTGGGCAAGTAGGCAAGTTGCGTGGGTCACAGGCCCACACCTGACCCCAGGAGGGGATGCCAGGCGGTGGGGGCATGCAAAGCATGCAAAAGGTAAGTAGCAGAAGGATGGCCTAGGCAGGCAGATCCCCCGGGACATTTGGAGGCCAGTCCTAAGCCAGGTGATGAGGGTCAGGCTAGAGCCTGGCTCATCCAGGCAGGTGGGGTAGAGGCCTGGCTCACAGGCCCTTGGAAGGCTTCACTAGGGGCTCCCAATTGCATGGGGGCTTCCCTGAACAGCTGTTGGATCTCAAGATGCATCTGCCAGTTGGATTCAAGCACTCTTGGAGGCGGCTAGGGAGGTGGTCATTCCTCTCCTTCAGGTGGTCCAGACAGGCACTGACCTGGTCCAACATACAATTGATGGCTGTGTACACTGCCTATACGACAATGCTGTCGACCTGGCCTTCAGCATAAACATACACAGCCCAGCTCCTCGTTGCAGCAGACAAGGCAGGCTCCTGTATATGTAAGGCTCATGGGATGTTGGAGTGAGGCTGTTACGGGTGCTCTGTCTCGCTTTTTCTGCTGACCCTCTGTTTTGATCTGTTCTGCACAGTTCAGTTCAGTTGCTCAGTCGTGTCCGACTCTTTGTGACCCCATGAATTGCAGCACGCCAGGCCTCCCTGTCAATCACCAACTCCTGGAGTTCACACAAACTCATGTCCATTGAGTTGGTGATGCCATCCAGCCATCTCATCCTCTGTCGTCCCCTTCTCCTCCTGCCTCCAATCCCTCCCAGCAAAAGAGTCCTTTCCAATGAGTCAGCTCTTCGCATGAGGTGGCCAAAGTATTGGAGTTTCAGCTTTAGCATCAGTCCTTCCAAAGAACACCCAGGGCTGATCTCCTTTAGAATGGACTGGTTGGATCTCCTTGCAGTCCAAGGGGCTCTCAAGAGTCTTCTCCAACACCACAGTTCAAAAGCATCAATTCTCCAGCGCTCAGCCTTCTTCACAGTCCAACTCTCACATCCATACATGACCAATGGAAAAACCATAGCCTTGACTAGATGGACCTTTGTTGGCAAAGTAATGTCTCTGCTTTTCAATATGCTATCTAGGTTGGTCATAACTTTTCTTCCAAGGAGTAAGTGTCTTTTAATTTCATGGCTGCAGTCACCATCTGCAGTGATTTGGGAGCCCAAAAAAATAAAGTCTGACACTGTTGCCCCTGTTTCCCCATCTATTTCCCATGAAGTGATGGGACCAGATGCCATGATCTTCGTTTTCTGAACATTGAGCTTTAAGCCAACTTTTCCACTCTCCTCTTTCACTTTCATCAAGAGTCTTTTAAGTTCCTCTTCACTTCCTGCCATAAGGGTGGTGTCATCTGCATATCTGAGGTTATTGATATTTCTCCCAGCAATCTTGATTCCAGCTTGTGCTTCTTCCAGCCTAGTGTTTCTCCTGATGTACTCTGCATATAAGTTAAATAAGCTTGGTGACAATATACAGCCTTGACGTACTCCTTTTATTTGGAACCAGTCTGTTGTTCCATGTGGAGGTTAGTTCCCTATTTATGGAGGCTGAGAAACTCTACAATCTCCTGCCTACAAGGTATAAAGCCAGGAAAACCAGTGGTATAATTCAGTTCCAGTCTGAAGGCCTGTGAACCAGGGGTCTGGTGGTGTGAATCCTTATTGAAGAGAAGGAGAAAATGAAGAGAAATGTTTTATCTCAAGCAGAGAGATAGGGAAAAAATTCAAGAATTCTTCCTTTCTCTGCCTTTTGTTCCATTTGGGCCCTCAACAGATTGGATGATGCTTACCCACAATGGGAAAGGCCTTCTATTTTACTAAGTCACTGATCCAAATGCTCATCTCATCCAGAAACAACCTCACAGATACACCCAGAGATAATGTTTAATTTGGACACTCCATGACCAGTCAAGTTGGCACATAAAATTCGACGTCACACTGGATAGGGCAACATGATAGACTGCTGCATAACACTGTGCACACCACGAAGCCTCAAATACCCTCCTAAATGATCTTTCCCATGGGAAGTACAGCACCTTTCCTAGAAGCACTATGCACTATTACCATGCAGTCCAGGTAAGGGACCCAGTGGCTATGTGGTCCACACACCATGTAGAGTGTAGATGAGTTAAACACTCAACGTAGTCAAGCCTAGGGGAGATGCACCTTCTTGTTTGTACAACTCAAAAATTTAGAGCAGGTGCAGAAATCTCTCAGAAAGAGGCCTCCTGGAAAGAAGTGAGCATCCAGTCTCAATTTGGATAACTGTGAAGCTTAATGACATTTGCAGCAGAGATATGAAATCCTCATATCTTTCTTCCTATAGTCATAGGAGAAATAACTCTTGTGGCTGGGGTGGGAACATGCGTTCAGGAAAAGAGTTAGGGAAGTGATTTATGCCTGAACCTTTTAGGAAGGACAAGATTTTCACAGATAGAAAAGCAGGAAAGGATATGAAATTCCAAAAAGGGTGGTACCAATCTTAGCAAGCTTCTAAGAGTTAGTCTATTGTCAGTGTTCCCTGGTCTTCCCCAAATGTCTGCAACCTGAACTGACTTGCAAAATATCCAAGTGCAAATCTTGTGTCCGTCACACCATGCCCAGCCCAGTACTATCTGTCCCCAGGGCTCAGAAATAAGTCCTATGCATCTCTGCTCTGATATATCTCCATGTCCATATGTAATATGAAGAACTCACATTTTGCCTGGAAGGAGTAAAACTTGGAAGGCTTCTTGGAGGGGAATGTAACTGATCTAGGCCTGGAGAAACTGAATGTGCACACTTTCCAAAGTCTAAGATGACGAGAAACAAAGCAAAAGGTATGTGCAAAGGCCTAATAAGTAGAGCTAGCCATTGAGGGATGGACACAGATATAGAAAGATATGATATATACAAGCAGAGATTTCATTATGTCAGCTACTGCTGCTGCTGCTGCTGCTTCTGCTAAGTCGCTTCAGTCATGTCTGACTCTGTGAGACCCCATAGACAGGCAGCCCACCAGGCTTCCCCGTCCCTTGGATTCTCTAGGCAAGACCACTGGAGTGGATTGCCATTTCCTTCTCCAAGGCATGAAAGTGAAAAGTGAAAGGGAAGTCACTCAGTTGTGTCTGACTCTTTGAGATCCCATGGACTGAACCTACCAGGCTCCTCCACCCTTGGGATTTTCCAGGCAAGAGTACTGGAGTGGGGTGCCATTGCCTTCTACATTATGTGAGATGGGCCTTGGGAAATGGACAATTTCCCACCAGTAGACATACCTGAGAGGAATGGCCAATCTCCCCATCAATCATCGCAGGCCCACCAATGATGATTTTGGGAGGCAGCAGCGTGAAAAGTTGTGGAAGCAGCCCCAGCATGTGCCTAAGCTCCTGACTGTCTGGATTGTCCTGTGGGGCTTCCATGGACCATTTTCCTCTGCTGGATTTAACATGGCAGCTCTTTTTCTGGAGATCTCAAAAGTGTAAGTTTTAGTAACTCTATTTGTGTTTGGCTGTCTGCGGTGTGATTTGAAGAGTCAGGTAGATGGTGTGTCCTGATGGACACTTAGATGGACGTGTCTGCGGGCTCCTGGGTGGATGGCAGAGAAGATCTCTAAGGCACTTTCGGGTTTGGTGTTGGGCATTACTGTAATGGCATGATGAAACTTGAAGATTTTCTTTGTTTAAATGTGGGTCTCAGTGCCTCCTTCCCAATTATGGTCTTAATGCTTTGTAGTGTTTGCAGCTTAAGGTGAGGGAAGGGTGGGTGCATTTGGCTGGGAGAGTGGGGGTGCCGGACAGTCTGATTGGTGACTGGTGGCCACCATGGAGCTGATTCTGCTTTACATTGTAGGGCATTTGGGGTGGATATATCATTGCCAGGGATTGGTTCAAATGTTGATCTTGGCCATTTTTGTGACCTTTCTTAACCATTGAGGGTATTTCTGTTATTTTCCATGTGAAACAAGAAAGTAAGGCTCTGAGAGGCGTGTGTGGTGTTTTGACAGCTGACGGCCCTTGGTTGCCTTGGTGTTTTGTGGATAAGGGAAAGGGGAAGTTTGCCCCAGTAACTCATGTTATAAGCTTCGAAGTTACCTAATTTTCCGGCAACTGTGTTAGGCTGTCCATCTGTAAGCAAGTCTCCTTGTAGATCTGTATAATCACTGTTTCCTCCAGGACCTGTGATGGAAAAATCTAGTACTGGCCAGCCTATGGGCCTGTGATGAGAAGAGAGTGGACCCAGAATTAGCTGTCCAGACCTGCCAGATGAGTAAGTGCAACCTTATGTCATGTGAGGCTACAAATGCTGGTAGGAGGGTACCATTGATCCCATCAGCTGTAACATTATTTAACATGGTGTGGAAATGTCATCCCTAAGATAGGAACTTCCAACAATGTCAGGATCACTCCTTGAGTGCTTCTCAGACACTATGTTTATAATTGATGTCTTTAAGTAGTCAGTGGCATCTTTTTCCAGTTCACTGTGCCATTCTTACAGATATTGAATTTATTAGAAAGCCTGATCTTGCCATTTTCACATCAGAGTTCTGATCTGTCTTTTTATCCTTTTGGAAAACACTTGTTATATGAGGCAGAAGCAGGCTGAACTGGATGGAATTATGAAAAACAAACTTCAGGAATCCAGAGACTGTGGGAGTGCTGTTTTTTTTTTTTTTTTTTTCAGGTAGGGGAACATGGATTTGAATGTAATTTAAAGCCAGGTCTATTTAGGAAAGGGGAGAAAGATGAGGCCTGTATACCAAGTGGGTGGCAGAGAATGATAGTCTGCCAGTCTATCCCCTCTATAAGTGGGTGGGCATTTACTTTGCAGGGATTCTGGGGGTCTAGGCTAACAATTCAAATAATATGCAGGTCAATACTTCATTAAATATTTACCCTTCCACAGTTTGTCTGGCTTTTTTTTTTTTTTTTTGCCTTGCAGATGTTGCTGAGACAATACATCATGTTTCATTAAAAATAAATTTTAGTATCTGAGTCTGACTCTTTCTTACTGTCATCTTTGAGCCTCAATTCCCAGGTTTTCAAAATGGGAATCACACCTTGCTCTCAGGGATATCTCTTGTATGGTTTTTGTAAAGTGCTCAGCACACAGCAGCTACTGAAGGAATTAGTACACCATTTCCAGAATCCGTATATGGGAACAGAACATTGTGGCTTCATTTAGCTCGTCTACCTACTGTCCAGATCCCATTTCAACCAAATGTTTCTTTCCTTTCACAGGGACAGCAAATTTCCTCAGATATTGGCTTCTCTTTGGAAACCAGCCTCTTTAATCCTGCTGTGATGCCAAGAAGTAGCCCAGCAACTCACACCTTGCATTGTTTTGAGCCACTTTCTTTTCTGGCCATCTCTGATACTTTATGCCAAAGCTGATGTGGCTCAGCACCAAGTTCAGGCACCAAGAGGGTGCTTGTTTTTTTTTTTTTTTTTCTAATTTTATTTTTAAACTTTACATAATTGTATTAGTTTTGCCAAATATCAAAATGAATCCGCCACAGGTATACATGTGTTCCCCATCCCGAACCCTCCTCCCTCCTCCCTCCCCATACCATCCCTCTGGGCCGTCCCAGTGCACCAGCCCCAAGCATCCAGCATCGTGCATCGAACCTGGACTGGCAACTCGTTTCCTACATGATATTTTACATGTTTCATTGCCATTCTCCCAAATCTTCCCACCCTCTCCCTCTCCCACAGAGTCCATAAGACTGTTCTATACATCAGTGTCTCTTTTGCTGTCTCGTACACCGGGTTATTGTTACCATCTTTCTAAATTCCATATATATGCGTTAGTATACTGTATTTATGTTTTTCCTTCTGGCTTACTTCACTCTGTATAATAGGCTCCAGTTTCATCCACCTCATTAGAACTGATTCAAATGTATTCTTTTTAATGGCTGAGTAATACTCCATTGTGTATATGTACCACAGCTTTCTTATTCATTCATCTGCTGATGGACATCTAGGTTGCTTCCATGTCTTGGCTATTATAAACAGTGCTGCGATGAGCATTGGGGTACACATGTCTCTTTCCCTTCTGGTTTCCTCAGTGTGTATGCCCAGCAGTGGGGTTGCTGGATCATAAGGCAGTTCTATTTCCAGTTTTTTAAGGAATCTCCACACTGTTCTCCATAGTGGCTGTACTAGTTTGCATTCCCACCAACAGTGTAAGAGGGTTCCCTTTTCTCCACACCCTCTCCAGCATTTATTATTTGTAGACTTTTGGATCGCAGCCATTCTGACTGGTGTGAAATGGTACCTCATAGTGGTTTTGATTTGCATTTCTCTGATAAGGAGTGATGTTGAGCATCTTTTCATGTGTTTGTTAGCCATCTGTATGTCTTCTTTGGAGAAATGTCTATTTAGTTCTTTGGCCCATTTTTTGATTGGGTCGTTTATTTTTCTGGAGTTGAGCTGTAGGAGTTGCTTGTATATTTTTGAGATTAGTTGTTTGTCGGTTGCTTCATTTGCTATTATTTTCTCCCATTCTGAAGGCTGTCTTTTCACCTTGGTAATAGTTTCCTTTGATGTGCAGAAGCTTTTAAGGTTAATTAGGTCCCATTTGTTTATTTTTGCTTTTATTTCCAATATTCTGGGAGGTGGGTCATAGAGGATCCTGCTGTGATGTATGTCGGAGAGTGTTTTGCCTATGTTCTCCTCTAGGAGTTTTATAGTTTCTGGTCTTACGTTTAGATCTTTAATCCATTTTGAGTTTATTTTTGTGTATGGTGTTAGAAAGTGTTCCAGTTTCATTCTTTTACAAGTGGTTGACCAGATTTCCCAGCACCACTTGTTAAAGAGATTGTCTTTAATCCATTGTATATTCTTGCCTCCTTTGTCAAAGATAAGGTGTCCATATGTGCGTGGATTTATCTCTGGGCTTTCTATTTTATTCCATTGATCAATATTTCTGTCTTTGTGCCAGTACCACACTGTCTTGATAACTGTGGCTTTGTAGTACAGCCTGAAGTCAGGTAGGTTGATTCCTCCAGTTCCATTCTTCTTTCTCAAGATAGCTTTGGCTATTCGAGGTTTTTTTGTATTTCCATACAAATTGTGAAATTATTTGTTCTAGCTCTGTGAAGAATACTGTTGGTCGCTTGATAGGGATTGTGTTGAATCTATAAATTGCTTTGGGTAGTATACTCATTTTCACTATATTGATTCTTCCAATCCATGAACATGGTATATTTCTCCATCTATTAGTGTCCTCTTTGATTTCTTTCACCAGTGTTTTATAGTTTTCTATATATAGGTCTTTAGTTTCTTTAGGTAGATATATTCCTAAGTATTTTATTCTTTCCGTTGCAATGGTGAATGGAATTGTTTCCTTAATTTCTCCTTCAGTTTTCTCATTATTAGTGTATAGGAATGCAAGGGATTTCTGTGTGTTGATTTTATATCCTGCAACTTTACTATAGTCATTGATTATTTCTAGTAATTTTCTGGTGGAATCTTTAGGGTTCTCTATGTAGAGGATCATGTCATCTGCAAATAGTGAGAGTTTTACTTCTTCTTTTCCAATTTGGATTCCTTTTATTTCTTTTTCTGCTCTGATTGCTGTGGCCAAAACTTCCAAAACTATGTTGAATAGTAATGGTGAAAGTGGGCACCCTTGTCTTGTTCCTGACTTTAGAGGAAATGCTTTCAATTTTTCACCATTGAGGATAATGTTTGCTGTGGGTTTGTCATATATAGCTTTTATTATGTTGAGGTATGTTCCTTCTATTCCTGCTTTCTGGAGAGTTTTTATCATAAATGGATGTTGAATTCTGTCAAAGGCTTTCTCTGCATCTATTGAGATAATCATATGGCTTTTTATTTTTCAATTTGTTAATGTGGTGTATTACATTGATTGATTTGCGGATATTGAAGAATCCTTGCATCCCTGGGATAAAGCCCACTTGATCATGGTGTATGATCTTTTTAATGTGTTGTTGGATTCTGATTGCTAGAATTTTGTTAAGGATTTTTGCATCTATGTTCATCAGTGATATTGGCCTGTAGTTTTCTTTTTTTGTGGGATCTTTGTCAGGTTTTGGTATTAGGGTGATGGTGGCCTCATAGAATGAGTTTGGAAGTTTACCTTCCTCTGCAATTTTCTGGAAGAGTTTGAGCAGGATAGGTGTTAGCTCTTCTCTAAATTTTTGTAGAATTCAGCTGTGAAGCCGTCTGGACCAGGGCTTTTGTTTGCTGGAAGATTTTTGATTACAGTTTCAATTTCCGTGCTTGTGATGGGTCTGTTAAGATTTTCTATTTCTTCCTGGTCCAGTTTTGGAAAGTTGTACTTTTCTAAGAATTTGTCCATTTCTTCCACGTTGTCCATTTTATTGGCATATAATTGTTGATAGTAGTCTCTTCTGATCCTTTGTATTTCTGTGTTGTCTGTTGTGATCTCTCCATTTTCGTTTCTAATTTTGTTGATTTGATTTTTCTCCCTTTGTTTCTTGATGAGTCTGGCTAATGGTTTGTCAATTTTATTTATCCTTTCAAAGAACCAGCGTTTGGTTTTGTTGATTTTTGCTATGGTCTCTTTTGTTTCTTTTGCATTTATTTCTGCTCTAATTTTTAAGATTTCTTTCCTTCTACTAACCCTGGGGTTCTTCATTTCTTCCTTTTCTAGTTGCTTTAGGTGTAGAGTCAGGTTATTTATTTGACTTTTTTCTTGTTTCTTGAGGTGTGCCTGTATTGCTATGAACTTTCCCCTTAGGACTGCTTTTACCGTGTCCCACAGGATTTGGGTTGTTGTGTTTTCATTTTCATTCGTTTCTATGCAAATTTTGATTTTTTTTTTGATTTCTTCTGTGATTTGTTGGTTATTCAGCAGTGTGTTGTTCAGCCTCCATATGTTGGAATTTTTATTAGTTTTTCTCCTGTAATTGAGATCTAATCTTACTGCATTGTGGTCAGAAAAAATGCTTGGAATGATTTCTATTTTTTTGAATTTACCAAGGCTAGCTTTATGGCCCAGGATGTGATCTATCCTGGAGAAGGTTCCATGTGCGCTTGAGAAAAAGTTGAAATTCATTGTTTTGGGATGAAATGTCCTATAGATATCAATTAGGTCTAACTGGTCTATTGTATCATTTAAAGTTTGTGTTTCCTTGTTAATTTTCTGTTTAGTTGATCTATCCATAGGTGTAAGTGGGGTATTAAAGTCTCCCACTATTATTGTGTTATTGTTAATTTCTCCTTTCATACTTGTTAGCATTTGTCTTACGTACTGTGGTGCTCCCGTGTTGGGTGCATATATATTTATAATTGTTATATCTTCTTCTTGGATTGATCCTTTGATCATTATGTAGTAACCTTCTTTGTCTCTTTTCACAGCCTTTGTTTTAAAGTCTATTTTATCTGATATGAATATTGCTACTCCTGCTTTCTTTTGGTCCCTATTTGCATGGAAAATCTTTTTCAAGCCCTTCACTTTCAGTCTGTATGTGTCCCCTGTTTTGAGGTGGGTCTCTTGTAGACAACATATGTAGGGGTTTTTTTTTTGTATCCATTCAGCCAGTCTTTGTCTTTTGGTTGGGGCATTCAACCCATTTACGTTTAAGGTAATTACTGATAAGTATGATCCCGTTGCCATTTACTTTATTGTTTTGGGTTCGAGTTTATACACCGTTTTTGTGTTTCCTGTCTAGAGAAGATCCTTTAGCATTTGTTGGAGAGCTGGTTTGGTGGTGCAGAATTCTCTCAGCTTTTGCTTGTCTGAAAAGCTTTTGATTTCTCCTTCATACTTGAATGAGATCCTTGCTGGGTACAATAATCTGGGCTGTAGGTTATTTTCTTTCATCATTTTAAGTATGTCTTGCCATTCCCTCCTGGCTTGAAGATTTTCTATTGAAAGATCAGCTGTTATCCTTATGGGAATTCCCTTGTGTGTTATTTGTTGTTTTTCCCTTGCTGCTTTTAATATTTGTTCTTTGTGTTTGATCTTTGTTAATTTGATTAATATGTGTCTTGGGGTGTTTCACCTTGGGTTTATCCTGTTTGGGACTCTCTGGGTTTCTTGGACTTGGGTGATTATTTCCTTCCCCATTTTAGGGAAGTTTTCCACTATTATCTCCTCAAGTATTTTCTCATGGTCTTTCTTTTTGTCTTCTTCTTCTGGAACCCCTATGATTCAAATGTGTAGCGTTTAATATTGTCCTGGAGGTCTCTGAGATTGTCCTCATTTCTTTTAATTCGTTTTTCTTTTATCCTCTCTGATTCATTTATTTCTACCATTCTATCTTCTAATTCACTAATCCTGTCTTCTGCCTCTGTTATGCTACTATTTGTTGCCTCCAGAGTGTTTTTAATTTCACTTATTGCATTATTCATTATATATTGACTCTTTTTTATTTCTTCTAGGTCCTTGTTAAACCTTTCTTGCATCTTCTCAATCCTTGTCTCCAGGCTATTTATCTGTGATTCCATTTTAGTTTCAAGATTTTGGATCAATTTCACTATCATTATTCAGAATTCTTTATCAGGTAGATTCCCTATCTCTTCCTCTTTTGTTTGGTTTGGTGGGCATTTATCTTGTTCCTTTATCTGCTGAGTATTCCTCTGTCTCTTCATCTTGTTTAAATTGCTGAGTTTGGGGTGTCCTTTCTGTATTCTGGCAGTTTGTGGAGTTCTCTTTATTGTGGCGTTTCCTCACTGTGTGTGGGTTTGTACAGGTGGCTTGTCAAGGTTTCCTGGTTAGGGAAGCTTGTGTCGGTGTTCTGGTGGGTGGAGCTGTATTTTTTCTCTCTGGAGTGCAATGAAATGTCCAGTAATGAGTTATGAGATGTCTATAGTTTTGGGGTGACTTTGGGCAGCCTGTATCTTGAAGCTCAGGGCTGTGTTCCTTTGTTGCTGGAGAATTTGCTTGGTATGTCTTGCCCTGGAACTTGTTGGCCCTTGTGTGGTGCTTGGTTTCAGTGTCGGTATGGAGGTGTTTGATGAGCTCCTGTCAATTAATGTTCCTTGGAGTCAGGAGTTCCCTGGAGTCAGGGTTTGGACTTAAGTCTCCTGCTTCTGGTTATCGGTCTTATTTTTACAGTAGTTTCAAAACTTCTCCTTCTATACAGCACCATTGATAAAACATCTACATTAAAGATGAAAAGTTTCTCTACAGTGAGGGTCACTCAGAGAGGTTCACAGGGTTACATGGAGAAGAGAAGAGGGAGGAGGGAGTTAGAGGTGACCCAAATGAGATGAGGTGAATCAATAGTGGAGAGAGTGGGCTAGCCAGTAGTCACTTCCTTATGTGCACTCCACAACTGGACCACTCAGAGATGTTCACGGAGTTATACAGAGAAGAGAAGAAGGAGGAAGGTAACAGAGGTGGCCAGAAGGATAAAAGAGGGGAATGAAAAGGAGGGAGACAGATCCAGCCAGTAATCAGTTCCCTAAGTGTTCTCCACCGTCTGGAACACACAGAAATTCACAGAGTTGGGTAGAGTAGAGAGGGGTTAGGGAGGAGACACAGGTGACCTGGTGGAGAAAAAGGAGAGTCCAAAGGGAGAGAGAGCAGTCAAGCCAGTAATCTCACTCCCTAGTGAAAAATGGGTCCTGAAGATTGGGTCCTTAAAGGTACAAAATTGGTAACAAATACATAAAAGCAAAAATTAAAAATCTAGAGTAGAGTTTGGAATTTCAAAAATACGATGTTAAAGAAAAGAAGAAGGAAAAGAAAGAGAGAAAAAACGAACAAACAAAAACAAAAAAGGTCGCGAAAATTGTAAAGAAAGTACAGGTACAAAAGTTGATAACTAATACCAGACAGCAAAAATTAAAAATCTAGAGTAGAGTTTGGAATTTCAAAAATACAATGTTAAAAAAAAAGAAGAAAAATAAAGAGAGAAATCAAACAAATACGAACAATGTCACAAAAATTATAAAGAAAATACAGGTACAAAATTGATATCAAATACCAAAAAGCACAAATTAAAAATCTAGAGTAAAGTTTGAAATTTCAGATATACAATGTTATATAAAAGAAGAAGAGAAAGAAACAGAGAAGAAGAAGAAAAAAAAAGTCACAGAAATTATATAAAAAAAAAACTATAGGTACAAAATTGATAACATATACCAAAAAGCGAAAATTAAAAATCTAGAGTAGAGTTTGGAATTTCACAAATACAATGTTAAAGAAAAGAAGAAAAAAACAAAAACAAAAACAAAACAAAACAAAAAAAACAAGGTCAAAAAATTATAAAATATATATATATGAATTTTTTTTTTTTGCAAAGTAATAGGTTATAAAAGTGAAAATTAAAGGAACAATAGAGGACTTAAAAATTTTTTTTAATTAAAAAAAAAGAAAGAATGATTGTAAAAATAATAAAAATATATCTAGGACTTTTTTGTTTTTTTTTTGTGTGGGTGTTGTGGGTTCAGTTCATTTTTGGCTAGTTCCTTGGTCAGATTTATATTTCTCAAGATCTATAGGCCCCTTCCTATGTAGTCCGTAGTAACCACAGGGTTTTGATCTATTGCCTGTAGCTTCCAAGGCGTTCCCCTCTGTTATATCTTCTTCTGTTTGCTAGTCTCTTCAGTATCTGGTTTCTGCCCTGACACAAAGGGCATGGTGTAGGACACTTTTTTTTTTTTTTTTTTTAGGCTTACTTGTTCAGTCGCGCTGTGGGGAGGGAGGGAGGGATGCTGCAAACAAATAACACTGGCGTGGGCTCGCAGTGCCTCAGCCACCCTGGGTCTGCCCCCGCTCACGGCGCGTGTAGCCTCCCTGTCCACACTGCTCAGACTCTAGGTTGTTCCGCCGGGAACAATCCGAGGCTGGCCCTGGGCTGCATGCAGCTCCCAGGTCCAAGCCGCTCAGGTTCAGGCACTCGGGTAGTCCTCAGAGGCGCAGACTCAGTTGGGCCTGCGTTTTGTGCTCTTCCCAGGTCCGAGCAGCTCAGGTGATGAGGTGTTTGGCGAGCGCCAATGCTGCGACTTATCGCCTCCCCGCCACTCGGTTATCTGGGTGTAAAACCGGCGCACCTTCTCAGGCAGATGTTGACCGTCCAGACCCCCAAGAAGTTTTAGTTAGCAAAGAAGCCTGCTTACAGTTTTATAGATAATGTCTCTGTGGGGCTGCGATTGCCCCCTTCCGGCTCTGGCTGCCTGTCACCAGAGGGGGAAGATCTGCAGCCGGCTATCTCTGTTCAGTCCTTTGTTCCGTGCGCGGGCCTGGCGGTCTTAGGTTAGGGCTAGCTTTTCGCGTGGTAGATATCCCACAGTCTGGTTTGCTAGCCCAAATTATTTCGCTCAGATAGCGCTCAGGGTATTCAGGCCAGATTCTTACTCTCAGCGATGCAGCCCACGCCGCGCCTCCCTGCCCAGCCACGGCTTGCTAATGGCGGATGCAGGCATCTGCGCTGCTTCTCCTCTGGGGGAGTTACCGTAGGGCTCGCAATCTGTGGGTTTTAATTGTTTATTTATTTTTCCTCCCTGTTATGTTGCCCTCTGTGCTTCCAAAGCTCGGCACAGATTCGGCAGTGAGAAGGTTTCCTGGTGTTTGGAAACTTCTCTCTTTTTAAGATTCCCTTCCCGGGACGGAACTCCGTCCCTCCCTCTTTTGTCTCATTTTTTTTGTTTTTAATATTTTTTCCTACCTCCTTTCGAAGAGTTGGGTTGCTTTTCTGGGTGCCTGATGTCCTCTGCCGGCATTCAGAAGTTGTTTTGTGGAATTTACTTGACGTTTAAATGCTCTTTTGATGAATTTGTGCGGGAGAAAGTGTTCTCCCCGTCCTACTCCTCTG
Organism: Bos indicus; assembly: GCF_029378745.1. Classification (NCBI taxonomy): domain Eukaryota; kingdom Metazoa; phylum Chordata; class Mammalia; order Artiodactyla; family Bovidae; genus Bos; species Bos indicus. Next base: position 40,589,711 of record NC_091789.1, read on the forward strand.
CCATCTTGGCTCCTCCCTCCAAGAGGGTGCTTGTTAACTGGCAGTGCAGAAAAGGTCTCCTCTCTTTCATTGTCTGTATAAAGTTACTTCTTTTCTGGGCAGTGGTTAATTTGTTGAAAATCTGAGGAAGAGTCTTCACAGTTGGGGTGGGGAAAAGTGCTAAATGGACCTTATGAACTCTTCTAAGGTTCATTCAAAGACACTTCTAACCTCTGCTGCTGCTGCTGCTGCTGCTAAGTCACTTCAGTCGTGTCCGACTCTGTGCGACCGCATAGACGACAGCCCACCAGGCTCCCCCGTCCCTGGGATTCTCCAGGCAAGAACACTGGAGTGGGTTGCCATTTCCTTCTCCAATGCATGAAAGTGAAAAGTGAAAGTGAAGTCGCTCAGTTGTGTCTGACTCTTAGCGACCCCATGGACTGCAGCCCACTAAGCTCCTCTGTCCATGGGATTTTCCAGGCAAGAGTACTGGAGTGGGGTGCCATTGCCTTCTCCCTTCTACCCTCTAGTTTCATAGAAACCTCAGGCTCCTCTGTTGCTTTATTAGCACAGGTTTTATCCAGAAGGTGGCATCACAGAACCTGAATTTCATTCACCAAAGGTTAAAAGAAAATCCACATTTCTTTGTGATTGAAAACTAAAGTGTGTAGTCTTTAGAGGGCATGTTGACATTTTAAAGATGTTTTGTTTACCCTTGTAATTGGTGAAATTACTTTAAAGCTGTGAAAGATGGGGGTAATGATAGTTTCCTACTCAGTGAAAACATGAAGGCTGAGATACTTAGAAAAACTTGTCCTAATTCCATGTTCCTTCACTAAGTGACATGATGATGATGATGAAAACTGCCTTATTTCCTAGTCAGAACAATTGTGTAACTTAAGAATAAACATGATGTCTTCTTCCCCTTCCATACCCACTTGCTTCCACTGCCCATCAAAGTCATCTTGGCTGACTTCATTGGAGGCAGGGGTCAAGATAACCTAAATGGATGGTTTAATAGATAAATCTACTGTGTATTGGCACTTAAAAATAAGTCACAAGGTTGAGGATTCCAAAAAGGTGACTCTCCAACTGGTGACAGTCTCACAAATCCGGGCTCTCATGGAAAGAGAAGGTAATCCTCCTCTGAATTTGAGATGGACTCTGGCTTGCTGGTTCTTTCCCAGGAATTCATTCTTAGGTGAGCCATGTCAATTAGGCTCGTGAGACAGTACCTCAGTGAATGTCTACTCACTCATGGGAATGTTAATGTTCTATAAATTCTCGGTGTGAGGTATTCCTTTGGATACATACCACAAATGGGATTGCTGGACTAGATGGTGGTTCTGTTTTTAATTTTGAGGGACTCTCATACTGTTTTCCATAGTAGCTGTACCAATTTAATCTTGAACTAAATGAGTTTCATGAGTGGTTCTCAGGCGACTTTTGATTGCCAGTTCTTTTCAGAAGAAATACAGTAGAGGTTAGAGGCCCAAAGTGGGAAGGATTTCCCTGATCAGGAAAGATGGAATGACTAACTGCGTGCAGACCTTCACTGGGGTGCCTAAAGCCTAGAGGTGGGGAAGGGGCTGGGAAGAGCAGCTGGGAAGCTGCTCTCAGAGCACAGGAGAAAACTGGACAGGAGGACATAGGCCATCAATGTGAAAGGTGAATTGGACTTTCTGTGCTCAAAAGTGTCTCCTACCTATTTCTCAATCCCTGGTACTGCCTGTAATCACTGTAGCAAGGGGACTTAAAGGAATAGTGCACATTGCTGAGTGTGACATGAGAGTGGGTTACATTCTGGCAAAGGTAAGGATTTACCCTATGTTACAGCATTCCTCAGAATTTTCATCATGAAGGATTTACCCTATGTTATAGCATTCCTCAGAATTTTGGACTTGACTGTTGGGGATGTTCTTGTGTTCCTGCTTCAGTCTGTGCACTGCCTTAGGCTGTGAAAAGTGGCTCAGGAAAGTAGCCTTCCCCCTCCTATATTGTGCCCTAGAGTAATAATCTGAGGAAGTCTCCTGGGAGGCGCCCACTGATGTTGACTATGTTTGGTTGAGTAGACCACTCAACTCTTCCATGAAGACTACCTGTGGCCATAAAGAGGCACATGAAAGTGAGCTGTTGTTGCTGGTGTGTTCTACTGATATACCAGGCAGACACTTCTTCCTTCAATACACAGACACCTCAGGTGCCTTGCTAAAGTCCTAAAGAAGGTGCATATTGGCAGTGGCAGCATGTGGGGCATGGGAAATGTTGAGTCTGGGGCAGAAGTTGGTGGTAGCCTGATGTCAGAATTCTGTGCCATTGTGCAGAGTGAGGGCATATTGGGAAACCTGAGGAGTCCCAACTCTGTTTGTAGGAATGTGGTTGGAACTTTTCACGTCCACTTTCTGCACTCTTCCACTGAGCACACTCTGCACATTGTTTGGAAGAAAGAGGTCCGATGGGTCTTGTCAATGGACTGTCCATGAATCTGGGGCCATTTGCTTCCTTCAGGGCATATGCCAATGACCCTGGGTGTACAGGAAACTCCAGAATCAGGTGCCCCAGCTGGAGGATGAAACCCTTGGTTTCCTCTTGCTGGAGAGGGATACATGCAAGGCTGTAGCTGTCTCTCGTCTCTGTGTATCTGCTAGAAAGCCTTTCTTCTTGGTGGTGGCTCCTCTTCCATTTGGTTTTTTCTGTTGGTGGGGGTGACATTACCTCAAGGGGACCTTCTCTGCACTCTCAAGGAAGAAGGTGTTGTTGGTACAAGAGTGGAAGGACAGTTATGAATTGTTTGTGGTGTTGTGTAATGAGTGGGGGAGAGGAAAGGGGAGCTCAATCTGGGGGTAGGGGGTAGGTCAAATGGTTGCCCCATTTCAGGCTTTTGCTTTCTTTTGATTAGGGAAATTTGGGCCCAGCAGGGCTTTGAGGAGGAGGCTCTGAGAGTATAAGGAAAGACTGACAGTGGGGAGGACAAGAGTCTTTGTTGTGATGATCGTGGTGGACATTGTGGGTTCAGCACTCTTTCTCCTGTCTCCTTTCTCCATTCTTGTGCCCTTCTTTTGGGTTAGCATAGCTGAGGGACAGAAGATAACAATGGACCCTGATGGATATCCTGTAAGAAAATATGGCTTTTTTTTTTTTTAAATAAACTAGGACATTTATTATGGGAACAGATTTATTTTCAATTTTCCCAAGTGAATTGTGATTTTGTCTGCAAGTGAAGGCTTTGCTGTGTCTTCCTTGTTCTGTTGTCTAGACCTGTGAAACATGGCTGTTGTGGAAAGGGAGCTCTTTGCCTTGCTATACTGTTGCACAGTGTATAATCTAAGGGAATTCTGAGAAGGGACTGCTGTTGCTTACACTATTTTTTTTTCTCCAGAGATATTTCCCACTTTTTCATATAGCTTTATGGGCCCTTTATCACTGCTTTTCCTGCCAGGTCCCTGAAATAACACTCTTGGTTTGTCAAAATAAAAAGAGGCTTATTTAACTTACAGAAAAGATTTGCCTACATTGCAGAGAGTCAGAAATGGAAACCCACTCCTGTACTCTTGCCTGGAGAATCCCAGGGAAAGAGGAGCCTAATGGGCTTCCATCTATGGGGTCACACAGAGTCGGATATGACTGAAGTGACTGAACAGCAGCAGAGTCAGACAAATAACTGACACATATTCCAAAGTTTTTTGGGATAAGTTGAGAAAGAAGGTCTTTTCCCTTTTCAACATGAGCAATTTAATTTTCCGTATTTTAGTTTCCCTTACAATAGGCTCCCATGAGATACCAGGTCCCCTGGGTATCTGCACCCTCCCTCCAAGTGCTGATTCTAAAGTAGTCCTGGCCATAGTCAGACCTGTGCAGAGAACTTCCTCATGAGGAACTTGTGGAAATAGCACCTGAAGGGAAAGTGAAAAATGTGAGTGACTTCTTATCCTCTCTAGCTGCTTTTTAACCCATACATATGTCCTCAGTGGGGATTCTCTGTGATCAATAGGATCCCTTGAGATGAGGATTAAAACTACAAATCTTGTTTAGAGATGGTTTGAATTGCTCTGCTGATGTCAGCAATCTGTTGGCAAGAGGAGCTGAACTTCATCTCTCACCATCCCTTTCTCAAGTGCTCGGAAGGAGCAGAGATTTGATCTCCAGTTGGCAGAGGTACGATTTCTGTGTCTTGTGGTGCACAAGACCTGCTAGAATACTTGGTAGGTGGCAAGGACTCAGATCCTGCAGTTTTAGTTATGGAATTTTAGTGTGCAGCTCTGTCAAAAGAGTGGGCAAAATGAGCACAATATGTGCATTCCCATAAGATTTGAATGGTCTCTTCATCCCTCTGGATTTGAATTTGCCCTCCCAGTCCACTATGCTGACTCCAGCATGCACACAAAATGGGTTACTGAGCATCGCCAGCCAGGCCACCTCACAGTTTAGATTTGGCTTGGCTTTCTGAGCTTCCTTCGCCTCTCCTTATTCATGTGCAAGCCTACTGTACTACTTCTCATCAGCTTTGGAAAAAAAAAAAAGCAGTGAACTCACTTCAGTGAATCCTAAGAATATTCACTGGTGTACTCAGCCTGTCCCCATCAGTCAGACAAAGAACCTTCCAGAATGCTGAAAGGCCTGTTGTAGATTTTCCTCTAGTAAGTTGTCAGAGTACTGAGCTACAGGATATAGGATATAGTTAAAGCCAGGAACCAAGCACCTCTGCATCTCCTCCAGATCCCAGAACTGAAAATGCTAAGAGGGTAGATCTTATTCTGTCATGTTTTACTACCAAATAATAATAATAATAAATTATGAAGGTGAAATGAAACTTCAGAATGGATGAATGTGTTTGTGGTATAGATTATGGAGATGCTTTATGGATGTATACTTATCTCCAGACTCATTAGATTGCATACATTAAATGTGCACATTTTTTTTTATATGTGAGTCAGTCCTCATACCTCAATAAAGGGGTTTAAAAAAATAAAGAAGACCCTTCCATGATCACAAATGAATGCACCCCCTCAAGTGTTTTTAGATTTTAGAACTGAGAGGGAAGACTGTTTCTCCTCGAGGAAATGGGTAATTCCATTTACAGCTTCTGTATTATGGTTTTGCCTTGGTTTTTCTATGTATAGGTAGTATTTTCATTGGTGGTGTATAAGGTTAACCTTTCTTCCATAGGATTTTGAATTTCATAGAATCACAGCAATTCTACAGAAGTCATCAACTTCATGCAGAGGACTTCAGCTCAAGGAGTGACCCTGGGACATCAAGGAGTTGTCATTTGACCAGAAATTGACTTTGTGGTATTGTGCCTTTGGGGAGGGCTTGGATTTGGGGTTGTTTTCATGTTTTATAATATGTGCTTTTTTGCTTACTCAAGAAATCTTTAAAAATTTTGTACCCATGGGGACATGTCAAATTGTGTATGTACTGTATTTATATTTCACAGGGTGAAAGGCACTGTCTCAGGCTCATTGGTCTCTCTAGCAGGCCTATTTTCTCTGAGACCTCCTCACAGCCTTCTATTTGCTGTGTCACTGAGTTTCCTGGCCATAGTTACTTGGTTTAGTATACTTTTCATCTTTTCCTAGTTGAGCCAGTAATACTTTTGTTATAGTTTGGGACTAGACCTGCAAGAATGAGTGAGAGCCTGTAAAGGTTCACTAGTAACCTTTTACTGCAGAGAATATAAAAAGACATACTATTGGGACTTCCCTGGGAGTCCAGTGGTTAAGGCTCCGTGCTTCTGATATAGGGGGGAGGGAGTTCAATCCCTGTTGGGGGAACTAAGATACCACACGCTTCATGGCATGGCCAAAAAAAAAAAAAAGACAAAAAAAGACATTGCTGAGTTTCCCTGAGTTAGCCTCATTTCTGTGTTTGTAAAATCTATTTGTTGCTTAAATTTCTTGTATTTTGTTAAATACTTACGTTCTTCCAATAAAATTCATTTGCTTCAGAAGATTTCACTTGTATGTTTTTTCTTATTCACAATGAACACCAGCATGATCAAAAACTGAGACTCTGTCATGTGCGTTGTCACCTGAACCGGGGCGGAGCTCTAAGCTCTGAAGGCTGATGCATTAAGAACAGGAGCTGGTGGCAAGGGGATGGGGTCTCCAGGCCATGCTAAAAGTTCCCCTCTTTGTTAAGCCTGCTCGTTTGTTTAGGGAAGTATTCCCCTTAATGTTACTCAGTCGTGTCTGATTCTGTCCTACCCCATGGACTGTAACCTGCCAGGATCCTGTGTCCATGTTATTCTCCAGGCAAGAATACTGGAGTGGGTTGCCATTCCCTTCTCCAGGGTATCTTCCCAACCCAGGGATCGAACCCTGGTCTCTTGCATTGTAAGCAGATTCTTTACCATCTGAGCCACTTGGGAAGCCCAATCCCCTAAAGGTAGCAGGTAATTTAATAACCTCCCTATGAGAAGTGATACTTTTAGCCACTTCATGAAGGCCATGAATGCATATTTGGGGATCATGGAGAAATGTGATACTCCCAACGGCAAGGAGAGGTAGAGTGACCAGCATGGTTTTATAGAAGATTAGTTCAGAAGTCAGTAGGACCAAACTAGAAGCAGCAAACACACAATTAATTCCTGCTGAAGCCTGCATTAGATTCTTAGTCCCTTGTGCCTGAGACATCTTTTATTACACCACACCACTAGATCTTATAAAGACTTTGTAATAGCAGAATTAAATTAGCTAAGTGGGTACAATTTTTTGGCATTGTTTATTCTTTAAGAATATCAATACACTTTCCAGTTCTAACTGGAATTAGACATGCAATTAACTAAAATTGCATGTCTTACGTATAGTATACCATGGTTTAAACATTTCAGCATGGACTTACCTGGTGGTCCAGTGGCTGAGACTCCGTGCTTCCAATGCAGGGGGCCAAAGTTCGATCCCTGGTTGGGAAACTGCCGGGAGGCAGCACAGGTGTTCCCACTCATGACAAGGTCATGAGGGAGAGCCCTGATGGGCAAGGTGAATCAGGGCTTGAGGGCCCCCCACCCTGGATCTGCCTGAGCGTCTACCCCAAAACCAGAATCTGTCTACTATTTCACGACTTTCACCAACTCTTCTGACATTAATGGGGGGCTATCCCCGACCACCTTTCTCTGAAGAAAATGAACTTAAAACTCTAGTTAATAAGTCTCCTGGGCATAATAGGAGTGTTTCAATTCAAACCCCTCTGATGACTTTCTAGCTTGCCTGACAGGTTTGTTCGGACTCCTGCAGCTACACATGTGATTGTTCACAGCCTCCCAACCACGAGAGGCAAGGGAAGCTTAAGATATTCTAACAATGAAGGGCTTCTCAGAGAGTTAAAATTGTTAGAATAGAACTAGTAGAGGATTTCTTTGTTGAGCTAATGCTTGCTTCCAAGTTTCCATATCCCTTACCTACTGTGTCCCTGGGAGTGTATTGATTAATATAGTTGGTATATAGAAATGTAAGTAGTAGCTTTAATGTTTGTAACCTTGGACCCTTGAGTTAATTCTTTTCTTGTTATAGCCCACCACACTTTTTCCCTATAGGAAAGCAACTTTATCTAATGCTTTTAGAGGGTGCCTGACTTTAGAATAATCACCTTTAGAGAAAAATAAGTTTTCTGAAGAAAGGGTCATAAAATGTTAACAGGCCTCCTGGCCAGAAGATGATGTAAATCACCTAAAGCTTTTGTATATGATAAGTTTGCAGAGATCAAGGACTGCTGAATTGCATGACTCTACCCCCCCACCCATTATCCTCTATGCACAACTTAAGGTATAAAAACTACTTTGGAAAGTAAAGTGTGGGCCTTGCTCACTGAAGCTTGGTCTCCCCACTTTGCCCCCAAAGCCTCCCAAAGCGTTGCCTAAGCCTGAGGATGATAAAATTTTTTTGAACAAAGGAGCTTTTAAAGCAGATGCATGCACAAAATGCAGAGTGTGCTCCTTGGAGAAAACCCCCTCAGGGGGGCCTCACCCAGGCTAGGACAAAAGCGGAATGGTAAGGGGATTTAACAAAAATATTAACCCCTGATGTGCCGGTTACTCCAATTCCAATGGGAGTGGCTGGCCCCCTACCTAAGGGCATTGTAAGATTTGTGCTGAGGTGTAGCTCGCTTTCTTTTCAAAAAAAAAAAAAAAAATTGGTGGTGCCTGGTGTAGTAGATTCTGATTATATTGAGAAATTAAAGTTTTGATCTCGCCGCCTACCAAAACTGTGCAAATTAATAAAGGTCATAGAGTAACACAGCTTTTGATTTTACCTTATTGTCAGACAGGAAAAAACTTGACTTCTTAAGCTAGGGGCCACAAAACATTTGGATCTAGTGATCTAGCCTTTTGGGTGCAGGAAATTACAGCTCCAAGGCTTTTAAAAGATCTTTTAATTCAAAGGAATAAAATGTCAGGGCTGAGTTACGAGCAGTTATTTAGGCTCTTCAACATTTAAGAGACCACACCTTCAATCTTTTGACTGACTCCTGATATATTGTAGGGTTGTTTCCTCACATAGAGACTGCTAATATTCAAGAAAATAAAACTACTATTTTCTCCTTGTTATCTGATTTACAGAAAGAGATTAAACACAGAGATAAAAATATTTTGTGGGACATATTAAAGCCCATTCCGGCTTGCCCGGCCCTTTACATGAAGGAAATGCTTTGGCAGATGCATTGACTAAAGTAATTGCTTTAAACTTACATAAAAAGATTGATAAGGCCAAAAATTGTCACAAAATTCACCATCAAAATGCAGTTGGTTTAAGGTATAAATATCATATCCCGGCCAGATGTGTTGCTAACTTGTGGGAGAGGGTATATTTGTATTTTTCCTCAGGACAAAGATTCGCCAATTTGGATCCCAGACAGACTAATTCATCATGTCACAGTCCCCAGGCACTCGCTCACTCACCGCCCCCCAGCCAGCTCTCACCTCCACGCCACCAGCCATGCCCCGCACCCTCCTCACTGCACCCCATGACCTAGGGCCAGGAAAGTTTGTGCAGCGAGTGAGGGCCAGAGAGGAAAGCACACCCAAGGAGTGCCGTCCAGACCAGGATGGCCCCGCAGGTGAGAGGGGAACGCCCCGATCCCAGGCGGCAGCTGCTAGCCCGAGTCCCTGAACCCTACCCCTCTGTCCGCCATGGGTGCCTCGGCCCACAGCCTGCCACTTGTGTTCTGCCTCCTGCTGCTGGGGACACTGCTCCCCGGGCCGACACCTGCAGCTGTTCCCCGGTGCACCCACAACAGGCATTTTGCAATGCAGACATAGTGATCAGGGCCAAAGAGGTCAGTAAGAAAGAGGTGGACCTAATATAGTAACTTGTGAACAATGTATGCTTTCATCTTGTTTGACCCCTCAATATAATGTTTGCTCTTTTATGGTGTTGCAATGCCCACCCTATCTTATGGTGCCTGTAACGGTAACCACTCAATGGTATGATAATTATGGTCTTGCTGTATTATAACAACTACAGGATTTAATGCGATCACAATGGTTTGTGGGCTTACTTATCTTGGGAAAAGCAGCTCTAATAACTGCAATTACTTCTGTTACTGTGGCAGCAATATCATTGACTCAACAAGTACATACTGCTCAATATGTTGATACTATGTCCAAAAATGTTTCTTTTACATTGGCACCACAGGAAACTATAGACAGGAAGCTAGAAATGAGGATAGATGCCCTAGAAGAAGCAATAATGCATATTGGAACTGAATTACAGGCTTTAAGAATAAAGTTGGCACTGTCCTGTCATGCTGACTACCGGTGGATATGTGTCACACCCCTGAAAGTAAATGAGGCAAATTATTACTTGAAGAAAATTAAAAATCATATTTCAGGTGTTTGGAACAGTTCCGAGATTAGTTTAGATTTAGGGAAACTTAATAATCAAATAACGACCATGGAACACTCCCGATTAGATTTTACTGCCACAGGAGTAGCAAGTGACCATTTCCATACATTCTCTAACTTTATTTCAGGAAAAAACATGCTTTCTACTATTTTTAGGTATGCTGCTGTAGCTGCTTTAATTCTGCTTCTCATAATTATTCTTCCTTGTATTGTCAGAACCCTTCGACAGAGCACTTAGAAGCTCGCAACTGAATTACATCTGGCTGTCTTAAGAAATAAAAAAGGGGGAGATGCCAGGAGCCAGCACGGGCTATCCCACTCATGACAAAGGTCATGCAGAGAGGACCTGAAGGCAAAGGTGAATCAGGACTCAAGGGACCCCCTGGACCTGCTTGAGCATCTACCCCAAAACCAGAATCTGTCTGTCTTACTATTTTATGACTTGCACCAACTCCTCTGACATTAATGGGGGGCTATCCCCAACCACCTTTCTCTGAAGAAAATGAACTTAAAACTCTAGTTAATAAGTCTCCTGGGCATAATAGGAGTGTTTCAATTCAAACCCCTCTGATGACTTTCTAGCTTGCCTGACAGGTTTGTTTGGACTCCTGCAGCTACGCATGTGATTGTTCACAGCCTCCCAACCGTGAGAGGCACGGGAAGCTTAAGATATTCTAACAATGCAGGGCTTCTCAGAGAGTTAAAATTGTTAGAATAGAACTAGTAGAGGATTTCTTTGTTGAGCTAGTGCTTGCTTCCAAGTTTCCATATCCCTTACCTACTGTGTCCCTGGGAGTGTATTTATTAATATAGTTGGTATATAGAAATGTAAGTAGTAGCTTTAATGTTTGTAACCTTGGACCCTTGAGTTAATTCTTTTCTTGTTATAGCCCACCACACTTTTGCCCTATAAGAAAGCAAGTTTATCTAATGCTTTCAGAGGGTGGTGCCTGACCTTAGAATAATCACCTTTAGAGAAAAATAAGTTTTCTGAAGAAAGGGTCATAAAATGTTAACAGGCCTCCTGGCCAGAAGATGATGTAAATCACCTAAAGCTTTTGTATATGATAAGTTTGCAGAGATCAAGGACTGCTGAATTGCATGACTCTACCCCTCCCCATTATCCTCTATGTACAACTTAAGGTATAAAAACTGCATTGGAAAATAAAGTATGGGCCATGCTCATCAGGCTTGGTCTCCCCGTGTCGTTCTTTCTCTTTCCTTTTCCTTTTCAGGCTGATTCCCTGGAGCACAGGGGCCCTCTGCATTCACTTTCCTGCCTGGGCTTCTAAGACCCACTCGAGAAGGTGCCTAAGGTGGGGCACCTTCAGCTATTCGAGAGGGCGCCTGTGGCCTACATGAACAGAGAAAGTCCTGTGCTGGGTTTTTATTGGCTTTCTGCATAAACCAAGGAATATCAGCCTCTTTTCTCTTCTCTATTTTCTTAACTGCAAAATTCTTTCCTTATCTATTTCTCTATTTCTCTCAGTCACTGACACCGTCCTCCTGAGGGAATCCCTGGATCCAACCAGGGCTGGACCCCGGCAGGAAACTTGATTCCACATGCCACAACTAAGACCCAGTGCAGCCAAATAAAAACATATTAAAAAACAAAAAACATTTCCCCAGAAAATGGCCCTATTGTGGTCAGTAACCCCATCCCTACCCCCACGGGAAAGGAGAGTAAGACTGGCAGTCTGTTCTGCCTGTAGCTCTTCAGGGTGGCTGGGTGCCTATCTCTTCCTGGGATTTCATAAAGATCTTGGGATGAAAGTGGCAGCGATTCTGTTCTTGCCATTAAGTCTAGAGGACCCTAAGCTTTAATGTCTCATTTCCTGCCTGAGAGGTTCATCAGGATGCAGAGCTCAGATCACTTCTTTTTTTGGCCAATTGCAGCTGGAACTTTATATCCCTTTTATTATCCTCTCCTGCTACAGAATGAGTCTCATATAAAATTATAAGCCATCTCTCGTTGGCCCTATTTCAGGTCAGTGGGTATGATTTTACCTGAGGCATTTGCATTTAGACTGCCAAACACCATGAAACCCCACTACCATTCTGATCTTAATTTACACCCCCAAGCCCCAACCAAAGCACTTTCCATGGAGGCAGGCCCAGGGCAGGGGTGCACAGGGCCGTGGGCATTACTGTCACCTGCACAGGCCCTGCCCTTAAGAGCAAATGGTTGCTAGTGCACAGGTGCAATGTGGAAGCAGAGCCAGGACTGGAGGGGCGGGAGAAGAGGGTTGGGGGAGGGGCGGAGCTAATGGCCATAAGGAGGCGGGATCAGAAATGAGGGGCAGGGCCTAGGTTTCCCCAGGCAGGCGGTGGGTGAGGGGCAGGGGCCAGGGCCCAGGGGGCGAGCCCAGAAGTCTGTGTCTTACAAGATGGAGGTGAGGCCCGTTGCACTTGGAGCAGAGGAGTCAGCCAGGTGCCCACCCTCCCTGCCGAGTTTGCCACGCACTCGTCCTTCTGAATTCCTTGGCTTGCATGAGGTTCTGTGAACACATTTTCCTGCTTATTCATGCATCTCTCAGACAGATTATTGGCACCTACGCTGCAGATGTTGCCTGAAACATTAATGGGAAAGCCCCAAATACTAGCCAGCATAATCCAGAGCAGCATGTTCAAAGAGTGCACCGTGACCAGGGAATGTAAGGAAGGTTTAATGCTAAGAAATATCTTAACATTCTACATTAAAAGACTAAAATAAAATAATCATCTGGTCATCTGCATCAGCTGTGAAAAGATAAAAATGAAGAGTTATCTGATGTTACCAGAGGCATTTGCTTTTATTCTATAACCAATACCAGAAAATCAAAAGACCACTCAGATCATTAAGCTACCTTCTCTGACATCATCATCACATATATGCACATAATTCAGTGTTTACTTAGGGAAATGACACTCCAATTTCTTTCACAAATCATGTGTTTTCATGAGACAGTGCTACAAGTCAACCTTTCTAGATAGACCCAACAGCTCAACCCGAAGAGGATGTGACTCTTTCCAGAAGAAAATATGCAATTAACTAACCTGTTTGGAGTTTGGATTTTAGTTGAACTCTTACTTAATATATTGCATATATATCAGAACATTTAAAGGAATCTTAGTTTTACAGATTTTGTAAGTTTAGTTTTTAAAACAAATAGATTTAGTGTTCATGAACGTTTTACTCACTGACTGCTTTTTCCCCCTCCCAAATCTGTTTTTCTTCTGCATTCTTCCCCTTGATAAATGAAAGTTCTTTACTTCCTATTGCTTAGGCCAAGCACCCTGGCATCTTCCTTGACTCCTCTGTTTCTTTCGTGTCCTTCACGAAATCCATCAGCAAATCCTCAACTCCACCTTCAACATATAACAAAAGGGCTGCACATCCAGGGACAGGAGGAATTGCTGTGGCCTTTCTTTCAGTCCATTTACCACAGTCTGTATGTGGAAATAGGAGCCAATACCTAGAAGCAGAGTCCCATAAGCAGTATCAGATCAGATCAGGTCAGTTGCTCACTCGTGTCTGACTCTTCGCAACCCCACGAATCGCAGGACGCCAGGCCTCCCTGTCCATCACCAACTCCCAGAGTTCACTCAGACTCACGTCCATTGAGTCAGTGATGCCATCCAGCCATCTCATCCTCTGTTGTTCCCTTCTCCTCCTGCCCCCAATCCCTCCCAGTGTCAGAGTCTTTTCCAATGAGTCAACTCTTCACATGAGGTGGCCAAAGTACTGGAGTTTCAGCTTTAGCTTCATTTCTTCCAAAGAAATCCCAGGGCTGATCTCCTTCAGAATGGACTGGTTGGATCTCCTTGCAGTCCAAGGGACTCTCAAGAGTCTTCTCCAACACCACAGTTCAAAAGCATCAATTCTTCGGCACTCAGCCTACTTCACAGTCCAACTCTCACATCCATACATGACCACTGGAAAAACCATAGCCTTGACTAGACGGACCTTTGTTGGCAAAGTAATGTCTCTGCTTTTCAATATGCTATCTAGGTTGATCATAACTTTCCTTCCAAGGAGTAAGCGTCTTTTAACTTCATGGCTGCAGTCACCATCTGCAGAGATTTTGGAGCCCAGAAAAATAAAGTCTGACACTGTTTCCTCTGTTTCCCCATCTATTTCCCATGAAGTAGTGGGACCGGATGCCATGACCTTCATTTTCTGAATGTTGAGCTTTAAGCCAACTTTTTCACTCTCCTCTTTCACTTTCATCAAGAGGCTTTTGAGTTTCTCTTCACTTTCTGCCATAAGGGTGGTGTCATCTGCATATCTGAGGTTATTGATATTTCCCCCGGCAATCTTGATTCCAGATTGTGCTTCTTCCAGCCTAGTGTTTCTCATGATGTAGTCTGCATATAAGGTAAATAAGCAGGGTGACAATATACAGCCTTGAGGTACTCCTTTTCCTATTTGGAACCAGTCTGTTGTTCCATATCCAGTTCTAACTGTTGCTTCCTGACCTGCATACAAATTTTTCAAGAGGCAGGTCAGGTGGTCTGGTATTCCCATCTCTTTCAGAATTTTCCTCAGTTTATTGTGATCGACACAGTCAAAGGCTTTGGCATAGTCAATAAAGCAGAAATAGATGTTTTTCTGGAACTCTCTTGCTTTTTCCATGATCTAGCAGACGTTGGCAATTTGATCTCTGGTTCCTCTGCCTTTCCTGAAACCAGCCTGCACATCTGGAAGTTCATGGTTCACGTATAGCTGAAGCCTGGCTTGGAGAATTTTGAGCATTAGTTTACTAGCATGACAGATGAGTGCAATTGTGAGATAGTTTGAGCATTCCTTGGCATTGCCTTCCTTTGGGATTGGAACGAAAACTGACCTTTTCCAGTCCTGTGGCCATTGCTGAGTTTACCAAATTTGCTGGCATATTGAGTGCAGCACTTTCACAGCATCATCTTTAAGGATTTGAAATAACTCAACTGCAACTACATCACCTCCACTAGCTTTGTTTGTAGTGATGCTTTCTAAGGCCCACTAGACTTTACATTTCAGGATGTCTGGCTTGAGGTGAGTGATCACACCATCATGATTATCTGGGTCGTGAAGATCTTTGTTGTACAGTTCTTCTGTGTATTTTTGCTACCTCTTCTTAATATCTTCTTCTTCTGTTAGGTCCATACCATTTCTGTCCTTTTTCGAGCCAATCTTTCCATGAAATGTTCCCTTGGTATCTCTAATTTTCTTATAGAGATCTCTAGTCTTCCCCATTCTGTTGTTTCCTCTATTTCTTTGCATTGATCACTGAGGAAGGCTTTTTTTTTTTTTTATCTCTCCTTGCTCTTCTTTGGAACTCTGCTTTCAAATGGGAATATTTTTCCTTTTCTTCTTTGCTTTTCACTTCTTTTCTTTTGACAGCTATGTGCAAGGCCTCGTCAGACAACCATTTTGCTTTTTTGCATTTCTTTTTTTGTGGGATGACCTTGTCCCCTGTCTCCAGTACAGTGTAATGAACCTCCGTCCATAGTTCATCAGGTACTCTGTCTATCAGATCTAGTCCCTTAAATATATTTCTCACTTCCACTGTATAATCATAAGGGATTTGATTTAGGTCATACCTGAATGGTCTAGTGGTGTTCCTTACTTTCTTCAATTTAAGTCTGAATTTGGCCATAAGAAGTTCATGATCTGAGCCACAGCCAGCTCCTGGTCTTGATTTTGCTGGCTGTATAGAGCTTCCCCATATTTGGCTGCAAAGAATATAATCAGTTTGATTTCGGTGTTGACCATCTGGTGATGTCCATGTGCAGAGTCTTCTCTTGTGTTGTTGGAAATGGGTGCTTGCTAGGACCAGTGTGTTCTCTTGGAAAAACTCTATTAGCCTTTGCCCTGCTTCTGGAAATTACATATTCCAAGCCAAATTTGCCTCTTACTCCAGGTGTTTCTTGACTTCCTCCTTTTGCATTCCAGTCCCCTATAATGAAAAGGAGATTTTTTTTTTTGGGGTGGGGGGTTAGTTCTAAAAGGTCTTATAGGTCTTCATAGAACCATTCAACTTTAGCTTCTTCAGCCTTACTGGTTGCGGCATAGGCTTGGATCACCGTGATACTGAATGGTTTGCCTTGGAAATGAACAGATATCATTCTGTTGTTTTTGAGATTGCATTCAAGTACTGCAGTGCAGACTCTTTTGTTGACCATGATGGCTACTCCATTTCTTCTAAGGGATTTCTGCCCACAGTAGTTGATATAATGGTCATCTGAGTTAAATTCACCTATTCCAGTCCATTTTAGTTCACTGATTCCTAGAATGTGGACGTTCACTCTTGCCATCTCCTGTTTGACCACTTCCAATTTGCCTTGATTCATGGACCTCACATTCCAGGTTCCTATGCAATATTGCTCTTTACAGCATTGGACATTGCTTCTATCACCAGTCACATCCACAGCTGGGTATTGTTTTTGCTTTGGCTCCATCCCTTCATTCTTTCTGGAGTTATTTCTCCACTGATCTCCTGTAGCATATTGGGCACCTACCGACCTGGGGAGTTCCTCTTTCAGTATCCTATCATTTTGCCTTTTCATACTGTTCATGGGGTTCTCAAGGCAAGAATACTGAAGTGGTTTGCCATTCTCTTCTCCAGTGGACCACATTCTGTCAGACCTCTCCACCATGACCCGTCTGTCTTGGTGGCCCCACATGGCACGGCTTACTGTCATTGAGTTAGACAAGACTGTGGTCCGTGTGATCAGATTGGCTAGTTTTGTATGATTATGGTTTCAAAGTGTGTGCTCTCTGATGCCCTCTTGCAACACCTACCATCTTACTTGGGTTTCTCTTACCTTGAACGTGGGGTATTTCTTCACTGCTGCTCCAGCAAAGCACAGCTGCTGCTCCTTACCTTGGACGAGGTCACCCCTCCTGACCTTGAACATGGAGTAGCTCCTTTAGGCCCTCCTACACCCGCACACCCACCCCTCCTTGGATGTGGGGTTGCTCCTCTCGTCCACCACCCCTGACCTCGGACATGGGATAGCTCCTCTTGGCCTCTGCCCTTGAACTCAGAAATGGGGTAGCTACTCTTGGTCACTCCTATGCCATTGCAGCCTGGCGCTCTCAGTTGCCACCCCTGACCTTAGGCGTGGGTTAGCCACTCTCAGACGTGCTTCTGCACAGTCTGTCACAGCCAGCGCACTTCTGCACCACTCAAGGGGTATGAATCCCTTCTAATCCCCTAGTGTGAATACAGAATCAAAAATGGGTGTAAAGGAAACATCTGTGGATTTGCAAGGGGTTAGAATTTCAGCTCAGTGTTCTCTCTCCATATCCTAAGAGGAGCAGAAAATAAAAGGAATCTCCTTTCTACCTCCAGGAGAGTGGAGGACAAAATTAACATATAGCCCACAACTTGAATGTTGTACAAAGTTCAGATGCAGGATTAGAGTTTTAGACCACTGTTTGGGATCAGTGAAACTTTGTGATTGATGGAAGAAATTTTCACAATTGAGATATGGGGAAACAATTCTGGCTTATATGTGATTTAGCTTGAACTTTATGCTAACTAGAACAGCCTGTCTTACGACCTGTTTATCATGCGGTGTACATCTGCTTTAGCCATTAAGAAAATAATTCTTTATCCAGAAGTAAAGCATGTACACTTTGAAGGTGGGGATAAATGCTACCCTATTCTATGATGCTTATGCTAGTATTCCTTTAAATATAAATTTTCCTTCCCAGATACCAAGGTCCTGATGATTCACTCTGTACGAGCTAATCTATTACTTTTGAAATCTTGAAGGAATGTACCCCTGCATGTTTCTGTTTGATGGTTCTTTATTCTGCAAAGATATAAAACTGTGATGAAAACCATGCTTCTCCAGCACAGCTTCTGAGAGTTACTGAGAAGTTGTTCCCTAGGCCGTGGTCCTCAGTTTGGTTCAATAAAATTCTTTTCTATTTTGACTCCTGTTACATATCATTTATTGGTTATTTGTGTTGACATGATGATAAATAAGGCATGGCTTGTCACCATCTGAGTCTTCAGTGATCAATGCAAAGAAATAGAGGCAAGCAACAGAATGGGAAAGACTAGAGATCTCTTCAAGAAAATTAGAGATACCAAGGGAATATTTCATGCAAAGATGGGCTCTATAAAGGACAGAAATTGTATTAAAAGGTCTTGTAGGTCATCATAGAACCGTTCAACTTCAGCTTCTTCAGCATTACTGGTCGGGGCATAGACTTGGATTACTGTGATATTGAATGGTTTGCCTTGGAAACGAACAGAGATCATTCTGTCATTTTTGAGATTGCATCTGAGTACTGCATTTCAGGCTCTTTTGTTGACCATGATGGCCACTCCATTTCTTCTGAGGGATTCCTGCCAGCGGTAGTAGATATAATGGTCATCTGAGTTAAATTCACCCATTCCAGTCCATTTCAGTTCACTGATTCCTAGAATGTCGACATTCACTCTTGCCATCTCTTGTTTGACCACTTCCAATTTGCCTTGATTCATGGACCTGACATTCCAGGTTCCTATGCAATATTGCTCTTTACAGCATCAGACCTTGCTTCTATCACCAGTCACATCCACAGCTGGGTATTGTTTTTGCTTTGGCTCCATCCCTTCATTCTTTCTGGAGTTATTTCTGCACTGGTCTCCAGTAGCATATTGGGCATCTACTGACCTGGGGAGTTCCTCTTTCAGTATCTTATCATTTCGCTTTTTCATACTGTTCATGGGGTTCTCAAGGCAAGCATACTGAAGTGGTTTGCCATTCCCTTCTCCAGTGGACCACATTCAGTCTGATCTCTCCACCATGACCCACCCGTCTTGGGTTGCCCCACCGGCATGCCTTAGTTTCATTGATTTAGACAAGGCTGTGGTATAGACACCACTATATATAAAATAGATAGCCAAAAAGGACCTACTACAAAACCACAGGCAACTCTGCTAGACATTCTGTAACAACATAAATGGAAAAAGAATTTGTAAAGGAATAGATATATGTATGTGTGCCTGTGCAAGCTCAGTTGCTTCAGATGTGCCCTAGTCTTTGTAACCCTATGGACTGTAGATTCCTAGGCTCCTCTGTCCATGAGATTTTCCAGGCAAGAATACTGGAGTGGCTTGTTATGACCCTCTGAGCATATCTTCCCAACGCAGGGATTGAACCCAAATCTCGTTCATTGATTCTTTAACAACTGAGCCAAGTGGGAAGTCCAAGTACATGTATATGTAAAGCTGAATCACTTTGCTGTACACCTAAAACACAACATAGTAAATCAAATATACTCAAATTAAAAAAAAAAAATACATCGACATGTAGAACAATTAGCTCAAAAAACTAATCGGAAAATGCAGAAAGATTCCTAAACCTACTCTCAAAGAAAGATCCACGGGTAATAGGGTAGGAAGGAAAAAGTATCATTCAAGTCCTGACCTGTGCCCATGGGAGAGGACTAAGAATATAAGGGAGATTACACGGTTGGAGATATGCCCTGGGTGTGAGTGGTTCGAGCCATATATTGCACACAAGTCCTGGGGTCTGACATAGGGAAGAGAAACACCCTTAGCTGGTTGCAGAGCCATGTGGACTAACAGGAGGTCTGTGGAAAGCCTGGACTTCCCTCTCCAGGAGCATGTGCTCAGGGGCTTGCTCCCAAGCCACAGTAAAGAGGACAGATTGAGACTGCATTTGTGGATGCCTGTTTTCCCCCCAAGTGCCCACCCCTACACATGCCAAGCTTACTTAGTGTGGCTTATCTGCATTGGAGCAGGGGCTGCCATGACGAAGCAGAGAGTTGGGATGTGGGAAACAGAGGTACATCTGGTCCAGGGCGGCATCTGGGTGGGAGAGACAGGGCCATGCTCATGGAGGGCACTTACATCAGGAGAAGTGCTGATCTCTGGTGGAGGCCAGACTGCCACAGGAGATGATCCAGTATGTGCCCAGAGCCCATGAGGGCCTCATCTGCCCAATGGCACCCGTCTTCAACAGGGTAGGGATAGCAGAGGCTGGGGGAAGTGATCAGCTGTGAGGGACTAAGAGGTCTCAGATCAGAAGCTATGTTTAAGCAGGGCAGGAGACGCTACTGCCGGTGCTGGCACAGATGGCAAGTTGGAGGTAGCCTGGACCTGTGTAAGCAGCCAGCCTATAGATTTGCTCCTTTTTTTTTCCTAACCAGAACATGCTCCTCTTGTCCCTCTGTGGCAAGCGTTGCAGTGCTGGGAGAGGGGAGCGTACATACTTGAGGGAACACAGCCAGATCTGGTCTGACATTCAGGGCTTCTTCTCCAGAAACTTGGGACCCCACCCTGCCCCCAATAGGACAGTGAAAGCCACTGAGAAAAAGGAAGTTTCTGCCTCACATCTGGCTTCAGACCTGGGACCGCCGAACTTCCCAGGTGATAGCTGCTTGCACACCCCAAGGAAAGATGTGACTTGTAGTCCATGAAATTCAGGCCCACCCCCACCTCCACCCCCACCCCCCACTGAATATGGTACAGGCTGTACAGTGATGCTCCCCCACAAGATCACCCCTTCAAGACCATAATAGATAATTGATGCAATTAAATTCAGAGAGGCAGAGAAAAATGGGAAGACAGAAGGACTGATCTCCATTGAAAGACTGAGAAAGTCAGTTCAGTCGGTCAGTCATGTCTGATTCTTTGTGACACCATGAACTGCAGCACGCCAGGCCTCCCTGTCCATCATCAACTCGCGGAGTCCACCCAAACCCATGTCCATTGAGTTGGTGATGCCATCTAACCATCTCACCCTCTGTCATCCCCTTTTCCTCCTGCCCTCAATCTTTCGCAGCATCAGGGTCTTTTCCAATGAGTCAGCTCTTTGCATCAGGTGGCCAAATTATTGGAGTTTCAGTTTCAACATCAGTCTTTCCAATGAACACCCAGGACTGATATCCTTCAGGATGGACTGGTTGGATCTCTTTGCAGTCCAAGGGACTCTCAAGAGTCTTCTCCAACACCACAGTTCAAAAGCATCAATTATTTGGTGCTCAGCTTTCTTTATAGTCCAACTCTCACATCCATACATGACCGCTGGAAAAACCACAGCCTTGACTAGAAGGACCTTGGTTGGCAAAGTAATGTCTCTGCTTTTTATTTTTAATATAAATTTATTTATTTTAATTAGAGGCTAATTACTTTACAATATTGTATTGTTTTTGCCATACATCAACATGAATCTGCCATGGGTGTACACGTGTTCCCTATCCTGAACTCCCCTCCCACCTCCCGCCCCGTACCATCCCTCTGGGTCATCTCAGTGCACCAGCCCCAAGCATCCTGTATCATGCATCGAACCTGGACTGGCAATTCGTTTCATATATGATATTATACATGTTTCAATGCCATTCTCCCAAATCATCCCATCCTCTCCATCTCCCACAGAGTCTCGGCTTTTTAATACGCTATCTATGTTAGTCATAACTCTCCTTCCAAGGAGTAAGCTTCCTTTAATTCCATGGCTGCAATCACCATCTGCAGCGATTTTGGAGCCCAGAAAAATAAAGCCAGCCACTGTTTCCACTGTTTTCCCATCTATTTCCCATGAAGTGATGGGACCAGATGCCATGATCATAGTTTCCTGAATGCTGAGCTTTAAGCCAACTTTATCACTCTCTTCTTTCACTTTCATCAAGAGGCTCTTTAGTTCTTCTTCACTTTCTGCCATAAGGGTGGTGTCATCTGCCTATCTGAGGTTAATGATATTTCTCCTGGCAATCTTGATTCCAGCTTGTGCTTCCTCCAGCCCAGCATTTCTTATGATGTACTCTGCATATAAGTTAAATAAGTAGGGTGACAATATACAGCCTTTATGTACTCCTTTTCCTATTTGGAACCAGTCTTTTGTTCCATGTCCAGTTCTAACTGTTGCTTCCTGACTGCATACATGTTTCTCAAGAGGCAGGTCAGGTGGTCTGGTATTCCCATCTCTTGAAGAATTTTCCTCAGTTTATTGTGATCCACACATGCCGGGAACCAGCATGGGAGATCCCACCCATAACAAAGGTCATGCAGAGAGGACCTGAAGGCAAAGGCAAGTCAGGACTCAAGGGACCCCCTGGACCTGCTCGAGCATCTACCCCAAAACCAGAATCTGTCTGTCTTACTATTTTATGACTTGCACCAACTCCTCTGACATTAATGGGAGGCTATCCCCGACCACCTTTCTCTGAAGGACATCAACTTAGAGCTCTAGTTAATAAGTCTCCTGGGCACAATAGGAGTGTTTCAATTCAAATCCCTCAGATAGCTTTCTAACTTGCCTGACAGGTTTATCCAGACTCCCACAGCTACGCATATGATTGTTTACATCCTCCCAACCGTGAGAGGCACGGGAAGCTTAAGATATTCAAACAATATAGAGCTTCTCAGGGAGTTAAAAATTATTAGAACAGAACTGATGGAGGATTTCATTCTTGAGCTAATGCTTGCTGCCAAGTTTCTATATCCCTTACCCATTGTGTCCTTGTGAGTATATTAATTAATATAGTTGGTATATAGAAATATAAGTAGTAACCTTGATGTTAACCTCCTTCGACCCTTGAGTTAATAAATTCTTTCCTTGTTATCCCCCACTGCACTTTGCCCTATAGGAATGCAACTTTATCTAGTGCTTTCAGAAAGTGTTGCCAAACTTTAAAGAAATCACCTTTGGAGAAAATAAGTTTTTCTGGTTGACTCAGCTTTATCAGAAGAAAAATGTTAACATGCCTCCTGGCCAGAAGATGATGTAAATCACCTAAAGCCTTTGTATATGGTAAGTTTGCAGAAAGAAACCTGGTCTCGATAAGGATCAAGGACTGCTGACCTTTCATGACTCTATACCCCTTATTATCCTCTATGTACAACTTGGGGTATAAAAGGTCCTTTTGAAAATAAAGCTATGGAGCTGGCTTCATCAGAGCTTGGTCTTCCCGTGTCATTCTTTTTCCATTTTCTCTCCTTTTCTCTCTCTGTTCTTCTTTCAGGATGACTACTTGGAGCACAGGGGCTCTCTGAGTCCACTTATCTGCCCGGGTTTCTAAGACTCAATCTGGAAGGTGCCTAGCGTCTTCAGGGGAAGGGCGCCCTGCGTCTTCACCCCACCAAGAGGGCTCCTGTGGCCTCCGTAGACAGAGCAAGTCCAGTGTCACGGACTTTATTGGCTTTCTGTGTAAACCAAGGAAGATCAAGCCTCTTTCTCTCCCCTTTTACTTTCCCTATTCACTGATGCCATCCTCCTGAGGGATTCCCTGGATCCTACCGGAGCTGGACCCCAGTACACACAGTCAAAGGCTTTGGCATAGTCAATAAAACAGAAATAGATGTTTTTCTGAAGCTCTCTTGCTTTTTTGATGATCCAGCAGATATTGGCAATTTGATCTCTGATTCCTCTGCCTTTTATAAAACCAACTTGAACATCTGGAATTTCGTGGTTCACATATTGCTGAAGCCTGGTTTGGAGAATTTTAAGAATTACTTTACTAGCATGTGAGATGAGTGCAATTGTGCTTTATTTTGAACCTATGACCAAACAACTAAATAACAGATAAAGAATTAACTAGGTAAAGTGTCCAAAGAAATAGTAATAATAATGCTAACTCAACTAGAAAAAAATAGGAAAACGCATTGAAAATTCTAACAAGGAACCAGAAAATATAAAAAAGAACCAGACAGAGCTGAGGAATACATTAACAGAAATAAAAAAAAAAAAAAAAAACAAGAAGAATTAACAGCAGAACTGACAATAACACAGGAGTGAATAATAATGGAAATCACCAATCAGAATAGCTAAAAGAAACCTTCCCCCCCCCCAAAGAAAATGAGAACAGTTTAAGAGACCTATGGATAACATTAAGCTTATCAGCATTCATATTATTGGTGTCTCAAAAGAATAAAAGAGAGAAAAGATGGTAAATTGTATTTGATGAAATTATGGCTGAAAACTTCCAAAACCAGAAGGTAGTACAGAAATCACACAGGGTACCAAACAAAATAAACCAAAACAAACCCACACTAAGATACAGTATAATTAAAATGGCAGGAGTTAAAAATAAAGAGAAGATTCTAAAGGCAGCAAGAGAAATCACAGAATCACATAAAAGGGAAGCACCATAAGGCTATCTGCTAAATATTGTATAGAAACCTTGCAGGCCACAGTGAGTGGCATTATATATTTATATTTAAAATGTTGAAAGAGAAATACTTACAACCTGAATATCTACCCAGTAAGATTATCATTCAGACTTGAGAGACAAAGTGCTTCTCAGACAAGCAAAAATTAAGAGTTCATCAATACTAAACTAAACCTGAAATAAATGTTAGAGGATCCTCTCTAAAGAGAAAAGAAGAAAGAATTTGTGGGAGAGGGAGAATCCCACTAGTTAAGACACTAGCCAAGATATGAAAGCAAACCAAATGCTCATCAACAGATAAATGAATAAAGAAGCAGTATTGTATACAGAGCTGCATGCACACACACACACACACACACACACACACACACACACACAGGGATATTACTCAGTCACAAAAAAGAATGAAAATTTGCTATTTGCAACAATATGGATGGACTTGTGAGGAATTTTCCTTAGTAAAATAAGTCAAATTAGGGAAAGAGAAAGACAAATACTCTGTAATATCATCTGTATGTGGAATCTAAAAATGCAACAAACTAGTGAATGTAACAAAGAAGAAGCTGGCTTAAAACTCAACAGTCAAAAAATGAAGATCATGGCATCTTGTCCAATCACTTCATGGCAAATAGACGGGGAAGCAATGGAAACAGTGACAGACTGTATTTTCTTAGGCTCAAAATTACTGAATATGGTGTCTGCAACCATGCTTCTTGGAAGAAAAAAATAGAACAAACTTAGACAGCATATTAAAAAGCAGAGACATTACTTTGCCAACAAAGCTCCATATAGTTAAAGTTATGGTTTTTCCAGTAGTCATGTATGGATGCAAGAGTTGCAGCATAAAGAAAGCTGAGCACCAAAGAATTGATGGTTTTGAGCTGTGGTGTTGAGGAAGACTCTTTAGAGTCCCTTGGACAGCAAGGAGACCCAACCAGTCCATCCTAAGGAAAATCAGTCCTGAATATTCATTGGAAGGACCGAAGCTGAAGCTGAAGCTGTACTACTTTGGCCAACTGACTGAAAGAACTGACTGATTGGAAAAGACCCTGATGCTGAAAAGACTGAAGTCTGAGGAGAAGGGGACAACAGAGGATGAGATGTTTGATTGGCATCACTGATTGATGGACATGAGTTTGAGCAATCTCTGGGAGTTGGTGATGGACAGGAAAGACTGATGTGCTGCAGTCCATGCGGATGCAAAGAGTCCAACACAACTGAGTGACTGAACTGAACTGATAGTGATAGACCAGTTAGACCTAACTGATATCTATAGGACATTTCACCCCAAAACAATGAATTTCACGTTTTTCTCAAGTGCACATGGAACCTTCCCCAGGATCGATCACATCCTGGGCTATAAATCTAGCCTTGGTAAAAAAAAAAAAAAAAAAGGAATCATTCCAAGCATCTTTTCTGACTACAATGCAGTAAGATTAGATCTCAATTACGGGAGAAAAACTATTAAAAATCACAACATATGTAGGCTGAACAACACACTGCTGAATAACCAATAAATCACAGAAGAATTCAAAAAAGAAATCAAAATATGAATAGAAAGAAATGAAAATGAAAACACAACAGCCCAAAACCTGTGGGACACTGTAAAAGCAGTGCTAAGGGGAAAGTTCACAGCAATACAGGCATACCTCAAGAAAAAAGAAAAAAGTCAAGTAAATCACCTAACTCTACACCTAAAGCAACTAGAAAAGGAAGAAATTAAGAACCCCAGGATTAGTAGATGGAGCGAAATCCTAAAAATTAGGGCAGAGATAAATGCAAAAGAAACAAAAGAGACCAGAGCAAAAATCAACAAAGCCAAAAGCTGGTTCTTTGAAAGGATAAATAAAATTGACAAACCATTAGCCAGACTCATCAAGAAACAAAGGGAGAAAAATCAAATCAATAAAATTAGAAATGAAAATGGAGAGATCACAACAGACAGCACAGAAATACAAAGGATCATAAGAGACTACTATCAGCAATTATATGCCAATAAAATGGACAACTTGGAAGAAATGGACAAATTCTTAGAAAAGTACAACTTCCCAAAACTGGACCAGGAAGAAATAGAAAATCTTAACAGACCCATCAGAAGCACGAAAATTGAAAATGTAATCAGATTTCTTCCAGCAAACAAAAGCCCAGGTCCAGACAGCTTCACAGCTGAACTCTACCAAAAATTTAGAGAAGAGCTAACATCTATTCTACTCAAACTCTTCCAGAAAATTTCAGAGGAATGTACACTTCCAAACTCACTCTATGAGGCCACCATCACCCTAATACCAAAGCTTGACAAAGATGTCACACACAAAAATAAAACTACAGGCCAATATCTCTGATGAACATAGATGCAAAAATCTTTAACAAAATTCTAACAATCAGAATCCAACAACACATTGAAAAGATTATACATCTTGACCAAGTGGGCTTTATCCCAGGAATGCAAGGATTCTTCAATATCCACGTATCAGTCAATGTAATACACCACATTAACAAATTGAAAAATAAAAGCCATATAATTATCTCAGTAGATGCAGAGAAAGCCTTTGACAAAATTCAACATCCATTTATGATAAAAACTCTCCAGAAAGCAGGAATAGAAAGAACGTACCTCAACATAATAAAAGCTATATATGAAAAACCCACAGCAAACATTATCCTCAATGGTGAAAAATTTAAAGCATTTCCCTTAAAGTCAGGAACAAGACAAGAGTCCCCAATTACACCACTACTATTCAACATAGGTTTGGAAGTTTTGGCCACAGCAATCAGAGCAGGAAAAGAAATAAAAGGAATCCAAATTGGAAAAGAAGTAAAACTCACTGTTTGCAGGTGACATGATCCTCTACATAGAAAACCCTAAAGACTCCACCAGAAAATTACTAAAACTAATCAATGAATATAGTAAAGTTGCAGGATATAAAATCAACACACAGAAATCCCTTGCATTCCTATACACTAATAATGAGAAAATAGAAAGAGAAATTAAGGAAACAATTCCATTCACCACTGCAACAAAAAGAATGAAATACTTAGGAATATATCTACCTAAAGAAAGAAAATACCTATATACAGAAAACTATAAAGCATTGGTGAAAGAAATCAAAGAGGACACTAATAGATGGAGAAATATACCATGTTCATGGATCAGAAGAATCAATATAGTGAAAATGAGTATACTACCCAAAGCAATCTATAGATTCAATGCAATCCCTATCAAACTACCAACGGTATTTTTCTCAGAGCTAGAACAAATAATTTCACAATTTGTATGGAAATACAAAAAACCTCGAATAGCCAAAGCAATCTTGAGAAAGAAGAATGGAACTGGAGGAATCAACCTGCCTGACTTCAGGCTCTACTACAAAGCCATAGTCATCAAGACAGTATGGTACTGGCACAAAGACAGAAATGTAGATCAATGGAACAAAGTAGAAAGCCCAGAGATAAGTCCATGCACCTATGGACAACTTATCTTTGAAAAAGGAGGCAAGAATATACAATGGAGAAAAGACAATCTCTTTAACAAGTGGTGCTGGGAAAACTGGTCAATCACTTGTAAAAAAATGAAACTAGAACACTTTTTAACACCATACACAAAAATAAACTCAAATGGATTAAAGATCTAAATGTAAGACCAGCAACTATAAAACTCCTAGAGGAGAACATAGGCAAAACACTCTCCGACATAAATCATAGCAGGATCCTCTATGACTCACCTCCCAGAATATTGGAAATAAAAGCAAAAATAAGCAAATGGGACCTAATTAAAATTAAAAGCTTCTGCACAACAAAGGAAACTATAAGCAAGGTGAAAAAACAGCCTTTACAATGGGAGAAAATAATAGCAAGTGAAGTAACAGACAAATAATTAATCTCAAAAATATACAAGCAACTCCTGCAGCTCAATTCCAGAAAATAAACGACCCAATAAAAAAATGGGCCAAAGAACTAAACAAACATTTCTCCAAAGAAGACATACAGATGGCTAACAAACATATGAAAAGATGCTCAACATCACTCATTACCAGAGAAATGCAAATCAAGACCACAATGAGGTACCATTTCACGCCAGTCAGAATGGTTGCTATGCAAAAGTCTACAAGCAGTAAATGCTGGAGAGGGTGTGGAGAACAGGGAACCCTCTTACACTGTTGGTGGGATTGCAAACTAGTACAGCCACTATGGAGAACAGTGTGGAGATTCCTTAAAAAACTGGAAATAGAACTGCCTTATGACCCAGCAGTCCCTCTGCTGGGCATACACACCGAGGAAACCAGAATTGAAAGAGACACGTATACCCCAGTGTTCATCACAGCACTGTTTATAATAGATAGGACATGGAAGCAACCTAGATGCCCATCAGCAGATGAATGGATCAGAAAGCTGTGGTACATATACACAATGGAGTATTACTCAGTCATTAAAAAGAATACATTTCAATCAGTTCTAATGAGGTCGATGAAACTGGAGCCTATTATACAGAGTGAAGTAAGCCAGAAAAAAAAAAAAAAAAAAAACACCACTACAGTATACTAACACATATATATGGAATTTAGAAAGATGGTAATGATAACTCTGTATGCAAGACAGCAAAAGAGACACAAATGTATAGAACAGTCTTTTGGAGTCTGTGGGAGAGGTCTAGGGTGGGATGATTTGGGAGAATGGCACTGAAACATGTGTAATATCATATGTGAAATGAATCGCCAGTCCAGTTCCAATGCCTGATACAGGATGCTTGCGGTTGGTGCACTGGGATGACCCAAAGGAATGGTATGGGGAGGGAGTTATTAGGGGTGTTCAGGATGGGGAACACGTGTACACCATGGCAGACTCATGTTGATGTATCATAAAACCAATACAATATTGTAAAGTAATTAGCCTCCAATTAAAATAAATAAATTTATATTCAAAAATTTTTCAACATCAAAAAAAAAAAAAAAAAAAAAAACCACACTCGACCCCAACTGAAATATCTGGGCATCCCGGTCTGGGCTGTTAGGCTGAGACTCCACACCTGCTCACTTCCTCAGTGAACTCAGGGAGTCATAGGCTTGGTCTGTGGGACACATTCTCTGGTGGGCAGAGGGAGGTGCCCATGTCCTGTGAAGACTCGAGATGAGGGTCTTTTCTAGGGTCCCCAGGGGATGCATGTGCCTCCCTCCTGAGAGCCCTGGGGGACCAGGGAGCATGGCATTCAAATTTAACCTCATTGATCCTGATGGGAGGGGAGAAGTGAGAGCTTGGGTCAGGTTCCCAGGTTAAGGTCAGCAGAGTAAAGGAACCCAGCTGTGTTAGGAGTCAAGGTAGAACCCTCAGAGGGTCTCTGTGACACCAGGATTTCCAAGTCATCAATTGTCTCAGCCCAGGGAGACCCTGGCAGAGTTGTAGGAATTAGCCCCTTACTCTCACTTGCCTCTCAGGAGTCCTGGCTGGGGAGGGCCTGGTTCTAAGGGGAACAAGGTCAGGGACAGAGGGTTGTGCTCAGACCTGCTGAGAGTCAAAGTGAAGAGCAGAAGGAGGGTTGAAGAATGTCCAAGGCATCATCTCAGCTCTGGGAATCCCTGAGCATGGAGCCCTGATGTCGTGTCTGCAGACTCCTCTGGCTGGGGGTCCCACTGAAGTGATGGCCTTGGTGTGAGGGTCCCGTCTCTGGTCAACACAAGGGGCATACCTGGACATGTCAGGGCTCAAGATGAGGACCTTGATGGAGGACACAAGGAATCCCACAGGTCCCAGAACCTGCTGTCATGCCAAGGGTGACTCTGGTGGGGACGTGAGTATCAGGTCTCAGAGACACTGGAGACTTGATATAAGGGGTGAGGCCTCAGAGACTGGAGGGGAGAGTCTTAGGTTCTGAAGCAGTTTAGGTGAGGACCCTGAGGGAGGACTGAGGGGATGCTGGACCCCAATCAGAGGAGACCAAGGGAAGCCGGTCCCTGCTGTCAGTCCTTGGTGGCCCTGGGTTACGATGAGCTCATTAGACATCCTGACATCCTGCCAGACTTCCTGGCATCCAGGTCTCAGACTGGGGACCTTACATATGTGGCAAGGCTTCAGGTGGGCCAATTCCCAGGTCTGGTGGGGTGTCAGGTTGAGGACCCTGAGAAGGAACTAGAGGACCCTGAACCCCAATCAGAGGACACCTCAGAGAAGCTCATCTCTGTTGTCAGTCCAGGGCAATTGTGGGGATAGGATGAGTGCAACAGGCATGGTCTGATTTCCTGACATCTGGGTCTTGGAGAGATGAGACCCTGGTATAAGGGGCTGGGCTTCAGATGGGGAGAGGCGAGAATCCCAGGTCCTGCCCAGAGGTAAGGTGAGGTGCCTGAAAGAGGACAGAGGAGACCCTGAGTGAGGACCAATGGAACCCCGCAGGTCTCCACACCTATAGTCGGCCCTGGGAGAGCTTGGTGTGAGAAGAGCACATTAGGCCTGTCTGAATTCCTGACATGGGGGTCTCAGAGGACTGGGGACCTCGTGAAAGCAGTGAGGTCTCAAAATGGCAGATGGGACAATCCTGGGCCCTGCTGGAGTCCAGGCTCCGTGCAAGGAATGACAGAGGTGGTTAGACCTTAAGACAGGGAGGTATCCTTGCCTTTGATGGGGATCTTGGAGGCCCCATAGCAGGATGAGCGTTTTCCTGACCTATGGCTTAGGGACCTCAGGATCTGAGGTGTTCGGGCAGAGGGGGCAGTGTTCAGGTCTGCAGAGGGTATACTCTACAGATCCGGAGGGATAACTGAGTAGACTCCTGTCCTGTCCCTGTGGTCAGTTTTTGGAGGCCAGGAAGGACATGAGGAGGAGCTGAGGACCGGGTATCTCCCCAACCTAGAACCCACAGGAAGCCCTGGGCAAGTGTGGCCACACATGGGGCCCATCAGCACTTTCTGCTCAGACTAGGGTCTTGTTCTGAGTTTCCCTGCAGGCCCCCAAAGGGGAGGGACCAGGTTGTGCCAGGGGAAAGGTGAGCACTACAAGGAAGCCCTGAGGGGACCTCACCCCACAACTGGGGGGACTTCACAGAGTCCACCCCACCTACCAGCATGGAAGGCCCAGAGATATGTCTCAGTCTACCCCTGAGGTGTCCCCTCCATGTCTCTCACAGGAGCTCCAGGAAACAGGAGGTGAAGCAGAGGTCTGAGGCCCGTGTTGTGAGGTCAGAGATCAGAGGAGATCCAGGCAGTGCCAGGAGTCAAGGTGAGGAGGGTGTCGTGAGTGTGCACCAGGGGCTCCCCTTCCCAGAACAGAGGGAAACCACAAAGCCCATATTCCCACACCCGGTCATCTCAGGAACTTCCAGCTGTTCTGACTGCACCCTGGGGAGACATTGCCCTTCCTCCTTCAGGTAGCCAGGTGTCTGGCCGTCCAGGAAGAGTACCCCTGTGAAGCTCGAGATCACCCCTCAAGAGGAGACCTGTAAGTGGCCTGTGTCAGACTGCCCAGGGTGCGTTTCTCAGGTCAGGCCGCTCACACCCCCTCTGTCCTTCAGGCACATGGTTTGCATCTATCCCTCTGCCTCACTCCTGTCTGTGGTTTGGTCCCAGGCATTGCGCTCAGGATCAAGATGAGTGAGCTGAGCAAACTTGAAGAAGACCTTCAAGACCCAGGGGAGGCCGAGGCCAGGTAGAGGGGCAGTCCCTGTGGTCTGAGGTGGGGGAAGGCTGCAGCCCCCTCAGCCTTCTCTCCCTCAGTCTCCTCCTCAGCCCTGTGGAGGCCTTGCCCCAAGAAGCTCTTAAGGAGATGATGGCTAACCTGTTTAAGTTCATGCTCCTCAAGTATTGTGCCAAGGAGCTGAACTCCAAGACCGAAATACTGAATATGATCCTCATGGATAACCAGGACCACATACCTGTGGTCTTCCATAAAGCCGCCCAGTGCTTGCAGTTGGTCTTTGGCATGGCAGTGAAGGAGGTGTACCCCAGGGAGCACATCTACATCTTGGTCCCCACCCTGGGCCTCACCGAGTGGTGGGCAGAGCCTGCCAAAGGCCGGGCTCCTGCTGCTGGTCCTCAGCCTGATCATCCAAAATGGAGACTTCACCCCTGAGGATGTGGTCTGGGAAACACTCAGCAGGATGGAGGTGTGTCCCAGGAGGGAGCACTCCATCTTTGGGGAGCCCAGGGAGCTGTTGACCCATGTGTGGGTGTGGGAGGGTTACCTGGAGTACCGGCAGGTGCCTGACAGCAACCTTGCTCGCTATGAGTTCCTGTGGCATCCCTGGGCCTATGCAGAGACCAGCAAGTGGTTAGTCACATAGTATCTGCTTAGGGACAATGAAAGGATTTCCAGGGTCTTCCCACCTCTATTTGCAGAGGCTGTGAGGGAAGAGGAAGAGGGTCCCTGGGCCAGAGCAGCAGCCAGGTGATCCTTCTGTCTGTGACTGAAGAGGGAGCAGTCAGCCTTCTCAGTAGTGAGGGCCCGGGTCAGTTGGGGTACCCAGTGTGTAGCACTTTTGGGTTCCTGTTCTCTACGATGACATGGAAATTCATCTCTGTTTTCTTTAGGAATTGTTCAAATTTTTTTTTTTCCAGCTGAAAACTTAATAAATTTCAATATCTAACTTTGTGAACGGCATTGATCACACTTGTATTTGTACGTACCCAGTTTAAGGGCCAGAGTTTTGCTGTTTTGTAAAAGAGATTGGAAACTCTCCCATTATTTTGTGAACCTGAGCAATGTAACATGGATTGGAATTACAATTAGTTTGCACAGGTGAACTTACTTAGCAGTATACTGTTGGTGGAAGAATCAGAAAAAAAAATATTGTAGTGATCTTTCTTCTTATACTTTTAGCCTGTTCTTTTCTACAGCTAAGCCATGTCTGTTTAGTTGGATTTTGCTGGATATTATTTAAGAATGCAGGAGAAAATTGATGAGATTAATAAGCCCCCATGATCCCTGGCTCATTTATTCCACAGACCTTTATGGAGCCTGTGTTCTGTGGAAGGTCTTATGTTAGCAGTGGGGACACTGGGAGAAGCAGGACACCCCCATACCTAGAGTGGGAGTCTAAAGTCACTCTGAGGGCCCAAGGCCATCTCCAGGCAGCTGAGTTCTTGCTAACTCACCTGCCACTCCTCACCCTCTTTGGCTAAAACAGCATCTTTTATACAAAAGTTTACAAAGTCTGGTGACTGAAGAGGGGCCCCCATGTGAAGGTGAGTGGTTCCCTGTGCTCCCCTATGGTCATGGGTGCAGCAGGCCCCATCCAGCATCTGTGCTGGGACTGCAGCCTTCTCTCAAGGGTTAAGGAGGCCCCCTACTGAGTGAGGATGAGAGGGTCCAGGCACGACAGAACAGAGGGTCCCAAAGAATACACTCCACTCCTACTGGGCATCCTGGGGGACCTAGTCTGGGTTGGCAGGCTGAGACCCCACGCCCCCTCACTTTCTCAGTGAACTCAGGGATTCAGAGGCTTGGAATTTGTGGTGCAGTCACAGATGGGCAGACAGAGGGGCCCACATCCTGCGGAGACTCGAGGAGACTGGGGGTCCCCAGGGGATGCATGTACTGCCCTCCTGACAGCCCTGGGGGACTGGGGTAATGGCGTCCAGATGTGACATCACTGATCCCAATGGGAGGGAAGAAGTGAGGGCCTGGGTCATGTGCCCAGGTTCAGGTCAGCAGAGTGAAGGAATCCAGCTGTGCTATGAGTCAAGGTAGAACCCTGAGGTGGGCTCTGGGACCCCAGGACATCCAGGATGTCAGTGCTATCGGACCCTGGGTCCCCAGCAGTGTTGTGGGAATAAGCCCCCTACTCCCGCTTGCCTCTAAGGGGTCCTGGCTGGGGAGGGCCTGGTTCTAAGGGGAACAATGTCAGGGTGAGAAGGTGGTGCCCAGACCTACTGAGAGTCAAAGTGAAGAGCAGGAGGTTTGAGGACGGCCGGGTACATCCTCCCAGCTCTGGGAAACCCTGGGCATGGAACCCTGATGTCATGTCCACAGACTGTCCTTAAGGGTCTCGGTGCAGTGGCGGCCTTGGTGTGAGGGTCCCACCTCTGATCAACACAAGGGGCATTCCTGGAAGTGCTAGGGCTCAAGATGAGGACCTTGAGAGAGGACACAGGGAACCCTGCAGGTCCCAGGACCTGCTGTCAGCCTAGGGCAATTCTGGTGGCTGCATAAGCACAAGGTCTCAGGGACATTGGAGAATTTACATAAGGGGCGGGACCTCATAGACTGGTGATGAGATTCTTGGGTTCTGAAAGAGTTTAGGTGAGGACCCTGAGGGAGAACTTAGGGGACCCCTCAAGAGGAGACTTAAGTTGCCTGTGTCAGACCATCCTGGGTGCGTTTCTCAGCCAAGGCCCATGGTCCCGATCTGTTCCCTGCATCACTCCTGTCTATGGTTTGATCCTAGGAATCAGGCTTGTGGTCGAGATGAGTGACCTGAGTAAGCCAAGCAAGACCAAGGAAGATCTTCAGGACCCAGGAGAGGCTCAGGGCCCTGTGGAGGTGCAGCTCTTGGGGGCTGAGGTGGGGGAGGCTGAATCCCCCTTGGCCTCCTCTGAACCTGGGGAGGGCAGCCACTCTGCCTGCTATGAGTTCCTGTGGGGTCCGCAAGCCTAGGCGGAGACCAGCAAGTGGCAAGTCATGGTGTTTCTGTTCAGAGTCAACCAAAGACAGGGGGCCTTCCCACCCTTGTCTGCAGTGGTGGCAAGGAAGGAGGAAAAGGGGGCCTGAGTCAGAGCAGCAGCCAGGTGATCTTTCCCTCTGTGATTGAAGACGGAGCAGTCAGCCTTCAGAAGTGAGGGCCAGGGCCAGTTGAGGGAACCTCTGTGTAGCATCTTTGGGTTCCTGTTCTCTACGATGACATGGAGATTCATCTCTGTTTTCTTTAGAAAATTTCCAAACTTTGATAGTTTAAGAGAAGGCTGATACCGCTGCTGCTAAGTTGCTTCAGTCATGTCCAACTCTGTGCAACTCCATATATGGCAGCCTACCAGGCTCCCCATCCCTGGGATTCTCCAGGTAAGAATACTGGAATGGGTTGCCATTTCCTTCTCCAATGCATGAAAGTGAAAAGTAAAAGTGAAGTCCTTCAGTCGTGTTCAACTCCTAGCGACCCCATGGACTGCAGCCTACCAGGTTCCTCCATCCGTGGGATTTTCCAGGCAAGAGTACTGGAGTGGGTTGCCATTGCCTTCTCTGGACAGAAGGCTGCTGCTGCTACTGCTAAATCACTTCAGTCGTGTCCAACTCTGTGTGACCCCATAGACGGCAGCCCACTAGGCTCCCCCATCCCTGGGATTCTCTAGGCAAGAACACTGGAGTGGGTTGCCATTTCCTTCTCCAATGCATGAAAGTGAAAAGTGAAAGGGGAAGTCACTCAGTCGTGTCTGACTCTTCGCGACCCCATGGACTGCAGCTCACCAGGCTCCTCCATCCATGGGATTTTCCAGGCAAGAGTACTGGAGTGGGTTGTAAAAGAGATTGGACACTCTTCCATTTTGATTTGTGACCCTGAAAGGGATACATTGGAATTGGAATTAGAACTGTTTTGGAGATGTGAGCTTACTTAACAGCAATATTGATGGGTGAGATTTAGACAATAATAAAGGTGATCATAGTAAATTCATGTTTTTGTCCTTTTGAGGTATCATTTTCAAAAACTAAATTATCTCTTTTTACTTTGATTTGTCTGGGTTATTTAAGGAGGTAACAGGCAATTAATCTGAGCTCCTACCCACTGGCTCATTGATTCCGAAGACCTTTACAGAGCCTCTGCTCCCTGAAAGGCCATGTTAGCAGTGAGGACACTAGGAGAAGCAGGACAACCCCCACTCCTAGAGCAATGGTCTAGGAGCCAGAGTCACAGAAGTAAGTTGAAGAGTCGTCCTCTAGTCCCACAGAACAAGTCAACACGGGGCAGGGCAGTGGGGCTCCAGGAGGAGCAACCCGGGGTTAGTGTCTGAGCCAGGTCACTTTGGGGCTTTGGAAAGCTGGGTTCCTTCTGGGAGGGGTGATTTTGATGAGGCTGGATGGTGGCACCCCTCAGTATTGCATTGTGTCTTAGGGGTGATGGGAAAGTCTGAAAGGGATCATTGCTGTGAGGTGTCCTTTTGCATCTTGGATAAACCCCAGAGACATCTCCTTCTGGGGCAGGAAGGAAGGGGTCCTGGCTCTTGGCACATTGCTATTGACCACAGGGGTAAAGGATGTGTTTTCCACCCATATCTGCAAGGAATCCTGGAGAACTTTGGTCACACTCCCTTTGAAGTGATGCCCAAGCAATCCATGAACTACCCTCTCTTTCCTGGTACCAGGGATCCAGAACGTAAGGTGTTAATGAGCTTTAAATTATC
Organism: Bos indicus; assembly: GCF_029378745.1. Lineage (NCBI taxonomy): Eukaryota > Metazoa > Chordata > Mammalia > Artiodactyla > Bovidae > Bos > Bos indicus. The sequence goes on from NC_091789.1 coordinate 40,625,937, forward strand.
TCATTTTTTAATTGGCCATTAATCAACGACCTGATCTTTGTTGGGGCTGCAATGAAGGAATATAATGGTTTGGATGGAAGACAGGCTGGGACAGAGACAAAGAGTGGTTCTTGCTTTTCCTGGAGCAGCTTTTTCCTGCTGGAACACTCCTCAACAACCAAATTTAACAGGCGCTCTAACTGGAAATGGGGCTTCTGGGGTACCTCAAAGGTTAAAAACCTGCTTGCATTGTGGGAGACCTGGGTTTTAGCCCTGGGTCAGGAAGATCGCCTGGAGAAGGGCATGGCAACCCACTCCAGTATTCCTGCCTGGAGAATCGCAAGGACAGAGGACACTGGTGGTTTACAGTCCATGGAATCTCAAAGAATTGAACACAACTGAGCTAATAACACTATGGTCCACTATGGTCTAACTGGAAAAGTTAACTAGTTTTATATATGAATCATCATGTTTGGCTGATTAGCTGTTCCACATCCTATTGAAGTGCATATTCTCGGACATGGCCTGGACCACAGACCAACCAACCCCTTCCCACAGTGGAGAGTGGAGGAGTGTCTGAAGGCAACAGTGTGAGAGATTCTTGCCCCACCATCACAGTGCCAACAGAGGCCAGGCCCTTCCAGATGCATCGCATCCCTCAGGTGCATCCTGCAGCCCAACACATGGGGCTCCTCACACTAGCCGCAGTGAGGGTGGGGAGTAGCTGGAGGGCCTCTGGGCTGGGGACTCCAATGTGGGAATGCCAAGGGCAGAGGCAGGAGAGTGAGGCTGAGAAAGGCAGGCCTTGGACATCATGAGTGCTTGTGTGTACACAACGCAAGTATCCTGAGCCACAGCTTAAAAAACTTGGTGCCACACAAACACACTGCCAGGGCCCACATGGTGCCTGAAGGAGGGGGACCAGAAAAGGCAGCTCCCTCAGAACACAGGGGGTGAGGAGGGGACCAGAGAGGGGGCAGGCAAGAATGGCCACCTAGCCAGGCTGCCACAAATACCACGGTCTTTGGTCCCCTTCAGAGGAGCCAACAGGGTCCCCCACTGATGATCACAGCCTTCAGGGTCGTGTCCCAGTCAGATGAACCTACCTAAAGGAATGTTTTGTCAACCTGTTTAACAGTGCAAAGGCAAGGGAGCAAACTCAGGTCGTGGCCTGCAAGCTCCATTCTAGCCTCCAGTCCTCAGGCTGAAAGGCCCCTGGGCAAGCCTCTTCCACACCCTCTTAGCTCTCCCCTTTCAGACACCAGGCAGTGGCCCTCACACAGGGCAAATGACTCCACTGAGTGGCAGAACTCCACTTTCTCTAGGGGGACAGTGCCCTAGGGTCCTCACACACTGGCCTCTCCAAGGTGCCAGTCTGTTCCCTACATGGTGATTTAGAAGAACAGTGGCCACAAAGGTCAGAGAAGAAACATCTCTAAACCCACTGCCCTATCACCCATGTGCACTGAAGACAGGTGACTTTCAATGGAGTTTTGTCCACTCCCACACATGGACACTCATCCATTTTCAAATACAGGTAGACGGGGGCTTCCTCTGGTGACATCTAGCTCAACAAGTCTGACATGTCTCTGGGAATGAGCGTCTGTAAAGGAAGCCCCTTGAAAGGTGCCTAACCAGTGAGCCAACAAAATCATTTGATGTATCTGCCATCTAGGTAAGGGAGAACAAGTCCACAGTGGTGGTGGGGACAGGGGCAGGGGCAGAGAAGATCAGAGCTGGCCTCAGAGAGGACCAGTGAAATGTTTGTTTTCAATAGAACAGGCTGTACCTTGAGCCCCCAGTCAAGTCCTTCAAAGGGCAGGTACCCACAGACACCCAAGTTGGACATGGGAGGCCAGGATCAGGGGTAGCAGAAGCCCAATCAACCCATTTATGAAGGAAACAGTAATTTTGAGGCAGCCTCCGGGGAGGCTGAATTCGAGGCTCTGGGCAGGGGACAAGAAAAGCACACATACAGGTGTTCCAAAAGTGAGCACTCTAGGGCCAGGAGAGCAGTCTTTATGGGAAGAAATGGAAACTGAAGACAGCAGCCTATGATCTGCAGTGGGATGTTGTCTGGGGGTGGGCAGAGCTCGGGAGGCTGCAAACTCAGCAAAGCACATGGCTGTGCCCTCCCATGTGGCATCCTGGAGAGTCTTTGTCTCAGGTATTTGGGGAACAGTCAAGTGGAACTTGAGGCTGCTCACACTGTGCTCAAGCACAGCTCTACTCTGGGGAGAGCCCGACCTAGGGAGTGGAGGGGGCAGGACAACAGGACTCTGACTTTGGGGCCATCTGAGTAGGACAGACCCACCAGCAGCACCAGCCAGAAGACAACAAAGCCAGAAGAGGGGCAAGGCCAAGGCCAGAGGGTGGGGAGGTGGGACCACCAACACAGGCTAGGCTAACCAGCCCACTAAGGATCCCATCTTCTGGGAGGGACAGTTGCCAGGGGCCCATCTGACCCCTGGGATCTCTCACAGTGGTAACTAAGCCAGGACTCGCCAGGGCCTGGCCCTTAAGCAAAAGCCAACCACAGGCCTGCCCGTTGGTAGGGAGGGGGTGAGGCCAGGGGCACATTTGTCAACCCATACAGGGCCTAGTCCCCTGAAACAAGGCACCTGGCAGCAGACGGGAGCCTTTGCAGGCAACCTGAAACATACTTTTCTGTACTTTCAGAAAAGAGACCAGCTGGGGATCCATCTCTGTCCCCAGACCCCTCCCCCACACTGAGCCAGGGCTGCCTCTCCACATCACCTCTGTGACATCATGAAACAGTTAAGGAAGCTGACCACTTAATTGGCTGCCTGGCCCATGACCCAGATTCTAGAATCTCCAGAGAGTATTTATGGGGCACCCCGACCCTGGCCTGAGGCCCTTCTGCCCTGAGCATTCACTGCTGGGGTAGAGAATGCTCCTGAGCTAGACTGGCTCTATGGCTAGTCAGAGCTCCCACAAGGCACACACAGCCCCGCTGGCCCCACTAACTTGTGGGGAGCCTGCAGCAGGGGACCCCCATGATTCCTCCCCAGATCTAAATGTTGATTCAGGAGAGACTTTGGAGAAGCAGGGTGACCAACCCAAGAGCCCAGATCCAGGTCTCCATGACAATCTGCCCCCACAGGGCCCGAAGCCAGAAATGGCCAGCAAGGAAGAGAACAACACCTTCCTTGGGCTGTCCTTCCCCAGGAAGCTCTGGAGAATCGTGGAGGATGAGGCCTTCACCTCTGTGCGCTGGAACGATGAGGGAGACATGGTGGTCATTGAGGCAGATCTCTTCCAGACAGAGGTCCTCCAGCGCAGAGGTGCAGACCAGATCTTTGAGACAGACAGCATCAAGAGCTTCATCCGTGAACTGAACCTGTATGGTTTCAGTAAAATCTCCCCTTCGGATCACTCTGCAGGGAAGAAGATGATGGTAATGTAGAAAGTCCTTTTGGGGAGGCTAGACTAGATAAGCTGAGTGCTGGACGGGTTTCATTTCCCAGGGGAACGTTGTTCTCATGAGAGGGTGGTTAAGGAAAGAGGAGAACACAAGGTCTGTCTTGTTTCACCACCCACCTTAGACAGGATCCACAGGGGTGACTCCAGACCCTGAGCGGCCACTGAATGTCAGGGACCGCCAGTAACACCTCAAGTGAGGATGGCCCCAGGGGCACTCTAGGGAGCAACATGCTAGGGCCTCATAACCTTCCACAATGAAGAGATCTTGTCTCTATACATAGGCATGGCTGGGACGGTGGTGGGGAGGAGGGTGGCTAGGAAGGCCTCTTCTCCCCCTTGCTGTCTAAAGTGATTCGTTTTCTTTCAGATCTATCGCAACTCCAATTTTCAGAGAGACAAGCCTCTCCTCCTGCGGAACATCCCAAAGAGAAAGAAGCGAGCGGTGGCGACCAGACACTCTCCTCGACTCCACCACAACCAGTGCACCCAAGAGGTGGGCAAGAAAGTCCACAAGGGAACCCCACCTGCTCGCAGAACCCCCAGCCGGCGATCATTTGTGCTCTCTCACCTTTGGTCTATGGGCAGTGTAGCCAGGCGGGCCGGGGCAAACCATCTCCCCAGGGAGCAGGGTGGCCCCAGTGGAAAGGGCACATCCAGCAATACCACGTCTGCACCCCCAGCTACTTCTGGAAGGGGGAGTACAGGGCAAATGCCCGAGAGCCTCCCAGAGTACCCAGATTATGATTCAGTGATGGCTTTGTACAACACCTGTTACTCCCTCCTGACGGCAGCCCTTTCCTTCACGGCCCCAAACGAGGCCCCTGAGGCAGAGGAGGAGCAGGGAGAGTCCTCAGATCACACATGTGTACTCTGTGAGCAGGTCAAGGACAAACCCAATCCCTGACCTCTCAGGTTATTAGGGACACTCAAAAGTACTCTTGTCATAAAAAATTGATTTTTGGCTCTAATAAAGTGGAGCAAAACTACACAGGAGTAAATAAAGAATTGAATGAAAACTGCGAGTCTGTGTTCTTTGTCTGTCCATGCTATTCACACGGCGCCGGGTGAGCCAGATGAGGCTGGAAGCCCACGCCTCATGCAGGCTTCTGTCTGGTCCCCGTGGTCCCTTTTCACTGGAAGCAGCAGCATTTCACATGCTTGGCCAAGGGTCTGGCTCACTAGCCGAGTGCTGAGGCCAGCCAGGACAGGCTGGTCACTGCTCAGCAGACGGCCCAGCCGGGCTCCTGACCTTGGGGTTGTCACCTTCCCTGAGTCATGCACCCTGAAGCAGAAGGGACTTCTCCTTGGTCCCCCAACAATGCCACAAGTTTCTGCTCAGCAGCTGAGCATCTCCAGCTGTTGATCCAGGGGCCACCCCTCAAGAGGCTGACCAGAAAGCAGGGTCACCCCACCGGCCAAGGGCCTTGCAAACACATGACATCAAACCCAAAGACAAGTACAAGGTTTCCACAAAGTGAACACCAGCCCTTGTCACTCTGCCCTCACAGGTGTATTTAGGAGCCTGTCTTTGGATGTGAGGCAGCCAGGCACCGCATCCAACACACATGCTTTATGAGCCAAGGGACACATTAGAGCAGGGCAAGGGTCACCTGCAAGGACAAACCACGGCCTGTTTCTGGGCCTGTGGGCCTCTCTGCCTGCCAGAGGCCTCACTGGCTGCTCACGCTCAGCCCCGCCCCTAGCCTTCCCCCATCACCCCCGGACACTGTTTGGACATCAGGGAGTTTGAACCAGAACAGAGAGGGGAAAACACTAACCAGTTTCATAACAACACATTTCTCTCAACCACCCAGACCCAGCAGGGCCAAAACGAGTGGCGATGCCATCTTATCATAAAGGTCAAAGTCCTGGAGACTCATGCTGAGTCCTGAGCTGCACCACATGAGGGGTATCCCAGACCCCCAACCCGCACCAAGTTGGCATCACACCCCAGGGTGGGGCTGATTGAGACAGAACCAGATGGGCACGTCCAGGAAGCAGTGGTGACTGGACAGTGTCACCATGTACAGGTGTCTTGGCCACCTTCCTCTCGAGAGCCCATCCTGGACAGGCCTCCTGCCCAAAGGGGATCAGGTGCTCGGGGATGTCCACCTGGAAGATGTCCTTCCCGCCCCTCCCAGGGACGGGCTGCAGCAGCCAGTGGGGCTTGGCGAGCACAGTCAGGTACTTCTGTCGAAGGTCGGGTAGCAGGGCTTGATTCTCCAGCTCCTCTACCTCATCGGCATCTAGGTTTTCTGGGCACAGCAAAGCGTCCCCAGTTTCCAGGAGACCTGTGTGCAAAGACAGGACACAGAAGGAGAACAAGGTGATTTAAAGTCATGCCTGCTAGAGACTAAGAGGAAACCCAAGGTGAAGCGGGTCCCCTGGATGAGCATTTTCAGATGGGCTCACCTTGGCGAAGGGAATTCGGTGCAAGGCCAAGCCAGGGAGGGAGTGAAATGAAAGGCAGAGGCCTGGTGCTCCATGAACCCACCTGGCCATGGCCAGTTCTCAGTCTGACCACTGCAGGCTGTAGGGACAGAGAAAGAGGGCTCTGGCAGGAGCCAGCAGGCATCAGGTCCCCAAGGGATTTACCAGCAGAGAGGTGTTGCTGTGGGGCCTCACCCCTGGGGAATCAGGGTACTTGCTCACGCCTGGCTGCTGGCAGTGTGGGTATTGAACCCAGGCTGGGTGCTTTACTGCCTCTCACGGTCTCTGCCAGGCACACAGACATACGTGAGGACACACACACACACACACACACACACACACACACACACACAAAGTGCATGTGCAGACCTAGACCCACCTCTGCTCAGAGCACAAATGGAGACTGAGGCCAGGGAGGTGGTCAGGCACCTCGTGCCATTGTCTCCCAGCCAAGTTACCCTCGCTGTCCCTCTGAAGAAATCTTAGCCTCCCCACCCCCCACAAACTGGTTCAACAGAAAACAAATGGACACAACCCGGCTGAGATCCAGGGCAGCACCAGGGGCCATGCAGGCAGCATGGGGCAGGGCCTCACTTGCCCATGATCACTGAGGCTGAACTTGTCCCCATCCCGCAGCAAGGCCTGGATCTGGGCGAGGCTCATCCTCAGCCTCTGCCCCAGCAGCTCCCTCCAGGCCACATCCACCCAGTCCCAGTGTGCTATGTGGATGGCCAGGGTACAGTGCCAGTGGTCATGTAACACGGGCCGCCATTGCCTCTCCAGGGGCTTGACACCATTTAAGATGAAACCCACTTAAGGCTGTCAGGACAGACAGCTGAACTTCACCTCCCAGGGTTCCAAGGGCTTCACGTGGCTGTGGATACACAGAACCACAAAGGTCAGGAGCCTGACCCAGCAGCCTCCAAACTCACAGGCCTGGTCCGGACTTCCGCTCTACATGCCCGAGCATCCTCCAAGCCTGCTGACACAGAATGTGTGTGTGTGTGGGGGGTGGTCAGAGAGGTCTGGCTTTTTCCATCTGTCTCCATGGGGTCCACTGATGGGAGGGTTGTGCCCCAGAATACCCGTCCTTCACATGCAGTCTGTGGGGAAGTCAGCAAGGAGGGCAGGACAGCAAGAGAGAGGCACATGGTGAGTTCCAAGACAGAGGGCACCAAAACCCTAGGAGCACTGAGGAGGGAGGCTTCACTGGCTTCACAGTGCAGTGGGCAGGTTTTGGTCCTCTCCAGCATAGATGGGCACTGTCCTGGGCTTAGCTTACACCACCCCCAGCCCCTACCCCACCCCTCAGCTCCTGGGCCCATCCCTGCCCATGCTCTGCAGATCTACCATCTTAGACCAGGGTTGATGAGGGCAGATCTGTGCTAACCAACCTGGCTTCTGTCCTGGGGCTGCCCTGGACCTCAGACAGCCTTGCCAGGTATCTTCCCCATGCCTTTGGGAGCCACCTTCCTTGCAGCCCTTCCCACACCACGGCCTCCACTGTTATCAGATGCCCTGGCCCCTGCCCAGAGCCTAGAGAAAGAACAAAGAGAAGGAACCTCTGGGATGGGTGTGCTCCCTGTACTTGCCAAAGTCTGGGACAGCACCATGCAGGGAAATACAGAATTCAAATAACCCGCTAGGTTACTGTCACCTCGTTTGACACCTGAGGAGGCACTGAAGGATAGAGAGATACCCCATAACTGCAAGGGACCTGACCACATGCACCTCTGTCCTCACTTCTTTCCTTATACCTGGAAGGGGGTCCCTGCTCACTGGAGGGGGTTGGAGGCAGAGGAGCAGAGGCGCTGGCCTGAACCTGAGCAGGGTCTCAGCACCTGGCTGGAAGCCTCTGTTTCCACGTGGCTGTGAGGACGGGGACACGGTCCCGGAAGCACCCAGCCCAGAGCCTCCGGGGCATTTCCTTCCCCGAGCACAGCAGAGATGCAGTTCTCACAGGCCCACAAGGCCCCACATGATCTGGCTCCCACCCTGGTGGCCTGCTCTCCTCGACCCTGGATTTACCCCTGGTTGCCATGAAGGCCGTCCATCCTTGGAACATTCCATTGTGTTCCTTCCTGAGAGCCTTTGTAGGGTGTGAGGAATCATATTGTGTCCCCTCAGAGTCAGGTGCTGGAGTCTCAATCCCAAGTACCTCGGTGTGAGTGTGATGTTACATACAAAGAAAAAGTCTTCACAGAGCTGATGGGGGTCAAGTGAGCTCAATAGGATGGATCCTCCTCTAACAGGATGGCTGTCCCCATACAAAGGACATATTTAGAGACAGACTGGCACACAGGAGAACCGGGGTGAAGAGGAAGGTGGAGATCTTCAAGCCCAGACATGACCACCATGGCCAGCAATGCCCGGAAGTGAGGGGGGAAGAGATGTGACAGACTCTCTCCACAGCCCTCATGAGAGCCAACGTCAGCCAACACCTCAACCTCGGCTGCTGGCCTCCTGAACCAACAAGGTTCATACTTTGAGCCACCAGGTGCCATCCTGATGCGACTGCCGGCAAATGAAGCCAGACGATCAGCCTTGCCCTGACATCTCTCTGCCAGGGAAATTGGGGCATGGGGGGATGTCTTCTCTAGTCCCAGGACCTTAGGTACACTCCTCCTCTTCTGCACAACTTCATGTGCATGTTTTCACCTCACACGGTGTCTGTTTACATCTCCCAGTTTCAGGGATCCAACAAGTTACTGATGCTTCCCCCTGATGGAAGGGAAGGGAAAACTCATTCTGCCAATACAGCCACTCAAGATGACCACACACTCACTGAGGAAACCATGCAGGAGGAGGCCTGGGGCAAAGAACACACACCTGAGGTACTGACACACACCAGCAAATGGCCTTCTGCAAAGGCATCCCCCGTTTCCACTCCAGCAACAACAGGCAAGGGTGTTATGTCCTCACACCCTGGCTGGCCCTGAGCATCATCATTTGGTTGAAACTTTGCCCACCTGCTGAGTGACAAAGGGTCACATTTTTCACTGGGTCTGGCTTGGTTCCCAGGTAGCCTGGCTGGCCCCTGGGGCTTGGTCATAGCTATGTCTTCTACTAGGGTATGTGACTGGATCCCAGGCTTGCCAGTTTCCACCATTCAGTTTTTTAGCCAACTCATCCCCTCCTGGGTGCCTCCAAATCTCATCAGTGTGGGTGGAATCCCTGAGCAAAAACGGGCTCAAGTACTTCTACCACTTGAAGCAGAGGGTGCCTGCTTGTTGGCCAGAGGAGAAAACACACTTCTGCCTGCTTGACTGGGCATCTTCACTTGCATGAGGACCAGAGGAACAGGAAGAAAATCATCAGTGACAATACACCAGTCTTGGACAAGCCACCACGGTCTTCTCCTCAGCAGAGGCCTCAGACCACAAGGACACAGTAGGGCCCAACTGATGAGAAACACATGTGCATGTTCCCTTAGGGTTGGTTCTGCTCATCACAGCAGCTGGCCTGTCCTTACGTGGCTGGGTAGGGACCCCACAATGCCTTAGTCAGCAGCACAGAAACCCATCCCGCAGGAGTGATGGTGATTTATAGTCCAGGAGACCCCCGCAAGGAACCAGAGAAAATGACTCCTCTCCTCACACTGCCACTCTGGAAGGATCCTGGGGTCACCATATTCAGTTGGCCGCCCTCCATGGACTTGTGGTTGGGTCCCACCAGGAGGGGAACCATGAACAAGCAGCTGAGCCCTGCAGGGTCAGGCCTGGGTGGGGGCTGCTCATAGGGGGAAGGTGGGGCTCGCTTGGGGTCACAGTCTGGGGGTGGAGTATGAGGCTGGAAGGAGGTCAAGGATGCCTTCACACGTGTCCCAGGGCATCACCAGGACACACACATGGAAAGAAAGCAGGTGGGGACTGTGGCCATGGAGGGGACCTGAATGTGCTGCTCGGCCGCATGGCAGGTGCTCCTGGTCCCAGAGCCTGGAAAGCCCTGTCTGGAGGTAACCTCCATGCATGAAGCAGGTCCCCCCTTCCTACAAACAGAGTGAGTCACGGGCACTTTGGGATGGCTGGACTGTGGCCGCCAGGCAGGACAGTGGTGCACCACCAGGACCGAGACTGCTGAGAGTGCTGGCTGGCCTCAGTTGCATGGCACCCACAAACACTGACACCTGTCATTTCTGGTGTGTACGGCTGCCTGTACACATGCAGGCACACATTTACATAGACACGCCCATACACAGACACGCACATATGAACAAAGGCGCATTCCTTCACTGGCCCTGTCTGCTAGGAGATGAAACAGAATCCACCACACTCTGAGGCACCTGGAAGGTCAGGCCGGGAGGAACCTGCAGATCAGCGGCCTGGAGAAGGACCCAGAGGAGGACCAGGAAGTGAGCGGCTGGGAAGAAGAGAGAGGCGGAGGCAGGAGGAACAGGGCAAGGAGTCAGAGGCTGAAGTGTGGGAAAGACCTGGGTGAGAAGGAGCTTCTGGAGAAGGAGGCAGGGTGGGGTGAGGCTGGGCCTGGGTGGAGCCATCACAGGCGGGGTGAGGCTGACAGGATTGAAGTCCAGGGAACCCACGGAGAGTGGGTCTGTCTAGCTTCATGGCGGAGGCCAGACTGTGCCCTTTTGAGTCCTTGCCATAGGCGTCCAGTCCGTGAGACTCAGCCAGAGTCAAAGTGACTGCGACCCAGGGTCTTCAGCAACTGCATCTGAGCTTCAGAGTGGACCCCAAGGGCCAGGGAAGCAGGTAGAGGGGCAGCTTCTGGGCAGAGTTTCCCATCTCTGGGCTGAAAGCCCAGGCTGGCTCCCCTCCAAGCCAACCTGGGACTGGTGGCCAATGCTGAGCAACAGTCTATTTTTTTGGAAAAGGCAGAATAAAATCCTCACTGTGTTTCCTGCTGCCCCTGGGACCTGAGATGTCTCAGAGAAAGGCAGCTTCACCTTCAAAACTGTTTCCTGTCCTCTTCCTCTCGTCTGGGGGCTCAGCCCACCCAGGGCAGCCACCTGACTCTGCTCCTGACCGCCACCCTCCCTGCTGTGTCCCTGCCTCCCAAGTGACTGATCACAGTAAATACTCTTTTTCCTGTCCCCACTGCTACTAGCTGAGCTCAGGCCTCATGGCCTGGGGCTGGTGCTGTCAGCCTACAGCCCCCTATCAGTCTGGACCCCTCTTGTCTCTCCTCCTCCAGACAGCATTGCACACACCACTGATTCTGTGTAACACCACAAGCACATCTGTCCTCAACCCTGGAAGGAAAGCACAGTGGAGCCCTCTCCTATTTAAGCCCCAACCCATCTGTGGTACCTTGGGGGGCTTCCAGTAGTCCCAGGTCTCCTTCCTTGTCACCCAGCACTCTGTTAGCTGTGCTGGCCCTGGGCTCTGTGCAGAGCTCATCTGGGCCCCCACACTTTCTCATGCAGTTCTGCCCCTGGACCATTGGCCAATCTTGTCCTGCCCCTGGACCTCTGGCTCCTCTTGTCCTGACCACCTACTGTCTTCCCTCCAGGCACGACTGTAACACCCCTTTCTACATTTGCCCAAGTATCAGGCACTCTCATCTGGGAGTTCTGGGGCATCTTGCATCTTCCTGCTGCCCGCCTTTGTCCCCTACTTTCTCCCAGACTGTGGCAGTTGTGCATGAGTCTGGACCCCCACAGGGTCGCTGAGACCCAGGAAGGCAAGGCCAGGATCTCCTTGGTTCCTGTTAGCTGGGTACCCACACAACTGCTGCTGTGGGAATGTTGAGTCAGCAGGCAGCCTGCTCTCTCCTTGCAGAAGCCTCCTGACCACAAGTTGAAGGGCAGGGGCTGCCTCCTGAATTTGAGGCCTCAGCACTGTGGGGACCCAAGCAATCAACACAAACTCCCTCATGCTGGCGCCCCACTCCTCGCCCCAAGACTGGTTACCAGCTGCCTCCAGACACCCCAGACACATATGAAACCAGTAGTGGTTTCAGATCATGAGGGAGGGTCCTGTGAATAGTGGATGGGCTGCTGCTGTTCTTCCCACATCCTGGTTTTGAACTATACCTCGCCCAGCGAACTGGACACCTATGAAGTGTGGCTGCTGATGGGGGCAGCTGTGAGGCCCTGCTCCATGGCATTGCTCTGCACCTGTCCCTTCCCTGCTGCTGGCCCCAGCTCTCCTCACGTGCCCAGATGTGAGGACTGAGCCATGTGGATTGCTGCCTCCGAACCCCACCTGGATCTCTGAGGCTTGATGAGGGTTCCATTTTGTCCCTGCTGTATGTTTGTGGGCAGCACTGACCTGGGACAGGCTCAACCCAGATTCTCGGTTTCCCTTGTGTCCTCCTTGGCCGATGTGTTTTCCTCTCTGAAATGCCTGTTACCCATCTCTCCGCTGAGCTCTGTGTCCTATCTGTACTGAGTTGTGGGCACTTCTTTCAGGGTGTGGGTGCTCATCCCGCCCTGGTGTTTGTATTGCAGATTCGTCCTCTTCTGTTTGGAGGCTAGCAGTGGACTCAGTATTTACCTAGTGTCTCGGAGCCATAGGTGCCCCACAGGTCAGCCTGTGTCTGTCAGGTCCTCCCACCGGGGGCCACCATCCACCCCCAGGCTTGGCACCTGGAGTGAGCAGTCCCTGAGGAGACGCTGCCTTGGCATCCAGCACTCTGCCCGTGAGAGAGGGCTCCTTCACATCTGTTTCAGTCCCTTGGTACCTGCCTAGCTTTGGTTCTGGGCCTTAGACTCCCACATGCAGGACAAGCCCAGGGGCAGCCATGTAGCTTCAGGAGGTCAGCCAGACCTACTTCCCCTCTGTCCCCAGGGCAGCTCCTGTTGACTGCACCTCTCTCCATATGGCCCAGATGGAGGGGCCAGCCTGAGAACTGGATGCATTTCTGATTTAATCTCAGTTCTGATGCAGTTATTTGAGAAGATGTGGCACACATGGGACCTGTGGACATGGATGGCCACTCTGCTGCTGCTCCTCAGGGTGCTGACTGCCCAGGGGATGGGGCACCACCCAGGGGGGGCTGGGGGGTCTTCTGTGACCCTCTGACGCTGCCCTGCTTGCATTCACATCACAGGCTTTTATATCACGTCTGACCAGAGGATGGGAGATGCTGGTTTCCACATGTCCATCACTCCCAAGCTCTGGGGTCTATGGGGGCTTCACTGTCCTCCATCTGGGCAGGTTGGCCATGACCTGGGTGCCACAACCCTCAGCACTGGAGGGGGCTTCTGGACACCAGGCTGCGGCCCACAGAATGGATCCAGCTTAGTTTGTGAGAACGAGAAGCAGGGAGGGTGGACTGAAGTGTGCGTTGCCATCCCATACTCATGGTGAGAGGACTTCAGTGAGTAGACTCTCCTGCTCTGGGTGGGAGCCCCATCCAGCTACCTTTTGAATGCTGTGTGCCCACCATGGCGACTTGGCCAAGCACAGAGAGGGTGTGAGGAGTCAATAGCAGAGGATGCCCATAAAGTGTCACCTTAAGTGAGAAGGTTATCCAGTTCGTGAGTGGGGCGTGTATCCCCCCTCTTTTTCTATGCGTTTCTCTTTTAATCGATGGAGTTCACACAGGGTTTCCATTCGGCCTTACCATCTTTTCCTCACATCACATGTTCCCCCAGGTTCTGAAGGACTCCTCGACAGATGTCTCACTAAGCCCTGCACCTGGCTGTGGGGGATACTGCATTCCAGGTCCCCCAGCTCAAGACCAACTGACAAATCCTCAGGACTGGGCCCATGTCCCTTGCCCCTTGACCCCCTTGTGCCCAGAAACCCCAGCCCAAGGGGTGGTCCAGAAGGGGTTGCAGAGTCAGAGTTAACAATGTCTCTCATGTTGTGTCACATTGACTGTGTGTCTGGCAACCTCCACCCCTCTGGTGGTCCCACCTCACTGTGTGGGTTCACCATCTCAGAGCCTGAGGTCCCTTTGGGAGGGGATGGGGTCATTCCCGTGTCTGTTTGCTGTGGTATGGCAGCATCCTTCTCCCGGGGTCCTGCCCCATTCCTGTTCCTCAGTTCCAGACCTGAGAACTAGCTCAGTGGCTGAACCTGGGCGAGGGATCTTGACCTGTTTACTGGGATGGCTGCCCTAGGCCTCAGTGTCATTTAGACTATACCTTGGTTGGTTACCCACCTATCTAGCTTCCAGGAGGCCGTGTTGTGTTGACTACTTGCCCTGCTCTGTGGGTCCGGCCTCCTGGGAGGCGGCAGCCTTCGTCATGGTCCCTGGCTCCTGGCAGCTCAGTGCAACCCCATGACCTCTGCTGCAGCCCCTGGGCAGCAGGTATGGGGGAAGGGGGGTGTTGTCCATCTCCTCCATCACCCAGCCCGGAATGCCCAGCCTGTGTTGCACAGTGATTTTGCTCTGCTTGGTGGCTGGGCAGTAGATGATCAGCTCTTCCCGCGCTTCCTTGGTTTTTGTGCTGGTAGTGCCGTGGGTCCTGCTGCAGATCAGGGCAGCCAGCTCCCCTGATTTCTGGGACAGAGGGGCACCTATGGTGGAGGACTCTGGTCCAGTTTGCTCCCTGGTGGGGGAACCAGCTCTTTATGGGGTGGGGAGGTGGGCTGCTCCTGCAGGCTCAGAAGTTCAGAGATGTCTGGGATGTCCCGGTCTTCTAGGGCCTGCCTCCCAGTCTCCCTGGCCTTCATGTCAGGGATGCATGTTTTCCCAAGAGGACATCCAATGCCAGTGGGTCAGGCCTGCCTTGGTGGAACATTCAGTGTCTTTGAGATTCAGCCACTCCTATTGAATCTTGGGCCGATGTTTGTCCACTGCCTGAAGCTTTGTCAGCTTCCAGGGAGACCCTGGCCACCATCCCACCTTGGTTCTCACTGTTCTTCATCCTGGGCTGGTCATCCGCCTGAAGACAGCAAAGATAAGAAGTCACTACCCTCTATTCACCCCACATTCCACATGCCTGGATCTTACTTGCTGGGGAATTCCTCTCCCCTTGCCAGCCCAGAAAAGTTCTAGCAGCTGGACTGTGGTCTTGAGCCCAGGTCTGAGTGCACATAGACTACCCCCAGGATGGGTCCTCATAACCAGTGGGACAGGGATGTCAACCAAGTACCGGGCCCATCTTGCCACTTCTACTTGGACCACTCCAGGGCCAGCCTTCTTGGTATGGGTCCTTTGTGAGGCTGTTCACACGGGTGGGGAGGGTGGGGAGTTGGTGCTGGAGGCTGGCTGGGGACTCACTACCAAGGGGACAGGGAGCAGGCATGGTTGAACAGGGCATCCCTTCACCTGTGATGTTGACCTGACAGTTCCTGCCAGCCCATCGGGAGGTGCATAGCACAGACAGGCATTGGAGGTGTCCACAGTGGGCCCTGGTGTTCAGGACCTCACAGTGCCTGAGGCCTCGTGATTGCTATTGACCGAGCAGGAAAACAGAAACCAGGATTTGGTGCCCAAGCAGTGGCTGTGTGTACACACAGGACACCAAGTGCTTTTGCCCAGGTGGCACCACACTCTGCCCTGCATGCAGCCTGGTGGGAGGGGCTCTTGGCATCTTTTGCATCAGACAACTGCTGGGTTGGGCAAGAGAACTGCTTCCAGTGTGCTGGTCACAAGCTGCCGAGGACCAGCCCCGGCTGATCCAGGGTACTCGAAGGAGAGACGGCGTCGGCGAGGGTCAGGATACGATAGCTTCAATTAGATATTAATTAGAGATATAAAGAGTAATAGAATAAGGATAGCTCAGTAGGAAAATTCAGTGGAGAAAAGAGGCTGAGTAGCTTGGTTTACGCGGGAGACCAATAAAACTTCAAGACAAGAAGCTTGCACCACTTACGTAGGCCGCAGGCGTCCTTCCGTTCTCCCGAAGGAGAGGAGACACTGAGGCCTCCCCGGTCGGATCTTAGAAGCCCAGGCATAATTAGTAAGCATGGTGGGTTCCGCGCTCCAGATGGAGACTCAGCCAGAGGGAGAGAGAGACATGGGGAGACCAGTATTTCGAGAAACTGATCCCAATTCTTTATTTTCCAGAGTCTGTTTTTATACACTAAGATGTTATACAAAAGTCACGTGGGGACAGCAGTCCTGACTTTTATTAAAGTCAGGTGCTTCACACAAATGTATACAGAGGTCTTAGGGGTGTTACATCATCTTCTGGCCAGGGGGGCCTGCTGACAATTTACGACCCTCTCCTTGTGACAGCGGTCAGTCAATCAGGACACTTATTTCTCCAGGGCTGATTATTCTCAAAACAGACGCCACCCAAATAAAGTTACATTCCTACAGGGTGAGGGTGTAGTGGGTTTTAGTTAAGGAAAGAATTTACTTAGCCTAAGGTCTAACGTGATTAATATCAAAGGTTAATTCTATATATTCATTAATGTGTGTAAGGGCAGGGGATGTGGAGACTTAGCAACAAACATTGGCTCAACAAATGAAAAACCCTTCACCAACACAATTTCTAATTAGCCCATTATACTTATACTAATAGTTTTCTAACTTTTCTAAGGAACCTGTTTTTAGAAGGTTTAAAGCATCTTGTGCTTCTCACGGTTGGGAGGCTGTGAGCGATCACATGTGGCCGGACAAGCCTGTCAGGCAGGCCAGAGAACCTTCAGAGGAGTTTGTAGGTTAAAACACTCTTATCACGCCCAGGAATTATTATAAACTGGAGCTCTAAGTTAACTCCTTCTCCAAAAGAGGTGGTGGGGGACAGCCCCCCGTAAAGTCAGAGGTGTAGGTGAGCACAAAGTAGTAAAGTAGGCAGGCTCTGGTTATGGGGGTAGATGCTCGAGGAGTTCCAGGGGGACTCCTGAGGCTCGATCCCGCCTTTGCGTATGTCGAGCCTCCTTCCTCATGACCTTTGTCACGGGCGGAGTACCTCACTCTGGCCCCCAACATCTCCCCCTTTTTTATTTCTTAAAACAGCCAGATGCAGCTCAGTCGCGAGCCTCCGAATGCTCTGCCGGAGAATCCTGACAATACAAGGAAGAATGATTATGAGAAGTAGAATTAGAGACTAGGGATATTAGACAGAATATTTTTTCCAGAGAAAAAGTTAGAGAAGGTGTGAAAAAAGTCATTAGCTGCTCCAGTGGCGGTAAAATCCAGTCGAGAGTGTTCCAAGGTCTGTATTTGATTATGAAGTTTCCCTAAGTCCAGGCCAATATCAGAACTGTTCCAAACACCTGAGATATGATTTTTAATCTTTTCCCATTCATAATCTGTCTCGTTTACTTTCAAAGATGTCACGCATATCCACGTGTAATCAGCGTGGCATGTCAAAGCCATCTTCACCTTCAAAGCCTGTAACTCAGTCCCAATATGCATAATTGCTTCTTCTAAGGCGTCTACTCTCATCTCCAATTTTCTATCTATAGCTTCCTGAGTTGCTAGAGTTAAAGAAACAATTTTAGACATGGTATCAACATATTGGGCGGTATGCACTTGTTGAGTCAATGATATTGCTGCTGCAGTAACAGAACTAATTGCTGCTATTAAAGCTGCTATTCCTAGGATAAGCAAGACCACAAACCGTCGCAATCGCATTAAATCCTGCAGTTGTTGTAACACAGTAAGACCATAGCTATCATATAGGCACCATAAGATAGGGTGGGCGTTGTAACACCACAAAGGAGCAAACATTACATTGAGGGTTTAAATAAGATGAAAGCATACATTGTTCACAAGTCACTACGTTAGGTCCACCTGAATAATTCATGCCTACATTAAGTTTGTTGGAGTCATTAGTAAAAAGGAAAACATAAGGCAAGGGTGGATAAGCTAAAACAGAATAAGTAGAATTATTTTCTGGTTGGAGTTCACGCTGCAGCTGCCCTGTCAGTCTCGCTGGGATCTCGATGTTTATCTTGTCTTCCCTGCCGGCGGGCTCCTCTTTTGTGATCGAAGCAATGGGGGAACTGGGTGTCTGGGGGTCTGCAACATGGAGAATCAACCTGTCCCGGATCTAAATTGGAGAATTTGCTTCCTGTGGAAAAATACAAGCACATCCTCGACCGCTAGTTAATAATGGGTCAGGACCCTTTCATTGTCCTGAGAGGAGGTCCTTCCATTTAACTAATGGTTTTACATTTAATTGCTCCAGGCATCAATGACGAAGCATTGCAGTAGTTCCAGCGGAATCGGCATTTAAAATATTTATTACAAAAAGAGCATGTTGCAAGATTTGATGGGGAGAGCTATACTTAAACTCCCCTTCTTTTAATTTTTGAATTTGAAGCTTTAATGTTTGATGTGCTCTTTCCACAATGGTTTGTCCCCGGGGATTATAAGGGATGCCTGTATTGTGTTTAATTTGAAACTGTAAACAAAATTCCTGAAAAGACTTAGAAATGTAAGCAGGAGCATTGTCAGTTTTCAGAGCTTTTGGTAGGCCCAAATATGAAAAACAAGTAAAGAGATGCCTCTCCGGTACGAGAAGTTGCAATAATGACATGAGAAAAGGTATAACAAAGGACAGTTTTCCAAATGAAGAGACATGAGTTACATCCATCTGCCAGAGTACGTTAGGTTTGAGACCATGAGGATTAACTCCCGTAGGTAGACTATATTATAAACAGTGGGGCAGTGTAAGCAAGAGTGCACAATCTCCCTAGCAGTTTCTCTGGGAATTTGGAATTGATATCTTAAGGCAGTAGCATATTGATGATGAAGTGAGTGAGAGGCTCTGGCTTCCTCAATCACCGTAGCCACTGCATTTCTGGTTAACAAGTCAGCCAAGTCATTAAAGGCATTTAAAGGGCCGGGCAATCCGGAATAAGCCTGAATGTGTCCAGTGAAAAATATTTTATTTCTTTTCCAAATTTGTTGCTGTAATTTAGTTAACAAATGAAATATGGTAGTTTTATTTTCAGACAAAAACCGCAGTTTCAATGTGTGGAAACAACCTGACAATATACTGAGAATCAGAATAAAGGTTAAATTCTTCATCTGCAAACATAGCAAAAGCCTCTATGACTGCTGTTATTTCAGCTTTTTGAGCTGAAGTTTCCCGTGTTTCTAAAACCTTTTGGTGATTTTTAGTGACTATGGAGGCTTTACCATTTGCTGACCCATCAGTAAAAACTATTTGAGCATTTGGAATAGGAGATTGTTTACATCTGACAGGAAAAATAACTGGATGTCTGGATATAAAATTTAGCAAAACATGTGAAGGTAAATGATGCAAAAATTTTGACCAAAATAATTTCCTACGGCAATCTGCCAGTCCTCATCAAACATTAGAAGAGCATCAAGTTGTTCCTTATTATATGGAATTACAATTTCTGATGGCTCTTTACCAAATAATTCAATGCTCCTCTTTCTCCCTTTTAATATCAACGTAGCTATCAGTCCTGGATAAGAAGCCACTACTTTTTTAGCTTGGGCGGGGAGATGGACCCATTCTAGGGGGCCGTTTTGCCATAAAACCAATTTTTTGTCTGGCTACCCCAATTACACCTACGGGGGTTTTATGGTAAAAGAATTGTCAAGCAGTTGTCAATTTAATTTTTAAAATTTACATTTTAAATTTTGGGATATGTTAATTTAGGTCTAATGTTTAGTTTAGGTCTGTGTATAAATTTAAATAATAAATGTATAACCTCCTTATCTCATTTTGGTATACAGATATATCTAAATGCAAAATGTATTTATATATGTATTTATACATGGCAACAAGTATAAACTTATTGACATAATCAATATACTTGAATTAATCTTTATAATTAATGTTAATTAATATATATTACAGCAATACAACACGTACACAGCTAATACCAGCCAACACAAACCAATGTACTGCAATAGTACATGTCACACATATATAATTATACAGTATATAGAACATATATCATCACAGCACATCAAACCATACCAATTAATATCAACCACACACATTATATTACTGCAATATATATTTGATTATATGGTATATATATAATATGCATATACAGTATACATACCAATTTATATACAGATTAATTAAGTATAGATCCATAAATAGAATTAGGTATACCTCTATTATATTTTATTTATACCCATACCTAATTAGGCGAACTGCAATTAGGCAAATATATTTATATTATGTATTTATAATAATATATATAGTATTATTAATTGTACCGCCTGTTGATCACTAAGAAATTGAGAAAACCCTTCTCTGAGTACCTCCTATTTGAGACAGCATGTCCCTCCCCCATAGGGTAAAGGGGAGCGTAGGAACTACGTAGGGTTGGAAAGTTCCACAGGTATCTTCAAACTGCCAATCTAACATTTTTGAACTTTTAACTACTGTGGGGGCTTGAGGGCAAATGAAACAAAATTTGACCCCTGAAATTTATCAGGGCAACTTGCCAATCATCACTACTTTGTAAAAGACTTGTAGTTGATCCTTATTGGGAATTACTATATTTGCTACTTCTTTTCTAAAAAGTTCCACACTTCCTTTTTCCTCCTTTTATAATTAATTGTGCCACCAAGCTGGGATAAGATAAAACTATTTTTCTTGGGGTCACTGGTAGATGGAACCAATGGGCCTTTTTGTCACAAGCATCCTGTAGGTGTATGTTTTAGGGCAAGAATAATTTAATCTCATCTTTTGGTAATATTAACCCTAATTAACTGACCATTTAAAGTCTCATACACTTCAACAAGAGCTAACTCTGTCTCATTAGTCAACTTTCTCTTAGAACTGGAATTAGGATCAATTTTTAAGCAATCAAATAAAGGCTTTAAATCTGCAGTAGTCAGCTTTAAATGAGGGCATATCCAATTAATGTCCCCTAATAATTTTTGGAAATCATTTAAAGTTAGTAAACAATCTCTCCACAGCTTCAAAGGGGCATTATCAGTTTTTAAAACTTTTGGCACATCTAAATATGAGAAGCAAGTAAAGAGGTGTTGCACAACATCTTTATAAGCTTCTCCAGTTTTTGTTTTGTAACCTAAATCTGGTCTATAGCTTTTTAGATGACAAGCAACCATCTAATCTTTGCTTGAATACTTCCAGCAACAGGAAACTCACTACTCTTCAAGGTTTTAAACTCTCCCTCACCTTTTTTTTTTTTTTTTTTTCTACAGCATTCTCACCCCACATATCACTTTCTCTAATCCCACCAACTCATTTTTAGTAGTATGTGTGGGCCAGGAACTGGGCCAGTCTTTTCCAGCAATGCTAAGAGACGTCTGTTCTTGTGTCTAATAGCCCTGACATTTTATTTTCTTGAATTAAAAGATCTTTTAAAGGCCTTGGAGCTGTAATTCCCTGCACCCAAAAGGCTAGATCACTAAATCCAAATGTTCTGTGGCTCCTAGCCTGAGAAGTCAAGGTTTTTCCTTGTCTGATAATAAGGTAAAAAGCAAAAGCTGTGTTACTCTTTGACCTTTATTAATTTGCACAGTTTTAGTAGGCGGTGAGAACAAAACTTTAATTTCTCAATATAATCAGAATCTACTACACCATGCACCACCGAAATTTTCTTTTTCTTTATTTATTTATTCTTTTTCTTTCTTTCTTTCTTTCTTTTTTTTTTTTTTTTTTTTTAGAAAGCGAGCTACGCCCTAGCACAAGTCCTACAATGCCCTCAGGTAGGGGGCCAGCCACTCCCGTTGGAATTGGAGTAACCTCGTCAAGGGTTAATATTGTTGCTAAATCCCCTTACCGTTTGGCTTTTCTCTTAGCCTGGGTGAGACCCCCCTGAGGGGGTTTTCTCCAAGGAGCATATTGTATACGCAGTCTGTTTTAAAAGCTCCACTGTTTAAAAAACTTTTTATCTTTTTCAGGCTTAGGCAACACTTTGAGAGGCTTTGGGGGCAAAGTGGGGAACTCTTGGGCCCTGGAAGGCGCAAACGGAGGCGGCGGCTATCGCCCCAAATCAGAAAGTGGTGGATAAGTTTTGTTTTTTTTTAAAAGTTTGCGCAGAGGGGGAGGTAGCTCGCCAGGGCGTCTGGCCACAGTGTCCTGTAAGTCCTCTCCTCTCCTCTGCTGATTTTTTCTTACTTCTTCTCTTTAAATCTTTCTCAAGTTTTCTTTCCCTCACTCTCTTTTTTCCTTCCTTTTCTCTTTTCTTTTACTTTCTATCATTTCCTTTTTGTTTCCCTCTTTCATTCTCCCTTCTTCCTTCTTACTACCTTCTCTTTCTTTAGTTTCGTTTCCTTTACCCTCTTTCTCTCTAACTTTTTCTTTCCTCCTCCCTCTCTTTCTCTCTGTATCTCTTTTTCTAACTTCCTTTTTTTTTTCTTTTTCTATCTTGCTGCATTCCCTGATTCCTTCCTCCTCCGATCCTCTCTCCTTTTCACTCTTTAGTTCTTTTTCTATCTTTAGATCTTTCTCTATATTCTTTCCTTTTTTCTTTTTCACTTTTTTCTTTTTTCTTTTTATTTTTCTCTCTTTCTCTCTTTTTTTTTTTTTTTTGCTTGGGTGAAGCCCCCCTGAGGGGGTTTTTCTGCAAGGAGCAGGCTCTGTATATTGTGTATTTTTTAAAAGCTGCTTTGTTTAAAAATAAAACTTTTTTTATCTTTTTCAACCTTAGGCAATGCTCTGGGAGGCTTTGGATGTAAACTGGGGAATTTTTAGGCCCTGGGAGGTGCAAGCGGAGGTGGAGTAGTCGCCTTAAATCAGAAATTGTTGGATAAATTTTTAAAGGTTTGTGTAGAGGGGGAGGGGGCTCGCCAGGGCGCCCGGCCGCAGCGTCCTGTAAGCCCTCTCCTTCCTCCGGAGGTAGAGCACAGTCTCCCTCCTTTTCTTCGTCAATGGCAGAAAATATGATCTGCGCAGAAGGTGGAGACCCACTACCATCCACTGCTATAGCCTCTCCCATAGGCTATCCCACAGCCTCATGATGAGGATCCAGAACATTTTTAATCATATTTATAGGATAAGTGTTTAGTTGTTTTTTTCACCTTCACCCAAGTATCTAAATTAACAGTAGCTTTAACAGTTTCAAGATTACTTGTATAAAGAGTTGCCATTCTTAGTTTCAGTGTTATCCATGTCAGAAAGTTAAATATAATAGAAGATAAAGCTTTTAGCTTTCAAAAGATCAGGCTTTTCTTTGGCCTTTTAACTTCAGAAACCATTTTTTCTCTCTAACTCTAACTCTTTAACACTTTCAACACTTCCCACTCCTCTCGCCCTGTCTATCCTACAGGGGGGTCCGTGGCACCCTTGAGTGGGGTCCTAGCCGTCCCGAACACTGGAAGAACAATAGGGCTGATGGCCCAGATTGTTCCGGGGGAGGAACAGTAGGCTGATGGCCCAAACTGTTCCAAGGGAGGAGCAGTAGGGCTGGTGACCCAAACTGCTCCGTGGGGGAACAAGAGGGCTGGTGACCCAGTTGTTCCGAGAACGGGGAGCAATAGGGCTGATGGCTCTGATTGCTTTGGGGAGCTTACCTTCGAAAATCCCTGTCTCGGGCGCCACCTGCCGAGGACCAGCCCCAGCTGATCCAGGGTACTCGAAGGAGAGACGGCGTCGGCGAGGGTCAGGATACGATAGCTTCAATTAGATATTAATTAGAGATATAAAGAGTAATAGAATAAGGATAGCTCAGTAGGAAAATTCAGTGGAGAAAAGAGGCTGAGTAGCTTGGTTTACGCGGGAGACCAATAAAACTTCAAGACAAGAAGCTTGCACCACTTACGTAGGCCGCAGGCGTCCTTCCGTTCTCCCGAAGGAGAGGAGACACTGAGGCCTCCCCGGTCGGATCTTAGAAGCCCAGGCATAATTAGTAAGCATGGTGGGTTCCGCGCTCCAGATGGAGACTCAGCCAGAGGGAGAGAGAGACATGGGGAGACCAGTATTTCGAGAAACTGATCCCAATTCTTTATTTTCCAGAGTCTGTTTTTATACACTAAGATGTTATACAAAAGTCACGTGGGGACAGCAGTCCTGACTTTTATTAAAGTCAGGTGCTTCACACAAATGTATACAGAGGTCTTAGGGGTGTTACATCATCTTCTGGCCAGGGGGGCCTGCTGACAATTTACGACCCTCTCCTTGTGACAGCGGTCAGTCAATCAGGACACTTATTTCTCCAGGGCTGATTATTCTCAAAACAGACGCCACCCAAATAAAGTTACATTCCTACAGGGTGAGGGTGTAGTGGGTTTTAGTTAAGGAAAGAATTTACTTAGCCTAAGGTCTAACGTGATTAATATCAAAGGTTAATTCTATATATTCATTAATGTGTGTAAGGGCAGGGGATGTGGAGACTTAGCAACAAACATTGGCTCAACAAATGAAAAACCCTTCACCAACACAATTTCTAATTAGCCCATTATACTTATACTAATAGTTTTCTAACTTTTCTAAGGAACCTGTTTTTAGAAGGTTTAAAGCATCTTGTGCTTCTCACGGTTGGGAGGCTGTGAGCGATCACATGTGGCCGGACAAGCCTGTCAGGCAGGCCAGAGAACCTTCAGAGGAGTTTGTAGGTTAAAACACTCTTATCACGCCCAGGAATTATTATAAACTGGAGCTCTAAGTTAACTCCTTCTCCAAAAGAGGTGGTGGGGGACAGCCCCCCGTAAAGTCAGAGGTGTAGGTGAGCACAAAGTAGTAAAGTAGGCAGGCTCTGGTTATGGGGGTAGATGCTCGAGGAGTTCCAGGGGGACTCCTGAGGCTCGATCCCGCCTTTGCGTATGTCGAGCCTCCTTCCTCATGACCTTTGTCATGGGCGGAGTACCTCACTCTGGCCCCCAACAACAAGCCATCTGCTAGCCATGGTGTAAGCACAATCTGATGGGAGAGGGCAGGTTTGGGTGCCAAGAAAAAGTGCATTCAAGTCCAAGGACACCTGTCCTGTAAGAGGCTCCTCCACTGTGCAGGCCCTCAGGTATTCCCTCACACCTGCATCACTCAGGGCTCGGGGTGGAGAGGTTGGAGCACATCTTCCAGGCAGACCTGTAAAGTGCAGAGCTTGATACGAGGCAGAGGTTGGGGAGCATGAAATGTGGGGGACCAAACACTGACTCACATCAAGGGACCATGGAGGGCTTTTTAGACGGGAGGGCCATCTTGGCTGGGTCTTGTAGTGAAGAGGGTCTCCTTCGCTGGAAAATGGAGGAAGGCCCGCCAAGAGTTAGACCCATGGAGGGAACTGAGCCCAGGTGTGTAGCTGGAGCAGGCGAGCTTGTGGAGGGCCTGCAGCCTGACACCATCTGTATAGGTCCTCTGAGGGATTTTTAGCAAAGGATTTCTAGAGACTTTGATGTGCTGTGAAGTTTCATCCATTGCCTGCAGAGGCAAGTCTGCGAGCAGGTATGTGCAGCAGCCAGGAAGGCTGGGGAGGCTATGGTCCTCCACAGAGGTGGTGTGCAAGAAAGAAGACACTCTGTTCTGCCATCTCAAACCTGGATTGGTCCCCAGCACCACCACTTCTGGAGTGTGAGTCTCAGCAAATCACTCCCTCTCAGAGTCTCCATTTGTTTATCTGAAGGATGAGCACAGTGTGAAATGTGCCCATTACTAGTAATACTATTTATTTGTGTATCTGATGGGAGTGAGCCAGTCACTGGATGATTCACACAAAAGCAGTCTGTAAACCAGAAAGCACCTACTATGAATACTGGTTGAAGAGGCATCTCTTTTGCCAAGAAAGCTTTCCCCAGAATGAGTGGGAATGCAGGCATGTACCTTGAAGTCTGCAGCTGGGAGACAGGGAGACAGCAAGGATCCTCAGATTAGGAAAGGGGGAAGAGATGGACACCATTGGCCCCCAGTGTCAAAGGTTCTATAGGATGTGGCCTGGTTTGGGGCTTGAGAGCCACTGGTGGATTTTGAGCAAAGATGTATATAGTGGCCCCTGGAGACAGGCATTGTGAGCTGAGTCAAACTGCAAGGATTTGTGAACTGGGGGGAACCAGTGCTAGGACCACAAGTTCCTAGCAGGACTAGGAATCTATGAAGCTGTGAGCCTCTTCCCTGAACTGTGCAGGAGTCAACATCTGCCTGCTGCCTCAGGTCCATAATCTGCTGTCCACCATTCTATCACCCAGAACACTTCAGCAGCCAAGTGTTTTCACCAGATTGACCTAAACACTTTTGGTAGTAAAACAAAAAATGGATGATACCAAGAAGCTATTTATAGTATCCCGAATTTTCTCTATGTAGCCCACTTGGTATTAACAGTCATATGGTTCACTGCAGTCGTGTCAGTGTGTTTGCATGTGCCTGCCTGGGTGTTGATCTCTGTGTCACTATTAATGATTTCTAAATCCCTAAACTCTTGTGGCCCCCAAAGGTTTTGGACAAAGCATTAGGCACAAGTCATCTTAGCCCCAATAAGAGCCAACACTTTCAGAGACTGACGGAGGCCCAGGGGTACTGGTTCTGTTACCTTCCTCCAACCTTTGGCCTAGAGGGATACCCTTCCTGGGACAGGCAGGACCGAGGGCCAGCCCCAGGTCAACCTGGATGAGTATACACCACACCATCTGCCAAACAGCCTCAGGATGTGGAATCTTTTGGTACCAACCATGGTCTTCTGTGGTATAAATGGGTGGAACATAGAGCTAAAAAGAAGAAGGACACTTGGCAAACTCGTGTATTCACTAGTTTGTAATTCTGGACACCTGTCCACAATCTTGTTTCAGGACAAGAGCTGAAGGAGCCCTGTGTGGTCTCCCAGTACAGCCCAAAAAAACCTGGGTCCACCCACACAATTCTGGGGTGTTAATGTGATTCAGAAATCTCTGGTTTTGAGACATAGGCAATGACACCAGAAGCTCAGCAGCATTAGGCTCACCTTGTTGACTTGCTTTCATACCACACTTCTCAAGTGCCAATAGGCAATGCAAGTAGAGGAGATGAGGAGAAAGGTCATTGTGCTGCTGCTGGTGCTGCTTGCCTTGCTGGGCGCCCCCCTCTGTCTCAGAGAAGCCTGTGTGTTAGCTTTGGACAGGATGGAAAGCTGCCTTTAGGAAGTGGCACCCAGGCCTCACTTACTCCATGCTTGGTAGCTAATATTCTTAGGATTAATCTTGACCCTAAATTGCAAAGGCCATGTTTTCCCTGCGCAAAATTGTGGTTTCCAATCAGCCCAATATCTGGAGGCTGTCTCTTGTTTGCCCACCCCAGCTTCTGTGCCCTAGTGTCCCTCCAGGTACCCTGGTTACCCATGAAGGTGTATGACCATCAGCCTCACAGCGCAGGGCTGAGCAGCCCAGATCAGTGTCCTTGCCTGGGTTTGTCCTTGGCCTTGTGGTGTCATGGCTCATTGGCCAGGGTTTAAGATCTTGAGCCAGTGATGACCCTTTTCCAGCCTCAGGTTTCACATCTGTATGCTGGGTGTAGTAACAGTGCAAAGTCACTAGGTCAGCAAGGAGGGTTCCATGAGTTGAAAGGTTGGGATAAACTTGGTGCACAAAGATGATATTGGGAAGGGAACCAGGAAAATTATGCCGTGGTCTTTCATCTGCTTTTGGGACCTACCATTGGTTGACAAGGGCAGAAAAAAGTGCTCCAAGTCACCTTGTTGCCAGCCTGCTATTGTGTCCCTCTGGGGTTCTGGGGACTATCTTTAAGCAGCTTGCTGTTGGCATAGCAACATTGCTGGGAGAAATATCAATTACCTCAGATATGGAGATGACATCACCCTTATGACAGAAAGCAAAGAGGAACTGAAGCGTCTCTTGATGAAAGTTAAAGAGGAGAGTGAAATAGCTAGCTTAAAACTCAACATTCAAAAAAATAAGATCATGGCATCCGGTCCCATCACTTCATGGCAAACAGATGGGGAAACAATGGAAACAGTGATAGATTTTATTTTCTTGGACTCCAAAATCACTGCAGATTGTGACTGCATTCATGAAATTAAAAGACACTTGCTGCTCGGAAGAAAAGCTATGATAAACGTAAACAGTATAGAAAAGGTCTGTGTAGTCAAAGTTATGGTTTTGCCAGTAGTCATGTATGGATATGAGAACTGGATCATAAAGAAGGCTGAAGGCTGAAGAATTGATGCTTTTGAACTATGGTGTTGGAGTAGACTGTTCAGAGTCCCTTGGACTGCAAGGAGATAAAACCAGTCAATACTAATGGAAGTCAGTCCTGAATATTCATTGGAGGGACTGATACTGAAGCTCAAGCTCCAATACTTTGGCACCTGATGCAAAGATCTGACTCATTGGAAAAAACCCTGATGATGGGAAAGATTGAAGGCAGGAGGAGAAGGGGGTGACAGAGGATGAGATGCTTGGATGGCATTACTGACTCAAGAGACATGAGTTTGAGCAAGCCCTGGGAGTTGGTGATGGACAGGGAAGCCTGGCATTCTGCAGTCCATGGGGTCACAAAGAGTTGGACATGACTGAGCAACTGAACTGAACTGATGGGTCCAGATGCTATGCTAAGAAAATTACACATACTGAGTGGTTGCTATAGATTTGAGTATACTGTTATGCCCACTTAACAGATGAGGAAGCTAAGGTAGCATGTAGTAAAGTCGTAGTGACAAGATTTAAGCACAGAACCTGTTGACCTTTTTAGTCCTCTGACTCAGCATGAGACTGAGCCAAGTGACAGAGTCCCTGTTGCTCCAGGGCCCTGGCAGGCAACTTGAAGAAGTGAGGTCAATGGGTACAAACCACAGGAAGCGAGGGGGCTGGAACACATGCAGAGAGCACGATCTAGCCCAGAAGGAGCTGCCACTCACAATAGGAGGGTGTGTGGGCCAGGTGCCAGGACTTTTGATTTATCTAGAATGGCCAAAAAAGCTGAAGTTCAGTAAGAGATCTCCCGCTTTTTGCATGTTGGATCCTCATTTTATAAAGGCACTCTCCACGCCAGCCGCCTATACCTGCCACTCATGCAGAGCCTACAAGTAGCCCTCTCCTTCCTCCACTGCACTGGATCTGCACAGTGTGCCCCTTGCCAGGGATTTGCTCTCAGACTTTGATCTTCTGTCTGAAAGTGCTCCCGCCTGGCTTAAATGGTCTGCTCAGCTTCATGAATGCATGCTGTTGAAGAATGGAGGGAGACTCGGGGAACCCGACTGCTTCCATGTCTCCTCCTGCAGTTTACTCAGCTCAGTATGAACTGCACCTCCAAGCTTTCCCACATCCTCTCTGTTGGGATCAGTGTCCTCTTGGCCAAAGTTCTCCTGAGGCGTTGCACTGCATCTGGATGTATCCTTTCTTCCTTTTACCTGGTCCATTTCTCCTCTCTCCCAGTTACAGAGTCAGCCTCTGGGGACAA
Organism: Bos indicus; assembly: GCF_029378745.1. Taxonomy (NCBI): domain Eukaryota; kingdom Metazoa; phylum Chordata; class Mammalia; order Artiodactyla; family Bovidae; genus Bos; species Bos indicus. The sequence goes on from NC_091789.1 coordinate 40,654,879, forward strand.
GTCCAAAGTCTTACTAATTATCTCACTCTTCTGATCTTTCCCCAAGTCTGATCTCAGTGCTTAATAGGTTTACCTTTAAAATATTTGCTGAATTAAATATAAAAATTGCAGTAAATGTGAGGCTTGTCTTCATATTCTTATTAATGACAAGGCAGGTTCAGTTCCTTTAATAAAGAACTAAAAATAGAGTTACTTTGCATCTTGAATCCTGTTTTCTCATCTATTAAATATTATCAAACCTATAAGAATCACTTAATAGGTGTAAATTCCATAACACAGTGCCTGATGCATAGAAGGCACTCAGGAGAGGTCAATTCATCTTGTTGTTACAGCTTTCATGATTTAATGCAATTGTTGTTTAGACTCTGTTTGATCCCATGAACTGTAGCACTCCAGGCTTCCCTGTCCTTCACCATCTACCAGAGCTTGTTCAATCTCATGTCCATTAGTCGATGATGCCTTCCAAGCATCTCATCCTCTGTCGCCCCTTTCTCCTCTTACCCTCAGTCTTTTGCAGCATCCGGTTATTTTCCAATGTGTCAAATCTTGGCATCAGGTGGCCGGAGTATTGGAACTTCAGCTTCAGCATCAGTCCTTTTTATGAATATTCAGGGTCAATTTCCTTTAGGGTTGAGTGGATCGATGTACTTGCAGTTCGAGGATCACTCAAGAGTCTTCTCCAACATCACAGTTCAAAAGCATCAATTCTTTGGCACCCAGCCTTTTTTCTGGTCCAACTGTCACATGCATACATGACTACTGGAAAAAGCATAGCTTTGACTAGACAGACCTATGTCAGTAAAGTAATGTCATTGCTTTTTACTATGCTGTCTAGTTTGGTCATAACTTTTCTTCCAAGGAAGAAGTGTCTTTTAGTTTCATGGCTGCAGTCACCATCTGCAGTGATTTTGGAGTCCAAGAAAATAAAACCTGTCACTGTTTTCATGCTTCCCCCATCTATTTCCCATGAAGTGATGGGACCAGATGCCACGATCTTAGTTTTTTGAACGTTGAGTTTTAAGCCAACTTTTTCACTCTCCTCTTTCACTTTTATCAAGAGGCTCTTTAGTTGCTCTTCACTTTCTACCATAAGAGTGGTGTCATATCTGAGGTTATTGGTATTTCTCCCAGAAATCTTGATTTCAGCTCAGGCTTCATCAAGCCTGGCATTTCACATGATGTACTATGCATATAAGATAACCAGGGTGATAAAATACAGGCTTGATATACTCCTTTCCCAAATTTGAAACCAGTCTGTTCCATGTTGAGTTCTAACTGTTGCTTGTCTCTCAGAATATGTGTCTCTCAGTGTGTTTCTGTCTCTCTCTCAGTGTGTGTGTCTCGTTCAGTGTGAGTGTTTCTGGTTCTTAGCATGTGTGTGTGTGTGTGTGTGTGTGTGTGTCTCCCTCTCTGTGTATGTCTATCAGTGTGTCTGTGTCTCCCTGTGACTGTCTCTCTCTTGTGTGTGTCTCTCAGTCTGCTTGTGTCTCTCTTGCAATGTGTGTGACTCTCAGTGTGTGTGTATATCTCTCTCTGTATGTATATGCCTCTAAGTGTGTGTGTGTGTCTCTGTGCCTGTGTCTCACAATGTCTGTGTCCCTTTCTCACTGTGTATGTCTCTCTCAGTGTGTGTGTCTCTCAGCGTGTGTGTGTTTGTATCTCTCTCAGTGTGCGTGGATAACTCTCAGTGTGTGTGTGTCTGTCTTTCAGGGTGTGTGTCTGTGTGTGTGTGTGTGTCTCTGTGTGACTCCCACAGTGTCTCTGTTCGTGTGTCTCCCATTGTGTCTCTCAATGTGTATGTGTCTGTCTCACTGTGTGTCTGCCTCAGTGTTGTGTGTCTGTTTTTAGTGTTTGTGTGAATCTCTCAGTGTGTCTGTCTCTCAGTGTGTTTGTGTCTCTCAGTGTCTGTGAGTCTCTCTCTCTGTATGTCTATGTCTCTAAGTGTGTGAGTGGGTGTCACAGTGTGTGTGTCTCACAATGTTTGTGCCTGTCACTCAGTGTGTATGTCTCTCTCAGTGTGTGTGTTTCTCAGTTTGTTTTCCTCCTTCTCAGTGCAGATGTCTGTCTCTCTCAGTGTGTGTCTCTCTCTCAGTGTGTGTGTGTCTCTCTAAGTGTGTATGTGTCTCTGTGTGTTGCGTGTTCCCTCTTTCACAGTGTGTGTCTCTGTCAGTGTGTGTGTGCTTCTCTGTGTGTGTGTCTCTGTGTGACTCTCAGTGTCTCTGTTCTTGTGTCTCCCGGTGTGTCTCTCTCTCTCTCAATGTGTGTGTGTCTGTCTCATTGTGTGTCTGCCTCAGTGTTTTGTGTCTATTTTTAGTGTCTGTGTGTGTCTCTCAGTATGTGTGTTTCTCCCTCCCAGGTGTGTAGGTGGGTATCTCTCTCTCAGTGTTTGTGTGTCTCTCTTAGTGTGGGAGTTTGTGTGTCTCTCTCTCTGTGTATATTTCTCTCCCTCAATGTGTGTGTGTGTCTCGCTCTCAGGAATGTGTTTGTCTTCCTGGATGTGGGTGTCTCTCTCAGCATGTATGTCATTCTCCATTTGTGTGTCTTTGTCTGTGTCTCTCAGTATGTGTGTCTCTCAGTGTGTTTTTGTCTCTCTCTCAGTGTGTGTGTCCCTTTCAGTGTGAGTGTTTCTGGTTCTTAGCATGTGTGTGTCTCTCAATATCTGTGTCTCTCTCTCTCATTGTGTATGTCTCTCTCAGTGTGTGTGTGTTTTTCTCTCTCTCACTGTGTGCGTGGCTAACTCTCAGTGTGTGTGTATCTTTCAGTGTGTGTGTGTGTCTGTATGTGTGTGTCTCTCTGTGTGTCTCCACAGTGTCTCTGTTCGTGTGTGTCCCATTATGTCTCTCCCTCTAAGTGTGTGTGTCGGTCTCGCTGTGTGTCTGCCTCAGTGTTGTGTGTCTCTTTTTAGTGTTTGTGTGAGTCTCTCAGTGTGTGTGACTCTCAGTGTGTTTGTGTCTCTCAGTCAGTGTTTAAGTCTCTCTTTGTGTGTGTGTCTCTGTGTGTGTTTCTCTCTCTCAGTGTGGATGTCTCTTTCTCACTCAGTGTGTGTGTGTATCTCTCCCTGATGTGTATGTCTCTAAGTGTATGTGTGTCTCTCTCAGCGTGTGTGTCAGTCTCAATTTGTGTGCCTCTGTGTGTCTCTCAGAATGTGTGTCTCTCAGTGTGTTTGTGTGTCTCTCTCAGTGTGTGTGTCTTGTTTAGTGTGAGTGTTTCTGGTTCTTAGCGTGTGTGTGTGTCTCTGTCTCTGTGTATGTCTCTCATTGTGTGTGTGTCTCCCTGTGAATGTGTGTGTCTCTCTCTTGTGTGTGACTCTCAGTGTGGTTTTGTCTCACTCTCAGTGTGTTTGACTCTCACAGTGTATGTGTCTCACTCTCTGATGCTGTGGGTCTCGGTGAGTGTCTGTGGGCATGTTCTCTCAGTGTGTGTGTGTCTGTTTCTCAGTGTGTGTCTGTGTGTGTGTGTCTCTCTCTCTCTGTATGTGTATGTGTTTCAGTGTGTGTTTCTCAGTATGCATGTCTATATATTGTCTCTCTGTTTTTGTGTCTCTCTCTCAGTGTTTCAGTCTTTATCCATGTGTGTTTCTCTATCTCAGTGTGGATGTCTCTCTATCTCTCAGTGTGTGTGTGTCTCTCTCTGTATGTATATGTCTCTAAGTATGTGTTTGTGTCTCAGTGTGTGTCTCACAATGTCTCTGTCTCTCTCTCACTGTGTATGTCTATCTCAGTGGGTGTTTCTCTCTGCTTATGTGTGTTTGTCTGTCTCAGGGTGCGTGGATAGCTCTCACTGTGTGTGTGTCTCTTTCAGGGTGTGTGTCTCTGTGTAACTCCCACAGTGTCTCTGTTCCTGTGTCTCCCATTATGTCTCTCAATGTGTGTGTGTCTGTCTCACTGTGTGTCTGCCTCAGTGTTGTGTGTCTGTTTTTAGTGTTTGTGTGAGTTTCTCAGTGTGTCTGTATCTCAGTGTGTATGAGTCTCTCTCTCTGTAAGTCTGTCTTTAAGCGTGTGTGTGGGTGTCACAGTGTGTGTCTCACAATGTTTGTGCCTCTCACTCTGCGTATGTCTCTGTCAGTGTGTGGGTCTCTCATTGCATGTTTCTCCTTCTCAGAGTGGATGTCTGTCTCATTGTGTGTGTCTCTATCAGTGTGTGTGTGTCTGTGTGTGTGTCTCCACAGTGTCTCTGTTCGTGTGTCTCCCATTATGTCTCACTCTCTATGTGTGTGTATCTGTCTCATTGTGTTTCCGCCTCAGCATTGTGTGTCTCTTTTTAGTGTCTGTGTGAGTCTCTCAGTGTGTGTGACTCAGTGTGCTTGTGTCTCTCTCTTAATGTATGTGACTCTCTCAGTCCGTGTGTCTTGCTCTCTGAGTGTGTGTGTGACTCTGTAGGTCCCTGTGTTTTTGTCTCTCATAGTGTGTGTCTGTGTCTCTGTGTGTGTGTCTCTCTCTGTATGCATATGTGTTTCAGTGTGTGTCTCTCAGTGTGCATGTCTCTATGTTGTTTCTCTGTTTTTGTGTCTCTCTCTCAGTATTCTTTCTCCATGTGTATTTCTCTCTCTCAGTGTGGATGTCTATTTCTCAGAGTGTGTGTGTCTCTCTCTGTATGTATATGTCTTTAAGTGTGGTTGTGTGTCTCTGTGTGTGTGTTTCACATTGTCTGTGTCCCTGTCTCACTGTGTATGTCTCTCTCACTGTGTGTGTTTCTTAGTTTGTTTTCCTCCTTCTCAGTGCGGATGTCTGTGTCTCTCAGTGTGTGTGTGTCTCTCTCAGTGTGTGTTTGGCTCTTTCAGTGTGTGTGTGTCTCTTTAAGTGTGTGTGTGACTCTTTAAGTGTGTGTGTGTCTTTGTGTGTTGTGTGTTCCTCTATCACAGTGTGTGTCTCTGTCAGTATGTGTTTGTTTCTCTCTGTGCTTCTCTCTGTGTGACTCTCAGTGTCTCTGTTCTTGTGTCTCCCAGCGTGTCTGTCTCTCAATGTGTGTGTGTCTGTCTCATTGTGTGTCTGCCTCAGTGTTGTGTGTCTATTTTTAGTGTCTGTGTGTGTCTCTCAGTATGTGTGTCTCTCCCTCCCAGGTGTGTAGGTGGGTCTCTCTCTCAGTGTTTGTGTGTCTCTCTTAGTGTGGGAGTTTGTGTCTCTCTCTGTGTATGTTTCTCTCCCTCAATGTGTGTGTGTGTCTCGTTCTCAGGAGTGTGCTTGTCTTCCTGGATGTGCGTGTCTCTGTCAGCGTGTGCGTCACTCTCCATTTGTGTGTCTCTGTCTGTGTCTCTCAGTATGTGTGTCTCTCAGTGTGTTTTTGTCTCTCTCTCAGAGTGTGTGTCCCTTTCAGTGAGTGTTTCTGGTTCTTAGCATGTGTGTGTCTCTCGATATCTGTGTCTCTCTCTCACTGTGTATGTCTCTCTCAGTGTGTGTGTGTTTTTCTCTCTCTCACTGTGTGCGTGGCTAACTCTCAGTGTGTGTGTATCTTTCAGTGTGTGTGTGTGTCTGTATGTGTGTGTCTCTCTGTGTGTCTCCACAGTGTCTCTGTTCGTGTGTGTCCCATTATGTCTCTCCCTCTAAGTGTGTGTGTCGGTCTCGCTGTGTGTCTGCCTCAGTGTTGTGTGTCTCTTTTTAGTGTTTGTGTGAGTCTCTCAGTGTGTGTGACTCTCAGTGTGTTTGTGTCTCTCAGTCAGTGTTTAAGTCTCTCTTTGTGTGTGTGTCTCTGTGTGTGTTTCTCTCTCTCAGTGCGGATGTCTCTTTCTCACTCAGTGTGTGTGTGTATCTCTCTCTGATGTGTATGTCTCTAAGTGTATGTGTGTCTCTCTCAGCGTGTGTGTCAGTCTCAATTTGTGTGCCTCTGTGTGTCTCTCAGAATGTGTGTCTCTCAGTGTGTTTGTGTGTCTCTCTCAGTGTGTGTGTCTTGTTTAGTGTGAGTGTTTCTGGTTCTTAGCCTGTGTGTCTCTCTCTGTGTATGTCTCTCAATGTGTGTGTGTCTCCCTGTGAATGTGTGTGTCTCTCTCTTGTGTGTGACTCTCAGTGTGGTTTTGTCTCACTCTCAGTGTGTTTGACTCTCACAGTGTATGTGTCTCACTCTCTGATGCTGTGGGTCTCAGTGAGTGTCTGTGGGCATGTTCTCTCAGTGGGTGTGTGTCTGTTTCTCAGTGTGTGTCTGTGTCTGTGTGTGTATCTCTCTCTGTATATATGTGTTTCAGAGTGTGTCTCTCAGTATGTGTGTCTCTATGTTGTCTCTCTGTTTTTGTGTCTCTCTCTCTCAGTGTTTCAGTCTTTCTCCGTGTGCATTTCTCTATCTCAGTGTGGATGACTCTCCATCTCTCAGTGTGTGCATGTGTCTCTCTGTATGTATATGTCTCTAAGTGTGTGTGTGTGTCTCAGTGTGTTTCTCACAATGTCTGTGTCTCTCTCTCACTGTGTATGTCTATCTCAGTGTGTGTGTCTCTCTGCATGTGTGTTTGTCTGTCTCTCACAGTGTGCATGGATAACTCTCACTGTGTGTGTGTCTCTTTCAGGGTGTGTGTCTATGTGTGTGTGTGTGTCTCTGTGTGACTCCCACAGTGTCTCTGTTCCTGTGTCTCCCATTATGTCTCTCAATGTGTGTGTGTCTGGCTCACTGTGTGTCTGCCTCAGTGTTGTGTGTCTGTTTTTAGTGTTTGTGTGAGTCTCTCAGTGTGTCTGTATCTCAGTGTGTGTGTCTCTCTCTCTGTAAGTCTATGTCTCTAAGCGTGTGTGTGGGTGTCACAGTGTGTGGCTCACAAAGTTTGTGCCTCTCACTCAGTGTGTATGTCTCTCTCAATGTGTGGGTCTCTCAGTGCGTGTTTTTCCTTCTCAGGGTGGATGTCTGTCTCATTGTGTGTGTCTCTGTGTGTGTGTCTCTGTGTGTGTGTGTGTCTCTGTGTGTATGTATCTGTGTGTCTCCACAGTGTCTCTGTTCATGTGTCTCCCATTATGTCTCTCCCTCTATGTGTGTGTGTCTGGCTCACTCTGTGTCTGCCTCAGTGTTGTGTGTCTCTTTTTAGTGTCTGTGTGAATCTCTCAGTGTGTGTGACTCTCAGTGTGTTTGTGTCTCTCTCTCAGTGTGTATGACTCTCTCAGTATGTGTGTCTTGCTCTCTGAGTGTGTGTGACTCTTTGGGTCCCTGTGTGTGTGTCTCTCTCAGTGTGTGTCTGTGTGTGTTTGTTTCTCTCTGTATGCATATGTGTTTCAGTGTGTGTCTCTCAGTGTGCATGTCAATATGTTGTCTCTCTGTTTTTGTGTCTCTCTCCCAGTGTTTATGTCTTCCTCCGTGTGTGTTTCTCTCTCTCAGTGTGGATGTCTATTTCTCAGAGTGTGTGTGTCTCTCTCTGTATGTGTATGTCTCTAAGTGTGTGTGTGTGTCTGTGTGTGTGTGTCTCACAATGTATGTGTCCCTCTCTGACTGTGTATGTCTCTCTCAGTGTGAGTGGATAACTCTCTGTGTGTGTGTGTGTGTCTCTTACAGGGTGTGTCTCTGTGTGACTCCCACAGTGCCTCCTTTCGTGTGTCTCCCATTGTGTCTCTCAATGTGTGTGTGTCTCTCTCACTGTGTGTCTGCCTCAGTGTTGGGTGTCTGTTTCTAGTGTTTGTGTGAGTCTCTCTGTGTGCCTGTATCTCAGTGTGTGTGAGTCTCTCTCTCTCTGTATGTCTATGTCTCTAAGCATGTGTGTGGGTATCAAAATGTGTGTCTCACAGTGTTTGTGCCTCTGAGTGTGTATGTCTCTGTGTGTGTGTGTGTCTCTCAGTGTGTGTTTCTCCTTCTCAGTGTGGATGTCTGTCTCATTGTGTGTGTCTCTCTCAGTGTGCCTGTGTCTCTGTATATTGTGTGTTATCTCTTTCAGAGTGTGTGTCTCTCTCTCGTGTGTGTCTCTCTAAGTGCTTGTGACTTTGTCTCTCTCTCTCAGTGTGCATGGCTAACTCTCAGTACGTGTGTGTCTCTTTCGGTTTATGTGTGTCTCTCTCTGTGTCAGTCTATGTGTGACTCTCACAGTGTCTCTGTTCATGTGTCTCTCTGTGTGTCTGTCTCTTAATGTGGGTGTCTTTCTCATTGTGTGTCTACCTCAGTGTTGTGTGTCTATTTCTAGTGTTTGTGTGTATCTCAGGATGTTTGTGTCTCTCTCACAGTGTGTGTGACTATCAGTGTGTTTGTGTGTCTCTCTAACTGTGTATGTCTCTCTCAGTGGGTGTGTCTCTCAGTGTGTGTTTCTGTCTCTCAGTGTGGATCACTCTCTCTTTCTCTCAGTGTGTGTGGGTCTCTCTCTGTATGTCTATGTCTCTATGTGTGTGTGTCTCTCACAATGTTTGTGTCTCTCTCACAATGTTTGTGTCTCTCTCTCAGGGTGTATGTCTTTCTCAGTGTGTGTGTTTCTAGTTTGTTTTCTCCTTCTCAGTGCAGATGTCTGTCTCTCTCAATGTGTGCATGTCTCTCTCAGTGTGTGTGTCTCTCTCAGTGTGTCTGTGTCTCTCAGTGTGTATGTGTCTCTGTGTGTTGTGTGTTTCCTCTTTCACAGTGTGTGCCTCTGTCAGTTGTGTGTGTTTCACTCTGGTGTGTCTCTGTGTGACTCTCAGTGTCTGTTCTTGCGTCTCCCAGTGTGTCTCTCTCTCAATGCATGTGTGTCTGTCTCATTGTGTGTCTGCCTCAGTGTTGTGTGTCTATTTTTAGTGTCTGTGTGTGTCTCTCAGTATGTGTGTCTCTCCCTCCCAGGTGTGTAGGTGGGTCTCTCTCTCTCAGTGTTTGTGTGTCTCTCTTAGTGTGGGAGTTTGTGTCTTGCTGTCTGTGTGTATGTTTCTCTCCCTCAATGTCTGTGTGTGTCTCACTCTCCAGAGTGTGTTTGTCTTCCTGGATGTAGGTGTCTCTATCAGTGTGTGCGTCACTCTCAATTTGTGTGTCTCTGTCTGTGTCTCTCAGTGTGTTTTTGTCTCTCTCAAAGTGTGTGTGTCCCTTTCAGTGTGAGTGTTTCTGGTTCTTAGCGTGTGTGTGTCTCTCAATATCTGTGTCTCTCTCTCACTGTGTATGTCTCTTTCAGTGTGTGTGTGTTTTTCTCTCTCGCACTGTGTGCGTGGCTAACTCTCAGTGTGTGTATATCTTTCAGTGTGTGTGTGTCTGTGTGTGTGTGTGTGTGCTTCTGTGTGTCTCCACAGTGTCTCTGTTCGTGAGTCTCCCATTATGTCTCTCCCTCTAATGTGTGTGTCGGTCTCACTGTGTGTCTGCCTCGGTCTTGTGTTTCTTCCTAGTGTTTGTGTGAGTCTCTCAGTGTGTGTGACTCTCAGTGTGTTTGTGTCTCTCAGTCAGTGTTTAAGTCTCTCTTTGTGTGTGTGTCTCTGTGTGTGTTTCTCTCTCTCAGTGTGGATGTCTCTCTCTCACTCAATGTGTGTGTGTATCTCTCTCTGTATGTGTATGTCTCTAAGTGTATGTGTGTCTCTCTCAGCATGTGCGTCAGTCTCAATTTGTGTGTGTCTGTGTGTCTCTCAGAATGTGTGTCTTCAGTGTGTTTGTGTGTCCCTCTCAGTGTGTATGTCCTGTTTAGTGTGAGTGTTTCTGGTTCTTAGCGTATGTTTGTTTCTCTCTCTCTCTGTGTATGTCTCTCAAAGTGTGTGTGTCTCCCTGTGAATGTGTGTGTCTCTCTCTTGTGTGTGACTCTCAGTGTGGTTTTGTCCCACTCAGTGTGTGTGACTCTCACAGTGTGTGTGTCTCGCTCTCTGACGGTGTGGGCCTCAGTGAGTGTCTGTGGGCATGTTCTCTCAATGTGTGTGTGTCTGTTTCTCAGTGTGTGTCTGTGTCTGTGTGTGTGTGTCTCTCTCTGTATGTGTATGTGTTTCAGTGTGTGTCTCTCAGTGTGCGTGTCTCTATGTTGTCTCTCTGTTTTTGTGTCTCTCTCTTAGTGTTTAAGTCTTTCTCTGTGTGTGTTTCTCTCTCTCCGTGTGGATGTCTCTCTATTTCTCGGTGTGTGTGTGTCTCTCTGTATGTATATGTCTCTAAGTGTGTGTGTGTGTGTCTCAGTGTGTGTCTCACAATGTCTCTGTCTCTCTCTCACTGTGTATGTCTATCTCAGTGTGTGTGTCTCTCTGCGTGTTTGAGGTTTTCTGTCTCTCTCCATGTGCATGAATAACTCTCAGTGTGTGTGTGTCTCTTTCAGGGTGTGTGTCTCTGTGTGTGTGTCTCTGTGTGACTCCCACAGTGTCTCTGTTCCTGTGTCTCCCATTATGTCTCTCAATGTGTGTGTGTCTGGCTCACTGTGTGTCTGCCTCAGTGTTGTGTGTCTGTTTTTAGTGTTTGTGTGAGTCTTCAAGTGTGTCTGTATCTCAGTGTGTGTGTCTTTCTCTCTGTAAGTCTATGTCTCTAAGTGTGTGTGTGGGTGTCACAGTGTGTGTCTCACAATGTTTGTGCCTCTCACTCAGTGCGTATGTCTCTCTCAATGTGTGGGTCTCTCAGTGCATGTTTCTCCTTCTCAGGGTGGATGTCTGCCTCATTGTGTGTGTCTCTCTCAGTGTGTTTGTGTCTCTGTATGTGTGTGTCTCCACAGTGTCTCTGTTCGTGTGTTTCCCATTATGTCTCTCCCTCTATGTGTGTGTGTGTCTGTTTTATTGTGTTGCTGCCTCAGCATTGTGTGTCTCTTTTTAGTGTCTGTGTGAGTCTCTCAGTGTGTGTGACTCTCTCAGTCTGTGTCTTGCTCTCTGAGTGTGTGTGACTCTTTGGGTCCCTGTGTGTGTGGTTCTCTCAGTGTGTGTCTGTGTCTCTGTGTGTCTCTCTCTGTATGCATATGTGTTTCAGTGTGTGTCTCTCAGTGTGCATGTCTATATATTGTCTCTCTGTTTTTTGGTCTCTCTCTCAGTGTTTAAATCTTTCTCCATGTGTGTTTCTCTCTCTCAGTGTGGCTATCTATTTCTCAGATTGTGTGTGTCTCTCTCTGTATGTATATGTCTCTAGGTGTGTGCATGTGTCTCTGTGTGTGTGTCTCACAATATATGTGTCCATCTCTCACTGTGTATGTCTCTCTCAGTGTGCGTGGATAACTCTCAGTGTGAGTGTGTGTGTCTCTTTCAGGGTGTGTATCTCTGTGTGACTCCACAGGGTCTCTGTTTGTGTGTCTCCAATTGTGCCTCTCAATGTGTGTGTGTCTGTCTCACTGTGTGTCTGCCTCAGTGTTGTGTGTCTGTCTCTAGTGTTTGTGTGAGTCACTCAGTGTGTCTGTCTCTCTGTGTGTTTGGGTCTCCCATTGTCTGTGAGTCTCTCTCTATATGTATATGTCTCTAGGTGTGTGTATGTGTCTCTGTGTGTGTGTCTCACAATGTATGTGTCCCTCTCTCACTGTGTATGTCTCTCTCAGTGTGTGTGGATAACTCTCAGTGTGAGTGTGTGTCTCTTTCAGGGTGTGTATCTCTGTGTGACTCCACAGTGTCTCTGTTTGTGTGTCTCCCATTGTGTCTCTCAATGTATGTGTGTCTGTCTCACTGTGTGTCTGCCTCAGTGTTGTGTGTCTGTCTCTAGTGTTTGTGTGAGTGTCTCACTGTGTCTGTCTCTCCGTGTGTTTGTGTCTCTCTTTGTCTGTGAGTCTTTCTCTCTGTATGTCTAGGTCTCTAAGTGTGTGTGGGGGTGTTAGTGTGTGTCTCACAATGTTTGTGCCTCTCACTCAGTGCGTATGTCTTTATCAGTGTGTGTTTCTCCTCAGTGTTCATGTCTGTCTCATTGTGTGTGTCTCTCAGTGTGTGTGTGTCTTTAGTGAGTTGTGTTTGTCTCTGTCTCTCAGTGTGCATGGATAACTCTCAGTGTGAGTGTGTGTGTCTCTTTCAGAGTGTGTGTCTCTGTGTGTGTGTCTCTGTGTGACTCCCACAGTGTCTCTGTACCTTTGTCTCCCATTGTGTCTCAATGCGTGTGTGTCTCTCTCACTGTGTGTCTGCCTCAGTGTTGTGCGTCTGTTTCTAGTGTTTGTGTGAGTCTCTCAGTGTGTCTGTCTCTCAGTGTGTGAGACACTCTCTCTCTGTATGTCTATGTCTCTAAGTGTGTGTGTGGGTGTCACAGTGTGTGTCTCGCAGTGTTTGTGCCTCTCAGTCTGTATGTCTCTGTGTGTGTGTGTGTGTCTCTTAGTGTGTATTTCTCTTTGTCAGTGCGGATGTCTGTCTCATTGTATGTGTCTCTCTCAGTATGCCTGTGTCTCTATATATTGTGTGTTCTCTCTTTCACATTGTGTGTCTCTCTCAGTGCTTGTGTGTTTGTCTCTCTCTCAGTGTGCATAGCTAACTCTCAGTACGTGTGTGTCTCTTTCCGTGTATGTGCATGTCTCTCTGTGTCAGTCTATGTGTCACTCTCACAGGGTCTCTGTTCGTGTGTCTCTCGGTGTGTCTGTCTCTTAATGTGGGTGTCTTTCTCATTGTGTGTCTACCTCAGTGTTGTGTGTCTATTTCTAGTGTCTGTGAGTATCTCAGGATGTTTGTGTCTCTATCACAGTGTGTGTGACTATCAGTGTGTTTGTGTGTCTCTCTGTGTATGTCTCTCTCAGTGGATGTGTCTCTCAGTGTGTGTTTCTGCCTCTCAGTGTGGATCACTCTCTCTTTCTCTCAGTGTGAGTGGGTCTCTCTCTGTATGTCTATGTTTCTATGTGTGTGTGTGTCTCAGTGTGTTTGTCTCACAATGTTTGTGTCTCTCAGTGTGTGTGTTTCTCAGTTTGTTTTCCTCCTTCTCAGTGAGGATGTCTGTCTCTCTCAGTGTGTGTGTGTCTCTCTCAGTGTGTGTGTGTGTCTCTCAGTGTGTATGTGTCTCTGTGTGTTGTGTGTTCCCTCTTTCACAGTGTGTGTCTCTGTCAGTGTGTGTTTGTTTCTCTCTGTGTGTGTCTACGTGTGACTCTCAGTGTCTCTGTTCTTGTGTCTCCCGGTGTCTCTCTCTCAATGTGTGTGTGTCTGTCTCATTGTGTCTCTGCCTCAGTGTTGTGTGTCTATATTTAATCTCTGTGTGTGTCTCTCAGTATGTGTGTCTCTCCCTCCCAGGTGTGTAGGTGGGTCTCTCTCTCAGTGTTTGTGTGTCTCTCTTAGTGTGGAAGTTTGTGTCTTGCTGTCTGTGTGTATGTTTCTCTCGCTCAATGTGTGTGTGTCTCGCTCTCAGGAGTGTGTTTGTCTTCCTGGATGTGCGTGTCTCTGTCAGCATGTGCGTCACTCTCCATTTGTGTGTCTCTGTCTGTGTCTCTCAGTATGTGTGTCTCTCAGTGTGTTTTTGTCTCTCTCTCAGTGTGTGTGTCCCTTTCAGTGTGAGTGTTTCTGGTTCTTAGCATGTGTGTGTCTCTCAATATCTGTGTCTCTCTCTCACTGTGTATGTCTCTCTCAGTGTGTGTGTGTTTTTCTCTCTCTCACTGTGTGCGTGGCTAACTCTCAGTGTGTGTGTATGTTGCAGTGTATGTGTGTCTCTGTCTGTGTGTGTGTGTGTCTGTGTGTGTGTGTCTGTGTGTGTGTGTCTGTGTGTGTGTGTCTCCACAGTGTCTCTGTTCATGTGTCTCCCATTATGTCTCTCCCTCTAAGTGTGTGTGTCAGCCTCACTGTGTGTCTGCCTCAGTGTTGTGTGTCTCTTTTTAGTGTCTGTGAGAGTCTCTCAGTGTGTGACTCTCAGTGTGTTTGTGTCTCTCAGTCAGTGTTTAAGTCTCTCTTTGTGTGTGTGTCTCTGTGTGTGTTTCTCTCTCTCAGTGTGGATGTCTCTCTCTCACTCAATGTGTGTGTGTATCTCTCTCTGTAAGTGTATGTCTCTAAGTGTATGTGTGTCTCTCTCAGTGTGTGTGTCAGTCTCAATTTGTGTGTCTGTGTGTCTCTCAGAATGTGTGTCTCTCAGTGTGTGTGTGTTTGTCTCTCTCTCTCAGTGTGCGTGCATAACTCTCAGTGTGTGTGTGTGTCTCTTCCAGGGTGTGTGTCTCTGTGTGTGTGTGTGACCCTGTGTGACTCCCACAGTGTCTCTGTTCCTTTGTCTCCCATTATGTCTCTGAATGTGTGTGTATCTGTCTCACTGTGTCTGCCTCAGTGTTGTGTGTCTGTTTCTAGTGTTTGTGTGAGTCTCTCCGTGTGTCTGTCTCTCTGTGTGTTTGTGTCTCTCAGTGTCTGTGAGTCTCTCTCTCAGTATGTCTATGACTCTAAGTGTGTGTAGGGCTGTCACAGTGTGTGTCTCACACTGTTTGTGCCTCTCACTCAGTGTGTGTGTCTCTGTGTGTGTTTGTGTGTCTCTCAGTGTGTGTTTCTCCTTCTCAGTGTGGATGTCTGTCTCATTGTGTGTGTCTCTCTCAGTGTGCCTGTGTCTCTGTATATTGTGTGTTCTCTCTTTCACAGTGTGTGTCTCTCTCCGCACTTGTGTGTTTGTCTCTCTTTCAGTGTGCATGGCTAACTCTCAGTACATGTGTGTTGCTTTCCGTGTATCTGTGTCTCTCTCTGTGTCAGTCTATGTGTGACTCTCACAGTGTCCCTGTTCATGTGTCTCTCGGTGTGTCTGTCTCTTAATGTGGGTGTCTTTCTCATTGTGTTACTGCCTCAGTGTTGTGTGTCTCTTTCTAGTGTTCGGGTGTATCTCAGGAAGTTTTTGTCTCTCTCACCATGTGTGTGACTATCTGTGTGTTCATGTGTCTCTCTATCTGTGTATGTCTCTCTAAGTGGATGTGTCTCTCAGTGTGTGTTTCTGTCTCTCAGTGCGGATCACTCTCTCTTTTTCTCTGTTTGTGGGTCTTTCTCTGTATGTCTATGTCTGTCTGTGTGTGTGTGTCTCAGTGTGTGTGTCTCACAATTTTTGTGTCTCTCTCTCAGAGTGTATGTCTTTCTCAGTGTGTGTGTTTCTCAGTTGGTTTTCCTCCTTCTCAGTGCAGATATCTGTCTCTCTCAGTGTGTGTGTGTCTCTGTGTGTTGTGTGTTCCCTCTTTCACAGTGTGTGTCTCTGTCAGTGTGTGTGTGTTTCTCTCTGTGTCAGTCTTTGTGTGACTCTCACAGTGTGTCTGTTCATGTGTCTCTCGGTGTGTCTGTCTTTTAATGTGGGTGTCTTTCTCACTGTGAGTCTACCTCAGTGTTGTGTGTCTATTACTAGTGTCTGTGTGTATCTCAGGATTTTTGTGTCTCTCTCACAGTGTGTGTGACTATCATTGTGTTTGTGTGTCTCTCTGTGTATGTCTCTCTCAGTGGGTGTGTCTCTCAGTGTGTGTTTCTGTCTCTCAGTGTGGATCACTCTCTCTTTCTCTCAGTGTGTGTGGGTCTCCCTCTCTGTATGTCTATGTCTCTATGTGTGTGTGTGTCTCAGTGTGTTTGTCTCACAATGTTTGTGTCTCTCTCTCAGTGTGTATGTCTCTCTCAGTATGTGTGTTTCTCGGTGTGTTTTCCTCCTTCTCAGTGCAGATGTCTACCTCTCTCAGGGTGTGTGTCTCTTTCAGTGTGTGTGTGTCTCTCTCAGTGTGTGTGTGTCTCTGTGTGTTGTGTGTTCCCTCTTTCACAGTGTGTGACTCTGTCAGTGTGTGTGTGTTTCTCTCTGTGTGTGTCTCTGTGTGACTCTCAGTGTCTCTGTTCTTGTGTCTCCCAGTGTGTCTCTCTCTCTCAATGTGTGTGTGTCTGTCTCATTGTGTGTCTGCCTCAGTGTTGTGTATCTATCTTTAGTGTCTGTGTGTGTGTCTCAGTATGTGTGTCTCTCCCTCCCAAGTGTGCAGGCGGGTCTCTCTCTCAGTGTGTTTGTGTCTCTCTTAGTGTGGGAGTTTGTGTCTTGCTGTCTGTGTGTATGTTTCTCTCCCTCAATGTGTGTGTGTGTGTCTCGCTCTCAGGAGTGTGTTTGTCTTCCTGGATGTGTGTGTCTCTGTCAGCGTGTGCGTCACTCTCAGTTTGTGTGTCTCTGTCTGTGTCTCTCAGTGTGTTTTTGTCTCTCTCTCAGTGTGTGTGTCCCTTTCAGTGTGAGTGTTTCTGGTTCTTAGCATGTGTGTGTCTCTCAATATCTCTGTCTCTCTCTCACTGTGTATGTCTCTCTCAGTGTGTGTGTGTTTTTCTCTCTCTCACTGTGTGCGTGGCTACCTCTCAGTGTGTGTGTATCTTTCAGTGTGTGTGTGTCTATGTCTTGTGTGTCTGTGTGTCTCCACAGTGTCTCTGTTCGTGTGTGTCCCATTATGTCTCTCCCTCTAAGTTTGTGTGTCAGTCTCACTGTGTGTCTGCCTCACTGTGTGTCTGCTCAGTGTTGCGTTTCTCTGTTTAGTGTTTGTGTGAGTCTCTCAGTGTGTCTGTATCTCAGTGTGTATGAGTCTCTCTCTCTGTATGTCTATGTCTCTAAGTGTGTGTCTGGGTGTCACAGTGTGTCTCACAATGTTTGTGCCTCTCAGTGCATATGTCTCTCTCAGTGTGTGGGTCTCTCAGTGCATGTTTCTCCTTCTCAGTGTGGATGTCTGTCTCATTGTGTGTGTCTCTCTCAGTGTATGTGTGTCTATATGTGTGTTTGTCTCTGTGTGTCTCCACAGTGTCTCTGTTCATGTGTCTCCCATTATGTCTCTCCATCTATGTGTGTGTGTCTGTC
Source organism: Bos indicus (assembly GCF_029378745.1). Taxonomy (NCBI): domain Eukaryota; kingdom Metazoa; phylum Chordata; class Mammalia; order Artiodactyla; family Bovidae; genus Bos; species Bos indicus. The sequence goes on from NC_091789.1 coordinate 40,671,370, forward strand.
TCATTGTGTTTCTGTTTCAGTGTTGTGTGTCTCTTTTTAGTGTCTGTGTGAGTCTCTCAGTGTGTGTGACTCTATTGTGTTTGTGTCTCTCTCTCAGTGTGTGTGACTCAGTCTATGTGTCTTGCTCTCTGACTGTGTGTGACTCTGTGGGTCCCTGCGTGTGTTTCTCTCTCAGTGTGTGTCTGTGTCTCTGTGTGTGTCTGTCTCTCTCTGTATGCATATGTGTTTCAGTGTGTGTCTCTCAGTATGTTTGTCTCCATGTTGTCAATGTATTTTTGTGTCTCTCTCTCAGTGTGAATGTCTATTTCTCAGACTGTGTGTGTCTTTCTCTCTATGTATATGTCTGTAGGTGTGTGTCTCACAATGTCTGTGTGTCGCTCTCACTGTGTATGTCTCTCTCAGTGCGTGTGTCTCTCAGTGTGTGTGTGTCTCTCTCTCAGTGTGCGTTGATAACTCTCAGTGTGTGTGCCTCTGTGTGTGTGTGTGTGTGTGTGTCTCTGTGTGACTCCCACAGTGAGTCTCTTCGTGTGTCTCCCATTGTGTCTACTGTGTGTCTGCCTCAATGTTGTGTTTCTGTTTCTAATGTTTGTGTGAGTCTCTCAGTGTTTCTGTCTCTCTGTGTGTGTGAGTCTCTCTCTGTATGTCTATGTCTCTAAGTGTGTGTGTGGGTGTCACAGTATGTCTCTCACTGTTTGTGCCTCTCTCTCACTGTGTATGTCTCTCTCAGTGTGTGTCTCTCAGTGTGTGTTTCTCCTTCTCAGTGTGGATGTCTGTCTCATTGTGTGTCTCTCTCAGTGTGCCTGTGTCTCTGTATAGTGTGTTCTCTCTTTCACAGTGTGTGTCTCTCACATGTGTGTCTCTCTCAGTGCTTTTGTGTTTGTCTCTCTCTCAGTGTGCATGGCTAACTCTCATACCATATGTGTCTCTTTCAGTGTATGTGTGTCTCTCTCTGTGTCAGTCTATGTGTGACTCTCACAGTGTGTCTGTTCATGTGTCTCTCGGTGTGTCTGTCTCTTAATATGTGTGTCTTTCTCACTGTGAGTCTACCTCAATGTTGTGTGTCTATTTCTAGTGTCTGTTTGTATCTCAGGATGTTTGTGTCTCTCTCACAGTGTGGGTGACTATCAGTGTGTTTGTGTGTCTATATGTGTATATCTCTCTCAGTGGGTGTGTCTCTCAGTGTGTGTTTCTGTCTCTCAGTGTGGGTCACTCTCTGTTTCTCTCAGTGTGTGTGGGTCTCTCTCTCTCTGTATGTCTATGTCTCTATGTGTGTGTCTCAGTGTGTGTGTCTCACAATGTTTGTATCTCTCTCTCAGTGTGCATGTCTCTCTCAGTGTGTGTGTTTCTCAGTGTGTTTTCCTCCTTCTCAGTGCAGATGTCTGTCTCTCTCAGTGTGTGTGTGTCTCTAAGTGTGTTTGTGTCTCTGTGTGTTGTGTGTTCCCTCTCTCACAGTGTGTGTCTCTGTCAGCGTGTGTATGTTTCTCTGTGTGTGTGTCTCTTTGTGACTCTGTGTCTCTGTTCTTGTGTCTCCTGGTATGTCTCTCTCTCAACGTGTGTGTGTCTGTCTCATTGTGTCTCTGCCTCAGTGTTGTGTGTCTATTTTTAGTGTCTGTGTGGGTGTCTCAGTATGTGTGTCTCTCCCTCCCAGGTGTGTAGGTGGGTCTCTCTCTCAGTGTTTGTGTGTCTCTCTTAGTGTGGGAGTTTGTATCTCGCTCTCTGTGTGTATGTTTCTCTCCCTCAAATGTGTGTGTGTGTGTCTCGCTCTCAGGAGTGTGTTTGTCTTCCTGGATGTGCGTGTCTCTGTCAGTGTGTGTGTCACTCTCAATTTGTGTGTCTCTATCTGTGTCTCTCAGTATGTGTGTCTCTCAGTGTGTTTTTGTCTCTCTCTCAGTGTGTGTGTCCCTTTCAGTGTGAGTGTTTCTGGTTCTTAGCGTGTGTGTGTCTCTCAATATATGTGTCTCTCTCTCACTGTGTATGTCTCTCTCAGTGTGTGTGTGTTTTTCTCTCTCTCACTGTGTGCGTGGCTAACTCTCAGTGTGTGTGTATCTTTCAGTGTGTGTGTGTGTCTGTATGTGTCCCCACAGTGTCTCTGTTTGTGTGTCTCCCATTATGTCTCTCCAAGTGTGTGTGTCGGTCTCGCTGTGTGTCTGACTCAGTGTTGTGTGTCTCTTTTTAGTGTCTGTGTGAATCTCTCAGTGTGTGTGACTCTCAGTGTGTTTGTGTCTCTCAGTCAGTGTTTAAGTCTCTCTTTGTGTGTGTGTCTCTGTGTGTGTTTCTCTCTCTCAGTGTGGATGTCTCTTTCTCACTCAGTGTGTGTGTGTATCTCTCCCTGATGTGTATGTCTCTAAGTGTATGTGTGTCTCTCTCAGCGTGTGTGTCAGTCTCAATTTGTGTGCCTCTGTGTGTCTCTCAGAATGTGTGTCTCTCAGTGTGTTTGTGTGTCTCTCTCAGTGTGTGTGTCTTGTTTAGTGTGAGTGTTTCTGGTTCTTAGCGTGTGTGTGTGTCTCTCTTTGTGTATGTCTCTCAATGTGTGTGTGTCTCCCTGTGAATGTGTGTGTCTCTCTCTTGTGTGTGACTCTCAGTGTGGTTTTGTCTCACTCTCAATGTGTGTGACTCTCACAGTGTGTGTGTCTTGCTCTCTGATGGTGTGGGTCTTGGTAAGTGTCTGTGGGCATGTTCTCTCAGTGTGTGTGTGTCTGTTTCTCAGTGTGTGTGTGTGTCTCTCTCTCTATGTGTTTCAGTGTGTTTCTCTCAGTGTGCATATCTCTATGTTGTCTCTCTGTTTTTGTGTCTCTCTCTCAGTGTTTCAGTCTTTCTCTGTGTGTGTTTCTCTCTCAGTGTGGATGTCTCTCTATCTCTCAGTGTGTGCATGTGTCTCTCTGTATGTATATGTCTCTAAGTGTGTGTGTGTGTCTCATTGTGTGTCTCACAATGTCTTTGTCTCTCTCTCACTGTGTATGTCTCTCTCAGTGTGTGTCTCTCAGTGTGTGTTTCTCCTTCTCAGTGTGGATGTCTGTCTCATTGTATGTGTCTCTCAGTGTGCCTGTGTCTCTGTATATTGTTCATTCTCTCTTTCACAGTGTGTGTCTCTCTCGTGTGTGTCTCTCTCAGTGCTTGTGTGTTTGTCTCTCTCTCTTAGTGTGCATGGCTAACTCTCAGTATGTGCAGGTCTTTTTCCTTGTGTGTATGTCTGTCATTGTGTGTGTCTATGTGTGACTCTCACAGTGTCTCTGTTCATGTGTCTTCTGGTGTGTCTCTCTTAATGTGTGTGTCTGTCTCATTTTGTGTCTGCCTCAGTGTTTTGTGTCTGCTTTTAGTGTTTGTGTGTATTTTAGTATATTTGTTTCTCTCACTGTGTGTGTGACTATCAGTGTGTTTGTGTCTGTCTCTCACTTTGTATGTTTCTCTTATTGGGTGTGTGTCTTAGTATGTGTTTATCTCTCAGTGTGGATCTCTCTCTTTCTCTCAGTCCACGTGGGTCTCTCTCTCCATATGTCAGTCTTTATGTGTGTTTGTCTCAGTGTGTGTGTCTCACAATGTTTGTGTCTCTCTCTCAGTGTGTATGTCTCTCTCAGTTTGTGTGTTTCTCAGTGTGTTTTTATCCTTCTCCCTTTGGATGTCTCTTGTGTGTGTGTGTGTCTCTCTCTCTGTATGTATATGTATCTAAGTATGTGTGTGTGTCTCAGTGTGTGTGTCTCACAATATTTGTTTCTCTATTGCAGTGTGTGTCTCTCTCAGTGTTTGTGTTTTTCAGAGTGTGTTTATCCTTCTCAGTGTGGATGTCTCTATCTCAGAATGTGTGTGTGTCTCTCTCTGTAGGTGTGTGTCTCTCTCTGTAGGTGTGTGTCTCTCTCTGTATATGTGTATGTCTCTAAGTGTGTGTGTGTCTCAGTGTGTGTGTCTCACAATGTTTGTGTCTCTCTCTGTGTGTATGCCTCACTCAGTGTGTGTTTCTCAGTGTGTGTTTCTCCTTCTCAGTGTGGATGTCTGTCCTTCTCATTGTGTGTGTGTCTGTCTCATTGTGTGTCTGCCTCAGTGTTGTGGGTCTCTTTCATAGTGTCTGCGTGTTTCTCTCAGTATGTGTGTCTGTCCCTGTATGTTCTGTATATGTCTTTCTAAGTATGTGTATGTCTCTAGGTGTATGTGTGTATCTCAGTGTGTGTCTCTCTCAGTATGTGTGTCTCTCTTTCTCTGTGTGTCTCTGTGTGACTTTCACAGTTTCTCTGTTCGTGTGTCTCCCGGTGTGTCTCTCTCTCTCAGTGTGTGTTTATCTCAGTGTGTTTTTTCTCTGTCTCAGTGTGTCACTCTCAGTGTGTCTGTGTCTCCCTCTCAGTGTGTGTGACTCTCTCAGTATGTGTGTGTTGCTCTCTGTGTGTGTCTCTGTGGGTCTCTTTGGATCTCTCTCTGTGTGTGTGTGGTGTGTCTCTCTCTGTATGTGTATGTCTATAAATGTGTGTGTGTCTCACAATGTTTGTGTCTGTCTCAGTGTGTATATCTCTCTCAGTGTGTTTGTCTCTCAGTGTGTGTTTCTCCTTCTCAGTGTGGATGTCTATCTCAGTGTGTGTGTGTCTCTTTCAGTGTGTGTGTGTCTCTGTATGTTGTGCATTAACTATTTCACGGTGTGTGTCTCTCTCATGTGTATGTCTCTCTCAGTGTGTGTGTGTCTCTCAGTGTGTGTGTCTCTGTTTGACTCTCACAGTGTCCCTGTTCATGTGTCTCCTGGTGTGTCTCTCTCTCAATGTGTTTGTGTCTGTCTCAGTGTCTGTGTCTATTTCAGTGTGAGTGTTTCTGGTTCTTAGCATATGTGTGTGTCTCTCTCTGTATGTGTATGTCTCTCAGTGTGTGTGTGTCTTACCGTATATGTGTGTCTCTCTCTCTTGTGTGTGTATCTCTCAGTGCATATGTCTCTGTGTGTCTCTCAGCGTGTGTAACTCTCAATGTGTTTGTGTCTCTCTCTCAGTGTGTGTGACACTCTCAGTGTGTGTGTCTCACAATGTCTGGGTCTCTCTCTCACTGTATATGTCTCTCTCAGTATGTGTGTCTCAGTGTGTGTGTGTGTCTCTTTCAGGGTGTGTGTCTATGTGTGTCTCTGTGTGAGTGTGTCTCCCATTGTGTTTCTCAATGTGTGTGTTTCTGTCTCACTGTGTCTGCCTCAGAGTTGTGTGTCTGTTTTTACTGTTTGTGTGAGTCTCTCAGTGTGTTTGTGTCTCTCAGTGTGTGTGAGTCTCTCTCTCTGTATATCTGTGTCTCTAAGTTTGTGTGTGGGTGTCGCAGTGTGTGTCTCACAATGTTTGTGCCTCTCACTCAGTGTGTATGTCTCTCTCAGTATGTGTGTCTCTCAGTGCGTGTTTCTCCTTTTCAGTGTGGATGTCTGTCTCATTGTGTATGTCTTAGTGTGTGTATGTGTCTGTTTCTCAGTGTGTATCTGTGTCTCTCTGTGTGTGTGTCTATCTCTGTATGTGTATGTGTCTCAGTGTGTGTGTGTGTCTCACTGTGCATGTCTCTATGTGTCTTTGTATTTCCTCTCTGTGTTTGTGTCTCTCTGTCAGTGTTTAAGTCTCTCTTTGTATGTGTGTCTCTGTGTGTGTGTTTCTCTCTCTCAGTGTGGATGTCTCTCTCTCTCAGTGTGAGGGTTCTCAGTGTGTGTCTCTTGTGTCTCTGTGTTGCCTCTCTGTGTTTTTGTCTCTCAGTCTGTGTTTAAGTCTCTCTTTTTGTGTGTGTCCATGTGTGTGTTTCTCTCTCTCATTGGGGATGTCTCTCTCTCTCTCTCTGTGGTGTGTCTCTCTCTCTATGTGTATGTCTCTAAGTGTGTGTTTCCCATTGTGTGTGTCTCACAATGTTTGTGTGTCTCTCTCAGTGTCTGTGTATTTCTCAGTGTGTGTGTCTCTCAGTGTGTGATTTTCTTTCTCAGTATGGATATCTCTCCCTCAGTGTGTGAGTGTGTTTCTCTCTGTATGTATATGTTTCTAAGTGTGTGTGTGTGTCTCAATGTGTGTGTCTCAGAATATTTGTGTCTCTCTTGCAGTGTGTATGTCTCTCTCAGTGTGTGCATCTCTCAGTGTGTGTTTCTCCTTCTCAGTGTGGATGTCTGTCTTTCTCAGTGTTGTGTCTCTCTCAGTGTGTGTGTGTCTCTGTATGTTATATGTTAACTATTTCACAGTGTGTGTCTCTCTCATATATATGTCTCTTTCAGTATGTGTGTGTCTCTGTGTATGTGTCTCTGTGTGACTTTCACAGTGTCCCTGTTCATCTGGCTCCCAGTGTGTCTCTCTCTCAATGTGTTTGTGTCTGTCTCAGTGTCTGTGTCTATTTCAGTGTGAGTTTTTCTGGTTCTTAGCATATGTGTGTCTCTCTCTGTATGTGTCTGTGTGTCTCTCTCTGTATGTGTCTATGTGTGTGTGTCTCACTGTGTATGTGTGTGTCTCTCTCTTGTGTGTGTTTATGTCTGTGTGTCTCTGTGTGTCACTCAGTGTGTGTGACTCTCTCAGTGTGTATGCGTTGCTCTCTGTGTGTGTCTCTGTGGGTCTTTTTGTGTGTGTCTCTCTCAGTCTGTGTATGTGTCTGTTTCTCAGTGTGTGTCTGTGTCTCTCTCTGTGTGTGTCTCTCTGTATGTTTATGTGTCTCAGTGTGTGGGTTCTCAGTGTGTCTCTATGTGTCTCTGTGTTGCCTCTCTGTGTTTTTGTCTCTCAGTCAGTGTTTAAGTCTCTCTTTTTGTTTGTGTTTGTGTGTGTGTTTCTCTCTCTCATTGGGGATGTCTCTCTCTCTCTCTCAGTGTGTGGTGTGTCTCTCTCTGTATGTGCATGTTTCTAAGTATGTGTTTCCCATTGTGTGTGTCTCACAGTGTTTGTGTGTCTCTCTCAATGTGTATGTATTTCTCAGTGTGTGATTCTCTTTCTCAGTGTGGATGTCTCTCTCTCCCTCAGTGTGTGTGTGTGTCTCTCTCTGTATGTATATGTCTCTAAGTGTGTGTGTGTCTCAGTGTGTGTGTCTCAGAATATTTGTGTCTCTCTTGCAGTGTGTATGTCTCTCTCAGTGTTTGTGTTTCTCAGAGTGTGTTTCTCCTTCTCAGTGTGGATGTCTCTGTCTCAGAGTGTGTGTCTGTCTCTCTCTGTATGTGTATGTCTCTAAGTGTGTGTGTGTGTCCCAGTGTGTGTGTCTCACAATATTTGTGTCTCTCTCTCAGTGTGTATGCCTCACTCAGTGTGTGTTTCTCAGTGTGTGTTTCTCCTCAGTGTGAATGTCTGTCTCTCTCATTGTGTGTGTGTCTGTATCATTGTGTGTCTGCCTCAGTGTTGTTAGTCTCTTTCTTAGTGCCTGTGTGTTTCTCTCAGTATGTGTGTCTGTCCCTGCAAGTTTTGTATGTGTCTTTCTAAGTATGTGTATGTCTCTATGTGTGTGTGTGTCTCAGTGCATGTCTCTGTCAGTGTGTATGTGTCTCTGTGTGACTCTCACAGTGTCTCTGTTCGTGTGTCTCCCAGTGTGTCTTTTTCTCAGTGTGTGTGTATCTCCGTGTGTTTGTTTTCCTGTCTCAGTGCGTGTGACTCTCAGTGTGTTTGTGTCTCTCTCTGTGTGTGACTCTCTCAGTATGTGTGTGTTGCTCTCTGACTGTGTGTGTCTCTGTGGGTCTCTTTGGGTCTCTCTCTCTCTCAGTGTGTGGTGTTTCTCTGTATGTGTATATCTCTAAGTATGTGTGTGTCTCATTGTGTGTGTCTCACAATGTTTATGTGTCTCTCTCAGTGTGTATGTCTCTCTCAGTGTGTGTCTCTCAGTGTGGGTTTCTCCTCAGTGTGAATGTCTGTCTTTCTCAGTGTGTGTATGTCTCTCTCAGTGTGTGTGTGTCTCTCTCAGTGTGTGTGTGTCTCTCAGTGTGTGTTTCTCCTCAGTGTGAATGTCTGTCTCTCTCAGTGTGTATGTCTCTCTCAGTGTGTGTCTCTCAGTGTGTGTTTCTCCTCAGTGTGAATGTCTGTTTTTCTCAGTGTGTGTATGTCTCTCTCAGTGTGTGTTTCTCCTCAGTGTGAATGTCTGTCTTTCTCAGTGTGTGTATGTCTCTCTCAGTGTGTGTGTGTCTCTCTGTGTGTGTCTCTGTCTGACTCTCACAGTGTCTCTGTTCATGTGTCCCCGTTATGTCTCTCTCTCAATGCGTGTGTGTTTGACTCATTTTGTTTGCCTCAGTGTTGTGTGTCTTTTTAGTGTCTCTCTATTTTTGTGTGTCTCTCCATATGTGTCTCTCCCTCCCAGTTGTGTGTGTGTGTGTTTCTCTCTCAGTGTTTGTGTGTCTCTCTCAGTGTGGGAGTGTGTGTCTCACTCTCAGGAGTGTGTTTCTCTTCCTGGAAGTGGGTGTCTCTCTTAGCATGTGTGTCACTCTCAAATTGTGTGTCTCTCAGTATGTGTGTCTCTCAGTGTGTTTTTATCTCTCTCTCAGCATGTGTGACTCTCTCAGTGTGTGTGTCTCTCTCTCTGAGTGTGTGTTTCTCTGTGCATCTCTGTGTGTGTGGCTCTCTCATTGTGTGTGTGTCTGTTTCTCTGTGTGTGTCTGTGTCTGTGTGTGTGTGTCTCACTCTCTGTATGTGTCTCAGTGTGTGGCTTTCAGTGTGAATGTCTCTATTTGTCTCTGTGTTGTCTCTCGGTATTTGTGTCTCTCTGTCAGTGTTTATGTCTCTCTCTCTCTGTGTCTCTCTGTTTGTGTCTCACTATCAGTGTGTATGTCTCAGTGTGCGTTTCTCCTTCTCAATGTGGATGTCTCTATGTGTCTCTGTGTTGCCTCTATGTGTTTGTCTCTCTCTTTCAGTGTTTAAGTCTCTTTTTGCATGTCTCTGTGTGTGTTTCTCTCTCTCAGTGTGTATGTCTCTCTCTCTCAGTGTGTGTGTGTGTCTCTCTCTGTATGTGTATGTCTCTAAGTGTGTGTGTCTCAGTGTGTGTGTCTTACAATGTTTGTGTGTCTTTCTCAGTGTGTATGTCTCTCTCAGTGTGTGTGTGTCTCTGTATGATGTTTGTCCACTCTTTCACAGTGTTTGTCTCTCTCATGTGTGTTTCTATCTCAGTGTGTTTGTGTCTCTGTGTGTGTGTGTCACTGTGACTCCATAATGTCTCTGTTCTGTGTCTCACATTGTGTCTCTCTCTCGATGTGTGTGTGTCTGTCTCATCATGTGTCTTCCTCAGTGTTGTGTGTCAGTTTTTAGTAGTAGTCTCTAGTAGTCTCTCAGTGTGTGTGCCCCTCAGTAGGTTTGTGTGTCTCTCTCAATGTGTGTGACTCTCAGTCTGTTGGTGTCTCTCTCTCAGTGTGTGTATATCAATGTGTTTGTTTCTCTGTCTCAGGGTGTGGGACTCTCATTGTGTTTGTGTCTCTCTCAGTGTGTTTTTATTTCAGTGTGCATTTCTCCTTCTCTGTGTGGGTGTCTGTCTCAGTGTATGTGTCTCTCTCAGTGTTTTTGTCTCTCTGTTTGTTGTGTGTTCACTCTTTCACAGTGTGTCTCTCTCGTGTGTGTGTCTCTCTCAGTGAGTGTGTGTGTTTGTCTCTATCTCTCAGTGTGTGTGGCTATCATTGTGTGTCTGTCTCTATCAGTGTGTGTGTATCTTTCAGTGTGTGTGTATCTGTGTGTGTGTGTCCCTGTGTGTCTACACAGTGTCTCTGTTCGTGTGTCTCCCATTGTGTCTCTCCCTCTATGTGTGTGTCTGTCTCACTGTGTGTCTGCCTCAGTGTTGTGTGTCTCTTTTTAGTGTCTGTGTGAGTTTCTCAGTGTGTGTGACTCTCAGTGTGTTTGTGTCTCTCTCTTAGTGTGTGTTACTCTCTCAGTTTTGTGTCTTGCTCTCTGAGTATGTGTGTCTCTGTGGATCTCTTTGTGTATCTCTCTCTCTCAGTGTGTGTGTGTGTCTGTTTCTCAGTGTGTATCTGTGTCTCTGTGTGTGTGTCTCTCTCTGTGCGTGTCTCTATGTGTCTTTGTGTTGCCCCTCTGTGTTTGTGCCTCTCTGTCAGTGTTTAAGTCTCTCCTTGTGTGTGTGTCTCTGTGTGTGTGTTTCTCTCTCTCAGAGTGGATGTCTCTCTTTCAGTGTGTGGTGTGTCTCTCTCAGTGTGTGTGTGTCTCATTGTGTGTTTCTCACAATGTTTTTGTATTTCTCTCAGAGTGTATGTCTCTCTCAATGTGTGTGTCTCTCAGTGTGTGTTTCTCCTTCTCAGTGTGGATATCTGTCTTTCTCAGTATGTGTGTGTCTCTCTCAGTGTGTGTGTCTCTGTATGTTTTGTGTTAACTCTTTCACAGTGTGTATCTCTCTCATTATTGTGTCTCTCTCAGTGTGTGTGTGTCTCTGTGTGTGTGTGTCTCTGTGTGACTCTCACAGTGTCTCTGTTTGTGTGTCTCTGGTTGTGTCTCTCTCTCAGTGTGTGTGTCTGTCTCATTTGTGTCTGCCTCAGTGTTTTGTGTCTATTTTTAGTGTCTCTCTATATTTTGTGTCTCTCAGTATATGTGTCTCTCCCTCCCAGTTGTGTCTGTGTGTCTCTTTCTCAGTGTTTGTGTGTCTCTCTCAGTGTGGGAGTGTGTGTCTCACTCTGTGTGTGTGTTTCTCTCCCTCAATGTGTGTGTGTGTCTTGCTGTCAAGAGTGTGTTTGTCTTCCTGGATGTGGGTGTCTCTCTTAGCATGTGTGTCACTCTCAAATTGTGTGTCTCTGTGTGTGTCTCTCTGTATGTGTGTCTCTCAGTGTGTTTTTGTCTCTCTCTCAGTGTGTGTGACTTTCTCAGTGTGTGTGTCTCGCTCTCTGAGTGTGTGTTTCTCTGTGCATCTGTGTGTGTTTGTGTCTCTCATTGTGTGTGTGTCTGTGTCTCTGTGTGTGTCTGTGTCTCTGTGTGTGTGTCTCACTCTCTGTATGTGTATGTGTCTCAGTGTGTGGTTTTCAGTGTGCATGTCTCTATTTGTCTCTGTGTTGTCTCTCGGTGTTTGAGTCTCTTTGTGTTTATGTCTCTCTCTCTCTGTGTCACTCTGTGTTTGTGTCTCACTCTCTGTGGATGTCTCAGTGTGTGTTTCTCCTTCTCAGTGTGGATGTCTCTCTGTGTCTCTGTGTTGCCTCTATGTTTTTGTCTCTCTCAGTGTTTAAGTCTCTCTTTGTGTGTGTCTCTTTGTGTGTGTTTCTTTCTCTCAGTGTGGATGTATCTATCTCTCTCAGTGTGTGTGTGTGTGTGTCTCTCTCTGTATGTGTATGTCTCTAAGTGTGTATGTGTCTCAGTGTGTCTCACAATATTTGTGTCTGTCTCTCAGTGTGTATGTCTCTCTCAGTGTGTGTTTCTCCTTTCAGTGTGGATGTCTCTCTCTCTCTCTCAGTGTATGTGTGTGTCTCTCTCTGTATGTGTATGTCTATAAGTGTGTGTGTGTGTGTGTGTCTGTATGTGCCTCACAATGTTTGTGTGTCTCTATCAGTGTTCATGTCTCTCTCAGTGTGTGTGTGTCTCTGTATGATGTTTGTCCACTCTTTCACGGTGTGTTTCTCTCATGTCTGTGTCTCTCTCGGTGTGTGTGTCTCTCTCTCTGTGTCTCTGTGTGACTCCACAGTGTCTCTGTTTGTGTGTCTCCTATTGTGTCTATCTCTCAATGTGTGTGTGTCTGTGTCTGCCTCAGTGTTGTGTTGGATTTTAGTGTCTAGGAGTCTTTCAGTGCGTGTGTCCCTCAGTGTGTTTGTGTCTCTCTCTCAGTGTGTGTGACTCTCAGTGTGTTTGTGTCTCTCAGTGTGTGTGATGCTCTCAGTGTGTGTGTGCTGCTCTCTGACTGTGTGTCTCTGTGTGTCTCTTTGTGTATCTCTCTCAGTGTGTGTGTGTGTCTGTTTCTCAGTGTGTATCTGTGTCTCTCTGTGTGTGTGTCTCTCTCTGTATGTGTGTCTCAGTGTGTGTGTCTCTCACTGTGCATGTCTCTATGTGTCTTTGTGTTGCCCCTCTGTGTTTGTGTCTCTCTGTCAGCTTTTAAATCTCTCTTTGTGTGTGTGTCTATGTGTGTGTGTTTCTCTCCCTCGGTGTGAATGTCTCTCTCTCTCTCAGTGTGTGGTGTGTCTCTCTCTGTATGTGTGACTCTCAGTGTGTTTGTGTCTCTCAGTGTGTGTGATGCTCTCAGTGTGTGTGTGCTGCTCTCTGACTGTGTGTCTCTGTGTGTCTCTTTGTGTATCTCTCTCAGTGTGTGTGTGTGTCTGTTTCTCAGTGTGTATCTGTGTCTCTGTGTGTGTGTGTCTCTCACTGTGCATGTCTCTATGTGTCTTTGTGTTGCCCCTCTGTGTTTGTGTCTCTCTGTCAGCTTTTAAATCTCTCTTTGTGTGTGTGTCTATGTGTGTGTGTTTCTCTCCCTCAGTGTGAATGTCTCTCTCTCTCTCAGTGTGTGGTGTGTCTCTCTCTGTATGTGTATGTCTCTAAGTGTGTGTGTGTCTCATTGTGTGTCTCACAATGTTTGTGTCTCTCTCTCAGTTTGTATGTCTCTCTCACTGTGTGTGTATCTCAGTGTGTATTTCTCCTTCTCAGTGTGGATGTCTTTCTCAGTGTGTGTGTGTTTCTGTCAGTGTGTGTGTATGTCTCTGTATGTTGTGTGTTAACTCTTTCACAGTGTGTGTCTCTCTCATGTGTGTTTCTCTCTCAGTGTGTGTGTCTCTCTGTGTGTCTCTGTGTGACTCTCACAGTGTCTCTGTTGGTGTCTCCCGTTGTGTCTCTCTCAATGTGTGTGTGTCTGTCTCATTTTGTCTCTGCCTCAGTGTTTTGTGTCTATTTTTAGTGTCTGTCTATTTTTGTGTGTGTCTCTCAGTATGTGTGTCCCTCCCTCCCAGTTGTGTGTATGTCTCTGTGTGTTTGTGTGTCTCTCTCAGTGTTGGAGTGTGTGTCTCGCTCTCTGTATGTATGTTTCTCTCCCTCAATGTGTGTGTGTTGCTCTCAAGAGTGTGTTTCTCTTCCTGGATGTGGGTGTCTCTCTTAACATGTGTGTCACTCTCAAATTGTGTGTCTCTGTGTGTGTCTCTCAGTGTTTTTGTGTCTCTCTCTGTGCATGTGAGTCTCTCCTTGTGTGTGTGTCTCTCTCAGAGTGTGTTTTTCTCTGTGCGTCTCTGTGTGTGTGTCTCTCTCATTGGGTATGTGTCTGTTTCTCTGTGTGTGTCTGTGTCTCTGTGTGTGTGTCTCACTCTCTGTATGTGTATGTGTCTCAGTGTGTGTGGCTTTCAGTGTGCATGTCTCTATGTGTCTCTGGCCCTGAGTTCCCTACTTTTTCTCATTTTACCTTCATGCCACCAAGGTATTGTTCTCAATGGAGCTGTGTTATTTCAGGGTGCAAAGTAAGCAATCCTTGGTTTTAGGCTTTCATTGTATTTTATGAAAACCACGTTTTTCCAAAGCCAGTACTTCATAACCCACTTAAGTAAGCAGCTAACAGTTCTTCTTTCACTATTCATTCTTAAGTATTAGCATATAGCATAGTCAAAATCTCCTTTCCCTTCAAGGGTGAGTGGCACTGTAAGATTGTCTTGTCACTCTGCTGACTCCGCTGAAGACAGCCTTAGGGTCCATTATGGCTGCCAGCAAGAGGGAAGATTTGCTTCTCCTACCAGTTTGATAAGAATTTCCTAACCAAATTCAGCCGTATATCTGACCTATGTTTGTTTAAAAGGCCTTCCTATGAATTTGCTTGAAGATTAAGCAATTTTGCAAAGCACAGCTTAACTGTCTATTAAAGACTTAAAAGGTGAGGTTGAAGATCTGATCACAATGTGTTGACAAAGAAGCTGAATTAAGTTGCTGTGGTAGAACCAGAATTATGGCTGATAGATTATACCAGGACATATAGTAAACTTTACCCATACAGTATAATCTTGGAAGGCTTATCACCCTTTGAAAACACTTCCCATGTAATTCAACATATCAAAAGAAACTAATTCAATAATCCTCCTTCAGATGCCTTAAGGGCTCCCTAAAGAACCTTAAAGTCAGCTGGAAGTCAAAAGAAATTTAATTAAAATTTGACATTTGGGAAGTTTGTCAAAAAGTCTCAAAACACTTGGTCAAATAAGATCATTGTTCACTGTAAGACAATGCAAATATAATCTAAAAGTTAAATAAATTATGGCCTAAGATCTGGCACTCAAAAAATACTTAAATAAATGGATGACTGAAGGATAAATGCAGTGAAATTAGTTAATACTGCAATCACCTATGTCTTCACTAGCAATCTTGTAAAGTAATTGAGCCCAGATTCCTCCAAGTTGCTCCTCCCAAGTGGATCTTTGCTTAGTGGTTGAAAGTTTTGGAGGAAATCTGAAATGCTCATGACTATAGGTTCAAAGGAACCTCCTCTGAAAATACATGTTGGTATTATCTCATCTTAGGAGATTAAATCTCCTTTAAGCAATAGCATTTTACTCTAGTGCTGGCTGCACAGAAACTTTCCAGCAGTATAAGTTTCTTAAGCAGTGCTTATTCTGGCAACAAAGGAGAACTCTTTAATTGGCAGATCATAGGCAACTATTTTCTGACAAGGAGGAACATGTCAAAACTTTATGTCAGGAGGATACTACTGAACTATAATGCTGAAGCTGATCTCTTTGGGAAATATATTTCAGCCATTGAATGACTGCCTTTTTAAAGCAAAACAAAAACAGAAACTAAAAGAAAAAAAAAAACAGCATCTTGCATCAAGTCTGCAAGTCCAAACATCCCATGCTGTTAGTCACTGCAAGATTAATTCCAGGCCCAATGCTTGCTTTTTTTCTATTATAAATTTTATACATGCAGAAAATTTGAAAGAAGAAAGCAAAATCATTCTCCATTCAAAGAGAGTAAGCATTAAAATCTGAAGAATTTCCCTCTTGTCATTTTTCTATGAATATTTTAGTATAATTATGTTTGTGTATTATATGTAAAGAGTTTACATTCTGAGTCTTTACAGTTTAATGTGATAACATAGCAGTTTTACATGTGTTTTTGCAAATTATTCACAGATATTAGTGAGATCCATTTACCAAAGTTTAATCTAATCTCACCCTGACCGTGCATAAAACTCCTTTTTTTTTTTTTTTTACTTAAAACATATATCCTACTTCCCTACTATATACTGATAATGTTTTCCTTTATTCTTAGTAGCTTTAATTACATACTTAGATGCAAATCCTCAACTCTTTTTTTTAAATTTTATTTTATTTTTAAACTTTACATAATTGTATTAGTTTTGCCAAATATCAAAATGAATCTGCCACCTTAATTTTTAGTGAAAACTAAGATGCAAGTAATTGTGA
Organism: Bos indicus; assembly: GCF_029378745.1. Classification (NCBI taxonomy): domain Eukaryota; kingdom Metazoa; phylum Chordata; class Mammalia; order Artiodactyla; family Bovidae; genus Bos; species Bos indicus. The sequence continues at coordinate 40,686,608 of NC_091789.1, forward strand.
ACTGTTTGTCATACCAGTATTTTCTGATTGGAAACTTATGCTTTAGTTTTCCTCTCCTAATAAGGCAGAGGTTGGTAAACTTAGATTTGTCCAGCAACGAATGTTCCAATATTTTATCCTATTTGAAGTGTGACCCAAATAGTCAATGAATTCTTGCCTTTTAACTTGGATCACTTTCAAGTTACCAAAATCTGGAGAAAGCTATTTTAGGTAGACTTAATATTTCATCATATAACATTATTGATATGTTCTTGCTGACACATTTGCAACAGATATAAGGTCTTATTTGATCTCTAAAAAACCTAGGTACAACAGTTGCATTACATTTAGAAAACCAACAAACTTAAGCTAGCTTCAATACCAGATATCAATTCAGTACTGAATATTTCCCAGATCAAGAGGTTTGACATTCATTTTGGTCAATTTTCTAAATAATAGGAAGTAATATTAGGAAAAAATATTTCATAAAGCCAAATTTTTTCCAACTGCATATGCAGAAAGAACCAGTGTGAGAATTTCAGACGTTTCATCTTAACTAATTTTTTCCTTCACCATAGTCTAGAGAAGATAGTGGCCAGGCAGTATTAAAAGAAAAGTCATCTTACTCATACTCTAGAGTGACTATAGGATGGAACAAAGCTCTTATTATCACAGCTGCTGCTGCTGCTGTTGCTGCTGTCGCTTCAGTCATGTCCAACTCTGTGCGACCCTATAGACGGCAGCCCAACAGACTCCCCTGTCCCTGGCATTCTCCAGGCAAGAACACTGGAGTGGGTTGCTATTTCCTTCTCCAATGCATGAAAGAGAAAAGTGAAAGTGAAGTTGTTCAGTCGTGTCTGACAGGTATTATCAAATACAGAACAAATAAATGTAATGCAAAACAAGCTTGAGTGACTTACCCTAGGTGACACCAAATCTGGACAATAGTTCTGGACATCTCTCGGCTCCAAACAGCTTCTTGCATTGGGGGGTGGGGAGCAGCTGGCGCCTGTCAGGAAGATTCCCTCCTAGTTACACAGAGCAAAATAAACTTAGGCAGGTCTGCTAGAAACTTGGGAAGTGGATGCCTCTGGTCAAAGTCAGTTTGCCACAGGCACAGATTTACTGTTGAGCTTGCCATGAATTGAGAAAGAAGGGGAGAGCCTCAGGAATCAGGCTCCATGACTTCATATGACACTACAAAGCTATGGTCATCAAACAGGCATGGTATTGGCAGGAAAACAGACACATAGACCAGTGGAACAGAAGAGGGAGCCTAGAAACAGAGCCAGGTGCATATGGTCAATTCATCTATGTCATAGGAGACAAGGGTACATGACAGGGAAAAGACAGCCTGTTCACCAGGTGCTGTTGGAGAAACTGAACAGCTACATGCAAAAGGATCAAACTGGACCATTTTCTTACACAAAAAATGGATTAAATGTATAGCCTGAAACCATAAAACTCCTAGAAGGAAACACAAGCCATAAGCTCTTTGACATTGAGAATGACAGTGATATTTCTGAATAGAGGCCAAAAGCAAAAGCAATGAATCAGAAGTCCAAAGGAGGTAATGTACAAGATAGGAAATACAATCACATTGTAATAAGTCTGTATGGTTGCAGGAGGTAACTAGATTTGTCATGGCAATCATGGAGTAATGTATAAAACAGAATTACTAAGTCCTGCACCTGAAATGAATATAATACTGTGTGTCACATATAATTCAATAAAGGTTATTTAATAGCACAAGTGTGCATGTGCTTATGTGTGTGTGTATGTGTGTGTATGTGTACCAAATGTGGGAACCATAGTGTCTGCTTGTGTGCTTTCTTGGGCTTCTAAACTAATACCAAGTGGGCTTTCACAGACTCTGAAACATGCAGAGACCAGACACTGTATGCAGAGTACATCTGGCGAAATGTTGGGCTAGATGAAGCACAAGCTAGAATCAAAATTGCTGGGAGAAATATCAACCACCTCAGATACGCAAATGACACCACCCTTAAGGCAGAAAACGAAGAGGAACTGAGGAGCCTCTTCATGAAAGTGAAAGAGGAGAGTGAAAAAGCTGGCTTAAAACTCAACACTCAGAAAACAAAGATCATTTGTTGGCAGGAAAGAGGAGCATTGTGCTAAGTGGGATCATTCCAGGAATCGAAGAAAGAGCTATAATCATCATTTTTATTTTTCTCTTTGGAGTTGTTAATTATTCACCATCTACAAGACAACTTCAGCTTACTCTACTATGATTCCAACTGAGAACAGCCAAGTAGCAATGCCTCATTAAGAATGTTGTGACTTTTTTTCTGCCTGGGTAGACACACTTCTCCAGCTTGCTGAACCTGAGTACCAGCCCAAGAGCTCTTGCCTCTGAAAGGCAGATTACTGCCCTGCTCGCACCCATGCTGGCTCTCACTCTGTAGGGAGCAGGCCCTACTTCTACAGGGAAGAAAGAGAAGAGAAAATGGATCCTTAGAGAGGCTAAGTAACATGCTCAAACTCATGACACAGTGGATGGAGAAGTCTTGAGGCTACTGTAAAAATAAGACTGAAAACCAGAAGCAGGAGGCTTAAGTCCAAATCCTGAGAACACCAGAGGACTCCGGACTCCAGGGAACATTAATCGACAGGAGCTCATCAAATGCCTCCATACCTACACTGAAACCAAGCACTACCCAAGACCCAACAAGTTCCAGAGCAAGACATACCATGCAAATTCTCCAGCAACACAGTAACACAACCCTGAGCTTCAATATACAGCATGCCCAAAGTCACTCCAAACCCATTGACATCTCATAACTCATTACTGGACACTTCATTGCACTCCAGAGAGAAGAAATCCAGCTGCACTCACCAGAATACTGACACAGGCTTCCCTAACCAGGAAACCTTGACAAGCCACCTGTACAACCCCACCCACAGTGAGGAAACTCCACAATAAAGAGAACTCCACAAACTTCCAGAATACAGAAAGGCCACCCCAAACACAGCAATATAAACAGGATGAAGATACAGAGGATTACCCATCAGGTAAAGGAACAGGATGAATGCCCACCAAACCAAACAAAAGAGGAAGAGATAGGGAATCTACCGGATAAAGAATTCTGACTAATGATAGTGAAAATGATCCAAAGTCTTGAAACCAAAATACAATCACAGATAAATAGCCTGGAGACAAGGATTGAGAAGATGCAAGAAAGGTTTAACAAGGACCTAGAAGAAATAAAAAACAGTCAGTATATAATGAATAATGCAATAAATGAGATCAAAAACACTCTGGAGGGAACAAATAGTAGAATAATGGAGGCAGAAGACAGGATTAGTGAAGTAGAAGATAGAATAGCAGAAATAAATGAATCAGAGAGGAAAAAGGAAAAATTAATTAAAAGAAATGAGGAAAATCTGAGAGACCTCCATGACAGCGTTAAATGCCCCAACATTCAAATCATAAGAGTCCCAGAAGAAGAAGACAAAAAGAAAGACCATGAGAAAATACTTGAGGGGATAATAGTTGAAAACTTCCCTAAAATGGGGAATGAAATAATCACCCAAGTCCAAGAAACCCAGAGAGTTCCAAAAAGGATAAACCCAAGGCGAAACACCCCAAGATACATATTAATCAAATTAACAAAGGTCAAACACAAATAACAAATATTAAAAGCAACAAGGGAAAAACAACAAATAACACACAAAGGGATTCCCAGAAAGATAACAGCTGATCTTTCAATAGAAACACTTCAGGCCAGGAGGGAATATCAGGACATACTTAAAGTGATGAAAGAAAATAACCTACAGCTCAGATTACTGTACCCAGCAAGGATCTCATTAAAATATGAAGGAGAAATCAAAAGCTTTACAGACAAGCAAAAGCTGAGAGAATTCAGCACCACCAGACCAGCTCTCCAACAAATGCTAAAGAATATTCTCTAGACAGGAAACACAAAAAGGGTGTATAAACTCAAACCCAAAACAATAAAGTAAATGGCAATGGGATCATCAGATCAGATCAGTCGTTCAGTCATGTCCGACTCTTTGCGACCCCATGAATCGCAGCACGCCAAGCCTCCCTGTTCATCACGAACTCCTGGAGTTCACTCAGACTTGAAAGGTTGTTGTTGAATCACGCTAATACACCGGGATTCTAGGCCCCCGGAGGAGAAGAATTCAATCTGGGGCCAGAGACGAGGCTTGATCGCTCAGAGCTTTTGTGTAATAAAGTTTTATTAAAGTATAAAGGAGATAGAGAAAGCTTCGGACATAGGCATCAGAAGGGGGCAGAAAGAGTACCTGCTTGCTAGTGTTAACAATGAAGTTATATATTCCAAAGAGTGTCTGGAGGTTGTAAACACCTCATCAGACCTACTCCCATAATTTACATTTTAAGATAACAGAATTGCCAGAAGGTTTAATCCAAAGACTATCCTCAGGCAGGATACACTATTGCTATATAATCCTAAGGAATGTAAAGAAGGAAAAAAAGTTTGTTCTTTCTTCCTCCTTGAGAATTCCAGACCCCTCTCTCCTCGGGGACCCCTAGACTCCTTATCAACCTGCCTAGGAACTGACTCTCTCAGACTCACGTCCATCGAGTCAGTGATGCCATCCAGCCATCTCATCCTCTGTCGTCCCCTTCTCCTCTTGCCCCCAATCCCTCCCAGCATCAGAGTCTTTTCCAATGAGTCAACTCTTTGCATGAGGTGGCCAAAGTACTGGAGTTTCAGCTTTAGCATCATTCCTTCCAAAGAAATCCCAGGGCTGATCTCCTTCAGAATGGACTGGTTGGATCTCCTTGCAGTCCAAGGGACTCTCAACAGTCTTCTCCAACACCACAATTCAAAAGCATCAATTCTTCAGCGCTCAGCCTTCTTCACATTCCAACTCTCACATCCATACATGACCACAGGAAAAACCATAGCCTTGACTAGACGGACCTTTGTTGGCAAAGTAATGTCTCTGCTTTTCAATATACTATCTAGGTTGTTCATAACTTTCCTTCCAAGGAGTAAGCGGCTTTTAATTTCATGGCTGCAGTCACCATTTGCAGTGATTTTGGAGCCCAGAAAAACAAAGTCTGACACTGTTTCCACCGTTTCCCCATCTATTTCCCATGAAGTGATGGGACTGGATGCCATGATCTTCATTTTCTGAAGGTTGAGCTTTAAGCCAACTTTCTCACTCTCCTCTTTCACTTTCATCAAGAGGCTTTTTAGTTCCTCTTCACTTTCTGCCATAAGGGTGGTGTCATCTGCATATCTGAGGTTATTGATATTTCTCCCGGCAATCTTGATTCCAGCTTGTGTTTCTTCCAGCCCAGCCTTTCTCATGATGTACTCTGCATATAAGTTAAATAAACAGGGCAACAATATACAACCTTGACATACTCCTTTTCCTATTTGGAACAAGTCTGTTGTTCCATGTCCAGTTCTAATTGTTGCTTCCTGACCTGCATACAGATTTCTCAAGAGGCAGGTCAGGTGGTCTGGTATTCCCATCTCTTTCAGAATTTTCCACAGTTTATTGTTATCCACACAGTCAAAGGCTTTGGCATAGTCAATAAAGCAAAAATAGATGTTTTTCTGGAACTCTCTTGCTTTATCCATGATCCATCAGATGTTGGCAATTTGATCTCTGGTTCCTCTGCCTTTTCTAAAGCCAGCTTGAACATCAGTAAGTTCACGGTTCACATATTGCTGAAGCCTGGCTTGGAGAATTTTGAGCATTACTTTACTATCATGTGAGATGAGTGCAATTGGGTGGTAGTTTGAGCATTCTTTGGCATTGCCTTTCTTTGGGATTGGAATGAAAATTGACCTTTTCCAGTCCTGTGGCCACTGCTGAGTTTTTCAAATTTGCTGGCATATTGAGTGTAGCACTTTCACAGCATCATCTTTCAGGATTTGGAGTAGCTCAACTGGAATTCTATCACCTCCACTAGCTTTGTTCGTAGTGATGCTTTCTAAGGCCCATTTGACTTCACATTCCAAGATGTCTGGCTCTAGCTCAGTGATCACACCATCGTGATTATCTGGGTCATGAAGATCTTTTTTATACAGTTCTTCTGTGCATTCTTGCCATCTCTTCTTAATATCTTCTGCTTCTGTTAGGTCCATGCCATTTCTGTCCTTTATCGAGCCCATCTTTGCATGAAATGTTCCCTTGGTATCTCTAATTTTCTTGAAGAGATCTCTAGTCTTTCCCATTCTGTTGTTTTCCTCTATTTCTTTGCATTGATCACTGAAGAAGGCTTTCTCTTCTTGCTTTAATAATTATCTTAAACGTAAATGGGTTGAATGCCCCAACCAAAAGACAAAGACTGGCTGAATGGTTCAAAAACAAGACCCCTATATATGTCGTCTACAACAGACCCACCTCAAAACAGTGGACACATACAGACTGAAAGTGAAGGGCTGGAAAAAGTTATTCCATGCAAATACAGACCAAAAGAAAGTAGGAGTAGCAATACTAATATCCGATAAAATAGACTTTAAAACAAAGGCTGTGAAAAGAGACAAAGAAGGACACTACATAATGATCAAAGAATCAGTCCAAGAAGATATAACAATTATAAATATATATGCACCCAACATAGGAGCACCACAATATGTAAGACAAATGTTAACAAGTATGAAAGAGGAAATTAACAATAGCACAATAATAGTGGGAGACTTTAATACCCCACTCACACCTATGGATAAATCAACTAAACAGAAAATTAACATGGAAACACAAACTTTAAATGATACAATAGACCAGTTAGACTTCAGTCAGTTCAGTTCAGTTCAGTCGCTCAGTCGTGTCCGACTCTTTGCAACCCCATGAATTGCAGCATGCCAGGCCTCCCTGTCCATCACCAACTCCCAGAGTTATAAGGCATTTCACCCCAAAACAATGAATTTCACCTTTTTCTCAAGCGCACACGGAACCTTCTCCAGGATAGATCACATGCTGGGCCATAAATATAGCTTTGGTAAATTCAAAAAAATTGAAATCTTTCCAAGCATCTTTTCTGACCACAATGCAGTAAGATTAGATCTCAATTACAGGAGCAAAACTATTAAAAATTCTAACATATGGAGGCTGAACAACACGCTGCTGAATAACCAACAAATCACAGAAGAAATCAAAAAAGAAATCAAAATATGCATAGAAATGAATGAAAATGAAAACACAACAACCCAAAACCTGTGGGACACGGTAAAAGCAGTGCTAAGGGGAAGGTTCATAGCAATACAGGCATACCTCAAGAAACAAGAAAAAAGTCAAATAAATCATCACCTAACTCTACACCTAAAGCAACTAGAAAGGGAAGAAATGAAGAACCCCAGGGTTAGTAGAACGAAAGAAATCTTAAAAATTAGGGCAGAAATAAATGCAAAAGAAACAAAAGAGACCATAGCAAAAATCAACAAAGCCAAAAGCTGGTTCTTAGAAAGGATAACTAAAATTGACAAACCATTAGCCAGACTCATCAAGAAACAAAGGGAGAAAAATCAAATCAGTAATATTAGAAATGAAAATGGAGAGATCACAACAGACAACACAGAAATACAAAGGATCTTACGAGACTACTATCAGCAATTGTATGTCAATAAAATGGACAATTTGGAAGAAATGGACAAATTCTTAGAAAAGTACGACTTTCCAAAACTGAACCAGGAAGAAATAGAAAATCTTAACAGCCCCATCACAAGCACAGAAATTGAAACTGTAATCAGAAATATTCCAGCAAACAAAAGCCCAGGTCCAGAAGGCTTCACACGTGAATTCTAACAAAAATTTAGAGAAGAGCTAATACCTATCCTACTCAAACTCTTCCAGAAAATTTCAAAGGAAGATAAACTTCCAAACTTATTCCATGAGGCCACCATCACCCTAATACCAAAACCAGACAAAGATGCCACACAAAAAAGAAAACTACAGGCCAATATTACTGATGAACACAGATGCAAAAATCCTTCAACAAAATTCTAGCAATCAGACTCCAACAACACATTAAAAAGATCATACCCCATGAGCAAGTGGGCTTTATCCCAGGGATGCAAGGATTCTTCAATATCCACAAATCAATCAATGTATTACACCACATTAACAAATTGAAAAATAAAAGCCATATGATTATCTCAATAGATGCAGAGACAGCCTTTGAAAAAAGTCAACATCCATTTATGATAAAAACTCTCCAGAAAGCAGGAATAGAAGGAACATACCTCAACATAATAAAAGCTATATATGACAAACCACAGCAAACATTATCCTCAGTGGTGAAAAATTGAAAGCATTTCCCCTAAAGTCAGGAACAAGACAAGGGTTCCCACTCTCACCACTACTATTTAAATAGTTTTGGAAGTTTTGGCCACAGCAATCAGAGCAGAAAAAGAAATAAAAGGAATCCAAATTAGAAAAGAAGTAAAACTCTTACTGTTTGCAGATGACATGATCCTCTACATAGAAAACCCTAAAGACTCCACCAGAAAATTACTAAAACTAATCAATGAATATAGTAAAGTTGCAGGATATAAAATCAACACACAGAAATCCCCTGCATTCCTATACACTAATAATGAGAAAATAGAAAGAGAAATTAAGGAAACAATCCCATTTACCATTGCAATGAAAAGAATAAAATACTTAGGAATATATCTACCTAAAGAAACTAAAGACCTATATATAGAAAACTATAAAACACTGGGGAAAGAAATCAAAGAGGACACTAATAGATGGAGAAACATACCATTTTCATGGATTGGAAGAATCAATATAGTGGAAATGAGTATACTACCCAAAGCAATCTATAGATTCAATGCAATCTCTATCAAGCTACCAATGGTATTCTTCACAGAGCTAGAACAAATAATTTCACAATTTGTATGGGAATACAAAAAACCTCGAATAGCCAAAGCTATCTTGAGAAAGAAGAATGGAACTGGAGGAATCAACCTGCCTGACTTCAGGCTCTACTACAAAGCCACTGTCATCAAGACAGGATGGTACTGGCACAAAGACAGAAATATAGATCAATGGAACAAAATAGAAAGCCCAGAGATAAATCCACGCACCTATGGACACCTTATCTTTGACAAAGGAGGCAAGAATATACAATGGATTAAAGACAATGTCTTTAACAAGTGGTGCTGGGAAATCTGGTCAACCACTTGTAAAAGAATGAAACTAGAACACTTTCTAACACCATACACAAAAGTAAACTCAAAATGGGTTAAAGATCTAAACATAAGACCAGAAACTATAAAACTCCTAGGGGAGAACATAGGCAAAACACTCTCTGACATAAATCACAACAGGATCCTCTATGACCCACCTCCCAGAATATTGGAAATAAAAGCAAAAATAAACAAATTGGACCTAATTAAAATTAAAAGTTTCTGAACAACAAAGGAAACTATAAGCAAGGTGAAAAGACAGCCTTCAGAATGGGAGAAAATAATAGCAAACAAACCAACTGACAAAGAACTAATCTCAAAAATATACAAGCAACTCCTGCAGCTCAATTCCAGAAAAAATAAATGACCCAATCAAAAAATGGGCCAAAGAACTAAACAGACATTTCTCCAAAGAAGACATACAGATGGCTAACAAACACATGAAAAGATGCTCAACATCACTCATTATCAGAGAAATGCAAATCAAAACCACAATGAGGTACCATTTCATGCCAGTCAGAATTGTTGCTATCCAAAAGTCTATAAGCAATAAATGCTGGAGAGGGTGTGGAGAAAAGGGAACCCTCTTACACTGTTGGTGGGAATGCAAACTAGTACAGCCACTATGGAGAACAGTGTGGAGATTCCTTAAAAAACTGGAAATAGAACTGCCTTATGACCCAGCAATCCCACTGCTGGGCATACCCACTGAGGAAACCAGAATTGAAAGAGACACATATACCCCAATGTTCATCACAGCACTGTTTATAATAGCCAGGACGTGGAAGCAACCTAGATGTCCATCAGCAGATGAATGAATAAGAAAGCTGTGGTACATATATACAAGGGAGTATTACTCAGCCATTAAAAAATATTTTGAATCAGTTCTAATGAGGTGGATGAAACTGAAGCCTATGATACAGAGTAAAGTAAGCCAGAAAGAAAAACACCAATACAGTATACTAACGCATATATATGGAATTTAGAAAGATGGTAATGATAACCCTGTATACGAGACAGCAAAAGAGACACACATGTATAGAACAGTCTTTTTGGACTCTGTGGGAGAGGGAGAGGGTGGGATGATTTTGGAGAATGGCATTGAAACATGCATAATATAATATATTAAATGAATCTCCAGTCCAGGTTAGATGCATGATACAGGATGCTTGGGGCTGGTGCACTGGGATGACACAGAGGGATGGTACAGCAAGGGAGGTGGGAGGGGGGTTCAGCATGGGGAACACATGTATACCCGTGGTGGATTCATGTTGATGTATGGCAAAACCAATACAATATTGTAAAGTAAAAAAAAATAATAATAATAATAAAAAAACAAAAATCCTAAAAAAAAGAAAACAAAGATCATGGCATCTGGTCCCATCACATCATGGCAAATAGATGGGGAAACAATGGAAACAGTGACAGACTTTATTTTCTTGGGCACCAAAGTCTGCAAATGGTGACTGCAGCCATGAAATTAAAGACACTTCCTCCTTGGAAGAAAAGCTATGACCAACCTAGACAGTATATTACAAAGCAGAGGCACTACTTTGCCAACAATGATCTGACTAGTCAAAACTATGTTTTTTCCTGTAGTCATATATGAATGTGAGAGTTGGACCATAGATAAGGATGAGTGCTAATGAACTGATACTTTTGAACTGTGCCAACGGATGCCAAAGAACTATGGAGTTGGAGAAGACTCCTGAGAGTCCCTTGGACTGCAAGGAGACCACACTAGTCAATCCTAAAGGAAATTAATCCTGAATATTCATTGGAAGGACTGATGCTGAAGGTGAGACTCCAATAGTTTGACCACCTGATGCGAAGGGCCAACTCTTTAGAGAAGACCCTGATGCTGTGAAAGATTGAAGGCAGGAGGAGAAGGGGACAACAGAGGATCAGATGGCTGTATGGCATCACTGACTCAATGGACATGAGTTTGAACAAACTCTGGGAGATGGTGAAAGATAGGGAAACCTGGCATGCTGGGTTCCATGGGGTGGCAAAGAGTCAGACACAACTGAGTGACTGAACAACAACACAGACAGTGTAGATACTCACTATCAGAAGGGTGGTTGCATCCATATACACATACCTGCATGTGTTAGCTGGGGCCACCTTTCTTCCCTCAAGAGCACACTTGATCACCGTTTCCTGTGAATGCCTACTTTTCATGCCATTTTGTCAACTTTCTTTACAGCATGGATGCCCTGATGTTCAAAATATTTGCTTTCATAAATTTTTACCATTTAGCTGCGTGCAATGCAGAAGATGCAGTTGTTGTCTCAGTCCCTCTCTTCACACCCAGAAATACATTGTTAGTAGGTCCTCCTTCTCTGTGCACATTGTACAAACATGTATTAATGTTCACCTACAGATTTTAGCTCATTCATTATCAGTAGCAAATGTTGTGTTCATGACAGGAGCTATCATTTCCCTAATAGAGCCACGTGTGTACGACTTTGTTCACACATACCACTCATAGATCTAATATGAAGTAGATGATGGCCACACAGATATACTTTGGGCATCACCAGCACAAACTTATTCCTGGTCGAGGTTTTGAGTCTTGTGCTCCAGGGAACTCTGTGTTCTGGCTCTCAGAGCACAGGTGTCATGTGACGACTCAGCAAAAGGGAGAAGGAGAAACTGGTGAGTGAGCCACTGCAGTCTCCCTGCATTAGCCCATAGCACAAACTCAGGGATGGCTGAGTTACCTCAGCCCCAACCAGTGAGCTCCCCATACCACAAGATACACACACATGCACTTACACACACTTTCTCTCTCTCAGCGTGACATTAGAGACCTAAGATACCCTATATGGTTGCATATCATCCATGCTTTCTGCCCCTACACATGCATGCACATGATTCTGCTTCCAGGGTAGATGTTATTTTCAGCTCCTTCTAGTTTGTGATTTTAAAAGGACACTTGGGAAAATGTAAAATCATGCTCACAATCCTAAAATAGCACCAGTAAACTAATCACCTAGGAATACTTAATGTAGGCACATCAGTCCAAGGACTCTAGAATTTTTATTCTAGCCATACCTGTGCTGTATATTAAAAAGTTTCTAAAAATTGTATGACCTACTTCAGTATTCTCTCATATTTAGTTTTGTGTACATTCTTTCAAGAATGAAACACTTTCTTTGAGTGCTTTCAGTGCACAACCAAGATGCCAACTGCAGTTCTTTTTTTCTGATTACTACAGCAATGCTCCTTAAGCTGGACCATCAGAAGGGAAGGGTGTTAGGTGAAAATATTATGCATTAAATGTCCCTCCCAGCATACGCTTTGGCACATTGCCCAAATACCTTCCATTCAGGTTTGGTACACAGACATGCAGAATAATTTCTTTTCATATTTTGCACTAACTGGAGTGCAATACTCTTACAGGTAAGATGGATGACAAATGACAACAAGATAGATAATGACTTGTCAATATGGATCACCTTATGCACAGGAGGAACTATGTGTTAACAACAGAACTTTGAACTAACCTTTAAAGTAGCCTGAATTTTCATAGGGCTTGGAAAAATTAAAATGCATTCAATGTTTCAGTTCACAATCAAATCAAATGTGTCTGTAGAGACAGAATGCACACAGGACAACAGATCGGAGGCTGAATTAACAGTCACCCTGCTGCCAGAACTTCACTGTCAATTTCAGACCATGGTAAAGCCCTCAAATGCACAAGCTTCAAGTTCCTAGGTCCCGGTGCACCTCTTGTTCTATTCCAGTTGTGCCTTAGGTGGGGGACCCAAGAACATGATGGCACAGAGCTTTTATTTCTCCAATCAACAAGCCTGATGCTATACAACTTACCAGAGGACATGAAAGACGTGTAAATGCAGTGGAAAAGTCTAGAAAGGCAAACAGGAATGTCATGACATGGTTCCATCAGAAAGAGAAGAGGAACAAGGATGGAAATGTGTGGTGAGGGCAGATGTTACTTTTCAAATCACTTTGCAAGTCAGTACGGGGAATCACACATTTACATGTCCACAGGCACCAAAATCTTAATTTTACAAAGATGCTGAGGGGATAGGAAAGGAATAGGAAACATTAGGCTACGTGAACAAACGGAAAGCAAGTGTAGAAAACGGTTCCATACCATTACATAGAATGCAGTGAGGATACATTTGAAATGTTTGGCATGTCTTCTGAGGTACATTTTTATTCAGAAAAGGAAATATTCACTTTTAAAATGTGTGTACACCTAGCCACATAAGAGATGTTCAATTGAAGAGAGAGAGGGGATACAGAACATGCATACTGAAGGAGCAAAGAGCCGACAATTTCACAAATAGAAAATTTCCAATGTGGGGGAAAATATCACCTCAATGTGCTAAACTCCAAGCATAATACGTTCACACACACACACACACACACACACATGCGTGTGCACACACACACATGAGATATGCAAATATACACACAAGCAGTAACAGTAAGGCTTTACAAAACCAAAGCAAAAGGAAAGACCTTAAGAAATAAAGACAGCACAACTCACCTGATTATTAGGCAGGGTCCACTTATTATTTTCATTAGAGGGAGCTTGATAGAATTATCTGGAGTCCGAAAAAGACAAAAAGGGAGCAATGGGACCAGAAGGAGGGCACCCTGGTAGGAAGATTGGGGCACTGGTCTTTCTGGAAAAAACTCTGGAAGATACGTCAGCTCCTAGAACCCATGATCTTGGAAGAGAAGGCCTCAGAGCTTGGGCTCAGACTTCTGAGGAAAGGGGCTGTCCAGCTCTGTGAGGTTCCTCAAAGATGTCAGGGGAAGGGTGCATGAAACTGAGACCCCTCACAGGGAAGTTGGGAAAAAATGATGAGCCTGCACCACAGGGTCAGGATCTGAGAGGAGGCCCTTCTACCCTGTCCTCCCCACCAACTCCCCTCTGGGGCTCAGATCCTTTAGGAGAGAGTTCTCCAGTTTACTGATGCTGGTCTTTCTGTGGGCAGCCATGGAGACAGCCCTTGGAGTTTGGAGGTGAGCCACATTATGGACCAGTTGCTCCTACTGAAGTCACACGTCCCTATCCCTGTTGTGTGAAAGGGCAGTCGTGGGGGTGACCCTGAGAGGAGCAGGAACAAACAGGAAGGTAGAGCCAGTTGTCTTGCTTCCAGACCACCTGTCACACCCCACCAACCCCACTGGCTGACCCTCCCGGGGAGCCAGATGGCAGAGTGAAAATGGGGTTGGCAGAACCCCGTCTCAGCACCACTCAGCAGCACACAGAGCTGGAGATGAGAAGCGTGAAACATCCTTTACCTGGAGCCTGATTCTCCTGACAGCACTTCCCTACCCTGATGAAAACTGCAACAGTATATCCTGTAAATGCTGTTGCAAAGAACTGACTCATTGGAAAAGACCCTGATGTTGGGAAAGATTGAAGGCAGGAGGAGAAGGGGATGACAGAGGACAAGATGGTTGGATGGCATCACCGACTTGATGGACATGAGTTTGAGCAAGCCCCAGGAGTTGGTGATGGACAGGGAAGCCTGACGTGCTGCAGTCCATGGGGTAGCAAAGAGTCGGACATGACTGAGTGACTGAACTCAATTGACATCCTATAAATGCTCCATTTTCTCTAGGAACAAAGAAGACACCCCCAAACCATAACATCAGCAGCATCCATTTCTAAACATGCTGCTAAGTCGCTTCAGTCATGTCCGACTCTGTGCAACCCCATAGATGGTAGCCCACCAGGCTCCGCCATCCCTGGGATTCTCCAGGCAAGAACACTGGAGTGGGCTGTCATTTCCTTCTCCAATGCATGTAAGTGAAAAGTGACAGTGAAGTTGCTCAGTCGTGTCTGACTCTACTGGGGTCGCTAGGAGCCCACCAGGAACCCACCAGGCTCCTCTGTCCATGGGATTTTCCAGGCAAGAGTACTGGAGTGGGGTTCCATTGCCTTCTCCGATTTCTAAACATAACCACGACCAAAACCAAACAAAATAAACTTACCCCACAGTCTTTTAAGAAGGAGCTTGTGTTCATGCTTCCATAATAAAGGAGCCACTTCACTGCTTTTAATCCAATTTACCTAACCGTAATTAGTGGCATGCTACAAGGAAATCTGACTTTTAGAGAACATGTTTCTTGGTTTGCCTGTGCCAGCTACTCAGGGTAGGTAGCTGATGATGTCCTCCCCTGGGCTATGCAAAGTTACCTTAGATCTTTCAATCCTGTTCACCTGTCCCATTTGCTGACTTCAAAATTTCTCCCTTATATCATACACATCAAAACACTTCACTCTCAGTAGGTGTAAATGATGAGCAAACTGAAGATCTGTAAGAGCTCACACAACAGACAACCATTGTGAAGCAAAGGTGTAGGATGAGAAGTGTTTGGGGATGCCTGCTTTCAGGGACTCAGGTAACAATGTCCTCACACAACAGGTGTGACATGACATGGGGCAGGGTATGACAGGTTACTCAGGCACCTTAGCACCCCACAAAAGGAGGAGCTTCCATGCTCTCTTTTAAATCAGGAGGGATCAGAGCTCTTAATATCCAAGTAAAGACCACACCACCGGCACCACACATACACACACACACACACACAACTCACATTGAGAGCAGACACCAACTAGTGTCCATGTCTCTACACTTACTCCATCTCTCCAGTCAGTTTTCTTGTGAAATGTTTCTGCCTCTGGGAAAGAGTGCCTTACCCTGGTTGTCATGGAAACAAGAATGCGATCACAATGTTCTCTGTGCTATTAGCTTTCTGTGGAAATCAGGAAGGATTAATACATCAGATGCAGAGTGTTAGTCTCCTTTTTAGACAATGACCCCGCAGATAATCCAATGAATGAATGAATGAATGAATGAACAAATGAACAACCAGACCATTGGACTATTAGAGACAGCATCTTCATGGAATAGGCAGTGGGGGACAGGAATTGTCACCAAATGGGTTATGTAGGGAGTAAAGTGAAAGCACAGGAGCTTCTGTTTCCCTTGAGACACATACTCTTAGGATGCAGGTCCCATTAAGGACCACCTTTCAACCTGCCATGACACACGAGGCCAGGGATGTTTGTGCAGATGGGATCCAAGGACTCAGGGTCAACTAGAAAAGACCCGCAGAGGGGAAAACGTGTGAGGATGACACACCTGGATGTCAGGGGGAGGCGAGTGAGAAACTGGAATACCCGAAGTCAGCTCTCCTGAGGCGACCTCTAGTTAGAGACAGCCCCAGGACCACCCCGGACTCAGGACCCCAGAGTAAGACAAAAGCATGCTGCTCCATGTGCAACTCACAGGAGGAGAGCCAGCCAGACTTTCATATCACTGTGTACCAACCAGGTGAAGGCTTTCACCAGCTTCTTAGTGTGGAGGAAAGAGAGGGACATACCAGGAAGTGCCATCTAGCCTGTCTATTTTTGTTGCTATTATTCAGTTGCTAAGTCGTATTTGACTCTTTCCGACCCCGTGGACTGCAGCCTGAAAGGCTTTCCTGTCCTTTGCGATGTCCCAGAGGGTGCTCAAATTCATGCCCCTTGAGTCAGTGGTGCTATCTAACCGTCTCGTCCTCTTCTGCCCTCTTCTCCTTTTGTCTTCATTCTTTGCCAGCATCAGGTGCATGTACGTGTGCCTTGTGGTATGGGGAGCTCACTGGTTGGGGCTGAGGTAACTCAGCCATCCCTGAGTTTGTGCTATGGGCTGAGAGGTCCTGATTCAGGGAGACTGCAATGTCTCACTCACCAGTTTCTCCTTCTCCCTTTTGCTGAGTCATCACATGACACCTGTGCTCTGAGAGCCAGAACACAGAGTTCCCTGGAGCACAAGACTCAAAACCTCGACCAGGAATAAGTTTGTGCTGGTGATGCCCAAAGTATATCTGTGTGGCCATCATCTACTTCATATTAGATCTATGAGTGGTATGTGTGAACAAAGTCGTACACACGTGGCTCTATTAGGGAAATGATAGCTCCTGTCATGAACACAACATTTGCTACTGATAATGGATGAGCTAAAATCTGTAGGTGAACGTTAATACGTGTTTGTACCATGTGCACAGAGAAGGAGGACCTACTAACAGTATATTTCTGGGTGTGAAGAGAGGGACTGAGACAACTGCATCTTCTGCATTGCACGCAGCTAAATGGTTGAAATTTATGAAAGCAAATATTTTGAACATCAGGGCATCCATGCTGTAAAGAGAGTCGGCAAAATGGCATGAAAAGTAGGCATTCACAGGAAACGGTGATCAAGTGTGCTCTTGAGGGAAGAAAGGTGGCCCCAGCTAACGTGTGCAGGTGTGTGTATATGGATGCAGGGAAACTGTGTGGGAATCCCATATACCACCATACTGAGAGTGAGCATCTACAGTGTCTCCTGTATATATCTCTCTGCACGTTTCATATTCTCTGAAATCCCACTTGATTAGTTCAGAAGCACAAGGAAACATACAAACATTATGGGTCCTGTGTTTGGTACACACACACACACACACACACTGCTGCTGCTATTAAATCTCTTTTATTGAATTATAACTGACACACAGTATTATATTTTTTCAGGTACACTACTTAGTGATTCTGTGTTTTTATACATTACTCCATGATCCCCATGACAAGTCTAGTTACCTCCTGCCACCATACAGAGTTATTACAATATGATTGACTGTATTCCCTATCCTAACATTACATCCTCAGGACTTTTGATTCATTGCTTGTTCTTTTGGCCTCAATCCAGAGACATCACTTCCAATCCCAATGTCAAAGAGCTTATGGCCTATGTTTCATTCTAGGAGTTTAATGGTTTCAGGCCTTGTTTTGGTGTGATAAAGGGGTCTAGCTTGATTCCTTTGCATGTAGCTCTCTGGTTTCTCCAACAGCACCTGTTGAAAAGGCTGTCTTTTCCCTGTCATATACCCTTGCCTCCTATGGCATAGATGAATTGACCATGTGCCTCAGGCTGTATTTTCTACTAGTGTGTGTGTCTGTTTTCATGCCAGTACCATACCTGTTTGATGACCATAGCTTTCTAGTGTCATCTGAAATCAAGGAGCCTGATTCCTGAGGCTATATCCTTCTTTTTGAAGGCTGCTTTGCCGATTCAGGGTCTTTTGTGGCTGCTCCTACTAAACATATGTGTGCAGGCAGATGAAGGCTCTCATGGAGCTGGTCATCCCCACTCCTCTGAGACAGGAGGGAGTAGCAGAAAGTCAGCAGCTTACAGTGGAAGTATTTCAAAATGCAACAGAAGGGAGAAATAAACATGAGCTCCACATTATAAGTGAGATTTAACTAACATTTCTGTTTTAGAGTGGCATGCACTCCAAACTTGGGGAAGGGAGTATGACAAACTAATCTCTGGTTCAGTGGCTTAATTTCCTATCTTCTTTTGCATTTTCTAGATCCACTTTGGAGGTGCTCATGTCCTAGGTCTGTACAGCTGATGCTGTTTGACCCCTGAGAGAACTCTGTGCACTTCAGAAGCACCAAGCAGGGTGAAGGGTCTGCCAGACATGCAGTTTGAGTCTGGGAATCAACAGATCCAGCTCCAGAACCACACCTGCCACAATCCACACTCCCAGGGTAAGCCTTTTCCCTTCTCCTAAACATTTCATCTGGAATCAGTTCTCTATGCAACTCTGGATTCCAAGCTCATGCTCTTCAACATAGCAATGCACTGACACCCAGTATATCTGTACACTGGTGATCACCTCTGGCTCCCCTGGGTGCATGGGCAGTGAGGGCACTGGCTCCTTAGCAAAGAAAAAGTGAAGCATTGCCCTGGGATCAGCCACAAGGAGTACAGAAGGCACAGGACACCCAGTGACACAAATGAGATCCTGGTCATGAGACTCCCTCCCACATGGTTGCCCTTTCCTGCACAGTAGTAACAAATCAGGCAAGGCGTTGGGTTTGGAGGGCTTATAAAATGCCTCCAGAATCTTTGGCAATTTCTCCCCATGTATCTGCCATGCACCTACCCCATAGGCATGTGGATGCGTGGCCTTTATACTTCTTTGCTTTATTGCTCATCAATTCTCTTTGGCCAAGCCTTCTGCTTTGACAAATAACTTGTGGCTCAGATGGTAAGGAATTTGCCTGCAATGCAGGAGGAGACCTGCATTGCAGGAGACCTGGGTTCAGTCCTTGGGTTGGGAAGATCCCCTCGACAAGGGAAAGGCTACCCACTCCAGTATTCTTGCCTGGAGAATCCCACGGACAGAGAAGTCTGGTGGACTAGAGTGCATGGGGTGGCAAAGAGTCAGACACAACTAAGCAACTAACACTTGGTGACATTTAAGCACCTACCCAGGGCTACCATTGGCTGGAAGGGTGCCTTGATGACCAATCAATGCCTAAAGATATGGATGTTCATTGCCCTGGGGAGAGTTTAAGTGAAGGAGTCCATGAGCCTGGGATAGGCCACTAGGAGACTATGGCCAGAAACCACAGTGACTGAAAAACTGACCCCAAGCAACAAAGGGAGGAAGAAAAGAAAGCCCTCCCCACTCCCCCACCCCACCCTCCTACCATCAACCCAGGTCCACAGGCACTTTCATAGTGAGATGACCCCATCCAAGCTCTTCATCCTCTTTCCCACTGAATACCCCCCCACACACACCAAGACTCTTTCTGCATGCTTCAGACTCTCTGAAATCTTACTGTGTGTGTGTCTCTCAGTGTAACTCTAAGTGTCTAAATCTTTCTCACTGGTGTCTCTCAGTGTGTTTTTCTCTCTCTCAGTGTGGATGTCTCTCACTCTCAGTGTGTGTGTGTCTCTCTCTCTATATGTGTATGTCTCTAAGTGTGTGTGTGTATGTCTCAGTGTGTGTGTCTCACAATGTTTGTGTCTCTCTTTCAGTGTGTATGTCTCTCTCAGTGTGTGTGTGTCTCTGTATGTTGTGTGTTCACTCTTTCACAGTGTGTGTCTCTCTCATGTGTGTGTCTCTCTCAGTGTGTGTGTGTTTGTCTCTCTCTCTCAGTGTGCATGGCTAACTCTCAGTGTGTGTGTGTCCCTTTCAGTGTGTGTGTCTCTGTGTGACTGTCACAGTGTATCTGTTTGTGTGTCTCCTTTTGTGTCTCTCTCTCAATGTGTGTATTTCTGTCTCATTGTGTGTCTGCCTCAGTGTTTTGGGTCTCTTCTTTAGTGTGTGTGTGTGTGTCACTTGATGTGTGTGTCTCTCCCTCTAAGTTGTGTGTGTGTCTCTCTCTAAGTGTTTTTGTGTCTCTCTAAGTGTGTGAGTGTGTGTCTCACTCCCTGTGTGTAAGTTTCTCTCTCTCAGTGTGTGTGTCTTTCACTCTCAGGAGTGTGTCTCTTCCTGGATGAGTGTGTCTCTCTCAGTGTGTGTGTCCCTCTCAGTTTGCATGTCTCTCTGTGTCTCTGTGTGTTTCTCTCAGTGTGTTTTTGTCTCTCAGTGTCTGTATCGCTCTCAGTGTGTGTCTCTCTCATTGTGAGTGTCTGGTTTTAGCATGTGTGTGTGTTTCTCTCTGCATGTGTATGTCTATCAGTGTGTGTGTGTCTCACTCTGTATGTATGTGTTTCTCGTGTGTGTCTCTCTCTCAGTGAATATGTGTCTGTGTGTCTCTGTGTGTGTCTCAGTGTGTGTGACTCTCTCAGTGTGTGTGTCTCTATCAGTGTGAGTGTGTCTGGTTCTCAGTGTGTGTGTGTGTGTCCGTGTTTTTGTTTTTCTCTCTCTGTAAGTGTATGTCTCTCAGTGTGTGTCTTTCAGTTGTGTGTCTCTATATGTCTGTGTGTGTGTCTCTCAGTGTTTGTGACTCTAAGTGTATATGTCTCTCTCAGTGTGTGTATGACTCTCAGTGTGTGTGTGTCTCTCTTTGTATGTGTATGTCTCATGTGACTCTCAGTGTGTGTGAGTCTCTCTCTGTATGTGTAAGTCTCTCAGTGTGTGTGTCTCTATGAGTCTCTGTGTGTGTGTCAATGTTTGTGTCTCTCTCTCAGTGTGTATGTCTCTTTCAGTGTGTGTGTGTCTCTCACTGTGTGTTTCTCTCTCTCATTGTGGATATCTCTCTTTCTCAGTGTGTGTGTGTCTTTCTCAAAGAGTACATAATTCTGTATGTTGTGTGTTCACTGTTACACGTTGTATGTCTACTCCCATAGAGTGTGTGTCTCTCTCTTAATGTGAGTGTGTCTCCATTGTGTTTTTCTCTTGGTGTGGATGTTTCTCCCTCTCTCCCAGTGGTGATGCTTCTCTTGCTTTCAGTGTGTGCATCTCTGTATGTGTATGTCTCTCAGTGTGTGGCAGTGTTTCTCTCTCTGTGTGTCTCTGTGTGTTTCTCTCTCAGTGTATGTGTATGTCTATCTCTCAGAGTGTGTGTGTTTCTCTCTCAGCGTGTATGTGTGTCTCTCTCTCAGTGTGTGTGTGTCTCTCTCTCCATATGAGTATGTCTCTCAGTGTCTCTGTGTGTGCCTTTCAGTGTGTATGCCTCTTTCTAAGTGTGCGTGTATCTCTCAGTGTATACGTCTCACTCTCAGTGTGTGTGTGTCTCTCACTGTGTGTTTCTCTCTCAGAGTGGATATCTCTCTTACTCAGTGTGTGTGTGTTTTCTCAAAGAATATGTGTTTCTGTATGTTGTGTGTTCAATCTTACACTGTGTGTCTACTCTTATATAGTGTGTGTGTGTCTCTCAGTGTGAGTGTGTCTCTCAGTGAGTTTTTCTCTTTCTTGGTGTGGATGTTTCTCTCTCTCTCAGTGGGGATGCTTCTCTAGTTCTCAGTGTATGTGTGTCTCTGTAAGTGTGTGTCTCTCAGTGTGTGTCGGTGATTCTCTCTCTGTGTGTTTCTCTCTCAGTGTATGTGTATTTCTGTCTCTCAGGGTGTGTGTGTTTCTCTCTCAGTGTGTGTGGGTAACTCTCTCTCAGTGTGTGTGCGCCTCTCTCTCCATATGTGTATGTCTCTCAGTGTCTCTGTGTGTGCCTCTCAGTGTGTATGTCTCTTTCTAAGTGTGTGTGTATATCTCAGTGTGTGTGTCTCAGTCTCAGTGTGCATGTGTCTGTCAGTGTGTCTGTGTGTTTGTGTCTGTGTGTGTCTCACTCTGTAGTTGTGTGTCTCTCTTTCAGTGTGTGTGTCTCTGTGTCTCTCTAAGTGTGAGTGTGTCTGGTTCTCAGTGTGTGTATATGTGTCAGTGTGCGTGTGTCTGTCTCTGTATGTGTATGACTCTCAGTGTGTGTGTCTCTCCATTGTGTGTCTCTGTGTGTGTCTCTCAGTGTTTATGACTCTAAGTGTTTAAGTCTCTCTGAGTGTGTGTCTCTCAGTGTGTGTTTCTCTCTCTCAGTGTGGATGTCTCTCTCTCTCAGGGTCTGTGTGTTTCTCTCTGTATGTGTATGTCTCTAAGAGTGTATGTGTGTGTGTCTGTGTGTGTCTCTATGTGTCCCTGTGTGTGGCTCACATTGTTTGTGTCTCTCTCTCAGTGTGTATGTCTCTCTCAGTGTGTGTGTCACTCACGTTGTGTTTCTCCTTCTCAGTGTGGATGTCTCTTTCTCTCAGTGTGTGTGTCTCTCAGTGTGTGTGTCTCTGCATGTTGTGTGTTCACTATTTCACAGTGCTTGTCTCTCTCATGTGTGTGTATTTCTCAGTGTGTGTGTGTTTGTCTCTCTTTCTCAGTGTGTGTGGCTAACTCTCAGTATGTGTGTCCCTTTCAGTGTGTGTGTCTCTGTGCGTGTTTGTCTTTGTGTGACTCTCACAGTGTCTCTGTTTGTGTGTCTCCCATTGTGTCTCTCTATCCATGTGTTCCAACCAGTCCATTCTGAAGATCAGCCCTGGGATTTCTTTGGAAGGAATGATGCTAAAGCTGAAACTCCAGTACTTTCACCACCTCATGCGAAGAGTTGACTCATTGGAAAAGACTCTGATGCTGGGAGGGATTACGGGCAGGAGGAGAAGGGGACGACAGAGAATGAGATGGCTGGATGGCATCACTGACTCAATGAACGTGAGTCTGAGTGAACTCCGGGAGTTGGTGATGGACAAAGAGGTCTGGCGTGCTGTGATTCATGGGGTCACAAAGAGTCAGACATGACAGAGTGACTGAACTGAACTGATCCATGTGTGTGTTTTTGTCTCATTGTGTGTCTGCCTCAGTGTTGTGGGTCTCTTCCTTAGTGTCTGTGTTTCTCAATGTGTGTGTCTCTCCCTCTAAGTTGTGTGTGTCTCTCAGTGTGTGAATGTGTGTCTCGCTGTGTTTAAGTTTCTCTCTCTCAGTGTGTGTGTGTATCTCGTTCTCCAGAGTGTGTATCTCTTCCTGGATGAGGGTTTCTCTCTCAGTGTGTGTGTCTCCCTCAGTTTGCAAGTCTCTGTGTGTCTCTGTGTGTGCCATCTACCCTCACGGACCCATGGATTAAAAAAAATGGGCTTCTGTGCCAATGCCTGGGCTCCTGCTATAAGCTCAAGGCATGGAGCATGCAAATTCAGTTGCTTTATCTTTGTGGTAACGAGAATTAATGATCCATTTTAATATCCATTGCTATGTATCTGACATCTCCATGCCTTGGGAAAGTTAGAAAGATTAAGAAGGCAGAAATGGTCAGAGGAGGAAAAGGAAAATAAATACTTTACAATGTATTGACACATTAAGTTTAGCACCTCATTTTTATATTCATACCCTCCAAGCACTGCATGGAGTTTTTTGCCATGGAAGCTCTTACTACCAACCACTTTTAGTTAAAACTGAAGCTGCAAAAAGAAAAAAAAAAAAGACAATACAATTAAAAAATGGTCAGAACACATGAATAGACATTTCTCCAAAGAAGACATAGATGTCCAAAAGGAACATGAAAAGATGCTCAGTATTCTTTATTATTCAGATCAGATCAGATCAGTCGCTCAGTCATGTCTGACTCTTTGCGACCCCATGAATCGCAGCATGCCAGGCCTCCCTGTCCATCACCAACTCACGGAGTTCACTCAGACTCACGTCCATCGAGTCAGTGATGCCATCCAGCCATCTCATCCTCTGTCGTCCCCTTCTCCTCTTGCCCCCAATCCCTCCCAGCATCAGAGTCTTTTCCAATGGGTCAACTCTTCGCATGAGGTGGCCAAGGTACTGGAGTTTCAGTTTTAGCATCATTCCTTCCAAAGAAATCCCAGGGCTGATCTCCTTCAGAATGGACTGGTGTAGACATATGCAAATGAAAACTTCAATGAAGTATCACCTTACACTGGAAAGTATGGCCATCATCAAAAAACCTACACAGAAAAAATGCTGGAGAGGGTGCAGAGAAAAAGGAATCCTTGTATACTGTTGGTGGAAAAGTGAATTGATACAGTCAATATGAACAGTATGGAGGTCCCTGAACAACTACAAACAGAACTACTATATGATCCAGCAATCCCAATCCTGAATGCTATGCTATGCTAAGTCACTTCAGTCATGTCCGACTCTGTGTGACCCCATAGACGGCAGCCCACCAGGCTCCCCCATCCCTGGGATTCTCCAGGCAAGAACACCAGAGTGGGTTGCCATTTCCTTCTCCAATGCATGCAAGTGAAAAGAGAAAGTGAAGTCACTCAGTCGTGTCCGACTCTTAGTGACCCCATGGACTGCAGTCTACCAGGCTCCTCCATCCATGGGATTTTCCAGGCAAGAGTACTGGAGTGGGGTGCCATTGCCTTCTCCTCCAATCCTGAATATATACCTGGAAAAGACAAAAACTCTAGTTGAAAAGATACTTGCATCCCAATGTTCATTGCCACACTATTTACAATAGCCAAGATGTGGAAACAATGTAAATGTCCATCAACAAAAAATGATAAAGAAGATGCAGCACACAAACACACACACACACACGTGTGCACCCAGAGGAATACTACTCACGCATGAAAAATAATGAAGTAATACCATTTGTGGAACCATGGGTGGACCTAGAGATTATCATATTAAGGGGAGTATGTCAGAAAGAGAAAGACAAATATTCTATTCAGTTCAGTTCAGTGGCTCAGTGATGTCTGACTCTTTGTGACCCCATGAATTGCAGCATGCCAGGCCTCCCTGTCCATCACCAACTCCCAGAGTTCACTCAGACTCACGTCCATCGAGTCACTGATGCCATCCAGCCATCTCATCCTCTGTCATCCCCTTCTCCTCTTGCCCCCAATCCCTCCCAACATCAGAGTCTTTTCCAATGAGTCAACTCTTCACATGAGGTGGCCAAAATACTGGAGTTCCAGCTTGAACAACATTCCTTCCAAAGAAGTCCCAGGGCTGATCTCCTTCAGAATGGACTAGTTGGATCTTCTTGCAGTCCAAGGGACTCTCAAGTCTTTTCCAACACCACGGTTCAAAAGCAACAATTCTTTGGTGCTCAGCCTTCTTCACAGTCCAACTCTCACATCCATACATGACCACAGGAAAAACCATAGCCTTGACTAGACAGAACTTTTTTGGCAAAGTAATGTCTCTGCTTTTCAATATGCTATCTAGGTTGGTCATAACTTTCCTTCCAATGAGTAAGCGTCTTTTAATTTCATGGCTGCAGTCAACATCTGCAGTGACTTTGGAGCCCAAACAAATAAAGCCTGACACTATTTCCACTGTTTCCCCATCTATTTTCCATGAAGTGATGGTACCGGATGCCATGATCTTCGTTTTCTGAATGTTGAGCTTTAAGCCAACTTTTTCACTCTCTACTTTCACTTTCATCAAGAGGCTTTTTAGTTCCTCTTCACTTTCTGCCATAAGGGTGGTGTCATCTGCATATCTGAGGTTATTGATATTTCTTCCGGCAATCTTGATTCCAGCTTGTGTTTCTTCCAGTCCAGCATTTCTCATGATATACACTGCATATAATTTAAATAAGCAGGGTGACAGTATACAGCCTTGACGTACTCCTTTTCCTATTTGGAACCAGTCTGTTGTTTCATGTCCAGTTCTAACTGTTCCTTCCTGACCTGCATACAGATTTCTCAAAAGGCAGGTCAGGTGGTCTGGTATTCCCATCTCTTTCAGAATTTTCCACAGATTATTGTGATCCACACAGTCAAAGGCTTTGGCATAGTCAATAAAGCAGAAATTGATGTTTTTCTGGAACTCTCTTGCTTTTTCGATGATCCAGCGGATGTTGGCAATATGATCTCTGGTTCCTCTGCCTTTTCTAAAACCAGCTTGAACACCTGGAAGTTCACCGTTCACGTATTGCTGAAGCCTGGCTTGGAGAATTTTGAGCATTACTAGCGTGTGAGATGAGTGCAAATGTGTGGTAGTTTGAGCATTCTTTGGCATTGTCTTTCTTTGGGATTGGAACGAAAACTGACCTTTTCCAGTCCTTTGGCCACTGCTGAGTTTTCCAAATTTGCTGGCATATTGAATGCAGCACTTTCACAGTATCATCTTTCAGGATTTGGAATAGCTCAACTGGAATTCTATCACCTCCACTAGCTTTGTTCGTAGTGATGCTTTCTAAGGCCCTCTTGACTTCACATTCCAGGATGTCTGGCTCTAGGTGAGTGATCACACCATCGTGATTATCTGGGTCATGAGAATCATTTTTGTACAGTTCTTCTGTGTATTCTTGCCACCTCTTCTTAATACCTTGTGCTTCTGTTAGGTCCATACCATTTCTGTCCTTTATCGAGCCCATCTTTGCATGAAATGTTCCCTTGGTATCTCTGATTTTCTTGAAGAGATCTCTAGTCTTTCCCATTCTGTTGTTTTCCTCTATTTATTTGCATTGATTGCTGAGGAAGGCTTTCTTATCTCTTCTTGCTATTCTTTGGAACTCTGCATTCAGATGCTTATATCTTTCCTTTTCTCCTTTGCTTTTCACTTCTCTTCTTTTCACAGCTATTTGTAAGGCCTCCCCAGACAGCCATTTTGCTTTTTGGCATTTCTTTTCCATAGAGATGGTCCTGATCCATGTCTCCTGTACAATGCCACGAACCTTATTCCATAGTTCATCAGGCACTCTATCTATCAGATGTTGTCCCTTAAATCTATTTCTCACTTCCACTGTATAATCATAAGGGATTTGATTTAGGTCATACCTGAATGGTCTAGTGGTTTTCCCTACTTTCTTCACTTTCAGTCTGAATTTGGCAATAAGGAGTTCATGATCTGAGCCACAGTCAGCTCCTGGTCTTGTTTTGGTTGACTGTATAGAGCTTCTCCTTCTTTGGCTGCAAATAATATAATCAATCTGATTTCGGTGTTGACCATCTGGTGATGTCCATGTATAGAGTCTTCTCTTGTGTTGTTGGAATAGGGTGTTTGCTATGACCAGTGCATTTTCTTATGATACCACTTATATGTGGAATCTAAAAAGATGATACAAATGAAATAATTTGCAAAGCAGAAACAGACTCAGAGAATAGTTTTGGTTACCAAAGGGGAAAAGCAGGGGAAGGGATAAATTAGGAGTTTGGGATTAAGAGATACACACTGCTATGTATTAAATAGTAGCGCTGTCGTGCTGGAGGCAATGGCACCCCACTCCAGTACTCTTGCCTGGAAAATCCTATGGATGGAGGAGCCTGGTAGGCTCCAGTCCCTGGGGTTGCTAGGAGCCAGACACGACTGAGTGACTTCACTTTCACTTTTCACTTTCATGCATTGGAGAAGGAAATGGCAACCAACTCCAGTGTTCTTGCCTGGAGAATCCTAGGGACGGGGGAGCATGGTAGGCTGCTGTCTATGGGGTTGCACAGAGTCGGACACGACTGAAGTGACTTAGCAGCAGCAACAGCAGTCCTGCTGGAGAAGACTCTTGAGAATCCCTTGGATAGCAAGGAGACCAAGTCAGTCAATTCTAAAGAAATCAACCCTGAATATCCATTGGGAGGTCTGATGCTAAAGCTGAAGCTCCAATATTTTGGCCACCTGATGTGAAGAGCCAACTTACTGGAAA
The DNA here is from genome assembly GCF_029378745.1 of Bos indicus. Lineage (NCBI taxonomy): Eukaryota > Metazoa > Chordata > Mammalia > Artiodactyla > Bovidae > Bos > Bos indicus. Next base: position 40,714,586 of record NC_091789.1, read on the forward strand.
CAACTCTGATGCTAGAGGGTGCTAGAGGATGAGATGATTGTATGGCATCACTGACTCAGTGGACATGAGTTTGAGCAAACTCTGGGAGAGAGTGAAAGACAGGGAAGCCTGGTGTGCTGCAGTCCATGGGGTCACAAATTCAGACACAACTGAGCAAAAGAACAAAAATGTATAAAATACATAAATAAGGTCTTACTGTATAGAACAGGGAACTATACTCATCATCTGCAATAACCTATAATGGAAAGGAATCTGGAAGTGTTTTATGTATGTGTGTGTATATATATATATATATATATATATATATAAAGTCAATCACCTTGCTATACACCAGAAATGGACACAACATTGTTAATCAACTATGTGAAAGTTAGTGAAAGTCATTCAGTCATGTCCGACTCTTTGCGACCCCATGAACTATACAGTGCACAGTTCATGGAATTCTCCAGGCTAGAACACTGGAGTGAGTAGCCTTTCCCTTCTTCAGGGGATTTTTCTGACCCAAGAATTGAACTGGGGTCTCCTGCATTGCAGGTGGATTTTTTACGAACTGAACTATGAGGGAAGCCCTAACTATACTTCAGTTTTTAGAAACAAACACACAAACAAACAAACAAACAAAAAAACTAGTGAAGTTGGAAGAGCGGGTGAGGACATCACAAAACAAGCAAGCGTCACATTACTGTCAAACCCTAGTGTCATTTCACATGTAAAGCTGGCCCCTTTCCTAAAGCCTCTTCCAATTGTCATTTGGGAACACTAGTTGGGCAGTACAACAGGCCAAGGTCACCTGCCACACATCATCTTGTCTTTACTGCCTCCACTATTCCTTCAAAGGCAGTAAGCAAGAGGCCCACACTGGTAAACTCCTCCTGGTGCTTGAAGCTTCCACAGCTCAGGCCACTGGGGAGTTGGTGTGTTCAAACCTGTATCACATCTTCCTTCTCTGCACGATGCATCAGCAGCAGCCACTCTGCTCAGCCTGGGTGCCACAGAGGGCAAATCAACCTTCTTCTGGGGGCCAGGAGCATCTGGGCCCAACTCCCTCACCTCTGTGTGTGTGCAGTTGCTAAGTCATGTCCGACTGTTTGTGACCCCATGGACTGCAGCACACCAGGCTTCCCTGTCCTTCACCATCTCCCAGAGTGTGCTCAAATTCCAATCCATTGAGTTGGTGATGCTATCTAACCATCTCATCCTGTATCCGGGCAATAACTCTCAGAACATGAAGACCAAATGTCATCTCTTGAAACTTTTTATGCAGTAACAAGGATTGGAAACCTCCACATAAGCCATGAGAAGTTAGCCTGCCAAAGATGGTGCCTGTGTCCAGTTCAGCGAGGACAGGCACCAGCTGCCAGAACCACTCATCCTGGAAAGAGCCATGCTGGTCATCACCTGACTCACCTGTGTGCCCCTCTTGTCTACTTGCTGCTTGACCCTGTGTATGGGAGGCACACAAAGTTTTGTCCAAACACTGACTAATCAAATGACTGAATCAGTGAATTCTTCTCTGGAAGGGAAGCAATGGCTTGCCTTTAAAACTACAAGTGAGGATATGAATCAACTGTATGAAGGACACAGGCCAGATGCCTTAGAGTTGCCCCTGAGTTGGACCCAGTCTAGTATCCCAGTCTCTTTCCCATGACCTTGCTCCAGCTACACACCTGGGCTCAGTTCCCTCCATGAGTCTGACCCTTCTGGGGGCCTTTCCCCCATATCCCAGCCAAGGAGACCCTCTTCACTACAGGACCCAGTCCAGACAGCCCTCCCATCTAATAAGCCCTCCATGGTCCCTTGTTGTGAGTCAGTGGTTGGTTCCCCATGCTTCATGCTCCCCAGCATCTGCCTCATTTCAGGCTCTGCACTTTACAGGTCTGCCTGGAAGATGTGCTCCAGCCTCCCCACCCACCATCCCTGAGTAATGCAGCAGTGAATGGACATTTGACAGCCTGCATGGTGGAGGAGCCTTTGGCAGGACGGGTGTCCTTGGACTTGAATGCACTTTACCTTGTGAGATCTGGCACCCAAACCTGCCCTCTACAATCAGGCTGTGCTTACACTGGGGTTAGCAGATGGCTGGGTGGACACACTGGAAGAAATTCTCCTCCTCAACCCAGCAGTTGTCTGATTCAAAAGATACCAAGAGCTCCTCCCACCAGGCTGCATGCAAGGCAGAGCGTGGTGCCAACCAGGCAAAGGCACTTGGTGTCCTGTGTGTACACACAGCCACCACTCAGGCACCAATTCCTAGTGTCAGCTCTCCAGTTTGGTCACCAGCAATCATGAGGCCTCAGGCACTGTGACAGCCTGAGCACTGGGGCCCACTGTAGACACCTCCAATGCCTGTCTGTGCCTTGCACCTCCCAACAGGCCAGCAGGAACCATCAGGTCAACATTACAGTTGCAGGGATGCCCTGCCCACCCCTGCCTGCTTACTGTCCCCTTGATGGCAAATGTCCACCCAGCCTCCAGCACCAGCTTCCCCCCAACCCACGAGAACAGCCTCATGAAGGAACCATCCCAAGAAGTCTGGCCCTGGAGTGGTCCGAGGAGAGGTGGCGAGATGGGGTCTTGGTACGGGGTTGACATCCCCTGCCCCACTGATTATGAGAACCCATCCTGTGCACTCAGCCTTGGTCTCAAGGCCAAAGCCCAGCTGCTAGAACTTTTGCTGGGCTGGCATGGGGAGAGGAATTTCCTGGCAGGTGAGCAGATCCAGGCATGTGGAACATGGAGGAATAGAGGGGAGTGACTTCTTTGCTTTGCTGTCTGCAGGGGGATGACCGGCTTAGGGTTAAGAACAGTGAGAACCAAGAGGGGTGGCACAGTCTCCCTGGTAGCTGACAAAGCTTCAGGCAGTGTACAGACATTGGCCCAGGATACAACAGAAGTGGCTGAACCTTAAAGACACTGAAGGTTCCGCCAAGGCAGGCCTGACCTGCTGGCATTGACGGTCCTCTTGGGAAAACCTGCATCCCTGACATGAGTGCCAGGGAGACTGGCAGGCAGGCCCCTGAAGCCCAGGTCATCCCAGACATCTCTGAACTTCTGAGCCTGTGGCAGCAGCTCACCCACTTCATCCCAAAAAGTGCTTGTGTCCCCCCCGCCCCCAAGGGAGCAAATGGGACTGGAGTCTTCCCTCACAGGTGCCCTCCATCACAGGAAGCAGGGGAGCTGGCTGCACTGATCTGTGGCAGGACCCACAGCACTACCAGCAAGAGAACCAAGTTACCACAGGAAGAGCTGGCCACATACTACCTGCCTGCCAAGCAGAGCAAAGTCACCACACAATACAGACTAGGCTTGGCGGGCCTGGTGTTGGAGGAGATGGACAACACCCCCTCGCCCCAGCCCCCTTGTCCAGGGACTGCAGCAGAGGTCGTGGGTTTTCACTGAGCAGCCAAGAGCCAGGGACCATGACCAGGGTTTCTGCCACCCAGGAATCTAGACTCACAGACCAGGGCAGGTGGTCAGTAAAATGCAGCCTCCCAGAGGCTCAATAGGTGGGCAACCAACCAAGGTACAGTCTAAACGACACTGAGGCCAAAGGCAGCCACCCCAGTAAACAGGTCAAGATCCCTCGCCCAGGTTTGGCCCCTGAGCCAGTTCTCAGGTCTGGAACTGAGGAACAGGGATGGGGCGGGTCCCGGGGAGAAGGATGCTGCTGAACCACAGCAAGCAGATGCATGAACACCCCTTGCCCCTCCCAAAGGGACCTTGGGCTCTGCATCAGTGACCCCATGCAGGGTGGTGGGACCATCAGAGGGGTGGAGGTTGGCAGATACAGTCAAATAGACACCAACATGAGAGACATGGTTAACTTTGAGTCTGTGGCTGCTTTGGGAGGACCCCCTGGGCTGGGGTTTCTGAGCACAAGGGGTCAAGATGCAATGGACATAGGGCCAGTCCCAAGGATCTGTCAGTGGGTCTTGAGCTGGGAGAGCCTGGAGTGCAGTATCCCCCAGAACAGGTGCAAGGCTTGGTGAGACATCTGTCGAGGAGTCCTTCAGAACCTGGGGGAACATGTGACATGAGGAAAAGATGGTAAGGCCAATTGGAAACCCTGCATAAACTCCAGCAAGTAAAAGAGAAATGCACAGAAAAACAAGGGGATACTTGCCCCACTCATGAACTGGAGAACCTTCCCACCTCTGGTGGTACCTCATGGGTATCCTCTGCTCCTGACTCCTCACACCCTATCTATGCTTGGCCAAGTCACCACAGTGTGTACACAAGTTCTCAAAGGGTAGCCAGACAGGGCTCTCACCAAGAGCAAGACAGTCCACTCACCAAAGTCCTTTCACCATTGGTATGGGATGGCAATGCACACTCCACACTGCCCTCCCTGCTCCTCGATCTCACAACCAAAACAACTGGACCCATTCAGTGGGCCATAGACTGGTGTCCAGGACCCCCCTCCAGTGCTGGGGGGCCTGGCACCTGGGTAGTGGCCAACCTGCTCAGATGGAAGACAGTGAACATGTAGACCCAAGAGCTTGGGAATGATGGACACGTGCAAACCAGCATCTCCTGAGCCCAGATCAGATGTGATATAAAGGCCTGTGATGTGAATGCAAGTGGCTCAGCGCCAGAGGCTCACAGAAGCTCCCAAGGCCCCCCTGGGTGGTACCCCATACCCTGGGCAGGCAGAACCTGAGTAATGGCAGCAGAGTGGCCACCCGTGTCCACAGGTCCCATGTGTGCTGTGTCCTCTCAATGAACTGCAGAGAAACTGAGATGAAATCAGAAATGTATCTGGTTCTCAGGCTGGCCTTTGCATCTGGGCCATATGGAGAGGGGCACAATAAACAGGAGCTGCCCTGGGGACAGAGGGGAAGGCTGGCCAACCTCCTGGACCTACACAGCTGCACCTGGGCTTATCTGCCTTGCAGGAGTCCAAGGCCCAGAACTAAAGTTAGCCAGGGTCCAAGGGACTGACATGGGTGTAAAGGAGTCCCCTCTCACAGGCAGAGTGCTGGACACCAGGGCAGCGTTTCCTCAGGGGCTGTTAGCCACAGGTGCAAAGCCTGGGGGTGGATGGCAGCCCCCAGAGGGAGGGCCTGAGGGACACACACTGACCTGTGGGGCACGTACAGCTCTGAGAGACCAGGCAAGCACTGAGTCCATCACTAGCCTGCAAAGAGAAGAGGATGAATCTGAAACACAAACAACCAGGGCAGGATGAGCACCCAGACCCCAAAAGAGGTGCCCACAACTCGGCACAAATAGGATACCCAGCTCAGTGGAAAATGGGCAATAGGCAATTCATTGAGGAAACCACATCAGCCAAGGAGGACACTAGGGAAACCAAGAATCTGGGTTGAGTCCATTCCAAGACAGTGCTGCCTGCAAACGCACAGCAGGAGCAAAGTGGAACCCTCACCAAGCTTCAGAGACCCAGGTGGGGTGGGAGGCAGCACTTCCTGTGGCTTGGTCCACACACCTAGGCATGTGAGGAGAGCTGGGGTCAGCAGCAGGGAAGGGATGGGTGCAGAGAAACACCAAAGAGCAGGTCCTCACAGCTCTCCCATCAGCAGCCACATGTCTCTTTACTGGGCAAGGCCTCGTTCGAAACCAGGATTTGGAGGAACAGCAGCAGCCCACCCACTGTTCACAGGACATACCTTCATGATATGAAACCATTACCAGGAGGTTCTGGTATTGGTTTTTGGGGTGTCTGGAGGCAGCTAGTAACTACTCTTGGGGAGAAAAGTGGGGCACAAGCATGAGGGGGTTGGGTGTGGTGATTGCTCGGGTCCCCACAATGTTGAGGCCTCAAATCCGGGAGGCAGTCTCTGCCCCTCAATTCATGGCTGGGAGGCTTCTTCAAGGAGAGAACAGGCAGCAGGCTGGAAGAGAAAGCACTGTTCCAACTCAACATTCCCACGGCAGCAGTTGTGTGGGTACCCAGCTAATGGGAACCAGTGAGACACTGACCTTGCCTTCCTGGGACTCAGAGACCCTCAGGGGTCCAGATTTGTGCACAGCAGCCACAGCCGGGGAGGAAGAGGGGGCCAAAGATGGCAGAAGGAAGATTCAGGGCGTTCCAGAACTCCTAGATGAGAGCACTTGACACTCGGGCAGACAGCGAAAGGGATGTTACAGTTGGACCTTGAAGGAGGACAATAGGTTGTCAGGACAAGAGGAGCCAGGGGTCCAGGGGTGGGAACTGCACAAGCTGAAGTGTGGGGTCATGGATGTGCTCTGCACAGAGCTCAGGGCCAGCACAGCCACCCAAAGTGCTGGGTGATGAGGAAGGAGACCTAGGACCACTGGAAGCCCCCCTCCCAGGGCAAGATGGACAGGTTGGGGCTTAAACAGGAGGGGGCTCAGCTGCCCTTTCAATCCAGGATTGATGAGGACAGATGTGCATGCAGTGTGACACAGAACCAATGTTGTGCAATACCAGCTGGAGAAGGAGAGAAAAGGTGGGTCCAGTCTAGTGGGGAGCCTAGGTTGACAGCACCCACTCCAGGCCATGAAGTCTGAGCTCAGCTAGTAGCAGTGGGGACAGGAAGAGGAGCATTTACTCTGATCAGGCACTTGGGAGGCAAGGACACAGTAGGGAGGGTGGCAGTCAGGAGGAGAGTCAGGTGGCTGCTCAGGGTGGGTTGAGCCCCCAGACAAGACGATGAGGACAGGAAACAGTTTTGAAGGCAAAGCTGCATTTCTCTGGGATATCTCAGGACTCAGGGGCAGCACAAAACACAGTGAGGATTTTCCTTCTCATCTGCAAAAACAAAAAAAACAAAAAACAGATAGACTGTTGCTCAGCATGGGGCTAGCAGCCCCAGGGTGGCTACAAGGGGAGCCAACCTGGGCTTTCAGCCCAGAGATGAGGAACTGTGCTCAGAGGTCCCACCTCTCCCAGCTTCCCTGGCCCCTGGGGTCCACTGTGAAGCTCGGATGCATTCGCTGAGGACACTGGATCCAAGTCACTTTGACTCTTGCCGATTCTCATGGACTGGACAACTATGGCAAGGATTCAAAAGGGCACAGTCTGGTCTCTTCCATGGAGCTGGAGGCTCAGCCTCCATGAGATCCCCAGGCCCACAGCTCCATCCCTGTCAGTCCTGCCCCACCCACCAGTGTCTCCACCCAGGGCCCTGCCCCAACCCACATTGGAGGCTCTGCCCCGCCACAGCCCTGATACACCAGTGGCTCTGCCCCACCCCAGTCCCTCCCCCGCCCTGCTCCCCGCTCCCCCTGGTGGCTCCGTCCCACCCTGCCCCACCCCAGGCCCCATCCCATGGGGGTCCCAATCAGCCCTGCCCCAGCCCTGCCCCAGCCCTGCCCCATCCCTGCCCCAGCCCCACTCCCCCGGTGGCTCCACCCCACCCCTCCCTGCCCCCTTCTACAGAAGTTTTTCCTCAGCCTGGTCTTTCCCACACTTCAGCCCCTTACTCCTCACCCTGCTCCTCCCGCTTGTGCCCCTCTCTTCCTGCTCGGCTGCTCACTTCCTGGTCCTCTTCCAGATCCAGCTCCAGATTGCAGGTCTCGAAGCTCCTCCCGGCCTGGCCTTCTGGATGCCTCATTTGGGGGGGCTCCTATTTTGTTTCTTAGGGGACAGGGCCAGTGAGAGAATGCGCGTTTGTTCACACGTGTATGTTTACGTAAATGTGTGCTTGCGTAAGTGTGTGCATACTTGAGTAAGGGAGGCTATACACACCGGAAATGAGGGGATTCAGGGTTTGTGGGCATGGCAGGGCTAAGGCCAACCACTGAAACTTGTCTGGAGTCTCATGTCCCGGTGGCAGACCAATGTCCTGCTGAGTGGCCACAGCCCAGCTATCCCGAAGCACCTGCGACTTGCTCTCCTTTCAGGAAAGCGGGACCTGCTTAGTGCATGGACGGTACCTCTGGGCAGAAGTTTCTAGGCTCTGCAACCAGGAACTTCTGCCAGGCGGCCAAGCCGTACTTTTCTGGTCCCTTCCATGGCCACAGTCCCCGCCCGCCATCCCTCCATGTGTGTGTCCAAGTGATGCCCTGGGACACATGCAAAGACACCTGCAGACCTGCCCTCCAACCTCCTGCTCTGCCCCAGGACTGTGACCTCACTGGAGCCCCACCCACTCCTGGCGAGCCACCAGGACCCGGGCCTGACCCTGCAGGGCTCAGATGTTTGTCAGCGGTTCCCCTCCTGGTGGGGCCCAACCACGAGTCCTTGGAGGACCACCAACTGACTGTGGCGGCCCCTGGGTCCTTCCAGAGTGGCAGTGTGAGGGGAGGAGTCTTGTTTTCTTGCTCCTTGCAGGGTCTCCTGGGCTGTAAATCAGCATCACTCCTGGGGGATGGGTTTCTTTGCTGTGGGCTGAAGCATCGTGGCATCCCTGTGCCAGCCCCGTGAGGACAGGCCAGCTGCTGTGATGAGCAGAACCCACCCTGAAGGAACCTGCATGTGTGTTTCTCATCAGTTGGGCCCTTCTGGGTCCCTGTGGTTGTGGGTGCCTGCCAAGGAGAAGATCATGGTGGCTTGTCCAACATTGCTGTCTTGTCACAGGTGATTTTCTCCTTGTTCCTCTGGTCCTCGAGTAGGTGAAGATGCCCAGACAAGCAGGCAGAAGAGTGTTTTCTCCTCTGGCCACCAAGCAGGCACTCTCTGCTTTGAGTGGTAGGAGTGCTTACAGCCCCTTCTTGCTCAGGGATTCCACCCACACAGGTGAGATTTGGAGGCACGCAGGAGGAAGGGGTTCGCTTGGTTCAGAAACTTAATGGCAAAAACTGGACAAACCTGGGTTCAAGTCACATACCCCAGTAGAAGAGAGCAATGGCCATGACTCAGGGATCAACTAGGTTCCCTGGTAACCAAGCCAGACTCAGTGAAGAGGGTGACCCTTTGTCACCCAGGGGGTGGGCAGAGGTTCAATGGAATGATGATGCTTGAGGCCATCCAGGGCGTGAGGACATGGTACCCTTGCCTGTGGTTGGAGGAGTGGACACGGGGGAGCCTTTGCAGAAGACCATTTGCTGGTGTGTGTCAACACCTTTGGGGTGTGCCCTGTGCCCCTGGCCTCCTCCTGCATGGCTCTTCAGTCAGTGAGTGTGTGGTCCCATCGAGTGGCTGTATTGGCAGAATGAGATTTCCCTTCCCTTCCATCAGGAGGGAAGTGTCAGTAACTTGTTGGGCCCCCAATGCTGGGAGGTGTAAATAGACACTGTGTAAGGGGGAAAACAGACACATGAAGATGTGCAGATGTGGAGGAGTGAGCCCGAGGTGTTGGGGGTGGAGAAGCCATCCCCCATCCCCCTTTTCCCCTGCAGAGAGATGTCCAGGCAGGGCTGACCCTCTGTCTCCAATTGCTGGGAGTCACATCAAGATCGCATTGGGTGGCTCAAACTACAAACCATGTTGGTTCAGGAGGCCGGGAGCCAAGGTCGAGGTGTCGACTGATGTTGGTTCTCTTGAAGGCTGTGGGGAGAGTCTGTCTCATCTCTACCCCTCACTTCTGGGGCTTTGCTGGCATGGAGGGCGAGTCTGGACTTGGAGAGCTCTGCCTTCATTTTCACCCCAGTTCTTCTGTGTGCCTGTCTCTAAATGTGTCCTTTGTATGGGGACAGGCGTCCTGTTATAGCAGGGTCCATCCTAATGAGATCGCTTGACCCCCATCACCTCTGTGAAGACCTTTCCTTTGTCTGTAAGGTCAAGCCAAGGTACTTGGGATTGGGACTCCAGCACCTGACTCTGAGGGGACAGGATGTGACTCCTCACACCCTACAAAGGCTCTGAGAAAGGAACACACTGGAATGTTCCAAGGATGGAAGGACGGCTTTCATGGCTACCAGGGCTGAATCCAGGGGTGAGGAGAGCAGGCTGCCAGGGTAGGAGCCATATCATGTGGGGCCTTGTGGGCCTGGGAGAACTGTGACTCTGCTGTGCTCAGGGAAGGAAAGGCCTGGGAGGCCCTGGGCTGGGTTCCTCTGGGATCTTGTCCCCATCCTCACAGCCACATGGAAATGGAGTCTCCTTGCGAGGTGCTGAGACCCTGCTGAGGTTCAGATCCGCGGCTCTGCTCCTCCGCCTTCACCCTGCTCCAGTGAACAGGGACACCCCTCCAGGTACAAGAAAAGAAGTGAGAATGGAGGTGCATGTGGTCAGGTCCCCTGCAGTCATGGGCTGTGTCTCTATGTGTCAGCACCTCCTCAGCCATGGAACAAGGTGACAGTAACCTAGCAGATTATTTGAGGTTTGAATTCTGTAATCCCTGTGTGGTGCCATCCCAGGCCCTGGTGATGACACAGAGCATGCCTGTTCCAGTAGTTTCTGCTCTCCTTTGTTCTTTCTTGAGGCTCTCAGCACAGGCTGGGGCATCTGCTGATAGTGGAGAAGTGGTGCAGGAAGGGCTGGGAAGAAGGTGACTCCCAATCACGTGGGGAAGACACCTGGTAGGGCCATCTGAGGTCCAGGGCAGCCCCAGAGCCGAGGCCAGGTTGGTTAGCACAGATCTGCCTTCATCAGCCTTGGTTTAAGATGGAGGATCTACAGAGCATGGACAGAGATGAGGCCGGGAGCTCAGGGGTGGGGTGTTCACTGGGGGTGGGGGAAGTCAAGCCCAGGACAGTGTTTGTCTGTGCTGGGAGAGGACTAAAGCCCAGCCTCTGGGCTGTGAAGCCAGGGGGCTTGACCTCCCTCCTCAGTGCTCCCAGTGTTTTGGGGCCCTCTGTCTTGGAACTCACTACATGCCTCTCTCCTGTTATAGTACCCTCCTTCCTGACCTCCCCACAGCCTCCGTGTGATAGATGCGCCCTTTGGGTTGCCACCCACCTGTCAGCAGACCACGTGGAGATGGATGGAAGGAGTCAGCCCTCTCTGACAACACCCCCCTCTTTCTGTGTCAGCAGACATGGAGGAAGCTCAAGCAAGTGGAGCTGAGGTCTGGCCCGGGGCTGAGGTCCAGCCCAGGGCTGTGAGCTTGGAGGCTGCTGTGTCAGGCTCCTGAACTTTGTGGTTCTGTGTATTTGCAGCCACATGAGGTCCTGGGAGCCCTGGGAGATGAAGTTTGGCTGTCTGTCCTTCCAGTAGCCTTATGAAGGTTTCATCTTAAACAGTGTCAAGACCCTGGAGATGCGGTGGTGGCCCATGCTATGGTGGCCACCAGCACTGTCTCCTGACTGTCCACATGGTGCACTGGGACTGGGAGGACGCTGCCTGGCAGGAGCTGCTGGAGCAGAGGCTGGGGATGAGCCCTGCCCAGATCCAGGCCTTGCTACAGGATGGGGACAAGTTTGGCCGTAGAGTGATTGTGGGCAAATGACGCCCTGCCCTGCGCTGCCTCCAAGGCCCCGGGTGCTGCCCTCTATCTCAGCCTGGTTGTGCTTGTTTGTTTTCTTTTTAACTGGTTGTGGGGGGGAGTGGGGGAGCTGAGGTTTCTTCATAGGGACAGCAAGGGTCCCTGGGCTGGGAGACAGTGGCTGAAGTGCTTGACCCCCAGTCTGGGCCCCAGTCCCTGTTTGTGCTCTGAGGAAGAGGCACATCCAGGTCTGCACATGGCACTTGTCTCTGTGTGTATCTGTGTGTGTATCCCCACATGTGTGTGTGTGTGCCTGGCAGAGACCATAGCCAGGAAGGTACCCAGCCTGGGTTCCATACCCCCACTTCCTGCAGCCGGGCCTGAGCAAGTCCCCTGACTCCCCAGGAGTGAGGCCCCACAGCAACACCTGTCTGCTGGTGAATCCCTTAGGGACCTGATGTCCACAGGCTCCCTGCCAGGGCCCTCCTGCTCTGTCCCTGCAGCCTTCAGTGGGCAGACTGAGACCTGCCTATGGCCTGGTGGGTTCATGGAGCACCAGGCCTCTCCCTTTCATTTCATTCCCTCCTCACTTGGCCTAACCCCGAATTCCCTTTGCCCAGGTGAGTCCATCTGAAATGTTCAACCAGAGGACCCAGTTGACCTCAGGTCCCCTCCATAATATGGTCTTAATCTCTAGCAAGTGTGACTTTGAGTCACCTTGTTCTCCTTCTATGTCCTGTCTTTGTACACAGGTCTCATGGACATTGGGGACACTTTGCTGTGCCCAGAAAACCTAGACTTGATGAGGTGGAGGAGCTGGAGAATCAAGCCCTGCTATGCAAACTGGAACAGAAGTACCTGACTGTGCTCACCACCCCTGCTGGATGCTGCAGCCCATCCCTGGGAGGGGTGGTAAGGATATCTTCTAGGTGGACATCCTGGAGCACCTGATCCCCTTTGAGGAGGAGGCCTGTCCAGGCTGGGCTCTCGAGAGGAAGGTGACCAAGAGACCTGCACATAGTGACACTGTCCAGTCACGGCTGTGCCCTGGACATGGTTCAGGTCTAAATCAGCCCCACCCTGGGATGTGCTGCAAACTTGGTGCAGGTCGGGACACCCCTCATGTGGTGCTGCTCTGGACTCAGCATGAGTCTCCAGGACCTTGACCTTTACAGTAAAATGGTGTCACCACTCGTTTTGGCCCTGCTGGGTCTGGGTGGTTGAGAGAAATGTGTTGTTAGGAAACCAGTCAGTGTTTTTCCCTCTATGTTCTGGTCCAATCTCCCCGATGTTGGAACAGTGACCAGGGGGTGATGGGGAAGGCTGGGGGCTGGGCTGAGCATGAGCAGCCGGTGAGGCCTTTGGCAGGCAGAGAGGCCCAGTGGCCCTGAAACAGGATGTGGTGTGTCCTTGCAGGTGACCCTTGCCCTACTGTAAAGTGTCCCTTGGGTCACAAAGTGTGTGAGTTGGTTACAGTGTCTGGCCATTCCTGATCCAAAGACAGGCTCCTAAATACAGCTGTGAGAGCAGAATGACAAGGGCTAGTGTTCACCTTGTGGAAACCTTGTACTTGTTTTTGGGTTTGGGGTCATGTGCTTACAAGGCCCTTGGTTGGTGGGGTGACCCTGCTTTCTGGTGGGCCTCTTGGGGAGGCCCTTGGATCAGGAGCTGGAGACAGATGCTCAGCTGCTAACCAGAAACTTGTGGCATCATCAGGGGACCCAGGAGGAGCCCCTTCTGCTTCAGGGTACATGACTCATTAAAGGTGATGCCCCCATGGTCAGGAGCCAGACTGGCACTTCTGCTGTGTGTCAGGCAAGGCCCAGGGACCAGCCCATCCTGGGCTGGCCTCAGCGCTCTGCTTGGGAGCCACACTCTTGGCTGAGGGTGTGAAACGCTGCTGCTTCAGATGAAAAGGGACCATGGGGACTGGACTGAGGCCTACCTGGGGCGTGGGCTTCCAGCCTCATCTGGCTCACCCAATGCCATGTGTGAATAGCATGGACAGATAGAAAGAACACAGACTCGCAGTTCTCATTCGATTCTTTATTTACTCCTTTGGAGTTTTGCTATACTTTATTAGACCCAGAAATATATTTTTGATTACAAGAGAGTGCTTTTGAGTGTCATTGGGGTCCTGGCAGCTCAGGGATTGGGGTTGTTCTTGAACTGCTCACAGAGGGCACATTTGTAATCTGAGGACTCCTACTGCTCCTCCTCTGCCTCTGTTGCTGCTGCTGCTGCTGCTGCTAAATCTCTTCAGTCGTGTCTGACTCTGTGCGACCCCATGGACGGCAGCCTATCAGGATCCCCTGTCCCTGGGATTCTCCAGGCAAGAACACTGGAGTGGGTTGCCATTTCCTTCTCCAATGCATGAAAGTGAAAAGCAAAAGTGAAGTCACTCAGTCGTGTCTGACTCTTATTGACCCCATGGACTGTAGCCCACCAGGCTCCTCCATCCATGGGATTTTCCAGGCAAGAGTACTGGAATGGGGTGCCATTGAGTGCCTCAGAGGCCTCATCTTGGGCCACAACTGAAACAGCCGCCATCATTACGGAAAAATAGGTGTACATAGTCATCATTGAACCATAACCTGGGTACCCTGGGGGGCTCTTGGGCAGTTACCCTGAGGTGTCCCTTCCAGCAGTAGCCAGAGATACAGATGTGGCGTTACTGGACATGCCCTCACCACTGAGGCCGTCCTGCTCACTGGGGAGATGGTTTGCTCCAGCCTGCAAGGCTACACTGCCCATAAACCAAAGGCCACAGAACGCAAATGAGAACTGGCCAGGGATTCCTTGAGCAGCTGGCATTCTCTCCTGGGCCTTCTTGTCAGCCTCTTGGGTGGACTCATGATGGAATCGAGGAAAGTGTCTGGTCGCCACTGCATGCTTCTTTCTCTTTGGGCTCGTTGTTGTGCTGGTGATGAGCTAAGCAGTTGTTCTGGGGTTGTCTTTCCACTGGATGTTCTGTAGGAGGAGAGGCTCTCTGAAAGTTGGAGTTGCGATAGATCTAAAAGGAAATGAATCACTTTAGCCATCTTTGGGGAGAATAGCTGTTCCTCACTGCCCTCCTTCCCACCACCGTCCCAGCCTTGCTAACTATGAAGACAAGGTCTCTTCATTCCTGGCAGGTTATGAGGCCCAAGCAAGGGCTCTCCCTAGATCTCCCCTGGGGCCAGCCTCAGTTGAGGTGTTACTGATGGTCCCTGACATCAACTGGCCTCTCAAGGTCTGGAGTCACCCCTGTGGGTCCTAAGGGGATTCGTGGAACATGATAAGCCCTGCTTTCTCCTCTTTCCTTAACTACCATCTCACGAGAAAAAATTCTAAGAAATGAAACCTGTCCAGCACTTGGGTCATCAAGTCTAGTCTCCCCGGAAGGGCTTTCTATATTACTATCATCTTCTTCTTCCCTGAAGAGTGACCCAGAGGGCGGATGTTACTGAACCCTTACAGGTTCAGTTCACGGATGAAGCTTTTGATGCTGTCTGTCTCAAAGATGCTGTTTGTACCTCTGTGCTGAAGGACCTCCTTCTGGAAGAGATCTGCTTTGATGACCACTGTGTCTCCCTTCTTGTTCCAGTGCACAGAGGTGAAGGCTGCATCCTCCATGATCATCCGGAGCTTCCTGGGGAAGGACAGCCTGAGGACGGTGTTGTTCTCTTCCTTGTTGGCTGTTACTGGGTTAGGGCCCTGTGCGGGGCGGGTTATCTTGGGAGCCTGGATCTAGGCTCTCTGGTTGGTCCCACTGCTTCTCCAAAGCCTCCCCTGAATCTACTTTTGGATCTGGGGAGACATCAAGGCGGTGCCCTGCTGCAGGTGCCCCATCAGTTGATGGGGCCAGCGGGGCTGTGTGTGCCTCATGGGAACTCTGACTAGTCATGGAGCCAATCTAGTTCAGGAGCATTCTCTACCGAAGCAGTGAGCACTCAGGGCAGAAGGGCCTCAGACCAGGGTTGAGGTGCCCCATAAATACTCTCTGGAAATTCTAGAATCTGGGTCATGGGACAGGCAGCCAATTAAGTGGTCAGCTTCCTTAACTGGTTCATGATGTCACAGAGGTGATGTGGAGAGGCAGCCCCAGCCCAGTGTTGGGGAGGGAGTCTGGGAATGGAGATGGGATCCCCAGCTTATCTCTTGTCTGAAAGTACAGAAAAGTATGTTTCAGGTTGCCTGAAAAGGCTCCCATCTGCTGCCAGGCCCCTTGTTTCAGAGGGCCAGGCCCTGGATGGGTTGACAAATGTGCCCCTGTTCCACCCCCCCTCCCTACCAATGGGGAGGGCTGTGGTTGGCTTCTGCTAAAGGGCCAGGCCCTGGAGAGTCCTGGCTTAGCTATCACTGGGAGAGACCCAATGGGTCAGATAGGCCCCTGGCAACTGTCCTTTCCAGAAGATGGGGTCCATAGGGGGCTGTTTGGCCTAGCCTGATTTGGTGGTCCCACCCCCCATACCCTCGGCTATGGTCTTGCCCCTCTTCTGGATTTGGTCTCTTCTGAATGGTACTGCCGGTTGGTAGGTCCCATTCAGATGGCCCCAAAGTCAGAGTCCTGTGGTCCTGCCCCCATTGCCCCTCAGATCAAGCTGTCCCCACAGGAGGGCTGTGCTTGAGCACAGTGGGAATGACTTCACATTCCACTTGACTGTTCCCCAAGTACCTGAGACACAGACTCCCCAGGACACTGTGTGGTAGGGTACAGCCAGGTGCTCTGCTGAACTTGCAGCCTCCTGAGCTCTGCCTACTCCCAGACATCATCCCACTGCAAATCACAGGGTGCTGTCTTCAGTTTCCATTTTTTCCCATAAAGATTGCTCTTGTGGCCATAGAGTCCTCACTTTGGGAACACCTGTGTGTGTGCTTTTCTCGTCCCCTTTCCAGAGCCTTGGATTCAGCCACCCTGGAGACTGCCTCAAAATGACTGCTTCCTTTCATCAGTGGAGTGATTGGGCTTCTGCTACCCCTGGTTCTGCCTCCCATGTCCAACTTGCATGTCTGTGGGTACCTGCCCTTTGAAGGACTTGATTAGGGGCTCAAGGTACAGCCTCTTTTGTTTAAAACAAGCACTTCATTGGTCCTCTCTGAGACCATCTCTGATCTTCTCTGCTCCTGTTGCTGTCCCCACCACCACTGTGGACCTGTTCTCCCTTACCCAGATGGCAGGTACGTCAAATGATTTAGTTGGCTCACGGGTTGGGCACTTTTCAAAGGGCCTCCTTTACACACACTCACTCCCAGGGACATGTCTGACTTGTTGAGTGAGATGTAACCAAAGGAAGCCCCATCTACCTATATTTGAAAATGGGTGAGAGTGGGACAGGATGAAACTCCAGTGAGTGTCATCTGTCTTCACCACACATGGGCGATAGGGCAGAGGGTTTGAAGATGTATGTTCTCTGACCTTTGTGGGTCACTGGTCTTCAAAATCACCGTGTAGGGGATAGACTGGTACCTTGGAAAGGCCCATGGTGTGAGGACCCTTTAGTACTGTCCCCGTAGAGACTGTGTCCCCCCAGTTCTGCCACTCAGCAAGGCCATTTGCCCTGTGTGAGGGCTACTGCCTGGTGTCTAAAAGGGAAGAGCTAAGAGGATGTGGAAGAGGCTCACCCAGGGCCTTTCAGTCTGAGGACTGGTGGCCAGAATAGAGGTCACAGGCCTTGACCTGGGCTTGCTCCCTTGCCTTTGTGCTCCTAAACAGGTTGACAAAATATTCTTTCAGATTGGCTCATTGGATTGGGACACAGCCCTGGAGGCTGTGATCATTTGTGGGGGCCCCTGGTGGGTCCTCTGAAGGGGACCAAAGACCATGGTGTCTGTGGCAGCCTGGTTAGGTGTCCTTTCCTGCCCCCCCCCCGACTTGGGGCCCCTCCTCACTCCCTGGGTCCTGAGGGAGCTGCCTTTTCTGTCCCCTCCAGTCACCATCCGAGCCCTGTCAGTAGGTTTGCATGGGACCGAGGAGTTTCTGTCAGCTTTGGCTCAGGATATTTGCATTGTGTACACACAAGCCCTCATGATGTCCAAGGCCTGCCCTTCTCAGCCTCACTCTCCTGCCCTTGTGCTTGTGGTCCATGCCCTGGTGTGCCCAGCCCAGAAGACCTCCAGGTGCTCTGCACCCTCACTGTGCCTGTGGAGACCTGGAGCCTTGGGGGTCTGCCCATGTCAACTTTTCTCCTGTATTAGAGGAGGCTCCTGTAGGGGCCTTATCCTACTGGACACTGGGGCCATAAGGTCAGACCCTCCTTCCCTCCTTCTCGGTGAGAAGCTGGTCAGCCTGGCAGGTTCAGTTGGGCAGCAGGCCCCATGGCAGCAACAGGGACAGGGCGACGCCCTCAGGTGGGAGGCGCTGGGACTGGACAGAGATGCCAGCCCATGGCAGAGTTAGTTTTCAGCAAATCACAGAGCAGCCCCACAGTGCTTCTTATTCTCCTTGTCCCCTTCCTTCCACAGACCTGCTTTTTGTCACCTGAGAGGTATTGTGTAGCACTGAGAAGAGAAAGGCATGAGAAGTTAGAAGGTGAGACAGTTTCCTGGGGTGGGCGGGAAGGGTGGGGGCTACAGAGGAGTTGAGACCAAGGCTCTGAGCCCACCCAGGCCCTCACTAGCATGTGATCCTGGGAAGATGCCCAAGCCCCATGGCCTAAGTTCGTCTGTAAAGACAGCTGGTTTGAGGAACCCATATACTGGGCTGCAGAATGTGCCTGAGGTATGTGATGCTGCTGGCAGGGCCTGGCGGCCATTGGCACTGTGATAGCATGGCAGGAATCTCTCACACTTGCCCACAGGCACTTCTCCACTCGCCACTGTGGGAAGGGGTTGGCTGCTCTGTGGTCCAGGTCATGTCACAGAATATACACCTCAATAGAATGTGGAATAGCTAATCAGCCAAACATGATGATTCATAAATAAAACAAGGTAACTTTTCCAGTTAGGCCATAGTGGACCATAGTATTATTAGCTCTGCTGCTCCTGCTGCTGCTGCTGCTGCTGCTGCATTGCTTCAGTCATGTCTTCAGTCGACTTTGTGCAACCCTAGAGATGGCAGCCCACCAGGCCCCCCCATTCCTGGGATTCTCTAGGCAAGGACACTGGAGTGGGTTGCAATTTCCTTCTCCAATGCATGAAAGTGAAAAGTGAAAGTGAAGTCGCTCAGTCATGTCCGACTCCTAGCGACCTCATGGACTGCAGCCTACCAGGCTCCTCCATCCATGGGATTTTCCAGGCAAGAGTACTGGAGTGGGTTGCCATTGCCTTCTCCATTATTAGCTCAGTCATGTTCAATTCTTTGAGACTCCATGGACTATAGACCACCTGTGTCCTCTGTCCATGGAATTCTCCAGGCAAGAATACTGGAGTGGGTTGCCATACTCTACTCCAGGTGATCTTCCTGACTCAGGGCTTGAGCCCAGGTAACACACAATGCAAGCATGTTTTTATCCTTTGAGCTACCCCAGAAGCCCCATTTCCAGTTATAGGGCCTGTTAATTTTGGGTGTTGAGGAATGTTCCAGCAGGCAAAGCAAGAACCAGTCTTTGCCTCTGTCCCAGCTGGTCTTCCATCCAAACCCTTATATTCCTTCATTGCATCCCCACAAAGTTAAAGTGTTTGATTAATGGCCAATTACAAAAAGAGATAATTTAAAGCTCATTAACACCTTGGGTTCTGGATCTGCAGTACCAGGAAAGAGAGGGTAGTTCCATGGATTGCTTGGGCATCACTTCAAGGGAGTGTGACCAAAGTTCTCCAGGATTCCTTGCAGATATGGGGTGGAAAACACCTCCTTTACCCCTGCGGTCAACAGCAATGTGATAAGAGCCAGGACCCCTTCCTTCCTGCCCCAGAAAGAGATCTCTCTGGGCTTTATCCAAGATGCAAAAGGACACCTCACAGCAAGGATCCCTTTCAGACTTTCCCATCACCCCCAAGACACAATGCAATACTGAGGGGTGCTACCATCCAGCCTCATCACAATCACCTCTCACAGAAGGAACCCAGTTTTCCAAGGCCCCACACCATCCTGGCTCAGGCACCAACCTGTAGGTGCTCCTCCTGGAGCCTCACTGCCCTGCTCCATGTTCCCTTGTTCTATGGGACTAGTGGACGTCTCTCCAACTTTCTCTTGTGACTCTGGCTCCTAGACCATCACTCTAGGAGTGAGGGTTGTCCTGCTTCTCCTAGTTCCCCACTGCTAACACAACCTTTCAGGGAGCAGAGGCTCTGTAAAGGTCTTTGGAATAAATTAGCCCTTGGGCAGGTGGCTCAGATTAGTTGTCTTCTACTTCCTTAAATAACCCAGACAAATCCAAATAAACAGAGATAACTTAATTTTTGAGAATGATACCTACAAAGGACAGAAACATGAATTCACTATGATCACTTTATTATTATTTAAATCTTACCCCATCAATATTGCTGCTAAGTAAGCTCATGTTTCCAAAACAGTTCTAATTCCAATTCCAATGTATCCCTTTCAGGATCACAGAACAAAATGGAAGAATGACCAATCTCTTTTACAAAAGAGCAAAACTCTTGTACTTGAAATGGGTAACCACAAACACATTTTGATCCTCATCATTCACAAACTAAGACATTAAAGGTTATTTAGCCTTCTATTAAACTGTCAAAGTTTGGAAATTTTGTAATGAAAACAGATATGAATCTCCATGTCATCATAGTCATGAGGAACCCAAAGATGCTACAAACCAGTTCCCCCAACTGGCCCGGTCCCTCACTTCTGAGAAGGCTGACCACCCCCTCTTCAATCACAGAGGGAAGTATCACCTGGCTGCTGCTCTGACTCAGGCCCCCTTTTCCTCCCTCAAAGCACTTTGGTTGACTCTGAGCAGAAACGCCATGACTTGCCACTTGCTGGTCTCCACATAGGCTTGGGGACCCCACAGGAACTCATAGCATGCAGAGTGGCTGCCCTCCCCAGGGGTGGAGGAGGCCGAGGGGGATGCAGCCTCACCCGCCTCAGCCCCCAAGAGCTGTGCCTCCACCGGGACCTGGGCCTCACCTGGGTCCTCAAGGTCTTACTCAGGCTCGCTTGGCTTCTCAGCTTACTCATCTTGACCACAAGCATGATCCCTGGTATCAAAACACAGACAGGAGTGACACAGGGGGACAGATTGGGACCACAGGCCTCGGCTGAGAAATGCACCCTGGATGGTCTGACACAGGCTGCTTAAAGTCTCCTCTTGAGTGGTCCCCTATGTCCTCCCTCAGGATACTCACCTAAACTCCTTCAGAACCTAAGAATCTCCTCTTCAATCTCTGAGGCCCCCTCCCCTTAAATCAACTCTCCAATGTTCCTGAGACCTTGTTCTCATGCAGCCCCAGGCTGACAGTAGGTTCTGGGACCTGTGGGGCTCCCTGTGTCCTTGATCAAGGTCCTCATCTTGAGTCCTGGCAGTTCCGGGGATGCCCCTTGTGTTGAATGGAGGTGGGACTCTCACACCAAGGCCGTCACTGCATCAAGACCCTCAGGGAGAGTCTGTGGACATGAAGTCAGGGCTCCATGCCCAGGGTTTCCCAGAGCTGAGATGATGCCCCTGGCCATCCTCAACCCTCCTTCTGCTCTTCACTTTGACTCTCAGCAGGTCTGGGTACCACCTTCTCACCTCGACATTGCTCCCCTTAGATCCAGCCCTCCCTAGCCAGGACCCCTGAGAGGCAAGTTGGAGTAGGTGGCTCATTCCCCCAACCCTGCTGGGGACTCCAGAGGCTGAGAACATTGATGACCTGGATGTCCTGGGGTCCCAGAGCCCCCCCACAGGGTTCTACCTTGACTCCTAGCACAGCTGGGTTCCTTTACTCTGTTGTCCTGAACCCAGGTACCTAACCCAGGTCCTCACTTCTCCCCTCCCATTGGGATCAGTGATGTCACATCTGGACTCCTTCCACCCTGGTCTCCCAGGGCTGTCAGGAGGGCAGCACATATATTCCCTGGGAACCCTCAGTCTCCTCTGGTTCTCACCTCGAGTCTCTGCAGGACAAGGGCTCCTCCATCTGCCCACCTGTGACTGCTCCCCAAAGACCAAGCCTCTGAATCCCTGAGTTCACTGAGGAAGTGAGGGGGCATGAGGTCTCAGCCTGACAACCCAGACCAGGGCCCCCAAGAGGCCCAGTAGGGGTGGAGTTGTATTCTATGGGGCCTTCTATTCTGGGGTGCCTGGACCCCCTCATCCTCACTCAAGAAGGGGCATCCTTAATCCTTGAGAGAAAGGTGCAGTCCAAGCAC
Source organism: Bos indicus (assembly GCF_029378745.1). Lineage (NCBI taxonomy): Eukaryota > Metazoa > Chordata > Mammalia > Artiodactyla > Bovidae > Bos > Bos indicus. The sequence goes on from NC_091789.1 coordinate 40,736,051, forward strand.
AGATGCTGGATGGGGCATGCTATGCCCATGACCATGGGGGAGCACAGGGAACAACTCACCTTCACATGGGGGTCCCCTCAGCGGTCACCAGAAGATAACAATATCTTTTAGCCCAAGAGGATAAGGAGTGGCAGGTAAGTTAGCAAGAACTCAGCTGCCTGGAGATGGCCTTGGACCCTCAGAGTGACTTTAGACTCCCACTCTAAGTGTGGGTGTGTCCTGCTTCTCCCAGTGTCTCCACTGCTAACACAGAGCTTCCCACAGAACAGAGGCTCCATGAAGGTCTGTGGAATAAATGAGCCAGGGATTGTTGAGGTCTTTTAGTGGATTAGAATCTGGTGGTCCGGAGTCGACCAATAAGAAAGTAAAGGAGAGAGAAAGAGGCTGATATTCCTTGGTTTATGCAGAAAGCCAATAAAATGGGGCTTGTTCTGTTCATGGAGGCCTCAGGAGCCCTCTCGATGGGGTGAAGGTGCAGAGTGCCTTCTCGAGAGGGTCTTAGAAGCCTGGGCAGGAAAGTGAACTCAGAGAGCCTCTGCACTCCAAAGAAATAGCCTGAGAGAGAGAGGGAGAGAGAGAGAGAGAGAGAGAGAGAGAGAGAGAGAGAGAGGGAGAGGGAGGGAGGGAGGGGGGAGGGAGGGAGGGAGGGAGGGAGAGAGAGAGAGACAGAGACAGAGACAGAGACAGAGAGACAGAGAGAGACAGGGACCAAAGCTCTGATGGAGCAAAGGTGTTTTAATCGACATGGTGTGGGCATATATACTGTAGTTATTCTCAGCAAAGATAAAGATTAAAATTTCAGACTTACAAAACATAGGCAATCCATATTAAAGAGAGAAAGAGTTGTAAATAATCACTTTTACCATATGGTTCATAAAAAGGAAGAGGGTACTTATCACCGTATAGAAAAACTAATGAAGGGAATGCCTGGATTCTTCAGCCCTGGGAGAGGCTTGCCTCTCCTCTTAATTGCTGAATATTCAGGAATTAAAAAGGAACAGAGAATTCCTGACAGATCCAAAACAGCACACAGGAAGCCTCCTGCTAAATGCTTCCTGACAAGGAATCAGGGAGCTTATTAATCTCATCAATTTCTTCCTACTTTCTTAAATAATATCCAGCAAAATCCAAGTAAACAGACATGGGTTAGCTGTAGAAAAGGACAGACTAAAAGTATAAGAAGCAAGAATTCACTACAATAATTTCTTTTATTATTTTCTAATTCTTCCACCAACTGTATACTGCTAAGTAAGTTTACATGTGCAAAATAATTGTAATTCTAATCCACGTTACCTTGCTCAGGTTCACAAAATAAAATGAGACAGTTTCCAATCTCTTTTACAAAACAGCAAAACTCTGGTCCTTAAACTGGGTCCTTAAACTTGAATCACAAATTCAAGTGTGATCAATTTCATTCACAATTATATATTGAAATTTATTAAGTTTTCAGCTGAAAAAAAAAAAAAAAAAAACATTTGAACAATTCCTAAAGAAAACAGAGATGAATCTCCATATCATCATGGAGAACAGGAACCCAAAAGTACTACACACCAGGTTTCCCCAACTGACCTGGGCCCACACTATTGAGAAGGCTGACTGCTTCCTCTTCAATCACAGATGGAAGGATCACCTGGCTGCTTCTCTGGCTCAGGGCCCTTCTTCCTCCTCCCTCACAGCCTCTGCAGATGGGGGTTGGAAGACCCTTGAAATCCTTTTGTTGTCCCTGAGCAGATACTCTGTTACTTGCCACTTGCTAGTCTCTGCATAGGCCCGGGGAACCCACAGGAACTCATAGCGAGTAAGGTCACTGTCAAGCACCTGCCGGTACTCCAGGTAACCTTCCTGCACCCACACGTGGGTCTGCAGCTCCCTGGGCTCCCCAAAAATAGATTGCTCCCACCCAGGACATACCCCCATCCTGCTGAGTGCTTCCCAGACCACTTCCTCAGGGGTACAGTTTCCATTTCAGATGATCAGGCTGAAGACCAGCACCAAGAGTCCAGCCTTGGGCATGCTCTGCCCACTGCTCTGCATCGCATCACAGGTAAGGCCCAGGGTGGGGACCAAGATGTAACCGTGCTCCCTGGAGTCCACCTCCTTCACCACCATGCCGAAGACCAGCTGCCAGGCATGAGGTGGCTTTATAGAAGACCACAGGGGTGGTCCTGATTACCCATGAGGATTGTATTCAGTACTTTGGTCTTAAAGGTCAGCTTCTTGGTACAATACTTGAAGAACAGAAACTTCACCAGGTTAGCCATCATCTCTTTCAGAGCTTCCTGGGGCAAGACCTCCACAGGGGTGGAGGAGGAGACTGATGGAGAGGACGCTGAGGGGGATGCAGCCTTCCCTGCCTCAGACCCCAGGAGCTGTGCTTCTACCTGGCCCTGGGGATTGCCTGGATCCTGAAGGTCTTCCTCAGGATTGCTCAGCTCACTCATCTTCATCCCAAGTGCAATGCCTGGGACCGAACCACAGACAGGAGTGAGGCAGGGGGACAGACATGGACCACGTGTCTGGAGGAGAGAGGGGGTGTGAGCGGCCTCACCTTAGAAACACATCCTGGGCAGTCTGGCACAGGCCACTTACAGGTCTCCTCTTGAGGGGTGCTCTCGAGCCTCACAGGGTCATGCTTCCTGTGCAGCTGGACACCTGACTACCTGAAGGAGGGGGGTGTCTCCCCAGGGTACAGGCAGCACAGCCGAAGGTTCCTGGGCTGACATGGTGTGGGGATATGGGCCTTGTGGTTTCCCTTCTGTTCTGGGAAGGGGAGCCCCTGGTGCACACTCAGGACGCCCTCCTCACCTTGACTTCTGGCACTGCCTGGACCTCCTCTGATCTCTGACCTCAGGACATGGTCCTCAGACCTCTGCTTCGCCTCCTGGAGCTCCTGTGAGAGACATGGAGGGGACACCTCAGGGGTAGACTGAGACATATCCCTGGGCCTTCCGTGCTGGTAGGAGGGGGGGGACTCTGTGAGGTCCCCCAAGTTGTGGGGTGGGAGGTCCCCTCAGGGCTCCCTGTGTAGTGCTAACCTTTCACCTGGCATGACCTATTCCCTCCCCTTTGGGGGCCTGCAGGGAAACAAAGAACAAGACCTGAGTCTGAACAGAAAGTGCTGATGGACCCCACATGTGGCTGCACCTGCCCAGGGCCTCCTGTGGATCCTAGGCTGGGGAGATGCCCGATCCTCAGCTCTTCCTCACCTCCCTCCTGGCCTCCCAAAACTGACCACAGGGATGGGACAGGAGTTTGCTCAGTTATCCCTCTGGATCCAAGGAGTACACCCTCTGCAGGCCTGAACACTCCCCACTGTGGCCGAACACCTCAGATCCTGAGGTCCCTAAGCCATAGGTCAGGAAACTGTTCACTCTACTCTGAGGCCTCTAAGACTCCCATCAAAGGCAAGGATACCTCCCTGTCTTAAGTTCTAACCACCTCTGTCATTCCTAGCATGGAGTCTGGACTCCAGGCAGGGTCAGTCATTTTGAGACCTCACTGCTTTCACAAGGTCCCCAGTCCTCTGAGACACCCATGTCAAGAATTCAGACAGGCCTAGTGTGCTTATCTCACACCAGGGTCTCCAAGGGCTGACTACAAGGGTGAGGATTTGTGGGGTTCCATTGGTCCTCACTCAGGGTCCCCTGTGTCCTCTTTCAGGCACCTCAACTTGCCTCTGGGCAGGACCTGAGCTTCTCGCCTCTCCCCAGCTGAAGCCCCGCCCCTTACACCAGGGCCCCATCTCTCCAAGATCTGGATGTCAAGAAGTCAGACCATGTCTGTTGCACTCATCATACTCCATGATAGCCCTGAACTGACAACAGAGACAGGCTTCTCTGAGGTCTCATTTAATTGGGGTACAGGGTCCCCTAGTTCGTCCTCAGGGTCCTCAACTTGAAACCCTGAAGGACCTGGGAATTGGCCCACCTGAGGCCTTGCCACATATACGAGGTCCCCAGTCTGAGACCTGGATGTCAGGAAGTCTGACCATGTCTAATGCACTCATCGTAACCCAGGGCCACCAAGGACTGACAGCAGGGACCGGCTTCCCTTGGTCTCCTCTGATTGGGGTCCAGCATCCCCTCAGTCCTCCCTCAGGGTCCTCACCTAAACTGCTTCAGAATCTAAGACTCTCCCCTCCAATCTCTGAGGCCTCGCCCCTTATATCAAGTCTCCAGTGTCTCTGAGACCTGGTACTCACGTCCCCACCAGAGTCACCCCGGGCTGACAGCAAGTTCTGAGATCTGTGGGATTCCTTGTGTCCTCCATAAAGGTCCTCATCTTGAGCCCTGGCAGGTCTGGGGATGCCAATTCTGTTGACCAGAGGTGGGACCCTCACACCAAGGCCATCACTTTACTGGGACCCCCAGGGAGAGTCTGTGGACACGACATCAAGTCTCCATGCCCAGGGCTTCCCAAAGCTGAGATAATGCCCCTGGCCATCCTCAACCCTCCTTCTGCTCTTCACTTTGACCCTCAGCAGATCTGGGCACCACTGTCTGTCCCTGACCTTGCTCCACTTCGAACCAGGCCCTCCCTAGCCAGGACCCCTGAGAGGCAAGCAGGAGTAGGGGACTCATTCCTATAACCCTGCCAGGATCTCTCAGGGCTGAAAGCACTGATGACCTGGATGTCCTGGGGTACCAGAGCCCCTTTCAGAGTTCTACCTTGACTCCTATCACAGCTGGGTTCCTTCACTCTGCTGACCTGAACCCGGGCACCTGACCCAGGCCCTCACTTCTCCCCTCCCATCAGGATCAGTGAGGTTACATCTGAATGTCACACCCCCTGGTTCACCAGGACTGTCAGGAGGGTGGCACGTGCATCTCCTGGGGACCCTCAGTCTCCTCTAGTCCTCACCTCGAGTCTTCACAGGATGCGGGCACCTCCCTCTGCCCACCTGAGACTGCACCCTGAAGACCAAGCCTCTGACCCCCCGAGTTCACTGAAGAAGTGAGGGGGTGTGGGGTCTCAGCTTGATAGCCCTGACCAGGGCCCCCAGAAATCCCAGTCAGTGTCGAATTGTGTTCTATAGTGTCTGCTGTTCTGGGGTGACTGGAACCCCTCGTCCTCTTTTAGGAGGGTCCTCCTTAAACCTTGAGAGAAGGCTGCAGCCCTAGCACAGATGCTGGATGGGGGATTGCTGTGCCCATGACCAGGGTGGGGAAGCACAGGGAACCACCGTCTTCCCATGGGCGCCCCTCAGTGTCACTGGACTTCAGAAACTTGTGTAGAAATGATGTTGTTTTAGCTGAAGTGGGTGAGCAGCAGCAGGTGAGTTAGCAAGAACTCAGTAGCCTGGAGATGGCCTTGGCCATTCATAGTGAGTTCACACTTCTCCTACCTGAGGTATCCCCAGGGTAGTCTCCTGGTGTCTCTCTTCCACTGGTCTGCATGGATGCCCTCCCCCGCCATGGGTCCTTCCTGTGCAGAGTGGCCAGAGGAGCTCTCGGGGCCAAGAACTCCTGAGTCATGGGTTCTAAGTCCCCACTGGTCGGGCGACTTTAGACTCTTCCCCCAGGAAGGAGAGATATTCAAGAGGAGTGTGGGTGGCTGACCTGCCTTGCTCTGCCCCTGGGGTCCCTGAGGGCCAAGGATTTAGCCTCATTGCAGTCCAGCCCAACCCCCACGATGGCCTGGCTGCCCCCAGCCCCCCTACAACCTCCAAGAGCACTGCTCAGAGGTCAGAGGTGCTGGCTGAGACTTCAGCATCCCTAGGTTTGCTGAGGGTGGGAACATGCAGAGTTCATCATCTGGGGGATTTGCATGGGGCCTTGAGGGGCCCCCTGGCCAGGACCTCAGACCCTGGGCCTCAGACCCTGGACCTCAGACCCTGGACCTCAAACCCTGGAGATGGGAACCTTCCCTCCCTTTCCAGAGGCTCAGCGGATGGCTGAGCACCTTGTTGCCCGGTCACAGGCCCTGTTGTGGGGTCAAGCATGGACAAAACCCAGGCTGTGGTGTCTCATCAGCCTCCCCTGCTGGTTTGTAGCTCAATTCATCCCAGGGTCTTGGCTCATGACAGATCCCACGGAGTCCCAGATGGTTCCTCCTGCAGAGAGCTGGAATTCCAGAGCACCACCATCTGGCTCACCACAGGCTAAGCCTTGTTTCTGTCATCCAGAAATCAGCCTCTTCCAGCCTCCCACCTCATCCCTGTTTGGTCATGGCACCTCTCTTTGTGAAGGGACAGAGCAAGGGAGCCCAGGGGATGAAGGGGCCACTGAGGATCCAAGATGAGCACTGGGTCAAGTGAGGCTCGGGCAGAGCTGATGGGAAGTGAGTTGGCCATGGATCACTGGCTCCCCAGGTTCTGCCCAGTCAGGCCTCCAGGGTCACCCTTACTTATTTGGAGCACTTGTGAGGCAGGCCCCCTCTCTGAGACACCCTGCCTGGTTGAATTTCATTTCCAACCTCCTAGACACTGTTGCCTGTGCAACCCCAGGGACACAGCTAAACCCATGCTTCTGGAGCCTCCTGGCCTCTCCTCTGGTGACCTGGGCGCTCCTGGAGCTTGAGACAGTTTGACTCTCCAGGGCCAGCCCATCAAGGCCATGCTCTCTCCCTCCAATCCTGTATGACCTTAGGCTGCCGCCTCTGCCCGGCCCAGGAGGACACGTGCTTAGCCACTTCACTCTACAGACATCAGTCAAAAGCCACCAAGGACTGAGCTGTGGGAGTGAAGCACCTCATGGGTCTCTTTTGATATCAGGCAGCCTTGACATTGTAAATAAAAATTGCCTTTTGTGACAAGCAGATGACTTGCGATTGCAATCTGCACATCTCTGCTTTATGGATTTACAGGTAAGCAAGAGCCACACAGGCTGAAGTTTCTGGGAATGTAGATTTTAAATAGCAACATCTGCATGAGATTCCAGGTCAGTAGGCATACAGAAGTCAAGACAAAAAAGGGAATGAAACCTTCTGAAAAGTTAAGGTGTTCCGCAGGCAGTGAACCTTCATAAGGGGCTGCATTTTGGCTTGGAAATAAGCAGCCTGATTGGGCATCGTGGCAGTTAAGTGCTGGGGCTGACAGAGCCCTGGCCTGCACCGACCAGTGTCCTTTCTCAGGGCCTCCTCTGCCTGCTCCAGACTGCCAACAAGGGAGACCCTGCTTTCTGGTTCTGGTAGACTGGTGTGTGCACTCTCCCCTCACCTGGCCTCAGAGCCATTGTCTCTGCAGCATGACCCTGGAGGGCTATTTGCTATGCTCCTCAGGACAAACACTCTTTTAAGAGAAAGTGCATTATAAACTGGACACCCCAGCGAGCAGAGGGTGCTGAGATGTGACACCCTTGGAGTGCTCAGCTGAAAAAGGAAAAGAAAAGAGAAACAAGAAAAGGTCACCAGATTCAGGCCCTGCAATGAAGCCAAACCTTAAGCCTGCTGTCCAGGCACCAGCAAGTCCCCAAACTGAACAGCCACAGGCCTTGGGCAGAGACCACAGGCTCCAGTCCTGTGCGTCTCAGGACAGGAAGGGCTCTTATGGTGACCCCGACAAAGGGATACCTAATTTCTCCTTATCTGTTCAAGTGAGGAGCTTGCTGGACAGTGTCCCTGGGCCTGTGAAGCCACTCTGCCAGGCTCTTGTCAAGCCCTTGATGGGTCTTTTCAATGAGTGTATCCATATAAGTCCTGGAGAGGGGACTTGGCATTTGCAGCAGGCAGATTGCAGAAGCTTCTCTGCTTTCTGTGCAGGTGTCGACCCCTGGCCTGCACCTTCTCTGCTGACCAGGACACTTCCCAGGAAAGGACCTGTGCTTCTCTGCACTAAACTTCTATTCCACAGTTATGGGAGTCATGTGCTTAGTCTCTCAGTCATGTGCGACTCTTTGTGACCCCGTGGACAATAGCCTGCCAGGTTCCTCTGTCCATGGGGATTCTCCTAGCAAGAATACTGGAGTCAGTTGTCATGCCCTCCTCCAGGGGATCTTCTCAACCCAGGGATTGATCCCAGGTCTTTTGCCTTGCAGGTGGATTCTTTCAGGTCTGAGCCACGAGGGAGTTATTGGGGCACATAAACCCCTCCCCCCACCTGCTTCCCCCAGGGCCCATACACCAGTCCTCAGTCCTGTCTTTGCACACAGCTTTCCCAGCAGGCCTGCCACCGTCCCTGGCAGTCCTGAGGTTGGTACCCACCCCACTCCCAGGACCCAGCCTTTACCTTGCTCAGGACACAGACAGGCGGCTCCTCTGTGAGCAGGTTGTTCAGGCAGAGGGAGATGAGCACATTCTGGCGTGCTTTGCTAAATCCGTACAGGCTAAGCTGGTGGATGAAGCTCTTCATACAGTCTGTCTCAAACACCTTGTCTGAGTCCACCCTCTCCAAAATGTTCTTGAAGAGCTCCTAACTGATGCCTATGCAAGTGCCATCTTCCTCTCACCAGATGGACACAAAGTGGTGACTGTTGATGATGGTCCACCACTTCCTGGGAAAGGGGAGGGGGAGGAGGCTGCCCTCTCCCCCCTGGCAGGGCACCACACTCGGTGTGAAGCCTCTTCAATAAAGGCTCTTCACTCAAAGCTTGAAAAGTACTCTCTTCCAGGAGCAGCCTGAAGCTGCGGTGACCTGTGGGCATGGGCTGGGCCAGGGCGACCAAAAGGTCTGCAAGGAGCGGTGCAACTCCCTGAGCTGAGTCCCAGAGTCCCTGTGTTTGGAGGAAAGGGAGGCCTCCCAAAGTCAGGGACCTCATCCATTGCAGGGCCCTCCTTGTCTACAGCCACGTGGAGCTGTAGTGCATCCCTCCTTCCTGGAAAAGGGACAGTGCAGTGGCCAAGAGCAGTCCAGGCTCACAAGGGTGCTCAGCCCTCACCAAAGGTCTCTGCTTGCTCAGGGCTGACATCACAAGGCAGTCACTAAGTGACCTAATAAAGGTCTGGCTGCACCCAGTCTGGTCAGTGTGTCAGCCTCCTGGTCCACGCTCACCAAGGCAGTGGGCACTATGACACTTGTGTGCAGGCATGTAGTCTCAGGCTGAGCCCTTTTGTAAACCTGGAATAGCCTTCTTGTCCCGGAGCCCTGGGCCTGGGAAGACACACCAACAGACGTGTGACCCTCAAAGTCAGCCCCTCCTCTGTATTTACAGGTGCCTTGAGGGTTCTGCATGTCAACCTTGCAATCAAATACAGCTTCATCTAGGGTGGGGTTCCTCGGTCAAGGTACAGCCACCTGGCTTTCTGTGCACTGTTGCTGGCTAGGCAGCCAATCCCCCACACAGACCCTCTCTGGGCCCTGCCATTGGTCTGTGGGAACCCCAGGGTGGGGGCTATAGAACCATTGGCTGAGGTCTCAGGGATACAGGAGGAGGACAGGCCACCACACTCTGGGTTCTGCAGTCTGCCCATGTCCACCCCAAGCCGGCCTTGCTCTGCACACCCTGGTCCCAGGCACGCAGGAAGGGGCGGTCACCCTGGGCCTTCACACACAGTGTGGCTCCGTTTCTTGTGACCGCCATCCATGGGACCTCCATCTGTCTCTGTGTCCAGGCTGTGATAGTTGCCATCCTGCTCTGGGGCCTGGTATTCTAGCATCAAAGAGGCAGCCATGCAGGGTGGCCCACACAGGGGGCCCACCCCACTAATGTCCCCCACTCCAACTCTGCTCCTGGGGTTGAGGATCTTCCCGAGATTTCCAGAATCAGAAATGCCTCTGACCTTGAGGCATCAGCCAGTCGGGCCCCAGAAGCCCAGCCCAGTGAGTGAGAGAGAGGGCTCAGGTGAGAAGATGCCAAGGCGGGCACCTCAGCTTTGCTGATCCCCAGCTGCCTGGCTCACCCACTCTGAGCCTCTGCTTCCCCACACGGGTAATCCTAGGGGTACCTGCATCACGGAGTAGTGAGGACTCAGGGGAGGTACAGGAGGTGGCGAGGGTCCTGACACTCAAGTCTGCCACATGGTTACAAGGAAGCATGCTGTGTCTCAGCACAAGTCTGCATCTAAGGCACATAAGCACTGATCCCCCAGTGGATCTTGGCTCCATGCTGGAAGTCTCCTGTCACCAGCGAGGGGTGGGCTTCCTTGTTGATTCTTGAAAACTGGGGGCTGAAACATCACCTGAATTAAATGTCTGTAGACACAGCTCAGACAATTAGATAGAATTGCCCAGTGTGTCCCATAGACAGAAGCCCTACTCAGTGCCCTCCCATGTGACCCAGGAATGCCTCAGATCCCTGAAAAGCCGAGTTCCATTTTAGACTGTCTGGGACCCCACAAACACTCTCGGCTGCCTCCTCAGCTGTCAGGATTGTGGCAGGGCACTCCCTGGCAATGGCTGAATCCCCAGTCCCCCTCTTCCCCTTTGTATATTCTGGTTGTCCCTGCATACTCTTGAGAGATGCCCACCCACCCCTGCTTCCCTTGGCTGCCTGTGGCAGCTAGAGGTTCCCTTTTGTTCTGGCTGAGAGACCATCTGGCTTCCTGGTCCAGAAACTACTAGAGCTCATCGATGAATTCAGTGAAGTTGCAGTATACAAAATGAATATATAAAAATCTATTCACATTTCTGTATACTAACAGTGACTAGCAGAAAGAGAACTTCGGGATATTATTCCATTTACCACTAAATAATCACATTTAACTGCATCAAAAAGAATAAACTATCTAGAAATAAACCTACCTAAGGAGGCAAAAGACCTGTACTTGGAAAACTGTGAGATATTGGTGAGAGAAATTTAAGACAGCACAAGATGGAAAACTATACCATGTTCTTGGATTGGAAGAATAAATTTTGTAATATGACTATACTACCCAAGGCAATCTACAGATTCAATGTAATCCCTATCAAATTACCAATGGCATTTTTCACAGAACTAGAAATTTGTATGGACACAAAAGACATCAAATAGGCAAAACCATCTTTGGAAAAAAGAACAACCTTGGAGGGACTTCCCTGGTGGTCCAGTAGCTAAGACTCCATTCTCTCAATTTAGGGTTCCCAGGTTTGGTCCCTGATCAGAGAACTAGATTCCATATGCAGCAACTAAGAGTTAGCATGCTGCAACTGAGATTCACATGCCACAACTTAGAGTTCACCTGCTGCAGCTAAAGACCCTGCATGCCACATCTAAAAAGATCCCAAGTGCTTAAACTGAGGATTCTGAATGCCACACCTGAGGATCCCACATGCCTCAATGAATATCAAAGATCCCATATACCACAACAATGATCAAACACTGTGAAATAAAGTAAAACAAACAAACAAACAAAAGAACAGAGCTGGAAGAGTCAAGCTTCTTGACCTTAGACTATACTACAAAGCTATAGGAATCAAAACAGTATGGTACTGGCACAAAAACAGACACACAGATCAATGAAATAGGATAGAAATCATAGAAACAAGCTTATGCACCTATAGTCAATTAATCTACAACAAAGGAGGCAAGAATACAGTACACAATGGAGAAAAGAGAGTCTCTCCAGTAAGCGGTGCTGGGAAAACTGGACAGCTGCATGTAAAAGAATGAAATTAGAATATCGTCTAACACTATATGCAAAAACAAACTCAAAATGGATTCAAGACCGATATGTAAGATTAAATATGTAAAACTTCTGGATGAAAACATGGGCAGAAAACACATTGACATAAATCACAACAGCATTGTTTTTGGAAAAGGAAATAAAAGCAGAAATGAACAAATGGGCTTCCCAGGTGGCACTAATGATAAAGAACTTGCCTGCTAAGGTAAGGGATGAAGGTTCAATCCCTGGGTCGGGGAGACTCCTGGTTTAGAGCATGGAAACCCACTGCAGTATTCTTGCCTGGAGAATTCTATGGACAGAGGAGCCTGGTGGGCTACAGTCCACAGGGTGGCAAAGGGTCAGACAGGACTTAAGCTACTTAGCATAGCCCAGGGATCTAATTTAACCTAAAAGTTCTTGCACAGCAAAAGAAACCTTTGAAAAAATGAAAAGAACCTACTGAATGAGAGAAAATGTTGCAAATGAGTGATTTGGGGTTAATATTCAACATATATAAACACCTCAAAAACACAGCGTCAGGGAAAAAAAAAAAAAAAAAACTTTTAAATGGGCAGAAAAACTGAATAGAAACTTTTCCAAAATAGATATACAGATGGCTAACTGGAGCATGAAAAGGTGCTCAACATCACTAACCCATCAGGGAAATGCAAATCCAAATCACAATGAAATGTCACCTCATACCTGTAAGAATACTGCTGCTACTGCTTAGTCTCTTCAGTTGTGTCTGATTCTGTGCGACCCCATAGATGGCAGCCCACCAGGCTTCACCACACCTGGGATTCTCCAGGCAAGAACACTGGAGTGGGTTGCCATTTCCTTCTCCAATGCATGAAAGGGAAAAGTGAAAGTGAAGTCGCTCAGTCGTGTCTGACTCTTAGCGACCCCACTGACTGCAGCCCACCAGTCTCCTCCGTCCATGGGATTTTCCAGGCAAGAGTACCGGAGTGGGGTTCCATTGCCTTGGCTATCATGAAAAAGAACACAAATAACAAATGCTAGCAATGATATGGCAAAAAGGGAATCTTTGTGGACTGTTGGTGGGAATGTAAACTGGTGCAGTCACTGTGGAAAATAGTGGGGACGTTTCTCAGAAAACTAAAATTGTGCTATGTGACCCAGCAATTCCATTCCTGGGTGTATATCCAAAAAATAAAAAAAACTCTAATTTGAAAAGATACATGCACTCCAATGTTCCTGGTAATATTATTTACAATTGTCAAGATATGGAAGCAATCTAAATGCCCATCAGTGGATGAATGGATAAATAAGGCGTGGCACAAACACACACACACACACATACACATAACAGACTACTATACATCCATAATAATGAATGGCATTTTGCCATTTTTAGCAACATGGATGGATTTGGAGGGAAATATGCTAAGTGAAACAAGTCTGATAGAGAAAGACAAACAAAGTATGATCTCACTTAGACATTGAATTTGAAAAATAAAACAGACTAATAACCTCAGATACGCGGATGACACTACCCTTATGCCAGAAAGTGAAGAGGAACTAAAGAGTCTCTTGATGAAGGTGAAAGAGGAGAGTGAAAAAGCTGGTTTAAAACTCAAGATTCAAAAAAAAAAAAAAAGAAAAAAAAACGAAGATCATTGCATCGGGTCCCATAACTTCATGGCAAGTAGATGGGGGAAACAATGAAAACAGTGACAGACTGCATTTTCTTGGTCTCCAAAACCACTGCAGATGGTTACTGCAGCCATGAAACTAAAAGACGCTTGTTCCTTGGACGAAAAACTATGACACACCTAGACAGCATATTAAAAAGCAGAGATTACTTTGCCAACAAAGGTCTGTCTAGTCAAGGCTATGGTTTTTCCTGTGGTCATGTATGGATGTGAGAGTTGGACTGTGAAGAAGGCTGAGCACTGAAGAATTGATGCTTTTGAACTGTGGTGTTGGAGAAGACTCTTGAGAGTCCCTTGGACTGCAAGGAGATCCAACCAGTCCATTCCATCCTAAAGGAAATCAGTCCTGAATATTCATTGGAAGGACTGATGCTGAAGCTGAAAGTCCAATACTTTGGCCACCTGATGTGAAGAGCTGAATCATTAGAAAAGATCCTCTTGTTGGGAAAGATTGAAGGCAGGAGAAGAAGGGGAGGACAGAGGGTGAGATGGTTGGATGGCATCAGCAACTCATTGGATATGAGTTTGAGCAAGTTCTGTGAGATGGTGAAAGACTGGGAAGCCTATTGTGCTGCAGTCCATGGGTTCACAAAGAGTCAGACATGACTGAGCAACTGAACAACAATTGAATATTAAAATAGAAGAAGCTGACTCACAGACACAGAGAACAAACTAGTGATTACCAGTTGGGAGAGGGAAGGAGGAATGGGCAAGATAGGACTAGGGGAATAAGAGGTATAAACTATTAGGTATAAAACAAACTACAAGGATATATTGCAAAACATGGGGAATATAGTCAGTATTTTGTAACAGCTATACATGGAGTATAACCTTTAAAAGTGTAAATCACTATAGTGTACATCTGTAACATATAGTTCTGTATAGCCACTATACTTCAATTTAAAAAGTGAGATATCCACTGTATTGCCCCTCCCCTTTCCCTCTCCCCATGGGTAACCAGTAGTTTCTTCTCTGAATCTCTGAATCTGTTTCTTTTTTGTTATATTCATTAGTTTGTTTTATTTTTTAAATTCCACATATAAGTGATATCAAACAGCCTTTGTCTTTATTTGTCTGACTTCTTTTACTAAGCATAATACACTCCAAGTCCATGTATGTTGTTGTAAACGGCAAACTTTCCTTCTTCTTAATGACTGAGTAGCAAACATCAAACCTTAAACATCACAGGAATGTAAATTCATAAGCCTGCTATAATCCCATTCCCTATACCACTGTTTAGGTTTTAGTACATATTTACTAAAGAGTAAAGATTTTACTTTGTTCTAATTTTTTTCTAAATAATAGAACTTGATAGGATATCTTAGAAAGCTAGAATATAAAAACAGAGGGGAAAAGAAGAAAATAATTAAAATAAGGTCAGCATCAGCTCCATATCAATTACCTCACTTTAGCTTCTTGGGAACCCTGATTTTGTTTTTTTCCCCCCAATTCAAAATGCACACAATATCAATTTCCTGGCTTTGATAATAATTTGCTGTAGTTGTGTGAGATCTCTTTGGGGAATGTGGATGATGGATACACAGCTCCCCTATTACTATTTTTATAACTTCTTGTGAGTCTTTAAAGATTTTCAAAATTAAAAGCTACAATAAAAATGGAGGCACAGAGGTGAGGACAGCCATACTACTGGAGAACAGAAACTAAGCATAAGTAAATGAGATGGAAACAACTATTTAATGATTAATTATAATCAGTTCTTTTAGCATAGATTCATTCAGAAACATGTAGCTGTTGCATAAATGAGTAAGATGCATTTACTGCTTTATAGGAGGTTTAGTCTAGAAGGTCCCCATTTACTCAGCATTTACCATATAGGCTTTAGAAACAAAAGTAAGAAAAAAATTAAAGATACAATCCTTACCCTCAAAGGAAAAATAAAAAGCTTTCAATCATATTCTTAGGAACATGTATAGCTGAGCACAAACATACACATACTAAACTTGTTATAATCCAGGGACTGATATTTCAACTTGTGAAGTGCCTTCATGAAAAAGAAAAATAGTCTAATTTCCTACTTATTTATGACATTTTAAACTATTAGTCAATATTTTATTGAATAATTATAGTAAATTATTGACTAGAATTAATTTGTAATGTTTCATAGCTTTTAATGTCAGACCACAGTGGATATCTTTTCCTTTTTGACTAGTCTTAGTTTTATTGTATGATATAGTTTAGCACTTGAGTATGTATTGTTCTCTGTTTTACCACAGTTATCTTTTCTCTCCATCTGTATTTTGAGCTCATTAAGAGCTGTTTTTCCTTCTACCTCCATGTTTCACGGCACATAGTTGGTAATAAATAAATGCTAGTTGATTGGCACTTTACCAACTGTATGTTACTTCCATAAAAAATTAGCTACCTGTATTTATATGAGACAAATTGATTAAATTTTACATCACTAATAAAAAAAAAAGTGAGATATCTCAAATGGTTCTGGGGTTTCTAGAATTAGCTCTGTAATCTGATTAGGTTTAAAGCTGTTAATGACTCTGTAGTAAAGACAGCATCGATAGTCTATGGCAACAGATACATGGAAAATATCCGCTTTGGATATGCCCGATGAACCACTTAAAAGAAGTGCTGGGTGCAAGGTGTTCTGTGAATGTGTATATGATACTTTTGAACATTTTTGGAACACTGTTAGATATGATGAGCTTTCTGGTTGCCCCGACTGTAGTTGCAAAGAGTGGTGAAAGGAAATGATTAGCTCAGTTTACAGTAAAAGACCTAAAATATTCCATGTGTACCCATAAGGAAACACATATCTCCTGTAGATACAGGGTTGATTGCTAATGATCCCATGCAAACAGCCTTCAACTGGTTGAATTAGACTTGAAGTTGAATTCTGCCACTAGAGTGCTTCCTGTTAAAATGAGGGAGCTGACTTGGAAAGAATGGGATTCTGTACATTGTGATAGAGCTGTGTGGGGAGACCCTGATGAAACTGGGGACACTGAGCCCATCAAGTCTGGTGAGTTATCCTTGCCAGTAGAAGAATACTCCCCAGCTCAGTGGGAAGCAGCACCATGACCCCCAGTGGGATCAGCCTCTGCACATAAAGCTAGATCAGGACAAAATGATTCACTAAGCATAGATTCTACATTTAATACTACAACTCAAGGAGTTAGAAAGTGCTCTTATTAGTTTGACAGGTTGGTTGAAATATGGACCAAAAGTTGGCCCACAGTGAGTGGAAATGTCAGACCTGACTTGACTATTGGTGTGGATTTGTCATTTAATACCTACTCATCCATACTAGGAGAATCCCAAAGACATAACTCTCACCAAGATTGTGAAGGGAGCCCCAGCACCCTTGAAGAACTCTGTGATTGCTCTTCTCTGTGGCCAGAACTCACAGTAGGAACTGCAGTCACTGAACTGGGAAACCTAAATGCAGTGGGAGTATTTAGATCGCCAGATGGCGGGAGCCAAGTGGCAGCACACAACCACCAAGGGCAAGGTGGGACTGGTTACAGTAATGGAGACCAGAGTCAAAGCACCAATCAGAACAGTCTGACTAGGGCAGCTCTATGGTTTTATCTAGTTGCTCATGTTCTTTTTAGAAGTAAAAGAGTCATGAAGACCAGTAAGTTATTATTTGATATGTATAAGCAAAGATGTCACCAGTCA
The DNA here is from genome assembly GCF_029378745.1 of Bos indicus. Classification (NCBI taxonomy): domain Eukaryota; kingdom Metazoa; phylum Chordata; class Mammalia; order Artiodactyla; family Bovidae; genus Bos; species Bos indicus. Next base: position 40,752,835 of record NC_091789.1, read on the forward strand.
AATGTACAAAAATCTATTCTGAATCACAAAAACAGAGAGTCAAAGTCCTTTGATCAATTCCCAGACTTGAGCCATTAAAACTCTCAGAAGAAAATGCAGAGGTACATTTTGATGACATAGAATTTCAGAAATGGATTCTTAGATGTGACATCAAATGCATGACACCAAAAACAAAATGAAAAAAGACTGTGGGTGAACCTCGAAAACTTCATGTTAGGTGAAGGAAGCCAGCCACCAAAACCACATATTATGTTTCCACTTATATGAAATATCCAGAATACAGAAATCTACAGATAAGGAAAGAAGATTAATGGCTACCTTAGGCTGGGGTCTTCCCAGGTGGCACATAGAATCCACCTGCCAATGCAGGAGATGCAGGTTCAATCCCTGGCTTGGGAAGATCCCCTGGAGAAGGAAATGGCTACCCACTCCAGTATTGTTGCCTGGGAAATCCTATGGACAGAAGGGACTGGCAGGCTTCTGCCCATGGGATTGCAAAGAGTCAGACATGACTAAGGGACAGAACACAAACACACACAAGGCTGGGGTGGGCTGGGGGGAGGTGGTGGTGGATACAGTGTCTGTAAATGTTCATCCACTTTAGTTCTCATTGGTGTCCTGGAAATTTTCTAAAATTGATTGTGGTTATGCTTGTCTGATTTAGGTCATACCTGAATGGTCTAGTGGTTTTTCCCTACTTTCTGCAATTGAAGTTTGAATTTGGCAATAAGGAGTTCATGACCTGAGCCACAGTCAGCTCCTGGTCTTGCCTTTGTTGACTGTATAGAGCTTCTCCATCTTTGGCTGCAAAGAATATAATCGATTTGATTCTGGTGTTGACCATCTGGTGATGTCCATGTGTAGAGTCTTCTCTTGTGTTGTTGGAAGAGAGTGTTTGCTATGACCAGTGCATTTTCTTGGCAAAATTCTATTAGTCTTTGCCCTGCTTCATTCCATATTCCAAGGCCAAATTTCCCTGTTATTCCCGGTGTTTCCTGACTTCCTACTTTTGCATTCCAGTCCCCTATAATGAAAAGGACATCTTTTTTGGGCGTTAATTCTAAAAGGTCTTGTAGGTCTTCATAGAACCATTCAACTTCAGCTTCTTCAGCGTTACTGGTAGGGGCATAGACTTGGATTACTGTGATATTGAATTGTTTGCCTTGAAAACGAACAGACATCATTCTGTCATTTTGAAATGGCATCCAATTACCGCATTTCAGACTATTTTGTTGACCATGATGGCTACTCCATTTCTTCTAAGGGATTCCTGCCTGCAGTAGTAGATATAATGGTGATCTGAGTTAAATTCACCCATTCCAGTCCATTTTAGTTCGCTGATTCCCAGAATGTTGATGTTAACTCTTGCTATCTCTTGTTTGACCACTTCCAATTTGCCTTGATTCATGGACCTGACATTCCAGGTTCCTATGGAATATTGATCTTTACAGCATCAGACCTTGCTTCTATCAGCAGTCGCATCCACAACTGGGTATTGTTTTTGCTTTGGCTCCATACCTTCATTCTTTCTGGAGTTATTTCACCACTGATCTCCAGTAGCATATTGCACACCTACTGACCTGGGGAGTTCCTCTTTCAGTATCCTATCATTTTGCCTTTTCATACTGTTCATGGGGTTCTCAAAGCAAGAATACTGAAGTGGTTTGCCATTCCCTTCTCCAGTGGACCACATTCTGTCAGATTATGATTATACAGTGGAAGTGAGAAATAGATTTAAGGGACTAGATCTGATAGATAGAGTGCCTGATGAACTATGGATGGAGGTTCGTGACATTGTACAGGAAACAGGAATCAAGACCATCCCCATGGAAAAGAAAAGCAAAAAAGCAAAATGGCTGTCTGGGGAGGCCTTACAAATAGCTGTGAAAAGAAGAGAAGCAAAAAGCAAAGGAGAAAATGAAAGATATAAGCATCTGAATGCAGAGTTTCAAAGAATAGCAAGAAGAGATAAGAAAGCCTTCCTCAGCGATCAATGCAAATAGAGGAAAACAATAGAATGGGAAAGACTAGAGATCACATCAAGAAAATTAGAGATACCAAGGGAACATTTCATGCAAAGATGGGCTCGATAAAGTACAGAAATGGTATGGACCTAACAGAAGCACAAGATATTAAGAAGAGGTGGCAAAAATACACAGAAGAACTATACAAAAAAGATCTTCACCACCCAGATAATCACGATGATGTGACCACTGACCTAGAGCCAGACATCCTGGAATGTGAACTCAAGTGGGTCTTAGGAAGCATCACTACAAACAAAGCTAGTGGAGGTGATGGAATTCCAGTGGAGCTATTTCAAATCCTGAAAGATGATGCTGTGAAAGTGCTGCGCTCAATATGTCAGCAAATTTGGAAAACTCAGCAGTGGCCAAAGGACTGGAAAAGGTCAGTTTTCATTCCAATCCCAAAGAAAGGCAATGCCAAAGAATGCTCAAACTACCACACATTTGCACTCATCTCACATGCTAGTAAAGTAATGCTCAAAATTCTCCAAGCCAGGCTTTAGTAATACATGAACTGTGAACTTCCAGATGTTCAAGCTGGTTTTAGAAAAGGCAGAGGAACCAGAGATCAAATTGCCAACATCCACTGGATCCTGGAAAAAGCAAGAGAGCTCCAGAAAAACATCTATTTCTGCTTTATTGACTATGCCAAAGCCTTTAACTGTGTGGATCACAAGAAACTGTGGAAAATTCTGAAAGAGATGGGAATACCAGACCACCTGATCTGCCTCTTGAGAAACCTATATGCAGATCGGAAAACAACAGTTAGAACTGAACATGGAACAACAGACTGGTTCCAAATAGGAAAAGGAGTACATCAAGGCTGTATATTGTCACCCTGCTTATTTAACTTATATGCAGAGTACATCATGAGAAATGCTGGGCTGGAAGAAGCACAAGCTGCAATCAAGATGGCTGGGAGAAATATCAATAACCTCAGATATGCAGATGACACCACCCTTATGGCAGAAAGTGAAGAGGAACTAAAAAGACTCTTGATGAAAGTGAAAGTGGAGAGTGAAAAAGTTGGCTTAAAGCTCAACATTCTCAAAATGAAGATCATGGCATCTGGGCCCATCACTTCATGGGAAATAGATGGGTAAACAGTGGAAACCGTGTCAGACTTTATTTTTGGGGACTCTAAAATCACTGTAGATGGTGACTGCAGCCATGGAATTAAAAGACACTTACTGCTTGGAAGAAAGGTTATGACCAACCTAGACAGCATATTGAAAAGCAGAGACATTACTTTGCCAACAAAGGTCTGTCTAGTCAAGTCTATGGTTTTTCCGGTGGTCATGTATGGATGTGAGAGTTGGATTGTGAAGAAAGCTGAGCACCAAAGAATTTATGCTTTTGAACTGTGGTGTTGGAGAAGATTCTTGAGAGTCCCTTGGACTGCAAGGAAATCCAACCAGTCCATTCTGAAGGAGATCAGCCCTGGGATTTCTTTGGAAGGAATGATGCTACAGCTGAAACTCCAGTACTTTGGCCACCTCATGCGAAGAGTTGACTCATTGGAAAAGACTCTGATGCTGGGAGGGATTGGGGGCAGGAGGAGAAGGGGACGACAGAGGATGAGATGGCTGGATGGCATCACTGACTCGATGGAAGTGAGTCTGAGTGAACTCCGTGAGTTGGTGATGGACAGGGAGGCCTGGCGTGCTGTGATTCATGGGGTCGCAAAGAGTCGGACACGACTGAGCGACTGAACTGAACTGAACTGATGCTTGTCTGACTCTCCAAACACCCTAACAATGAGTACATTTTACAGTTTAAATGGATGAATTGTGTGCTATATGAATTTCTATTAATACACATATTTCAAACAATGTTAAAAAGAAGAAATAGAATATCTACATAAAACTATTTAAAGTCAGGATTTTAGAGACTGCCCTGGTAGTCCAATGTTTAGGAATCTTCCTGCCACAGTGGGGAACACATGGTTGATCTCTGGTCTGGGAAGATTCTGTGTGCCATGGCACAACTGGGCCCATGTGCCACAAGTACTTAAGCCCGTGCATCCTAGAGCTCATGCTCCACAACAAGAGAGTGGTCTCCATTAGCTGCAACTAGAGAAAGCCTGCATGCAGCAAAAATATCCTAGCACAGCAAAAATTAAAAGAAATAATTTTTTTTTTTTAAATAAGAATTTTGAACTAGTATGTAAAAATTATTTCCACAAAGAAAAGCCCATGTTCAGATGTCTTTACTGGTGAATTCTATCAAACATTAAAAAAAATGAACACTGATCATCACACACTGTAGCAAAACATTAAAGAGAGGGGAAATACTTCCCAACTCATTCTACGCAGCCATACCAAACTGAATAAAGTCAGCACAAGGAAAGACAATGGTAGACCATGAGAAATGTACAAAATGCTCAACAATATGCTGAGCAACTGGATCCAGCACCACATAAGAGGGATGATACACCACAGTCAAGTTGGGTTTATCCCAGATATGCAATTGTTTTAACATGTGAAAATCAATTAATGTCAGTTCAGTCAGTTCAGTTCAGTTGCTCAGTCGTGTCCGACTCTTTGCGACCCCATGAATCACAGCACGCCAGGCCTCCCTGTCCATCACCAACTCACGGAGTTCACTGAGACTCATGTCCATCGAGTCAGTGATGCCATCCAACAATCTCATCCTCTGTCATCCCCTTCTCCTCCTGCCCCCAATCCCTTCCAGCATCAGAGTCTTTTCCAATGAGTCAACTCTTTGCATGAGGTGGCCAAAGTACTGGAGTTTCAGCTTTAGCATCATTCCTTCCAAAGAAATCCCAGGGCTGATCTCCTTCAGAATGGACTGGTTGGATCTCCTTGCAGTCCAAGGGACTCTCAAGAATCTTCTCCAACACCACAGTTCAAAAGCATCAATTCTTTGGTGCTCAGCCTTCTTCACAGTCCAACTCTCTTAATGTCATGTATTATATTAATGGAAGAAAGAAAAAAAAAACACAAGACTACCTCAATATATTCAGGAAAAGCATTTGGTGAAATCAAACACCCTTTTATAATAAAAACTATTCAATGAGCTAAGAATAGAAGAATAACTCCTCAACCTGATAAGTGTATTTATAAAGAAAAACTTACAGCAAACATCATACTCAATATTGAGATGCATTGAATGATACACTGAAAACGAGTGAAGAGTAAATTTTCTGATATGTAAAATATATGCCAATAAAATTGGTAGATCAGTTGTTCATCTTGGTCTCCTGGGTGCTATTTCTGATTGATAGAGAGAAAGAGCAACTATCAGGAATTTATTGCTTGCCTCTTGGGAGAATAATTGAACTTGGTAGTTTCAATCACCATGGCACTTTCTCTTCCCTTCACCCTTTTGCACTCACCACTTGTGACCCACAGGTACCATCTTGGCTGGGTGCTGTGTGACCCTGGGAAAGGAGAGCAGAGAAAAGCAGAGGGAGTCGTATGTGGGGGAATGGAGCTGGGAGACATGTCAGTATGATAGAAAGGATGCTTTTAGCATTTCCACAATGATTTCCAACCATTTAAAATTCAGAGAGCGAGTGAGTGAGTGAGTGAAGTCGCTCAGTCATGTCCAACTCTTTGCGACCCCATGGACTGTAGACTATCAGGCTTCTCTGTCCATGGGATTCTCCAGGCAAGAGAACTGGAGTGGGTTGCCATTTCCTTCTCCAGGGGATCTTCCCAACCCATCAAAATCTGGATTTACAGCTCAATTTAAAAAAGAAGGGAAGCACTGACAACACTTGGCCCCTGTGCCAGGCTTGTGTTTCCCCTGCAGCTGGGAAGCTTCATTTTTATCAGCCACTGAGCCCCCACCAGCATCTGCATTTATGTGTTCCTTTTGTCTTGCCTTGCACCACAACCTTCTGTTCTCGCCACAGAATGACCCTATTGGGACTTCTCACATAGGACTGCACTTCACACTTCTGGGTTAGTGGTGCATGCAGCGACCTTCCCCTCTCTCTCCTATTGTTAGCTCTTCCATGAAGCCTCCTCCCATTCCACCATCCATATCTGACCTCACTCTTCAGTCTCTCTTCTGAACCTTCCTCAGCTCTGAGTAGGCAAACCCCACACCTGCCTCTGCCCTAGGTATTTGCATGCTGTTCTAGGGCCTTCATTAGACTCATCCTGGTTTCTGTCGTACTGATTGCCACCTTGACTGCAGTACAACCTATATACCCTGTATACAGTAGGTGCTTAATATTTTATAGACTGGATGGTCCTGCTGGCCTGGCCTAATGCTGAGGAAGGAAAGTTGCTATCACCACAGGAAAAGATTCAGTACAGAAAATCATGGTACACTAACTCAGAGCAGTGACAAGTGAAGGAAATTAGCAGCAAAGACCACGGGGAAATGCTCTTTGTCTGAACTGAGCTAAGCCTGTTCAGAAATATTCCCATTCAGAGATATTTCACAACATGGCTCAGCGGTAAAGAATCTGCCTGCAAAGCAGGAGATGAAGGTTCGATCCCTGGGTCGAGAAGAGCCCCTGGAGGAGGAAATGACAAGCCACTCTAGTATTCTTGCCTGGGAAATCCCATGGACAAAAAGAGCCTGGCGGGCTGCAGTCCATGCGGTCTCAAAGAGTCAGACACAAACGAGCAACTGAGCATGCAGGATCTCACTCGAACTGCAACTGGCCTCATTCCTTCCAACAGCAATGCTCTCCTGACAGTGGCTGGAAAATGGTGTGGTGGCAGCTGGGGGAGTGAAAAGTGATCTGGCCTGTGCAGCTAGTGCTTGCAAATGTGACAATCACGTTTTCTGACAACCCCATTGGCAAAGCACTACTTCTCCCTCCCACTAGAACAGGCTAGCCTGCGGGGTTGATGTGCAGAGCACAGAAATCACTATTTATTGCCTGTCTGCACCTGAGAAACCACTTGGAGAGTAGGAGAAAGCCAAGAACAGAGCTTTGAAGGTGGCCGGGGGCTGAGAAGAGAAGTCCTAACTTTTGTTTTCCTTTAAACCATTAAGATCATTTTTGTTTCTCCGTGGACTTTACTCTTCAGTCATGAAAAAAATGTCTTCTCAAGAATGAATAAAATCACGCTCCTAAGGAACTAAGACATCTTTGGCTATGTGAGTAACTAACTGGAGCGTCTAGAAAGTCTCCACTGAAGAAATCAGGCTCGATTACTTCTGACTATGGGTGCATGCTAAGTCATCCATGGACTGTAGCCCACCAGGCTCTTCTGTCCATGGAATTTCCCAGACAGGAATGCTGGAGTAGGTTGCCAAGGAATTTTCCGGACCCAGGGATCCAACCCTCCTTTCCTGCAGCTCCTGTATTGCAGGAGAATTATGTACCAATAGGTGGCGGTAGGAGTTAAAGAACTGGCTTGCCAACACAGGACACTACTGAAGCGACTTAGCAGGCATGCAGGAGCCACTGGGGAAGGCACTCCTGACTATGGAAGACAGAATGACCCTGCATTTACGGTCTATACAAGACAGAGGGCCACAGCACAAGGGCAGTGAACACGTGGTGGCTTGCCCCCTCCCCCTCCTGAAAGTGAACATGTCAGTCTCTCAGTCATGTCCGACTCTTTGCGACCCCAAGGAAGCCGCCTGTCTCCTCTGCCCATGAAATTTTGGGGTTGTCATTACAGTATCTAGGGGATCTTCCAGACCCAGGGATCGAACCTGGGTCTCTCACATTGAAAGCAGAATCTTTACCATCTGAGCCAGCAGCGACGCCCCTTCCCCTTCTGGGGATCTCCTTAATATGCAGATCTTCTCTGCATAGCTGGGTGGAGCCTGAGATCTCAGGTCTCTTCTCTGCACCTAGGTGATGAGGTGCTGCTGGTCCAAAACCAGCGCCTGCAGAGGAGGGCAGGAGTTGGGGTGGGGGAGTTGGGTGGGTTGCAATGGAGACAAAGCAGCCAGAGTGGGCCTTGCTCACTCCAGGCACAGGTGGGAGTACCCTGGTGGCCATTGAGAAAGCTCAGGTTTTGTTCAAGCAGCCCTTTCCCCGTGCAGCTACTTTTGGCTCCTCCCTTCTTAGAGATTAGAGATGCCCTGGTGTCTTGGGATCATGGTAAAGCACCTGCCTGAAGTGCAGGAGACCCGGGTTCAATTCTAGGGTCAGGAAAATCCCTTGGAGAAGGGAATGGCAACCCATTCCACTGTTGCCTTAAGATTTCCATGGATGGAGGAGACTGGCAGAGAGTTGGACACGACTGAGTGACTTTCACTTTTCCTTAAAGATCCACAAAAGTATGGTGATGGCCCTGGAACCGGTCACTGTGTGCAAAAAAATGTCAGCATGTAATTCTGGGCATGGGATGGGATGGGATGGGCTGGGACTAGCGAATGACCTCCCCAGTCTGTCCTTTCCCAAAGTACCAGAGAGATGAGTGGGATCTTCTTTTAGCAACGCCCTGAGGAACATAGGGGAGACCCCCACACCTCTCCCCAGTCTCTCTCCTCAAAGAGACCCCAGGTCCACTCTGGAGGTGCCCTGCAGTGCCTGATAGTTCTCCCTCAGGCTTAAACTTCTTTGATTCCCACCAGCCAAGGGCAGAGCCTCCCAGCTGCACCACACAGAAGGAGTCGCAGGCTGAGGTCCAGGGGACCCGGTGTCTCTGCCAGACTGGGCAAGCCCTTGGCCCCAAACGTGCAGTTGCCCCAGGGATGCTGGACTGCAGAAGTTTCCTCCCTGTCAGGGTGTCTCTCCTCATCCCTTCTTCAGGACCCCTCAGCGCCCCCTCCGCGGGACCATGCAGGCCCTGGTCTCCCCGGTGACCAAGGCCGTCTTCGTGGCTCTTTTCCTCTTCACTATCCTACTCATCCTCTACGTGATCCTGTGGTACATTTGTCGGGACCTGGACAACGACCCCATCTAAAGCAGGTAAGGCGCTGCCTCAGCCCCCTGAGGCTCCAGCACTGCGAACCCGAGTTCATCCCCGGAATCTGCATCTCTTCCCAGGACCCCATGCTCTGTCTATGGATTCTGTGTTGCTCCCTGGGACCCCAAGTCCTCTCCCAGTCCCTTATCCTTCCCCGTACTCTGGGTGCTCCCATCTCCGACACCCCACTTCTTTCTGGTGCACCTCCCCAGATTCCTTGAAGGTGTTGTGGTCTGTGTGCTGACCTAGCATGGATAGAGGTGCTGTGGTGTCTTTGCTGATGTGGCAATGATGGATCTGGTGTGGTCTGTGAGCTGACCTGGCTGGATGGAGTTTGGGTGGTCTGTGTGCTGACCTGGCATGGATAGACATGGTGTGGTCTGTGTGCTGACCTGCATGGATGGAGGTGGTGTGGTCTGAGTGGTGAGTTGGCATGGATGGAACTGGGGTTATCTGTGTGGTGACCTGGCATGGATGGAGGTTGGTGGTCTGTTTCCTGACCTGGCATCTATGTAATTGCATTGGTCTGTGTGCTGACCTGGCATTGATGGAAGTAGGGAATTCTGTGTGCTGACCGGGTATGGATGGATTTGGGGTGGTCTGAGTGGTGTCCTGGCATGGATGGAGGTGGGGTGGTCTATGTCCTGACCTGGCATGGATGGAGGTAGGTCATTTTCTGTCCCCCTTCTGATGTCTATGTCAGAAGCTTTCTCTGTCCCTTTTCTTACATTAATAAAACTCTGCTACACAAAAGCTCTTGAGTGATCAAGCCTGGTCCCTGGTCCCGAAGCTAAATCATCTTCTTTGGAGATCATGAATACGACATCATTCACCGTAAACTATCAGAGGTGGGTTTGATTTTTCTGCTTGACCCCTTGCCCTTTGTAAATGAGAGACGAGCTTTATGTGTGTGTGAAGTGAGTATTAATTAGCAGCAGGTCACTCTGACTCTCATTTTCTTAAACTTAGAGCATCAAAACTATTTTTGCAGTGACTTGCATTAGCCCCAGGAAGCTCCACGCCTTGGCTCCATGCCTTGCTCCTCCTTCAGGGAGGTTTAGTGGGTCTGACTGGCAAGCCCTTGGGAAAGCCTGTGGAGTTCAGTGCTGACAGTGCATTAGCCCCATGTATTGGTCCATTCATTTACTTTAATGTGTACTTGGAAAAGCCATTATGAGATGTTCTCTTGAGATTTCTTATTCTCCTAGTAGTTGATGCAGTGTAGCTTGGAATAGATCCAGAAATCAGTAATTGGAACGTACTCTATACCTTTTTTTTTTTTTTTTGTAACAGTTTTATTTCATTTTTGTTTGGAGGATAATTACTTCACAATATTTTGATGGTTTCTGATATACATCAACATGAATCAGCCATAGGTATACACATGTCCCCTCCCTCTTAAAAACCTCCCTCCCACCTACCGCCCCATCCCACCCCTCTAGGTGTCACAAATTGGGGTCCCTGTGTCATACAGCAAATCCCCCCTGGCTATCTACTTTACATGTGGTAGTGTATATGTTTCCATTCTAATATCTCAATTCATCCCACCCTCTCCTTTCTGCACTGTATCTGCATCTCTATGTCTCTATGTCTGCATCTCCATTTCTGCCCTGCAAGTAGGTTCATCAGTACCATCTTTCTGAAAGTGAACATGAAGTTGCTCAGTCGTGTCTGACTGACTCCATGGACTGTAGCCTATCAGGTTTCTCCATCCATGGGGTTTTCCAGGCAAAGGTACTGGAATGGGTTGCCATTTCCTTCTCCAACCACCCTTCTAGATTTCCTATATATATGCTAATATACAATATTTGTCTTTCTCTTTATGCTTTACTTCACTTTGTGTAGTAGCCTATAGGTTCATCTACCTCATTAGCAGTGACTCAAATGTGTTCTTTTTATGGCTGAGTAATATTCCATTGTGTATACTTACCACAACTTCTTTATCCATTCATCTGTTGATGAATATCTAGGTCACTTCCATGTTCTAGCTATTGTAAATAGTGCTGCAGTGAACCATGAGGTACATGTGTCTTTTCCAGCTATGGTTTCCTCAGGGTATGTGCACAGTCATAGCATTGTTGTGTCATATGCTAGTTTTATTCCTAGTTTTTTAAGGAATACCAATACTGTTCTCCATAGTGGCTGTATCAGTCTGTATTCCCACCAAGAGTACAAAAGGATTCCCCTTTCTTCAAGCCCTCTCTAGCATTTATTGTTTGTGGACTTTTTGATGATGGCCATTCTGACTACTGTTGGATGGCACCTCACTGTAGTGTTGATTTGCATTTCTCTAATAATGAGCAATGTTGACCATCTTTTCATGTGTTTTTTACTCATCTGTATGTTTTCTTTGGAGAAATGTCTATGTAGGTCTTCTGTCCACTTGTTGATTGGGTTGTTTGTTTTTCAATTATTGAGCTGCATGAGCTGCTTGTATATTTTGGAGATCAGTTCTTTGTCAGTTGTTTCATTTGCTACTATTTTATCCCATACTGAGGGTTGTCTTTTCACCTTGCTCATAGTTTCCTTTGTTGTGCAAAAACTTTTAAGTTACTTAGGTCCCATTTATTTATTTGTGTTTTTATTTTCATTACCCTAGGAGATGGGTTATAGAGGATATTGCTATTGTTGATGTCAAAAAGTATTCTGTCTGTGATTGCCTCTAAGAGTTTAATAGTTTCTAGTCTCACATTGTGGAGAAGGCAATGGCACCCCACTCCAGTACTCTTGCCTGGAAAATCCCATGGATGGAGGAGCCTGGCAGGCTGCAGTCCATGGAGTTGCTAAGAGTTGGACATGACTGAGCGACTTCACTTTGACTTTTCACTTTCATGCATTGGAGAAGGAAATGGCAACCCCCTCCAGTGTTCTTGCCTGGAGAATCCCATGGACAGAGGAGCCTGGTGGGCTGCCGTCTATGGGGTCACAGAGTCGGACACGACTGAAGCGACTTAGCAGCAGCAGCAGCAGTCTTACATTGAGATCTTTAATCCTTTTTGAGCTTACTTTTGTGTATGGTGTTAGAAAGTGTTCTAATTTCATTCTTTCACAGGTAGATGCCCAGTTTTCCCAGCACCACTCATTGAAGAGGCTGCCTTTTCTCCATTGTATACTTTTGTCTCCTTTGTCAAAGATAAGGTACCCATAGGTGTGTGGATTTATCTCCAGGCTTTCTATTTTGTTCCCTTGGTCTATGTTTCTCTTTTTGTGCCAGTACCATACTGTCTTGATGACTGGAGCTTTGTAGTATTGTAGTAAAGTGTGAAGTCAGGACTATAGACTTTGCTGATTGTGATGTTCGATTCCTCCAGCTCCATTCTTTCTCAAGATTGCTTTGGCTATTCAGGGTCTTTTGTGTTTCCATACAGACTGTGAAATTGTTTCTTGTAGCTCTGTGAAAACAATATCATTGGTACTTTGATAGGGATTGCATTGAATCTATAGATTGCTTTGGGTAGTATAGTCATTTTCACAATATTGATTCTTCCAATCCAAGAACATGGTGTATCTCTCCATCTGTGTCATCTTTGGTTTCTTTCATCAGTGTCTTACAGTTTTCTGCATACAAGTCTTTTGTCTCTTTAGGTAAGTTTACTCCTGATTATTTTATTCTTCTTGTTGCAACAGTGAATGGAATTGTTTCCTTAATTTCTCTTTCTGAGTTTTCATTGTTAGTGTATAGGAATGCAAGGGATTTCTGTGTATAAATTTTATATCCTACATATTTGGTAAATTCATTGATTAGTGCTAGTAATTTTCCAGTGGCATCTTTAAGGTTTTCTATGTCAAGAATCATGTCATCTACAAACAGTGAGTGTTTTACTTCTTCTTTTGCAATCTGGATTCCTTTTATTTATTTTTCTTCACTGTGATTGCTGTGGCTAGGACTTCCAAAACTATGTTGAATAGTGGTGACAAGTGGGCACTCTTGTCTTGTTCCTGATTTTAGAGGAAATGCTTGCAATGTTTCACCATTGAAAATAATGTTTGGTGTGGGTTTATCATATATGGCCTTTGTTATGTTGAGGTATATTCCTTCTATGCCCACTTTCTGGAGAGGTTTTTTTTTTTTTATCATAAATGGATGTTAAATTTTGTCAAAAGCTTTCTCTGCATCTACTGAGATGATCATATACTTTTTACCTTTCAATATGTTCATATGATGTATCACATTGATTGATTTGTGTATATGTTAGAATCCTTGCATTCCTGGGATAAATCCCATTTGTTCATGACGTATGATTTTTTTTTTAATCTGTTGGATTCTGTTTACTAAAATTTTGTTGAGGATTTTTGCATCTATGTTCATCAGTGATACTGGCCTGTAACTTTGTGTGTGTGTGGTATCTTTGTCTGGTTTTGGTATCATAGAATGAGTTTGGGAGTTTTCCTTCCTCTGTAATTTTGTTGAAGAGTTTTGGGAGGATAGATGTTAGCTGTTCTCTAAACTTTTGGTAGAATTCATCTGTAAAGCCATGTTGTCCTGGGCTTTTGTTTGTTGGACAATTTTTGATTACAGTTTTCAATTTTCATGTTTGTGGTTTGTCTGTTCATTTTTTCTACTGCTTCTTGGTTAAGTCTTGGAAGGTTATACTTTTTTAAGATTTGTCCCTTTTCCCCCCAGGTTGTCCATTTTATTGGCATATAGTTGCTCATAGTAGTCTCTTATGATCCTCTGTATTTCTATGTGTTGTTGTTGTTGTAACTTCTTTTTCATTTCTAATGTTATTGATTTAAACTTCTCTTTTTTTTCTTGGTGAGCCTAGCTAACAAATTGTCAATTCTTTTTATCTTCTCAAAGCACTAGCTTTTAGTTTTATTGATCTTTGCTATTGTCTCCATTTCTTTTTCATTTATTTCTGCTATGTTTGTTTTTTGTTTCTTTCTGCTTACAAATATTGATGATTTCTTTACTTGTACTTAAGATTTTGTTGTTGTTGTTGCTCTTCTTCTAGTTGCTTTAGGTGTAAGATTAGATTATTTGATAGTTTCTTGAGGTAGGTCTGTATTGCTATAAAGTTCATTCTTAGCATAGCTTTTACTGCATCCCATAGGTTTTGCTTGTTGTGTTTTCATTATCATTTATTTCTAGGCATATTTTGGTTTCCTTTTTGATCTCTGCAGTGGTCTGTTGGTTATTCAGAAGCATGTTGTTTAGCCTCCATGTGTTTGTGTGTTATATATATATATATACATATATATATATATATATATATTTTTTTTTTTTTCTGTAGGTGATGTGTAATCTTACAGAGTTGTGGTCACAGGAGATGCTTGAAATGATTTCAGTTTTTAAAAATGTACCAAGGCTTGATTTGTGGCCCAGTATGTGATCTGTTCTGGAGAGTGTTCCATGTGCACTTGAGAAAAAAGTGAAATGTGTTGTTTTTGGATGAAATGCCCTATAGGTATCAATTAGGTCATACTGGTCCAATGTATCATTTAAAACCTTTTTTTCCTTATTAATTATATGTCTAGATGATCTGTCTATGGCTGTGAGTAGGGTATTACTCTCCCACAATTATTGTGTTACTGTCAATTTCTCCTTTAATATTTGTCAGCATTTGCCTTATGTATTGAGATGCTCCTATGTTGGGTGCATATGTATTTATAATTGTTATATTTTCTTCTTGGATTGATCCTTCGATCATTACGTAGTGTCCTTCTTTGTGTCTTGAAATGGTGTTTAGTTTAAAGTCTACTTTACCCTATATGAGTATTGCTACTCCCTCTTTCTTTTGATTTCCATTTGCATGGAATATCTTTTTCCAGCCCCTCACTTTCAGTCTGTGCACATCCCTGGGTCTCAGGTGGGTTTATTGTAGACAGCATATATAGGTGTCTTGTTTTTGCATCCATTCAGCCAGTCTGTATGTTTTGGTTGGAGCATTTAGCCCATTTACATTTAAAGGAATTACTGATATGTATGATCCTGTTACCATTTACTTTATTGTTTTGTGTTTGTTTTTGTAGGCATCTTTTTTGTGTTTCCTATCAAGAGACGTTCCTTTAGCATTTGTGGAAGAACTAGTTTTGTGGTGTGGAATTCTCCTAGATTTTGCTTGTCTGTAAAGCTTTTGAATTTTCCTTTGAATCTGAATGAGATCCTTGTTGGATAGAGTAATCTGGGTTGTAGGCATTTCACAATCATCACTTAAGTATGTTCTGCCATTCCCTTCTGGCCTGCAGAGTTTCTGTTGAAAGATCAGCTGTTAGCCTTGTGGGGATCCCCTTGTGTGTTATTTGTTGCTTTTCCTTTGCTGCTTTTTGTGTTTAATTTTTGTTAGTTTGATGTCTTGGCATGTTTCTCCTTGGGTTTATACTACGCGGGACTCTCTGGGCTTTGTGGACTTGGGTGGCTATTTCCCTTCCCATTTTAGAGAAGTTTTCAACTATAATCTCCTCAAATATTTTCTCATGGCCTTTCCTTTTGTCTTCTTCTTTGGGGAACCCTATGATTTAAATGTTGTTACTGTAGGTGTAATGTTTACTGTTGTGCTGTAGGTCTCTGAGACTGTCCTCGTTCCTTTTTATTATTTTTACTTTATTATGTTCTATTTCAGTTATTTCAACCATTCCATCTTCCAGCTCACTTATCCATTTCTCTGCCTCAGATATTGTGTTGATTCACTCCAGGGTGTTTTCCCTTATTTTTAATAGAAGGATACTTGCTTTGGTAACCAACAATATTGTATTGGTTTCTGCCATGCATCCACATGAATCAGCCATCGGTATACATATGACCCACCCTCGTGAACCTCCTTCCCACCTCTCATCCCATTCCACCCCTCTAGGTTGTCACAGAACCCCGTTTGAGTTCCCTGAATCATACAGCAAATTCCCACTGGACATCTATTTTACATACAGTCAGTTCAGTTCAGTCACTCAGTCGTGTCCGACTCTTTGCAACCCCATGAATTGCAGCACGCCAGGCCTCCCTGTCCATCACCAACTCCCAGAGTTCACTCAGACTCACGTCCATCGAGTCGGTGATGCTATCCAGCAATCTCATCCTCTGTCGTCCCCTTCTCCTCCTGCCTCCAATCCCTCCCAGCAACAGAGTCTTTTCCAATGAGTCAACTCTTGGCATGAGGTGGCCAAAGTATTGGAGTTTCAGCTTCAGCATCAGTCCTTCCAATGAACACCCAGGACTAATCTCCTTTATAATGGACTGGTTGTATTTCCTTGCAGTCTAAGGGACTCTCAAAAGTCTTCTCCAACACCACAGTTCAAAAGAATCAATTCTTCAGTGCTCAGCTTTCTTCACAATCCAACTCTCACATCCATACATGACCACTGGAAAAACCATAGTCTTGACTAGACGAACTTTTGTTGGCAAAGTAATGTCTCTGCTTTTCAATATACTATCTAGGTTGGTCAAAACTTTTCTTCCAAGGAGTAAGTGTCTTTTAATTTCATGGCTGCAATCACCACCTGCAGTGATTTTGGAGCCCCAAAAATAAAGTCTGCCACTGTTTCCCCATCTACTTGCTATGAAGTGATGGGACCGGATGCCATGATCTTAGTTTTCTGAATGTTGAGCTTTAAGCCAACTTTTTCATTCTCCTCTTTCACTTTCATCAAGAGGCTTTTTAGTTCCTCTTCACTTTCTGCCATAAGGGTGGTGTCATCTGCATATTTGGTTTATTGATATTTCTCCCAGCAATCTTGATTCCAGCTTGTGCTTCTTCCAGCCCAGCGTTTCTCATGATGTATGCTGCATATAAGTTAAATAAGCAGGGTGACAATATACAGCCTTGATGTACTCCTTTTCCTATTTGGAGCCAGTCTGTTGTTCCATGTCCAGTTCTAATTGTTGCTTCCTGACCTGCATATAGGTTTCTCAAGAGGCAGGTCAGGTGACCTGGTATTCCCATCTCTTTCAGAATTTTCCACAGTTTATTGTGATCTACACAGTCAAAGGCTTTGACATAATCAATAAAGCAGAAATAGATGTTTTTCTGGAACTCTCTTGCTTTTTTGATGATCCAGCGGATGTTGGTAATTTGCTCTCTGGTTCCTCTGCCTTTTCTAAAACCAGCTTGAACATCTGGAAGTCCGTGGTTCACATATTTCTGAAGCCTGGCTTGGAGAATTTTGAGCATTACTTGACTAGCATGTGAGATGAGTGCAATTGTGCAGTAGTTTGAGCATTTTTTGACATTGCGTTTCTTTGGGAGTGGAACGAAAACTGACCTTTTCCAGTCCTTTGGCCACTGCTGAGTTTTCCAAATTTGCTGGCATATTGAGTGTAGCACTTTCACAGCATCATCTTTCAGGATTTGAAATAGCTCAACTGGAATTTCATCAACTCCACTAGCCTTGTTCATAGTTATGTTTCCTAAGGCCCACTTGACTTCACATTCCAGGATGTCTGGCTCTAGGTGAGTGATCACACCATCGTTATTATCTTGGTGGTGAAGATCTTTTCTGTACAGTTCTTCTGTGTATTCTTGCCACCTCTTCTTAATATCTTGTGCTTCTGTTAGGTCCATATCATTTCTGTCCTTTATCAAGCCCATCTTTGCCTGAAATGTTCCCTTGGTATCTCTAATTTTCTTGAAGTGATCTCTAGTCTTTCCCATTCTATTGTTTTCCTTTCCCATTCTATTGTTTTCCTCTATTTCTTTGTACTGATCGCTGAGCAAGGCTTTCTTATCTCTTCTTGCTATTCCTTGGAACTCTGCATTCAGATGCTTATATCTTTCCTTTTCTCCTTTGTTTTTTGCTTCTATTATTTTCTCAGCTATTTGTAGGGCCTCACCAGACAACCATTTTGCTTTTTTGCATTTATTTTCCATGGGGATGGTCTTCATCCCTGTCTCCTGTACAATGTCACAAACCTCTGTCCATAGTTCATCAGGCACTCTATCTATCAGATCTAGTCGCTTAAATCTATTACTCACTTCCACTGTGTAGTCACAAGGGATATGATTTAAGTCATACCTGAATGGTCTAGTGGTTTTTCCTACTTTCTTCAATTTAATTCTGAATTTGGCAATAAGGAGTTCATGACCTGAGCCACAGTCAGCTCCTGGTCTTGTTTTTGCTGACTTTATAGAGCTTCTCCATCTTTGGCTGCAAAGAATATAATCAATTTGATTCTGGTGTTGACCATCTGGTGATGTCCATGTGTAGAGTCTTCTCTTGTGTTGTTGGAAGAGGGTGTTTGCTATGACCAGTGCATTTTCTTGTCAAAACTCTATTAGTCTTTGCCCTGCTTCATTCCATATTCCAAGGCCAAATTTGCCTGTTACTCCAGGTGTTTCCTGACTTCCTGCTTTTGCATTCCAGTCCCCCATAGTGAAAAGGACATATTTTTGGGGTGTTAGTTCTAAAAGGTCTTGTAGGTCTTCATAGAACCGTTCAACTTCAGCTTCATCATTGTTACTGGTTGGGGCATAGACTTGGATTACTGTGATATTGAATGTTTTGCCTTGGAAATGAACAGAGATCATTCTGTCGTTTTTGAGATTGCATCCAAGTACTGCATTTCAAACTCTTGTTGACCATGATGGCTACCCCATTTCTTCTGAGGGATTCCTGCCCACAGTAGTAGATATAATGGTCATCTGAGTTAAATTCACCCATTCCAGTCCATTTTAGTTCGCTGATTCCTAGAATGTTGATGTTCACTCTTGCCATCTCTTGTTTGACCACTTCCAATTTGTCTTGATTCATGGACCTGACATTCCAGGTTCTTATGCAGTATTGATCTTTACAGCATCAGACCTTGCTTCTATCAGCAGTCACATCCACAACTGGGTATTGTTTTTTCTTTGGCCCCATCCCTTCATTCTTTCTGGAGTTATTTCCCCACTGATCTCCAGTAGCATATTATGCACCTACAGACCCCGCAAGTTTGTCTTTCAGCATCCTATCATTTTGCCTTTTCATACCATTCATCGGATTCTCAAGGCAAGAATACTGAAGTGATTTGCCATTCTCCTCTCCAGTGGACCACATTCTGTCATGGTGGAGAGATCTGACAGAATGTGGTCCACTGGAGAAGGGAATGACATAATGTGGTCCTTACATCCCAAGGAACTCTCTATTCTCCATCTATTTTCCATGAAATGATGTAACCGGATGCCATGATCTTTGTTTTCTGAATGTTGAGCTTTACGCCAACTTTTTCACTCTCCTCTTCCACCTTCATCAAGAGGCTCTTTAGTTCTTTGCTTTCTGCCATAATGGTGGTGTCACCTGCACAACTGAGGTTATTGATATTTCTTCTGGCAATCTTGATTCCAGCTTGTACTTCATTCAGCCCAGCATTTCTCATGATGTACTCTGCGTATAATTTAAATAATCAGGGTGACAACATGCAGCCTTGACATACTCCTTTCCCTCTTTGTAACCAGGCTGTTGCTCCATGTCCAGTTCTAACTGTTGCTTCCTGACATACAGATATCTCAAGAGATAGGTCAGCTGGTCTGGGATTCCCATGTCTTTAACAAATTTCCACAGTTTGTGGTTAGCCAACAGTTAAAAGCTTTGAGATAGTCAATAAAACAGATATAGATGTTTTTTTTTTTCTGGAGCTCTCTTGTTTTTTGATGATCCAGTAGATGTTGGCAATTTGATCTCTGGTTTCTGTGCCTTTTCTAAATCCAGTTTGAACATCTGAAATTTCACGGTTCACATATTGTTGAAGCCTGGCTTGGAGAATTTTGAGCATTACTTTACTAGCATGTGAGATGAGTCAATTGTGCAGTAGTTTGAGCATTCTTTGGCATTGCCTTTCTTCGACATTGGCATGAAAACACGTTTTCCAGCCCAATGGCCACTGCTGAGTTTTCCAAATTTGCTGGCATATTGAATGCAGCACTTTCACAGCACCATCTTTTAGGATTTGAAATAGCTTAAGTGTAATTCCATCACCTTCACTAGCTTTGTTCGTAGTGATGCTTCCTAAGGCCTGCTTGACTTCACATTCCAGGATGTCTGTTTGTAGGTGAGTGATCACACCATTATGCTTATCTGGGTTGTGAAGATCTTTTTTGTAAAGTTCCTGTATGTATTCTTACCACCTCTTCTTAATATCTTCTGTTTCTATTAGGTCCATACCATTTCTGTCCTTTGTTGAACCAGTATTTGCATGATATGTTCCCTTGGTGTCACTAATTTTCTTGAAGTGGTCTCTAATATTTCCAATTCTATTGTTTTTCTCTATTTATTTGCACTGATCACTGAGGAAGGCTTTCTTATCTCTCCTTGTTAGTCTTTGGAACTCTGCATTCAAATGGGTATATCTTTACTTTTCTCTTTTGCTTTTTGCTTCTCTTCTTTTCACAACGATTTTTAAGGCCTCCTCAGAAAGCCCTTTTGCTTTTTTGCATTTATTTCTCTTGGGGATATTCTTGATCACTGTCTCCTGTACAACATCACAAACCTCTATCCATAGTTCATCAGGCACTGTGTCTATCAGATCTAATCCCTTGAATCTATTTCTCACTTTCATGGTATAATCGTAATGGATTTGATTTAGGTCATACATGAATGGTCTAGTGGTTTTCCCTACTTTCTTCAATTTAATTCTGAATTTGTCAATAAGGAATTCATGATCTGAACCACAGTCAGCTCCCAGTCTTGTTTTTGCTGATTGTATAGAGCTTCTCCACCTTTGGCTGCAAAGAATATAATCAGTCTGATTTTGGTGTTGACCATCTGGTGATGTCCATGTGTAGAGTCTTCTCTTGTGTTGTTGGAAGAGGGTGTTTGTTACGATCAGTGAGTTCTCTTGGCAAAACTCTATTAACAGTGTCCTTCTCATTCAGTACTTCAAGGCCAAATTGTTCTGTTACTACAGGTATTTCTTGACTGCATACTTTTGCATTCTGGTCCCGTATAATAAACAGGACATCTTTTTTGGGGTGTTAGTTCTAAAAGGTCTTGTAGGTCTTCATAGACACTTTCAACTTCAGATTCTTCAGCCTTGCTGGTTGGGGCATAGACTTGGATTACGGTGATATTGAATGGTTTGTGTTGGAAAAGAACAGAGATCATCCTGTCATTTTTGAGATTGCATTCATGTACTGAATTTTGGAACAACAGATTGGTTCCAAATAGGAAAAGGAGTACGTCAAGGCTGTATATTGTCACCCTGCTTATTTAACTTATATGTAGAGTACATCAGGAGAAACGCTGGGCTGGAAGAAGCACAAGCTGGAATCAAGATTGCTGGGAGAAATATCAATAACCTCAGATATGCAGATGACACCAACCTAATGGAAGAAGGTGAAAAGGAACTAAAAAGCCTCTGAATGAAAGTGAAAGAGGAGAGTGAAAAAGTTGGCTTAAAGCTCAATATTCAGAAAACTAAGATCATGGCATCTGGTCTGTCATTTCATGGGAAATAGATGGAGAAACAGTGGAAACAGTGGCAGACTTTATTTTTTGGGCTCCAAAATCACTGCAGATGGTGATTGCAGCCATGAAATTAAAAGACACTTACTCCTTGGAAGGAAAGTTATGACCAACCTAGATAGCATATTGAAAAGCAGAGATATTACTTTGCCAACACAGGTCCGTCTAGTCAAGACTATGGTTTTTCAGTGGTCATGTATGGATGTGAAAGTCAGACTGTGAAGAAAGCTGAGCACCGAAGAATTGATTCTTTTGAACTGTGGTGTTGGAGAAGACTTTTGAGAGTCCCTTGGACTGCAAGTAGATCCAACCAGTCCATCCTAATGGAGATCAGTCCTGGGTGTTCATTGGAAGGACTGATGTGACCACATCATGCGAAGAGTTGACTCACTGGAAAATACCCTGATGCTGGGAGGGATTGGGGGCAGGGGAGAAGGGGATGACAGAGGATGAGATGGCTGGATGGCATCACTGACTCGATGGACATGAGTTTGAATGAACTCTGGGAGTTGGTGATGGACAGGGAGGCCTGGGGTGCTGTGATTCATTGGGTCACACAGAGTCATACATGGCTGAGCGACTGAACTGAACTGCATTTTGGACTCTTTTGTTGACTATGATTTCTACTCTAATTCTTCCAAGGGATTCTTGGTCATCTGAGTTAAATTTACCCCTTCCAGTCCATTTTAGTTCACTGATTCCTAAAATGTCAAGGTTCACACTCACCTTTACTATTTCCTTTTACCAGTCAATGAGCAGAAGGTAAATAAGTTGGCAGGGATGTGTGGAGTGAGACGCCCATGGCCCTTTAACCCTGTGGTTCAGGCTTCACCTGTTAGCTGAAGATCACATGGCAATGAAGATGATTAAACACTATGGTGGGAGACCCCTGGCTCACTCACATAAATCCTTTAAGCCAGCAATACTTCTTAGGATTAATGTGCTGATAGCAAAAGATTCACAAAAGATGCAATAGAGAAATAGCTTCTGGGACACAACCTTTCCTCTTGGGGCAAAGACAAGTAATCCTGTCAGCAAACCAACTGCAGAGGTTACATGCACAGTCAGGTGAGGCCTGGATAATGCATTTATCTGCAGTCTTGTCCCAGGGCTCCTTATTCCAGAACGGTAGGCCTGGCTGTAAACAATTTCAGGGGGTTAAGGGAGCCTAGCAGGTTTAACGTTACTCAATGTGGAATGTCCTTAGCATTGTTCTGAGTAGTCACTGAGAGGACCTCAACCTCTGACATGCTTAACAGCAGTCTGAGAGTAATGAGAAAGGGCTTAGTGTCAGCGGACTTAGCAGAAGCTTTACTGAACACCCAGGGCAGCTTGCATTGTTCATCAAAGTCTGTTTATCTCATAGTTGCTTGGACTCCTATACAGAAGCAACTCCCCCAACTGCACTCCTATGGGCCATAAAAACTTCACAGCAGGTATTAGACCAGCCTCATAAAGAAACTTGTGGCTCAGGCACAAGACAACTTATTAAATCCACTCCACCATGGTGCAAACACACCTACCCATCATGGAGATGTGATGCAAGAGTGCAGGCTATGCAAGGACATGGTGGGAGGAAAGGAGGGAGAAGGTGAGTTGCATGGAGAAAGTAAAATAGAAATTTACAAGATCATATGTAAAATAGATAGCCAATGGGAATTTTCTGTATTACTCGGGGAACTCAAACAGGGTCTCTGAGACAGAATGAAGGGTGGGATGAGGAGGGAGATGGGAGGGAGGTTGGTAGTCAGGGACATGGGTGTACCTATGGAAGATTTTTGTTGATGTATGACAGAAAACCAAAAAATTCTCTAAAGCAATTATCCGTTAATTTAAAAAGTTTTCAAAAAAAGCCAATAACTACTGAAAAGAATGGGATTTGGTGTTTATAGAAGCAAAACATGCAGCATAGTGGATTTGACACAAAGGCATTTCCACAAGGCAGGACTTTAGAACACCCTTTCCTCCAAGGACAGGCTCCAGGATTCACCAGTCGATGAACCACTTACCACCTTAACACAGAAAGAATTGGATGTAGTGTTGTTGTTTAGTCACTAAGTTGTGTCTGACTCTTTCACAACCCCATGGACTGTAGCCCACCACGCTCCTCTGTCCATGGAATTCTTCAGGCAAAAATACTGGAGTGGGTTGCTGTTTCCTTTTTCAGGGGATCTTCCTGACCTAGGGACTGAACCAAGTCTCCTGCATTGACAGTCAGATTCTTTACCATTGAGCCACCAGGAAAGCTCCAATGCAGTACATCATCTTGTTAAATTAGAAACCACAGCAGCAGCTTTAAATATGGGCATTTCATATGCATGCACAAAAAGCAGGTGGCCCTAGTTCTGTTCCACCAGAATCACACCCTAAAATAAGAATTCTAGAGCAAGTAGTTTCCTTGGGAG
The DNA here is from genome assembly GCF_029378745.1 of Bos indicus. NCBI lineage: Eukaryota > Metazoa > Chordata > Mammalia > Artiodactyla > Bovidae > Bos > Bos indicus. The sequence continues at coordinate 40,776,487 of NC_091789.1, forward strand.
ATGTGCTTTACAGGGGAAGGATGGAGAGCTTCCATAGAGATAGAAAGGGAGCCAAGAAAACAGGCATTTCAAGAAAGATTCAGTTCAGTTAAGTTCAGTCACTCAGTTGTGTCCGACTCTTTGTGACCCCATGAATCACAGCACGCCAGGCCTCCCTGTCCATCACCAACTCCAAGAGTTCACTCAGACTCACGCCCATGGAGTCAGTGATGCCATCCAGCCATCTCATCCTCTGTCGTCCCCTTCTCCTCTTGCCCCCAATCCCTCCCAGCATCAGAGTCTTTTCCAATGAGTCAACTCTTCACATGATGTGGCCAAAGTTCTGGAAATTCAGCTTTAACATCATTCCTTCCAAAGAACACCTAGGGCTGATCTCCTTCAGAATGGACTGCTTGGATTTCCTTGCAGTCCAAGGGACTCTCAAGAGTCTTCTCCAACACCACAGTTCAAAAGCATCAATTCTTTGGCGCTCAGCTTTCTTCACAGTCCAACTCTCACATCCATACATGACCACTGGAAAAAACATAGCCTTGACTAGATGGATCATTGTTGGCAAAGTAATGTCTCTGCTTTTCAATATGCTATCTACGTTGGTCATAACTTTTCTTCCAAGGAGTAAGCATCTTTTAATTTCATGGCTGCAATCACCATCTGCTGTGGTTTTGGAGCCCCCAAAAATAAAGTCTGACACTGTTTCCACTGTTTCCCCATCTATTTCCCATGAAGTGATGGTACCGGAGGCCATGATCTTCGTTTTCTGAATGTTGAGCTTTAAGCCAACTTTTTCACTCTCCTCTTTCACTTTCATCATGAGGCTTTTTAGTTCTTCTTCACTTTCTGCCATAAGGGTGGTGTCATCTGCATATCTGAGGTTATTGATATTTCTCCCAGCAATCTTGATTCCAGCTTGTGCTTCTTCCAGACCAGCATTTCTCATGATGTACTCTGTATATAAGTTAAATAAACAGGGTGACAATATACAGCCTTGACATACTCCTTTTCTATTTGGAACCAGTCTGTTGTTCCATGTTCAGTTCTAACTGTTGTTTCCTGACCTGCATAAAAATTTCTCAAGAGGCAGATCAGGTGGTCTGGTATTCCTATCTCTTTCAGAATTTTCCACAGTTTATTGTTATCCACACAGTCAAAGGCTTTGGTGTAGTCAATAAAGCAGAAATAGATGTTTTTCTGGAACTCTCTTGCTTTTTTGATGATCCAGCAGATATTGGCAATTTGGTCTCTGGTTCCTCTGCCTTTTCTAAAACCAGCTTGAACATCTGGAAGTTCATGGTTCACGTATTGCTGAAGCCTGGCTTGGAGAATTTTGAGCATTACTAGCGTGTGAGATGAGTGCAATTGTGCAGTAGTTTGAGCATTCTTTGGCATTGCCTTTCTTTGGGATTGGAATGAAAACAGAACTTTTCCAGTCCTGTGGCCACTGCTGAGTTTTCCAAATTTGCTGGCATATTGAGCACAGCACTTTCACAGCATCATCTTTCAGGATTTGAAATAGCTCAACTGGAATTTCATCACCTGCACTAGCTTTGTTCATAGTGATGTTTTCTCAGGCCCACTTGACTTCACATTCCAGGAGGTCTGGCTCTAGGTCAGTGATCACATCATCGTGATTATCTGGGTCGTGAAGATCATTTTTGTACAGTTCTTTCTGTGTATTCTTGCCACCTCTTCTTAATATCTTCTGCTTCTGTTAGGTCCATATCATTTCTGTCCTTTATCGACCCCACCTTTGCATGAAATATTCCCTTGGTATCTCTAATTTTCTTGAAGAGATCTCTAGTCTTTCCCATTCTGTTGTTTTCCTCTTTCTTTGCATTGATCGCTGAGGAAGGCTTTCTTATCTCTTCTTGCTATTCTTTGGAACTCTGCATTCAGATGCATATATCTTTCCTTTTCTCCTTTGCTTTTTGCTTCTCTTCTTTTCACAACTATTTGTAAGGCTTCTGCAGACAGCCATTTTGCTTTTTTCATTTTTTTTTCCATGGGGATGATCTTGATCCCTGTCTCCTGTACAATGTCAAGAACCTCAGTCCATAGTTAATCAGGCACTCTATCTGTCAGGTCTAGTCCCTTAAATCACACTTCCACTGTATAATCATAAGGGATTTGATTTACATCATACCTGAATAGTCTAGTGGTTTTTCCCTACTTTCTTCAATTTAAGTCTGAATTTGGTAATAAAGAGTTCATGATCTGAGCCACAGTCAGCTCCTGGTCTTGTTTTTGTTGACTGTATAGAGCTTCTCCATCTTTGGCTGCAAAGAATATAATCAATCTGATTTTGGTGTTGACCATCTGGTGATGTCCATGTGTAGAGTCTTCTCTTGTGTTGTTGGAAGAGGGTGTTTGCTATGACCAGTGCATTTCCTTGGCAAAACTCTCTTAGTCTTTGCCCTGCTTCATTCTGTATTCCAAGGCCAAATTTGCCTGTTACTCCAGGTGTTTTTTTACTTCCTACTTTTGCATTCCAGATCTCTATAATGAAAAGGACATCTTTTTTGGGTGTTAGTTCTAAAAGGTCTTGTAAGTCTTCATAGAACTGTTCAACTTCAGCTTCTTCAGCGTTACTTGGTTGGGGCATAGACTTGGATTACTGTGATATTGAATGGTTTGCCTTGAAAACGAACAGACATCATTCTGTCGTTTTTGAGATTGCATCCAAGTACTGCATTTCAAACTCTTTTGTTGACCATGATGGCTACTCGATTTCTTCTGAGGGATACTACTGCCCGCAGTAGTAGATATAATGGTCATCTGAGTTAAATTCACCCATTCCGGTCCATTTTAGTTTGCTGTTTCCTAGAATGCCAATGTTCACTCTTGCCATCTCTTGTTTGACCACTTCCAGTTTGCCTTGATTCATGTACCTGACATTCCAGGTTCCTATGCATAATTGCTCTTTACAGCATTGGACCTTGCTTCTATCACCAGTCACATCCACAACTGGGTATTGTTTTTGCTTTGGTCCCATCCCTTCATTCTTTCTGGAGTTATTTCTCCACTCATCTGTAGCATATTGGGCACCTACTGACCTGGGGAGTTCCTATTTCAGTATCCTATCATTTTGCCTTTTCATACTGTTCATGGGGATCTCAAGGCAAGAATACTGAAGTGGTTTGCCATTCCCTTCTCCAGTGGACCACATTCTGTCAGACCTCAGACAGAATGACCCGCCTGTCTTGGGTGGCCCCACAGGCATGTCTTAGTTTCATTGAGTTAGACAAGGCTGTGGTCCTAGTGTCATTAGATTGACTAGTTTTCTGTGAGTATGGTTTCAGTGTGTCTGCCCTCTGATGCCCTCTTGCAACACCTACCATCTTACTTGGGTTTCTCTTACCTTGGACGAGGGCTATCTCCTCACCGCCGCCCCTTCTGACCTTGAATGTGGAAAAGCTCCTCTAGGCCCTCCTGCGCCCGTGCAGCTACCGCTCCTTGGATGTGGGGTTGCTCTTCCTGGCTGCCGCCCCTGGCCTCAGACGTGGGGTAGCTCCTCTCGGCTGCCCCACCCCCCGACCTCGGACGTGAGGTAGCTCCTCTTGGCCGTTCCTGCACCGTCACTGCCTGGCACTCTCGGCTGCTGCCCCTGGCCTCGGACGTGGGTAACTCCTCTTGGCCGCCTCCTCTCAAGCATGGGGTCTTAGATTAAGGGAACTTAATCCTGCTGGAGAACTCTGCAAGCCTATAGAGAGTTATCTGAGTTACCATGTTTGAGGATGATGGAGCTGGGGTATTTATACTCCAGTTCTTAGGGGTCATAAAGCATCAATTCCCTGACATTTTCAGTCTGCCCTGAGCACTGACAAATTAGGTTTCAGGCACGAGGAAAAAACCTCCAAGCCACTGACGAGATGCTGGCAGTTTAATGTCTGGCTAGTATGTGCTGTAGCCACGAGGCAGAGGGGACATGGGAAGGATCTGCCACACAGGTCTTCCTCAGATAATCTCCCAAATATTAGGCCAGAAGACAGAGTTTTTAGGCAAACACATTGTTTCCCCCAGATTATATTTTTATCTCTTTTCCTTCAAGCAGATCGCAATTTTCTGGAGTTCCATCACTAGGAGGAGGCAAAGGTACAAAAGAAGAAGCAGGTATTAGTTTGCTAGGGCTGCCAGAACAAAGTGTTACAGACTCGGTAGCATGCACAACAGAAATTCATTTTCTTTTATTAACAAAATAATTTTTAAAATTTATTTTGGCTGTACTGGGTCTTTGTTGCTGCACAGGCTTTTCTTTAGTTTTGATGAGCAGCAGTTACTCTCTAGTTGTGGTGCACAAGCTTCTCATTGTGGTGGCTTCTCTTGCTGCAGAGCATGGGTTCTAGGGCACACAATGTACAACAGTTTCAGTTCCCAGGTTCTAGAGCACAGGCTCAACAGTTGTGGTGCATGGGGTAGTTGCTTCGTGGCATGTGGGATCTTCTCTGATCAGGGATCAAAACTGTCTTCTGCATTAGCAGGCAGGTTCTGTATTACTGCTGCTGTTGCTGCTGCTAAGTCGCTTCAGTCATGTCCAACTCTGTGCAACCCCATAGACGGCAGCCCACCAGGCTCCCCCATCCCTGGGATTCTCCAGGCAAGAGCACTGGAGTGGGTTGCCATTTCCTTCTCCAATGCATGAAAGTGAAAAGTGAAAGTGAAGTCGCTCAGTCGTGTCCGACTCTTAGCAACCCCATGGACTGCAGCCTACCAGGCTCCACGGTCTATGGGATTGTCCAGGCAAGAGTACTGGAGTGGTTTGCCATTGCCTTCTCTGTCTGTACTACTGAGCTACCATGAAAGCCCCAGAAATTCATTTTCTGACAGTTCTGAAGGCTGGAAGTCCAAGATTAAGGTGTCATCAGGTAAGGTTTCTCCTGAAGCCTCTCTCCTTGGCTTGTAGATGGTCATCTCCATCCTGAATCTTCAGATGGCACCTTCCCTGTGCATGCCCAACCCTGTTTCCCTTTATGTCTCCAACTTTCCTCTTCTTGTAAGAACCACAGTCAGAATGAATTAGGGCCCACTCATATGACCTCATTTAATGTTAATTACCTTTTTAAAGTCCCTATCTTCAAACAGAATCACATTCTGAAGTGCTGGGGTTAATGCCTCAACATGTGGAGTTGGAGGGGGGTTCAAAATTCAGCCTATTACAGACAGTAATGGGCATATTCATCACTTAAATTTGTAAAATTTCTGTTCAGAAGAAAAGCAGTATTTTTACCAGGCTCAAGCAAACAATTAAGGCAAAAAACCAATAGGTGGAACTTTAACCACTGTCTTAATTTGGAAGAGACCTCTCATGAGTTCTTGGGATCTCAGTTCAGGATATGAGGATCACCTGCAATAAGATCAGCCTTGCCTTTCAGTAAATCTTAGCTCTATTGTATTAAATCCTGAAATGCAGAAATGGTAAGGACCTAAGAGAAGCAAAAGAGATTAAGAAGAGGTGGCAAGAATACACAGAAGACCTATACAAAAAAGGTCTTAATGACCCAGATAATCACAATGGTGTGATCAGAGCTAGAGCCAGACATCATGGAATTTGAAGTCAAGTGGGGCTTAGGAAGCATCACTACAAACAAAGCTAGTGGCAGTGATGGAATTCCAGCTGATTTATTTCAATCTTAAAAGATGATGCTGTGAAAGTATTGCAAAACCAGCAAATTTGGAAATCTTAGCAGTGGCTACAGGACTGGAAGAGGTCAGTTTTCATTCCAGTGCCAAAGAAGTTCAATGCCAAAGAGTGTTCAAACTATTGAACAATTGTGCTCATTTCACATGCTAGCAAGGTAATTTTCGAAATATTCAAAATCCTTCAAGCTAGGCTTCAACAGTATGTGAACTGAGAACTTCCAGGTGTACAATTAGAAGAACCAGAGATCAAATGGACAACATCTGTTGGATCATAGAAAAAGCAAGAGAATGCCAGAAAAACATTTACTTCTGCTTCATTGACCATGTTATAAAGCCTTTGACTGTGTGGATCACAACAAACTGTGGAAAATTCTTAAAGAGATGGAAATACCAGGCTACCTTTCTTGCCTCCTGAGAAACCTGTATGCAGGTCAAGAAGCAACAGTTAGAACTCCACATGGAACAACAGACTGGTTCAAAATTGGGAAAGGAGTATATCTAAGCTGTATATTGTCACCCTGCTTATTTAACTTATATGCAGAATACGTCATGTGAAATGCTGGGCTGGATGAATGTAATCAAGATTGCCGGGAGAAATATCAATAACCTCAGATATGCAGATGATACCACCCTTATGGCAGAATTCAGGGCAATGCCAAGCGAGGGAGGGAGTGAAATGAAAGGGAGAGGGCTGGTACTCCAGGAACCCACCGGGCCATGGACTTCATTTGATGGACTGGTCCTCTTCGTCAGCAACCCCCTATCAGTAGCCCATATGGAGACGGATGGAAGGAGTCAGCCCTCTCTGATCCGCTGCATTCTGTGTCAGCAGGATTAAAGGGTGCTCGGGCACGTGGGACTGAAGTCCAGCCCAGGACTGTGAGCTTGGAGGCCACTGTGTCAGGCTCCTGGTCTTTGTGGCCTTTGTGATTCTGTGTTTCTTCAGCCACATGAGGCCCTGGGAGCCCTGGGAGATGAAGTTCGGCTGTCTGTCCTTTGGACAGCCTTATGTGGGTGTCATCTTAAATGGTGTCAAGACCCTGGAGACGTGGTGGTGGCCCATGCTATGTGGCCACTGGCACTGTACCCTGGCCATCCACATTGCACACTGGGACTGGGAGAACTTGGCCTGGTGGGAGATGCTGGAGCAGAGGCCGGCAATGATATCCGCCCAGATCCAGGCCTTGCTGCAGGATGGGGACAAGTTTGGCTGTGGATTGATCATGGGCAAGTGACACCCTGCCCTGCGCTGCCTCCATGGTCCCGATACTGCCCTGGATCCCAGCCAGGTTGTCCTTGTTTGTTTTCTGTTGAACCAGTTGGTGGGGTGGGTGGGGCTGAGGTTTTTTTAGAGGAGCAGCGAGGAACCCTTGGCTGGGAGATGATGGCCCGAGGTGCCTACCACCTCTCTGGGCCTCAGTCCCCATTGGTGCTCTGAGGCAGAGGTGGGTCCAGGTCTGCACGTGGCACTTGTCTGTGTTTGTATCCCCACATGTGTCTGTGTGCCCGGCAGAGACCATGAGAGGCAGTAAAGCACCCAGCTTGGGTTCCATACCCACACTGCCTGCAGCCAGGCCTGAGCAAGTTCCTTTACTCCCCAGGGGTGAGGCCCCACAGCAACACCTGTCTGCTGGTAAATCCTTTGTGATTTACCTGATGTCTGCTGTCCTCCGCTGGGGCCCTCCTGCTCTGTCCCTGCGGCCTGCAGTGGGCAGACTGAGAGCTGCCCATGGCCTGGTGGCTTTGTGGAGTACCAGTCCTCTCCCTTTCATTTCTCTCCCTCTCTTGCTTGGCCTCGCCCTAAGTTCCCTTTGCCGAGGTGAGCCCATCTGAAATGCTCAGCCAGAGGACCCAGTTCAGCTTGGGTTCCCTCCATGATATGGTCTTAGTCTCAAGCAAGTGCAACTTTGAATGACCTTGTTCTCATTCTGTGTCCTGTGTTTGCACACAGGTCTCGTAGTCATTGGGGACACTTTGCTGTGCCCAGAAAACCTAGATCTCGACCAGGTGGAGGAGTTGGAGAATCAAGCTCTGCTACCCGACCTGCAATAGAAGTAACATGACTGCTCTCGCCTACCCTCACTGGCTGTTGCGGCCCATCCAAGGGAGGAGGGGGGGAGGACATCTTCCAGGTGGACATTCTCAAGCACCTGATCCCCTTTGGGCAGGAGGCCTGTCCAGACTGGGCTCTCGAGAGGAAAGTGACCTAGAGACCAGCACATGGTGACACCATGCAGTCACCACTGCTCTCTGGACTTACCCATCTGGTTTTGTCTGAATTGGCCCCGCACTGTGGTGCCCACTTGGTGCGGGGCCAGGGGCAGAGACTCCCCTCACACAATGCTGCTCTGGACTCAGCTAGAGACTCCGGGACTTTGACCTTTATGAAATGATGATATTGCCACTTGTTATGGCCCTGCTGGGTCTGGGTCGTTGAAAGAAATGTGTTGTTAAGAAACTTATCAGTGTTTTTCCCTCTCTGTTCTGGTCCAAACTCCCTGATGTTGGAACAGTGTCCAGGGGGTGATGGGGGAAGGCTGGGGGCGATGCTGTGCGTTGGCAGGCAGAGAGGCCCACAGGCCCAGAAGTGGGCTGTGATGTTTCCTTGCATGTGACCCTTGCCCTACTGTAAAGTGTCCCTTGGCTCTCAAAGTGTGTGTGTTGGATGCAGGGCCTGGTTGCCTCATGTCCAAAGACAGGCTCCTAAATACAGCTGTGAGGGCAGAGCGACAAGGGCTGGTGTTCACCTGAGGAAACTTTGTACTTGTCTTTGATTTTGGGGTAATGTGTTTGCAAGGCGCTTGGCGGTTTGGGTGACCCTGCTTTCCAGTCAGCCTCTTGGCCGAGAGTGGGGAGGGGGCCCTGGATCGGGAGCTGGGATGTTCAGCTGTTGATCAGAAACTTGTGGCATTGTTGGCGGACCCAGGAGGAGCCCTTTCTGCTGCAGGGTGCATGGAAGGTGACAGCCCCCAAGGTCAGGAGCCCAGCTGGGTCGTCTGCTGAGCGGCATGCAAGGCCCAGGGACCAGTCTGTCCTGAGCTTGCCTCGGCACTCGGCTCATGGGTCAGACCCTTGGATGAGCCTGTGAAATACTACTGTTTCAGATGAAAGGGGACCATGGGGACTGGACTGAAGCCTGTCTGGGGCAAGGGTTTCCAGCCTGATCTGGCTCACCCTGTGCTATGTGTGAATACAATGGACAGATAGAAAGAACACAGATTCGCAGTTCTCCCTTGATTGTTTATTTACTCCAGTGGAGTTTTGCTTTACTTTAATAGAGCCAGAAATCTATTTTTGATTACAAGAGAGTGCTTTTGAGTATCCCTAGGAATCTGGCAGCTCAGGGATTGGGCTTGTTCTTGACCTGCTCACAGAGGGCACACTTATAATCTGAGGAATCTCCCTGCTCCTCCTCTGACTCAGGGGCCTCGTCTGGGGCCATGACTAAAAGGCCCGCCATCAGGATGGAGTAACAGGTGTTGTACAAAGTCATCACCGATTCATAATCTGGGTACACCAGGGCACTCTCAGGCAGTTCCCCTGGGCTGTCCCTTCCAGCAGTAGCTGGGGGCACAGATGTGGCATTGCTGGATGTGCCCTTTCCACTGGGGCTGCCCTGCTCACTGGGGAGATGGTTTCCCCCAGCCTGCCTGGCTACACTTCCCATAGACCCAAAGTCAGAGAACACAAATGAGCACTGGCTGAGGGTTCTGTGAGCAGTTGGCATTCCCTCCTGGACTTTGTTGCCACCCTCTTTGGTGAACTCATTGTGGTGGAGTTGAGGAGAGTATGTGGTTGCCACCACTCGCTTCTTTCTCTTTGGGGTTGCTGTTGTTCCGGTGGCAGGCTGAGAAGTTGTTCTGGGGTCACCTTTCCTCTGTATATTCTGCAGGAGGAGAGGTTTGTCTCTCTGAAAATTGGAGTTGTGATAGATCTGAAAGGAAACAAATCATTTTAGTCATGAGAGGGGAGAAGAGCCGTTCCTCATCGCCCTCCTCCTCACAACCACTCAGGCCATGCCTAAGTATGGAGACAAGGTCTCTTCATTCTGGCAGGTTATGTGGCCCTAGCATGTCACTCCCTAGAGCTCCTCCGGGGCTGTCCTCGCTTAAGTTGTTACTGGCCCTCCCTGACATCAAATGGCCCCTCAGGGTCTGGAATCACCCCTGTGGATCTTAAGGGGGGGTGGTGGAACACGACAAACCCTGCACATTCTCCTCTTTCTTTACCCATCCTATCATGAGAACAATGTTCTCCTGGGAAATGAAACCTGTTCAGCACTCAGCTCATCTAATCTAGTCTCCCCAGAAGGCCTTTCTATGTTACCATCATCTTCTTCTTCCCTGCATAGCAACCTGAAGGGCGGATTTTCCTGAACCCGTACAGGTTCAGTTCACGGATGAAGCTCTTTATGCTGTCTGTCTCGAAGATCTGGTCCACACCTCTGTGCTGGAGGACCTCCATCTGGAAGAGATCTGCCTCGATGACCACTGTGTCTCCCTTGTCGTTCCAGTGCACAGAGGTGAAGGTCGCATCCTCCACGATCCTCCAGAGCTTCCTGGGAAAGGACAGCCCAAGGACAGTGTTGTTCTCTTCTTTGTTGGCCATTTCTGGGTTTGGGCCCTGTGGGAGCAGATTGTCATGCAGACCTAGATCTGGGCTCTTGGGTTGGTCACCCTGCTTCTCCAAAGCCTCCCCTGAATCCACGTTTGGATCTGGGGAGGAATCATGGGGGTCCCCTGCTGTGGGCTCCCCATCAGTTGATGGGGCCAGCAGCACTGCCTTGTGGGAACTATGACTATCCATGGAGCCAGTCTAGCTCAGGAACATTATCTACCCAAGCAGTGAATGCTCAGGGCAAACGGGCCTCAGACCAGGGTTGAGGTGCCCCATAAATACTCTCTGGAGATTCTAGAATCTGGGTCATGGGACAGGCAGCCAATTAAGTGGCCTGCTTCCTTAACTGTTTCATGATGTCACAGAGGTGATGTGTAGAGTCAGCCCTGGCCCAGTGTGGGGGAGGGGGCATGGGGATGGAGATGGGATCCCCAGCTTGTCTCTTATCTGAAAGTACAGAAAAGTTTGTTTCAGGTTGCCTGCAAAGGCTCCCATCTGCTGCCAGGCCCCTTGTTTCAGGGGGCCAGGCCCTGGATGGGTTGACAAATATGCCCCTGGCTCCACTCCCCTCACTAACAATGTGCAGGCCTGTGACTGGTTTCTGCTGAAAGGCCAGGCCCTGGCGAGTCCCGGGTCTACTAACACCAAGAGAGACCCCAGGGGACAGATGGGCCCCTGGTGACTATCCGTCCCAGAAGATGGGGTCCATAGGGGGCTGATTGGCCTTGCCTGAGTTGATGCTCCCCATCCTCCCCCCTCTTCTGGCTTTGTGGTCTTCTGGCTAGTGCTACTGGTTGGTCGGTCCCACTCAGATGGTCCCAAAGTCAGAGTCCTGCTGTCCTGCCACCACCGCCCCCAAGGTTGAGTTCTCCCCAGAGTAAGGCTGTGCTCAAGCACAGTGGGAGCAACCTCATATTCCACTTGACTGTTCCCAAGCACCTGAGACACAGACTCCCCAGGAGCCTGTGTGGGAGGGCAAAGCCAGGTGCTCCACTGAGCTTGCAGTCTCCCAAGCTCTGCCCACCACCAGATGGCATCCCGCTGCAGATCACAGGCTGTTGTCTTCAGTTTCCAATGTTTCCCATAAACACCGCTCTGGTGGCCCTAGAGCCTTCACTTTGTGAACACCTGTGTGTGCTTTCCCCCTCCCCTTCCCAGATCCTCGGATTCAGCCTCCCTGGAGGCTTCTTCAAAAGCCCTGTTTCCTTTTGTCAATGGGGTGGTTGGGCTTCTGCTACCTCCAGTTCTGGCTGTACCTTCCCTTTGAAATACTTGATTGGGGGCTCAAGGCACAGCCTGTTCTGTTGAAAACAAGCACTTCACTGGTTCTCTTCGAGGCCAGCTCTGATCTTCTCCACCCCTGCCCCTGTCCCAACCACCACTGTGGACCTGTTCTCCTTTACCCAAATGGCAGGTCCATCGAATGATTTTGTTGGCTTATGGGTTAGGCACTTTTCAAGGGCCCTCCTTTACACACATTCACTCCCAGGGGCATGTCTGACTTGTTGAGCTAGATGTGTGACCAAAGGAAGCCCCCGTCTACCTGTATTTGAAAAAGGATGATAGTCCGGGTGTGGGACTGGATGAAACCGAAGTGGCAATCATTGGTCTTCACTGCACATGAACAGTAGAGGAATGGGTTTGGAGATGCATCTTCTCTGGGATTTGTGGGCCACTGTTCTTGAAAATCACCATTTAGGAAACAGACTGGCACCTTGGAAAGGTGGACTTTGAGGACTCTAGGGCATTGTGTCCCAGTTCTGCCAGTAGCAAGGTCATTTGACCCGTGTGAGGGCCAGTCCCTGGTGTCTGAAAGAGGAGAGCTAAGAGGGTGTGGAAAAAGCTATCCCAGGGCCCTTGCTGACTAAGGACTTGTGGCCTGGATGAGCTCCAGGCTTCGACTTGGGCTTCCCCGTGGCCTTTCTGCTTCTAAGCAGGTTGACAAAGGTTTCCTTCTGGTCAGTTAGTCTGACTGGGACATGACTCTGGAGGCTGTGAATGTTGGTGGGGGCCCCTGGTGACTCCTTCAAATGGGATGGAAGGTCATGACATCTGTGAGCAGCCTGACTATGTGGCCTTTCTTGCCCCTTCCATGCTTGGAGTCCCTCCTCGCCCCCTGGGTCATGAAGAGGCTGCCTTTTCTGGTCCCCCTCCTCCAGGCACCACCAGGCCCTGGCAGTGGGTTTATGTGGCACTGAGGGGGTCTTTGTCAGCCGTGGCTTGGGACACTTGTGTTGTGCACACACAAGCCCTCATGACATCCAAGGCCTGCCTTTCACAGCCTCTCTCTCATGCCCATGCACTTGGCGTCCCTGCCCTGGTGTCCCCAGCCCAGAGGCCCTCCAGCTGCTCTCCTCCCTCACTGTGGCTGGGAAGACCTGGAGCTTCAGGGGTCTGCTTGTGTTCCCTTCCCTCCCATATTGGAGGGGGCTCCTGTAGGGACCTTATCCCAGTGGGCACTGGGGCCATACAGTCAGGCCCTCCCTCCTTCCTGCTCAATGAGGAGCTGGTCAACCTGGCAGGTTCCATTGGGCAGGAGGCCCCATGGCAGCAGCAGGGACAGGGTGCCACCCTCAGGCTGGAGGCACTGGGACTGGACAGAGACACCAGCCCCCGGCAGAGTCAGTTCTCAGCAAAGCACAGAGAAGCCCAATAGTGCTTCTGATTCGCCTCATACCCCTCCTTCCATGGGCCTGCTTTTTGTCACCTCAGAGGCATCATGTAACACTGAGAAGAGGAAAGCATGAGAAGTCGGAAGGTTGGGCCACAGCCTGGGGTGGGTGGGAAGGGTGGGGGCTCCAGAGGAATTGAGGCCAAGGTTCTGAGCCCATCCTGGCCCTCACTGGCAAGTGGTCTTGGGAAGATGCCCAAGCCCCGTGGCCTCAGTTCTTCATCTGGGAGGCGAGTGGGTGTGAGGAGCCCCGTGTGTTGGGCTGCAGGATGCATGTGAGGGATGAGACAGAGCTTGCAGGGCCTGGCAGCTGTTGGCCCTGTTATGACAGGGCAGGAATTTCTCACACTGTTGCCCCCAGTCACTCCTCTGTTCTCCACTGAATGGGGTTGGCTGCTTTGTTGTCCAAGGCAGGTCAGAGAATATGCACCTCAATAGGATATGGAATTCCTAATTAGCCAAACAAGATGTTTCATAAATAAAACTGAGAAACTTTTCTAGTTAGACTATAGTGGACCATAGTGTCACTCACTCAGTCATGTCGGACTCTGCAACTCAATTTATTGTAGCTTTCCAGGCTCCTCTGTCCATGGACTTCTCCAGAAAAGAATATTTGAGTGAGTTGCCATGTCCTTCTCCAAGGGAATCTTCCTGACCCAGGGATTGAACCCAGGTCTCCCACAATGCAAGCAGATTCTTCATTGTATGGGCTACCCAGAAAGGCCCATTTCCAGTTAGAAGACCTGTGAAATTTGGGTGCGGAGCACTGTTCCAACAGGACCCAAGCTGGTCCAGGAAATAGAAGCAAGAACCACTCTTTGCCTGTGTCCCAGCTGGCCTTCCATTCAAACCCTTTTTTTCATCATTGCATCACCAATAAATGTTGAGTCTTTAATTACAATGCCCAATTACAATGAAGATAATTAAAAGCTAGTTAACACCTTGAGTTCTGTGTCCTTAGGACCAGGAGAGGATGGGTTTCTGGGCATCACTTCAAGGGAGTGTGACAGGAGTTCTGCAGGATTCTTAGCAGATATGGGGTAGAAAACACCTACACTGTCCCTGTGGTCAGCAGCAATCTGACAAGATCCAGGACCCCTTCCGTCTTGTCCCAGAAAGAGATCTCTCTGGGGCTTATGCAAGATCCAAAAGGACACCTTACAGTAATGTCCTGTTTCCCCTCACTCTCACAATGCACCTCATGTGACTATGGCTCCTAGACCATCGCTCTAGCTGTGGGGGTGTCCTGCTTCTCCCAGTGCCTGAACTGCTAACACAGGGCCTTTTACGGAGCAGAGGCCCCATAAAGGTCTTCAGAATAAATGAGCCATTGAGGAGGGGGCTGCTTGACTCAGATTAATTGCTACTTCCATTTATAACCCAGGCAAATCCAAATAAACCAAGATTGCTTAGCTGTACAAAATGACACAGAAAAAGTATGTGAAGCAAGAATTCACCACTATCACTTTTTATTTTCTAATTCTTCCACCAACTATATCACTGCTAAATAAATTCACATTTCCAAAATCATTCTAATTCTAATTCCAGGTTATCTTGTTCAGGACCACGAAATAAAATGGAAGTGTTCCCAATCTCTTTTACAAAACAGGAAAACTCTTGTTCTTGAACTGGATGAGTACAAGCACAGTGTGATCAACATCAGGGACATAGATACTGGAATGCATTGTCTTCTATAAAAAGGAATAACATTTGAGAAATTCCTAAAGAAAACAGAGATGAGTCTCCATGTCATTGTAGACAACAAGAACACAAAGATGCTGCACACCGGGTTCCCCCAACGGGCCCAGACCCTCACTGCTGAGAAGGCTGACCACTCCTTCTTCAGTCACAGAGGGAAGGATCAGCCTCCTTTCCTGCCCTCCAGGATAAGCTGTTGGACATGGGCCTGGAAGGAGCCTGGCTGCTTCTCTGGCTAAGAGTCCCCCTTCCTCCTCCCTCACAGCCTCTGCAGAGGGCTTAGAAGGAGCTTGGACACCTTCACCCGACTCTGTCCATATACTCCAGGACTTTCAACTTGCTGGTCTCTGCATAGGCCCGGGGACCCCACAGGAACTCGTAGCAAGGAGGGTCACCATCAGACACCTGCCGGTATTCCAGGTAGGTATCTCTCCTGCACCTACACTTGGGTCAGCAGCTCCCTGGCCTTAGCATAAAGTGCTCCCTATCAGGACACACCCCCATCTTTCTGAGTGCTCCCCAGATCTCTTCCTCAGGGGCACAGTCATCCTCCACAGTGATCAGGCACAGGATCACCACCAGGAGGCCAGCCATGGGCAACCTCTGCCCATCCCTCAGCATCTCATTGAGGCTGAGGCCCAGGATGGGGATCAGAATATAGGTGTGCTCACTGGGGTTCACCTCCTTCACCTCCAAACCAAAGACCCACTGCAGGTATTCTGAGGTTTGATGGAAGACCACCAGGAAGTGGTCCTGGTAATCTTTGAGGACACTATTCAGCAATCCTGCTTTTGTGATTGGCTCCTTGGCAAGATACCTGCTAAGCAGGAATTGCCCAGCTCATTCTTCACCTGTAGTGCATCTTGGAGTGAGGATCTGGGATCTTCCGGATCATGAAAGGTGCTTGCCACTTCATCTTGCTTGATGAGTCCATAGTCTTCATATTGGCTCCCCAGAGTGGCAGCCATGGCAGTGGGAGAGGGGCAGACACCCAGAGGGCTCTGGGGGAGACTGTCTATTGCAGCTGCAGCCACCTCCTCCAGGATGCCCTGGACCAGGAGAGAGGAGGAGGAGGAAGCTGCATTTCCCTCTTCCACCTGATCCACCTCCTCCTCCAACTCCTCCTCCTCCACCTCACCCCAAAAGAATTGTGTCTCCATCAGACCCTCATCCTTTCTTGGATCATGAAAGACTCTCTCAGGCTGACAGAGCTCATGCATCCCAAGCATGATGACTGGGGTTGAACTGCAGACAGGAATGAGGAAGGGTTACAGATGGGGACCCTGGGCCTGCGGGAGAAGGGGGCTGTGAGCGACCTCTGCTGAGAAACCCACCCTGGGTGGTCTGACTTGGGCCACTTACAGGTCTCCTCTTGAAGGGTGCTCTTGGCCCTCATAGAGAAGCTCCTCCTCAGCAGCCTGACTCCTGGCTACCCAAAGGAGGATGTTGGGCGTCTCTCCAGACAGCTTGAGGTTGCATGGTTGACATGTGGAGGATTAGGGCCTTGTGGGGTCCCCTCTGTTCTGGGATGGGGAGTCCCTGGTACACACTCAGGGGAACCAACTCACCTTGACTCTGGGAACAGCCTGGACCTCTTCTGTTCTCTGACCTGTGGACTCGGGCCTCAGACATCTGCCTTTGCCTCCTGGTTCCTGGAGCCCCTGTGAGAGAAATGGAGGGGCACCTCAGGGGTAGATTGTGGCACAGACTTGGGCCTTCTGTGTTGGTAGGAGGGGTGGACACTGTCAGGCCCCCACAGGCCACCACCCACAGGGTGGGTGGTCCTCTTGGGGCTCTCTTGTAATGCCTCCTTTCCCCTGGCACGGCCTGGACCCTCCCCTATGGGGACTTGCAGGGTAACTCAGAACAAAACCTGAGTCTTTACAGAAAGCACTGAGGGGCCCCAATGTGGCTGCACCTTCCCAGGGCCTCCCACAGGTCGTAGGCTGGGGAAATGCTTGGCCATCACCTCCTCCTCATGTCTGGCCTGGCCTCCTAAGACTCCCCTCAGAGATGGGAGTCTGCTCAGTCCTGCCTCGGGGTCTTGGGAGTCCAACCTCTGTGGATCTGATGCCTCCACCCTCCGCCCTAACACCTCACCTCCCGAGGCTCCTAAGCCAGAACTGATAAACTGCTCACCCCACTCTGGGGCCTCCAAGACCCACCACAAGGGCCAGGACCCCTCCCTGCCTTGGGGTCTAACAGCCTCAGTCCTTCCTCACATGGAGCCTGGACTCCAGGAAGGATACAGGATTCTCCCCTTCACCATTTTGAGGCCCTACCACACTCATGAGGTCCCCAGTCTCTCTGAGACCTGGATGTCAGGAAATGCTGTACGAGGTCGTCCTGCCTGGGGAATACCAGGGTCCCCTGTGTTCTGGAGTCTGGCTATAGTCCTCCCTCAGGGTCCTCACCTTGACTCCCGCTAGGACCTGGGCTCTGTCCTCTCCACACGTGAGGCCTGGCTCCTCATACTAGGGCCCCAGTCTCTCAGACCCGGATGTCAGGAAGTCAGGAAAGGCCCAGTGAGCTCTTCTCACCCAAGGGTCTCCCAGGGTGGATGACAGGGGCGGGGATCTCTGAGTTCCGTCGGTCTTCCCTTGGGGTCCCTTCAGTCCTCCCTCAGGTCATTACCTTGTCCCCAGGCAGCACCTGGGATTCTCTCCTCTCCAAATATCTGGCCCCGTCCCAATTACCAGGTAGGCAGTCTCTCTGAGACCCAGATGTCAGGAAATGCTGCGCGAGGTTGTCCTACCCAAGGACTGCCAGGGTCCTCTGAGTTCTGGGGTCTGGCTCTCCACAGTCCTTCCTCAGGGTCCTCACTTGACTCCCGCTAGGACCTGGGCTCTGTCCTCTCCACATCTGAACCCCAGCTAATCCCGCCAGGGCCCCAGTCTCTCTGAGACCCAGATGTCAGGAAGTCAGGAAAGGCCCAGTGTGCTCTTCTCACCCAAGTGTCTCCCAGGGTGGATGACAGGGGCGGGGATCTCTGAGTTCCGTCAGTCCTCCCTTGGGGTCCCCTCAGTCCTTCCTCAGGACATTACCTTGTCCCTAGGCAGGACCTGGGATTCTCTCCTCTCCCAATATCTGGCCCCGTCCCTCTTACCAGGTAGGCAGTCTCTCTGAGACCTGGATGTCAGGAAGTGAGGACCATCCTAGAGTGCTAATTCCACATCGAGACCTCCCAGGGCTGAAGGTAAGGGCAGTGACCTGTGGGGTCCCCTCAGATTGGGGTCCAGGATCCCCCGAGTCCTCTGTCAGTGTACTTCTTTTGACTTCTTGGAGGACCTGCACCCTCCCCTCTGCCCACATGTGATCCCACCCGTTATCCTAAGTCCCCACTTTCTCTGAGACCCTGGTGTGGAAGTCAGGACACCCTGTGAAGTGCTCATCCCACCGCCAGGGATGCCCAGGGCTGGCAGCAGAGGCGTGGAACTATGGGGTCACCTGTGTTTTCCCTCTGGGTCCTCATCCTGAGCTCTGGCCGGTCCTGGGATGCTGAAGTCCTCAGCAGAGACCAGACCCTCGCAGCAAGGGCCTCACTGCCCTGAGGCCCCTGGAGGAGGCTGTGGACATTCTAATATGGCTCCAAGCCCAGGGGTTCTTAGTGACTGAGGATGCCATGGGCTGAGATGATGTCCCAGGAGTCACTCAGCCTTCCTTGTGTTCTTCACCTTGACTCTCAGCTAGTCTGGGCATTGCCCTCTGCCCACCTGATTTTGCTTCCCTTAGAGACCCAGGCCCTCTCGATCCAGGACACCCAAGAGGGAAACCAGGGTTCAGGGCTGATTCCCACAACCCTGCTGGTGTCTCCCAGGGCTAAAAGCAGTGACCACCTGTATGTTCTAGGGTCCCAGAGTCCCCCTCAGCAGTCTACCTTGACTCCTAGCACACCTGGGCTCCTTCACACTTCTGACCTGAACTCGAGCTCTGTGACTCTCACTTGTCCCCTCGCAGCAAGATCAGTGATGTCACAGCTGGATGTCACACCCCATGGTCACCCAAGGCTGTCAGGTGAGCTGCACATGCATGCCCTAGGAACTCTCAGACTTCTCTGTGTCTCACCTGGTGTCTCTGCAGGATGTGGGCCCCTTCTTCTGTCCACAGGAGACTTGTCCATGGACCAAGACTCTGACTCCCTGTGTTCACTGAGGATGCCAGGCAAGGGGGTTAATTCGATAGGCTGGCCCGGGGTCCCCAGGAGTCCCAGGAGGCATGAAGTTGTATTCTATGGGACCCTCTGTCTGGGGTGACTGGATCCTCTTGTTCTCACTGGAGGGGGCCTCCATGACCCTTTAGAGAAGGCTGCAGTCCCAAAACATCCTGATGGCACAGATGCTTGTTGGGAGGCTGCAGCATCCATGACAGTGGGAGATACAGGGAACCACACATCTTCTCATGGGGGCCCCTCAACAGGCACCAGATTTCAGAAACGTTTTGTGGAAAAGATGTTTTAGCTGAATAGGGTTAATGACAGCAGGTATCTGTCCATCACCAATGGCCAGAGTTTATTCAAACTCATGTCCATTGAGTTGGTGATGCCATCCAACCATCTCATCCTCTGTTGTCCCCTTCTCCTTCCACCTTCAATCTTTCCTAGCATCAGGGTTTTCTCATCAGGTGGCCAAAGTATTGTAGTTTCAGCTTCAACATCAGTCCTTTCAATGAATATTCAGGATTCATTTCCTTTAGGATGGACAGGTTGAATCTCCTTGCACTCCAAGGGACTCTCAAGAGTCTTCTCCAACACCACAGTTCAAAAGCATCAATTCTTCAGTGCTCAGCTTTATTCACAGTCCAACTCTCACATCCATACATGACCACTGGAAAAAACATAGCCTTGACTAGATGGACCTTTGTTGGCAAAGTAATGTCTCTGCTTTTCAATATGCTGTCTAGGTTGGTCATAATTTTCCTTCCAAGGAGTAAGCGTCTTTTTGTTTCATGGCTGCAGTCACCATCTGCAGTCATTTTGGAGCTTCCAAAAGTAAATCCTGCCACTGCCACTGTTTCTCCTTCTATTTTCCATGAAGTGATGGGACTGGATGCCATGATTTTTGTTTTCTGAATGTGGAGCTTTAAGTCAACTTTTTCACTCTCGTCTTTCACCTTCATCAAGAGGCTCTTTAGTTCTTCTATGCTTTCTGCCTTAAGCATAGTGTCATGTGCATAACTGAGGTTATTGATATTTCTCATGGCAATCTTGATACAAGCTTGTGCTTCATCCAGGCCAACGTTTCTCATGATGTACTCTGCATAGAAGTTAAATAAACATGGTGGCAATATAAAGCCTTGACATACTCCTTTTCCTATTTAGAACCAGTTTGTTGTTCCATGTACAGTTCTAACTGTTGCTTCCTGACCTGCCTACAGATTTTTCAAGAGGCAGGTCAGGTGGTCTGGTATTCCCATCTCTTTCAGAATTTTCCACAGTTTATTGTGATCTACACAATCAAAGGCTTTGGCATAGTCAGTAAAGCAGAAATAGGTGTTTCTCTGGAACTGTCTCTCTTTTTTTTTTTTATGATCCAGCGGATGTTGGCAATTGGATCTCTGGTTCCTCTGCCTTTTCTAAAACCAGCTTGAATATCTGCAAGTTCATGGTTCACATCATGTTCAAGACTGGCTTGGAGAATTTTGAACATTACTTTACTAGCGAGTGAGATGAGTGCAACTGTGTAGTAGTTTGAGTATTCTTTGGCATTGCCTTTCTTAAGGATTGGAATGAAAATTGACCTTTTCCAGTCCTGTGGCCACTGCTGAGTTTTCCAAATTTCCTGGCATATTGAGTGCAGCACTTTCACAGCATCATCTTTTAGGATTTGAAATAGCTCAACAGGAATTCTGTCACCTCCACTAGCTTTGTTCATAGTGATGCTTCCTAAGGGCTTATTGAATTCCCATTCCAGGATGTCTAGCTCTAGGTGAGTGATCACACCATCATGATTTTCTGGGTCATGAAGATCTTTTTTGTACCGTTCTTTTGTGTATACTTGTCACCCCTTCTTAATATCTTCTGCTTCTGTTAGGTCCATATCATTTCTTTCCTTTATTGAGCCTATCTTTGCATGAAATGTTCCCTCTGTATCTCTAAATTTCTTGAAGAGATCTCTTGACTTTCCCATTCTATTGTTTTCCTCTGTTTCTTTGCACTGATCACTTAGGAAGGCTTTCTTATATCTCCTTGTTATTCTTTGGAACTCTGTATTCAAATAGGTCTATCTTTCCTTTTCTCCTTTGATTTTGCTTCTCTTCTTTTCATGGCTATTCGTAAGACCTCTTCAGAAAGCCATTTTGCTCTTCTGCATTTCTGTTTCTTGGGGATGGTCTTGATCCCTGTCTCCTGTACAGTGTCACGAACCCCCATCCATAGATCATCAGACACTCTGTCTGTCAGATCTAGTCCCTTAAATCTATTTCTCACTTCCACTGTATAATTGTTAGGTATTTGACTTCAGTCATAACTCGATGGTCTAGTGGTTTTCCCTACTTTCTTCAATTTAAGTCTAAATTTGGCAATAAGGAGTTCATGATCTGATCCACAGTCAGCTCCCAGTCTTGGTTTTGCTGACTATATAGGGCTTTTCCATCTTTGGCTGCAAAGAATATAATCAATCTGATTTTGGTGTTGACCATCTGGTGATGTGCATGTGCAGAGTCTTCTCTTGTGATGTTGGAAGATGGTGTTTGTTACAACCAGTGCCTTCTCTTGGAAAAACTCTATTAGCCTTTGCCCTGCTTCATTCTGTACTCCAAGGCCAAATTTGCCTGTTACTCCAGGTGTTTCTTGACTTCCTACTTTCACATTCCAGTCCCCTATAATGAAAAGGACAACTTTTTTTTGGGTGTTAGTTCTAGAAGGTTTTGTGGGTCTTCATAGAACCATTCAACTTCAGCTTCTTCAGCATTACTGGTTGGGGCATAAACTTGGATTTCCGTGACATTGAATGGTTTGCCTTGGAAATGAACAGAGATCATTCTGTCGTTTTTGAGATTGCATGAAAACAGTGGACCACATTCTGATAAAATGTGGTCCACTGGATTAGGGAATGGCAAACCACTTCAATATTCTTGCCTTGAGAACCCCAGGAACAGTATGAAAAAGCAAAAAGTTAAGATACTGAAAGATGAACTTCCCAGATTGGTAGGTGCCCAGTATGCTACTGGAGGTCAGTGGAGAAACAACTCCAGAAAGAAAGAAGAGACAGAGCCAAAGCAAAACAACACCTAGCTGTGGATGTGACTGATGATGGATGCATGGTCTGATACTGTAAAAAACATTACTACATAGGAACCTTGAATGTTAGGTCCATGAATCAAGGCAAATTGGAAGTGGTCAAACAGGAGATGGCAAGAGTGAACGTTGACATTTTAAGAATCAGAGAACTAAAATGGACTGGAATGGGTGAATTTAAGTCAGTTGACCATTATATTTACTATTGTGGGCAAGAATCCCTTAGAAGAAATGGAATAGCTATCATAGTCAACAAAAGGGTCCAAAATGCAGTACTCAGATGCAATCTCAAAAACAACAGGATGATCTCTGTTCATTTCCAAGGGAAATCATTCAATATCACACCCCTGTGGATGCCATAAAAGTCCATCAGCCCCATGATCAATGTGCTTTAAATGACAGGCTTCCCCCTGCCTGACATCCAGTCTGCTCAGGGCAGTGAGCCTGCAGGAGAGCTTGGAATCCCCAGGATCTGGGAGAGAAGGGAGGAGAGGGTGCAGTGGAATGAGAGAGCAGGGCAGTAGCCTGAACATAACAGCCATCTTCAGCAAGCTGTGCCTCTGATCCCCACATCCAGGAGCCTTCTCCATGCACACAGCCTCTGTCCCACATCCTATCCCTCCTCCTTGGCCCTTGTGTCCATTTCAGGAGGGATGGTGATCCGATGGGTCTGGGAAGGAATCCTGTGTCAATCTCTCATGGGTAATGATGCCTGGCTTCCCTGTGTTTTCTTCATTATGTGACCAGAGGCATCTGAAGGGAGAATAGCTGGATCATCCTTGACTGTTAGGGAGACAGGTCAGGCCTCTGGGGGGACAGGGCTTTTCGCCCACATGAAACTCACTTTGAATATGTATCCTGCTGCTGATAACCCAATGAAATCATGGACACTCAAAGTCTGGATTTCTCCAGCTGTAAAATGGGCCTCATAACAGTACAAGGTGAAAGCATTTGTGTGAGTTCCCATTTGATGTGACCTGTCTGTAAGTCAGTGGATGTAGCTATTGTTCCAGAGGGTCTGAGATGGACCTTCTCAAACATTGTGAAGGTTCTGAACCAGTACATATCTTTCGAACCTCATGGTCATTGGTTGATGCAGTTTTTCTTTGCTCCTTGAAAATCTTTTATGGAGAATGGTAAATCTCTCACATCAGAACTGTTACATATGGCATAACTGGTCTAGACCAAGCATAGGTGATGATCACGGTCCTGCCCAGGGCAGGGAAAATGCCAGGGGGAGGAGCATAAAAACCTCCTGCAGGTAGACCATCTTGATCCAAACCCGCTCCACAAGGCTCTGCAAAAGACAGTCCTCCCAGGGGACACACTGAATGTCTAGGGAATATTACTGCCTTGGACCTACTGCCCCTTCTCCCAAGTGCATGTTTCCTTTGGTGTGGAACCTCATTCCAAGTCTCCCCTGCACAGCCTGGAACTGGAGGGTCTCCTCTCCACCCTGTTACTTCAAAACCATTCTTCCTCACACAAAGTCTTTCAAGGTGTGAAACACTCTGAATTACCCATTTCTGGTACTAACGTGCTGTTTTCTTTACTGTTTTCAATTTCGTTTTCTGCTTTTCCTTCTGGAAAGCAGTCAGAATAGGAATTATGTCCAGAGAACTTGAACCTGCTCACAGAATATGCCCAAAGCTGCCTCCTGATGGTTCGGGTAGGATTATAAAGTGCTTTAGTCTGGCTGTGCCTTTCCCAGATTGATCCCTAGTGATCAGTCGACCTGAGAAGTCACTTGATAATGTCACACACCCAGGCACACACACAGAATATCTACACACCTATTAGAACGGCCAAACTTTGTTCCTGAGATGACACCACACTCTGTTGAGGATTTGTATCATTGAGAACCCCCATTCATTGTTGGTGAGAATACAAAATGTCACAGGCACGTTGGAAGACAGCTTGTCAGCTTCTTATAAAAGTAAACATGCTCTTACTGGATGATCCAGCAACCATATGGGTCTTTACTCAAAAGATATGAGAACTTATGTACACATGAATGCTATTAGCAACTGTACTTATTATTGCCAAAACATAGATGCAAACCAGACATACTTGAGTCAGTGAAAGGATCAACTTTGGTACATCTAGAAAGCAGAATTTAGTTTACAATTGTCCAAACTAATAGAATGTACAACACCAAGAGGAAATCCTAATGTAAACTATAATTTCTAGGTGATTATGACATATCAGTGTAAGTTCCTCAGTTATAATGAATGTATCAGCCTTGTAGGATTCTTAATAACAGAGGAGGCTATGTTTGTTTTGAGCCAGGAAGTAAATGGAAAATCACGTACCATCTCTCTATTTTTGTGTCCTTGGAAAAGTGCTTAAAAAAAAAAAAAAGTCTTCATCTTCCCTGGTGGCTCACTGGTAAAGAATCTGCCTGCCAATGCAGGAGATATGGGTTTGACCCCTGATCTGAGAAGATCTCACATGCTGCAGAGCTAGTAAGCTGGTGTGCTGAAACTGTTGAGCCTGTGCTCTACAGGCCATAGGAAAATGAATAGGCTACCCACTCCAGTCTTCTTGGGCTTCCCTTATGGCTCAGCTGGTAAATAATCTGCCTGCAATGCAGGAGATCTGGGTTCAATCCCTGGGTTAGGAAGATCCCCTGGAGAATGGAAAGGGTACCCACTCCAGTATTCTAACCTGGAGAATCCCATGGGCTCTATAGTCTATGGGGTCACAAAGAGTTGGACAAGACTTAGCTACTATCACTAGAGCCCATGAGCCACAGCTGCTGAAGCCAGAGTGCCTAGAGCCCATGCTCTGCAGGAAGAGAACCCACTGCAGTGAGAAGGCCTTGAACTACAACTAGAGAGTAGCTCCTGCTCTCCACAACTAGAGTAAAGCCCATGCAGCAACGAAGACCCAGAACAGCCAAAAAAAAAAAAAAAACTAATAAAAAAATAAGTGTTGATGAGGATGTGGAAATATTGGAACTCTTAAACATTGCTTTTAGGAATGTGAAATGATTCAGCTACTGTGGAAAACAGATTTCAGTTCCTCAAAAATTAAATGGATTGATCATATGACTCAGCAGCTACTCTTCAGTAGAAAGGTTGAAGATCTAAAAACTGTTCAGTTGCTCAGTCATGTCCAACTCTTTGTGACCCCAGGGACTACAGCACGGCAAGCTCCTCTGTCCTTCACCATCTCTTGGAGCTCACTCAAACTCATGTCCATTGAGTTTATGATGCCATCCAACCATCTCTTTCTCTGTCGCCCCCTTCTCCTCCTGCCTTCAATCTTTCCCTGCATCGGGGTCTTTTCCAAAAAGTCAGCTCTTAGCAACAGGTGGCCAAAGTATTGGAGCTTCTGCTTCAGCATCAGTCCATTTGATGAATATTCAGGGTTGATCTCCTTTAGGGTTGACTTGTTTGATCTCCTTGCATCCAAGGGCCTCTCAAGAGTCTTCTCCTACACCACAGTTCGAAGGCATCAATTCTTCAGCACTCAGCCTTTTTTTTATGGTCCAGCTCTCACATCCATACATGACTACTGGAAAAACCATAGTCTGACTATACAGACCTTTGTTGGCAAAGTAATGTCTCTGCTTTTTAATTCACTATCTAGGTTTGTCATAACTTTTCTTCCAAGGAGCAAGCGTCTTTTAATTTCATGGCTGCAGTCAGCATCTGCAGTGATTTTGGAGCTCAAGAAAATAAAGTCTATCACTGTTTCCATTGTTTCCCCATCTATTTGCCATGAGGGAATGGGACTGGATGCCATGATCTTCATTTTTTGAATGTTGAGTTTTAAGCTAGCTTTTTCACTCCCCTCTTTCACCTTCATCAAGGTGCTATTTGTTACTTTTTTGTTTTCTGCCATTAGGGTGGTATCATCTACATATCTGAGGTTATTGATATTTCTCCTGGCAACCTTGATTCCAGCTTAAACCGGTACCCAAACAAATATATGTACATGCATGTTCCCAGGTGGCGCTAGTGGTAAACAGCCCACCTGCCAATGCAGTAGGTGTAAAAGACACTGGTTTGATCCCTGGGTTGAGAAGATTCCCTGGAGGACAGCATGGCAAGCCACTCCAGTATTCTTGCCTGGAGAATCCCATGGACAAAGGAGCCTTGCAGGTTAGTCTATGGAGTGGCAAAGAGTCAGACACGAGTGAAGCAACTTAACACACATATGTTCATGCAGCACATCCAATAGCCAAAAGTGGAATAAGCCAAAATATCCATAGTTGCTCAGTCGGTGAAGAATCTACCTGCAATGAGGGGGAGCTGGGTTTGATCCCTGGGTTGGGAATATCCCCTGGAGAAGGGAATAGCTACCCACTCCAGTATTCTGGCCTGGAGAATTCCATGGAATGTATAGTCCATGGGGTTTCAAAGGGTTGGACACGACTGAGTGACTTTCATTTTCACTATCCATAAACACAGGAAAAACACAGGAACAGATAAATGAATTTTGGGAGATACATACAATGGAATATTCCATCGACATATAAAAAGAATGAAGTACTGATGCATCATGCTACACCATGGATGACTTTTGAAAGCATCCTGCTAGTTGAAAGAATCCAGACACAAAGGATCATGTATTGTATGATTCCATTTCTATAAAATGTTTGAAATAGATTAATCTGTAGAGGCAGAATGCAAATTGGTAGTTGCCAGGCATTATGGGAGAAGGGATGGGGAGCAACTGCTTAATGGGTACTGGGTTTCCTTCTGGGATGAGAGATTAATTAAAGGTTTCTATATGGATGATAACCTTCCCCAGAAAGCCCCCAAATCAGTCTTTAACCCAAGAATGAATAAAAAGGGGTTCTTCTCTAAAGAAACTGAATAAATTATCTGGGGGAAGGCTAGGAAAGCTGGAGTGAGTGTTGAAACTACTGCTCACCAAAAAAAAAAAAAAAAAAAAAAAAAAAAAAAACCTCTCCATATTAGGACATTTTGCAGGACACACAATAAAACTATCAGCACACTGCCTCTTCATTTTAAAACAAAGCCTGCAAATCAATAGCTCCCACCCTGTACACAGAGCTGCCAGTCAGCCTGGTTCTTTGGTGTAATCAGCTGGCAAAGAAAGGTCAAACATTTGAGGATGGCGTACAAGGTGACAGAGCAATACCAAGGAGAACAAACGGCCAAGCTGGCCCTAGGGGACTAAGACAGAGAAAATAATTCTATTTATTTATTTATTTATTTGGCCTTGCCGTGCAGCATGCAGGATCTTAGTTCTCTGACCATGAATCAAACTCAAGACCCCTGCAGTGGAAGTGTGGTGTCTTAACTACTGGACCACCAGGGAAGTCCAAGAAGAGTTGTTGTTGTTGTTGTTGTTTTTTTGGGGGGCTGTGCTGGGTTTCATACTGTACATTGAGAAACCCAAGAAGAGTATGAAAAGGCAAAATGATAGGATACTGAAAGAGAAACTCCCCAGGTCAGTAGGTGCCCAATATGCTACTGGAGATCAGTGCAGAAATAACTCCAGAAAGAATGAAGGGATGGAGCCAAAGCAAAAAGAATACCCAGCTGTAGATGTGACTGGTGATAGAAGCAAAGTCCAGTGCTGTAAAGAGCAATATTGCATAGGACCTGGAATGTCAGGTCCATGAATCAAGGCAAATTGGAAGTGGTCAAACAAGAGATGGCAAGAGTGAATGTCGACATTCTAGGAATCAGTGAACTGATAGGGACTGGAATGGGTGAATTTAACTCAGATGACCATTATATCTACTACTGCGGGCAGGAATCCCTCAGAAGAAATGGAGTGGCCATCATGGTCAACAAAAGAGTCCAAAATGCAGTACTTGGATGCAATCTCAAAAACGACAGAATGATCTCTGTTCGTTTCCAAGGCAAACCATTCAGTATCACAGTAATCCAAGCCTATGCCCCAACCAGTAATTCTGAAGAAGCTGAAGTTGAACGGTTCTATGAAGACCTACAAGATCTTTTAGAACTAACACCCAAAAAAAGTGTCCTTTTCATCATAGGAGACTGAAATGCAAAAGTACGAAGTCAAGAAACACCTGGAGTAACAGGCAAATTTGGCCTTGAAATAGGGAATGAAGCAGGGCAAAGACTAATAGAGCTTTGCCAAGAAAATGCACTGGTCATAACAAACACCCTCTTCCAACAACACAAGAGAAGACTCTACACATGGACATCACCAGATGGTCAACACTGAAATCAGATTGATTATATTCTTTGCAGCCAAAGATGGAGATGCTCTATACAGTCAGCAAAAACAAGACCAGGAGCTGACTGTGGCTCAGACCATGAAATCCTTATTGCCAAATTCAGACTTAAATTGAAGAAAGTAGGGAAACCCACTAGACCATTCAGGTATGACCTAAATCAAATCCCTTATGATTATACAGTGGAAGTGAGAAATAGATTTAAGGGCCTAGATCTGATAGATAGAGTGCCTGATGAACTATGGAATGAGGTTCGTGACGCTGTACAGGAGACAGGGATCAAGACCATTCCCGTGGAAAAGAAATGCAAAAAAAGCAAAATGGCTGTCTGGGGAGGCTTTACAAATAGCTGTGAAAAGAAGAGAAGCAAAAAGCAAAGGCAAAAAGGAAAGATATAAACATCTGAATGCAGAGTTCCAAAGAATAGCAAGAAGAGATAAAAAAGCCTTCCTCAGCTATCAATGCAAAGAAATAGGGGAAAACAACAGAATGGGAAAGACTAGGCATCTCTTCAAGAAAATAAGAAATACCAAAGGAACATTTCATGCAAAGATAGGCTCAATAAAGGACAGAAATGGTATGGACCTAACAGAAGCAGAAGATATTAAGAGGAGATGGCAAGAATGCACAGAATAACTGTACAAAAAAGATCTTCACGACCCAGGTAATCATGATGGTGTGATCCCTGACCTAGAGCCAGACATCCTGGAATGTGAAGTCAACTGGGCCTTAGAAAGCATCACTATGAACAAAGCTAGTGGAGGTGATGAAATTCCAGTTGAGCTATTCCAAATCCTGAAAGATGATGCTGTGAAAGTGCTGCACTTAATATGCCAGCAAATTTGGAAAACTCAGCAGTGGCCACAGGACTAGAAAAGGTCAGTTTTCATTCCAATCCCAAAGAAAGGCAATGCCAAAGAATACTCAAACTACTGCACAATTGCACACATCTCCCACGCTAGTAAAGTAATGCTCAAAATTCTCCAAGCCAGGCTTCAGCAATACGTGAACCATGAAATTCCTGATGTTCAAGTTGGTTTTAGAAAAGGCAGAGGAACCAGAGATCAAATTGCCAACATCCACTGGATTATGGAAAAAGCAAGAGAGTTCCAGAAAAGCATCTATTTCTGCTTTATTGACTATGCCAAAGCCTTTGACTGTGTGGATCACAATAAACTGTGGAAAATTCTGAAAGAGATGGGAATACCAGACCACCTGATCTAACTCTTAAGAAATTTGTATGCATGTCTGGAAGCAACAGTTAGAACTGGACATGGAACAACAGACTGGTTTCAAATAGGAAAAGGAGTTCGTCAAGGCTGTATATTGTCACCCTGTTTATTTAACTTCTATGCAGAGTACATGATGAGAAACGCTGGACTGGAAGAAACACAAGCTGGAATCAAGATTGCCAGGAGAAATATCAATAACCTCAGATATGCAGATGACACCACCCTTATGGCAGAAAGTGAAGAGGAACTCAAAAGCCTCTTGATGAAAGTGAAAGAGGAGAGTGAAAAAGTTGGCTTAAAGCTCAACATTCAGAAAACGAAGATCATGGCCTCCAGTACCATCACTTCATGGGAAATTGATGGGGAAACAGTGGAAACAGTGTAAGACTTTGTTTTTCTGGGCTCCAAAATCACTACAGATGGTGGCTGCAGCCATGAAATTAAAAGATGCTTACTCTTTGGAAGGAATGTTATGACCAACCTAGATAGCATATTCAAAAGCAGAGACATTACTTTGCCAACAAAGGTCCGTCTAGTCAAGGCTGTGGTTTTTCCTGTGGTCATGTATGGATGTGAGAGTTGGACTGTGAAGAAGGCTGAGCGCCGAAGAACTGATGCTTTTGAACTGTGGTGTTGGAGAAGACTCTTGAGAGTCCCTTGGCCTGCAAGGAGATCCAACCAGTCCATTCTGAAGATCAGCCCTGGGATTTCTTTGGAAGGACTGATGCTAAAGCTGAAACTCCAGTACTTTGGCCACTTCATGCGAAGAGTTGACTCATTGGAAAAGACTCTGATGCTGGGAGGGATTGGGGGCAAGAGGAGAAGGGGACGACAGAGGATGAGATGGCTGGATGGCATCACTGACTCGATGGACGTGAGTCTGAGTGAACTCCGGGAGTTGGTGATGGACAGGGAGGCCTGGCGTGCTGCAGTTCATGGGGTCGCCAAGAGTCGGACATGACTGAGTGACTGATCTGATCTGTGCTGGGTTTTCACTGCTTCATATGGGCTTCTCTAGTTGCAGTGAATGGGTGCTACTCTTCTTCTCTGTGACCTTCTCTTGAGGTGACTTCTCTTGGAGCAAAGGCTCTAGGGTTCATTTGCTTAGTTGCTCTGTGGCATGTGGGATCTTAGTTCCCAGATCAGGGATCGAGCCTGTGTCCCTGCACTGCTGGATGTATCTTAACCACTGGACCACCAGGGAAGTCCCTCTAAGAATAATTTTGAAAGGACAAACAAAAATATATTTTATAAACATCATCAGAAAGATTTGAGAAGCAATTGAATATATGAAACAAGAATCGTTTGCTATAGAAAAATTCCAGCAGAACATGAAATACCACTTGGAAATTAAAACTATAGCTACAAAATTCAACACTCAATAAAAGAACTGAAAAGTCAAATTGAGATACACTTTTACAATGTTGAGCAGAAATACAGTAAAGGACACCATTAAGGGCTGGCAAGAGTGTAGAGCGATTCAAACTTTTACATCGCTTGTAGGAGTGTTTATTGATACAGCCATTTTGGAAAACTCTGTGGCAGAATTTACCAAAAGCTAAATATCTGCCTACCTCATGAACTGGCAACTCTACTCCAAGGCATATGCCCAACAGATGTGAGACTTCTGGCCACCAAAAGACATGGACAACAGTGTTCATAGTATTATTCAGAACAGCCCCTGACTGGAAGCAACCCTAAGGTCCTTCGTTTGTATCCAATAATTTGGGTAGACAAACTGCGATATCATCACAAAATGGAATACAATGCAGCAGTGAAAAGAACAAACTACTGATAAAAGCAAAACATAGTTAAATTCCAAAAACATAACGTTGATTGCAAGAAGCCAGACATCAAAGAGTATATAGTGTGAAATGACATTTACAGAAAGTTCTAGAAGAGCAGAACAGCTCTGTGGTGATAAGATCAGAACAGTGGTTATCTTTGGAGGAAGGTATGGAACAGGAGTCGGACATGAGGAAGTCTTTAGGCATGCTGGAAATGTTCTAGTATGGTATCTGGTTAGTGATTACATGGGTGAGTACATATGAAGCAAATTAAGATCTACACCTAAGATGTGTGCAGTTTAGTGCATATCAGTTATACCTCAAAAACAGGCAAACAAAATCTAGGGAGTGTGAAACAAAATATGAGACGGTTAGGAAGACCAAGATCTTACTAAGTTACAGAAATGGAAAAGAAAACATAGAGGGGAGGAAATTAAAGATACATTAGAAAAATAACTTTAGAGCTAAAGAATAACCAGTTCATACTGAATAGGTTTATTGAGTATCTAGCACAATGAATGAGCACACTTCCAAGTTTATGCATAGTTTGTGAAAGTTCAGAACACCAAGGATAGGAAAAGATTCTAAAAGCTTGTACACATTACAAAAAGTATATAAAGTTTCAGCTTTAAGTTTTATATACAGCCAAACTGTCGAGGAAGTATGTGAACTGATTAAAGACTTTTTTAGATATGCAAGAATTCAAAACCTTATCTCCTGCTTGACCCTTTTGTAAGAGATTACTTAAGGGTGTACTCTAGCAACCAAAGGAAATACAGAGAGACACCACTGTCGCTAACCTCACCATAATTTATTGATGTATATATGTAATATTCATATCATTAGAAAACTATATCTATGCAACCTGCCCCCGCCGCCCCCACCTTCCCCCCCTCCCCACCCCCAACACATACACACACACACACACATTTTTAAGTTGCATAGTTTTTCAAAATTATTTTCTGAGTAAACAAGCCAAAAGGGAGATCACTGTATCTGTCTCTCCTTCCATGTTGCTCAGGCACACACACACACACACACACACACACACACACACACAAGAAAACTATATCTATTAATATAATTAATATAATAAAAATCAAATTATCTCTGAAAGACCATCCAAGTTTCAGAAATCCCTGTAGGGTTGGCTGAAGCATTTTGTGAGATGGCATCACAGCCCACCCTCTCCATCTGCCCAGTCCCGATTCCTTCCCTTTTTTCTCCTCCTTCATTCCCTTCCACCTTCTTCATTCCCTTCCACAGATGTTGATGTTGAGAAAACTCCCAAAGAAACTCTTGCATACTAATTTCATCTTAGAGCATGCTTCTGTGGGAACCCAACCTGCAAAAAAATTGTCAGAAAGTTGGGAAGAGAAAATAGGGATATTATTTAAAGATGTGAAAGTAGCCAATAAAAGATTGAAAAATAGTGGTTTGTCTATACACTAGGAGGAAAGGGGACACTTTCTGCCAGAACTGAAATGGAGTTCAAGTGGATAAACCTCTAAAGATTCATTTTGTCTAAGGAAGAAGCCCTGAAGAGGCAAAAGAGGAAAGAACGGGAGTTAGGAATGGCTCTTCCTCAGGAACAGATGACTTTGAAGGATGTGGCCATCAAATTCATGCATGAGGAGTGGGAATGCCTGGACCCTGCTCAGAGGGCCTTGTTCAGGAATGTACTGTGGGAGACCTACAGGAACTTGATCTCTGTGGAGACCTCTCATATACATGTGTCAAGAACTTACAACTGAAAGCAGACACTGATAGAAGACAAGTATTCCAAATGGTGATTTTGCCTAGATACTAAAGGAACAAAAAGAGACATCTTTACCTCAGAGACGTAGAGGAAAATATATCACTTTGTGTCTTACCATTAACAGGCATTGCTTGACAGTGGACTTAACCCCAGCCACCTAAATGAAAGCATCAAGTTCTAACCACTGAGCTTCCAGGGAATTCCAAGATGCAGATGTTATCTTGGTTGCACTGTTCTACTTCTTTGATCTATGGAAACAAACAACAAGTTAGGCAAGATATTGTGCGATTAAAATATTGCAAGGTCTTCTAGGGCTGAAGTGAGTAGAGCTTGGGGGTTTCTTTAAGGTTGAAGTGAAAGTGTTGGTTATTCAGCCGAGTCTGACTCTTTGCAATCTCATGGACTGTAGCCTGCCAGGCTCCTCTGTCCATGGGATTCCTCAGGTGAGAATACTGAAGAAGAGAAAAGGGTGCTTCCTGCACTTTCCTTTGAGGAGCCTTTTTCTGCCCAAAGCTGTCTACAAATCCCCACTTGTTAGAACATGATTCTATTTCTATGGGAACATAGGTGAATGGCTATTTTCTGCAACATTTCATGCTGAGATAGGGTGCTATATTCTCAAACTGGAAAATATCCATGTGGACCTGTAGCATCTTTTTTTTTTTTTTTTCTCCTTACTGAGGGGTAATTGCTTTATAATGTCGTGGTGATCTCTGATGTACATTAGCATGAATCAGTCACAATTCTATGTGTCCCCTCCTTCATAACCCTGCCTCCCTCACCCCCATTCCACTCTTCTAGGTCATCCCAGAGTGCCAGAATGGGCTCCCTGTGTTATAGAGTGGCTTCCCACTGGCTATTTTATACATTGTAGTGCTGCTTTCAATGCTGCTTTCTCAATTAATCCTAGCCTCCCCCTCCCGGGCCGTGTCCACAGATGTGTTCTCTACATCTGTGTCTCCATTCCTTCTCTGTAAATAGGTTCACCAGCACTGCTGTACTAGATTCCTTATGTGTGTGTGTGTGTGTGTGTTGGTGTATGATATTTGTTTTCTCTTTTTGAATTCACTCTGTATGACAGGCTCTGGGCTTGTCCACCTCACTACAATTGACTCAAACTCATTCCTTTTTATGGCTGAGATGAGAAATGCTGGGCTGGAAGAAGCACAAGCTGGAATCAAGATTGCTGGGAGAAATATCAATAACCTCAGATATGCAGATAACACCACCCTTATGGCAGAAAGTGAAAAGGAACTAAAAAGCCTCTTGATGAAAGTGAAAGAGGAGAGTGAAAAAGTTGGCTTAAAGCTCAACATTCAGAAAACTAAGATCATGGCATCTGGTCTCATCACTTCATGGGAAATAGATGGGGAAACAGTGGAAACAGTGTCAGACTTTATTTTTCTGGGCTCCAAAATCACTGCAGATGGTGATTGCAGCCATGAAATTAAAAGACGCTTACTCTTTGGAAAGAAAGTTATGACCAACCTAGATAGCATATTAAAAAGCAGAGATATTACTTTGCCAACAAAGGTCTGTCTAGTCAAGGCCATGGTTTTTTCAGTGGTCATGTATGGATGTTAGAGTTGGACTGGGAAGAAAGCTGAGCATCAAAGAATTGATTATTTTGCACTGTGGTGCTGGAGAAGACTCTTGAGAGTCCCTTGGACTGCAAGGAGATCCAGCCAGTCCATCCCAAAGGAGACCAGTCCTGGGTGTTCATTGGAAGGACTGATGCTGAAGCTGAAACTCCAGTACTTTGGCCACCTCATGCGAAGAGCTGAGTCATTGGAAAAGACCCTGATACTGGGGGGAATTGGGAGCAGGAGGAAAAGGGGATGACAGAGGATGAGATTGCTGGATGGCTTCACCGACTCGATACACGTGAGTTTGAGTGAACTCCGGGAGTTGGTGATGGACAGGGAGGCCTGGTGTGCTGCGATTCAAGGGGTCACAAAGAGTCGGACATGACTGAACGACTGAACTGAACTGAACTGAAAGTTCCATTGTATTTATGTACCACATCTTCTTCATGCATTCATCTGTCACTGGACATCTGGGTTTCTCCCATGTACTGACTATTGTGTAGCATCTCTTTAATACCAGATTTTTCCAAGAGAATGCACTGGTCATAGCAAACACCCTCTTCCAACAACACAAGAGAAGACTCAGAACATGGATATCACCAGATGGTCAATACCAAACTCAGACTGATTATATCCTTTGCAGCCAAAGATGGAGAAGCTCTATATAGTCAGTAAAAATAAGAGTGGGAGCTGACTGTGACTCAGATAATGAACTCCTTATTGCCAAATTCAGACTTAAAATGAAGAAAGTAGGGAAAACCACTAGACCATTCAGGTGTGATCTAAATTAAATCCCCAATGATTATACAGTGGGAATGACAAACATATTCAAGGGATTAGATCTGAAAGAGTACCCGAAGAACTATATTTAGAGGTTCGTGACATTGTACAGGAGGCAGTGACCAAGACCACCTCAAAGAAAAGAAAATGCAAAAAGGCAAAATGGTTGTCTGAGGAAGCCTCAGAAATAGATGAGAAAAGAAGACAAGTGAAAGACAAAGGAGAAAATGAAAGATATACCCATTTGAATGCAGAGTTCCAAAGAATAGCAAGGAGAGATAAGAGATCCTTCCTTGGTGATCAATACAAAGAAATAGAGGAAAACCATAGAAAGGGAAAGACTAGAGATCTCTTCAAGAAAGTTAGAGATACCAAGGGAACATTTCATGCAAAGATGGGGACAATAAAGAACATAAATGGCATGGACCTAACAGAAGCAGAAGATATTAAGAGGTGGAAAGAATACACAGAACAACCATACAAAAGAGATCTTCTTGACCCAGATTACCATGATGGTGTGATCAATCACCTAGAACAAGACCTCCTAGAATGCAAAGTCATGTGGGCCTTAGGAAGCATCACTATAAACAAAGCTAGCAGAGGTTATGGAATTTCAGTTGAGCTATTTCAAATCATAAAAGATGATGCTGTGAAAGTGCTGCACTCAATATGCCAGCAAATTTGGAAAACTCAGCAGTGGCCACAGGACTGGAAAAGGTCAGTTTTCATTCCAATCCCTAAGAAGAGCAATGCCAAAGAATGGTAAAATTACCACATCAGTTCAGTTCAGTCGCTCAGTCGTGTCCGACTCTGTGACCCAATGAACCGAAGCACGCCAGGCCTCCCTGTCCATCACCAACTCCTAGAGTTCACCCAAACCCATGTCCATCGAGTAGGTAATGCCATCCAGCCATCTCATCCTCTGTCATCCCCTTCTCCTCCTGCCCTCAATCCCTCCCAGCATCAGGGTCTTTTCAAATGAGTAAACTCTTCGTATCAGGTGGTCAAATTATTGGAGTTTCAGCTTCAACATAAGTTCTTCCAATGAACACCCAGGACTGATTTCCTTTAGGATGGACTGGTTTTATTTCCTTGCAGTCCAAGGGACTCTCAAGGGTCTTCTCCAACACCACAGTTCAAAAGCATCAATTCTTCTGTGCTCAGCTTTCTTTATAGTCCAACTCTCACCTCCATATATGACCACTGGAAAAACCATAGCCTTGACCACATAATTGCACTCATTTCACATGCCATCAAAGTAATGCTCAAAATTCTCTAAGCCGGGCTTCAACAGTACATGAAACATGAAATTTCAGATGTCCAAGCTGGATTTAGAAAAGGCAGAGGAACCAGAGATCAAATTGTCAACATCCTTTGGATCATCAAAAAAGCAAGAGAGTTACAGAAAAACATCTGCTTATCCTTATTGATTACAGCAAAGCCTTTGACTGTGCAGATCAAAACAAACTGTGGAAAATTCTTCAAGAGATGGGAAAACCAGACCACCTTACCTGCCTCTGAGAAATATGTATGCAGGACAAGAGGTAACAGTTAGAACTGGACATGAAACAACAGACTGGTTCCAAATTGGGAAAGGTGTACATCAAGGGTGTATTCTGTCACCCTGCTTATTTAACTTATATGCAGAGTACATCATGTGAAATGCTGAAATCAAGATTTCTGGGAGTAATATAAATAACCTCAGATATGCAGATGATACTACCCTTATGGCAGAACGTGAGGAACTAAAGAGCCTCTTGATAAAATTGAAAGAAGCAAGTGAAAAAGCTTTCTTAAAACTTAACATTCAAAAAATAAAGGTCATGGCATCCAGTCCCATCAATTTACGGCAAACAGATGGGGGAAACAATGACAATAGAGATAAACTTTATTTTCTTGGGCTCCAAAATCACGGCAGATGGTGACTGCAGTGATGAAATTAAAAGACGCTTGCTCCTGGGAAGAAAATTTATGACCAAACTAGACAGCATATTAAAAAGCAGAGACATTACTTTGCCAACAAAGGTCTGTCTAGTCAAAGCTATGACTTTTTCAGTAGTCATCTGTGGATGTGAAATTTGGACTATAAAGAAATCTGAGTGCCGAAGAATTGATGCTTTTGATCTGTGATGTTGGAGAGGATTCTTGTGAGTCCCTTGGCCTACAAGGAGATCAAACAAGTGCATCCTAAAGGAAATTAGTCCTGAATAGTCATTGGAAGGACTGATGCTGAAACTGAAATTCCAATACATTGGCCACCTGATGCAAATAGCCAACTCATTGGAAAAGACCCTGATGCTGGGAAAGATTGAGGGCAGGAGGAGAAGGGGATGACAGAGGATGAGATGGTTGGATGGCATCACCAATGCGATGGACATGAGTTTGAGCAAGTTCTGGGAGTTGGTGATGGACAGGGAAACCTGGCATGCTTCAGTCCATGGCTTTGCAGAGTCAGACACAACTGAGTGACTAAACTGATGAGGGTACATGAGTGCCTACTTAAATGGTCCCCAAACATTAGGTTATGTTCTCATCCAAATCTGACTGCTCTTCCTAAATTCTGTACACTATATTTTCCATTTGAATTCGTCTGTCAAGAACTGGCTGCAAACTCTTCGCCACTACCATCACCAGGTCAGTGTGGACACTCAACACAGTTCTATTTTACCATCTGAGTGATGGTTGACTTCACTGGACAAGCAGCACAGATGACCACATCACAGTTACCCCCACAACCCTTTCATAAATGCCACTCATATAACCATGCCATCACAAATGCATCTAATACGTTAAATTCACAACTTACCTTGCTCACATCACCTCAGCAGTTCGACAATTGGACCATGTGAATGAAAATCACTGAATTTACTAGGATGTTTGTGTTTTCTTATCTCCACAATTTACATCAAGAAAATGTAGCCTGAAGTAACAGAAATAACACGACATGTTTTGTTTAGGATGTTGATTTTAAGTCAGCATGAGCTGAAGTCCAGATTTAGTTTTTATCTGCTCTTTAAGGATGTCCATGTTGCCACTCCCAGTCTTTGGATAATGCCCAAGTACTTCTCAGTTCTTGAAAATGCCTCAAAGTTTAGCTTATTTCCTAAATTTACATCCAAAGAACTATGAGCTTGAAAGCAATATTTCACTGACTAAAAACTCTTCTCTATGTGTAGTTTATCCTGGATTGTAAAACAACTATATAAAAATTGTATCATCGGTTCCGAACGCTATTTTTGTAATCTACTCTGAGAGAATTCATGTTTAAAAATAAAATAAAATAATGCTCAAAACTTCGGGGGTAGAAAGTGGCAGACTGTGTCATCCACGGGCTCTTTCTAGCCTGCCAGCTTTATCCAACTAACAGAGACTCAGAGGAAATGAAGAAGAGAAGGTTTAAAGTTAACAAAATGTGTACGGTCAGAAGATATTAGAAAGGTGGCTAAGATGTTAAGGCAGAAACCCTATGTACAGCAAAGAAAGTCAAAGTATTTTCAGATAATAATGCCCAGGGTGTGACAGTACGGTTCATATAATGGGAGGAGTCTATTAGAGTCATGCCCCTTTTCGTTAGGCTGAAAACTTCTCACAAGGTTTTCTTCTTTAAGATTTTGGATGTCAGGCACTTGGGAAGGTGGCTGTTTCTTGAAACTCACTCGAAACATAGATGAAACATTTTTATTGTACATGTTTGTGTAAATCTAGCAGCTGTAAATCTGACCGAATTATCAAGGCATTTTTATTTCTATATACACTGTCTTCTCCTGTTACTTTAATATGAAAACTCACTTGTGTTCTCTTCCAGGGTAGAATTTTACATACTATTTTTTTTAGATGAAAGGACATTTTTTCCTGATGAACCTAAGCTAAGACTAAGAATTAAACTATTTAACAAGGAGGATTTTTAAAAAGGATAGCTATTTACTTAACCCCCAAATTTGAGGAAAAATAGATGAATACACAGGGCAGTAAACTCTATTGCAAGAAACTGCTCTCCCTGTTCCAGAGACTCCTTATTACACAAAGGCTTTGAAGAGCACTTTAACAACTCCACTTTACAGATGTCACTTCTGCTTTCCTTTAATGCATTTCAGGGTCATGCTAGATGGCAACTGCCACTCGAGTGATGTATGCAAACACCTCCTGTCCTATGTGGTGTTAACAGATGTGTAACAAAGCTTTCAGACCACTGCCAACAGGAATAACTACACTGTGAAGTGGGAAGCACAACAGTCCCTTGACAAATGCTTATACAATGAACAAAGGAGTTTTAGAACTTAGATACTGTCTAGTCCACCACTTAATTTGGCCAAGGTCATACTGTTTGAAAGAATTAAGAATCAAGATCTACATTCTCATTTCAAAGATAGTTTCATTATTCCAGGCTGGTCAGCTATCAACTGAAGACATAAATTTTTCTCCTATGCCCTTTATTCTCATTTCTCCTCTAGCACCTTGCATCAATTTATTCAGTTTTTTAGCTTGGAGATTTTTCCCAGTAAGATTACTTCAACCAAATATACAGCCATCACTCTGCTGTCCACTCATCCTTCCTAGAGGTTCTCTTGAATTTTACTTTCATAGTATAAATTTCCACTTTCAATAAGAAGTACACGTACCTCTTGTCACAGTCTCCTCATCTCACTCTGTCATTGTTGTAAAGTTGCTAAGTTGTGTCTGACCCTCTGTGACCCCATGAACTGCAGCACACCAAGCTTGCCTGCCCTTCACTGTGTCCCAGAGTTTGCTGAAACTCATGTACATTCAGTCAGTGATGCCATTCAACCATCCCCTATGTCATCCCCTTCTCCTCCTGCCCTCAGTCTTTCCCAGCATCAGGGCCTTTTCCAATGAGTTGACTCTTTGCATCAGGTGGCCAAAGTACTTGAGCTCCAGCTTAAGCATCAGTCCTTCCAATGAATATTCTGGATTGGTTTTCTTTAGAACTGACTGGTTTGATCTCCTTGCAGTCCAAGGGACTCTCAATAGTCTTGTCCAGCACCATAGTTTGACAGGATCAATTCTTTGGCGCTCAGCGTTCTTTATGGTCCAACACTCACATCTGTGCTTGATCAGTGGAAAAACTATAGCTTTGACTAGATGGTCCTTTATTGCAAAGTGATGTCTATACTTTTTCATACACTGTCTAGGTTTGTCACAGCTTTTCTTCCCAGGAGCAGTGTCTTTTAATTTCACTGTCTGCAGTGATTTTGGAGCACAAGAAAATAAAGTCTGTCACTGTTTCCTTTTTTTCCCCATCTATTTGCCATGAAGTGATGGGACTGATTTTAGTTTTTGGAATGTTGAGTTTTAAGCCTCATCTCCCTACCTCCCTCTTATCTTGGGTGGTGCCCACGACTGCATCTTCCATTCTGCTCTTCAATTGACAACCTGGACTTGTTCCCATAACTCTAGTTCTGAACTTTCTCAGTTCCAAAATCATGTCTCCAGGTGTTTCCAAAATATTTTTATATCTTTCTGTCCTCAAACTCAGTGTGTCCAAAATTATGCCATCTCTCCTTCCATATATTTTACTC
This sequence comes from Bos indicus, assembly GCF_029378745.1. Classification (NCBI taxonomy): domain Eukaryota; kingdom Metazoa; phylum Chordata; class Mammalia; order Artiodactyla; family Bovidae; genus Bos; species Bos indicus. The sequence goes on from NC_091789.1 coordinate 40,817,209, forward strand.
AACTTCCTAAGACTATCATCACTTTTACATTAAGTCCACAGCTTTGGTTACCTGAGTCCTCCTCTACTTTTACCTAGTCCTACTGATTTTTAAACAAATCTTTATGCTCCTTTATCTTGTGGTTCGCCAAAAAACCACCAGAAACTAGGTTTTCATCCATCTCCCCAACTCATCTTCTTTCTTAAATGTCTACATCATGTTAATCTGTTGTTCAAAAAGTCTTTTACTTTTCTTTATTAAATCCCACAGCTAGAGTACACATCCTCCACGTGCTCACAGCCTGACCACTTTCAATGCTGATTCAAGCCCAGTCTCTTCAATCAAGCTCTCTGTTACTGTTCTTGGATTTACTATCTATACAATATGATTGTTGGTGCTCAACTGACAGCTGTTTTATATTTTTAAATATAAATTTATTTATTTTAATTGGAGGCTAATTACTTTACAATATTGTATTGGTTTTGCCATATGTCAACATGAATCCACCATGGGTGTACACATGTTCCCCATCTTGAACCCCCTTCCCACCTCCATCCCCATACCATCCCTCTGGGTCATCCCACTGCACCAGGCCCGAGCATCTTGTATCATGCATCGAACCTGGTCTTGTGATTCATTTCACATTTGATATTATACATGTTTCAATGTCATTCTCCCAAATCATCCCACCCTCGCCCTCTCCCACAGACTCCAAAAGACTGTTCTATACATCTGTGTCTCTTTTGCTGTCTCACATACAGGGTTATCATTACTATCTTTCTAAATTCCATATATATGCTTTAGTATACTATATTGGTGTTTTTCTTTCTGGTTTACTTCACTCTGTATAATGGGCTCCAGTTTCATCTACCTCATTAGAACTGATTCAAATGTATTCTTTTTAATGGCTGAGTAATACTCCATTGTGTATATGTACCACAGCTTTCTTATCCATTCATCTGCTGATGGGCATCTAGGTTGCTTCCATGTCCTGGCTATTATAAACAGTGCTGTGATGAACACTGGGGTACACGTGTCTCTTTCAGTTCTGGTTTCCTCAGAGTGTATGCCCAGCAGTGGGACTGCTGAGTCATAAGGCAGTTCCATTTCCAATTTTTAAGGAATCTCCACACTCTTCTCCACAGTGGCTGTACTAGTTTGCATTCCCATCAAAAGTGTAAGAGGGTTCCCTTTTCTCCACATCCTCTCCAGCATTTATTGTTTGTAGACTTTCGGATACCAGCCATTCTGACTGGCATGAAATGGCACCTCACTGTGGTTTTTATTTGCATTTCTCTGGTATTGAGTGATGTTGAACATCTTTTCATGTGTTTGTTAGCCATCTGTATGTCTTCTTTGGAGAAATGTCTATTTAGTTCTTTGGCCCATTTTTTGATTGGGTCATTTATTTTTCTGAAATTGAGCTGCAGGTGTTGCTTGTATATTTTTGAGATTAGTTGTTTGTCAGTTGCTTCATTTGCTATTATTTCTTCCCATTCTGAAGGCCGTCTTTTCACCTTGCTTATAGTTTTCTTTGTTGTGCAGAAGCTTTTAATTTTAATTAGGTCCCATTTGTTTATTTTTGCTTTTATTTCCAATATTCTGGGAGATGGGTCATAGAGGATCCTGCTGTGATTTATGTCAGGGAGTGTTTTGCCTATGTTCTCCTCTAGGAGTTTTATAGTTTCTGATCTTACGTTGAGATCTTTAATCCATTTTGAGTTTATTTTTATGTATGGTGTTAGAAAAAAGTCAAATAAATAACATAACTCTACATCTAAAGCAACTAGAAAAGGAAGAAATGAAAAAATGAAGAAATCTTAAAATAAGATTTATTTTAAGAAAGAAATCTTAAAAACTAGGGCAGAAACAAATGCAAAAGAAACAAAAGAGACCATAGTAAAAATCAACAAAGCCAAAAGCTGGTTCTTTGAAAGAATAACTAAAATTGACAAACCATTAGCCAGACTCATCAAGAAACAAAGGGAGAAAAATCAAATCAATAAAATTAGAAATGAAAATGGAGAGATCACAACAGACAACACAGAAATACAAAGGATCATAAGAGACTACTATCAGCAATTATATGCCAATAAAATGGACAACTTGGAAGAAATGGACAAATTCTTAGAAAAGTACAACTTTCCAAAACTGAACCAGGAAGAAATAGAAAATCTTAACAGACCCATCACAAGCATGGAAATTGAAACTGTAATCAGAAATCTTCCAGCAAACAAAAGCCCAGGTCCAAACGGCTTCACAGCTGAACTGCCAAAACTTTAGAGAAGAGCTAACACCTATCCTACTCAAACTCTTCCAGAAAATTGCAGAGGAAGGTAAACTTCCAAACTCATTCTATGAGGCCACCATCACCCTAATACCAAAACCTGACAAAGATGCCACAAAAAAAGAAAACTACAGGCCAATATCACTGATGAACATAGATGCAAAAATCCTTAACAAAATTCTAGCAATCAGAATCCAACAACACATTAAAAAGTTCATACACCATGACCAAGTAGACTTTATCCCAGGGATGCAAGGATTCTTCAATATCCACAAACCAATGTATTACACCACATTAACAAATTGAAAAATAAAAACCATATGATTATCTCAACAGATGCAGAGACAGCCTTTGACACAAGTCAACATCCATTTATGATAAAAACTCTCCAGAAATCAGGAATAGAAGGAGCATATCTCAACATAATAAAAGCTATATATGACAAAACCACAGCAAACATTATCCTCAATGGTGAAATATTAAAAGCATTTCCCCTAAAGTCAGGAACAAGACAAGGGTGCCCACTTTCACCACTGCTATTAAACATAGGTTTGAAAGTTTTGGTCACAGCAATCAGAGCAGAAAAAGAAATAAACAGAATCCAAATTGGAAAAGAAGAAGTAAATCTCTCACTGTTTGCAGATGACATGATCCTCTACATAGAAAATCCTAAAGACTCCACCAGAAAATTACTAGAGTTAATCAATGAATATAGTAAAGTTGCAGGATATAAAACCAACACACAGAAATCCCTTGCATTCCTATACACTAATAATGAGAAAATAGAAACAGAAATTAAGGAAACAATTCCATTCCCCAATGCAACAAAAAGAATAAAATACTTAGGAATATATCTACCTAAGGAAACTAAAGACCTATATATCAGTTCAGTTCAGTTGCTCAGTCGTGTCCGACTCTTTGTGACCCCATGAATCACAGCACGCCAGGCCTCCCTGTCCATCACCAACTCCTGGAGTTCACTCAGACTCATGTCCATCGAGTCAGTGATGCCATTCAGCCATCTCATCCTCTGTCGTCCCCTTCTCCTCCTGTCCCCAATCCCTCCCAGCATCAAAGTCTTTTCCAGTGAGTCAACTCTTCACATGAGGTGGCCAAAGTACTGGAGTTTCAGCTTCAGCATCATTCCTTCCAAAGAAATCTCATGGCTGATCTCCTTCAGAATGGATTGGTTGGATCTCCTTGTAGTCCAAGGGACTCTCAAGAGTCTTCTACAACACCACAGTTCAAAAGCATCAATTCTTCGGCACTCAAAAAGCACGGGCGGCTGCAACCGGCACACTAAAGAGAGGGCGGCTGCCACCAGCACACTAAAACACGGCCAAGAGGAGCTACCCATGTCCGAGGTCAGGGGTGGTGACTGGGAGGAGCTACCCTGCGTCCAAGGTCGGGGTGACAGCCGAGAGGAGCTACCCTGCGTCCAAGGTCAGGGGCGGTGGCCGGGAGGAGCTACCTGATGCCCCCACGCCTGAGGCCAGGGGTGGTGGCCAGGAGGAGCTACCCCACACCGGAGGCCAGGGGCGGCAGCTGGGAAGACCAACCCCACATCCAAGGAGCATGGGCGCAGGTGGGCCTAGAGGAGCTATCCCACATTGAAGGTCAGGAAGGGTGGTGGTCCAGAGATACCCCTCGTCCAAGGTAAGGAGCAATGGCTGCGCTTTGCTGGAGCAGCCGTGAAGAGATAACCCACGCCCAAGGTAAGAGAAACCCAAGTAAGACAGTAGGTGTTGCAAGAAGGCACCAGAGGGCAGACACACTGAAACCATACTCGCAGAAAACTAGTCAGTCTAATCACACTAGGATCACAGCCTTGTCTAACTCAATGAAACTAAGCCATGCCTGTGGAGCAACACAAGACCGGCGGGTCATGGTGGAGAGATCTGACAGAATGTGGTCCACTGGAGAAGGGAATGGCAAACCACTTCAGTATTCTTGCCTTGAGAACCTCATGAACAGTATGAAAAGGCAAAATGATAGGATACTGAAAGAGAAACTCCCCAGGTCAGTAGGTGCCCAATATGCTACTGGAGATCAGTGGAGAAATAACTCCAGAAAGAATGAAGGGATGGAGCCAAAGCAAAAAGAATACCCAGCTGTGGATATGACTGGTGATAGAAGCAAGGTCTGATGCTGTAAAGAGCAATATTGCATAGGAACCTGGAATGTCAGGTCCATGAATCAAGGCAAATTGGAAATGGTCAAACAAGAGATGGCAAGAGTGAATGTTGACATTCTAGGAATCAGCGAACTAAAATGGACTGGAATGGGTGAATTTAATTCAGATGACCATTATATCTACTACTGTGGGCAGGAATCCCTCAGAAGAAATGTAGTAGCCATCATGGTCAACCAAAGAGTCTGAAATCCAGAACTTGGATGCAATCTCAAAAACGAAAGAATGATCTCTGTTCATTTCTAAGGCAAACCATTCAATATCACAGTAATCCAAGACCTATATATAGAAAACTATAAAACACTCGTGAAAGAAATAAAAGAGGACACTAATGGATGGAGAAATATACCATGTTCATGGATGGGAAGAATCAATATAGTGAAAATTAGTATACTACCCAAAGCAATCTATAGAGTCAATGCAATCCCTATCAAGCTACCGACAGTATTTTTCACAGAGCTAGAACAAATAATTTCACAATTTATGTGGAAATACAAAAAAACCTCGAATAGCCAAAGCAATCTTGAGAAAGAAGAATGGAACTGGGGGAATCAACCTGCCTGACTTCAGGCTCTACTACAAAGTCACAGTCATCAAGACAGTATGGTACTGGTACAAAGACAGATATATAGATCAATAGAACAAAATAGAAAGCCCAGAGATAAATCCACGCACCTATGGACACCGTATCTTTGGCAAAGGAGTCAGGAATATATAATGGAGAAAAGACAATCTCTTTAACAAGTGGTGCTAGGAAAACTGGTCAACCACTTGTAAAAGAATGAAACTAGAACACTTTCTAACTCCATGTCTTGGCTATTGAAAACAGTGCTGCAGTGAATATTGTAGTGCATGTATCTTTGCATTTAGAGTTGTCTCCAGATACGTACCAAGGAGTAGGACTTCTGGATCATCTGTTTTTAGCAACTGAGTTTTAACTCAGAAAATCTTCCAGGATGACCCATTGATGTATCTCACTTTAAATTGAATTGTTTAAAATTGAGAAGCTTCTTCCATTTCATTTTTATTTTTTTAAAGAACAACAAATTTTAAAGAGTGGCTCTTGCAAAACATAAAAATAACTCCTCCAACACTTTTTGAGAGTTTTCAAGCTGCAAAGGCACTTACTTTATGCCCCATAGACTTGACCTTAACACTCTAGAGTGTTACTGCCTTCAGTTGACTCCAGTGTATGAAAAGCAATTCTTCACATTTTATCAGCTTTTGACAATAGGCACTTATGGGCCTGAGTGATCTAAAATAGATTAGCAAGGTTCTAAAATAATTTAATGAATAATAGAGCACTTTAAATTTTATTTTGTTTTTTAATTCACTTAACTGCAATCCATTTAGCAGCTGAAACACTCCCTCCTGAACATATTGGAAGGAATAATATGTTGAGGTTTTATTAATTTATTACATTTCAGTTCATTTATCATTTATTCATTTTATTAATTTATTCACTGAATTGAGTTTCACCTTATAAACATTGTCAATAACTTTGTGGGGCTCTATGTGCAACAAAATAAATTTTCAGCAGGTTATCCAGGGAATTTGGAATCTATGAATAAGAACACCACGTATAATGAAAAAGTACAGTTCGCATTTCAAAGAACATAAGATGTCAGGGATGCACTCAAGAAATTTGATTCCATCTCCCTTGGAAGGTAGTGTTTTTAGAACAATCAAAACTGGTTTGGGAGTATTTTATATTCTTCCCCTTTTGCTATCTTATTTATTAATAAAACTCCCTATCCCTCTCAACATTCAGTCTTTTAAAGAACCTACCTACCCTCTCCTTACTGATCAAAATTACAAAGTTTTTAATGAACTGATTCATACCTGAGTCCCATATGTTCCCAGCTTGACTAACAGGGAGTTGTGTGGGGTTTTGACCATCAAAAAGAAATTTGTAAATAACATTTGGCAGACAATGTTGAGGAAGATCTTTCTTTTCCCATGGAATGGCAAGGTGTTGGCAGTCATCTATGTGGATGTCTGCTCTGGCCTCTTAGAGGGACTTAAGTCTTTTCTAAAAACAATTTCCTGGAGAGGAGCTAAGATGGCGGAGGAGTAGGATGGGGAGAACACTTTCTCTCCCACAAATTCATCAAAAGAACATTTAAACGCTGAGTAAATTCCGCAAAACAACTTCTGAATGCTGGCAGAGGACATCAGGCACCCAGAAAAGCAACTCAAGTCTTCGAAAGGAGGTAGGAAAAAATATAAAAGACAAAAAAAGGGACAAAAGAGGGAGGGACGGAGTTCCGTCCCGGGAAGGGAGTCTTAAAAAGAGAGAAGTTTCCAAACACCAGGAAACCTTCTCACTGCCGAATCTGTGCCGAGCCTTGGAAGCACAGCGGGCAACATAACAGGGAGGAAAAATAAACAAACAATTAAAACCCGCACATTGCAAGCCCTACGGTAACTCCCCCAGCGGAGAAACAGCGCAGACGCCTGCATCCGCCATTAGCAAGTGGGGGCTGGGCAGGGAGGCGCTACGCGGGCTGCATCGCAAGGATCTTGCCTGAATACCCCGAGCGCTATCTGAGCGAAATAATTTGGGCTAGCAAACCAGACTGTGGGGTATCTACCACGTGAAAAGCCAGCCCTAACCTATGACACCGCCAAGCCCGCACATGGAACAAAGGACTGAACAGAGATAGCCGGCGGCAGACCATCCCCCTCCGGTGATAGGCATCCAGAGCCAGAAGCGGACAATAGCAGCCCCAGAGAGACATTATCTATAAAACTGTAAGCAGGCTTCTTTGCTAACTAAAACTTCTTGGGGGTCTGGATGGTTAACATCTGCCTGAGAAGGTGTGCCGGTGCACACCTAGATAACCGAGCGGCGGGGAGGCGATAAGTCGCAGCAATTGTGCGCGCCAAACACCTCATTACTTGAGCTGCTCGGATCTGGGAAGGGCACAAAACACAGGCCCAACCTAGAGTCTGTGCCTCTGAGGACTACCCAAGTACCTGAACCTGAGCGGCTTGGACCTGGGAAGTACAGGCAGCCCAGTGCCGACCGCGGATGGTTCCCAGCAGAGCAACCTAGAGCCTGTGCAGTGTGGGCAGAGAGGCTATACGCGCCGTGAATGGGGGGCAGACCCAGTGTGGCTGAGGCACTGCAAGCACACACCAGTGTTATTTGTTTGTAGCATCCCTCCCTACCTCCCCTCAGCACGACTGAACAAGTGCGCCTAAAAAAAAAAAAAAAAGTGTCCTCCACCATGCCCTTTGTGTCAGGGCAGAAACCAGACACTGAAGAGACCAGCAAACAGAAGAAGCTATAACAGAGGGAACAGCCTTGGAAGCTACAGGCAATAGATTAAAACCCTGTGGTTACTACCAACTACATAGGAAGGGGCCTATAGATCTTGAGAAATATAAGTGGGACCAAGGAACTAGCCAAAAAAGAACTGAACCCACAATACTCACAACAAAACTGGAGAAAGTCCTAGATATATTTTTACTACTTGTACGATCATTCTTTCTTTTTTTTAATTATTCTTTTTTAATTAAAAAAAACTTTTTAAAAGTCCTTTATTATTCCTTTAATTTCCACTTTTACAATCAATTACTTTGCAAAAAAAAAAAAAGACCTTATTTTTTTTAAAGCAAACTTCATATATATATATATTTTATAATTTTTTGACCTTTTTTTTCCTTCTTTTCTTTAACACTGTATTTTTGAAATTCCAAAATCTACTCTAGATTTTTAATTTTTGCTTTTATGTATTTGTTACCAATTTTGTACCTTTAAGAACCCAATCTTCACTACCCATTTTTCACTAGGGAGCAAGATTACTGGCTTAACTGCTCTCTCTCCCTTTGGACTCTCCTTTTTCTCCACCAGGTCGCCTGTGTCTCCTCCCTAACCCCTCTCTACTCTACTCAACTCTGTGAATTTCTGTGTGTTCCAGATGGTGGAAAACACTTAGGGAACTGATTGCTGGCTGGATCTGTCTCCCTCCTTTTCATTCCCCCCATTTATCCTCCTGGCCACCTCTGCCACCTTCCTCCTTCTTCTCTTCTCTCTATAACTCTGTGAACAACTCTGAGCGGTCCAGTTGTGGAGTGCACATAAAGAAGAGATTACTGAAAAGCCCACTCTCTCCTCTATTGATTCCACCTCATCTCATTCGGGTCACCTCTAACTCCCTCCTCACTCTTCTCTTCTCCATATAACGCTGTAAACCTCTCTGGGTGAAACAAGTTTCAGGGCAAGACATATCAAGCAAATTCTCCAGCAACAAGGAACACAGCCTTGAGCTCCAAGATACAGGCAGCCAAAGTCACCCTTAAACCATAGACATCCCATAACTCATTACTGGACATTTCATTGCACTCCAGAGAGAAGAAATACAGCTCCACCCACCAGAACACTGACACAAGCTTCCCTAACCAGGAAACCTTGACAAGCCACCTGTACAAACCCACACAGAGAGAGGAAACGCCACAATAAAGAGAACTCCACAAACTGCCAGAATACATAAAGGACACCCCAAACTCAGCAATTTAAACAAGATGAAGAGACAGAGGAATACCCAGCAGATAAAGGAACAGGATAAATGCCCACCAGACCAAACAAAAGAGGAAGAGATAGGGATTCTACCTGATAAAGAATTCCGAATAATGATAGTGAAATTGATCCAAAATCTTGAAATCAAAATGGAATCACAGATAAATAGCTTGGAGACAAAGACTGAGAAGATGCAAGACAGGTTTAACAAGAACCTAGAAGAAATAAAAGAGAGTCAGTATAAAATGAATAATGCAATAAATGAAATTAAAAACACTCTGGAGGCAACAAATAGTAGAATAACAGAGGCAGAAGATAGGATTAGTGAATTAGAAGATAGAATGGAAGAAATAAATGAATCAGAGAGGATAAAAGAAAAACGAATTAAAAGAAATGAGGATAATCTCAGAGACCTCCAGGACAATATTAAATGCTACAACATTCGAATCATAGGGGTCCCAGAAGAAGAAGACAAAAAGAAAGACCATGAGAAAATACTTGAAGAGATAATAGTTGAAAAGTTCCCTAAAATGAGGAAGGAAATAATCACCCAAGTCCAAGAAACCCAGAGACTCCCAAACAGGATAAATCCAAGGCAAAACACCCCAAGACACATATTAATCAAATTAACAAAGATCAAACACAAAGAACAAATATTAAAAGCAGCAAGGGAAAAACAACAAATAACACACAAGGGAATTCCCATAAGGATAACAGCTGATATTTCAATAGAAACTCTTCAAGCCAGGAGGGAATGGCAAGACATACTTAAAGTGATGAAAGAAAATAACCTACAGCCCAGATTATTGTACCCAGCAAGGATCTCATTCAAATATGAAGGAGAAATCAAAAGCTTCTCAGACAAGCAAAAGCTGAGAGAATTCAGCACCACCAAACCAGCTCTCCAACAAATACTAAAGGATATTCTCTAGACAGGAAACACAAAATTGGTGTATAAACTCAAACCCAAAACAATAAAGTAAATGGCAACGGGATCATACTTATCAGTAATTACCTTAAACGTAAATGGATTGAAAGCCCCAACCAAAAGACAAAGACTGGCTGAATGGATGCAAAAACAAGACCCTTACATATGTTGTCTACAAGAGACCCACCTCAAAACAGGGGACACATACAGACTGAAAGTGAAGGGCTGGAAAAAGATTTTCCATGCAAATAGGGACCAAAAGAAAACAGGAGTAGCAATACTTATTATCAGATAAAATAGACTTTGAAACAAAGGCTGTGAAAAGAGACAAAGATGGACACTACATAATGATCAAAGGATCAATCCAAGAAGAAGATATAACAATTAGAAATATATATGCACCCAACACGGGAGCGCCGCAATATGTAAGACAAATGCTAACAAGTATGAAAGGAGAAAGTAACAATAACACAATAATAGTGGGAGACTTTAATACCCCATTCACACCTATGGATAGATCAACTAAACAGAAAATTAACAAGGAAACACAAACTTTACATGATACAATAGACCAGTTAGACCTAATTGATATCTATAGGGCATTTCATCCCAAAACAATGAATTTCACCTTTTTCTCAAGTGCACATGGAACCTTCTCCAGGATAGATCACATCCTGGGCCATAAATCTAGCCTTGGTAAATTCAAAAAAATAGAAATCATTCCAAGCATCTTTTCTGACCACAATGCAGTAAGATTAGATCTCAATTACAGGAGCAAAACTATTAAAAATTCCAACATATGGAGGCTGAACAACACGCTGCTGAATAACCAACAAATCACAGAAGAAATCAAAGGAGAAATCAAAATTTGCATAGAAAAGAATAAAAATGAAAACACAACAACCCAAAACCTGTGGGACACTGTAAAAGCAGTCCTAAGGGGAAAGTTCATAGCAATACAGGCACACCTCAAGAAACAAGAAAAAAGTCAAATAAATAACCTAACCCTACACCTAAAGCAACTAGAAAAGGAAGAAATGAAGAACCCCAGGGTTAGTAGAAGGAAAGAAATCTTAAAAATTAGGGCAGAAATAAATGCAAAAGAAACAAAAGAGAACATAACAAAAATTAACAAAGCCAAAAGTTGGTTCTTTGAAAGGATAACTAAAATTGACAAACCATTAGCCAGACTCATGAAGAAACAAAGGGAGAAAAATCAAATCAATAAAATTAGAAATGAAAATGGAGAGATCACAACAGACAACACAGAAATACAAAGGATCATATGAGACTACTATCAACAATTATATGTCAATAAAATGGACAACGTGAAAGAAATGGACAAATTCTTAGAAAAGTACAACTTTCCAAAACTGAACCAGGGAGAAATAGAAAATCTTAACAGACCCATCACAAGCATGGAAATTGAAACTGTAATCAGAAATCTTCCAGCAAACAAAAGCCCAGGTCCAGACGGCTTCACAGCTGAATTCTACCAAAAATTTAGAGAAGAGCTAACACCTATCCTACTCAAACTCTTCCAGAAAATTGCAGAGGAAGGTAAACTTCCAAACTCATTCTATGAGGCCACAATCACCCTAATACCAAAACCTGACAAAGATGCCACCAAAAAAGAAAACTACAGGCCAATATCACTGATGAACATAGATGCAAAAATCCTTAACAAAATTCTAGCAATCAGAATCCAACAACACATTAAAAAGTTCATACCCCATGAGCAAGTGGGCTTTATCCCAGGGATGCAAGGATTCTTCAATATCCACAAATCAATCAATGTAATACAACACATTAACAAATTGAAAAATAAAAACCATACGATTATCTCAATAGATGCAGAGACAGCCTTTGACAAAATTCAACATCCATTTATGATAAGAACTCTCCAGAAAGCAGGAATAGAAGGAACATACCTCAACATAATAAAAGCTATATATGACAAACCCACAGCAAACATTATCCTCAATGGTGAAAAATTGAAAGCATTTCCTCTAAAGTCAGGAACAAGACAAGGGTGCCCACTTTCACCATTACTATTCAACATAGTTTTGGAAGTTTTGGCCACAGCAATCACAGCAGAAAAAGAAATAAAAGCAATCCAAATTGGAAAAGAAGAAGTAAAACTCACTATTTGCAGATGACATGATCCTCTACATAGAAAACCCTAAAGACTCCACCAGAAAATTACTAGAGTTAATCAATGAATATAGTAAAGTTGCAGGATATAAAACCAACACACAGAAATCCCTTGCATTCCTATACACTAATAATGAGAAAACTGAAGGAGAAATTAAGGAAACAATTCCATTCACCATTGCAACGGAAAGAATAAAATACTTAGGAATATATCTACCTAAAGAAACTAAAGACCTATATATAGAAAACTATAAAACACTGGTGAAAGAAATCAAAGAGGACACTAATAGATGGAGAAGTATACCATGTTCATGGATTGGAAGAATCAATATAGTGAAAATGAGTATACTACCCAAAGCAATTTATAGATTCAATGCAATCCCTATCAAGCTACCAACGGTATTCTTCACAGAGCTAGAACAAATAATTTCACAATTTGTATGGAAAGACAAAAAACCTCGAATAGCCAAAGCTATCTTGAGAAAGAAGAATGGAACTGGAGAAATCAACCTACCTGACTTCAGACTCTATTACAAAGCCACAATTATCAAGACAGTATGGTACTGGCACAAAGACAGAAATATTGATCAATGGAACAAAATAGAAAGCCCAGAGATAAATCCACACACATATGGACACCTTATCTTTGACAAAGGAGGCAAGAATATACAATGGATTAAAGACAATCTCTTTAACAAGTGGTGCTTGGAAAACTGGTCAACCACTTGTAAAAGAATGAAACTAGAACACTTTCTAACACCATACACAAAAATAAACTCAAAGTGGATTAAAGATCTCAACATAAGATCAGAAACTATAAAACTCCTAGAGGAGAACATAGGCAAAACACTCTCCGACATACATTACAGCAGGATCCTCTATGACCCACCTCCCAGAATATTGGAAATAAAAGCAAAAATAAACAAATGGGACCTAATTAACCTTAAAAGCTTCTGCACATCAAAGGAAACTATTAGCAAGGTGAAAAGGCAGCCTTCAGAATGGGAGAAAATAATAGCAAATGAAGCAACTGACAAACAACTAATCTCAAAAATATACAAGCAACTCCTACAGCTCAACTCCAGAAAAATAAATGACCGAATCAAAAAATGGGCCAAAGAACTAAATAGACATTTCTCCAAAGAAGACATACAGATGGCTAACAAACACATGAAAAGATGCTCAACATCACTCATTATCAGAAAAATGCAAATCAAAACCACTATGAGGTACCATTTCACACCAGTTAGAATGGCTGCGATCCATAAATCTACAAGCAATAAATGCTGGAGAGTGTGTGGAGAAAAGGGAACTCTCTTACACCGTTGGTGGGAATGCAAACTAGTACAGCCACTATGGAGAACCATGTGGAGATTCCTTAAAAAACTGGAAATAGAACTGCCTTATGATCCAGCAATCCCACTGCTGGGCATACACACTGAGGAAACCAGAAGGGAAAGAGACACGTGTACCCCAATATTCATCGCAGCACTGTTTATAATAGCAGGACATGGAAGCAACCTAGATGCCCATCAGCAGATGAATGGATAAGAAAGCTGTGGTATATATACACAATGGAGTATTACTCAGCCATTAAAAATAATACATTTGAATCGGTTCTAATGAGATGGATGAAACTGGAACCTATTATACAGAGTGAAGTAAACCAGAAAGAAAAACACCAATACAGTATACTAATGCATATATATGGAATTTAGAAAGATGGTAACAATAACCCTGTGTATGAGACAGCAAAAGAGACACTGATGTATAGAAGTCTTATGGACTCTGTGGGAGAGGGAGAGGGTGGGAGATTTGGGAGAATGGCATTGAAACATGTATAATATCATGTATGAAATCAGTTGCCAGTCCAGGTTTGATGCACGATACTGGATGCTTGGGGCTGGTGCACTGGGACGACCCAGAGGGAGGGTATGGGGAGGGAGGAGGGAGGAGGGTTCAGGATGGGGAACACAGTTATACCTGTGGTGGATTCATTTCGATATTTAAGAAAACTAATACAATATTGTAAAGTTTAAAAATAAAATAAAATTTAAAAAAATAAAAACAATTTCCTTCTGAAACCCTCCTACACCATTTGTGGGTATGAAAATTCGTGTGGACTCTATGGAAAACAGTATGGAAGTTCCTCAATACACTAAAAATAGAACTACCACCTGACCCAGCAATTGCGTTCCTGGGCATATATCAAAAAAAAAATCCAAAAACACTAATTTTAAAAGACATGCACCCCAATGTTCATAGCAGCTTTATTTATAGTTTTCAAGTTGTGGAAACAACCTAGGTGCCGTCAACAGAGGAATGAATGAAGAAGATGTGGTGCATGTGTACAATGGCACACTGGTCAGCCATAAAACAAGAGTGAAATGTTGCCATTTGCAGCAACATGGATGGACTTGGGGGGCATAATACTAAACAAAATAATTCAGACAGAGAAAGACAAACAGTATCATATCATTAATACATGGAATTAAAAATAAAACAGCAAACTAGTGAATAAAACAAAGTAGACTCATAGAGAACCAACTAGTGGTTACTAGAGGGGTAAGAGAACTGGGAGGGACAATACAGGGTAGGAGATTTTGAAAAAGGGTTATTATGAGGCTGTATAAAGTCATGTGTGTGAAATGTCTGAAAACTGTAAAATATCATACAATTAAAAAATCTTTCATTAATGAAAAAATAAGGAAATGATGACAATAATTTCCTTCTTAGAAGGTTAAAATGCTGTTTAATCTGAGATTTAACCATAACGTGCTTCATTGTTTGCGTCCACAGAGCCAAGGCTCTTGAAGAGAGCTGTTTCCTTTGTCCACCTTAAACCACCATCCTCCAAGGCAATTGAAAAGAAATGACTCTCTACTGCCTTGCTTAGCACTGTATCTCAGCAACTAAGCTGACAAACATAAATTCTACCTGTAGGATGGCCACATCAGACAGTGGATAAATCTAGATCATTTTTGCTGCTGAACCACTTCTATAAGCTTTACACTCCAGTCCTTCCATCTCTGGGTTGTAGTCTTATGTCTCCCTTGCCTTACACAGTGCCTCACAGGTTTTTCAAAAATGTTTGTCACACAAATGAATAAATAAAAGAATCCAAATTCCTAGGTGCCCCAAACTTATTAGTGTGCTTGATTTATGCCCCAATCTCTCCAAAACTGGATTATTACCCATATCTGAGTTCCTGATATCTGAAGTGCCATCTGGACCACACCCATTACTTGAGGCTCAGAGGACTTCTATCCTGCCCTGAACTGATAGCACTCATCCTGAAATTGTATTAATACTTAGGTTTTACAGAATCCTTTTTATGTTTTTCAAGCTCCCTCCTCCAAAATTCAGCCTCACAATTGGGAATGTAACTTTGGGTCCATTTTTATGAGCCCACTCCCTAGAATTAGTGACCTGAGCCATAATGTCAAGTTGAAACTTTTAGATTCTGCTAACTGTCTCTTCACTTAATCCTTGCCTGCCCCCTCCCCATGTCCACTGTCATTGTCCAAAATTTGATTCAGAAAGGAAGTTTTTTATTCTCTCTCTTTTTTGTGGGGGTGGGTGTGTGGGTATAGTTACTTTACAATGCTGTGTTAGTTTCTGCTGTACAAGAAAGTGGATCAGTTACACATATACACACACACCCTCCCTCTTGGACATCCATTCCACCCCCCAGGTCAGCACAGAGCACCGGGCTAAGCTGCCTGTGCCATAAAGCAACTTCCCGCTAGCCATCTACTGGACTCGTGGTGGTGTGGGTGTGTCAGACCTTGCCTCCCGATGCTCCCTCCTACTCGCCCCGTGTCCACATGTCCCTCTCTATGTCTAGGTCTCTACTCTTGTCAGTCCCTCAGTCGTGTCCAACTCTTTGCAACCTCATGGACTGCAGCCCTCCAGGCTCCTCTGTCTATGGAATTCTCTAGGCAAGAGTACTGGAGCGGGTTGCCATTTCCCTCTACTCCTACCCTTGAAATAGATTGATCTGTACTATTTTTCTAGATTCCACATGTGTGTGTTAACTGGATTACATCACTCTACATGACAGACTCTAGGTCCATCCACATCTCTACAAATGACCCAGTTTTAGTTTTTTATGGCCGAGTAATAGTCCATTGTGTGTATGTACCAGAGGGATCAAACAGAGATTCCAAATATATTGGTTTCTATACTCACATTTAGAAATGTTAATACATTCTAGTGCACCCAATAATATAAAACACTAGATTTAACAAGGGAAAAATAAAATCTAGGTCATGCCAATATTCTTCTCTCTCATCTCCTATAATAGGATGTTGAGTATCTTCAGAGAAAATTACAAAATATTTTCGTGAACCTACTGTTTGCCAGATTCTCTGTAGATTTGTAAGATAAAATGGTGAATAAGACAGTGAGGTTCCAGCCCTCACAGTATGTTTAGCTGGCTCATTTTTCATAGATGTGTGTCATTACAAATTCAGTTCCCAGGAAAACTGCTTTTTCAGCTCTATCTAACAATCCTATGTGTTCCTAGACAGTTTTTTCCCCTGTTCCCCAGTATGATGCTTTCAAAACACTCCACTCACTGCAAGCTCCTATGTTCCACCTCTCTCCTTAATCAAGACTAACTATAACTCTAACCCAAGGGTCATGGGTTCATCGCCATCACTCAAATGTTATCTCCTTCCTCAACTCAAAATATCCAGCCGACTTGGCTTTTTTCCTCCCATCAAGCAGGAGAGGTATCTTTCCTTGTCTCTGAGATAAATCTGATACTGCTCCTGGTCCTCAAGTATCTCCATTCATCAATTGTTTTCATCCCTCTTTCTGACTTCCTCACCCGGTTTGAAAGGACAGGAAACGAAAGAAACACCAGAGAAGGTCAACATAGGGTTTTTGTCCCTATGTTGACCTTCTCTGGTGTTTCTTTCGTTTCCTATCCTTTCAAATCCAAGCCTTTTGGAAAAGGTTTCTCCACCCATGGCTTCCACGCATGCCTCTCCCACCAGTCCCCCTCTGCCAGTCATCTCACCCAGTTTCTCTGCCCAGTGCTCCCTTTCTGACCCTAGACTCACAAAATAGAACCATTGTGTTGATGAGCCCTGTACTTTTCTGTTCTTACATTGCTGGATCTCACTGATGCACTTCACACCCCTTATTTCCCCCTTACAATAGAAACATTCACTTTTCCCGAAATTCATGATCCTCCACCCTGACTGTTTATTCTCTCAGTACTTTGAATACAATGTGCCCCTCCTTTCTGACCTGTAGAGCTTCTACTGAAAAACTGACTGATGATTTTATTCCCTTAGATATAACAAATTGTTTTTCTCTTTTTGCTTTTAATATTCTCTCCCTGTCTTTAACTTTTGACATTTTAATTATTACATGTTTTGGTGTGGGTATCTTTGAGTTCCAAAGATTCTTTTCCACTATAGAAAAGGTTATCAGTTTTTAATATTTTTACAAAAAACTTTTACTACTTTTAGAATCAGAGGAAAGGCTATACTAACAAAAAAATCTATCCTCAAAAAAAAAAAAAATTTGCCTGAATCTTCACTGAGTCATCTCAAAAGACAGTTGCACACAGGCATGCACACATGAAATTCTAAAATTAATTTGATGGCTTCCCTGGTGGGTCAGTGGTAGAGAATCTGCCTGCCAGTGCAGAAGATATGGGTTTTATCCCTGGGTCAGGAAGATGCCCTGGGGAAGGAAATGACAACTCACTCTAGTATTCTTGTCTGGAGAATTCCATGGACAGAGGAGCCTAGAAGGCTACAGTCCATGGAGTCAGAAGAGTTGGACATGACTTAGCAACTAAACTACCAGTGGGGTCACTGGTGATTCAGTGGTAAAGAATTCACCTGCCAACGCAGGGAACACAGGTTCAGTCCCTGATTGGGGAAGACATAACTTGGAAAGAAGCAACCAAGCCCATGTGCCACAACTATTGAGCCTGTGCTCTAGAACCCTGGGACTGAAACTACTGAGCCCAGAAATTGCAAGCACAGAAACCTTCACACCTAAAGCCCATGCTCAGCAATAAGAGAAGTCACTGCAATGAGAAGCCCCCACACCTCAATATAGAGTTGCCCCCAGTCACTGCAACTAGCAAAAAGCCCACGCAGCAACAAAGACCCAGCACATCCAAAAATAAACAAATTATTTTTAAAAATAAAAATAATTTGAGCAACTCCAACACAAACATAGAATCTTCCAAGATGATTTATCCTTATAATAAAATTTTGGTGTAAAACTCTGGAATTTCTTTGGGATGTATAATGATGATTGATTTAATAAATATTTGGGAGATTATTTACATAAAATTAGCCTAGATTTTGGAAAATTTCCACTAAAATCCGAGCCATTTAAATCATGACATTTGAACAGTCATAAAGCATTATACAGATTTAGGAATAAGCCAGCTTGAGGAAGGCCCAAATTCCCAGGTTTTGCCCTAGTCAAATTTTAACATAGAAAAAGAATGAAGGAATTAAATTTCCACTCATTTTAGACACTATTATAACAATATCTAGTTTACAAGACATTCTTATAGCATTTATGCCTCATTCTAATGATTTTATAAATTGAAGAGAAGGGAATAAACAGAAAATAAAGATATGCTAGAAAATGTATTTGACTTGGCAATATTTGGCAGTGTGATTGCCCAAGAACCTTCACTGCATTTTTGAATTCTTCCCATAACTTCTATGCTCACATGTTTCTCTGGAACTTCATGACAATAATTTATCTATTGTCATGTTTCTAAAATTTTATTTGTTGCTACTGCAATGTCATATACTTGATTTATATTTTTCTTCTTCTGTTGAAGATAGTTGAATAAGACTGCAAATAAAGCATATTATAAAACCCTTCAGAGAGGGTTTTTTTTTTTTAAAGTAACATTTGGCCTTTACCTAAAATTGCAATCAATCACATTGAGAAAAATGCACCTATATTTTAACTGTAACTTTTCATTCAATTCAGTCACTCAGTCATGTCCAACTCTGTGACCCCATGGACTATAGCACACCAGGCTTCCCTGTTCATCACCAAATCCTGGAGTTTACTCAAACTCATGTCTATTGAGTCTGTGATGCTATCCAACCATCACATGCTCTGTCATCCCCTTCTCCTCCTGCCTTCAGTCTTTCTCAGCATCAGGGACTTTTCAGATGAGTCACTTCTTCACATCAGGTGGTGAAAGCATTGGAGCTTCAGCTTCATCATCAGTCCTTCCAGTGAATATTCAGGACTGATTTCCTTTAGGATGGACTGGTTGGATCTTCTTGCAGTCCAAGGGACTCTCAAGAGTCTTCTCCAACACCACAGTTCAAAAGCATCAGATCTTTGGTGCTCAGCTTTCTTTATAGTCCAACTCTCACATCCAAGCATGACTACTGGAAAAACCATAGCTTAGACTAGACAGACCTTTGTTGTCAAAGTAATGCCTCTGTATTTTAATGCTTGTCTAGGTTGGTCATAGCTTTTCTTCCAAGGAGTCTTTTAATTTCATGGCTACAGTCACCAGCTGCAGTGATTTTGGAGCCCTCCAAAATAAAGTCTCTCACTGTTTCCATTGTTTCCCCATCTATTTGCCAAGAAGTGATGGGACATTCTCCAAGCCAGGCTTCAACAATACGTGAACCATGAACTTCCAGATCTTCAAGTTGGATTTAGAAAGGGCAGAGGAACCAGAGATCAAATTGCCAACATCTCTTTGTGACCCCATGGTCTGTAGCCCACCAGGCTCCTCTGTCCATGGAATTCTCCAGGCAAGAATACTGGAGTGGGTAGCCATGCCCTTTTCCAGGGGATCCTCTGTCGGGGTCCAGCCCCAGAAGGATCCAGGGGTAACCTCAGGATGATGGCATAGGCGATAAGGGAAGTAAAAGGGGGAGAGAAAGAGGCTTGATCTTCTTTGGTTTACACAGAAAACCAATAAAGCTCCTGTGTTCCAAGGAGTCATCCTGAAAGAAGAACAGAGAGAGAAAAAGAGAGAAAATGAAAAAAAGAATGACACAGGGAGACCAAGCTTTGGTGAGTGAGGCCCATAACTTTACTTTCAAAAGGAACTTTTATACCTTGACTTGTACATAGAGGAAAATGAAAGATGCAAAGTCATACAGAGTCAGCCCAAACATTACATCTGTTTTGTCTTTATCAAAACCAGGATTTTTTCTTCATACCTTTCCCATAAACAATGTTGTGTACATTATCTTCTGGCCTTGGAGGCCTGTGGACATTTTATGACCCTTTTTTGATAAAGGCTGCTCAACCAGAAAACTTATTTTCCCTTAAAGTGTTTCTTCTTTATTTCTCCCAGCCTCAGAAAGTACTAAACAGAGTTACATTCTCATGGAGCAAAGCTTCAGTAGGTCACAACAAAGAAAGAACCAATTAGCTCAAAGGTCTGGTGTGGCTAATTCCAAGGCTACTGCTTGTTTTTCTTACATTCCAACTATGTTAACTAATGCACTCCCAGGTGCAAAATGGATAAGAGATATGGGAACTTAGCAGCAAGCATTGGCCCAACAATGAAGCCCTTTACCAGTACTATCTATTCTAATAATTCTTCATCCCTTAAAGGACTCTATGCTCATTAGGACTTTTAGAATGTTTTGGCTTCCCGTGCCTTTCAAGGCTGGGGAGTTGTGAACAATCATGTGTGTTAATTGCAAGAGTATGGATAAACCTGTCAGGCAAGCTAGAATGCCAACAGAGGGGTTAAAATAGAAATATTCCTTTCATGCCCAGGAGACTTATTAACTAAAGCCCTATGTTGACTTTTTCCAGAGAAAGGTGGTCGGGGATAGCCCCCTGTTAATGTCAGAAGAGTTGGTGAAAGGCACAAAATAGTAAGGCAGACAGATTCTGGTTTTGGGGTAGATGCTCAAGCAGATCCAGGAAATCTCTTGAGCCATGATCCGCCTTGCTCATCATAGCTCTTCCACATGACCTTGTCATGGGTGGGATCTCCCATGGTGGCTCCCGGCAATCCTCCCAACCCAGAGATGGAATGCACATCTCTTGCACTGCAGGTGGTTTCTTTACTGTCTGAGCCACTTCTGGTGTTCCCCATTAAGATGTATTTTCTGCTCTGTTGCCCCTGAATGATCCCTCACCTACCAGCACATGGACAATATCTTCTTATATAATACAAGGAGATACAGATCCAAATACAAATGCATGTGGCATGCTTACCTCTGTTTCTTATTCTCTACAGTCTGATTTTTCTTTTCTCACTAACTTTCTACATTTCTTTCTGTTTCTGACTCTCTGCATTCAAAATCTCACCTTTATCTTGGATGACTGACATTTCTACACCATTTGTTATGATGTCTGAAAACTGTTTAAAAAATTATCCTGAAACATTTTAAAAGTTTATAATTCAAGAACGAACTTCCAGATTTGCCTCTTTGTGAGTTATTAATTCTATGGATTTGGATATTAAAACTGGGGACTACCTTGCCTGAGCCTGGTTTATAGATCCAAGTCCTCATCAAGTGGAAAACTGGACAGAGTTCCTTTAATCTGTGACTGGCATTTCTCTAAGCAGTGGCCTGAGAACTCTGTTTGCCCTCATATTTCAACATAAATTCCAAATAGGATGTAAATCAAAATTGATCATTTGATCAACTGAGAATCCATCAGTCCTTTTCACTTTCAGCCCTCACATCTTCCTTAACTTACCTTAAATTTCATTGTCAATGTCTGTAATCACTCTTTTGTCCATTTGTTTTATTTAATTGCCTGGCATAGCCCCAGTCTTGATTCAATGCACTGATGCTACAAAGGTCTTGTGCAAATGAAAACTGATGGAAAAATAACTCTAGCAGACTGACCAAGCCCAGCTTCAATTCCTTCCTGTTAACACTAAGGGCCCTTCGTGGATCCCACTAACAATGTCTCCTGTCCACAGTTCATCCATGCTCTTACTTTCCTAGCCAATGACTTCACGTCTTCTGTTCTCTTTTCAATCTATAAAACCTCCTGTCCCATCCTTTTTCTTAGCTGAATGAAAAAAAAAGAAAAGAGGGAGTCAGAAAAGAACCTCCATGAACTGCTCTTCCCTAACTTACCCACCTGGCAGCATCTGTGCTCAGAAACCCTGCCTTTCCCTCATGAATTGTCCAAATTCTGTCAGTGGACAGTCCCTACACTTATATGCCACATTCACTCCTCCCAAAATAATACTTTGCTAGCAAGCTTCCCTCTCCTCCCTGCATCTGCTCTTCTCTTGGCTTGATTACTTCTATCAGCATGCAAACTTGACATGTTAGCTCCTGTTTTCATACTTTTCTCCCACCTTATAATTTGTCTTCATGTTGTTCTCTCAGTACAACCCTACTTCTCTTTTCCTTTCAAGTAAAATTCCTGAAAACGCTTGTCTATGCTTGGTGGCTTCCCCAATTCTCTCATTTTCTCTTAGAGCTTTCCAATCAAGTCATCATCTCAATCATGCCACCAAAACTTATTTCTGACATCCACACTGACAAATCCAAAGATTCATTTTCTCTTATCTTCTTATTTGAACTATGAGCTGCATTGCAAACTGTTTACCGCTCCTTTATTCTAGAAACTCTTCCTTCATTTGGGTAAAAAATCACATTCTCTACTTCTCCTCTTATATTTCAGGAGTGCAAGGGTAGTTCAATTAGGGTGTTATAAGTTTACCATTTTCTATTACTTATTATTTCTGTTAATTTCAATTATCTTGAAATTTCTAGGCAAGTCAATAAAACATAATAAACTAATAAGAGGCAAAAACACCTAAATGGAGTAAACAAAATTATTATAACAAATAAAAGATTATCTACCTAAAATTTTAATTACCCAGAAACAACTTTAACACCAAACATGTAGCTCCTAAAGAGAACTGCAGCTGCTAGTGAGAGATGTGAAAGATGATGACAAATCAGAAGACAATTGCAAAAATTTAATCTAGGAAGTAAGTAGCTTATAGAAAGGTTGGAAATGTTTTCTGAAGCCATTAGTTACAGAACTAGATACTGTGGTCCTGGATTAGAAACCTAAGTATCATAGAGATGTCAGTCTTAACAAATTTATCTACATGTTAAAAATAAAATCCATTCAAAATCTCAATAAGACATTTTCTACAAAAAGTTAGCATAGTTCTCAAGTTTACCAAAAAGCTGTGACAAGCAAGAGAGGATCAGGGGAAGAACTGGGAAAATCCAAAGAAAATATGACATTTACTTAACAATATTCAAGTGCTGATTTCTTAGTTCCAATAATTGTCCTGGGCACTCTGGTGGCTCAGTGGTAAAGAATCTGCCTACCAATGCAGGAGACACAAGTTTGATCTCTGGGTCAGAAATATCCCCTGGAGAAGGAAATGGCATCCCACTCCAATATTCTTGACTGGGAAATCCTATGGGCAGAAGAGCCTGGTGGGCTACAGTCCATGGGTTCTCAAAAAGAGTCAGACATGATTTAGCAACTAAACAACAACAATATTGTCCTATGGTTTTGAAAAATGTCAGTATTGAGGGATGCTGAGTAAGGAACATCAAGGAATTTTGTGTTTTCTTTATAAATCTTCTTTAAATCTAAAACAACAATACAGTATACTAATGCATATATATGGAATTTAGAAAGATGGTAACAATAACCCTGTATACAAGACAGTAAAAGAGACACTGATGTATAGAACAGTCTTTTGGACTCTGTGGGAGAGGGAGAGGGTGGGATGATTTGGGAGAATGGCATTGAAACATGTATAATATCATACATGAAACAAGTCGCCAGTCCAGTTTTGATGCACAATACTGGATGCTTGGGGCTGGTGCACTGGGACGACCCAGAGGGATGGTATGGGGAGGGAGGAGGGAGGAGGGTTCAGGATGGGGAACACATGTATACCTGTGGTGGATTCATTTTGATATATGGCAAAATCAATACAATATTGTAAAGTTAAAAAATAAAATAAAATAAAAATATATTAAAAAATAAATTTATTTCAAAATAAAATGTGTAAATAAGTAGAGTAGCAAATTTTCCAAACAGATATCAAAATATATAGTAAAGCTATAGTCATTTAAATAGTAGGGATGAAACAACAGTAGATGAAACAATTAAACATAATAAAATAGATGAATTCAGTATCACAATCAATGAAGAAGAATTATTCACCAAATAGTGTCAATCAGTAAGTTAATTATGAGGGTGTTGTTAGGTCCAATTTAGATTCTTACCTAAAGCAACAATGCAAAATGAACTCTAACTGTAGTACACAATTCAATATTTAAAATAAACTAATTCCCAAAATAGCTTCCCTCATGGTTCAGACAGTAAAGAATCTGCCTGCAATACAGGATACCTGGGTTCAATCCCTGGGTCAGGAAGATCCCCTGGAGAAGGAAATGGCAACCCACTCCAGTATTCTTGCCCAGGAAATCCCATGGACAGAGGACCCTGGTGGGCTATAGTCCAATTCTGTATAAAAAATAAATTAAAAAAATAAAATAAACCAATTCCAAAAATATTTTTTAAATAAAATAAGCCATTTTTCAAAAACCAATCAAGAATATAAGTAAATACTTCTATGATCACAGGATAGAAGAGGAATTTCTAAACATAAAAACCATGGAACAAATTATGAAGAGAAATTTAAAGAATAAGTTTGTAGAAAATTTTGGAACTTCTGTATAAAATCTCCAAAATAACTAAAAGGGTGAAAGAAGTATCTGGAAAATTATTTGCCACAAGTTTAAGTGGTAAGAGATTAAGGCCTTAATTTATTGATTTAATCAAGATACAAAAATTAATAAGGAATTATTAATACTCTCACAAGAACCAGGGGAAAGGACATGAACAAACAATCCCAAGAGGAATAAAACTGGCTAACAAATACACTACTGAATTCTACCTCTCTCAAGGCCAAAAAGTTAAAAATTAATGATGTTTCCTGCCATCAAATTAGCAAATATTCAAACAGTTAATACTGACAAGAATCTACTGGAATACAATACACTGTTGGTATTATTGATGGCCATGTAAATTATGCAAGCTTCCTGGAAAGATATTTGGCAATGTAATAAACAAGCCTTTAGAATGGTCATTTCCTTTTTCAAATGTACTGGTAAATATTTACATATATGGCTACCTGTCAAATTGTTGTTTGCAATAGTAAAAAAAAAAGAAATCATCTATATATATGTGCACACAAACATGAACTAGAAGGAAATACACCAAACAGCATTTATTGCTTAAGGGTGACATTATGGGTAAATTTTACTTTTCTTCCTTTTCTCTAAATTTCCTAATCTCTCTGATAGTGTTTGCTATGTAATTGTGTATGTGTTTTTCTCTATTCTCTAAAGTTTCTCTAATTTTTCTTATAGTTAGGAGAGAGATGCAAGTTTTCACACAGAGGAAACTATCCAATACATGGAGGAATATAAAAAAAAAAGTTTAAATACATCAAGATTTTTAAACATTCAAAATATATAAGAAGTTTTGATGTTGACTGATAGTTTTATATCCCACAAAAGGCAATAAAATAGAGTGCCATATTAAATCTGAGAGCACATTACATGAGACCCTACTTGTCACATGCTCATTTCAGGTGGAAAGCAACCAACTGTACAGAGTTGCTGGGTCTGTAGTTTCCTATTTACCAGTTATAGATCCAAACTTCTGGTTGATAAATTCTGATCTTCCCTCCAGTTCTTCCATTATTTCCTGAGGCTGTAGGGATACACAGACTAGAGACTATTTCAGGTCTCCTGGGACTGTGGCAGTTCCAGGATTACTGGAGATTCCAACTTGCTCCAGATAATATCTGGTTCAGTGTGATTTGATCCTCAAACACACAGTAGAGGCCTGCACCGTCACCCCCTGAATGTCACCTATTGTTACTGGGCTTTCAGAAATAGGTGACATTTTCAGACTTTTTTTTTTTTTTCTGGTGGGGGAGGAAGAGGCAAAAGTTTCATAAAACAGTACTTAGCTTTACTGGTAAATACTCTGGTTGTTGCTATTCTATTCTTTAAACTGTTGCAGGTTGAGAAGCAATAGTTAGAACTGGACATGGGACAACAGACTGGTTCCAAATTAGGAAAGGAGTACATCAAGGCTGTATATTATCACCCTGCTTATTTAGCTTATATGCAGAGTACATCATTAGAAATGCCAGGCAGGATGAAGCACAAGGTGGAATCAAGATTGCTGGGAGAAATATCAATAACCTCAGATATGCAGATGACACCACCCTTATGGCAGAAGGTGAAGAACTAAAGAACCTCTTGATGAAAGTGAAAGAGGAGAGTGAAGAAATTGGCTTAAAGCTCAGCGTTCAGAAAACTAAGATCATGGCATCCAGTCCCATCACTTCATGGCAAATAGATGGGGAAACAATGGAAACAGTGAGAGACTTTTTTTTGGGGGGGGGTGTGGCTCCAAAGTCACTGCAGATGGTGACTGCAGCCACAGAAATTAAAAGACACTTGCTCCTTGGAAGAAAAGCTATGACCACCCTAGACAAGCATATTAAAAAGCAGAGACAGTACTTTGCCAACAGAGGTCCATCTAGTCAAAGCTATAGTTTTTCCAGTGGTCATGTATGGATGTTAGAGTTGGACTATAAAGGAAGATGATCACTGAAGAATTGATGCTTTTGAACTGTGGTGTTAGAGAAGACTCTTGAAAGTCCCTTGGCCTGCAAGGAGATCCAATCAGTCCATCCTAAAGGAAATCAGTCCTGAATATTCATTGGAAGGACTGATTCTGAAGCTGAAACTCCAATACTTTGGCCACCTTTTGTGAAGAACTGACTCATTTGAAAAAACCCTGATGCTGGGAAAGATTGAAGGCAGGAGAAAAGGGGATGACAGAGGATGAGATGATTGGTTGGCATCACCAACTTGATGGACATGAGTTTGAGTAAACTCCAGGAGTTGATGATGGACAGGGAAGCCTGGCATGTTGCAGCCTATGGGGTCACAAAGAGTCGGACACAACTGAGTGACTGAACTGAACTGAAACTGATTTTACAAGCTGCCCATAGGTTCTGATCCTAGGGGTAAAAGACACTGGACAAGAAAACATCAAGGTTGCTAACTGGTCAAAAAAAAAAAAGCAAGCAAGTGACAAAAATTTTCACAGTGACATGTTCAGAAATGGAACAAAGAATAAACCTGTGTAGAATGGGGTATTATTCAGTATTGACTCTTTATGCAGAGCTCCAAGGAGTAGGTTTTTTTTTTTTTTTTAAGCAAAGATGGTTTTTAGGTGCAATGCAGACCATACACTAAATAACCTTGAATATTAGAGTGAGGCAGAAATTCTCCTTTTGGTTTTCTAGTCCTCCTTTGCTATTGTGGGAGGCTTGTTTCCAGGAGCCCCACTATGAATACAAAAATCCACAGATGTTCAAATGCCTTATATAAAATAGCAGCAGAGTACAATCAATACAGCCTTATGATGAATGCAGCCAGCTCTCAGTTTCTGAGGGTTTGGCATCCTGCACAGGACTAAATGTATTTCATTCCTTCTAATTATCACATGCAGAACGTCACAGGTGTCAATTCTTGCTAGGCAAAGCTCTTTTTAAAAAGAGCTTGTTTTAGGGGAAAGGAGAGGGAGCATACATTTGGAATTAGGGATTTAACAAATACAGACCACACTATATAAAAGAGATAACCAATAAGGGCCTACTGTATAGCCCAAGAAACTGTACTAAATATCTTGTAACAATATTTAATGGCAAAGAGTACGAAAAAGATTATATATATGTATATATGTATATATATATATATATATATATATATATGTATGTATAATGGAATCACATTGCTGTACATCTGAAACATTGTAAATCAACTATACTTTAATAAAAAGATTTAAAAATTTTAAGTATTTGTTTTTTAATCAATCAAATAAGTACAAGGAACAATGATGAAAATAATTGCAAGTGTTGTATAGCTTTGCTATATGCTGGGCACTGTTCTAAACACTTTTCACATGTTTTATCTCACCTGCATCATAATTATGTGAGGTGAATACAATTCATATCTCCATCCTGCAGCTTAAAATATAAGACAGAAACTTGCTCCAGGTCATGCAGCTGGTAAGTGGCACAGCAAGGATTTGAACCCAGACAAGCCTGTGCTCTGAACTGCTGTTTTATGACTGAGAGGGTGCCAAAAGGACACACAGTACAAAACAAGGCTCCCTCTGCCCCACCCCAGCTGCATCCCCACCCTTGGCCCCTGAAAGATGCAATCACTAATTTGGCACTAGTGGTAAAGAACCTGTCTGTCAATGCAGGTAGATGTAAAGGATGTGGGTTTGATCCCTGGGTCAGGAAGATCCCCTGGAGTAGGAAATGGCAACTCACTCAAGTATTCTTGCCTGGAAAATTCCATGGTCAGAGGAGCCTGGCAGGCTACAATCCGTGGGGCCACAAAGAGTCAGACATGACTGAAGCGACTTAGTACACATGCATGCAATTTTTTTGTAAACCCTCCAAGAAATTTCCATACATGTAATAAACAAATATATAAAAATTAATGTGCATGGCCATAAATTACCAATGAACCTTTTTATACATCAAATCTACCTAAAAATCTTCTGCAGAGTTTTAGTAGCTGCATTATATTCTATGGTATGGATGCATTATAGCTTTTCACTAATCACTATCATTAAGAAGTTATTTTATTCTAATCTTTTGCTATGTCAAACAATGCTTCAATAAGTAACCTAGAACATAGGTCTTTGGTTCAGTATAAACAAATCTCCAGTATATATTCACATAAGTATTTACATTTGCCAGGTAAAAGGATATAGCATTTTTTATGCTTATATTAGGGACCTTCCTTCCCAGGGGGGCTCAAATGGTAAAGAATCTGACTGCCAAGGCAGGAACCACAAGAGATACAGATTTGATCTCCGGGCAGGCAAGATCCCCTGGAGGAGGAAATGGCAACCCACTCCAGTAATCTTGAGCCTGGCGGCCCCCATCCAAGGAACCACAGACAGTTGGACATGCACTTATATTAACAGAGCATTTGCCTCAGAATGAGAGCTTTCAACAAGCCACAGAAGTTAGCTAGAATTTAATGACATTTCTTTTTATTTCCATTGCCTTTTATTCTTTTAATATTTATTTATCTATTTGGCTGCCCTGGGTCCTAGTTGTGGTATGTGGGATCTGGGTCTCCAACCAAGGCTCAAGCCCAGGACCCCAGTATTGGGAGCTCGGAGTCCGAGCCACTGGACAGCCGGGAAAGTCACAGTTGATTTTACTTTTAAGTAAAGTTACCAAATATTTATGACTAGTGACACTAGTTTTCCATTCATGAAAGTTGCATGAGCTTTCTTTAGTGGAAAAGTGAGTCAATTTTGAAAATACTGATTATGTAAACATTCAGGGTACTTGAAGACAGTCCTTGGACCACGTATAATGGGGTCAGAAAAGAGGCAATAGCTTGTGCTAGGTTTTAAGCACATACAGATTCACTCCGTTTCAGTATTTTTCAATATTTCCATTATAGAAAGAACAGTTCCTCCTGTCTGAAACAGCATTAGCTGGCTCACAGGAAGTCAACTGGCTTGGCAACTCTGGTCTCACTGGAACAGACAGCCGCCCCAGACAACAGGGCCAGTGACCTCTCCCCCACCCACAGGTGGCACTGGCCTTTTTCCCCTACAGGCCGACTCCTCTGTCCGCCTTCCCCTCAATCCCTAGTAAAGGGCACTCACTAAGTGTTGACTAACCCACACTGTTTTTTCAATCTGCAACTGGTTGCACGATTGAATTCTACCCATTTCATTTCTTAGATTTTTATACATGTGGCTGGGTCTATCACTTGTCTGCCACTTTCAGTCTGCCAAAATGCTCTTGAGTTCACCTGTGCTGCCATATCTAACATATCTTTTGTGTGTTTAAGATGTCCTTAGGATCCGATATCCCTCCTTTCTCTCATAGCTATTTGGAATAATAAAACACATCACTGGGCAAAGCATGCCAACCACTCTTGATGTGGTCTTGCCCTCTGGATCCACGGAAGTTCCTGATAAGGCATTTACTCTCAGAAAAATAAAGAGACATGTCAGTACAATCATTTCCCTTGATTCTGTCATAAAGTATGCTCTTCAGCAATTTCACAAATGTTCAGCTGTGGATCTCAAATTGCTTTGCACCTGGAATTTGTTTCCAAGTTATATTTCATACTCTGTAGTCTGTCACTACATATTTCTATCATAAATTGTTAGCCAGATTCACTTATGGGAACTTCTGATCTTTGTCCCAGAGACTACGTTTTCAACCCCCAGGTTGAAGGCATTTAGTTATTCGAGCCATACACTATGAATTTATAACCTCACTACCACCAAATGGTCTTTGTTTCTTTTTTATGTTCCCATGAAGACTAATGCTTAAAAGTTTGTAGTAGGCCATGATTGTTCATATTATTTTAAGTGAAAAGTGCTACTGCTAATTGCTCATTTTAATCTGTAAGCTATTTTTAACAGCATCTCTTTCTTTGAAAGATTTAGTTGCTCAGTCATGTCCGATTCTTTGCTACCCCAAGGACTGCAGCCTTCCAGGCTCCTCTATCCATGGGATTCTCCTGGCAAGAGTACTGGAGTGGGTAACCATTCCCTTCTCTGGGGGATCTTCCCAACCCAGGGATCGAACCCGTGTTCCTGCATTGCAGGCGGATTCTTTACCATCTGAGGCATGAGGGAAGCCCAATAGCATCTTTATTCTTATTCATGTTTTATATTGAAGATAGAACATTTTTGCCATGAGACAAAAATAAAATACTGGTGGAATTATTAACCTCATGCTAACAGGTCCAACCCTCAGAGTCTACAACCCACCTAAGAGATATAAACTACAAACTCTCCAGAGAAAGATTCTCAAAATCAGTGCATAATTTTATTTCAGTGTGTCACACCAGGTTCCAGTTTTGCTCCAGGTATCTCCTCATGCAATATAAGTGCATTTCAAATTGTTCTTTTTAATCACTGCAAATAGAAATAGAAGCATCCTCTAAGTGATTCTTTGAATCCTCTTTAATATTATTTAAAATACTAGGACACACGTCCAGCTTTCTTTTCCTTGCTAAGTAATACATATACCACTGATGTTCTGTGCTATAAGTCACTTCAATCGTGTTTGACTCATGTGTTCCAATAGTGTGTCAATTCTGTACCTTGCTTCTATTATTGCTTATCGAGCACTTATTGAGGGAATCAATTAAGATCAGATTCCTCCCACTGTACTTAGAACAGACCTGGACCAGCAGGGACACTCGCTTTGTATTAGTAATTGCAGTCACCACTTAGCCTTTGTTGTGTGCCTGGTGCTGTTGTATACATGTAAACATAGACTCTTTTCTATAAACATGGCAAGGATCCCATGATATAAATAACATTGTTGCCTCCACTTGTAGTTGAGGAAATGGAGGGCTGGAAAAGTGAAATATTTTCCCAACTTACCTAGTGTGAAGCAGAGCTGGATTCATGCCTAAAGCAGACAGGCAAGCCTTTCAGGCCATGCTTACCCACTGCCAAGCTAGCCAAGGCCATGCTTACCCACTGCCAAGCTAATCAAGGCCATGTTTACCCACTGCCAAGCTAACCAAATTGCATCTTGTGCTTAATATATATTTGATCTCACAGGAGGTGGGAGAAAATCTTTATTCCAAGGTCACATGTTGCAAAATTAATATTGTTCAATCAGTAAGTTACAGGTAGACATTATTGATTTAAAAGGTGATCATTGCTTTTGTTAAACAATTTACCTCTTAACACTGCTGCTGCTGCTGCTAAGTTGTTTCAGTCGTGTCTGACTCTGTGCGACCCCATAGATGGCAGCCCACCAGGCTCCCCCGTCCCTGGGATTCTCCAGGCAAGAGTACTGGAGTAGGTTGCCATTTCCATCTCCAATGCATGAAAGTGAAAAGTCAAAGTGAAGTCATACAGTCATGTCTGACTCTTAGCGACCCCATGGACTGCAGCCTACCAGGCTCCTCCATCCATGGGATTCTCCAGGCAAGAGTACTGGAGTGGGGTGCCATTGCCTTCTCCCCTCTTAACACGGGAAATTACTAAAAAGTATCTTGCTAACATTTTGCCAGTATCTTCCACTTTCATCTTAAGTGAGTATGTTCCTAATTTAATTTTACTGCTTTCTGACTTGTTCTCAATTGTGTGCTTCACTCTGACCTCTAAATTCTTTTCTTCGCACTATTAAATCTGCATCAGGCATTCACAGGGCAGTAATGCAGAATTTCATCAATGAAGATAGGTTTTCACATGTCTTATAAGAATTGATGCTTTTGAACTGCGGTGCTGGAGAAGACTCTTGAGAGTCCCTTAGACAGCAAAGAGATCCAACCAGTCAATCCTAAAGGAAATCAGTCCTGAATATTCATTAGAAGGACTGACGTTGAAGCTGAAACTCTAATACTTTGATGGGAAGAACTGACTCATTGGAAAAGACCCTGATTCTGGGAAAGATTTAAGGCAGGAGGAGAAGAGGACTATTGAGGATGAGATGGCTGGATGGCCTCACCAACTCCATGGACCTGAGTTTGAGCAAGCTCTGGGAATTGATGATGGACAGGGAGGCCTGGTGTGCTGCAGTCCATGGGGTCACAAAGAGCTGGACATGACTGAGCAACTGAACTGAACCAAACTGATGACTGTTTCTGCCTTTCCCTGTAATGATCCATATTGCTGCTGCTGCTGCTGCTAACTTAGGTCAGTTGTGTCCGACTCTTTGCGACCCCATAGAAGGCAGCCCAACAGGCTCCTCTGTCCCTGGAATTCTCCAGGCAAGAATATTGGAGTGGGTTGCCATTTCCGTCTCCAATGCATGAAAGTGAAAAGTCAAAGTGAAGTCACTCAGTCGTGTCTGACTCTTAGCGACCCCATGGACTGTAGCCTACCAGGCTTCTCCGCCCATGGGATTCTCCAGGCAAGCATACTGGAGTGGGTTGCCATTGCCTTCTCCGATGATCCATATTAACTACACACAAAATTATTTTTATGAAGCAAAAGTTGTTTCATCCAGAACTAAATCCTCTACAATTTAAACTTTTAAGCACCATTTTATGTTTGCAAATTGTCTTTATTGTTTTTAGTGGCTTTTCAAACCCAGATCCTATAACACAGGTTGACTGTTTTTGCCAAGGGGCACCTGGAGTTAGAGGCAGCATTGGCACTGAAATTCTGTGCTATGAAATCACAACTCCCCCATCTGTTCCTTAATCCCCCTGGCAGCACAGATGCCCAAAGGTTTAAATAAACAGGAGAGGCAGATCATCATTAATGGGGTAAATTTCTCACTTATCTTTCCTCTTTGAATATGGCTCATTTTCACTGCTGTGCTATATTGTACTGTTCTATAAAAACATATGCAGCTAAACTACAATTGCATTAATTTTAGAAAATAGCTGGAAGTGAAATGCATAGCAGAATATGAGGCTGGAACGATATGCTAATTTGGCTAGTTGTTTTGCAGTGGAGAGACTGACAGATTTTTTTTTTTCAAATTCCTTATATAGATGTCATAGAAGGCTAGCAGGCATTGGTATCTTTGGTTTCTTATATTTTTATTTGAATTAGTTGCTTACATTTACAAATTGTCTGAGTTTACATTAAAAACACATTAAAAACAGATTTGGAAAAACTCTAAAAAAGAACATACCTGAAATTGGGGGCTTCCTCAGTGGCTCAACAGGTAAAGAATCTGCCTGTAATGCAGGAGACTCAGGAAATGCAGGTTCGATCTCTGAGTCAGGAAGATCTCCTGAAGGAGGGGATGGCAACTCACTCAGTACTCTTGCCTGGAGAATCCCATGGACAGCCTGGTGTGGCAGTCCATGGGGTCACAAAGAGTTGGACACAACTGAAGCACCTGAGCATAGCACAGCATACCTGAAACTAATACATTATACATCAATGATATTTCAATGACTAAAAAAAATCAGTTACAGTAAAAAATCTAAGAAACAGATTTTTAGCATCTTTTCAATCATCAGGTCTGCTTTCAGTGGGTACCACACCTTATCAGTGGGTACCACACGGCTATTAGTTGTTCCCACTGAACAGAGGATGAACCTCTAGTTTACCACTGTGCCCCTCACCTGCTTCACTGATTTATATTACCTGACTGATTTGTGTCAACGATGAAATGTATGGCTTTGGATGAACTTAACGGACTCTGAAAGGTATCACAGGAAATTTGAATCAACACAATGAAATACAGTGAGTGATGACAGATGGACTCATTACAAAATCTCAATAAAATCCATTATGCAAAATGTTTAGCCTAAGCTCAGATGACTAGATGGATATAAAAACATCATAATCCTGAAAGTCCTATGAGGTCTAGATTTGCCCAACTAAGATGCCTCTTCTCTAAAACTATTAAAAACAAAATAAATTAAGAAATCATATAGAACTTAGTTATTTAACATGAAATTTTTTTTTCCAATGAGACCTGAAAATCCTTGATGAAATTTTTTAGACTACTACTGAGTCATTTTAATTATTTTAATTATTCTGAGTCATTTTAATTATTACCTAAGGAAACTGTGGCTCAGAAGAATCTGCCTGCAGTGCAGGAGACGCAAGTTCCACCCCTGCATCAGGAAGATTCCCTGGAAAAGGGAAAGGCAGCCCACTCCAGTATCTCTGCCTGGAGAATCCCATGGACAGAGAAGCCTGGAGGACCACAGTCCATGGGGTCACAAAGAATCAAACACGACTGGGCAACTAACACACACACAAGGAAACTGCAAAATGCATCCTTTTTTTTTTTTTGGCCAGACCATGTAGGGCATGTGGGATTTTTAGTTCCATGACCTATGATCAAGTTCAGGTCCCCACCTTGGGAGCATGCAGTCTTAACCACTGGATCACCAGTGAAGTCCCATAATGCATCTATTAACAGAGTCTCCTGGATCAATGGTTATGGGGTAAATACAAATTCCAATGCTGTGACCAAGAAATAAAAGAAAATCCCTACATCAAACCACAAAAAAGATTATGTCCAGAGAGTTTCTCCAAGTAAATGATAGGAACAATACAGTAGAAAGAATTTTCCAAAAAATAAAAATATTCTCATTTGTTTATTTTTATACCATTTGTGAAATAAGAAATATTCTTAAGAGAGAAACTTCTGGAGTCTTCCATAGAAACAATCCTGTCTTAAACCTCAATGTGATGCAAAATGGTCAGGATAGAATCGAATTTGACCTAATTATAAGAGTGGCTTTTCATCATGTTGGCACTGATTAAGGGCTTAGTTTACATTTAGGGAGTGCCAGACTTTAAATGGCATGCACATTAACCCATCCTACATTACTGACAGGAAAGCACAGTGTAATGCATTGTCAGGTATTTTTATCAAGCAAGAGCTCGCTCTGTGAGAAGTTATAACATAATTAAAGCCATTAATGTTTACTCCTCTGGGAAATACAGTTATTCATAGATATCAGAATCTTTCATGTTCTTCTATCTACTATACAATTTATATTTTGTTTCTCGCTTATGACTCTTCAGGAGTTATTTTCCTGTCACCCTAAAATAGAAATGTATCCTCTGGCAATGTTTTCAATATAGCTATTAGCAGTTAAATTGAATAAAAATTAATAATGTGTTTATTAAGAGTATCAGGATCAGAGATGCAACTTTTCTCATTATGTTATATTACTGTTTCTGCTGAGATACAAGATATTAATAATTTTATAATATAAATAGTAGATTAAGCTTTGAAAAGTCATAACATCCACTGAAACATACCTGGACCAAAAATTCTTTCACATAGTGGCAATATTTTTTTTTATTTTAAATTTTTATTTTATTTTAAAACTTTACATAATTGTATTAGTTTTGCCAAATATCAAAATGAATCCACCACAGGTATACATATGTTTCCCATCCTGAACACTCCTCCCTCCTCCCTCCCCAAACCATCCCTCTGGGTCGTGGCAATATTTTTTTTAAATCAACGTGAAGTATAAATAAGGTACAAACTTTTAGAATTTTATTTTCCTGGGAAGGGTTTTCATTTTTTTAAAACTAGAATACATTTTTACATTGATATTATAATATTGCTATAAATATTATATAAATGTACTCTCCAATATACCTACAGGATCCTTAACCAAATAATACACATAATACAAAAGTAGGAAAGATAGAGAAATCATTTTATATTATTTCATTAGCATCACTCAAAATAATACTCTATTTTGAAGGACAAATAATCTTAATGGACAGTGATGACT
Organism: Bos indicus; assembly: GCF_029378745.1. Taxonomy (NCBI): domain Eukaryota; kingdom Metazoa; phylum Chordata; class Mammalia; order Artiodactyla; family Bovidae; genus Bos; species Bos indicus. The sequence continues at coordinate 40,853,542 of NC_091789.1, forward strand.
TACAACTTTTTTAGGGTTACTATACCAGGCACTGGTTTAAAATCTTTGTATCATTGCATTAAATCTTCACACCTTATTCATATTAACTTCTTTTGACAGAATTGGAAAGTGGAGCCCAGAAAGCTTAAGTAACTTGCCAGGAGTAAACCCGCTAGTAAGTGTTGGGGACAAGATATTAATACAAAGTTGCATGGTTTGACTCTAGTGCTGGACTTTTACTGACTTTTCCTCACTATTCTCTCTCTTAAATTTAGAGCTTCTCCCTTTTCAAAGTTGTGGTCATTCCAGGGCTATCTATAAGTTTTTTGAACTCCCCTGCTATGTCTTCATTGCTTCTGAAACAATATTGCAAGGTAGGTTTTTTTTTTGAAGTCTACATTTTCAGGGCTTCCCTGGTGGCTCAGTAGTAAAGAATCCACCTGCCAACGCAGGAAACATGGCTCCATCCCTGATTCCGGTTGATCCCACATGCCTCAGAGCAACTAAGCCATGTGCCACAACTGCTGAGCCTGTGCTCTGGAGCCCAAAAGTTGCAACTACTGAGTCACATGCTGCAAATGCTGAAGCCCAAGTGCCCTCGAGCCTGTGCAACAAAAGAAGCTGCCACAATGAGAAGCCTGCAAACAAGCAGAGAGTAGCCCCTGCTGGATGCAACTAGAGATAGAGCCCACATAGCACCAAAGACCCAGCAGAGCCAGAAATAGAATAAATAAATAAATAAAAGTATTTTAAAAAATAAAGTCTGTGTTCAGACACCAGGCTTGCCACTTACACTGCACACATCTAGACTTGTCTTCTAAACTCTTTAAACTTCAGTCTCCTCATCTGTAAAGTAGTAGCTACTTCAGAGATCTGTCTGGACGATTAAACATGGAACACGTGTAAAGCAGTTAGCTAAGTGCCTGGCTCATCGCCAGCACTTGATAAGCATTGACTATTAAGATTACTATGGCTTTATTTCAACAAAAGGTGGGCCTGTACAGTCATCTGCTAAGGAGGAAAGAGATGCTTTTCTTACAGCATCAAGCCAAACACAATTTTGTATTTGATACAAAGCTGTGCTGGTTTTTGTCTGAGTTGTTTTTATTGGATCATTAAAAGGGAGGGTCTTTCAACAATGTGAATGGATAAACTTTGTAAAATAACTGATGATCTCTCTATTGGAGTTGCCGATCTTTCTGATAGGTTAGGAATAAAAATTAAATAATAGGAAAGTGTCTGTGCCTTTCAAACAAAATTTTAATTGATACTTTCTAATAGTATATTGAACAAATGACAATGAATCAGAAAAATAAGAACCAAAGCTCTGGAATGGATAAAGAAGATATACAGATATGCAATGGAACATTACTCTGCTATAAAAAAGAATGAAATTGTTCCATTTGCAGAGGCATGGAAGGACCAGGAGTCTGTTATACAGAGTGAATTTTTTCAGAAAGAGTAAAACAAATACAGTCTATTAATACATACATGTAGAATCTAGAAAAAATGGTATAGATGAACTCATTTGCAAAGCAGTAACAGAGATACAGAAGTAAAAAACAAACATATAAACGCCAAGGAGGGAAGAGGGGGACAGGGATGGATTGGGAGGTTGGGATTGATGTGTACACACTGCTATGCACAGAATAGATGACTCATGAGAACCTACTGAGTGGTACAGGGAACTCTATTCAATGCTCTGTGGTGACCTAAGCATGAAGGAAATACAAGGAAGAGCAGATATATGTATACATGTTGCTGATTCACTTTGCTATACAAGAAACTGTGTCAAGCAACTATACTCCAATAAAAAACGGAAAAGGAAAGTCCTAATGTCCTTATTGCCTTCAGCAGCCTTGATTAAAGCCAACAAGCAGTTCTTAAAAAGCAGCATATTGACGTCAACATCTCTATGTGTATGTTCTCATTTACACAAGGATTTTTAGAAATATTTTTACCCCAACTTCCTGTCCCTTGATTGTATCATTATCATTAGTGGTTTCCAGATTTTTAATCACCCTAAAGACAATGACAGTTTTAACCACTTGAGGTACATTATGATGGGATAACTTACTAAAGCTAGAATTACTGTGGAGCTAATAAAGGTTACATTATAGGCTTCTCATTTGCCTCAGACCCTTCCAGAAAGCCTGGGGTGTTGAGCTGGAGATACATTTATTTTGAGTTTAGTGGAAGATGCATTTAGTTTGAGTTTAGTGGGAGTTATTTATGTGGCTTTTAGTCACTTCTCTGTGCAGTTATTATTGAATTGTATTATCCTGATATACAAATGGATTCCAAATGCTCTGTCTGCCCACTGTAGTGAGTTATCCAGCATGATTTTGCTAAGATCAGAGACAGAAGTCATACAGGGATATGAACGTAGGTATGGTATCCAGGACTGAAGAGTAGAAAGGAACAATAATAGAAGGCTAATTATCCTATTTCCATGCTTCTCCCAGAAAGGGTCACCTACAGAGTCAAATGAAATCTTCCCACTGCAAAAAAACAAACAAAAAAATAACAAGTCTTCTATGAAAAAAAGAAAAAATATATAGATATGAGAGTATTATAAGCAAGGAAAATTTAAAAATCATTAAAACAACCCTTGATTATTCTTTTTCACATGTCATAATCATCCACATGTGCATAAATTTCATCATCCCATTCAAAGAGTCAAAATATGCAATGGTTTTATCTCACCTAAGACATTGCAAGTTTGAAAGATACTGGTCTTATTTTAGAATCAATTCTTTTGGAATGTATCCACTGCCTGAGAGGAAAGGTTGGCAAAACATAACTTTGATAAAAGCATAAAACTGAATTATGCATACATAAATATAAATATAAAGATCTGTCTTTGATTTTTCAATTCAGGGAAGATCAAAGTAAGAAAGGTTGTGATACAGAGTTTTCCAAAAGAGGTCAGTTTACACCTGGGAAGGATTTCCCACATCTGCGGTGCCTTTATTAGTGGCTACCTGAAAATGCTACCTTCAAAATGTTGATAAATAAAATACCCATCTGCCCAGGGAGTCCCCAGGGCTGGTACTTGCCAACAAACTCTTGTGTAGCACCCATTCAGCATTTTGTTCTCAGCATCATAAGCCACTCAAAAGCCCATTTTGATCCTACAGTAAATGACACAGCAGTAATAAATAATCATGGACTTTTAGGTGCCATAAAAAATGAGCTAAGACATCATCCAGTCAGTAGATAATATACCCATTTGTCAGAACTCTGGAGTAGAAAGAGTTACAGTGTTGAATTCAGCTTGATAAAAAGACTATACTGGGACTTCCCTGGTGGTCCAATGGTTAAAACTCATGCTTCCAATGCAGGGCACACAGGTTCAATCCCTGGTTGGGGAACTAAGATCTCATATGATGGACAAAAGAAAAAAAAAAGATAATGATGAATATAATTCCTTGTTCTATATATTAAGTCCCTGTTCTTTATTTATCTGAAAAAGAATTTACATGTATGTATGTAAAACTTAATCACTTTGCTGTATACCTGAAGTTAACTATACTTTAATCTTTTAATATTTATTGGGGGAAAAAAGACTATAATGTAATAACTGCAACAGGCAAAAGACATTTGTGCCCAATAAATTTGACATTTACTTAAACTCTGGCACAATAATAAAGAACCATAAAAACAGGCTTTCCCAGAGGCTACATATTCCAATATTTGGCAACTGGGGGCATTAGTCTCAAATCTTCCCATTAAACCATATTTTCCCAAGAATTCAGCTGAAACAGTATATTGGAATTTCATAGTATTCTAGCCCCACCAAGTGACAGCTTCATCATGTTGCTGTTCATCTTCTAACCTCTGAAGAGGATACTAACAATACTTTCTAAAGAAAGCATTCTTGTTTAGCTGTTCAAATTTGAGGGGATTTCCCTAGATTCACGGTTCAAAAAAACTCTTGCATTTGAATTTCCGAAATTCTGTCCTTCACTCTGCCTTTCTGAAATATAACAGCTTGAAATAGGATTTCTAAAATTCATTATTTCACATTCCTTTCTGAGTTTATCATTACTTTTGTTGCTGAAAAAATGAATGCAAGGTTCTTATTCTCCCCAGATATTTGTGTTTTAGAAATTAAAGTTTATATAACAGAGTAGTCACCTTATTTCTTTTTAAAAAGATGCCACCATAAAAGAAAGCATCATGGACACTTTTTAAAATATAATATTTTTACAAACAAGAGTTTCTCTAGCTCAAAAATTCCTTTTTCTCCAGCTACAAAAATCTATAGAATAAGGGAGGAGTTCTTGTTTTTGTCAAATAAAAAGCTATATTGTATTTCTATTAATGAAAGCAACATGTTCATTATTCAAAAGAAATTAACTTCTGACATGGAAATATATTTTTAAAAGAGAAAAATATATTAGAAACTGTTCATAATTCCTTTACCTCAAAGCAGCCAATATTGCATTCTTGGTGGATAATATCAGGCTATTTGCTTTACATACATTCACATATGTATCTAGGGTGTACAAAAATAGTATCAATATAGTGCAAGTTATTTTCTACTTTTCATTTTTCTTTATAAAGTTTATAATATGTATTGCTATTTTATTTAATTGCATAGTGTTTCAAATATGAAATATATTATCCTTTGTATATCAATATTTTATTGTTAAACATTTTTGTTACTGCCAATTTTTATCTATAACCAACTGCAAATATACAATTTTGCATAGTATAGCTATATTGATAACAAAAATTATCTTTAAAGCATTAGAAAAAAGAATTACTATTTCATGACTAATAGCGTCTTTTCACCAAAATGATATAGAGATTTTAAATTTGTACACATCTAAAGCACAGCTTTAAAATAAAAGCAAAAACTGACAGAACTAAAATATGCTGATGTTATACATAGAATTTTTATATTAAGAATTTTGCATTATATAAAATATATGCTATATATGAAACTTTTACACTTTTAGCTATTGCTATCTTAGGTTCTTAAATACTTACCAAAAAATAGTAAAAATATAGAAAATTTGAACAATATAATTAACAAGCTCCATGACCCCATTTACATAAGGTCTATGAGTCCGATGTCAGCATTGAAGAAGTAATGAAAGATTGACCACCTAATCCCCCTTCACCCCAGTAAAGATTTCTTGGGCTTCATGTTTCTCAAGGAAAATTTGAAATAGGAGAAAGATCGGCCCCTGGGCTGAACAGCTGGTGATTGTCAAACAGAGCAAATCTGAGGTTTTGTCCTCAGCCAGACAGGAACAAGAATGACAATTATTTCCCTTTCTCCATTGATATGGAAGAAATAAAATGAGGGGGGAATTTGTTGGAGTGAAAAGGAAAAAAAAAAAAAGTGAGTTGTTTTTTTTTTTTTCGTTTCTTTCCTGAAAACAAAGAAGATAAAGACCAGAGTGAGCAGGCCTGAGCATTCCTACTCTGTTTTTGTTTTTTGTTTTTTTTTTTGCTGCTCCTATCTCTGCATGTCTGTAACTTAGTTTGCTTTCAGTTCAGTCACTCAGTCATGTCCGACTCTTTGCTACCCCATGAATCACGGCACGCCAGGCCTCCCTGTCCATCACCAACTCCCGGATTTCACTCAAACTTACGTCCATCGAGTTGGTGATGCCATCCAGCCATCTCATCCTCTGTCATCCTCTTTTCCTCCTGCCCCCAATCCCTCCCAGCATCAGAGTCTTTTCCAATAAGTCAACTCTTCACATGAGGTGGCCAAAGTACTGGAGTTTCAGCTTTAGCATCATTCCTTCCAAAGAATGCCCAGGGCTGATTTCCTTTAGAATGGACTGGTTGGATCTCCTTGCAGGCCAAGGGACTCTCAAGAGTCTTCTCCAACACCACAGTTCAAAAGCATCAATTCTTCTGTGCTCAGCTTTCTTCACAGTCCAACTCTCACATCCATACATGACCACTGGAAAAACAATAGCCTTGACTAGACCTTTGTTGGCAAAGTAGTCTCTGCTTTTGAATATGCTATCTAGGTTGGTCATAACTTTCCTTGCAAGGAGTAAGTGTCTTTTAATTTCATGGCTGCAACCACCATCTGCAGTGATTTTGGAGGCCCCCCCCCCAAAAAAAAAAGTCTGACACTGTTTCCACTGTTTCCCCATCCATTTCCCATGAAGTGATGGTACCGGAGGCCATGATCTTCGTTTTCTGAATGTTGAGCTTTAAGCCAACTTTTTCACTCTCCTCTCTCACTTTCATCAAGAGGCTTTTTAATTCCTCTTCACTTTCTGCCATAAGGGTGGTGTCATCTGTGTATCTGAGGTTATTGATATTTCTCCCGGCAATCTTGATTCCACCTTGTGCTTCTTCTAGCTCAGCGTTTCTCATGATGTACTCTGCAAATAAGTTAAATAAGCAGGGTGACAATATACAGCCTTGAGGTACTCCTTTTCCTATTTGGAACCAGTCTGTTGTTCCATGTCCAGTTCTAACTGTTGCTTCCTGGCCTGCATATAAGTTTCTCAAGAGGCAGGTCAGGCTTTTCTGTGCCCTAACTTTGCAGGAGCTGCACTTAACCTAGAGTCCTTTGCTTACCCTAACCACACCCTGCCCCTTGTAGTTACACATCCAAAAGAAGGCTGCAGAGCCTCCAAACTGCCAGACTCCATTCCTGGGTTACTGACGCCAGCCTGTGACTGTTCTGGGGGAGATTCTAATATGTCTGTCCCTTATCACCAGCCCCTCACTGTGCGCTCTTACCTTATATAAGCCTCCAGATTCCTCATGGTGGGGGGCTACTGTGTTCCCCACTCCACTGGCTGAGAAGTGAAGCCATCTTTCTAAATCCTCCAAGCTCTGTCTCCATAATTTTTTTTATTCCAAGAAAGCCAAGATTTTGGCCAGCAACACTTGTATGTTATTTTTAAATGACCCTCCACACATTCTCTTAAGTACATTGCAAGCAACAGTGCAGGATGCTACTTTCTCTCCACATTCTCTCTGGCATTTATTCTTTGAGATGCTTTGAAGTGGCCAATCTGATGATTGTGAGTGCTTACCTCATTGGACTTTGATTTACATTTCTCTAGTCATTATTCTCTCACTTTTCATTGTCATGCATTGGAGAAGGAAATGGCAACCCACTCCAGTGTTCTTGCTTGGAGAATCCCAGGGACGGGGGAGCCTGGTGGGCTGCCATCTATGGGGTCACACAGAGTTGGACACGACTGACGTGACTTAGCAGCAGCAGTCATTAGTGATGCTGAGCATCTTTTCATGTGCTTATCTGCTATCTGTAGACTTTCCTCAGAGAAACATCCATTTCAATCTTTGCACCCCCCACCTTTTTTTTTTTTTTTTTGATCTTGGTTTGTATGTATTTTTGAGATTGAGCTTCATGAGCTGTTTGTATGTTTTGGAGATGAATTCCTTGTGGGTCTCTTCCTTTGCAAATTATTTCTACCTACTCTGAGGGTTGTCCTTGTCTTTCCTTGAGGGTTTCCTTTTGGAATGTAAAAGCTTTTAAGGTTAATTTGGTCCCATTTTCTGATTTGAGGTTATGTTTCATTTTTCTAAGAGGTAGATCCACAAAGAACTTGCTGCATTCATGTTAAATTGTGTCCTGTTTATATTTTTCTCAAGAATTTCATAGTATCCATCCTTAAAGTTAGATTTTTTAATCTGTTTGTAGTTTATTTTTGTGTATGGTTTTAGGGAGTATTCTAACCTCATGTTCATTTTCATGGCTGAAAGAAGCTTCACAATGTCCTCCATATTGGCTATTACCAATTTACATCCCAAGCATCAGTGGAGGAGGGTTCCCTTGTCTCCACACCCTCTCTAGCAGTTACTGTTTTTAGAGTGTTTGGCCATGGCCATTCTGACTGGTGTGATGTGGTGTTGTAGCACACGTTCCAGGAAACAAACTCACTCAGAAAGAATGCAGATAGTGGAGTGCAGTTTATTACACTGGTGGACCCAAGGCAGAGTCTCCTCCTAGCCAAGGACTCCGACCCATTTTGTGAAAACCTTATATACCCTAAGTGTATGTGCCCAAACCCATATCCCCAAATTCTCTGAAACTAGTCTAAACAAAGAAAAAGAAAGATATACTCAAAGTTAACCCATGATTCATATACCTTAAACCTGTGATTCATATGCCTTAAGCCTAGGTAGTTAACAGTGGACAATTATTAATAGGCCTGTGGTCATACCCCAATAAGCATAATATATTTTATGATTCTATTCAGTTACACAAATAATTAGGTTTTTTTTTTTTTTTTTTTTTTAGATAAAAGAGTGTCTAGGTAAGAGCCCTGGGGGTGTTCCATGCAGGGGGTTTGATTTTCCAGTTTGTATGTTGTTTCCATAGATACAGGGCATATAGCTCAAAGTCCACAGTTGGCCCCAAGATGGAGTCTTGCTTTCAAGATGGAGCCTGTTCTGTTTCCTCCTTCAATATCTTACCGTACTTTAGGTTTGCATTTCTGTATTAGTGATGTTGACATCTTTTCTTGTGATTATTTTAAAGGGTATAAGTTAAACTTACTTATTGAAATTGGCTTCATTAATACCTGCCTTGTTTTGAATTCTTTTTCCAATGACCACCCTTAGGCATTTCTCCATGCCTTAGGAGGGCAGGTGTTTTTTTTACTTTGTGAAATGAAAATATCTCCTACCATATTAATAAACAGGACATGTCACAGCCATCAGCGATTTCTGGCCTCCAAATATGATGAGGGCTCCCCAAGCTGAGATCCAGCAGATGCTTCCTCCCTTATGGTGACTGCTGAGGAGCTGGGGCAATGCAAAAAGCAAGGTGAACAAGGAAACAGGGTCAGCCCCAGACAGCTGAGGTGCATAAGGAACCAGTGCAATGAGCCCAGAGACCTGCATCTTCCCATACAAAGAATGCCAAATTCCTTAACTTGATGCCTGACCTTTGATGTTCAGACTGCCTGCTTCCTTTTCTGCAAACTTTTATGTAGCCTGACTCCCCCTCTTGCCTCCTTGGAGCAGTTTTCTCAGAGCTACTGAGATGTGGTCTCCCAGGCTTGGAGTTGTAAACATTCCCACCAAGTAAAATAGCTTTCTACTTTCAGGTTGTGACTGTATTTTTTAGTTGACAACTTACAAGCCTTGAATCCTTGTGAATGTTAAATCCCCAGCAGCACAGCTCTTCATGGTGTTATTACAGTAAACAGCCACAAGGCGGCAACACTTCTTCATGGTGCACTTTTTTTTTTTTTAACTGTAATTTCCTTGTTATTTTCTGTTGGAATGTAATTGATTTCTAATGTGTTTGTTTCAGATGTACAGGAACTTGATTCAGTTATATTAATGCATAGACATTTATCTATTCTCTTTTGGTTTCTTTTTCACATATAGGTGATTGTGTGTTCAATAAACTTCCCTATGCTATTCAGTAAGTATTTTTATCATCTACTTGATATATATTATAGATGGGGAACCAATGGAAACAGTGAGAGACTTTATTCTTTGGGGCTCCAAAATCACTGCAGATGGTGACTGCAGCCATGAAATTAAAAAACGCTTGCTCCTTGGAAGAAAAGCTATGACCAACCTAGACAGCATATTAAAAAGCAAATGTCCATCTAGTCAAAGCTATGGTTTTTCCAGTAGTCATGTATGGATGTGAGTTGGACTATAAATTAAGCTGAGCACCAAAGAATTGATGCATTTGAGCTGTGATGTCGGAGAAGGCAATGGCACCCCACTCCAGTACTCTTGCCTGGAAAATCCCATGGGCAGAGGAGCCCGGTGAACTGCAGTCCATGGGGTCGCTGAGGGTTGGAAACGACTGAGCGACTTCACTTTCACTTTTCACTTTCATGCATTGGAGAAGGAAATGGCAACCCACTCCAGTGTTCTTGCTTGGAGAATCCCAGGGATGGGGGAGCCTGGTGGGCTGCCATCTGTGGGGTCACACAGAGTTGGACACGACTGAGGCGACTTAGCAGCAGCAGCAGCAGCTGTGATGTTGGAGAAGACTCTTGAGATTGCCTTCGCAAGGAGATCCAACCAGTCCATCCTAAAGGAAATCAGTCCTGAATATTCATTGGGAGGACTTATGCTGAAGCTGAAACTTCAATATTTTGGCCACCTGATGTGAAGAACTGACTCATTGGAAAAGACCCTGATGCTGAGAAATATTGAAGGAGAAGGGGAGGACAGAGGATAAGACGGTTGGATGGCATCACCGATTTGATGGACATGAGTTTGAGCAAGCTCCAGGAGTTGGTGATGGACAGGGAAGCCTGCAGTGCTGCAGTCCATGGGGTCGCAAAGAGTCGGACATGACTGAGTGACTAAACTGAACTGAACTGAATGTGTATATGTGAATTCCAATCCCTTAAATTATCCCACCTGTGTTTGGAGGGCAACAGGTACTCTAGGTCCACTGTGGAGGCACACTGCCTGCCACATGCCCCCAGCTCCCTCAGCTCCAGGACACTCCAGCCTTGGGACCCAAGCCAACCAGGCCCCAGGATGTGACACCAGTCCAGGTCATTGTGTCCTGAGGGGAAGAGAGTCGGCATTTCTTTTTTGCTTTTGCTGTGTTTATCTCATCATTTGAACTGGAGTATATAGATGAATTACAGTCTTATGGGTGGTTTTTTTCCCTTCTACCACAACTACTATCACTTCTATTAATAAATTCTGAGCTTCTTTCTTTCCATATAGGTTATTACAGAGGATGGAGTAAGGAGTCCTTGTGTTATACAGTGGGTTCTGGTCATTTATTTTATAAATAGTAGTGTACATATATTAGTCTGAAGGAACTCATTTCTCCATGTACCACATCTTTATATCTTGGTGATTAGAAATTTCTTTTCTAAGTCTGTGAGCCTCTGTCTCTGGGCAAGAGGTTCAATTGTATACATCTAACCCTAACCCTTAGAGGTGATATCATATGATACCAATGTGTGTCTCATCCTGTGTCCCTTACTTCACTCGAAATGATCTCTCTACTTTCTCTCCTGTGGCTTGCCTTGGAATTACTTCTTACTTCTTTATAGTTGAGAAATATTGCACTGTGTACATGTACCCCATTAGTTCAGTTCAGTCAGTTCAGTCGCTCAGTCATGCCCTACTCTTTGTGACCCCATGAATTGCAGCATGCCAGGCCTCCCTGTCCATCACCAACTCCCGGATTTCGCTCAAACTCACGTCCATCGAGTCAGTGATGCCATCCAGCCATCTCATCTTCTGTTGTCTCCTTTTCCTCCTGCCCCCAATCCCTCCCAGCATCAGAATCTTTTCCAATGAGTCAACTCTTTGCATGAGGTGGCCAAAGTACTGGAGTTTCAGCTTTAGCATCATTCCTTCCAAAGAATGCCCAGGGCTGATTTCCTTTAGAATGGACTGGTTGGATCTCCTTGCAGTCCAAGGGACTCTCAAGAGTTTTCTCCAACACCACAGTTCAAAAGCATCAATTTTTCTGTGCTCAGCTTTCTTCACAGTCCAACTCTCACATCCATACATGACCACTGGAAAAACCATAGCCTTGACTAGACTGACCTTTGTTGGCAAAGTAATGTCTCTGCTTTTCAATATGCTAACATGTACCCCATAGTCTGTATCAATTCAGCTGTGCTTCTACAATTGATTTGATTCCCAGTCTTGGCTATTGTACCTTACAGGGTCAAAGTCAAAAGGTTACCTATCTTTTAAAAAATATTTTGGTTGTATTCTTGACCCCACCCCAGTCAAAACATGAGACACAAGTCTGCTCAGGCTCCATGGATGGGATAGCAGCCCAAATCAGGGAGGTCGCAGGGAATAAATTAGGCGTTGATTTTTTTATTTTGGTTCTCTTTACTCTCATGCTGAAGCTATGTCAGAGTGCAGCCGGTTTGCAGTTTTGTGCTTGCTGTTAGTGTACCGCTGCCTGATTCCGCTATGACATATATACACAGTGTATCTGCTCCTGTATCTGCTTTTTGGATTCTTTCACCATAGAGATTATTGCAGAAGCTCAAGCAAAGTTCCCCTTGCTGAACACCAGGTCCTTCTTGGGCATCTATCACACCTACAGATTTCTGTGTACATATGGAAGGGAGGAAAGAGAGAATCCTTTAGCATTATCTATCGCACCTACAAATTTCTGTGTACATGTGAATCACTACTTCTGAATTTATCCCTGCCTTTTTTTTTTTTACTGGAACCCTCTATGTTTGAATTCTCAGAGTCTCTTTTTGGGTTGTAACTTAGTTTCTTTGTATCGCTTTTAAAATTTTTCCCACAAGGGACATCAAAGACTATTGTCTTCCTCAGTCTGGCTGATTTCACTTAGTGTATGATTCTTCAAGGTCCATCCTCCTACAAACTAGTGACATAATTTCATAATTTCAGTGGCTCTTTTTCACGTCTGAGTGATGGTCCATTGTCTATATGTAAGATATCTTATTTAACCTTTAATCTGTCAGTGGACATTTTGCGGGTTCTGTTTTGGCTATTGCAAGTAGAGCTGCAGTGAAGGTTGGGGTGCACGTGTTTTTTTGAATGATTACTTTCTCAGGATATCGGCCCAGGTATGGGAATGTCTGATCCTAGGACTGGCTCCCTTGAGAGGTTTTTTTGTTCTTGTTTTGACACGCAGAGGCTGTGCTTTCTAGTGGCTGTTGTCAAGTCCATTTCCACTGAACATGCAGTGGGGTCACCTCACCTGCCGGCTCTCTCCTGCATTTATTGTTTTTAGACGTGTGAGGATGGCCAGTCTGACTGGTGGGATCTGAATTCTCATTGTTGTTTTGATTGGTATTCCTTCAGCAATTAGGGATGCTATGTATCTACTCCTGTGGTGGAGGTTTGCACTTGGTGTGAGTAAAATTTACTGTGGCAATTGGCTTCTTGAAACTCTGTTGCATTTGCAATTTATTTCTCTAACCCCCACCCTGGGAGATTTCCTGAGGGCAGCTGTCATTGACAGAAACCCCAGGCCTTGTGAATTAGAGGTGCTGGTCAGCCTATTTGATCAAGTTGTAGTTACAGGAAATGTTTACAGGCGACTGCACTTTTTAAAGCATGTCTCTGGTTCCTGGGAAAGTCAGCATCCTGGGCTGTGGATTAGAGTGAATTGTACTTGAGCAAACACCTAAGGGCTTGTGCTTCTTTATTGTTTCCCCGTAAAGCTGAACCACACATACACGTGTGCGTGTGCACACACACACACACACACACACACGCACATATCGGACTAATTACTACTGGGTCCACAGCACCTTGCTGTGTGTTCTTAGATGTCTAGGAGGCTACACTCCAGAAAGGAGGCTTGAGCTGGAATGCCCAGTGCTAAGGCATGTGCAGGGCTGGTAATATTTGCTCCCAAGTCCCTGGGGGCCCGTATTCCACTGGGGAGTCTGGTCTGAGCAAGAACATAGCAGACAGTAGGTGTTTAAAAAGGGTTAAATGAAGGGCACCTGCCAGGCTGTGTCAGACTCACCCCAGTGCAACAGTGGGACCTAAAGCTGCTTAGGCTCCAGAAATGGGGTAGCAGCCCCAGTCAGAGAGGTCAGGGGGAATAAAACAGGCACTGCTTCTCTTTCCTTCTCTTTAATACCATGCGATGTTATGTTGCAGTATAGTCGATCTGCAATGTTCTGATCCTTGTTGTATATAGCCACCTGATTCAGGTACTCATAAGGCAATGGCACCCCACTCCAGTACTCTTGCCTAGAAAATCCCATGGACAGAGGAGCCTCGTAGGTGGCAGTCCATGGGGTCACACAGAGTCGGACATGACTGAGCGATTTCACTTTCACTTTTCACTTTCATGCACTGGAGAAGGAAATGGCAACCCACTCCAGTGTTCTTGCCTGGAGAATCCCAGGGACGGGGAAGCCTGGTGGGCTGCTGTCTATGGGGTCACACAGAGTCGGATACGACTGAAGTGACTTAGCAGCAGCAGCAAAGTATCTATGAGATATGTCTATTCTTTTTTGGATTTTCTGTCATAGGAGGTCAGAGTGGTGAGCATCAAGTCTTGGTGGATTATATATCTCAGATACAGTTTTCTGTGCATACAAAAAAGGAAGGTAAGAGATAATCTCTGTGGATTCTCTCCTAGGGATACAAATTTCCATGTATATGGGAAAGGAAGAAAGGGAGAAAGGAAGAGTTGAAAATTGAAAGGAAGGGATAAAGGAAGAGAAAGGCACAGAGCTGCCAGCCTGAAATGATAGGAACTTTTCCTTGTTTCAGCCTGGGAACCTGGGCCACAGAGTTGCCCACCTGAAACAGGAACTTTTCACTTTTGTCTACAACCTGCATGCTGGATTTACCACTAACCCAGTGAGCATGGACACTCACAGTCTTGTGTGAAACTTTTATATGGATGCATGAATTCTCAGCACACCAAATTCACCAAGTCTGCATGGGCCATCTACCATAAACAGGTGATGGGGATTCCTCAGGGTCATCTGAACAGATGCAGCAACAGCATTTGACAAAATGCCACCTCCACTCACGGTAAACTCTCTTTTCAAAATGGGTATAGAGAGGGAGTCCCCTGGGGGCCCAGTGAGTGGGACTCCCCACTTTCTCTGCTGGGGCCTGGGTTTAGGGACTGAGATCTCAGGCTGTGCAGCACCCCAAAAAGATACCGAGGGAATATTTCACAACATAACCAAGGCACATTTGATAAACTAAAAGGTAGTATCAGGCCCCTCAGTGTATGATAATAGCTTTGGGGACACACAGGGAAGCCGGACTCTGCAGCATGACGTGTGGGCAGACAGAACAGGTGTGGCCCTGGGTTCCGATGGAGGGTCGGGCACACCTGCAGGACTGGGCCTCTGCCCTGGGCTTTCAGAAGCATTTCATGCCCAGGAAAGTGCTTTAATGGAAGAGAAAGGATGAAAACATGAGTCCAGAGTCCATTGTCAGCTGACAGGCAGCAAAGGAGACTGTTTGACATAATTTTAGAGTAAAAAGAAAAGGGGCTCAAAGAGAAGATGGAGAAGGAGAGGAGAAGCGAACCAGTAAAAGCCGTGTGTGGGGGCATGATTCAGTGCTGAGCAGAGGGAGAAGAGGACCTGTCTTTACAAGGTATAAAGCAAAAGGGTAGAGTTAACATTTGAAAGGTCAGTGGGAATTCTGATGAAAGTGCAGAAAGTTGGGCACTTACAGTGAAGCCTGGGAGAGCACAGGACAAAGGGGAAAGGGAAGCACATGTGTTCGGGGAAGCAAACTCACTCAGGACAATGCAGATAGTGGAGTGCAGTTTGTTACACCGGCGGGCCCAAGGCAGAGTCTCCTCTTAGCCAAGGACTCTGACCAGTTTTTGTAAAAACCTCGAACCCACCTCCCCAAATTCCCTGAAACTAGTCCGAACAAAGGTAAAAGAAAGACACAATCAAAGTTAACCCGTGGTTCTTATGCCTTAAGCATATGTAGGTAACAGTGGACAATTATCAATAGGCTTGTGGATAAGCCTAATAATAGAATAAGCATAATAGAATGTATGATTCTATTCAGTTACACAGATAATTAGGGTATTCTTTTAGGCGATGGAGAGCCCTGGGGCTCTTCCTTCTGGGGGCCTGGTTTCCCAATTGGTATGTCCTTTTGGTAGATACTGGGCATATACCTCAAAGTCCACAGTCCAGCCCAAGATGGAGTCCTGCTTTCAAGATAGAGCCTGTTCTGTTTCCTCCTTCATCAGTAGATTTCTGTGGCTCAGTTACCTTCTGTGCCCTGTGATTACCCTAACGTGGAAGTGAAAGAGCATCTCAGTCTCTGGCTATCAGAGCAGAAACTAGCCCGCTGGTTATATCCCTTGGGGACAAGCAGGCCCAGGTAGGATGGCAGGCTGGAGGTGGGGAGGGGGTGGGGGGTGGTGGTGGTGGAGGGGTCAGCCACGGAGTTCTGCCAGATGAGGCAAGGAGTAAACGTCCTGCCTGGGGAGTCCATCCCCCAAAACGCTCGGTTTAAATGGCGGGAGTATGTTCAAACCTTCAAAGGGAAATATTCAGAGTCTGGAGACCCAGGACAGTTTTTCTTCTGGTCATGACCTGGTACTAGATTTTTTTCCTCCCCTGAAAACAAGTACAGAATTTTCATAAGAGTGAAATATCTGTTGTCTCGCATTGGGCGCCAATAGACAGTCCCCGGTGTCTCCAGCTGGGAGGTGGGGTGGGGGGGGAGGAACGTCCCACCGTCCAGGGGAGCCCCTCCAACAAGGACTGGAGGGGACACTCTGGGGCCTCCAGGGTCGGGGCGGCCTTTGTCCTCCCCAGGGCTGCAGGGGACACAGTCTGGCAATCAGGGGAACACCAGGACTCTGAAGGAGTTCACAGTGCCCTGGAGAAATGCTGGTTCCGCTGGGGAAGTGCTGGTCCCCTGGGGGAAGTGCTGGTCCCGCTTGGGGAAGTGCTGGTCCCGCTGGGGAAGTGCTGGTCCCGCTGGGGAAGTGCTGGTCCCACGGGGGAAGTGCTGGTCCCGCTTGGGGAAGTTCTGGTCTTGCGGGGGAAGTACTGGTCCCTCAGGGGAAGTGCAGGTCGCGCGCCGGTTCCACCCCTGGAGGCCCCCGCCTCGGCCCCACCTGAGTTCACAAGCGGACCTACCCCTGCCCCTCCCTGCTACTTTTCGCTAACCCCGCCGGGAGACGCGCCCCACGGCCCCTCTGGTCCACCTGCAGCTGCCGTGGTGCATGTGCAGAGCTGGCGGCGCTGGGACCCCACTGCGAGCACGCCCTGCAGGCCTTGGGCTGGCTGCTGGTGCTCTGAGTGGCGCTGGCCCCTGTCCCCGGCTTGGCTTGGCCGGCCGCCCCTCATGGCGCTATGGCTCCATGGAGGTGGTGATCCCCCAGAAGGAGCAGCGCCAAGGCAAGGGCGCCCACGAGCCAGGCCAGCTCTCCTACAGCCTGAGCTTCGTGGGCTGGAGGCACGTGGTTCACCTGTGGCACAAGAAACTCTTCTGGCCCTGATGCCTGCCGCTGCTGACCCAGGATGACCAAGGAGCACTCCAGATGGACTACCCCTTCATCCCCTCAGACTACTGCTACCTCGGCTACTTGGAGAAGATTCCTCTGTCCATGGTCACCTTGGACACTTGCTATGGAGGTCTCAAAGGTATCATGAAGTTGGATGACCTTACCTACAAAATCAAACCCCTCAAGGATTCTGAAAGGTTTGAACACGTGGTTTCTCAGATCGTGGCAGATGCCAGTGCAACAGGACCTGCATTTACACCGGAACACAGAACATGAGGAGGACAGGTAGCCACTGCTCTCTGATGTGAATGTTGGCGTAGCCCCTAGGATTAGTCCTAGGTTTTTTGCAACACATAAGGGATCTTTAAGAGGATTTGCTCAGTTTTCTAATTCAATGTATCATGTATATAATAATGTAAGTGTGTAGAATTCCTGATGTATATGACTACTATAATGGACAGCTTCTCTCAAGCTCTTTTTATAAGATATTATCTCATTGCAGTCTTACTGTACACTGCAAGAGATCCAGTTGCCATGAATGATTATCGTGTCCCAGGTAGTGCATATGCTTGTTATCATGGACACAATTTGATACCAGTTATATATCCCTCTACGTCTTTCATGGTGAATCTTGATGGACTGTGACAAGGTCAATTTCAGCCACAACTGTATAGTTTATGTCAAGGTAGTAATAGTCTACTGTTTGTTGGTTATTTACAACGGCATTATTACATGTTAGCTGTTGTAACAACACAACTCACTTGGAGAAGTGTGGGTCTGTGGTATGATAATGCCACCTGTTTTTGTGTGAAACGGTCTGCCTGCCTCATGACAATATACCCAGTCTTGTCAGATTCCTTCAGTAACTGTTCCATTTCACAGTTGAGGAACATAATAGGAATGAGGGGCCATTGTATGTTAAACCTAACAGTGCATTATTTTAATGAAAGTCTGACAAAACCACATTGTGGAAACACTATACTGGAGGCTGGGGAGCAATGTGACCGTGGCTCCTTCAAGCAGTGTTAAAACAACAAATGCTGTCAACAGAATTGTAAGTTTCAGAGACATGCTATATGTAAAACAGGGCGATGCTGTACAAACTGTATATACTCTAAACCTGGAACACTCTGCAGACCAGTACGGAATGTATGTGATCTTCTAGAGTACTGTTTTGGAACAACCAATCAATGTCCGGCAGATTTTTATATGCAGGATGGTATGCCCTGTACTGAAGAAGGCTACTGCTATCATGGCAATTGCACTGACTGCACTATGCACTGCAGAGAAATCTTTGGAAGATACGTTTGTGACGGTAACAATGAATGCTATACAATAAATAGCAGAGGCAGACAATTTGGACATTGTATAAGAGATGATAGGTTTTTGAGTTTCCAGGTTTGTAGTCCCAAAGACCAAAAGTGTGGAAGGCTGCAGTGTGTCAATGTCACTCGTCTTCCCCAGTTGCAGGAAGGTGTTTCACTCTTTCAGTCAGAGGTGTTAGGTACTTGGTGTTGGGGATTAGGCATCCACTGTTCCCCAGGAATAACTGATGTTGGTCATGTGAGAAGTGGTACCCCCTGTGCTCCTGGGAAGTTCTGTCTTCATAACAGCTGCAATGCTACTCTAGAAGCAATAAATTATGACTATGACCCTAAGGTATGCAATAGAGGAGTTTGCAATAATAGAAAGCATTGCTATTGCCATACAGGCTGGAAACCTCCGTCCTGCTTAAGCAGAGTTAAGGGAGGGAGCATGGACAGTGGACCCACTGTAAGAGGAATATGCTCAGTAGCACCAAAGTAAGATCCAGTCATTTATTTGAGACTGGTCTTTGGTCGCCTGTATGCCTTCCTAGCTGTGGTCCTCTTTGGTATAGCCACCAATGTTAAAAGTATCATGACCACCGAAGTTAAGGAAGTATGACAGTATGAGACAGGTAAGCAGATAAAGTAGGTAAGCAGGTGTGAATTAAATTATAAACCAGCCTCCCAACCCCCGTACAACCACTGATAATACAGAAGTCATATCAGTACCTGTGATGATAGCAGTAATAAGATGGCAAAGTTGAACTGCACATTCTAGAATTCTGCAGGAGGCGAGAGTGGACTTCCACACATCGGGGTGGTCAAGAGGCATTGACATTCTCAAATTAGGTCCTTTCGAACAGCACTTGCTAATAAATCTTGAAAAAACACTTGTTGGTGTACTGTAATATTTGCAAACTCTAAGAGAGCAAACTGAGTGAGAGACTGGCCAGAAGAGTGATCCGAGTCAGCAGTTGGGTCTTGGCCAGAGCTCACTGGTTCCAGCACTAACAGAAGTTTCCATGGGTTTCTTCAGGTGCAGATTCAAGACATATCTCCATTTCAAGAGTTCAATGCTCTTGAGCACTGGGGTTTTCCTCCTCTTCTCTTTAATCCTTACAAGTGGAGATTTCCCTAATAAATGTAAATTTAATTCCTAAAAGGGCATTTTCAAACATTCTCGTGTACCCCAATGTTCATCGCAGCACTGTTTATAATAGCCAGGACATGGAAACAACCTAGATGTCCATCAGCAGATGAATGGATAAGAAAGCTGTGGTACATATACACAATGGAGTATTACTCAGCCATTAAAAAGAATACATTTGAATCAATTCTAACGAGGTGGATGAAACTGGAGCCTATTATACAGAGTGAAGTAAGCCAGAAGGAAAAACACCAATATAGTATACTAACGCATATATATGGAATTTAGAAAGATGATAACAATAACCCTGTGTACGAGACAGCAAAAGTGACGCTGATGTATGGAACAGTCTTATGGACTCTGTGGGAGAGGGAGAGGGTGGGAAGATTTGGGAGAATGGCATTGAAACATGTAAAATATCATGTATGAAACGAGATGCCAGTCCAGGTTCAATGCACGATACTGGATGCTTGGGGCTAGTGCACTGGGACGACCCAGAGGGATGGGGAGCACATGTATACCTGTGATGGATTCATTTTGATATTTGGCAAAACTAATACAATTATGTAAAGTTTAAAAATAAAATAAAAAAAAAATTCTCGTGGATCTGCTGTTTTTTAAATGTCAGTCCAGAATTTTCCTGATGTCAAAAAGACACAACTTGAGGTGTCATATTCTGCTCCCCTTGATGTACATGTGCCCTAATTTGCTTATTAATTCATTTACAGAAGAACATTCTGATGTCTTTCAGTTTTTAACCAATTTTTAACCCAGAATAGAGCTACTGTGCATTCTTTTATGCTAGTTTTTGTTTGAACACAGTTTTTCAAAGCTGTTGTCTAAATACAAGAGGTGTAGTATTACATCCTAGATGAGTCTGTTTAGCTTTGGAACAAACTGTCAGACTGTCTTCCAAAAGTGGCTGTGCACACATCGACCAGGATCTTGAGTATGTTTTTTTATGGTTGTTTACTGTCAGTGTACCCTTTGTGGCCAGGTGTCTGTTTCACTCTTTACCAATTATTAATGGGTTTGTTTGCTCTAGAGTTCTTGGTATAATTTGAGTACAAATTCTTTATCTGATATGCATTTTTTAAATTTTAATTATTAATGTTTGGCTGTGGTGGGTCTTCGTTGTGTGGGCTTTTGTCTAGTTATGGCGAGCAGGGGCTACACTAGTTGTGGTGTGTGGACTTCTCACTGTGGTGGCTCCTGTGGTTGTGGGACACAGGCTCTGTGGCTCATGGGCTCAGTAGTTGCAGCTTCCGGGATCTAGAACACAGGCTCAGTGGTTGTGGTGCATGGGCTTAGCTGATCCACAGCATGGATAGGGATTCAACCTACATCTACTGCATTGGCATGAAGATTCTTTAATATTCAGCCACCAAGGAAGCCCTCAGCCATGTTTTAGATTCTAGTATGCCACACCCTTATCTGGTGAGAGAGGCCAGTAACAAGAGGCCTGGGAGCTGGGACTGCTCAGCTGCAGTTCTGGCTGTGCCATCGAAAGCTTTGGGGCCTTTGGTGAGTGCAACTTTCCTGGGACTGTTTCCTCTTTTCAAAAATGCCCTGCTGTTGGACTGCAGCCTGCCAGGCTCCTCTGTCCATGGGATTTCCCAGACAAGAATACTGGAGTGGGTGCCATTTCCTTCTGCACAGATACACATTTGGAAGATATTTTCTCCTGGTTTGTGGTTTTGATGCAGGAAGGGGGAACCCCTTCCATGGCCTGAGAGCAGGCTCTTGTCTGATACTTGGAAATGAATTGTCCAAGGAGACGTGTGCTGTCAAAGCAAGAGATTTTATTGGGAAGGGCTGCCTGGGTGGAGGGCAGGAGGGTGAGGGAAGCTGAGAGAACTGCTCTGCCACGTGGCTCACAGTCTCAGGTTTTATGGGCATTGGATTAATTTCTGGTTTGTCTCTGGCAAGTCATTCTGAATTGGAGTCCTTCCTGGTGGCATATGCATCACTCATCCAAGGTGGATTCTAGCAAGGAGGATCCTGGGAGGTTGGTAAGACCTATGGATTGGAGTCTCCTATCTCCTTTGACCTTTCCTGAATTCTTCTGGTTGGTGGTAGCTTGTTAGTTCCTTGTTCCTTATCCAGGACCTCCTGTTGTAAGATGACTCCTGCAAGTGTTTTCTCTGGTGCCCGGCAAAGATGGGTGGGTGGTTTTGGTTAGTGGTTCCCCTTACACTTTGTCCTTTGGTTTTCTTGAGTAAGGTCCTTTACAGAGTGAATGTATACATTTTTAAAAGTCAGTGTTTTAATTAATTTATTTAAAACATTTTGTATATTGGCTTTTTTGTTGTGTTTTAGAACTCATCACCAGACTCAAGATCATGTAGATCTTTTGTTGTTTTCTAAAATGTTTATCGTTTTTAATTGAAATGTGGCATCAGTTGCAAAGTTTGTGTTTATGTTCCTTTAATTCCGTATGGTTTTTAATCAATTGTTCCCTGGCCGTGTGTTGAACAGGGTCATGGAGATTTTTGGCTCCATTTCAGTTTGGGTTTCCAGTCTGAGTGCTCACAGCAAAGCTGGTTCTGGCCAAGCCCTCTGGGGTCTGTGAGCGTGGTGTTGCCAGCTCTTCTCTGGCGGCCCACACGGGGCGCCAAACACCCCTCTGACCCGCGGGACCAGGACGCTTTGCCTTCAGATTCTGCTTGGTGACCAACTGGCAGGAGCTTTGTCTCCTCAGGACCGTCAGGGCTCAGGCTTCTGGATAACGGGGCTGCATCCAGTCTGAGAGGAGCGGGGTTGCCTCAGTGCCCACCAGCAAGGAGGCACTGCAAGAGGGAAAAATGAGGACGAAGTAGACGTTTCCTGTGTCCAGCTGAGTGCTGACTGGAGGTCCATCTCAGAGGACTCAGGAGGGAAAGAGCTCCATGTGCAAAACGGTGGGTTTTTAGTTAGATTTCTGTATGATCTAGAGGATGGCCAGTGATGTTCTTTGGTGTAGGTGGCCAGTTTTCCTGTCACTGTTCCTTGAAAGGACTGTCCTTTCCTCTTCACATGTTCTTGGCTTGATTTTCATGAACTGTCCACATACATTAGGCTTTATTCCTGGGCTCTCTATTTTTTCCTCTAGTCCCTGTGCCTGTGTTTGTGCCAGTTCCTCACTGTTGTGGTTATTACAGCTCCGTGATGAAGTTTGAAGACAGAGAGGAAGATGCCTCCAGGTTCCTTCTTTCTCAGAGTCTTTTTGGCTGTTCGGGGACCTTAGTTGTTGCAGAATATTATTAGGAATATTTCTATTTCTATGAAAAATGCCATTGGATATTATATTTTTATTGCAGTGCATTTGCTGATGGCTTTGGTTGGAATGAACAATTTAATAACTCATTCTTCCAGTGCATGAGCATGGAATATTTTTCTGTTTATTTGTGTTTTCTTTGATTTCTTTATCAGTGCTTTCTAGTTTTCTGACTACTGGTCTTTTATGTCCTTGGTTAAGTTTTTTCTTAATTTTTGTTTGATTGTTTTTAGTGTATAGACACACAACTGATTTTCATATATCGATTCAGATTGTAAATTGTAGTATTTTATATGATTGTAAATTGATCCCAAATTATTCAACTTTACTGAATGTATTCTAACAACTTTTTGTGAAGTTATGTGGGAAATTTTATTTGTAAATTCCATGTGGACTCCTACAAGGACAATGAGCATCACAATTCCCTTGAACTTGATCTGGGTAAGTCTTGGCCTCTATAAAAATGTTTCAAGCCTGTCTGATCTGATTTTCTTTTGTGGTATTTACATGGTTGTTTTGAAAAATAATTTACTTTTCAGTAATTTAAAATGTTCAGAAAACTCTTAATAATGGTAAAAAAGTATTCACATTTGCCACATCACCTAAAATACTCCATGTGTTTTATCCAAAATGGGCACATTCTCCTGTGGAACCAGCACATAATCTCCAAAATCAGGAAATCATATAGTTTCTACATTATAATGTAATCTACAACCCCACTTTCCACTTTCAGCAATTGTCCAATTGTATGAATGTATCTTTTTTCCCATCCTCATCCAATTTTTTTTAAGACTGTTACTGATATTTTCAGTCATTTGGACAAACTCGGTGAATGTAAAGCAAACATGGTGAATATGGGATCTGAGTGGGCTTTTCTATATGGAATTTTTCACTAAAGATGTTTTTAATGTTCATTCATTTTGTAACATGTATCAATCCTGCATTCTTTTTTCCCATAGTAATTAAAAATAAATAACATGCCATTTACCATTTACCTATTTTTAAGCATACAATGTTGTAGTATGAATGACCTTTACTTGTTTTGCAAACCAGTTTAATAATGTGCACCTTGTGCATGCTTTGGAGAAACTCAGGAAACTGATTCAGTGACTGAAATGGCCCAAGATATCACCTTAGATACCGTCTTCATCTAAAAACAAAACAGGGGCTTCCTGGTGGTCCAGTGGCTAAGACTGGACACTCCCAAAGAAGGAGGCCCAGGTTCCATCCCTGATCAGAGAACTAGATCTCCCATGCCACAACTAAGAGTTTGCATGCCACAGCTAAATATCTGGCTTGCCTCAGTGAAGGTTGACCTGGTGCAGCCAAATAAAAAATATATATATAATAAAAAATAAAACTAAAGGAAAGGAAGGGTATGGTTGTTGTACAGATTTACATCTTAGTTTTCCCTATTGATAAAAAAAAGAGTTTCACAAGACTGTCATCCTTCTATCTGATATATACAGAGAATTCCTTTGAAATGAGATTTCTCTTGTAAATGTGACTCAGAAGAGCTGTCTTGAATTTGGGATTCAGAGATGATCATGTGTCCTCTTTAAAAAAAAAAAAAGTTAATTAAGTCCAACTAATTCTCATGTTGAAGGGGTATATTTTGTGGGTAGTATTTGCTCCCCTTCACTTTGGATGTATCCCAGTTTGCTTACACAGTCATCTACCAAAGACATCCTGATATTTGAAAGTTTTTAGCTATTACAAGTAGAGCTCCTGTGTATAACTGTGTGATAGTTTTTGTCTGGACACTTTTTCAAAGCTGTTTACTAAGTACTAGACATGTAGTGTTCAGGTCACAGGTAAGTCTTGTTTAGCTGAGGAAAAATACAGCTAAATTTCTTTGTAGCATGTGGGATCTTCCTGAGTAAGGGATTGAACTTGAGTCTCTTTCATTGTCAGGCAGATTCTTTATCACTGAGTCACCAGAGAAGCCCTGCCCCCCTTTTTTGAGTTTACTGGATCTAATAGGTATGCAGTGCTACTTCACTGTCATTTTAGTTTGTAATTTCCTAATGATATATGATTTTGAGTATTCTTGATATGCTTATTTACTATCTGTATATTTTCTTTGGCCAGGCATTCAGATTTATACATTTTTAATGAGGTTGTATGTTCCTGATTTTTTGGTATGGTTGGAGTACAATTCTTTATCATATATGTATTTTGCAAATATATTTTTTCTGTGGCTTGTGTTTAAGTTTTGTGAATAAGGTTTTTCACAGTTTAAATTTCTAATTTTTTAAAGTTCATGTTATATATGTTTTATATTCTTTTTCGGATAGACTTTAGTGTCTTTTTTGTTGTTGTTGTTGTTAAATTTCATAAGCAAAACTGAGGTACTGTAGACACAGTTTTAAGCAAAGCTGAGATACCATAGATATAATTTTGCCTTTTGTCTACTGAGAAGTTTGAGTGAGGTTGGTGTAAATTGTAAAATTATGTCTACATTCATTTGATTGGATATGGCTTCCAATTATTTGTATAATCGGTTTTGGAGATGTTATGGGAAGTCAGTTTCCCCAAGGGAAACTGGGTGGGGTCCATGAAACATGAACTCTCTTCGATCCCTGGGAATCACTTTCTGCTCTTTCTGCCTTTGGATTTGACTTGTTTGGATATCTCATACTAGTGGAATCACAGAACGTTTGTCCTTTTTTGTTCTGGTTTATTTCACTTAATATAATGACCATAAGGTTCATCCACATTGTAGCATTGTCAGAATTACTGACTTTTAAGGGCTGAATCATATTCCATTGTGTGTATACCAGTTTGTTTATGGAATTGGCTGCCATGGACACTTAGATTGCTTCTGTTTGTTGGCCAATGTGAATCATGCTGTTGTGAATATGACTGCAGAAATATGCATTTTTTCAGCCCCTTTTCCCAAATCTTTTGGGTACATAGCATGAATTAGAATTGAAATACTTATTTATTCTATGTGTTAGCTTTGGAGTAATTTCTGTAATGTCTTGCACAGTGGCAGCACCATTTTAGTTTATTTTTTATATGGTAGAATACTGTTCAAGCTTTTGAATATACCCTGTGTTGCGTATTCAGTCACCGACCGATGGGCACTTGAATGGGTTCTCCCTTTGGGCTATTGTGAATAATGTCACTATGAATATTTGTGTACCAGTTTTTGTTTGAATTATTAACAAATACATAGTACTATATATGAAAGAAACCACAAGGACCTACTGTACAGTTTAGGAAACTGTACTAAATATCTTATTGTCAGGAAGCATTTAACAGGAGGCTTCCTATGTGCTGTTTTGGATCTGTCAGGAATTCTCTGTTTCTTATTAATTACTGAATATTCAGGAATTAAGAGGAGAGGCAAGTCTCTCCCCAAGGCTGAGGAATCCAGGCAGTACCCTCTTCCTTCTTGTGAACCATACGGTAAAAGTGATTGTTTACAACTCTCTCTCTCTTTAATATGGATCGCCTATGTTTTGTAAGTCTGGAATTTTAATCTTTATCTTTGCTGAGACTAACTACAGTATATATGCCCACACCATGTTGATTAAAACACCTTTGCTCCATCAGAGCTTTGGTCCCTGTGTCTTGCTTTCTCTCTCTCTCTCTCTCCCCCTCTCTCTTTTCCAGGCTGATCCCCTAGAGTGCAGAGGCTCTCTGAGTTCACTTTCCTGCCCGAGCTTCTAAGACCCTCTTGAGAAGGCTCTCTGCGCCTTCACCCCATCGAGAGGGCACCTGAGGCCTTCGTGAACAGAGCAAGCCCTGTGCAGGGGCTTTATTGGCTTTCTGCGTAAACCAAGGAATATCAGTCTCTTTCTTTCCCCTTTACTTTCTTATTGGTTGACTCCAAACCACCAGGTTCCAGTCCATTAAAGGACCTCAGTATCTTATGATAATGTATAATGAAACAGAATCTCAAAGGGAATATATGAAAAAGACATAATAGCCATGATAATTATTGTGCCAACACTATGAGTTTTCATAGTACTACTCAACGTGTATTTATACATGGCACTAAAATGTTCACATCTGTAAGTATATTTCAGTGATTGATCATATAAAAAATTGAGAGTAAAAATATAAAAAATCATATATAAATCAAACAGAGAGTAAATAAACTTCCTGTCATTGCTTATCATCATTTATGCACTATTACTACCAGTAACACTCATTTTATAAGTGCTGGACTAGAAGTTTACAATCATGTAAACCAAGAGATTGTGAAGGTGTAAGGAAGTATAACTTATTTAATTCCTTAACGAAGGATTATAGAACTCTATGTACATGAAGTGAATGAAAGTCAAACAGTTTAATTGAGCCACATTCTTACTAGAGTGATGAGCTTCTACCCCACCCAATGTTAGTTCACAATTAAATCCTGCAGTCATCTGGCCTCAATGTCTGCTTCCTACCATCCAGAAAGAAAAGGTGAGGAAGTCCTGACAAAACTGATGCTATTTTTCTTTTTTTGATTTGTATTTTATGGCAGGGCTTGGCAAAAAGAGGACCTAACCTGTCTTTAGAGTTCTTTCCCAAGGGTTGCTCTGGCATGTTACATATGTTGACAAACTGCTGATTATTTTCAACAAAGGACAATGATCTGCACTTCAGTATCTGTTGCTTGAGCTGGAATAGCAGGCATCCCTTGAAGTGCAGTATTTCATGCTGAAGTAGGCATACCTGAAGCAGTAGCATAAGAGGAAGACATTTATCATGTAGACATCACATCCCATGAATTTGTAATAATTTTTTAGTTATACCCATTATCATTGGAGGAACTGACTTGTCCCAGTAATAACTGGAGTACCCAGTATAACAGTTCCTTGACTTATGAGTACTTATGAGTACACTTATGAGTACTTCTTACAACGTTCTTTCTCCTACTTTGGTCATGAACAGTAGTAGCTGATGACAGTGGTTCTTGAAATGTATATTGATTCCTAGGTGGCACATTCAGTAAATAATCTGCCTACCAGTGCAGGAGATGCAAGTGATGTGGGTTTGATCCCTAGGTCGGGAAGATAACAATTCATACACTCGTTTTATGTGAACAAGTTTGATACTTATGAGTTTTTTCTTATGTATACATAAAAACAAATGCTGTTCAAGGACACTGAAAGAACCCTAATGTTGAAAATCAAATCTGTATTGTGAACAATGCTTAGAAATCCATGAGTTGAAGCATAGTATTATGCCTATCATCCTTGTATTTCCCTTAGTGAAGTATATTGAGAAAAGTTCTTCATTCATGGTATAGATTCATGAAGAAGCTAAATAGCATTAATCCTTTATGTTGACAACTGTGAATTTAAATCTCCTGTGAATCGTATGTGACAACCACACATACCAACATGATTTATTAGTATTATATCAATATTTTAGTCCTATTGTATTTAAACTAAAAATATCAATATATAATTGCACATGAAGTCAAGACATAAAATCAGGACAAATACAAAATATTCCATCCTTTGAGAAAGGGAGCGAAAAAATAATGTGCTTTGCCTATTGCATTTTTATGTATTAGATTCTTAAGTATTTTATTCACCATACCCAACTGAGTGGTTCACAAATGTTTCAGAGAGGAAGGGATTATTTCTCTTTAACAATGAGTAGTTCAACTGCTCTCAAAGCAAATACCGGACGGTAATAACTATGAAGGATGAAGTTGATTATTCATATTTATATTACTCATTCGTTAGGTTGCCAAAGGTACTAGATCTGTTACCACATTTTTTTTTATATAATATCCACATGTGAAAGTGAAAGTGGCTCAATCGTGCCTGACTCTTTGTGACCCCATGGACTATACAGTCCATGGCATTCTCTAGGCCAGAATACTGGAGTGGATAGCCTATGCCTTCTCCAGGGGATCTTCCCAATTCAGGAATCAAACCAGGGCCTCCTGAATTGCAGGCAGATTCTTTACCAACTGAGCTATTAGGGCTTCCCTGGTGGCTCAATTGGTAAAGAATATCTGCATAACTGTCCATAAATTTGGAATTAGCAATCTGTCTGTGAGCAGGACTGGTCCTAAGCAGATTCTGTGATAAAACAGAAGCATGTCTGTCTGACTTTCTTCTACAAGGATCTTTCACTGTTCTTGTGCTAGTAAACATGGAAAGTATTAGATTTGGTTTCTAAGTGAGAATTACAGTGAGAAACTAATGGCTAATATCACAGCTGGCCACTGAATTACTTCATGGGAGAGGCAATCCTAGCTCTACCAAGTAGTAGGCATCATGAAGTTAGCTATTGTCATTGTAGCCATGTTCCTTGAATTTGTAGTGTTATTCAAGAATATGCCTTCACCCTGTCAATGACACATATTTCCATAACACATAGCAATACACTAAACCAATGTGCCTCCTACAGTAAATCCCAGCCCCGATGTCTTATAGGAGCCTCTCCAGCCATTGTCATAAGTGAGTCTAATTTTGTGTGAGACCATGAAAACTCAGTGTTTTTATTATGCTTGTGCCTATGACGGGAGATCTGAGAAGGCACTTCTGAGGGTTTATTGCTACCCATCATTGTCATTTGTATAGAGTCTTTAAAGGTTGAATCACTGAGGTGTTTCTTCTACACTTGTACTAGGCTGAGTAGCAACATGCCCTTTCTCCCTAAATGCAGTAGAAGTCATTCCCACTTCCCAACATGTCTATCTTCTGTCCTCTGTAGTATGTATTGCTTGAGCTCACCACAGCCTGGTAAATGGAAATCATCAGGATATTCTAGAAACCCTTTTGATTGCAGTCTCTTCAAGAGGTTACAACTGCTGCAAACCTCAAGATTTTACAAAGCACTTTTTACAACCTCAGATGAAGGAGAAGTCAACACTTGTGACAGTCACAGGCTTCCATGGCCTGTACGTGATCATGGGCTTTGCTTTCATAATCATCCTGTTTCTTATACCAACTAAGATGTCACTGTATTCTTTTTTAATCATCATTTTATCTTTGATGTTTTTTAGATATATTATGGATTTTCCTATATATCTTCACTTATTGATGAGGGTCTTATGTTCGTAGTAGTTACTAAAACTGACTTCCAGTTAGTTAGCTGTGGTAGAATAGGAAAAAGAATGACCAGCTGTATATTATTAACATTATGTATTGATATATTATTCGTTTTATTGTTTGCAGGCATCCTATTCTAACTTTCTGAAATAAAGATTCAGAAAATCATGTCCTTTGAATGTCCATTTGACTGTATAGGAGCACGGCAATGTTATTACACAAAATTGTTTAGTTTCCATTATGTTTCTCCTGTTTGATGTAGATATCGGCCTTTGGTTCTATCACTAGCATTGTAAGTAAAAAGAAAAAGAAAATTAATTAATTAGAGCTCCAATAGTATTTTTACTGTTAGCAATAAGTATAGCATAATGTGTGGCCTAACAACAGCTAGTGAGCCTAGGTCTGTCTGGAACATTCTTGGATCCTGCGGGGAAAACACCCTGTGCACGCCCCTGGATACCGGGCCTAGGGGCCAAAATTCGCATGTCTCTCTCAGGGAGCCCTAACACAGTGTGACCTAGCAACTGCTTGAAAATCCATCCCATTCCTGTTTTCCTCCTTCTGACAGAGCTAGCTTTGTTCCTTGCTTTGGGATATCTCCAGCAAAGGGCTGGTGCGTAACTCCTCACCTGGGGCCCATTGGATGTGC
This sequence comes from Bos indicus, assembly GCF_029378745.1. NCBI lineage: Eukaryota > Metazoa > Chordata > Mammalia > Artiodactyla > Bovidae > Bos > Bos indicus. Next base: position 40,883,811 of record NC_091789.1, read on the forward strand.
AAGGTGACCTCGACCAGGTGACCCCAGCATGGCACCCGGCCCCCTCAGACACACTCCCGCAGCCTTCTTCCTCATGGGCAGTACCACTCTGACCCAGGAATGTGTTTGCAAGGCTCAGAATGTACAGGGAGACACACGGCCCTGACTCTGGAGCTGAGGCCCTCGGAGCAGGCCTGGAGGTCTGACGTCTGAGAAGCAAAACACTTGCTGCAAATAGAGGCCTGAAAACTCACTCTCTGTGGATGCCTTTCCTTCCTCCAAGGAAGACAGCTTTCCCAGTCTCCTGCGTGCTGAGTGTCACACAGCTGGAATGCGCTTGCTTGGAGGTCGTGATTCAGTGGCAGTGGCCCCTGAGGCCCTGTGCTCCCACACTCACAGGCAAATCAAAGCAACTTCCAAATGAGTGAGCTCTTCGCATCAAGTGGCCAAAGTATTGGAGATTCAGCTTCAATATTAGTCTTTCCAATGTGTATTCAGACCTGATTTCCTTTAGGATGAAGTGCTTGGGTCTCCTTGTAGTCTAAGTGACCCTTGAGCATCTTCTTTAACACCACAGTTCAAAAGCATTAAATTTTCGGCTGTCAACTTTCTTTAAAGTCCATCTTTCCCATCCATACATGACATATGGAAAAACCACAGCCTTGACTAGACGGATCTTTGTTGGCAAAGCAACATCTCAGCATTTTAATGTGCTGTCTAGTTTGGTCATCACTTTCCTTCCAAGTCATAAGCATCTTTTAATTCCATGGCTGCAGTCACCATCTGCAGTGATTTCCGAGCCCCCCAAATAAAGTCTGCCACTGTTTCCACTGTTTTCCCATCTATTTGCTATGAAGTGATGAGACTGGATGCAATGATCTTAGTTTTCTGAATGCTGAGCTTTAAGCTAACTTTTTCACTCTTCTCTTTCACTTTCATCAAGAGGCTTTTTAGTTCTCCCTCCCTTTCTGCCATAAGGGTGGTGTCATCTGTATATCTGAGGTGATTGATATTTCTCCCTGCAATCTTGATCCCAGCTTGTGCTTCATCCAGCCCAGTGTTTCTCACTATGTACTCTGCATGTAAGTTAAAGAAGCACGGTGCCAATATACAGCCTTGACATATTCCTTTTCCTATTTGGAACCAGTCTGTTGTTCCAGGTCCAGTTCTAGCTGTTTCTTGCTGACCTGCATACAGAGTTCTCAAGAGGCAGGTCAGGTGGTCTGGTATTCCCATCTCTTTCAGAATTTTTCCCAGTTTATTGTGATCCACACAGTCAAAGGCTTTGGCATAGTCAATAAAACAGAAATAAATGTTTTTCTGGAACTCTCTTGCTTTTTTGATGATCCAGTAGATGTTGGCAATTTGATCTCTGGTTCCTCTGCCTTTTCTAAATCCATCTTGAAAGTTTTGAAGTTCACGGTTGACGTATTGCTGAAGCCTGGCTTGGAGAAGTTTCAGCATTACTTTACTAGCGTGTGAGGTGAGTCCAATTGTGTGGCAGTTTGAAAATGCTTTGTCATTGGCTTTATTTGAGACTGGAATTAAAACTGACCTAACAACCTAGATATTTTCAACTGCATATGCTAAAAGAACTGGCTTTGCAGTTTCCAAGGGAAAAAAGTTTCATTTTAACCAATTTTCTCTGAAGTCCAAGGAATATCATGGCCATCCTGCATCAAAAAGTCCTTTATGTAGTCATAGTTTCCTTTATGTAGTCATAGTTTCATGCCTAAATTATAGACCAACTCATGCTCAAATTGACTCTGATATAAGGGGCAGATCAGCTCAGTGAGACCTTCATCCCATGAAGAGAATCTGAGGGCTTAAGGGAATTTGCAGGAGTGGGGAAAGCTTGGTTCATCCTACATGTACCATAATCTTAAATAATGCTTATTTTCTTTACCAAAGTAAAAAACAGCTGATAAAAACAAATATAAATCACTGAAAGGTAAAGAAATTCATCATCTGTGATCGAAAGCTGCATTCTAAGGAAACTTTGTTCTCTTAACCTAGAGAGGAGACTAAATTCCAGTCTGGTACCAGCTTCAGGTCAGTTCAGTTCAGTCCCTCAGTCGTGTCCAACTCTTTGCGACCCCATGAATTGCAGCACGCCAGGCCTCCCTGTCCATCACCAACTCCCAGAGTTCACCAAGACTCACATCCATCGAGTCAGTGATGCCATCCAGCCACCTCATCCTCTGTCACCCCCTTCTCCTCCTGCCCCCAATCCCTCCCAGCATCAGTCTTTTCCAATGAGTCAACTCTTCGCATGAGGTAGCCAAAGTACTGGAGTTTCAGCTTTAGCATCATTCCTTCAAAAGAAATCCCAGGGCTGACCTCCTTCAGAATGAACTGGTTGGATCTCCTTGCAGTCCAAGGGACTCTCAACAGTCTTTTCCAACACCACAGTTCAAAAGCATCAATTCTTCGGTGCTCAGCCTTCTTCACAGTCCAACTCTCACATCCATACATGACCACAGGAAAAACCATAGCCTTGACTAGATGAACTTTTGTTGGCAAAGTAATGTCTCTGCTTTTGAATATGCTATCTAGGTTGGTCATAACTTTCCTTCCAAGGAGTAAGCATCTTTTAATTTCATGGCTGCAGTCACCATCTGCAGTGATTTTGGAGCCCCCCAAAATAAAGTCTGACACTGTTTCCACTGTTTCCGCATCTATTTCCCATGAAGTGATGGGCCCAGATGCCATGATCTTCATTTTCTGAATGTTGAGCTTTAAGCCAACTTTTTCACTCTCCACTTTCACTTTCATCAAGAGGCTTTTTAGTTCCTCTTCACTTTCTGCTATAAGGGTGGTGTCATCTGCATATCTGAGGTTATTGATGTTTCTCCCGGCAATCTTGATTCCAGCTTGTGCTTCTTCCAGTCCATCGTTTCTTATGATGTACTCTGCATATATGTTAAATAAGCAGAGTGACAATATACAGCCTTGACGTACTCCTTTTCCTATTTGGAACCAGTCTGTTGTTCCATGTCCAGTTCTAACTGTTCCTTCCTGACCTGCATACAAATTTCTCAAGAGGCAGATCAAGTGGTCTGGTATTCCCATCTCTTTAAGAATTCCCCACAGTTTATTGTGATCCACACAGTCAAATGCTTTGGCATAGTCAATAAAGCAGAAATAGATGTTTTTCTGGAACTCTGTTGCTTTTTCCATGATCCAGCAGATGTTGGTACCAGCTTACCAGGTAACAAAAAAACAAAATTGTTTATGGGTAAGCTTATAAAAGTCTTTTCCATGTATAATTTGAAATAGCAGTATTTTTGCAAAGGCGTCTTTTGAAATCATGGAAGGCATGTTTAAAACCTGATTAAATAGAAATTGACAAAGTAGTCTGGTCACTGCTGTGACTTGAATCACTTGAATATGATAGCTAGAATTATAACTGACAGCATTTTACTAGGATGTATCAGATTTTCATGGATGTCAGGGCGTATCAGATTTTCATGGATGTCACATAATTTCTAGGATACCTATATTAGTAAATGAAGGAGTCTTTGGGCCTAGAAAAGAAAACAGCAGTCTCAAAGGCCCTTGCTGAATCATCTAACTTCGGAGAAAGCAAAACCGAACTTTAGGTCCCACCCTGAGGCTCCAGGCTGGTTATATCTATCTGGGACTTATCACCCCCTGCCCAACTACAAATGCCATCTCTCTCTCCTTTTCTGCCTCAGCCCAAATTATACCTTACAGTAACATCCACCATATAATATAACTTGGGAAGGTTCATCACTCTTTTTGACAGCACTTTCCATGTAGTTTAACATGCCAAATGAACTCAGGTTGTTTAATATCTCTCTTTGGGAGGTCTCAGGGGCTCTCTGAAGCACCCCAAAGTTAGCTAGAAGTCAATTATTTATGCAGGCTTGTTCATAGATATCAAAAGGGTTTATAATAGTCAGGTAGGATCACATAAGTCACCGTGAAACAATACTTCTCCACTTAGCCAAAGTTAACAAAAGATTTCAAATGTAAACCTAGAACAGATCACATAAGAGGTAAAAAAAAAAAAAACCTTAAAATCCATTAGCAAAGGCAGTTCAACACCTCAAGAAAACTTGTTCTAGGCACAAAACTCTTTTCTGGGGGTCCACTTTCCATAAAACCTCCTTATCCCATTCTGTACCCATTCCTTCGCTTCTCCCATCCTGAAATTGCCACCTGTAAGACAGAACTACTTCGTTTTCCTTCATAAAATGCAATTTCATTCCTCATACCTTCTTTAATAATAAGTCACACATTTCCCTTAAGCAACCAGGAACTGACTTTTATATTGTCATTCTATAGATTGGTGAACATATGTATCAGTGATAATACAAAAAAAAAAAAAAAAATGCTTTCTTTCACTGAACATGTCAGGATGGCACCAGACACTATTCATGAATAGTCAAAAATCTCTTTTGTTTCTGTGTAAGAGGGAGGTCCTTTCAAGTAGTGAATGTTTCAGAACCTTAATTTATTTGAAAATGGCCTAGCTATTCAATACACTGTTGTCACTTAGTTTAGCACAACGATAGAAACTCAGGTAACCAAAATCTGGAGAAACTATTTTCAGTTCAGTTCAGTTCAGTTGCTCAGTCATGTCTGACTCTTTGTGACCCCATGGACTGCAGGACACCAGGCTTCCGTGTCCATCACCAACTCCAGGGGCTTGCTCAAACTCATGTCCATTGAGTCAGTGATGCCATCCAACCATCTTATCCTCTGTCATCCCCTTCTCCTCTGCCTTCAAACAAGACTATTATAGATATATATTTTGAAGTATAATTATTGTTAATAGTTTATCTAAAAGTTCATATCATATTTACATTTTTTATGTTTTTTTGTTGTTTAGAGGTACTTTCTTGTTGACAAGCTTGTGACAGATATAACAATATAGCAATTTTTAACTTATAATAAACCTAGGCACTATGAAAATTTTGTGTTTAATGTTAATGACTCTTAGACATGTCTACAGTAGAGTAGCGAAAAAAAATACTAGATATTTAATATTGACTATTTTCCAGTTCACGTGAATCTGAAATTCATTTAGGTTCAATGTTTTCTTGTATTTCCAACTGTTTGATTTGTAAGGGCTTCCTTTTCTTGAGACCATTTAAATAAGTACTCAGGACTTAAGCAATATTATCAAAAAACAGAAGACTCACACTGAGACATATATAAATCCAGACAGACAGACCAGAGATCTTCTACTTTTCCACCTGAGATTTAAAATATTTCTTTGAGCCGTTTTTTTTGGGGGGGTGGCAGCCAGAATAGTGGAGTGGATTGCCATTCCCTTCTCCAGGAGATCTTCCCAACCCAGGGATTGGACCCAGGCGTCCCACATTGTAGGCAGATGCTTTACAGTTTGAGCCACCAGGGAAATTGTTGAATTCTGTGGCAAGGGTTAACTTCAAGCGTTGCCCTAGGCAGGCCTTTGTAACAAGCTAATTGTTTTTAATTGCATATGCAAAAGAATCAGCTTTATGGTTTCCAAGAAAAAAAAAAAAAAGAAGTTTCCTTGTAACCAATTTTGTCTGGTTTTATAGAATATCATGGCCGTCCTAGGTCAGGTCATCTTTTCTTTCTGTAGTCATAGTTTTATCCTTAAATCATAGACAGATCAGCTGATAAAAAGCTTGGATTGTCTCTGTGGGGTGGATGTGCTTGTCCTTATGTTTCACCTGGAGGTGGTAGCGAGGCCCGCGGGCCTCTCCTTGAAGTGGGCGTGGGGGCAGGGCACACCAGGAGCGCGTGGTGGTGGCGGGGGTGGGGTGGGGAGGCACACCGGGAGCAAGCCAGGGGTGGGGCAAGCCCGAGCGGTGCATCTGGGGTGGGAGGGTCCTGGTTGTGCTCTCAGGGGTTGCCACTGTGGCTGGGAACAGCCCATTTCGTGCACTTCTGGGTCCCCATAGATCGGCATCCAGTGAGCAGAGCAGAGGGGTGCGGACCACAGGTAAGGGAACTGGGACTCGGTGGAGCAGGGAACCACGTATTCTGCCCTCTTTGTTGGCACAGTCTCGGAGCCCCCTAACCTGGCGGTTGCAGAAAGGCCTTGCCTTTGGGATCAAGGCCTTTACTGCTTTACCCCTTCGCATAAAGCTCACACCTGCACGGTTTTCCCAAGCAGCCTAGTGCCTGCTGGAAGTCCAAGGGATTTATCCTGCCTGGTGATTTCACCTGCAGGGACTTCATAACCCTTACTCTGGCCAGCTGGCCCAGCCCTGCTTCTGGCACTTTGCAGCCCAGCAGGCCCTTGACCACCTGCTGGGATGGGAAAGGGAAGGGTCCACGAATTACACCCTAGAAACGTAGTAGGGTGCATGGATTTAAACACCTGGTAGACACCCAGGAAGAAAAGAAGGGAGGAGGGCACCTTGCTGCCCTTTCATGGTGGAATCTGTGGCTGTCTTGCTGAGAGGGGGCCTTTCCATGGGGACCCTGTGCGATAAGTGTGGTGTTTTAGAACTGAATAAATAGAACATGTAAAATTTTTAAATTATGTGGCACTTTAATTAAAAAAAAAAAAAGCTCCAAGTTTTTTTTGAAAATTGAAGTCTAAAAATTGAAGGCCTATTTTCCTTACACTGTGACATTCTATGAAGAAATGTGTGGGTTTTTTTTTAAAGAAAAGAGTCAGAAAAGTGAGGGAAACAGAAAGCCCAGAGGTGCTCCTGTAGTTTGGTGAAGGCCTTAGGAGGTCACTTGTAAATGCTGCTGGCTGTAGGGAGGCAGTCTCTTCCTGTGGCTGATGGGCACAGAGCCCTGCAGGCTTGTCCTTTGCATGGATGTTCTTGTTTGTGGAAATCCAGCTCGGAGCCATCTCCTGATGTGTAAGAACTTTCCAGACTAGACCCCTAGGCAAATCCCTTAGGACCAGGCACTCCTTCCTTCATTGTATTTTTCTGTTTGACTGAAAAGCAGCAATGACATATTTTTCTTTAAATCTGGTCTATCATCCAGGCCTTGGAGTAATATTTCCCATCCCTCTCAATAGACTTGGGTTCTGGGAATGAATTATAGTCAGTTGTCCATGATTTTACAGATGAGGAAACAGACCCAGAGAGGGTGGAGGACTGTCTAAGGGAGAATGGGATATCCTTCCAGGATCCCTGGCTCCTGGGTTTTAATGAGCTTCCTACCCAGCATGGTCACTGATTGGCAAGTGTTGACATTGAGAATAAACTATTGGTGGAAATGTAAAAGCCTTTTTAAAAGAATGTGCCTACCAGCTGTGCATCTTATGGAGTATTTCATTTCCTCCCCAACCCTTGGAAAGTGCTGGCCACAGGGCAGATGCTTCATCATTTTTATTGAACAAGTTCAATTTCACACAGTTATATCCATAGTGTCAGCAACACTATGAGGTATATTAGAACAGTGATCATCATAGTTGGTACTTCACGGATCAGTAAAGACAGAACATTTTTTCTTAGGAAGGCTGTAACAATTGCTAAGTTTTAAGTTTATCCCACAAGGATATTAAAAAAAAATGAAACAAATCTCCCCAATCATCACCAAGGCTATCGGAGGTCTATTGAGGACCCCACGCAAGGGAGGGTCTACCTCTTGGGACACCCTTGCTTCAGCATATCCCTAAGCCAGCAACCTGGGACAGCTGAGTACACTTGAAGTTCCTTCCTTGACCTCGGGAATTTTTTTGGAAGACAATTTTTTGACAGGGGTAGGGGAAAGTTTTGGGATGTTTCAAGTGTAGTCCATTTATTGTGCACTCTTTATGTTCCCTGGTGGCTCAGTTCGTAGTCTACCTGCAGTGCAGGAGACCCGGGTTCAATCCCTGGGTCGGGAAGATCTCCTGGAGAAGGAAATGACAGCCCACTCCAGTATTCTTGCCTGAAGAGTTCAATGGACTGAGGAGTCTTGTGGGCTACAGTCCATAGGATCACAAAAGGGTTGGACATGGCTGAGTGACTAAACACTTATTTCTATTATTTGATCAGCTCCACCTCAGATCATCAGGCATTAGATCCTAGAGGTTGGGGGCCCCTGCTTTAGTTCCCTCTTTCATCTTCTACACAGCTCCAGCCTGCTTCCTCCTCCTCTTCCACCTGCAGAACTACCTACTGGGCTTCTCTGAATGTGGCTAAGAATCTCCTTCCCTCACTTACTTGTCTCTGAGTCCCTTCTCCTATCTGGGTTTCCCTGATCTCCATTTAGGCACTTTTGCCCCAGGTGGTGCTAGTGGTAAAGAACCTATCTACCAATGCAGGAATTTGATCCCTGGATTGGGAAGATCCCCTGGAGGAGGGCACAGCAACCCACTCCAGTATTCTTGCCTGGAAAATTCCCATGGACAGAGGAGCCTGGTGGGCTCTGACAGTCAGACGTGACTGAATCGACTTAGCACAGCATACCAGAGAACGTTTGAACTGCAGACTCATGTGATTGTTTTGGCTCCTTGGAGTCCCTTGTCTTTCCACGTGTATGTTAGGGTCAGCTTGTGTATTGCTTCCTACAGGCCTGGAGAGGGTAACAGGCAGGAAGGCCAGGGGTCTCCAGACAGAGAAAATAGGCTACAAGTGTCAGACGTTTTTTTATCTCTCTCTTAAGAGGCAGGAGGAAAGAAACTAGTGTTGCAATTTTTCTCCATCTCGATACAAATTTAAAAGGAGGTTTCTCTGAAAATGCTGTGTTGCCATGACCACTCCTGGCTCCACCTGAATTTAACTTTTCTCAGACCTTGAGCTAAGCAATGCACTTTTCTTATGGAAATGTTTGTCTTAAGCTATGTTAATGTACTATGTATTTACCCAAGACTCTGTCTTCAGGTCGGTTGCCCCTAAAGGCTCAGAACTGACTTGACAAACTAGTATGTTTTACTCATACCTTGTTCTCCTAATCTATGTTAATAAAACTATATATTTACTTGGAAATCTGCCTCTCTTCAAGATTCATGTCAATCATTTTATCGCTCGGGATTGTTGCAGGAAGGTGGACCCCTTCCAGGGCCTGAAACTGGGCTCTTGTCTAACACTCGGAAATGAATTGTCCGAGGAGACACATGTGCTGACAAAGCAAGAGACTTTATTGGGAAAGGGCACCCGGGTGGAGAGCGGTAGGGTAATGGAACCCAGGAGAACTGCTCTGCCACGTGGCTCGCAATGTCGGGTTTTATGGTGATGGGATTAGTTTCTGGCTGGTCTTTGACCAATCATTCTAATTCAGAGTCTTTCCTGTTGGTGCATGCATCGCTCAGCCAAGATGGATGCTAGCGAGAGGGATTCTGGGAAGTGGACGGACATGCGGTGTCTCCTTTTGACCTTTCTTGAACTCTTCTGGTTGGTGGTGGCTTATTAGTTTCATATTCCTTATCAGGATCTCCTGTCATAAAACAACTCATGCAAATAGTTACTATGGTGCCTGGCCAGGGTGGGCGGTTTCAATCAGTGTGCTTCCCCTAACAGGATGACTCACCTGCTGCCAATGTTATCTCAATGCATGTTGCTGGTGAGGGGCCTGGTGCCATTCTCTGAGACATTGTCTTTCTTTAATTAGCAGACTGCTAGTGGCTGTATAACATCTGGCTAAAGACTAGCAGGGGGTACTCTTTCTTCCCCCTTCTGATATCTATGTCAGCAGATTTCTCTATCTCTGTTATACTTTAATAAAACTTTATAACACAAAACCTCTGAGTGATCAAGCTTCGTCACTGGCCCTGGATTGAACTCTTCTCCTCTGGAGGCCAAGAATCCTGGCATGTTTTGTGGTTTAGCAACAACCTTTCAGCCTTTTGTAATTCATATTGAATCTTCATTTCAGATTGAAGATACATTCCATGGTATTGCCAACTTAAGTCTTTCCATCACTATGGAATATCTGTACATGTATTTAGGGTATTTTTCAGCAATTGTGTATAATTTCCAGTGTGCCAGTCTTATCATCCTCATTACATCCATGGCAAAGTATTTTATTAATGTTGACATTATTGAAAGGGAATTGTTTTTTTAAATTCCTTTTCAGATTGTTATTTGCTAGTATATACAGATAAAACTGTGTAATCATTCATTTTTATCAGTTTGGACAGCTTGATAGTTGTCTTTACTTTCTTTACTTTCTCATAATTTAAGATTACCCTGGCTCATATATTTACAGTCTCTCCCCTAGTCTCAGTCATTTCTTCAAAGAACTGTCCTTTTTTTTTTTTTTACATTAAATTATTTTTGACTATGCTGGGTCTTTATTGCTAGTTTGTCTAGTTGTAGTGAGCAGAGGCTACCCTCTAGTTGCCGTGCCATGACTTCTCATGGCAGTTCTTTCTCTGGTTGCAGAACTTGGGCTCTGGAGCTTGCAAACTTCAATAGTTGTTCAGGGGCTTAGTTGCCCTGGGCATGTGGAATCTTCTAGGACCAGGGATTGAACCCGTGTTCCCTGTATTGGTAGGCAGATTCTTTACTGTTAGGTAGGTAGAATAGGGAAAAGGAGTCCAAAATGGCGGTGGCTAAAAGACAAGGAAGGGAAAAGCCCACAAAAATATAACAAAGGAAGGTCAAAGGAAGGTCCAAGGACCAGAGTGAAGACTTCAGGTAGAACAAACAGCACTCCTGGCTAAGCCCAATTTGCATAGGGCAGGCCCAGGTGGAGGAAAAAACATATAAAAGGAGGAGCCAAAGTGCTTTCTCGCTCTCTCTCTCCCACGTGCATGCACTCTTTCTCTCTCTCTCCCTCTCCCTCTCTCTCTCTCTCTCTCTCTCCCTCCCCCACTCACTCCTCCACTATCTTCTCTTCAAGTTTTTGGGTTGGCATGCCCTCATCCTTCGAGGATGGATTCTCCTGCTATCTTCTAAATAAAATAGAGCTGTAACACTGATTTGCCTAAGAGCTATAACAAGGTTTGTCCAAGACTCGAGAGCTGTGATGCTCCGAGGGCTTTAATGTCCGTCACTCCAAATCTTTGTTGTGATGAGACAAAGAACTGAGGAACATACACTCGCGTGACATCTATGGTGACGTGACTCGGGTTTAACCTGGCTGAAACAACCTCTGCGAGGAAGAGGCCAAGCACAGCAGGAGCCCAACTCAGCGAAGCTCCCGCGCTAGAAGGAGAAGGCGAAGAAACCCAGCGCAGGGGAAGGCCCATGGTGCTGGAAACTGGGACAGCGAAAAACGAACTCAGCAGAAAGCTCATGCGGCCCAGTCTCAGATTCCAGAAGACCTCCGGTTAAGGTAAGCGGTCCTCTCTCCTATGGCTGGAGGGATGTTTACAATCTCTCGTTTCTTGTTTCCTCGAACCTCCCGCGAACAGGCGGGCGGCGAGGGGCACAATTAGGGACTCTGGAGAGGCTACTCCTCAGCAAGTCCCAAAGGTGCTATCTGCTGAGCTCCAGTAGCTGTTACGCAAGCCGGTGGGGGATCTTCTGCCCTTTCTCTTCTCTGTGCCAAGGATCAGACCAATGAAATTGTGAGCACCGATCAGATATTTAGCAAAATTTCTGGTGGGCTATGAAGGGGATTCCTTGGCATGTTTTTCCCACTGCTTTTTCCTCCTGTCCTTCAGCTCTCTTTCGGGACTCAAGCCCGACCAAAACTAATGACACTCAGGCTCTGATGTCTCATTGCAAAAATTCATTGAGAGACAAAGTGATAAGAGGTGGATTTGTTAGGATCCAGATGGAGAAAAGCCACTCTTCAGGGTGTGAACCATTGCCGAGGGCAAGGGATGGGGCCATGGAATTAGGCCTGGCTATGTTTTGTGAGGGGGTGGAATTAATATGTTAAAGAGTGGGATGATCATCCCAGACATTGGGGAAGCAGCCACTCCTCCCACTACTGACCACGCCTTGGAGCTGTCCTGCCACTTCTGGGTGTGTCTGTTGGCTTATAGATTGGGGATTAAGGTTTACTTGAATTTGACTTGTCATCTTGGACCCAATTGATTTTAATTGGTTTACCTCAAGCTGGTTTTCAAAAAGGCAGAGGAACCAGAGATCAAATTGTCAACATCCGCTGGATCATGGAAAAAGCAAGAGAGTTCCAGAAAAGCATCTATTTCTGCTTTATTGACTATGCCAAAGCCTTTGACTGTGTGGATCACAATAAACTGTGGGAAATTCTTAAAGAGATGGGAATACCAGACCACCTGATCTGCCTCTTGAGAAATTTGTATGCAGGTCAGGAAGGAACAGTTAGAACTGGACATGGAACAACAGACTGGTTCCAAATAGGAAAAGGAGTATGTCAAGGCTGTATATTGTCACCCTGTTTATTTAACTTATATGCAGAGTACATCATGAGAAACGCTGGACTGGAAGAAACACAAGCTGGAATCAAGATTGCCAGGAGAAATATCAATAACCTCAGATATGCAGATGACACCACCCTTATGGCAGAAAGTGAAGAGGAACTCAAAAGCCTCTTGATGAAAGTGAAAGAGGAGAGTGAAAAAGTTGGCTTAAAGCTCAACCTTCAGAAAACGAAGATCATGGCATCCGGTCCCATCACTTCATGGGAAATAGATGGGGAAACAGTGGAAACAGTGTCAGACTTTACTTTTCTGGGCTCCAAAATCACTGCAGATGGTGACTGCAGCCATGAAATTAAAAGATGCTTACTCCTTGGAAGGAAAGTTATGACCAACCTAGATAGCATATTGAAAAGCAGAGACATTACTTTGCCAACAAAGGTCCGTCTAGTCAAGGCTATGGTTTTTCCTGTGGTCATGTATGGATGTGAGAGTTGGACTGTGAAGAAGGCTGAGCACCGAAGCACTGATGCTTTTGAACTGTGGTTTTGGAGAAGACTGTTGAGAGTCCCTTGGACTGCAAGGAGATCCAACCAGTTCATTCTGAAGGAGATCAGCACTGGGATTGCTTTTGAAGGAATGCTGCTAAAGCTGAAACTCCAGTACTTTGGCCACCTCATGTGAAGAGTTGACTCATTGGAAAAGACTCTGTTGCTGTGAGGGATTGGGGGAAAGAGGAGAAGGGGACGACAGAGGATGAGATGGCTGGATGGCATCGCTGACTCGATGGATGTGAGTCTGAGTGAAATCCGGGAGTTGGTGATGGACAGGGAGGCCTGACATGCTGCGATTCATGGGGTTGCAAAGAGTCGGACACGACTGAGCGACTGATCTGATCTGATCTGATACCCTTGTGCTTTGTCATTCTTTCAAAGGTTCAACTCTGCCCCCTTCCCTCCTGTTTCATGCTCTTTTCCTGAGCCCCACCCAGACCCACAAGGTTGCCTCTACAATCTTCTGGAGAGACAACTAGAAAATAGCTGACCTTGGGGGATAAATACTCTATAATATCCAACCCCCTAATCCTACCCAGTACTGGTCACACTGGAGATCTTGGGGATGCCCAACTACAGTTCAGGGGTCCCAGGAGGTCATCACGCCTTGACCTGCCTAGGGATCTGGTCCTCGAGAGGTTGTCATGCCTCAATCTGCCCGGGGATTCGATCTCTAGGAGGCAGAGCAGTATCTCGGATGGGACTCTGCAATATCGGGCCTCTGAGCAGATCTGGAGTTATGCCCTAGTGGAAGCTAACTTGGTCCTTCCAAATAAAGGCTTGCAAGCACCCACCAGCGGGCTGCCTCTTCTCCCCCAAAGGAGGCTCACTTCCCCATGTGATGTGAACTGGGCTTCCAGGCCTGGGTGCAAAGTGCTTCCTGGAGGTCTTTGCTCAGGGGCTGGTTCCCCTGAGCTGGGGCTGTGCTACGGAGCCCAAACACACGGGGGAAGGCCCAAACCACATCCACACATCTCTGCTCTGGAGGAGAGCTCTAGGGAAGTGAAGTCTATAAGGCGCTTTCTTGGCACGAATGGAGGAACACTCTGGCTGTGGAGCCCCATCCCCAACCCAGGGGCACTGGGAGCCTGATTCTCTCCGAGTGGTGCTGAGTCTGGGCAGCCAAGCAACAGCTTGAGAATCCATCCAGTTGAGCTTCCCTTCCCTCTGCCAGAGCTCTCATTGCTGGAGGCCTTGGCTGTTTGGAAACCACCGGACCCTAAGCCCTCTCCAAGAAGGTCTGGCTCCTAGGTCGAAAGAGAAGGCAAGAGCGGAGCTGAGGCCAGTCAGGTGCCAGTCATGTCTCACACACTCCCGCAGCCTGGTCCTTCTCGGGCAGTCATGCTAGAAGCTAGGAATGTCTTGGCGAGGCTCGTCCAGGGCAGAGCAGCATCTCAGCCATGACTCTGCAATATCAGGCCTCTGAGCAGATCTGGAGCTCTGCCCTAGTGGAAGCTAACTCGGTCCTTCCAAATAAAGGCTTGCAAGCACCCACCAGCGGGCTGCCTTTTCTCCCCCAAAGGAGGCTCTCTTCCCTGCGTGCTGTAAACTCGGCTTCCAGGCCTGGGCACAAAGCGCTTCCTGGAGGTCTTTGCTCAGGGGCCGGTTCCCCTGAGCTGGGGCTGTGCTACGGAGCCCGAACACATGGGGGAAGGCCCAAACCACATCCACACGTCTCTGCTCTGGAGGAGAGCTCTAGGGAAGTGAAGTCTGTCAGGCACTTTCTTGCCGAGAATGGAGGAACGCTCTGGCTGTGGAGCCCCATCCCCAACCCAGGGGCACTGGGAACCTGATTCTCTCTGTGCGGCCGCTGAGTCTGGGCGGCCAAGCAACAGCTTGAGAATCCATCCAGGTGCGCTTCCCTTCCCTCTGACAGAGCTCTCATTGCTGGAGGCCTTGGCAGTTTGGACACACGCAGACCCTAACCCCTCTCCAAGTAGGCCTGGACCCTAGGTCCAAAGGGAAGGCAAGAGTGGAGCTGAGGCCAGTAAGGCACCAGTTAGGTCTCCCACACTCCCGCAGCCTTCTCCTGCCTGAGCAGTCACGCTAGAAGCTAGGAATGTCTTGGCGAGGCTCGCCCAGTGCAGAGCAGCATCTCGGCTGTGACTCTGCAATATCGGGCCTCTGAGCAGATCTGGAGCTCTCCCGTTATAGTAGCTAACTTGGTCCTTCCAAAGAAAGGCTTGCAAACACACGCCAGTGGGCCTTCTCTTCTTCCCCAAAGGAGGTTCGCTTCCCTGCCTGCTGTGAACTGGGCTTCCAGGCCTGGGCAAAAAGCGCTTCCTGGAGGTCTTTCCTCAGAGGCTGGTTCCCCTGAGCTGGGGCTGTGGTAGGGAGCTCAAACACATGGGGGAAGGCCCAAACCACATCCACACATCTCTACTCTGTAGCAGAGCTCTAGGGAAACTAAGTCTGTCCGGCACTTTCTTGGTGCACACGGAGGAATACTCTGGGTGTGTTGTTGCATCCCCAACCCAGGGACACTGGGGGCCTGATTCTTTCTGTGCGGCGCTGAGTCTGTGCAGCCAAGCCACAGCTTGGGAATCCATCCACGTGCTCTTCCCTTCCCTCTGACAGAGCTCTCATTGCTGGAGGCCTTGGCAGTTTGGACACAAGCAGACCCTAACCCCTCTCCAAGTAGGCCTGGACCCTAGGTCCAAAGGGAAGGCAAGAGCGGAGCTGAGGCCAGTAAGGCGCCAGTCAGGTCTCCCACAATCCTGCAGCCTGCTCCTGCCTGGGCAGTCATGCTAGAAGCTAGGAATGTCTTGGCGAGGCTCGCCCAGCGCAGAGCAGCATCTCGGCTGTGACTCTGCAATGTCGGGCCTCTGGGCAGATCTGGAGTTCTCCCGTTGTAGAAGCTAACTCGGACCTTCCAAAGAAAGGCTTGCAAACACATGCGGGTGGGCGGCGTGTGGAGACCAGGGGCGGCGGCTGGGAGGACTAACCCCACGTCCAAGGAGTGGTGGCTGGGCTGGTGCAGGAGGGCCCAGAGGAGCTATCCCATGTTGAAGGTCAGAAAGGGCGGTGGTGAGGAGATACCCCTCGTCCAAGGTAAGGAGCAATGGCTGTGCTTTGCTGGAGCAGCCATGAAGAGATAATCCATGCCCAAGGTAAGAGAAACCCAAGTAAGATGGTAGGTGTTGCAAGAGGGCATCAGAAGGCAGACACACTGAAAACATACTCACAGAAAACTCGTCAATCTAATCACACTAGGACCACAGCCTTGTCTAACTCAGTGAAACTAAGCCATGCCCGTGGGGCAACACAAGACAGGCGGGTCATGGTGGAGAGATTTGACAGAATGTGGCCCACTGGAGAAGGGAATGGCAAACCACTTCAGTATTCTTGCCTTGAGATCCCCATGAACAGTATGAAAAGGCAAATTGATAGGATACTGAAAGAGGAACTCCCCAGGTCAGCAGGTGCCCAATATGCTATTGGAGATCAGTGGAGAAATAACTCCAGAAAGAATGAAGGGATGGAGCCAAAGCAAAAAGAATACCCAGCTGTGGATGTGACTGGTGATAGAAGCAAGGTCCGATGCCGTAAAGAGCAATATTGCATAGGAACCTGGAATGTCAGGTCCATGAATCAAGGCAAATTGGAAGTGGTCAAACAAGAGATGGCAAGACTGAATGTTGACATTCTAGGAAACAGCGAACTGAAATGGACTGGAATGGGTGAATTTAACTCAGATGACCATTATATCTTCTACTGCGGGCAGGAATACCTCAGAAGAAATGGAGTAGCCATCATGGTCAACATAAGAATCTGAAATGCAGTACTTGGATGCAATCTCAAAAATGACAGAATGATCTCTGTTCATTCAAGGCAAACCATTCATCACAGTAATTCAAGTCTATGCCCCAACCAGTAATGCTGAAGAAGCTGAAGTTGAATGGTTATATGAAGACCTACAAGACCTTTTAGAACTAACACCCAAAAAAGATGTCCTTTTCATTATAAGGGATGGAATGCAAAAGTAGGAAGTCAAGAAACACCTGGAGTAACAGGGAAATTTGGCCTTGGAATACGGAATGAAGCAGGGCAAAGACTAATAGAGTTTTGCCAAGAAAAGGCACTGGTCATAGCAAACACCCTCTTCCAACAACACAAGAGAAGACTCTACACATGGACATCACTAGATGGTCAACACTAAAATCAGACTGATTATATTCTTTGCAGCCAAAGATGGAGAAGCTCTACACAGTCAACAAAAACAAGACCAGGAGCTGACTGTGGCTCAGATCATGAAATCCTTATTGCCAAATTCAGACTTAAATTGAACAAAGTAAGGAAAACCACTAGACCATTCAGGTATGACCTAAATCAAATCCCTTATGATTATACAGTGGAAGTGAGAAATAGATTTAAGGGTCTTGTTCTGATAGACAGACTGCCTGATGAACTATGGAATGAAGTTCGTGACATTGTACAGGAGACAGGGATCAAGACCATCCCCATGGAAAAGAAATGCAAAAAAGCAAAATGGCTGTCTGGGGAGGCCTTACAAATAGCTGTGAAAAGAAGAGAAGTGAAAAGCAAAGGAGAAACGGAAAGATATAAGCATCTAAATGCAGAGTTCCAAAGAATAGCAAGAAGAGAAAAGAAAGCCTTGCTCAGTGATCAATGCAAAGAAATAGAGGAAAACAACAGAATGGGAAAGACTAGAGATATTTTTGAGAAAATTAGAGATACCAAGGGAACATTTCATGCAAAGATGGGCTCAATAAAGGACAGAAATGGTATGGACCTAACAGAAGCAGAAGATATTAAGAAGAGGTGGCAAGAACACACAGAAGAACTGTATAAAAAAGATCTTCATGTCCCAGATAATCACAATGGTGTGATCACTGACCTAGAGCCAGACATCCTGGAATGTGAAGTCAAGTGGGCCTTAGGAAGCATCACTAGGAACAAAGCTAGTGGAGGTGATGGAATTCCAGTTGAGCTATTTCAAATCCTGAAAGATGATGCTGTGAAAGTGCTGCACTCAATATGCCAGCAAATTTGGAAAACTCAGCAGTGGCCACAGGACTGGAAAAGGTCAGTTTTCATTCCAATCCCAAAGAAAGGCAATGCCAAAGAATGCTCAAACTACTACCACACAATTGCACTCATCTCACATGCTAGTAAAGTAATACGCAAAATTCTCCAAGCCAGGCTTCAACAATACATGAAACGTGAACTTCCAGATGTCCAAGCTGGTTTTAGAAAAGGCAGAGGAACCAGAGATCAAATTGTCAACATCCGCTGGATCATGGAAAAAGCAAGAGAGTTCCAGAAAAGCATCTATTTCTGCTTTATTGACTATGCCAAAGCATTTGACTGTGTGGATCACAGTAAACTGTGGGAAATTCTGAAAGAGATGGGAATACCAGACCACCTGACCTGCCTCTTGAGAAACCTGCATGTAGGTCAGGAAGCAACAGTTAGAACTAGACATGGAACAACAGACTGGTTCCAAATAGGAAAAGGAGTATGCCAAGGCTATATATTGTCACCCTGCTTATTTAACTTATATGCAGAGTACATCATGAAACACACTGGACTGGAAGAAACACAAGCTGGAATCAAGATTGCCAGGAGAAATATCAATAACCTCAGATATGCATATGACACCACCCTTATGGCAGAAAGTGAAGAGGAACTAAAAAGCCTCTTGATGAAAGTGAAAGAGGATAGTGAAAAAGTCGGCTTAAAGGTCAACATTCAGAAAAGAAAGAACATGGCATCCTGTCCCATCACTTCATGGGAAATAGATGGGGAAGCAGTGGAAACAGTATCAGACTTTATTTTTCTGGGCTCCAAAGTCACTGCAGATGGTGACTGCAGCCATGAAATTAAAAGATGCTTACTCCTTGGAAGGAAAGTTATGACCAACCTAGATAGCATATTGAAAAGCAGAGACATTACTTTGCCAACAAAGGTCCGTCTAGTCAAGGCTATGGTTTTTCCTGTGGTCATGTATGGATGTGAGAGTTGGACTGTGAAGAAAGCTGAGCGCCGAAGAATTGATGCTTTGGGACTGTGGTGTTGGAGAAGATTCTTGAGAGTCCCTTGGACTGCAAGGAGATCCAACCAGTCTATTCTGAAGGAGATCAGCCCTGGGATTTCTTTGGAAGGAATAATGCTAAAGCTGAAACTCCAGTACTTTGGCCACCTCATGCGAAGCGTTGACTCATTGGAAAGGACTCTGATGCTGGGAGGGATTGGGGGCAGGAGGAGAAGGGGACGACAGAGGATGAGATGGCTGGATGGCATCACTGACTGGATGGACGTGAGTCTGAGTGAACTCCGGGAGTTGGTGATGGACAGGGAGGCCTGGCGTGCTGCAATTCATGGGGTCGCAAAGAATCGGACACGACTGAGTCACTGAACTGAACTGAAGTGATGGTATTTTTGAATGTTTTTGAGTATTTTTTGAGTATTATGTGTAGTATGTTAATTTTATGTTTAATTTGTTAACAAAAAATTCAAATATTTCCCAAAGTTACTGTGCCATTTATAGTTCTTCCAGGAATATATGAAGATTTTCTTTCTCCATATTCTTGTCAACATGTTTTTGTTTTAATTTTATTTTATTTTTTAACTTTCAATATTGTATTGGTCTTGCCATATATCTCTGTCTTATGTGTTAGAGCCATTCTAATGGGTATGAAGTGCCGTTTCATTTTGGTTATAACTTATATTTCCATCATGACTAGTGGTATCATTGCATTTTAATGTCTTAACTAGGTCTTTCGTGGAGGCTCAGACTATTGTGGTGGCTCAGACTATAATCTGCCTGCAATGCGGAGGCCTGGGTTCAATCCCTGGGTTGGGAGATCCCCTGGAGGAGGGCATGGCAACCCATTCCAGTACTCTTGCCTGGAGAAGCGCCATGGATGGAGGAGCCTGGCCAGCTACAGTCCATGTGGTCCCAAAGAGTTGGACACGATTAAGCGGCTAAGCACAGATATTTATATTTTGGTCAAGTGTCCACTCAAATATTTTGCACATTTTTGATTAGGCTTTCCCCCCACAATGAAGTATCTTGGAAACTTAGTAAGTAATTAGTTAAATTTACTTCTGACTTCTCATTTCTTTTCAATTATATCATCACCATAGCATCATGGCTGCTGTGGTTTTGCAGGAAGTTTTGATATTAGAAATTATAATTCTTACCAATCTGTTTTTTTTTTAATTGTTTTATCTATTTCGGGTCCATTGAATTTCCATGTAAATTTTTGTACTATCATTTCAGTTAAAAAAATGAAACAGCTGAGATTTTGATAGGGATTGTATTGATGCTTTAGCTCTATTCAAGAATTATTGCCGTCTTAACAATATCATGTCTTCCAATTCATAGAAAAGATCTACGTACTTCTTTAGTTCTAATTTAACGTCAACAATTTTTGTTTTTTACTTAAAAAGTGTTTTGTTAAATTCATTATAAGTATTTTTAATGTTGTCATGTTAGTTTCTGGAGTACAGCAAAATGATATACACACACACACACACACACACACACGCACAAACATACATGAGTGTGTGTATATATATATATATATATATATGCATGCATATATATATATATATATATATATATATACATATATATATACACACATACATGAGAGAGTCATGTATGGTTCTTTGTGACCCCATGGACTGTAGCTCAGCAGGCTTCTCTGTCTGTGGAGCTTCTCCAGGCAAGAATACTAGAGTAGGTTACCATGCCCATGCCCTCTTCCAGAGGATCTTCCCAACCCAGGGATCAAACACAGGCCTCCTGCATTGCCGGCAGATTCTTTACCATCTGAGCCACCAGGGAAGCCCTAGTTAAGACATTTATATATATATATATATATATATATATATATATATATATATATTCCTTTCCATGATCTTTTTCATTATGTTTTGTTATGAGATCTTGAATAAAGTTTCCTGTGTTACAGATTAGACCCTGTTGGTTTTCTATTTTATACATAGTAGTTTGTATCTGCTAATGTAAAACTCCTAATTCATCCTTCCTCCCACCTTGTGTTCTTATTTTTGGATTATCACAAGTATATTGTCGACTAAAACTAAATAAGGTTATATTAATGATAAGTGTCAGTATTTTCAGCACAAGAAAATGGAGATTTAAGTATAAAATAAAATCTTAGGAAATCTATTGTATGGTTAAATTTAAAATAGAAATGCTAGCATGAATATGTGATTTATTTTTATATTGTAAAAATATACATTTCTCAGGTGTTCCTTGGGAAAAGCCTAGGAATAAAGATAAAAGTATTAGCAACAAGTTCTTCTCACGTCCACATCATAATTTCTGAGTATCATTTACTGTTAAAAAGAAACCAGAATCCTTAAAAAAAAAGGCAAATACTTGAAATAAGCAAGTAAATATTTATGACAATACTGGAATACTTGATATATCATAAAGCATAGAAATGGAAAAACAACTGTAGTAATATCAAAAAGATCAAGAGATATTTTAAGTGAGTTCCTTTGGACAAGAATTAAATAATTTCATCATAAAATTACTATAATTGATTGAAGCATATCAAATATAGTCAAATTCAGGAGTTCTTAATGATTTCAAGCATCTTCTCTTTTAATTACATCTGGAATAATTTCAGCTATGCTTAAAAATTTTATATGATGGGAAATGTGCTCACATTTATTCAACATTTTCTGTATAAAGTCCAACTCAGAAGGTAATCCAAGCACTGTATATATATATATTCATATATCTTTACAAAATTTCAAGTAATGAATCAGATTGAATTCTAGTATTAGAAGCATCATGAGTTTGCAAACTGTAATAAAAGAATGGATTTAAGCAATAATAATCAATGGATGCTAAAATGGCTCATTGATTACTGTTGCTTAGATCCATGCTTAAAACCATTCACCTAAGTGGATCAGAGCCTTGTCATGTTGAAGGGGATTATGTAATTCTATGAAGCTATGAGCCATATTTCTCAGATCACCCAAGAAAGACAGGTCATAGTGAAGGGTTCTGTCAAAAGGTGATCCACTGGGGGAGAGAATGGCAAACCACTCCAGTATTCTTTCTGTGAGAACCCCATGAACATAATGAAAAGGCAAAAAGATGTGACACCAGAAGGTGAGCCCCCTCAGGTCAGAAGGTGTTGAATATGCTACTGGGGAAGAGTGGAGAGCAATTAATAAAATCTCCAGAAAGAATAAAGCAGCTGGGCCAAAGCAGAAATGATGCTCAGTTGTGGATGTGTCTGATGATGAAAATAGAGTCTGATGTTGTAAAGAACAATTTTGCATAGAAAATGAGAATGTTAGGTCCAGAAATTAAGGTAAGGAAATGGCAAGTGTGAGCATTGGCATATTTGGAATCAGTAAACTAAAATGGATGGGAATAGGCAATTTTAATTCAGGTGACAATTATATCTACTACTATGGGCAAGAACTCCTTAGAATGAATGGAATAACCCATGTAGTCAACAAAAGAGTCTGAAATGTGGTACTTGGGTACAATCTCAAAAATGACAGAATGATCTTGATTCATTTCTAAGGCAAACCATTCAACATCAGAGTAATACAAGTCTATTCCCCAAACAGAAATGCCAAACAAGCTGAAGTTGAATGGCACAGCTCTATGATGACCTACAAGATGTTCTAGAACAAACACCAAAAAAAAAAAAAATGTTCTTTTCATCATAGGGGATTGGAATGTAAAATTAGGAAGTCAAAGGATACCTGGAGTAACAGGTAAATTTGGCTTTGGAGTACAAAATGAAGCAGTGCAAAGGATAGCAGAGATTTGTCAAGAGAACATACTGGTCATAGCAAACATCCTGCTCCAACAACTCAAGAGACAACTCTACACATGAATGTCACCAGATATCAATACTGAAATTAGATTGATTATATTATTTTCAGCCAAAGATGGGAAAACTCTATACAGTCATCAAAATCAAGACCGGGAGCTGACTGTTGCTCAGATCATGAGCTGCTTATTGCAAAATTCAGGCTTAAATTGAAGAAAGTAGGGAAAACACAAGGCCATTCAGGGATGATGTAAATCAAATCCCTTAGATTATACAGTGGAGGTGACAAACAGATTAAGGAATTATATATGGTAGACAGAGTTCCTGAATAAATATTGATGACAGTTTGTAAAATTGTACAGGATACATTGTACAGGAGGCAGTGACCACAACCATCCCAAAGAAAAAGAAATTTAAGAAGGCAAGGTGGTTGTCTGCAGAGGCTTTACAAATAGCTGAGGAAACAACAGAAAGAACGCAAGGAAAAAAGGGAAAGATATACCCAAATGATTGCAAAGATCCAGAGAATAGCAGGGAGAGATAAGAAGGTCTTAAGATAAAAAAAAAAAAAAAAAAAAAAAAGGTCTTCCTAAATGAATAGTGCAAATAAATAGAGGAAAACCATAGAATGGGAAAGACTAGAGATCTTTTCAAGAAAATTGGAGATATCAATGGATTTCATGCAAGAACAGACATGACTAAAAAAAAAAAAACAAAACAAAACATAAATAGTAAGGACCTAACCAAAGCAGAAGAGATTAGGAAAAGGTGGCTAAAGTGCACAGAAAGTGAAAGAGAAAGTGAAGTCACTCAGTAGTGTCCAACTCTTTGCGACCCCATGGACTGTAGCCTACCAGGCTCCTCACTCCATGGGATTTTCCAGGCCAGAATACTGGAGTGGGTTGCCATTTCTTTCTCCAAAAAGTGCACAGAAGGACTATGCAAAAAAGGTCTTAATAACTCAGATAACCACGATGTGTGGTCACACACCTAGAGCTAGACATTCTGGACTGTGAAGTCAAGTGGCCCTTAGGAAATATTACTAAGAACAAAGCTAGTGGAGGTGATGGAATTCCAGCTGATCTATTTCACATCTGAGAAGAAAATTCCATTAAACGACTGTGAGTCAACTCTTCGCATGAAGTGGCCAAAGTATTGGAGCTTCACTTTCAGCATCAGTCCTTCCAGTGAACACGCAAGACTGATCGCCTTTAGGATGGACTAGTTGGATCTCCTTGCAGTCCAAGGGACTTTCAAGAGTCTTCTCCAACACCACAGTTCAAAAACATTAATTCTTTGGTGATCAGCTTTCTTCACAGTCAAGTTCTCACATCCATACATGACCACAGGAAAAACCATAGCCTTGACTAGACGGACCTTTGTTGGCAAAGTAATGTCTCTGCTTTTTAATATGCTGTCTAGGTTGGCCATAACTTTCCTTCCAAGGAGTAAGTGTCTTTTAATTTCATGGCTGCAGTCACCATCTTCAGTGATTTTGGAGCCCCCAAAAGTAAAGTCTGACACTGTTTCCACTGTTCCCCATCTATTTGCCATGAAGTGATGGGACCGGATGCCATGATCTTAGTTTTCTGAATGTGGAGCTTTAAGCCAACTTTTTCACTCTTCTCTTTTACTTTCAAGAGGTTCTTTAGTTCCTCTTCACTTTCTGCCATGAGGGTGGTGTCATCTGCCTATCTGAAGTTATTGATATTTCTCCCAGCAATCTTGATTCCAGCCTGTGCTTCTTCCAGCCCAGTGTTTCTCATGATGTACTCTGCATGTAAGTTAAATAAGCAGAGTGACAATATACAGCCTTGACATACTCTTTTTCTTATTTGGAACCGGTCTGTTGTTCCATGTCCAGTTCTAACTGTTGCTTCCTGACCTACATACAGGTTTCTCAAGAGGCAGGTCAGGTGGTCTGGTATGCCAATTCTCTTTCAGAATTTTCCATAGTTTATTGTGATCCACACAGTCAAAGGCTTTGACATAGTCAATAAAGCAGAAACAGATGCTTTTCTGGAACTCTCTTGCTCTTTCAATGATCCAGCGCATGTTGGCAATTTGATCTCTGGTTCCTCTGCCTTTTCTAAAACCAGCTTGAACATCTGAAAGTTCACGGTTCACGTATTTCTGAAGCCTGGCTTCAAGAATTTTAAACTTTACTTTACTTGTGTGTGAGGTGAGTCCAATTGTGTGGTAGTTTGAGCATTCTTTGGCATTGTCTTTCTTTGGGATTGAAATGAAAACTGATCTTTTCCAGTCCTGTGGCCACTGCTGAGTTTTCCACATTTGCTGGCATATTGAGTGCAGCACTTTCACAGCATCATCTTTCAGGATTTAAGACCTTTAATCTAGGCCACAGCAGTGTATGAACCCAGAACTTCCATATGTATAAGCTTGGTTTACAAAAGGCAGAGGAACCACAGGTCAAAGTGCCAATGTTCATTAAATAATAGGAAAAAGTAAGTCAATTTCAGAAAAACATCTTTTTCTGCTTCATTGACAATGCTAAAGACTTTGATTTTGTGGATCACAAGAAACTGTGGAAAACTCCTAAATATATGGGAATACCAGATCACTTTACTTGTCTCCTGAGAAATATGTATGCAGATCAAGAAGCAATAATTAGAACTGGACATAGAACAACTGACTGGTTTCAAATTGAGAAAGGATTACATCAAGGCTGTATATTGTCACCCTGCTTATTTAACTTCCATGCAGAGTACATTGTAAGAAATGCCAAGCTGGATGAAGCACAAACTGCAATCAAGATTTTCAGGAGAAACAGCAACAAACTCAGATATACAGATGATACCACTCTAATGGCAGAAAGTGAAAAGGAACTAAAGAGACTATTAATGAGGGTGATAGAGGAGAGTGAAAAAGCTGGCTTTGAATTCAACATTAAAAAAAAAAAAAAACTAAGAACCATCACTGTATTGAAAATTCATTATCCTCCAATTAAAAGTAATGAAGAATTTAAAAATAGATAACATGATGTATTGTATAGCATGGGGGAATTTAGCCATTATTTTGCAATAACTTTTATCAAAGTATATTCTATAAAAACACTGAATCACTATGCTATTACCTGAAAATAATATATTTGATGAACTATGTTTTGGTAAAAAGGATAAAAATTAAATACAAAAACAAACAAAAAGAGCATATAGAAATTAGTCTTGCATTTTTATTTGCAAGTGTGTTTTTTTAATAATGTTCTACTCCTACATAGGTGCTTCCCTGGTGGCTCAGCAGTAAAGAATCTGCCTGCAATGCAGGAGATGTGGGTTCAATCCCTAGGTCAGGAAGATCTCCTGAAAGAAGTCATGACAATCTACTCCAGTATTCTTGCCTGCAGAATCACAAGTACAGAGAAGCCTGGTGGGCTACAGTCCATACAGTCACAAAGAGTCAGCCATGACTGAAGCAACCGAATATGCCACATGCACCCTCATATAGAAATCTGTCTCACACACTGAACTGAGCTGGTTATTGTGTTTCTTACAAATTTTCATAGTCTTGCTGTACCTGGAACTTACAAAATGTATTTGAAGAGAACTGAGGTCATGCCTTCAGGTCTCATCCCTTCATGTCAAATAGAAGGGGCAAAAATGGAAACAGTGACAGATTTTCTTTTCTTGAGCTCCAAAATCACTGCATGGTGATTGAAGCCATGAAATTAAAGGGAACTTGCTCCTTAGAAGGAAAGCTATGACAAATGTAGACAGCGTATTAAAGAGTAGAGATATCACTTTGCCAATAAAGTTTCATAATTTCCACCACCTTCGTAGGAGGTGGGTCATAGAGGCCCTTGATGTGATTTATGTTATAGAGTGTTCTGCCTATGTTTTCTCTAAGAGTTTTATTGTTTCTGGTCTTATATCTAGGTATTTAATCCTTTCTGAATTTATCTTTGTGTATGGTGTTAGGAAGTGTTCTAATTTCATTCTTTTACATATAGCTGTCCAGTTTTCCCATCAACACTTATTGAAGAGGTTGTCTTGTTTCCATTGTATATTCTTGCCCCCTTTGTCAAAGATAAAGTGCCCATATTAGTGTGGGTTTCTCTCTGGGCTTTCTATCTTGCTCCATTTGTCTATATTTCTGTCCTTGTGCCAGTACCACCCTGTCTTGATGACTGTAGCTTTTTAGTATACTTTGAAGTAAGGAAAGTTGATTTTTCCAGCTCTGTTTTTCTTTTTCAAGATTGCTTTCACTATTCAGGTTTTTTGTTTGTTTGTTTTGTTTGTTTCCATACAAAGTTTGAAGTGGTTTGCTCTAGTTCTGTGAAAAATACCATTAGCAGTTTGATAGTGATTGCATTAAATCTGTAGATTGCTTTGAGTAGTGTAGCCATTTTCACAAAATTAATTTGTCCAAACCAAACACATGGTATATATCGCCATCTGTTTGTGTTGTCTTTGATTTCTTTCATCAACATCTTGTAGTTTTCTGCATACAGATCTTTTGTCTACTTAGGTAGGTTTATTCCTAAGTACTTTGTTCTTTTTGTTGCAATGATTAATGGAACTTTTCCCTTAAATCCTTCTAATGAAGCTTCATTGTTAACATGTAAGAATGCAAGTTATTTCTGTGTATTAATTTCATATCAGGTGACTTTACTAAACTCATTGATTAGCTCTAGAATTTTGCTAGTGGCATTTTCAGGGTTTTCTATGTGTAGTATTGGAGAAGGCAATGGCAACCCACTCCAGTACTCTTGCCTGGAAAATCCCATGGATGGAGGAGCCTGGTAGCCTGCAGTTCATGGGGTCACTAAGAGTCGGACATGACTGAGCGACTTCACTTTCATTTTTCACTTTCATGCATTGGAGGAGGAAATGGCAACCCATTCCAGTGTTCTTGCCTGGAGAATCCCAGGGATGGTGGAGCCTGGTGGGCTGCTGTCTATGGGGTCGCACAGAGTTGGACGAGACTGAAGCGACTTAGTAGTAGTAGTATCTTGTTCCTGATCTTAGATACATTATCTCAATATTTCACCACTGAGAATAATGTTTGCCATGGGTTTGTCATATATGGCCTTTATTATGATGGGGTAGGCTTCTTTTATATCAATTTTCTATAGAGTTTTTATCATAAATGGGTGTTGAATTTTGTTGAAAATTTTCTCTGAATCTATTGATGCGATCATATGGCTTTCTACTATCAGTTTGTTAATATGGTATATCACATTAATTGATTTGCATATTTGGGAGAATCCTTGCATCACTTGGATAAAACCCACTTGATCATAGTGTATCATCCTTTTAATGTTTTGTTGGATTTTGTTTGCAATAATTTCATTGAAGATTTTTGTATTTGTGTTCATCAGTGATATTGGCCTGCTTTTTTTTTTTTTTTTTTTATATATCTTTGTCTGGTTTTGGTATCAGGGTGATGGTGGCCTTATCGAATGAGTTTGGGAGATTTTCTCCCTCTGCAAATTTCTGGAAGGGTTTGAGCAGGATAGTTGTTAGCTATTCTGTAAATGTTTGATACCATTTGCCTGTGAAGACATCTGGCCCTAGGATTTTGCTTGTTGGAATGTTTTTGATCATGGTTTTGATATCTGTGCTTGTGACTGCTCTGATCATATTGCCTATTTTTTCCTGGTTCATTTTTGGACAGTGATACTTTTCTAAGAATTTGTCCATTTCTTCCAGCTTGTCCATTTAATTGCCATATAGTTGCTCATAGTAGTCTCTTATGAACCTTTGCATTTCTGTATTGTTTTTTGTAACTTCTTTTTCATTTTTAATTTTATTGATTTGAGCCTTCTCCCTTGATTTCTTGATGAGTCTGCCTTAGAGTTTGTCTATTTTGTTTATCTTAAAAAAATAGCTTTTAGTATTACTGATCTTTGCTATTGTTTCCTTCATTTCTTTTTCATTTATGTTTGCTCTGAACTGTATGATTTGTTTTCTTCTACTAACTTTGGGTGTTTTGTTGTTGTTATTATTATCTTTCTAGTTTCTTTAGTTGTAAGATTAGGCTTTGTATTTGATGTTTTTCTTGTATCATGAGGTAGGGTTGTATTGTTATAAACTTCCCTCTTAAAAGGGTTTAACTGCATCCCAAAGCTTTAGTGTGGTCGTATTTTCATTGTCATTTGCTTCTACATTTTTAACATTTCTTCTACATTTTTAACATTTCTTCTTTGATATTTTCACTGATTTCTTGCTTACTTAGAAATGTATTGTTTAGCCTCCATGTTTTTTCTGTTTTGACAGTTTATTTTCCTGGTAATTGATACCTAATCTCATACTATTGTGATCAGAAATAATGTTTGATACAATTTCAATTTTCTTAAGTTTACAAAGACTTGATTTGGGCCCAGGATGTGATCTATCCTGGAGAATGTTGCATATGCACTGGAGGAAAAAAATGAATTCTACTGATTTTGGATGGAATTTCCTGTAGATATAAGTTAGGTTCATCTGATCCAATGTATTAATTCAGGCTTGTATTTCCTTATTAATTTTCTGTCTGGATGATCTGTCCATTGTTGCTAGTGGAGTGTTAAAGTTCTGCAGTGTTACTGTCAATTTCCTGTTTTATAATCATTGTGCTCAGTTGTGTCTGACTCTTTGCAACTCAATGGACTATAGCCTGCCAGGCTCCTCTGTCCAAGGGGATTCTCCAGGCATGAATATTGGAGTGGGTTGCCATGCCCTCCTGTAGAGGATCTTCTAAACCCAGAATCAAACCCAGGTCTCCCACATTGCAGGTGGATTCTTTACCATCTGAGCCACCAGGGAGGCCCTTATGTATTGATGTCCCCTATGTTGGGTGCATATATATTTAAAACTGTTATATCTACTTGGATTGATCCCTTCATCATTATGTAGTGTCCTTCCTTGTCTCTTATAATAGTCTTCTTTTTTAAAGTGTATCTTATCTATATAAGTATTGCTGTTTCTGCTTTCTTTTTATTTCCATTTGTGCTGAATACCTGTTTCCAGCCCTTCACTTTCAGTGTGTGTGTGTGTCCTTAGGTCTGAAGTGAGGTTCTTGTAGACAATGTATATGTGTGTGTGTGTATATACATATACATATTAGTATTCTCTGGGCTTCCTGGACTTAGGAGGCTGTTTCCTTTCCCACGTTAGGTAAGTTTTTGACTACAATCTTTGCAAAGACTTTCTCATTCTCTTTCTTTTACACTTATTCTTCTGAGACTCCTATAATTCAAATATTGGTATGTTTAACATTGTCCCATAGGTCTCTAAGACAGTCCTCATTCCTTTTAATTCTTTTTTTGTTTATTCTGCTTTGCTTTGGTTATTTCCATAATTATATCTTCCAGCTTACATATCCATTCTTCTGCCTCAGTTATTCTGCTATTGATCCCCTGTAATCTTTCTTAGTTATTGTGTTGTTCATTGCTGATCATCTATTTTTTATTTCTTCTATATTCTTGTTAACAATCTCTTGTATCTTTCTGACCTCTGCCTACACTCCATTTATCTCTGTCTCCATTTTATTTCCTAGATTTTTGATCAACTTTACTATCTTTACTCTGAAAAATTTTTTTCAAGTATACTGTCTATTTTCTCTTCATTTGTCTTGTAGGTTTTTACCATGTTCCAACTGGTGCATGTTTCTTTGTCCTTCCATTTTCTTTACTGTCTTTGGGGTTTCCTTTCTGCAGACTGTAAACTTGTAGTTACTTTTATTTGTGGAGTCTTTCCCCAGTGGATGGGGTTTGACCATTGCCTTGTGAGAGTTTTCTGGTGGGAGGGACTGGTACCTGTGTTCTGGTGGGTGAAATTGGATCTTGTCTCTCTGAAGGGAAGTGATGCATCCAGTAGAGTATTTTTTGGTGTCTGTGAAATTCATATGGTTTTGGGCAGCCTGTCTGCTAACGGTAAGGTTTGTAGTCTTATACAAAAATATTGCTGAAAGTTGCTAGCCTGAGGCCTTCATGCACTCTCCCAGGGTAATTGACACCAGGTTGTGGGTCCCTCAGTAGTGTCAAACTGCACAGGCTCCCAGCAAGGTGTGGGCAGTGAATTCCACTGCTCACAGCTTGGTGGCTGCTGCAGTGACAATCATGCCCACCTCTGTGGTCAGGGACTGCAGTAGCATCTTGCCCCCCACCTCTGGCACTCGTGAAGGCTTTGGCAGTGGCCAGATAGCTTGCCCACCTCTGAGGTCACAGACTGAACCTGTCTCTGGCACTCCTGAAGTCAGTGTCCTGCCTGAGTGTGCATGGAGTTAAAGCATCCCTTTGACAATGATCTCTTCCCTCTCTGACTGGCCCAGACTTATCCCTGGACCCTGTCAGCTGTGTTATGCTAGACTCCTCAGAGTATTCTCACAGCAGTTAACTCCAGTCTTCTCCCTGGGGCCTGACTTCTGAAGCCTGAGCCTCAACACACAGCCACCATCCACCATGGTGGTCATGCACACAAGCATCTCAAGCTGGGAAGTCCTGGTCAGCATTGATCTGTGTAGCGAATTTTCTCCACTTTGTCCTCCATGCACCTGTTGCTGAATTTCCCTCTGAGGTTCCTGCCCTTGCCCATGAGGGGTTTTCCAAATGTGTGGAAACTTCCTCCTTCACAATTTCCTCCCAGAGACACAGGTCCCGTTCCATTTCCTTTCTCCTTTTTTCCTTATTTCTCTTGCTTTACCCCATTGTGTAGAGATTAGTTTGCTCTTTTAAAAGTCTGGGGTCTTCTTCCAGAGTTCAGTAGGTGTTTTGTATGAGTTGTTCCACACACAGATATATTTTTGATATATTTATGTAGAGGAAGATCATCTTCACATCTTACTCTTCCACTATCTTGAAAAAAAAAAAAAAAGGAGCATCTTATACTAAGCCCCATAACACCAAACCAAAACTTAACATTAATTATAATTTTGGCTATCCCAGAAATAGAATCTTAAACTAAACAACACAGGAATCACATGATCAGTGCTAGTTAAGTTACCTGCCTGACAGACCCCTATCATTCTCTAAAGAAATATATCCTTCCAATAATAAATCTGCTTCATTCCTAATATAACTAGCATTATGTCCTTATTTCTGCTCCATCTGCCTGTGTCTTTCATTTTGTACAGCTCCTCAGAGCACCTAATAGTCCTCTACATTGGATGCTGCCAAATTTGAATTTATTTTTGCTCAGACAGGTTCTAAATAATTTTAGTATGTCTCAGCTTATCTTTTAACAGGCTTTAACATGACTGCAAGGAGATCCAACCAGTCCATTCTGAAGGAGATCAGCCCTGGGATTTCTTTGGAAGGAATGATGCTAAAACTGAAACTCCAGTACTTTGGCCACCTCATGTGAAGAGTTGACTCATTGGAAAAGACTCTGATGCTGGGAGGGATTGGGGGCAGGAGGAGAAGGGGACGACAGAGGATGAGATTGCTGGATGGCATCACTGACTCGATGGATGTGAGTCTGAGTGAACTCCGGGAGTTGGTGATGAACAGGGAGGCCTTGCGTGCTGCAATTCATGGGATCGCAAAGAGTCGGACACGACTGAGCGACTGATGTGATCTGATCTGAACATGAATTTTAAGGAAATAAACATTTAGTCCACAACACCATCATTGGTTCATTTATATAGGGGTAGAGCAGAAGCTTGATACTAATCCCATTGGGCTAAGATCCAAGTATTTGCAGGGCTGTGTATCTTTCTTAAGGTTCTACATGAGATTATACTTCCTTGATTTTTCCAGCTTCTAGAAACTTACCTGTATTCATTGACTGTTCTTTTTATTTATTTTTCTAATTGAAGGATAATTGCTTTACAGAATTTTGTTGCTTTCTGTCAAACCTCAACATGAATCAGCCATAAGTATACATATATCCCCTCCTTTTTGAACCTCTCTACCATCTCACTCCCCATCCCACCCCTCTAGGTTGGTACAGAGCCTCTGTTTGAGTTTCCCAAGCCATTTATCAAATTACCATTGGCTATCTATTTTACTTATGTAAGACTCCATGTTACTCTTTCCATACATCTCACCCTCTCCTTCCCCTACCCATGTCCATAAGTCTATTCTCTGTTTCTCCATTGCTGCCCTGTAAATAAATTCTTTAGTACCATTTTTCTAGATTCTGTATATATGCACTAAAATATGATATTTATCTTTCTGACTTATTTCATTCTGTATAATAGGTTCTAGGTTCATCCACCTCATTAGAACTGACTCAAATGTTTTCCTTTTTATGCTGAGTATTATTCCATTGTGTATAAATACCACAACTTCTTTGTGCATTTATCTGTCGATGGACATCTAGGTTGATTCCATGTTCTAGCTATTGAAAATAGTGCTGCAATGAACAATGGGGTACATGTGTCTTTTTCAATTTTGGTTTCCTCAGGGTATATGACTGGAGAAGGCAATGGCAACCCACTCCAGTACTTTTGCCTGGAAAATCCAATGGATGGAGGAGCCTGGTAGGCTGCAGTCCATGGGGTCGCTAGAGTCGGACACAACTGAGCGACTTCACTTTCACTTTTCACTTTCATGCATTGGAGAAGGAAATGGCAACCCACCCCAGTATTCTTGCCTGGAGAATCCCAGGTACGGGGAAGCCTGGTGGGCTGCCGTCTATGGGGTCGCACAGAGTTGAACACGGCTGAAGCGACTTAGCAGCAGCAGCAGCAGCAGCAGCAGGGTATATGACAAGGAGTGGGATTGCTGGGTCACATGGTGGTCTTATTCCTAGATTTTTAAAGGAATCTCTATACTGTCTTCCATAGTGGCTGTATCAATTTACATTCCCACCAACAGTGCAAGAGTGTACCCTTTTCTCCACACCCTCTCCAGAATTTAATGCCTGTACACTTTTTATGAGGGCAATTCCGGTTTGGGGTGATATCTCATTGTAATTTTGATTTGCACTTCTCTATTAATGAGCGATGTTGAGCATCTTCTCATGTGTTTGCTAGCCATCTGTATGTCTTCTTTGGAGAAATGTCTGTTTAGGTATTTTCCCCACTTTTTGATTGGGTTGTTTGTTTTTCTGGTATTGAGTTGTATGAGCTGCTTGTATATTTTGGAAATTAATCCTTTGTCAGTTGTTTCAGTTGCCATTATTTTCTCCCATTCTTAGGGTAGTCTTTTCACCTTGCTTATAGTTTCATTTGCTTTTAAGTCCAAAAGCTTTTAAGTTTGATCAGGTCCCACTTTTTTACTTTTGCTTTTATTTCTAGTCCTCTAGGAGGTGGGTCATAGGGGATCTTGCTTTGATTTATGTCATTGAGTGTTCTGCCTATGTTATCCTCTAAGAGTTTTATAGTTTCTGGTCTTACATTTAGGTCTTTAATCCAGGAGAAATTAAGGAATAAATCCTATTCATCAATGCAACAAACAGACTTAAATATCTAGGAGTAAACTTACCTAAGGAGACAAAATAACTGTACACAGAAAATTATAAGACACTAATGAAAGAAATCAAAGATGACATAAACAGATGGAGAGGTATTCTACATTCCTGGGTAGGAGGAATCTATACTGTGAAAGTGACTATACTGCCAAGTGCAATCTGCGGATTCAATGCAATCTCTATCAAATTACCAATGGCATTTTCACAGAACTAGAACAAAAATTTTCAAAAAAATTCCTATGGAAACATAAAAGATCCCGAATAGCTAAAGCAGTCTTGAAAAAGAAAAAATCCTTGCTTTTGAGTCTCTTCTTCCATTATCAAAGGCTGCAACAGCAGCTTGTATCTTCTTCACAGTTCATCCTTTCAACATCCTCTTCTGCATCTCATAGCCTCTTCTGCATCTCTCTTCTACTTAAGGACTTTTTGAAACATTGGACCTATCCAAACCATACAAGTTAATCCCAGTTTCTTAGCTTCAGGTTGGTTTATTTCTCCTCCTCAGTTCTTGTCTCGCTGCAGCAAACATTTGGAAGAATTGAATAATGGGGTTAAAACAACAGACAAGTTACACCTCAGTTTAGCTCAAGCAGACATATCTTTTATTAGACATACACTCCCAAGGCATGGAAGCAGGTTTACCCCAAAGGAGTCCTCCTGATCCTTCCTGTTGATTTCTCTTGACCTATCCTTTCATACCTCCAGTCTCCTCATTTTGTTTATGCCATGTGCAAAGTAGGGCTTATACCCACCACCAGTCAATGAAAGGGAATGCAAATAGGCATACATTCAAGG
Source organism: Bos indicus (assembly GCF_029378745.1). Classification (NCBI taxonomy): domain Eukaryota; kingdom Metazoa; phylum Chordata; class Mammalia; order Artiodactyla; family Bovidae; genus Bos; species Bos indicus. The sequence continues at coordinate 40,918,495 of NC_091789.1, forward strand.
CAATTGACAACTCCAAGTTATATATCAACAGGCTGTGCTTTTTGTCTTGCCACATGTCTTCCCATCATTCAGTCTGTTATAATTAGATGTAGAATATTCATGAGACCTTAATGGGCTCCTAACTGCCTAAGGTTACTTGGAGAAGCCCCTGTGGTTATTTTATACCCACTGTATGCCTAGGGCACATGTGCAGGAGTTGAAAAGTTTCTGTGGTTATTTTGTAGCATATCTGTGAGTGCTCCTTGGTGTGTCTGGAATGCAGTTTAGAGATCAGTTTGCATCCCTTTCAGCCAGCCAACTCTCGGTTGCCCATCCCTAACTTCCTACCTAACATTAGCAATCTTAATTCCATCTGCAACTTTAATTCCCCTTTGTCATATAACCTACAAAGCTAATATTTCCAGGAATTTAGACATGACTATTTTTGAGGGGTTATTTTTATGCCCACCACAACAGAATTTTAATGATTTTTCACTTGTTCATATTTAATGTGAAGTTATATTTCCTGAACATTTGAAAAAAATTAGCTCAATATAGCTAAATTTAGCTCAACATACTACTTTGAAATTTATGGTTGTAAATAGTTCAAAGATACTTACCTTATTTTCTGAAATTTCTCTGTTTCTCTCGGGTTATTATTATTTATTAGTTATCTCAGTTTCCCAACACTTATCAGTTTGAGATCTATTCCAAAGAGTTTCTTACTACTGTAGGCCTTTCTTCCACAAGGGTGTTTTAGTGAGTTAAAAGTGAGAGTTCATGGATGAGAATGCTTCAAAGATTTTATCATTCTTTTCATCTATTCCCATGTACTCATTAGCTAGTGGAGTAGTCAAAGCCCCTCTAAGTTTTTGCTGTTGTTTTGAAAAGTTGTTGCTAAGCCGTGAAAGATGCCAGGGTTCTTGGCCTCCAAAAGAGAGGAATTCAATCCGGGCCCAGTGATGAGGCTTGACCACTTAGAGCTTTTAAGTAATAAAGTTTTATTAAAGTGTCAAAAAGATAGAGAAGGCTTCTGACACAAACATCAGAAGGGGTCAGAAAGTGTGCCTCCTTGCTAGTCTTTAGCAGGAAGTTATATACCTACTTGCAGGCAGCTAATTAGAGAAAGGGAATGTCTCAATACTCAGAGAGTAGTACCAGGTCCCTCACCCACAACATTCATTTTGAGATAACATTGGCACAAGGTGAGTCATCCCGGGCCATAAAATGATTGACATGAATCTCGAAGAAAGGCAGGTTTCCAAGCAAATATACAGTCTCATTAACATAGCTTAAGAGAATATTTGCATGAGTAAAACATACTGGTTTGTTGAGTAAAACATACTGGTTTGTCAAGTAGATTCTGAGTCTTAAATGGAACAGGCTTGAAGAAAGACTAGGTAAATACATAGTTCATTAACATAGCTTAAGAAAAACATTTCCATAAGAAAAACGCATTGGTTAGCTCAAGGTTTGAGAAAAGTTAAGCTTAGGTGGAACCAGGTGTCATTGTGGCAACACAGAATTTTACAAGAAACTTCCTTTTAATTTTGTATAGAGAAGGGAAAACAATCTGACACTTGTAGTTTGTTTCCTCCTGCCACTTAAGAGAGAGAGAAAAAATTGTCTAACACTTGCAGCCTATTTCCTCCGTTTGGGGGCCTCTAGCCTTCCTGCCTGTTACCCTCTCAGTTTTCAAATACAACTTCTGAAATATCCAATTCTTATCTGTTGTTTCACTTTGGTATATCAGTTCTGTGCAAAACCCCATTACTTTCTTCTGCTAACAGAACAGATCTAAGTATCATGCAGCACTTGCAGTTATCAGTTAATTGTACCCATACACTTTTTGTGAGATTTAATGGGAATAATTTGCCATTTATTTTTGTTATAGACATTATCTGTGGGTATTTTTGGTTATTTGTTTATCTAGTTTACAATTTATTATTATAAGATTAAAAACTATGTTAGTACCATTTCATCATCCCCAAATATGCTATATTTCCATGTTTATAAAATATGTTCTAACACAATATAAACCTTTCATCAAAGACTTTATATTCCAGTCAAAAAGTAATATCCAACTTCCTCAAAGGCCCTTCCACTTATGACAAGAAAATCTAGGTACAACACAACCAACAAGCATAAGAAGACTCTGAACACTGGAAAGAAAAGATGGACTGCCAAGGACTTTTGGGATTTGAAGAATCCAAAAGCAGCTGTTGCTTTTTTATTATTATTAATTTATTTTATTTTTTAACTTTACAATATTGTATTGGTTTTGCCATATATCAAAATGAATCCACCACAGGTATACACGTGTTCCCCATCCTCAACCCTCCTCCCTCCTCCCTCCCCATGAAACCAGCTGTTGTTTTTTATAACATAGCTATTACTCTCAACGTATCCTTGTTAGGGGCTTCAGAAGTCTCCAACTCAGAAAAGTGATTAGGCACAATCCAGGAATCCCTGGATAAAGGACCAGGAAAATGGTGGTCAAACAAGAAAATACCTTTTTAACAATATCTACCCTGAATCAGGCAAATATCAACTAACAACAACAACAACAACAACAACAACAAAAACAAACTGTAATTTTAGAAGAGTCAAGCAGGGGGCAAATATTACAATCTGCTCGTCCACTACCCAAAAAAGCTTCCAATGGTTCCAATAGTGTTTGCTGGGCAGAGTAGGGAGCTAATCTGCCTGGTTGAAGCAGGTGGTGGTATTCTGATTCACCTGCTCAATAGTAGTAGTGTATTGAGCTGGGATATTTTATTTCCTTTCCAGTGAAAAAATACAGCAGTGCCCCTATTATGCTGCTGAAGTAGTATCAGTGTGATCAAGTGATAAGCTGATATTCCATTACCTGCTTGATTGAAGCAGTCCATGCTCAAGTTTCTCCATCTGTGTAGTACAAGCTGTGTCTTGCAGCAATCTGAGCATCCACCCTTACTTAGCATAAATAAGACTCAAGACAATGTAATGTGAGGATAATTGAATGATTATAATCAAGATGAAATCTTTAAAAACATGTTCAAGTAAATAATTGTAAAACAACAAAAGAAAACAGAGAAACAAACAAACTAATAAATAGAAAACAAATAATAAAATGGGAGATTTATCCCTTAACACATCAGTAATATCTTTAAATGTAAATCATTTAATATTCGATTAAAAAGAATAGGTTGGCAGATTGAGAAACAAAATATGACTCATATATATGCTTTATAGTAGAAACTCACTTTAAGTACAATGGTATAGGTTAGTTGAAAGTGAAAATAAAGTAAAAATATAATAAAAATCATTAAATAAAAACCAATAATGACTATCAATATCAGATAAAGTAAATTTAAGAACAAAGACAAATACTGGGGCGTAATAGAGGCAATATATAATGAAAAACAATCAGTTAACCTAGCAGGCATAACGATCCTAAATATCACCAAAAATCTGAGCCTCAAAATATATAAAGCAAAAAGTGAGAGAAATGAGAGAAAAAATAAATAAATCTGCAATTAATGTCGGTGATGCCAAGAACCATTTATTAGTAAAGATAGAACTGCTAAACAGAAAATCAGCAAGGATATATATCAACCAATAGAATGTAATTGGCATGAGTTGAACATGCCATAAATACAGCAGAATACACTTTTAAGTGGTCAAATCATATTCACCAAGAGAGAACATACTGATTTATTAAAGTTCAATAATTTTAATTAATTAAATTTGCACAGCTATGTTCACAGATGAAAATGGAATTATATTAGAAATGAATTACTGAAAGAATATATCAAAATATATGAAGATTTTGGGGAAAGCGAAACGTATACACTTCTAAATAACCCATGAATCAAAGCAGGAGTCTCAAAAGAAGTAAAATAAACCCATAGAAAAATCAATTAAAATTAAAAAGTGATGTATAAAAATGAGCATCAGGTTAAAATGATGCTGAAAGAGAAATTGATATTGCTAAACATTACATTATGAATGAGGAAAAATCTCCACTCAATAATCCAATTTTTACCTCAAGAAACTAGAAAAGAAGAAACAAAGGTAATCAAAAAAATAAAATAAGAATAATAACAACAGAAACCAATGAAACTTAAGAGGGAAAAATGGAGAAGATCAATGAATGACCCAATTTTACAAAATAGACAAAATCTTGAATAGTATTTTATCAAGAAGATAATACAAATAGACAATAAACACATGAAAAGATGTTCAACATCATTAATAATTAGGGGGAAACAAATTAAAATCACATTATATCACTTTATACCCATTAAAATGACCATATCAAAGAGACCATATCAAAGACAATACAAAAGAGAATATGAGAATTTTTCAGGAGGATATGGAAAAATTACAATCATTGTGCACTGTCAGTCAGCAGGTAAAATGTAGCCCCTATGGAAAACAGTATGAAAAAAGTTAAAATAGAGTTACCATATGATATAGAAATTCCACTTTGGGATATATAACCAAAATAACTGAAATTAGGTATTCAAAGTATTTGTATATTCATATTCACAGAAGCATTATTCATAATGGCTAAAAGGCGGAAGCAATCCAAGTGACCATAGATAAATGAATGGATAAACAATATGTGCTATTTCTATACCTTAGGATTTCAATCAGCCTTAAAAACAAAGGAAAGTCTGACATGATATAACACAGATGAATTTTGAGGACCTTATGCTAAGTGAAATAATCCAGTTATAAAAGAACAAATATTGTATAGTTCCACTTATAAGAAGTACCTAGAGTACTCAGATTCACAGAGATAGAAAGTAGATTGTTGTTACCTAACACTGGGATAATAAGGAGAATGTAGAGTTACTGTTTAATCACACAGTTTTATTTTTGCAAAATAAAGAGTTCCGGAGATGGTTAATGGTGATAATTGCACACAGTGTGAGTGTTCTTAATGCCATTGAACTATCTACTTAAAAATGGTTAAGATGATAAGTCTTATGCTATGTGTGCTTTGCCACAATTCAAAATAATAATAATTAAATTTTATGTTGAAAGGGTTAAAATGTTGCTATAACTTATGTTTAACTCCACAAAATAATGTTTTGTATTTTCTGTATATGCCAGTATTTCACATAGTAATTTTAACCTAATTTCTCTATGAAATGTAATACATTTTTTAAAAGAACAGAAAGAAAGTTAGGTGAGGTATGAAAAGGGGGAATATGAAAGGCCATAGCTTTGGTGATTGTCTACTAGTCAGAGAAACAACTTACCATAGCTTTACTTACTCTGTCTTATAGAAATTTGAATAGACATGCTGGGATTTTCCAGTTTCACTTAAGACAGACTTGTCATGGTAATGCATGCCAAAGCAATATGTTCATGTTACTTGTTCTTGGGCTCTTTCCATAGTATACTTTAAAGCCAAATAATTTATGTAAAGGAAACATGCAGGTGTCATTCTTTATCTTCTAATACTGCCAACCTTCAGAAACCTTGAATCAACACCAACATAATACCTCTGTACCTTGAGGACTCATGCTTTCTGAAAAGAATATAATCCAAAAGATGAGAATTTCATGTCTTTAAATTGTGTCACATCAGTTAATTTCCTGCTCTACCTGCTAGAAAAATGAAACATCTTGCTTTTATTCACAATTATTTCATGCACAGAAAACAAAGAAAATATTGGTAAATCTCAAATAATTTATCTTTCCAGTAAATAATACTTTGTTTTATGCAAAACACCCACACAAGTCAAATAAGATGAAATAGAGAATTTTAATAGTTACATAACCATGAAAGAATTTGAATGTGTGGTTACAATCTTTGAAATAGAGAATTCCAGGCCTAGACAGTTTCACTAGAGAATTTTACCAATTATTTAAAGAATTAATACTAGATTTATGCAATCTATTCTAGGAAAAATAAGCACTTCCCAGTTCATTTTATGAGAGCTTTCTTACCCAGATATCAAACCAAATATGTGCTGTGTGCTTAGCCACTCAGTGTGTCTGACTGTTTGTGACCCCATGGACTGTAGCCCACCAGGCTCCTGGTGGAACAAGTAACTATGTGTCCATGGAAATTCTTCAGGCAAGAATACTGGAGTGAGTTGCCATGACCTCCTCCAGATATAACAAGTAGAAAAAATTTAAGACAAATATTTCTCATAAATTGAGATGCAAAGACCTAAACAAAATTTTTGCAAATAAAATTGAGCAATTTATAAAAAAGTATTACATATCATTACCAAGTGGGATTTATTCCAGGTAGGTAAGACTGATTCAACATTTGAAAGTCAATTGATGTAATATTAATACAATACATCATACCAACAGGTAAAGAAGAATAATCTTGGGATATTATCAACTGATGTAGGAAAAGTATTAGACAAAATCCAGCACCCATTCATGGAAAAATAAATAAAAATTAAAATATCAGCAAACTAAGAATAGAGAGAAACTTAAACTTGATGAAGACCATATACAAAAATAATCCCAAGCTAACATGGTGAAAGACTAAATGGTGAAAATTTAAATGTTTTCTTCTAAGATAGGGAACAAGGCAAGGGATGTAAGTTTTTACCATTTTTATTCAACATGGTTTTGGAATCTCTAGCAAGTGCAAAAGGCAAGAGAAGGACATTTTTAAAGGCATACATATTGGAAAGCATACACGTGACAAAATCATATTTCATCATAAGCATTTCCTGAGCTGGGCCCTTCTTGTAGTGTGATCTATCTTGTTGGTTTCTCTTGGCCACCTGATATCTCTAACTAGGGAGAGGATTCTCAGTCACAGGCAGGAGAATACTTACCAGTTAGCCAGTTTCTGTTTCTTCTGGGATCCCTTTTATCCATCTCTTGTTTCTGGATGAGAAAGAATTTTCAAGACCATGAGTACTAAGTACAATCCTTGTTGCTGGTGCTGCCTGCCAGTTATGGTGTTTTTTGGTGGGGGAAGGAAAGTTTCTGGAGGAGAATGATTCCCCCATCCTTAACAGTCAGTGGGGCTCTTGATGGGTTGATCTACTTCACCTGTGGTAGTGGTAGTAGTTTTACCTGGTATTGTTAGTCTCACTTGATGGTATCAGTGGCTTTCTTTGATCTACCCAGGGAAGGAAGTAACCTGCCTGCACTGCCTTCTGTTGCTAGATTGATGACCAGGAAATACTAGATATAAATTGCCTTCTGTTGGATGGGGATTGTAAGACACTATATCACAGAGTTGTTTCTCCAGCTCTGATATCCATAACCAGTTCACCTTTCTCTTATTACCTTCATTAGTCTGCTTGGGCTGTGTTAACAAAATACTACAGGGTGGCTTAAACAGAAATTTATTTGCTCACAGTTCCTTAGGCTGGCAGTCTAAGATCAAGGTCCCAACAGGGTGGACTTCTGGTGTGATCCTTCTTCCTGGCTTGCAAAGGTCTACCTTCTTTTTGTGTCCTCACATGGCCTTTCCTCTCTGCCATTTGAAAGAGAGACAGATATGTCTCGTGTCTTTTCCTCTTAACGTTAAGGGCACCAGTTCTATCAAATTAGAACCCCACCCTTATGATCTTATTTAACTTTACTTTCTTAGAGGCCATATTTCCAAATATAGTCACAGTAGAGATTGAGGCTTCAACATATGAATTTTTAAAGGATACAATTCAGTCCATAATATCACTCTTGAAAGTTTTTCTTTGGTTATCTCTTACACTAATTTCAGGGTTAGTAGTTCTATTTAATGGAAGGAACACAGTAGTAAACGAAATCTTCAGAAGGAAAGCATTAAACAAAACCTTATTAATGAAAAAGAGATTTGACATGCATGATCAGTGAAGAAAATTACAAATAAATATAGAATCAAAGTTTGCTTCTTATAAACCCATGCTGCTATTTTGGTATGGTAGGTATTAGGTGAGTCCTTAGTGACTTTTTAAAATATGGTCTTAAATGTGCTGGTTCTAAGAAAAGATCCCTGAAACATATTTTATTTGTATACATTCCACTAATTTCCAGAGTTAACGTGGTCACTCTGACCAACATTTCTTTATTTCATTATTTATTTCAATCAAAATTGTAATAAAAACTTACAAATGCAAAGGATTGCCTCAAAGCATATGATAGTCCTTTTTTTTTTTTCTTTTTGTTTGTTTTTATTGTGGCAAAATACACACAACATTTTCCGTCTTAATCATTTATAAGTGTCCAATTCAGTATTCTTAGGTACATTGACACTGCTGTTTAACAAGTCTCCAGAACTCTTTTATCTTGAAAAATGGAAACTCATTGAAACTCTGTTCCCCATTCCCTTCCTTCCCCAGCCCTTGGAAAGCCCAAGTCCACTTTCTGTCCCTGCGAATTGGACTACCCTAGCACTTCATATTGGAGAAGGCAATGGCACCCCACTCCAGTACTCTTGCCTGGAAAAACCCATGGACGGAGGATCCTGGAAGGCTTCAGTCCATGGGGTCGCTGAGGGTCGGAAACAACTGAGCGACTTCACTTTCACTTTTCATTTTCATGCATTGGAGAAGGAAATGGCAACCCACTCCAGTGTTCTTGCCTTGAAAATCCCAGGGATGGGGGAGACTGGTGGGCTGCCATCTATGGGGTCGCACAGAGTTGAACACGACTGAAGCGACTTAGCAGCAGCAGCAGCAGCAGCAGCAGCAGCACTTCATATAAGTGGAATCATACAGTCTTTTCATGATTGGCTTATTTCACTTAGCACAATGTTTTTAAGGTTCATCCATTTTGTAGCATGTGACAGGATTTCCTTACTTTTTAAGGCTGAATGATGCTCCACTGAATCTAAGTATGACGTTTTGTTTTCCCTTTCATCTGTTGGTGAACATAAATGATAGTCTTTTGAATATTTCATTCTGGCAGCCATACTTAAAGAAAAACCTCAATAATCAGGTTGAAGATGCTGAGGCTATTTATGTGAGATATAAGACTTGAGACTAGAATGTGGTCTTCATATTTTGAAAGATTCTTAAATAAAAAGTGGAAATTTACTTGCTTTGATATCCCATAATCTAAGAGAGGGACTAGTAAATTGGACACTACAGAGAGGAGAGAATTGGCTTTATATAATGAAGATCTAAATCTAACAATTCAGTTCAGTTCAGTTCAGTTCAGTTGCTCAGTCATTTCATGTCTGAGTCTTTGGGACTCCATGAATTGCAACAAGCCAGGCCTCCCTGTTCATCACCAACTCCTGGAGTTCACTGAAACTCACTCCGTCGAGTCCGTGATGCCATCCAGCCATCTCATTCTCTATTGTCCCCTTCTCCTCCTGCCCTCAATCCCTTCCAGCATCAGAGTCTTTTCCAATGAGTCAACTCTTCACATGAGGTGGCCAAAGTACTGGAGTTTCAGACCGATCTCCTTTAGAATGGACTGGTTGGATCTCCTTGCAATCCAAGGGACTCTCAAGAGTCTTCTCCAACGCCACAGTTCAAAAGCATCAGTTCTTCGGTGCTCAGCTTTATTCACAGTCCAACTCTCACATCCATACATGACCACTGGAAAAACCATAGCCATGACTATTGGAAAACTAAATGGCAACCCACTCCAGTGTTCTTGCCTGGAGAATCCTGGGGACAGAGGAGCCTGGTAGGAGGCCGTCTATGGGGTTGCACAGAGTTGGACACAACTGAAGCGACTTAGCAGCAGCAGCACCAGACGGAGCTTTGTTTGCAAAGTAATGTCTCTGCTTTTGAATATGCTATCTAGGTTGGTCATAACTTTCCTTTCAAGGAGTAAGTGTCTTTTAATTTCATGGCTGCAATCACCATCTGCAGTGATTTTGGAGCCCCCCAAAAATAAAGTCTGACACTGTTTCCACTGTTTCCCCATCTATTTCCCATGAAGTGATGGGATCACATGCCATGATCTTTGTTTTCTGAGTGTTCAGCTTTAAGCCAACTTTTTCACTCTCCTCTTTCACTTTTGTCAAGAGGCTTTTTAGTTCCTCTTCACTTTGTGCCATAAGGGTGGTGTCATATGCATATCTGAGGTTATTGATATTTCTCCCGGCAATCTTGATTCCAGCTGCTGCCTTCTGAGATAGACATTTTAGAATGTATTCTGATATATTCTTGGGAGAAATGAGAAGCTCAAATAGATGTGCTCTAAGAGTCTATCTAGTGTTGAGATAATGTTTCTATTAAAATGTATTATTTGGGGGAATATTGTTTTAAATAAAATACAAAAAGATTTAAAATGATGCATTTCTTGATATTATTTATACTGCCTTTACTGTAATAGCAAAAGTATAGGAACTTTCCATGAACTATGATAGCTTTTATATTTAGTGACAGAGCCAACAATTTGAAGCTCTAATCAAAATAGGCAACATTTGAAAAAGGATTAATTCTTGGATCACAACTCAGTCAATTTAATGGCTTTTTGTCCCAGCTGAAAGGAGTAATTGAAAACTCATGGTACACACACACATAATTATCTTTGTGTGATCTTTTCTTTTCTGAAGACTTGAATTTTCATCTCTCAATTATAATCAGGATGATTAGAAAATTCAATATACAGAGGATTAAAGGTCATCTATTTTCAAATGGAATATGCAAAAACCTGTAAATTCCACACCAAGCACAACAGGAGTGCAGTACTACTTGCATATAGTTCCTCACTCCACCACTGACATCCACATTTGTAGATTATTATGCCCACGGATCACAAGAGAGTCTTTGCAACTTGATTTGGCAGTGCTAGTACAGTGAAACCGGGGAAGGCAATGGCACCCCACTCCAGTACTCTTGCCTGGAAAATACCATGGATGGAGGAGCCTGGTAGACTGCAGTCCATGGGGTCGCTAGGAGTCAGACATGACTGAGCGACTTCACTTTCAGTTTTTACTTTCATGCATTGGAGAAGGAAATGGCAACCCACTCCAGTGTTCTTGTCTGGAGAATCCCAGGGACGGGGGAGCCTGGTGGGCTGCCATCTATGGGGTCGCACAGAGTTGAACACGACTGAAGCGACTTAGCAGCAGCAGCAGCAGTACAGTGAAATGGCAGATAATCAAACCTTACAGCTTTGGTTTGCTGACTGATTTGCAGTAAATTCATCCTATATCAATATTGACTGCATACACATAAGTTTATACTTATATGGAAACACTTTTTAAATATATATCAGAGTGTGACATTTACTTGATAGGACTGAGAAATTATTTTTGAGAAAGTTAAACCTGATAAGCCTACTGGTCAGACATTGTACATTGTTAGTTTTCAACACAGTGAGTCCCATTTAAATAAAAGATATCTACTAAATAGTTCTGTTTAGATACTTATGGATAAAATAAGAAAAAATTATACAACTATTTTATTATTTTCTCTCCTCCCTCCTTCTCTCTCTCTCCCTTTCTCTCACTCAGTAGGTTAAACATATTTCAGTTTTTCCCTTTTACCATTGTGATCTACTAGTGGTGGCTGATATAATCCATTACTCAGTTAAATCACCCTACTATTTTGTGAGGTGAGAGGATAGAGACATTGCATTTAATACATCGCTTCTAGAATAGACTACAAAATTCAGAATTAAAGAGAATGTCTTTAACATATTTAGGCTATATATGCGAAAGTCACTGAATCGTGTCCAACACTGCAACCCCATAGATTGTAGCCCCTCAGACTCCTCTGTCGATGGGGATTCTCCAGGCAAGGATACTGGAGTGGGTAGCTTGTCTCTTCTGCAGGGCATCTTCCTGACCCAGGAATCAAACCAGAGTCTCCTGCATTGCAGGCAGATTCTTTACCAACTGAGCTACTGGGGAAGCCCTTAGGCTATAATAAACTGGTAAATGGGGGCTTTTTAAAAACCAGGCAATTTAAAGGCAAAAAGCCAGTAATTTGCACTTGCTTGTCATAATGAGCTCTCAGTTCAGTTCAGTTCAGTCGCTCAGTCGTGTCCGACTCTTTGTGACCCTATGAATCGCAGCACTCCAGGCCTCCCTGTCCATCACCAACTCCCGGAGTTCACTCAGACTCACATCCATCGAGTCAGTGATGCCATCCAGCAATCTCATCCTCTGTCGTCCCCTTCTCCTCTTGCCCCCAATCCCTCCCAGCATCAGAGTCTTTTCCAATGAGTCAACTCTTCACATGAGGTGGGCAAAGTACTGGAGTTTCAGCTTTCACATCATTCCTTCCAAAGAAATCTCAGGGCTGATCTCCTTCAGAATGGACTGGTTGAATCTCCTTGCAGTCCAAGGGACTCTCAAGAGTTTTCTCCAACACCACAGTTCAAAAGCATCAATTCTTCGGTGCTCAGGCTTCTTCACAGTCCAACTCTGACATTGATACATGACCACAGGAAAAACCATAGCCTTGACTAGATGGACTTTTGTTGGCAAAATAATGTATCTGCTTTTGAATATGCTATAGAGGTTGGTCATGACTTTCCTTCCAAGGAGTAAGCATCTTTTAATTTCATGGCTGCAGGCACCACCTGCAGTGATTTTGGAGCCCCCCAAAATAAAGTCTGACACTGTTTCTACTGTTTCTCCATCTATTTGCCATGAAGTTATGGGACCGGATGCCATGATCTTCGTTTTCTGAATGTTGAGCTTTAAGCCAACTTTTTCACTATCCTCTTTCACTTTCATCAAGAGGCTTTTTAGTTCCTCTTCACTTTGTGCCATAAGGGTGGTGTCATATGCATATCTGAGGTTATTGATATCTCTCCCGGCAATCTTGATTCCAGCTTGCTTCCTCCAGTCCAGCGTTAAGTTAAATAAGTTAAGTAAGCATATAAGTTAAATAAGCAGGGTGACAATATACAGCCTTGACATACTCCTTTTCCTATTTGGAACCAGTCTGCTGTTCCATGTCCAGTTCTAACTGTTGCTTCCTGACCGGCATACAAGTTTCTCAAAAGGCAGGTCAGGTGGTCTGGTATTCCCATCTCTTGAAGAATTTTCCACAGTTTATTGTGATCCACACAGTCAAAGGCTTTGGCATAGTCAATAAAGCAGAAATAGATGTTTTTCTGGAACTCTCTTGATTTTTCCATGATCCAGTGGATGTTGGCAATTTGATCTCTGGTTCCTCTGCCTTTTCTAAAACCAGCTTGAACATCAGGAAGTTCACGGTTCACATATTGCTGAAGCCTGGCTTGGAGAATTTTGTGCATTACTTTACTAGCATGTGAGATGAGAGCAATTGTGCAGTAGTTTGAGCATTCTTTGGCATTGCCTTTCTTTGGGATTGGAATGAAAACTGACCTTTTCCAGTCCTGTGGCCACTGCTGAGTTTTCCAAATTTGCTGGCATATTGAGTGCAGCACTTTCACAGCATCATCTTTCAGGATTTGAAATAGCTCAACTGGAATTCCATCACCTCCACTAGCTTTGTTCATAGTGATGCTTCCTAAGGCCCACTTGACTTCACATTCTAGGATGTCTGGCTCTAGGTCAGTGATCACATCATCGTGATGATCTGGGTCGTGAAGATCTTTTTTGTATAGTTCTTCTGTGTATTCTTACGGGAGTCATTTTTCAAGTTACAGCATGCCTTTCAACTGGGGAAAATAAATCTACCGTGTTAGCTCAGAAGTTAGGATTTGACAGAAGAATGCTATTTGGTTTGCTTAAGTAAATAATTTGTAGTCATACCATATCCTATAGATAAAATGGTTTCAGAGCAAGCTGACTATCTTTTCCAGTTTGGTTGAGAATGAACTAACTGGACACAGAATTTTGAAATACTTGCCTAATTATTTCTACTGTGAACTTTGTCCCTTGATCAACCTGATGACGAAATTATAGCTACAATAACACTATTTTAACCTCAGAGGTAACAAGTACATCTCTGAGTGAGAACTGAAAAGTAGCATCATGTTCCCAAACAGTTCTGAGAAATTTCTAGAAATTGAGTGGTATAATAGCTAAGTAAACAGCTTCCTCTCCTTCTCTACATTGTTGCCTTCCCTCTGTCACACACTATATCACCATAATAATGATCACTCTCACAATGACTCCTGGTTTTCTACATAACCTCCAGAGTAATCTTATATCTAGGTTAATTCTATCAATCTAGTATGCCATTTTATGACAAGGAACATTTTATAATCCATATTGTTAAACAGTATCTATCTCTAGAACTTGGATTTTTGCTTCTAGAGTAACATTTTATTTGTCATTTTCCAAAATTATTTTTATTTAGCAAACTTATGTAGCACTGATGCCAGTAGGGTAGATTAATCATTCCTATTGTTTATCATAATTGCAAGCACATTTTATATAGTACCACCTACTATATACATGAATACACTTTTAAGTGATTTAGACATGTAAATACTTCTTCAAAACAACTTCATGAAATATGTTAATATTATTATCCCCATCCTGCACAAGAAAAAACGAAGGAACTGAGAGGTTAGGTAAATTGCCCTTTCTCTCCAAGTTAGGAAGTAGAAGATCCAGGAGTCAATTCATGGCAGTCTGATCCAGAGTTTGTGACTTAATAAGCTAAATAAGTTTCTCATAGCCTATTCCTGTTGTGCATTAATGTCAGAATGGATACACCATAGGGAATTCCCGGGCAGTCCAGTGGTTGAAAGTGAAAGTGAAAGTTTCTCAGTCAAGTCAGTCAAGTCCATATGACCCCATGGGCTATACAGTCCATGGAGTTCTCCAGGCTGGAATACTGGAGTGGGTAGCCTTTTCCTTCTCCAGAGGATCTTCCCAGCCCAGGGATCAAACTCAGGTCTCCCACATTGCAGGCAGATTATTTACCAGCTGAGCCATAAGGGAAGCTGAAGAATACTGGTGTGGGTATCCTATCCCTTCTCCAGAAGATCTTCACAGCCCAGGAATTGAACCAGAGTCTCCTCCATTGCAGGCAGACTCTTTACCAATTGAACTATCAGGGAAGCTGCATAGGACTTCATGTTTTCACTGCTGAAGGAGCAGGTTTAATCCCTGGTCAGGGAATTAGGATCCTCCAAGCTGCATGGTGTGACTTGCTCCCCCACTGTTAGCCTCTCCCATCAGGAAGCTTCCATAAGGCTCTTATCATTGTCCATCAGAGGGCGGACAGAATGAAAACCACAATCACAGAAAACTAATCAAACTGATCACATAGGCCACAGCCTTGTCAAAATTAATGAAACTATGAGCCATGCCAGGTAGAGCCACCCAAGGCAGATGGGTCATGGTGGAGAGTTCTAACAAAACGTGGTCCATTGGAGAAGGGAATGCCAAGCCACTTCAGTATTCTTGCCTTGAGAACCCCATGAACAGTATGAAAAGGCAAAAAGATAGGACAATGAAAGCTGAACTCCCCAGGTCAGTAGATGCCCAATATGTTACAGAAGAAAAGTGGAGAAAGAGCTCCAGAAATAATGAAGAGAGGGCGCCAAAGCCAAAGCAACACCTGGTTGTGGATGTGACTGGTGATGAAAGTAAAGTCCGATGCTGTAGAGAACAACATTGCTCAGGAACATGGAATATTAGGTCAATGAATCAAGGTAAATTAGAAGTGGCAAGAGTGAACATTGGCATTTTAGGAATCAGTGAACTAAAATGGACTGGAATGGGAGAATTTAATTCAGATGACCATTATATCTACTACTGTGGGCAAGAATCCCTTAGAAGAACTGGAATAGCACTCATAGTGAACAAAAGATTCTGATTGCAATGGTGCAATCACAAAAATGACAGAATGATTTCTGTTCATTTCCAAGGGAAACCATTCAATATCACAGTAATCTAAGTCTATGCCCCAACCAGTAATCCTGAAGAAGCTGAAGTTGAATTGTTCTATGAAGACCTACAAGACGTTCTAGAACAGGCAACCAAAAATGATATCCTTTTCATTATAGGGGACTGGAATGCAAAAGCAGGAAGACAAGAGATACCTGGAGTAACAGGCAAGTTTGGCCTTGGAGTACAAAATGTAACAAGGCAAAGGCTAACAGACTTTTGCGAAGAGAACACACTGGTAATAGCAAACACCCTTTTCCAACAACACAAAAGAAGACTCTACACATGGACATGACCAGATGGTCAATACTGAAATCAGATTGATTATATTCTTTGCAGCCAAAGATGGAGAAGCTCTATAGAGTAAGCCAAAGCAAGATTGGGAGCTGACTGTGATTCAGATCATGAACTCCTTATTGCCAACTCAGACTTAAATTGAAGAAAGTAGGGAAAACCACTAGGCCATTCAAGTATGACCTAAATCAAATCCTTTACAATTATATAGTGGAAGTGAAAAATAGATTCAAGGGATTAGATATGATAGACAGACAGTCTGAAGAACTATGGAAGGTGGTTCATGACATTGTACAGGAGAAAGTTATCAAGACCATCCCAAGAAAAACAAGTGCAAAAAGGCAAAATACTTGTCTGAGGAGGCGTTACAAATAACTGAGAAAAGAACAAAAGCTAAAAGCAAAGGAGAAAAGGAAAGATATACCCATTTGAATGCAAAGTTCCAAAGAATAGCAAAGAGAGACAAGAAAGCCTTCTTCAGAGAATAAGGCAAAGAAATAGAAGAAAATAATAGAATGGGAATGACTAGAGATCTCTGCAAGAAAATGAGAGATACCAAGGGAACATTTCATGCAAAGATGGGCACAATAATGGACAGAAACGGTATGGACCTAACAGAAGTAGAAGATATCAAGAAAATGTGGCAAGAATACACAGAAGACCTATACAAAAAAGATCATCATGACCCAGAAAACCATGATGGTTTGACCACTCACCTAGAGCCAGACATCCTGGAATGTGAAGTCAAGTGGGCCTTAGGAAGCATCACTATGAGCAAAACTAGTGGAGGTGATGGAATTCAAGTTGAGCTATTTCAAATCCTGAAAGATGATTCTGTGAAAGTACTGCACTCAATATGCCAGCAAATTTGGAAAACTCAAGAGTTGTCACAGAGCTGTAAAATGTAAATTTTCATTCCAATCTCAAAGAAGGACATTGCCAAAGAATACTAAAGTACCACACTATTGCACTCATCTCACACTCTAGCAAAGTAATGCTCAAAATTCTCCAAGCCAGGCTTCAGCAATATGTGAACCATGAACTTCCAGATGTTCAAGCTGGTTTTAGAAAAAGCAGGGGAACCAGATATCAAATTGCTGACATCCTGTGGATCACTGAAAAAGCAACAGAGTTCCAGAAAAACATCTGCTTCTGCTTTACTGATTATGCCAAAGCCTTTGACTGTGTAGATCACAACAAAGTGTGGCAAATTCTTTAAGAGTTGGGAATATCAGAACACCTTACCTGCCTCCTGAGAAATCTGTATGCAGATCAAGAAACAACAGTTAGGAGTGGACATGGAACAATGGACTGATTCAAAATTGGGAAAGAAGTATGTTAAGACTGTATACTGTCACCTTGCTTATTCAACTTATATGCAGAGTATGTCATGTGAAATGCCAGGTTGCATGAAGCACAAGCTGGAATCAAGATTGCATGAAGAAACATCAGTAACTGCAGATACACTGATGATACATCCTTATAGCGGAAAGTGAAGAGGAGCTAAAGAGCCTCTTGATGAAAGTGATAGAAGAGAGTGAAAAAGCTGGCTTAAATTTCAGCATTTAGAAAAGAGGATCATGGTATTAAGTCCCATCACTTCATGGAAAATAGATGGGGAAACAATGGAAACTGTGACAGTCTTTATTTTCTTGGCCTACATAATCACTGCAGATGGTGACTGCAGCCATGAAATTAAAGACACATGCTCCTTAGAAGAAAATCTATGACCAACCTAGACAGCATATTGAAAAATAGAGAGGTTGCTTTGCTGACAGAGGTCCATCTAGTCAAAACTATGGTTTTTCCATTAGTCATGTATGAATGTGAGAGTTGGACTATAAAGAAAGCTGAGCATCAAAGAATTAATGCTTTTAAAATGTGGCGTTGGAGAAGACTCTTGAGAGTCCCTTGGACAGAAAGAAGATCAAATGAGTCTATCCTAAAGGAAATCAACCCTGAAGATTCATTGGAAGAACTTATGCTGAAGCTGAAGTTCCAAAACTTAGGCCTTCTGATGCGAAAAAGCCAATTCATTGTAAAAGACCCTGATACTGGAAATGATTGAAGGCAGGAGGAGAAGTGGAAGACAGATGATGAGATGGTTGGATGGCATCGCTGACTCACTGGACATGAGTTTGAGCACACTCTGGGAGATGGTGAACCACAGGGAAGCCTGGTGTGCTGCAGTCCATGGGGTTGCAAAGAGTTGGACATGACTGAGCAACTAAACAACAACAACAACAATGTTTTATTTAGTGTGTATTAATAGTGTACTATTTCTATGAGTAAATGTGACTTCTAACAAAAATGTAAATTTATATTACACTGAAGTAGAATATCCTTTAATTATAACCACAAGAATAGGTTAGTTATGTTGAAAATTTTCCCATAAACATGTTGGATTTGACCTGATATAGCTCACAAACATTTATCAGTTTTAATATTTCTCACAAATGGAGATATTCAGGAAGACTTCTCTTCTAGAAGCCTGTTTGAAAATATTTAGGTTGAAGTTTTCTGTGGTCCCCAAATGCCTATAAGTAAGTCATTTATAATAAATTATGCATGCTTTCATTCCAATCCATTTTCTCTGATCTGTGGAACTGACCTCTGGAAAGATATATACCATTGCCAAAACAATGTCTCATTCACAAGGGCAGGGGCGTTCTTTGTGGATTATTTAGACAAAGAATAGCACTCAAATCAAATGTCCTATTCTTCTGAAATGTCCCATCAAATGAGAATAGAGAAGCCTTTGGATGCTGATTTACTAATATTATTTCACAAAGTTTGGGGAAAAATAAGTTCCATATTTTATAAAGTGAGCAAACAAATAATTATGGAAATGAATTGGTGCTGTCATTTGTTTTGGGATCAGTATTGTTTGGTTGTGTACTGAGAAGTCACATATATTCAAGAGGTTTGGGACTAAGAATTAGTTTTGCTTCAGAACAGCTCTGTTGGGTAAACATAAAATAAGTGACATTATTGCTACACAATTAAATTCTTTTTGTAGATCCTGTATGAATAAGCACTAGCTGGCATTTTGCCTTCCATAGAATGCATGTAGCTTTGTTACGGATGAGTAAAAAGGGATAAGCTAAGGAAAGAGATGTAATGGTAGGTATAGATCAAATAGAATATAATAAAAAATTCTATTAAACCAGCTCTCATATGCTTAGGGGTATATGGAAAAATATCTTAAATAGAATTTTCTTAAAAATAAACTGCTTTAACATAGAGCCATAATTCTTCAAAGAGCTACTGTCCTTTAACTCAAAGAATATATTTTCAACCTCATTTATTCAGAATAAGCCTATTCATTGCATTGACATAAGGCACATTTAATGCCTCATATAGCATATAAAGTATGTAAAAAGCATCATTATTAATTCTTAAGGGCAATTATATACTTATACCAATAACTTTCAATAGAATAATAATGATACACTTGTACTAATATAATTAAGGGCTATTCTGAAGCAAAACTATATACCCCAGGCATATACCTATTTCTGAATCTGGCATTTGATTGTAAATAAAATGCTATCATGAAATCAACAAAATCTCAAAAGCTAAAAAAATTATTGATATGATGTAAAGACAAAAGGAAGAAAAAAGAAGAAACAAAGATGCATAGTGGAAGGTAATGATAGCCAGATGGAAAAGGAAATGGGAAAAATTTAACAGAAATTGTTCTTTTAGAAACACTATTTTGGGGGCAGAAATTTAAATTAATGTTTTTCAGAAAAAAGATATATAAGGTACCTTTACTTTCAAAGTCAAATGCTAATAACAAGGAAACTCCTAATTAAAAGTAAGAAAGTAAACTAGTAATTCATTTTGAGTGTGCTTGTTCCTTTTATCAGATTAAGTCAGCATTTTAAAATAAATGCTGATTAACATTTTGATTGATCTCCAAATTTTTACAACATATTAAAATTCCTAACTTTAATATTGATGTTAATAGAAGATATACAATATGAAAGTTTTCTTTGCAATTTTGTGTCTGATACTGAAGTAGAGTGCAGCATAAAATTAATCTACACTTGGAATGCTTTTCTAAAGTTTATGCACTAATTTTAGCAGTATAATTTGATTGTTGAAAACCTGGTCTTTGTAATCAGGAAAATCTACCTTTAATTCTGAGTTCTTTCATATATCAGCTATGTGACCTTGGGAAAATTATTTAATCTATTTGAATCTCAGTTTAGTTATCTAAAGAAATGGTAATACCTTGCAGAGTTTTTGTAACTAGTAAATGAGATGCTCTAATCAAAATGTTTAACACTATGACTGGCATAAGCATCACTCAACAGTGACTATCATTTATTAATATGAGATGAGTCAAAGTGAGCAAGTATAAACAGCATTGTTGTTTTAGGCACTAGGTTGTGTCTGACTGTTTTGTGATCCCATGCACTGTAGCCTTCCAGGCTCCTCTGTCCATGGGGTTCTCCAAGAAAGAATACTAGAGTGGGTTGCCATTTCGTTCTCCAACAAAAAGCATT
The DNA here is from genome assembly GCF_029378745.1 of Bos indicus. Classification (NCBI taxonomy): domain Eukaryota; kingdom Metazoa; phylum Chordata; class Mammalia; order Artiodactyla; family Bovidae; genus Bos; species Bos indicus. The sequence continues at coordinate 40,938,981 of NC_091789.1, forward strand.
AAGTTTTAACTTTTTCATTAGAAATTTACCTGCTAGTTCTCTGAGTGAGATTGTATGATTTAGCTTGATCAATTCATTATTTTTTTAAAGTTTAATTAATGACCAGATCTACTTGATTGAGTAAAATACTCTGTTGATATTATTTGATTTGTAATTTGAATATAATATTTAAATCACATTTTTGCAAAATAATATAATTTAAAGCAACTCTGAAAAATCAATGAAAGCCAGAAATGGAAAGAGAGAAAATTTCATGTGTGTGTGTGTGTGTGTGTATGATTTTTATTTTTTACAAGACCTGATCTCCTTACTGTACTAAACTAGACAAATCAATGCAGCTGACTCCAGGCTCAAATATAATTAAGTAGACTAATCAAGATCTACAAAATTCCCTGGCAGTCCAGTGGTTAAGATTCCGTATTTTCACTGCTGAAGCCCCATGGAATGGCCAAAAAAAAAAAAAGGACCTAGTTACTGATTTTCAATTCTTACTTTCTAATTTATTTAATTCCATAAAATTTCCCCTAAGCACAGATTTCATGATATTCTACTAGTAAATGAGATGCTGTAATCAAAATGTTTAACACTATGACTGGCATAAGCAGCACTCAATAGTGACTATCATTTATTAATATGAGATGAGTCAAAGTGAGCAAGTATAAATAGCATTGTTGTTTTAGTCAATAAGTTGTGTCTGTATCAAGTTGTGATGTATCAACATAAAGGTTGATGTTATATTTTGAATTTCATTTAGTTCAAAACATTTGTGATATATATTGCTACTTATTTTTGAACCATGGATTATTTAAAAGTGAATAGTTTAAAATGCTTTTGGAAATTCAACATTTTTCTTGCTGTTTCTATAGTAATAAGTGTGTTACTGAGAGCGCATTTTGTATGATTTATATTTTTTTAATATTAACTTTAATTTATGACACATAATGTGGCCTATCTGTATGACTATTTCATATGATCTTAAAGGAGAATTCTATTACTCTTGAATGGAGCACTCTAAGATTTCAATTAGACAGATGGTACTTTTCAAGTCGTCTATATCTTTACTGAATTTCTTCCTATTTTATCAGAAGTATCCAACTATAATAATGAATTGAAAAAAAAATAATGAATTGGTCTATTTCTTGCAGTTTTATCAGTTTTTGTTTCATGAGTTTTTATGATCTCTTCTAAAATGTATTAGGACTATATCCTAGACAATTGGATAATTGATATATCATTGTGAAATACGTTTCTTTCTCTGATAATTTTGTTTGTCAATTGGTTTCTTCTGAAATTACTATTGCTAATTTTACTTTATTTTGATTAGTGTTAGCAAGATAAACCTTTCTCCATTTTCTAACTTTTGTCATAACTAAAACTTTAAAAGTGAATTTATTGTACATATTAACTACTTTCAAAACTACACTCCAACAATCTTTGTCTTTCAATTAGTGTATTTATGCAATTCACATTTAAAGGTAATTATTGATATATGATATAGTTGGATTGATATCTATCCTATAAGTGACTTGTCCTATTCATTACAATTGATTTTTTAAAATATTTATCCTCACACTTCCATCTAATTTTAATTGGTATTTTAAATGATTCTGTTTTGCCTCTTCTACTGTATCAATTATATATATATATATATATATATATATATATATATTTCAAAAACTTTGTGGTTTTCCTAGAGTTTTCAATATATATTTTGAACTAATCTATCAGTTGAGTTCAGTTTAGTCACTCAGTCGTGTCTGACTGTTTGTAACCCTATGAACCACAGCACAGTAGGCCTCTCTGTCCATCACCAACTCCTGGACTCCACCCAAACCCATCTCCATCGATTCAGTGATGCCATCCAACCACCTCATCCTCTGTCATCCCCTTCTCCTCCTGCCCTCAATCTTTCCCAGCATCAGGGTATTTTCAAATGAGTTAGCTCTTCACATCAGGTGGCCAAAATACTGGAGTTTCAGCTTCAACATCAGTCCTTCCAATGAACACCCAGGACTGATCTCCTTTAGGATGGGCTGGTTGGATCTCCTTGCAGTCCAAGGGACTCTCAAGAGTCTTCTCCAACACCACACTTCAAAAACATCAATTCTTCCGAATTTAGAAAGATGGTAACAATAATAAATATACAAGACAGCAAAAGAGACACTGATGTATATAACAGTCTTTTGGACTCTGTGGGAGAGGGAGAGGGTGGGATGATTTGGGAGAATGGCATTGAAACATGTATAATATCATATATGAAACGAGTCACCAGTCCAGGTTCGATGCACGATACTGGATGCTTGGGGCTGGTGCACTGTGATGACCCACAGGGATGGCACGGGGAGGGAGGAGGGAGGAGGGTTCAAGATGGGGAACACGTGTATACCTGTGGCGGATTCATGTTGATATATGGCAAAACCAAGACAATATCGTAAAGTTAAAAGATAAAATAAAATAAATATTAAAAAAAATCAGTTCTTCGGTGCTCAGCTTTCTTCACAGTCCAACTCTCACATCCATGCATGACTATTGGAAAAACCATAGCCTTGACTAGACAGACCTTTGTTGGCAAAGTAATGTCTCTGATTTTTAATATGCTGTCTAGGTTGGTCATAACTTTTCTGCCAAGCAGTAAGGGTCTTATAATTTCATGGCTGCAATCACCATCTGCCGTGATTTTGGAGCTCAGAAAAATAAAGTCAGCCACTGTGTCCACTGTTTACCCATTTATTTGCCATGAAGTGATAGGACCAGATGCCATGATCTTAGTTTTCTGATTGTGGAGCTTTAAGCCAATTTCTTCACTCTCCTCTTTCACTTTCATCAAGAGGCTCTTTAGTTCCTCTTCACTTTCTGCCATAAGTGTGGTTTCATCTGCATATCTGAGGTTATTGATATTTCTCCCGGCAATCTTGATTCCAGCTTGTGCTTCCTCCAGTCCAGCATTTCTCATGATGTACTCTGCATATAAGTTAAATAAACAGGGTGACAATATACAGCCTTGATGTACGCCTTTTCCTATTTGGAACCATCTGTTTTTCCATGTCCAGTTCTAAGTGTTGCTTCCTGACCTGCATACATATCCACTTTCAATTAACACTATAGTGCTTCAATTTTGCTGCAGTTAGCATAACAGATGGAGAAGGCAATGGCACCCCACTCCAGTACTCTTGCCTGGAAAATCCAATGGATGGAGGAGCCTGGAAGGCTGCAGTCTATGGGGTCGCTGAGGGTCGGACATGACTGAGCGACTTCACTTTCGCTTTTCACTTTCATGCATTGGAGAAAGAAATGGCAACCCACTCCAGTGTTCTTGCCTGGATAATCCCAGGGACGGGGGAGCCTGGTGGGCTGCTGTCTATGGGGTCGCACAGAGTGGGACACGACTGAAGCAACTTAGCAGCAGCAGCAGCAGCATAACAGAGTATCCAGTTTCTCCTTCCCTTTGCTGTGACATTACTGTCATTTTTTAATGCATATTCTATAGTATATAAACATATTACTTTGATACTATTATTTTAAATAAACATTTTACTTCAGTTGAGTAAGAAAATAGTGTTTTATTTTGCTTTCATTTATATTTTTTTCTGACACATTTCATTATTTATATTGAAGTTTCTTATTTATATCATTGCTCTCTGGTTAAAGGACTTCTTTAAACCTTTCTTGTATGGAAGGTGTGCTGGAAATGAACTCCCTGAGTATTTATTTTCCTGATAAAATCTTTATTTCTCTTTCACTTTTGAAGGACAATTTAAATGGATATAGAATTTTTGATTGGTATTTATTATTATTATTTTTACTTTTAACATTTAAAAATTGTCCTTGACTCTCAAAAAGAATTTGTGAAAAATTTATGAAGAGTACCCTGCATATTTCTTATTCTTTATCCTGTATAGGTAAGCTTTTAACTTTTTTCCTACTTTTTGTGAAGATTTACTCTTTGTCTTTAGTTTTCTGTAGTGATATGTTTTGCCAAGTCGAAGGGTTTTTATTTTTATTTGTTTCAACTTTAATGTAAATTGCTTCTTTATTTGAATCTTTTCCCACTCAGTGTTCTTTGAGCTTCCTATTTCTATGGTTTGGCACTTTTAAATAATTTTAGAGCATTTTCAATCATTATTTCTTCAAAATATTTATCCTGTATCTCTCTTTCCTTTCCTGAGCACTCCAATTTAATGTATGTTATACTCTTTGAAATTGCCTCACAATTCCTGGATATTTTGGTCTTATTTGTACTTGTTGTTTACTCATTGAATTTTAGCTTGGTTGAGTTTCTATTGCCCTAGTGTGTGTGTATGTTAGTTATTCAGTAGTGTCTGACTCTTTGCAACCCCATGGAGTGTAGCCTGCCAGGCTTCTATGGCCATGGGATTCTCCAGGCAAGAATACTGGAGTGGATTGCCATTCCCTTCTCTGGAGGATCTTCCCAACCCAAGGATCATACCCTGGTCTCCTGCATCATAGGCAGATTGCTTACCATTTGAGCTACAGGGATGTCTCTATTGACCTAACTTCAAGCTTACTGATTCTTTTTTCAACTGTTTATTCTACCAATATACCCTGGAGAAGGGAAAGGTTACCCACTCCAGTATTCTGTCCTGGAAAATTCCATGGACTGTATAGTCCATGGGGTCACAAAGAGTCAGACATGACTGAGGGATTTTCACTTTCAGTCTACCAATGGGCCCATCAGAGACATTCTTAAATTTATCCTACATTGATTTTTATGACAATGTTTTTGCTTTATTCTTAGAGTATCTATCACTCTACTTAATTAGAAACTTGTTTATTGATATTTTCTACTTTTTCCATAGAATCCTTAACACACTTACCATGTTTATTTTAAATTCTCAGTCTGCCAATTCCAAAATCTGTAAGTCTAATTCTCCTGCCTGTTTTGTTGCTTGAGATGGTGATTTTTTTTCTTGCCTTTGGCATTCCTTGCAAAATATTTTTGAAAGCTTAACATAGTGTGAATATATTAGTTGTTCAGTTGTGTCCAGGTCTTTTCAACCCCATAGACTGTAGTCCACCAGGCTCCTCTGTCCATGGAATTTTATAGGCAAGAATACTGGAGTGGGTTGTCATTCCCTTCTCCAGGGGACCTTTTTGACCCACGGAACAAACCTGGGTCTCCTGCATTGCAGGGAGATTCTTTACCATCTGAGCCACCAGGAAAGCCCATGATGCCATGCAATAAAAATTGAGGTAAATTTTATCTAGAAGATTTATGTTAACCTGGCCATAAATTGTGTCATGTGTAATATTTATTGTTCCTATAGCTGTCAATGGCTTCACATTGCTTTAGTGTTCTTTTTCTGTTTCTACTATTGTCATATGTCTCCCTACTTTTCCTCAAACACTGGATCTTGCAACTCTTTTGATTTTGACACATTGTTATTATTGCTGAAGCCATGTTGATGTGATGGTAAAACATAAGGGAGAAAGATTATTTTATAATCTCAATGTTTCCCAAAATTTTAGAGGATCTATGTCTCAAATAAGAAAAGGAGTATGTCAAGGTTGTATATTGTCACCCTGCTTATTTAACTTATATGCAGAGTACATCATGAGAAATGCTGGGCTGGATGAAGCACAAGCTGGAATCAAGATTGCCAGGAGAAATATCAATAACCTCAGATATGTAGATGACACCACACTTATGGCAGAAAGTGAAGAAGAACTAAAGAGCCTCTTGATGAAAGTGAAAGAGGAGAGTGAAAAAGTTGACTTAAAGTTCACCATTCAGAAGAGTAGGATGGTGGCATCTGGTCCCATCACTTCATGGGAAATAGATGGGGAAACAGTGGAAACAGTGGCTGACTTTATTTCTTTGGGCTCCAAAATCACTGCAGATGGTGAACTGCAGCCATGAAATGAAAAGATGCTTACTCCTTGGCAGGAAAGTTATGACCAACCTAGCCAGCATATTAAAAAGCAGAGACATTACATTACATTGCCTCATCTATAGTCAAGGCTATGTTTTTTCCAGTAATCATGTATGGATGTGAGAGTTGGACTATAAAGAAAGCTGAGCACCAAAGAATTGATGCTTTTGAACTGTGGTGGTGGAGAAGACTCTTGAGAGTCCCTTAAACTGCAAGGATCCAACAAGTCCATTCTAAAGGAGATCAGTCCTGGGTGTTCATTGGAAGGACTGATGCTGAAGCTGAAACTCCAATACTTTGGCCACCTCACGTGAAAAGCTGACTCATTTGAAAATATCGTGATGCTGGGAAAGATTGAAGGTGGGAGAAGAAGGGGATGACAGAGGATGAGATGGTTGGATGGCATCACTGACTCAATGGACATGAGTTTGAGTAAACTCTGGGAGCTGGTGATGGACAGGGATGCCTAGCATGCTGCAGTCCATGGGTCACAACGAGTCAGACACGATTGAGCAACTGAACTGAACTGATGTCTCAGAACTGTGACCTTTGCAGTGTTTTTCCTGTAGGCTAGCTTTTCTTTTTCCCTGTTGCCTACTCCCTTTCGTGTCTTCAGTACTCCAAATTAATTTTCTTGAATCCTTGACCTCTGTTGACCTTGTTTTTTCCCCTTACTTGAAATAGTAAAGGTAAAGGGAACTGGAGTTGGAAGAAATACATTCTTACAGCAGGGATAAATACCTCAGCTGTATCTTTTCCCCAAGAGAGTAAGCCTATGTTATAGAGAATAATTTGATTATATTGGTTTTTCTTCCTTTCTGGAGACATGAGACCATCTTTCTCAGTTTTTCACCTGAGAATTTTCATGTTGATATAGCCTAAAAAAATGCGGGAGCCTCACAAAATTGTAACCTCTAGGAATTTGTACTCTTATGTTAGTCTACAATCAGCCTCCAGCAACTTACCAAAATTATCGTATAAGTGTTTATACTAGTGTTTGACACTAGCAGTTTTTGTTCTAAGTGAACAGATTGTGGCTGTGTCTTTCTGGATAAGTTTTTCTCTTTAGATTTGGAAGTGATGGCTTGAATTTTCTGGGGACTTTTTTTTTTTTTTAATCTGCTGCCAAGCCTTAGGGCTTCCCAGGTGGCTCAGTGGTAAAGAATCTGCCTGCCAATGCAGGAGATGCAGGAGATGAGGGTTTGATCCCTGGGCCATGAAGATCCCTTGGAGAAGGAAATGGCAACTTACTACAGTATTCTTGCCTGGAAAATCCCATGGACAGAACTTGGTGGGCTACAGTACATGGGGTCACAAAGAGTTGGACACGACTGAGCATGCATGGTTGAACGTCACTTCATAATTCTTCTCCATGATGTAGAAAAGAATAAAATGATTTAATTCCTCTAGGCAAAAGCCACATTTATAGATCTTTGCCAGAGAAACCCTACTAAGCCTTGCCCTCCTGCTGAAATAGTAGGAAACAGTATCCTTAAGCTCCCTAGAGGACTTCTAGTTTGGTTGATATCTGTGAGGCAAACCCTTATCCTCTTTTTTGGGGAGGGTGTGGTTAAAATTATTTTTATTTAATTATTATTATTATTAATTGGAGGATAATTGCTTTACAGTATTGTGTTGGTTTCTGCCATGTATATAAAAAAAAAAATAATTATTGAATAAGCATTAAGTTAGACCAGGATGCATATCAAAGAGAATGCACCAAAAATGTTGCAAAGACAGAAATAAATGTCAATTTTTTATATAGCTAGACAGAAAAAGAAAATTATATATTATTAATTGTTTTTAGCCAAAAGAAAACTAAAACTCTGCTTAAGTTACAAATTAGAGTAGGCAGCTAGGCTCAGTTCCCACAAAGACAGAAAGACCTGGCCCATATCCTTATGTTCACATTTTTAAAAGCCTCTAAAAAATAAATTTCTGTAATGTAAAATAGCTGATAATTATTTAACTTCTAAACAGTTTTACATCTCAAAAATAAAAAGATTATTTAACTTCTAAACAGTTTTACATCTCAAAAATAAAAAGATAAATGCTTTAAAATTTTAAGTTGTTTTCAGTCAGTTCAATTCAGTCACTCAGTCATGTCTGACTCTTTGCAACCTCATGGACTGCAGCATGCCAGGCTTTTCTGTCCATTGCCAACTCCAGAAGCTTGCTCAAACTCATGTCCATTGAGTCAGTGATGCCATCCAACCATCTCATCTTCTGTTGTTCCCATCTCCTCCTGCCTTCAGTCTTTCCCAGCATCAGGGTATTTTCTAAGGAGTCAGTCCTTCACATCAGGTGGCCAAAGTATTGGAGTTTCAGCTTCAACATCAGTCCTTCCAATGAATATTCAAGACTGATTTCCTCTTTAGGATGCTTTGGTGCTCAGCTTTCTTTATAGTCCAACTCTCACATCCATATATGACTACTGGAAAAGTGCTTTTAAGAAGTGCTTTTAAGAAAATCGTTTAAGAAACTACTACTTAAGTCCTTTTAAGAAATGCTAAACATGTTTTTAATATATGATTTAAATTATATTTTTAAGAAAATAGGGAGAATTTGTTTTCATTTTATTTGCAATAGAGAAAATTTAAACTTTTAAGATTAACATTTATACATTTACAATTCTACCTTGAAAACTGAGCTTTCAATGGTTCTAAAGAAAGTTAGCAATTTAAATCTTTTCCAGCTTTTTTGTTTTATAAGAATGGGAGTAATGACTTCTAGTCTCTACTTGTTTGGACTGAAACCAAAACTTCTTAATATGCAGTTTTAAACAATCTGAATCTATCTTCAAATATTGTTTACCAATATGTGTAGTATAAGGTGGGCTTCCAAGGTGGCACTAGTGGTAAAGATCCTGCCTGCCAATGCAAGAGATATAAGAGACCTAGGTTCGAACCCTGGTTCAGGAAGATCCCCTGGAGAAGGGCATGGCAACCCACTCTAGTATTCTTGCTTGGAGAATCTCATGGACAGAGGAGCCTGTCTCTGTGTTCTTTGTATTCATGGAGTCGCAAAGTGTCAGACGTGACTGAAGCGACTTGGATACATGCACATAATGTAAGGAATTTAAAACACTGTATATCCAATTCTTTCCTCCCTTTTTTGTGCTATTTTTGTCATATAATTTATTTTTATATATGTTAGTAGCAAAAAATATTTTTCTATTTTTGTGTTAGTTATCTTTAAGCATAATTAAACTAACAAATTATTTAATTTTACTTTTATTTAATCCATTTACAGTCATCTTCATTATAATCTGTTGATATAAATTTATGATTTTAGTATATTTGTTCCTCTTGAATGTATCTTTGTTAACATTTGTAGTAGATGATACTGTGAATAGTTACTTTTAAATTATTATTTATCTAAGAATGTTTTTATTTCTTCACATTTGAAGGATACTTTCAAAAAGTCTAAAGCTCTGTAGTGAAAACATACATATATACACATTTTAAAGGTATACTCCATATTTTTCATATTTATGTGTTTTTGACAACAGCTGTGCTATATTTCTTTCCTGTGTTCTTTTAAATGTTTTAGGTAGGAACTTAGTCATGATTAACAAGGGGTGGCCTAGCTGAAATGGATGCAAGCTTATCTCTAAAATCCATCCCAGACACATTCAGGAGAGCTCACAGATATTCTACAAAAATAACCACAGAGAGTTTTCCAACTTCTGCGCATGTGTCCTAGGTACACAGTGGATACAAAATAACTACAGGAGCTCTTCCAAGTAAGTTTTGGCAGCTATGCTATGCTATGCTAAGTCATGTCAGTTGTGTCTGACTCTGTGTGACCCCATAGACAGCAGCCTACCAGGCTTCCCCGTCCCTGGGATTCTCCAGGCAAGAACACTGGAGTGGGTTGCCATTTCCTTCTCCAATGCATAAAAGTGAAAAGTCAGAGTGAAGTCGCTCAGTCGTGTCTGACTCAGCAACCCCATGGACTGCAGCCTACCAGGCTCCACCATCCATGGGATTTTCCAGGCAAGAGTACTGGAGTGAGTTGCCATTGCCTTCTCTGAAGTTTTGGCAGCTAGGAGCCCATTAAGGTTTCATAAATATTCTATATCTGATTATAACAGAATGAATTATGAGAAGATATAAATAAACACAGCCTGTTGTTACATAACTTGCAATTGTCAATTGGCCTTGAGCATATGTCCATTTGCATTCCCTTTCATTGATTGGTGGTGCATACAAACCCTATTTTTGCACAGGGCACAACCAAAAGGAGTAAACAAAGTATAAAAAGGCAAGCCAAAAGGGAAAGACAGGACTCCTTTGGGGTCATTCTGGTCTCATGTCTTGGGAGTGTCTGTCTAATAAAAGATCTGTCTGCTTGAGCTGAACGGAGCTGTAACTTGTCTGTTGTTTTAAATCCTTTAGTCCCTCACTCCAAAGTTTTGTTGTGAAGAGATAAGAACTGAGGAAGAGAAATAAACTGACCTGACACTGGTGAATTCCTTTTTTTTTTTTTTTTTCCTTCTGGCTACTTGCTGTAGGAAGCAAGTACAAGAGAGAAAAAGAAGACTCCAGGAAAGGCATGCAAAAACATTATCAATCCTGCTGACCAGATACCTAAAGACATATGATTCTTAGATTAAGTCCAGAGGGAACAACAACAACAACAACAAAAAACATCTTGAAAGCAGGATGTGTGCCTGGAGGTGGAAAGCCATCATCAGAATGTTCCATGACCTGGAATCTCTGAGTCAAATGTTTTTCATATCTGGAGCTTTGTTATTTAGAAATCAACCTAAATCATTAATAAAAGGAAATCTTTCTTAGTTAAACTTTATGTTACATTCCTAGCCTATCTTAACAGCCTTATGGCTCTACATGCTTCTGAGAGCACATTCTCCCTTGCAGGTACTCCCATGCCTGAAAACATATAATAAAGCTGACTTGATCAGTTTGGGTGCCTTCACCATGGAACGGTGTTGGTCTCCTGATCCCCGCTTTCAATTCTTGTGTCTTTCTCATTCTTTAACTATATTGCACTTTTGGGAAACCCTGGCTTGTTGAGCCAGACTCAACCCTTGCAATATATTACTTGTCTTAATCTTGAAATTTTTGAAAACAAGTTTATGTGCTTGTTTATAAACTCATACTGTTTAACATTCTCTAAGCTTATTGTATTTTATTTTTTAATTTAAATTTATTTTAATTGGAGGCTAATTACTTTACAATATTGTATTGGTTTTGCCATACATCAACATGAATCCGCCACAAGTGTACACGTGTTCCCCATCCTGAACCCCCCTCCCACCTCCCTTCCTGTACCATCCCTCTGGGTCATCCCAGTGCACCAATCCCAAGTATCGTGTATCATGCATAGAACCTGGACTGGCGATTTGTTTCTTATATGATATTATACATGTTTCAATGCCATTCTCCCAAATCATCCCACCCTAGCCCTCTCCCACAGAGTCCAAAAGACTGTTCTATATATCTGTGTCTCTTTTGCTGTCTCGCATACAGGGTCATCGTTACCATCTTTCTAAATTCCATATGTATGCATTAGTATGCTGTATTGGTGTTTTTCTTTCTGGCTTACTTCACTCTGTATAATAGGCTCCAGTTTCATCCACCTCATTAGAACTGATTCAAATGTATTCTTTTTAATGGCTGAGTAATACTCCATTGTGTATATTACCACAGCTTTCTTATCCATTCATCTGCTGATGGGCATCTAGGTTGCTTCCATGTCCTGGCTATTATAAATAGTGCTGTAATGAGCATTGGGGTACACGTGTCTCTTTCGATTCTGGTTTCCTCAGTGTGTATGTCCAGCAGTGGTATTGCTGGGTCATAAGGCAGTTCTATTTCCAGTTTTTTAAGAAATCTCCACACTGTTCTCCATAGTGGCTGTACTAGTTTGCATTCCCACCAACAGTGTAAGTCTTTTCTCCACACCGTCTCCAGCATTTATTGCTTGTAGATTTGGGGATCATAGCCATTCTGACTGGCCTGAAATGGTACCTCCTTGTGCTTTTGATTTGCATTTCTCTGATAATGAATGATGTTGAGTACTTTTTCATGTGTTTGTTAGCCATCTGTATGTCTTCTTTGGAGAAATGTCTATTTAGTTCTTTGGCCCATTTTTTGACTGGGTCGTTTATTTTTCTGGAATTGAACTGCAGGAGTTGCTTGTATATTTTTGAAATTAGTTGTTTGTCAGTTGCTTCATTTTCTACTATTTTCTCCCATCCTGAAGGCTGTTTTTTTTTCACATTGATTTTGGTTTCCTTTGTTTTGCAGAAGCTTTTAAGTTTAATTAGGTCCCATTTGTTTATTTTTGCTTTTATTTCCAATATTCTGGGAGGTGGGTCATAGAGGATCCTGCTGTGATTTATGTCAGAGAGTGTTTTGCCTATGTTCTCCTCTAGGAGTTTTATAGTTTCTGGTCTTACGTTTAGATCTTTAATCCATTTTGAGTTTATTTTTGTGTATGGTGTTCGAAAGTGTTCTAGTTTCATTCTTTTACAAATGGTTGACCAGTTTTCTCAGCACCACTTGTTAAAGAGATCGTCTGTAATCCATTGTATATTCTTGCCTCCTTTGTCAAAGATAAGGTGTCCATAGGTGTGTGGGTTTATCTTGGGGCTTTCTATTTTGTTCCATTGATCTATATTTCTGTCTTTGTGCCAGTACCACACTGCCTTGATGACTGTAGCTCTGTAGTAAAGCCTGAAGTCAGGCAGGTTGAGTCCTCCAGTTCCATTCTTCTTTCTCAAGATAGTTTTGGCTATTCGAGGTTTTTTGTATTTCCATACAAATTGTGAAATTATTTTTTATAGCTCTGTGAAAAATACTGTTGGCAGCTTGATAGGGATTGCATTCAATCTATAGATTGCTTTGGGTACTATACTCATTTTCACTATATTGATTCTTCCAATCCATGAACATGGTATATTTCTCCATCTATTAGTGTCCTCTTTGATTTCTTTCACCAGTGTTTTATAGTTTTCTATATATAGGTCTTCAGTTTCTTTAGGTAGATATATTCCTAAGTATTTTATTCTTTTCATTGCAATGGTGAATGGAATTGTTTCCTTAATTTCTCCTTCAGTTTTCTCATTATTAGTGTATAGGAATGCAAGGGATTTCTGTGTGTTGGTTTTATATCCTGCCACTTTACTATATTCATTGATTAGCTCTAGTAATTTTCTGGTGGAGTCTTTAGGGTTTTCTATGTAGAGAATCATGTCATCTGCAAACAATGAGAATTTTACTTCTTCTTTTCCAATTTGGATTGCTTTTATTTCTTTTTCCGCTCTGATTGCTGTGGCCAAAACTTCCAAAACTATGTTGAATAGTAGTGGTGAGAGTGGGCACCCTTGTCCTGTTCCTGACTTTAGGGGAAATGCTTTCAATTGTTCACCATTGTGGATTATGTTTGCTGTGGATTTGTCATATATAGCTTTTATTATGTTGAGGTATGTTCCTTCTATCCCTGCTTTCTGGAGAGTTTTTATCATAAATGGATGTTGAATATTGTCAACGGCTTTCTCTGCATCTATTGATATAATCATATGGCTTTTATTTTTCAATTTGTTAATGTGGTGTGTTACATTGATTGATTTGCAGATATTGAAGAATCCTTGCATCCCTGGGATAAAGTCCACTTGGTCATGGTGTATGATCTTTTTAATGTGTTGTTGGATTCTGATTGCTAGAATTTTGTTAAGGATTTTTGCATCTATGTTCATCAGTGATATTGGCCTGTAGTTTTCTTTTTTTGTGGGATCTTTGTTAGGTTTTGGTATTAGGGTGATGGTGGCCTCATAGAATGAGTTTGGAAGTTTACCCTTCTCTGCAATTTTCTGGAAGAATTTGAGTAGGATATGTGTTAGCTCTTCTCTAAGTTTTTGGTAGAATTCAGCTGTGAAGCCATCTGGACCTGGGCTTTTGTTTGCTGGAAGATTTCTGATTACAGTTTCAATTTCTGTGCTTGTCATGGGTCTGTTAAGATTTTCTATTTCTTCCTGGTTCAGTTTTGGAAAGTTGTGCTTTTCTAAGAATTTGTCCATTTCTTCCAAGTTGTCCATTTTATTGGCATATAATTGCTGATAGTAGTCTCTTATGATCCTTTGTATTTCTGTGTTGTCTGTTATGATCTCTCCATTTTCATTTCTAATTTTACTGATTTGATTTTTCTCCCTTTGTTTCTTGATGAGTCTGGCTAATGGTTTGTCAATTTTAGTTATTCTTTCAAAGAACCAGCTTTTGGCTTTGTTGATTTTTGCTATGGTCTCTTTTGTTTATTTTGCATTTATTTCTGCCCTAATATTTAAGATTTCTTGCCTTCTACTAACCCTGGGGTTCTTCATTTCTTCCGTTTCTAGTTGCTTTAGGTGTAGAGTTAGATTATTTATTTGACTTTTTTCTTGTTTCTTGAGGTAAGCCTGTATTGCTATGAACTTTCCCCTTAGAACTGCTTTTACAGGTTTTCCCACAGGTTTTGGGTTATTGTGTTTTCATTTCCATTCATTCCTATGCGTATTTTGATTTCCTTTTTGATTTCTTCTGTGATTTGTTGGTTATTCAGCAGCATGTTGTTCAGCCTCCATATGTTGGAGTTTTTTAATAGTTTTTCTCCTGTAATTGATATCTAATCTTACTGCACCATGGTCAGAAAAGATGCTTGGAATGATTTCAATTTTTTTGAATTTTCCAAGGCTCGACTTATGGCAAAGGATGTGATCTATCCTGGAGAAGGTTCCATGTGTGCTTGAGAAAAACGTGAAATTCATTGTTTTGGGGTGAAATGTCCTATAGATATGAATTAGGTCTAGCTGGTCTTTTGTATCATTTAAAGTTTGTGTTTGCTTGTTAATTTTCTGTTTAGTTGATCTATCCATAGGTGTGAGTGGGGTATTAAGTCTCCCATTATTATTGTGTTATTGTTAATTTCATCTTTCATACTTGTTAGCATATGTTTTACATATTACAGTGCTCTTATGTTGGGTGCATATATAGTTATAATTGTTATATCTTCTTTTTGGATTGATCCTTTGATCATTATGTAGTGTCCTTCTTTGTCTCTTTTCACAGCCTTTGTTTTAAAGTCTATTTCATTTGATATGAGTATTGCTACTCCTGCTTTCTTTTGGTCTCTATTTGCGTGGAATATCTTTTTCCAGCCCTTCACTTTCTGTCTGTATGTGTCCCTTGTTTTGAGGTGGGTCTCTTGTAGACAACATATATAGGGGGTCTTGTTTTTTTTTTAATTTTTTAATATAAATTCATTTATTTTAATCGGAGCCTAATTACTTTACAATATTTTATTGGTTTTGTCATACATCAACATGAATCTGCCATGGGTATACATGTGTTCCCCATCCTGAACCCCCTTCCCACCCCCTCCCCATACCAGCCTTCTGGGTCATCTCAGTGCACCAGCCCCAAGCATCCTGTATCCTGCATCGAACCTGGACTGGCAATTCGTTTCATATATGATATTATACATTTTTCAATGCCATTCTCCCTAATCATCCCACCCTCACCGTCTCCCACAGAGTCCAAAAGACTGTTCTATACGTCAGTGTCTGTTTTGCTCTCTCGCATACAGGGTTATCGTTACCATCTTTCTAAATTACATATATGTGTGTTAGTATACTGTATTGGTGTTTTTCTTTCTGGCTTACTTCACTCTGTATAATAGGCTCCAGTTTCATCCACCTTATTAGAACTGATTCAAATGTATTCTTTTTAATGGCTGAGTAATATTCTATTGTGCATATGTACCATAGCTTTCTTATCCATTCATCTGCTCTTGGGGTCTTGTTTTTGTATCCATTCAGCCAGTCTTTGTCTTTTGGTTGGGGCATTCAACCCAACCAAATTACCTTACGTTTAAGGTAATTATTGATAAGTATGATCCCGTTGCCATTTACTTTATTATTTTGGGTTCAAGTTTATACACCCTTTTTGTGTTTCCTGTCTAGGGAATATCCTTTGGCATTTGTTGGAGAGCTGGTTTTGTGGTGCTTAATTCTCTCAGCTTTTAATTGTCTGTAAAGCTTTTGATTTCTCCTTCATATTTGAATGAGGTCCTTGCTGGGTACAGTAACCTGGGCTGTAGGTTATTTTCTCTCATCACGTGAAGTATGTCTTGCCATTCCCTCCTGGCCTGAAGAGTTTCTCTTGAAAGATCAGCTGTTATCCTTATGGGAATCCCCTTGTGTGTTATTTGTTGTTTTTCCCTTGCTGCTTTTATTATTTGTTCTTTGTGTTTGATCTTTGTTAATTTGATTAATATGTGTCTTGGGGCATTTCACCTTGGGTTTATTCTGTTTGGGATTTTATGGGTTTCTTGGACTTGGGTGAATATTTCCTTCCCTATTTTAAGGAAATTTTCAACTATTATCTCCTCAAGTATTTTCTCATGATCTTTCTTTTTGTCGTCTTCTTCTGGGATTCCTATGATTCGAATGTTGGGGCGTTTAATATTGTCCTGGAGGTCTCTGAGATTGTCTTCATTTCTTTTAATTCGTTTTTCTTTTTTTCCTCTCTGATTCATTTATTTCTACCATTCTATCTTCTACTTCACTAATCCTATCTTCTGCCTCCCTTATTCTACTCTTTGTTCCCTCCAGAATGTTTTTGATCTCATTTATTGCATTTTTCATTATATATTGACTCTTTCTTATTTCTTCTAGGTCCTTGTTAAACCTTTCTTACATCTTCTCAATCCTTGTCTCCAGGCTATTTGTCTGTGATTCCATTTTGATTTCAAGATTTTGGATCACTTCCACTATCATTATTCAGAATTCTTTATCAGGTAGATTCCCTATCTCTTCCTCTTTTGCTTGGTTTGGTGGGCATTTATCCTGTTCCTTTACCTGCTGGGTATTGCTCTGTCTCTTCATCTTGTTTATATTGTTGAATTTGCGGTGGCCTTTCTGTATTCTGGGAGTTTGTGGAGTTCTCTTTATTGTGGTATTTCCTCACTGTGGGTGAGGTTGTACAGGAGGCTTGTCAAGGTTTCTTGGTTAGGGAAGCTTGTGTTGGTGTTCTGGTGGGTGGAGCTGGATTTCTTCTCTCTGGAGTGCAGTGAAATGTTCAGTATTGAGTTATGAAATGTTAATGGGTTTGTAGTAACTTTGGGCAGCCTCTATATCTAAGCTCAGGGCTCTGGTCCTGTGTTGCTGGAGAATTTGCATGATATGTCTTGCTCTGGAACTTGTTGGCCCTTGGGTGGTGCTCAGTTTCAGTGTAGGTATGGAGGCATTTGATGAGCTCCTGACGATTAATGTTTCCTGGAGTCAGGAGTTCTCTGGTGTTCTCAGAATTTGGACTTCAGCCTCCTGCTTTTGGTTTTCAGTCTTATTTTTACAGTAGTCTCAAGACTTCTCCTTTGATACAGCACCTTTGATAAAATATGTGGGTTAAAAATGAAAAGTTTCTCCACAGTGAGGGACACCCAGAGAGGTTCACAGAGTTACATGGAGAAGAAAAGAAGGAGGAGGGAGTTAGAGGTGACCCAAATGAGATGAGGTGTAATCAAAAGAGGAGAGAGCAAGCTAGCCAGTAATCATTTCCTTATGTGCACTCTACAGTCTGGACCACTCAGAGATGTTCACGGAGTTATTCAGAGAAGAGAAGAGGGAGGAAGGAGACAGAGGTGTCCAGGAGGAAAAAAGGGGGGAATCAAAAGGAGAGAGACAGATCTAGCCAGTAATTAGTTCCCTAAGTGTTCTCCACCATCTGGAACACACAGAGATTCAGAAAGCTGGGTAGAGAAGAGAAGGGGGAAGGAGGAGACAGAGGCGACCTGGTGGAGAAAAAGGAGAGTCCAAAGGGGTGAGAGCAGTCAAGCCAGTAATCTCACTCCCAAGTAAAAATTGGTACTGAAGATTGGGTTCTTAAAGGTACAAAATTGATAACAAGTACCGGAAAGCAAAGATTAAAAATCTAGAATAGAGGTTGGATTTTCAAAAATACAATATTAAAAAAAGAAGAAAAAAAATTCACAAAAATTATATATATATATATATATATATATATATATATATATATATGAAGTTTGCTTTAAAAAATAGGGTTTTTTTTTTTTTTTTGCAAAGTAATAGTAGGTTATAAAAATGAAAATTAAACGAGTAGTAGAGGACTTAAAATTAAAAAAATTAAAAAAATAAGAATGATCATTAAAATAGTAAAAATATATCTAGGACTTTCTCTGGTGGTGTGGGCATTGTGGGGTCAGTTCATTTTTGGATAGTTCCTTGGTCTGGCTTATATTTCTTAAGATCTACAGGCCCCTTCCTATGTAGTCAGTACTAACTACAGGGTTTTAATGTATTGCACCTGTCACTTCTAAGACGGTTCCCTCTGTTTTAGCTTCTTCTGTTTAGGTCTCTTCAGTGTCTGATTTCCTCCCTGACACAAGGGGGCAGTGGTGGACACTTTTTTAGGCTCACTTGTTCAGTCGCGCTGTGGGGAGGGAGGGACGTTGCAAACAAGTAACACTGGTGTGTGCGCGCAGTGTCTCAGCCGCACTGGACCTGCCCCCACTCATGGGGCATGTGCCCTCCCTGCCCACACTGCTCAGCTCTAGATTGCTCCTCTGGAACTGTCCAAGGCCAGCCTTGGGCTGCATGCACCTCCCAGGTCTAAGCCGCTCAGGTTCAGGCACTTGGGTAGTCCTCAAAGGTGCAGACTTGGTTGGGCCTGCGTTTTGTGCCCTGCCCAGATCCGAGCAGTTCAGGTGACCAGGTGTTTGGCGAGTGCAGTCACTGCGACTTATTGCCTCCCCCATCCCTGCTGCTTGGTTTTCTGGGTGTACAACTGGTGCACCTTCTCAGGCGGATATTGATTGTCCAGAACCCCAAGAAGTCTTAGTTAGCAAAAAAAGCCTGCTTTCAGTTTGGTAAATAATGTCTCTCTGGGGCTGTGATTGCCCCCTTCTGGCTCTGGCTGCTTGTCACTGGAGGGGGATGGTCTGAAGCCAGCTAATTCTGTTCAGTCCTTTGTTCTGTGTGCAGGCCTGGCAGTGTCTTAAGTTAGGGCTTTTCACGTGGTAGCTATTCCACAGTCTGGTTTGCTAGCCCAAGTTAGTTCGCTTAGATTACCCTTGGGACATTCAGGCCCGGTCTTTAATCTAAGCAATGCAGCCCGTGCCTCCCTGCCCAGCCCCTGCTTGCTAGTGGTGGGTGCAGGCGTCTGGGCTGCTTCTCCACTCAGGGAGTTACCATTGGGCTCATAATCTGTGGGTTTTAATTATTTATTTATTTTTCCTCCCTGTTATTTTGCCCTCTGTGCTTCCAAGGCTCACCACAGACTCAGCAGTGACAGTGTTTCCTGGTGTTTGGAAACTTCTCTCTTTTTAAGACTCCCTTCCCAGGACAGAGTTCCATCCCTACCTCTTTTATCTCTTTTTTTGTCTTTTATATTTTTTCCTACCTCTTTTTGAAGACAGTGAGCTCCTATTCTGGGTGCCTGATGTCCTCTGCTGACATTCAGAAGTTGTTTTGTGGAATTTACTCAGCGTTTAAATGTTCTTTTGATCAACTTGTGGGGGAGAAAGTGGTCTCCTTGTCCTATTCCTCTGCCATCTTAGGACCGCCCCCCCCCCCCCAGCTTATTGTATTTTAAGTTTTGAGTTCTGTCATTAATATGGCAAAATCCTGGTCATTATTTCTTCAGATATTTCTTCTTTGCTGTTTTCCCTTTTCCCCATTTGAGTTCTCTTCTCAATTGTACATATTTTGGAATGTTTGAGATTTTTCTATATCTCTCTAATGCAGTAGCATATTTTCCCACTTTCTTTCTGTCTTTATTTGAGTAATTTTAATTAATTTAACTTCAAGTTTACCTATTCTTTCCTTGGTTATGTTCAAGTTATCAGTGAGCTTGTTGAAAGCATTCTAATCTTTCATATTATCCACTTTTATCATCAGAGACAAGCATGTTCATCATGCTTATTTAAAATCTTTTGTGTGAGACAATGTCAATATTTTTGGCATATCTGAGGCTTGTTTTAATAATTAATATAAATAAATAATTATTTAATAAATAATAATAATTTAATAATTAATAACTCTATGCCTACATCTCTATCACTGACCTGCAAGTAGGTTTATCAGTACCATCTTTCTAAATTCCATATATATATGCGTTAATATGCGATGTTTGTTTTTCTCTTTCTGACTTCCTTCACTCTACAGACAGTAAGAACAGACTTGTGGACAGAGTGAGGGGACAGAGAAGGTGGGATAAATATAGAGAGGAGCATTGATATATATATATATATATATATATATATATATATATATATATATATATATATATATTTAAATATAAAATAGATAGGAAGTGGGGATTTGCTGAATGATACAAGGAGCTTAAACTGGGTGCTCTGTGACAACCTAAAGGGATGGATCAGATGGGATGGGATATGATGGGATGGGGTGAGAGATGGGAGGGAGGTTCAAGAGGGAGGGGACTTATGTGTACCTGTGTCTCATTCATGCTGATGTATGTCAGAAACCAACTGCAAAGCAATATCTTCTAACTCGAAATAAAACTTTACAAAGATGTTAGGCCATAAAAACTTGTCATTTGAGAATGCATTTTTCTTCTTTCCTAATATCCCTTATACATTTTTGTGAAAACTAGACATGTCAAGAAAAGCAGTAAATACTGAGATTTTTTTTTTACATAATGATGAGTATACCTTTTCTTCTACTAGGCCTTTGTTGTTGAGACTTGTGTTATTCTAGTCGGGAGTAAGCTAGTATTGTTACTCTCTTTACCTTCAGTTCACAGTAGGCTTTAAAATTTTCTAATGACATGTTTGTTAAGAGTTCAGTTCAGTTCAGTTCAGTCGCTAAGTCATGTCTGACTCTGTGACCCCATGCACTGCAGCATGCCAGGCCTCCCTGTCCATCACAAACTCCTGGGGCTTACTCAAACTCGTGTCTATTGAGCCAGTGATGCCATCCAACCATCTCATACTCCAACATCCCCTTCTCCTCCTGCTTACAATCTTTCCCAGCATCACGGTCTTCTCAAATCAGTTAGCTCTTTGCATCAGGTGGCCAAAGTATTGGAGTTTCAGCTTAAACATCAGTACTTCCAATGAACATTCAGGACTGGTCTCCTTTAGGATGGACTGGTTGGATCTCCTTGCACTCCAAGGGACTCTCAAGAGTCTTCTTCAGCACCATAGTTCAAAAGCATCAATTCATCAGCACTCAGCTTTCTTTATATTCCAATTCTCACATCCATACATGACTACCTGAAAAACCATAGCCTTGACTAGAGAGACCTTTGTTCACAAAGTAACGTCTGTGCTTTTGAATATGCTGTAGGTTCGTCATAACTTTTCTTCGAAGGAGTAAGCATCTTTTAATTTCATGGCTGCAAGTCACCATCTGAGGTGATTTTGGAGCCCAAAGAAATAAAGTCATCCACTGTTTCCCCATCTATTTGCCATGAAGTAATGGGACCAGATGCCATGATCTTAGTTTTCTGAATGCTGAGCTTTAAGCCAACTTTTTCACTCTCCTCTTTCACTTTAATCAAGAGGTTCTTTAGTTCTTCTTCACTTTCTGCCATAACAGTGGTGTCATTTGCATATCTGAGGTTACTGATATTGCTCCCGGCAATCCTGATTCTAGCTTTTGCTTCCTCCAGCCCAGTGTTTCTCATGATGTACTCTGCATATAAGTTAAATAAGCAGGGTGACAATATAACAGCCTCGACTTACTCCTTTCCCTATTTAGAACCAGTCTGTTGTTCCATGTCCAGTTCTATCTGGTGCTTCCTGACCTGCATACAGATTTCTCAAGAGGAAGGTCAGGTGGTCTAGTATTTCCATCTATTTAAGAATTTTCCACAGTTTGTGGTGATCCACACAGTTAAAGACTTTGGCATAGTCAATAAAGCAGAAATAGATGTTTTTTCCTGGAATTCTCTTGCTTTTCTGATAATCCGGCAGATGTTGGCAATTTGATCTCTGGTTCCTCTGCCTTTTCTAAAATCAGTTTGAACATCTGGAAGTTCGTGGTTCGCGTACTGTTGAAACCTGGCTTAGAGAATTTTGAGCATTACTTTACTAGTGTTTGAAAATGAAAGTGAAAGTCACTCAGTCTTTTCCGACTCTTTGTGACCCCATGGACTATACAGTCTGTTGAATTCTCCAGTCCAGAATACTGGAGTGTGTAGCCTTTCCCTTCTCCATTTGAGATGAGTGCAATTGTGTAATAATTTGAGCATTCTTTAACATTGCCTTTCTTTGGGATTGGAATGAAAACTGACCTTTTCCAGTTCTGTGGCCACTGATGAGTTTTCCAAATTTGTTGGCATAAGGAGTGCAGCACTTTCACAGCATCATCTTATAGGATTTGAAATAGCTCAACTGGAATTACATCACCTCCACTAGCTTTGTTTATAGTGATGCAAGCCTAAGGCCCACTTGACTTCACATTCTAGGATGTTTGGCTCTAGGTGAGTGATCACACCATTGTGATTATCTGGGTCATGAAGATCTTTTTTGTATTGTTCCTCTGTATATATTTGCTACCTCTTCTTAGTATCTTCTGCTTCTGTTAGGTCCATACCATTTCTGTCCTTTATTGAGCCCATCTTTGCATGAAATGTTCCCTTGGTATCTCTAATTTTGTTGAAGAGATCTCTAGTCTTTCCCATTCTATTGTTTTCCTCTATTTCTTTGCACTGATCACTGAGGAAGGCTTTCTTATCTCTCCTTGCTATTCGTTGGAACTCTGCATTCAAATGGGTATGCTGCTGCTGCTGCTAAGTCGCTTCAGTCGTGTCTGACTCTGTGCGACCCCATAGATGGCAGCCCACTAGGCTCCGCCGTTCCTGGGATTCTCCAGGCAAGAACACTGGAGTGGGTTGCCATTTCCTTCTCCAATGCATGAAAGTGAGAAGTGAAAGTGAAGTTGCTCAGTCATGTCTGACTTTTTGCGACCCCATGGACTGCAGCCTACCAGGCTCCTCCATCCATGGGATTTTCCAGGCAAGATTAGTGGAGTGGGTCGCCATTGCCTTCTACATCAAATGGGTATAGCTTTCCTTTTTTCTTTTGCTTTTCACATCTCTTCTTTTCACTGCTATTTGTAAGGCCTCCTCAGACTGCTGTTTTGCTTTTTTTGGCCTTTCTTTTTCTTGTGGATGGTTTTGATCCCTGTCTCCTGTACAACGTCACAAACCACCATCCGTAGTTCATCAGGCACTCTGTCTGTCAGATCTAATCCTTTGAATCTATTTCTCATTTCCACTGTATAATCGTAAGGGGTTTGATTTAGGTCATACCTGAATGGTCTAGTGGTTTTCCCTTCTTTATTTAATTTAAGTCTGAATTTGACATGATATGAGTCACAGTCAGCTCCCAGTCTTGTTTTTGCTGACTGTACAGAGCTTCTCCATCTTTGGCTGCAAAGAATATAATTAGTCTGATTTCCGTGTTGACCATCTGGTGATGTCCATGTGTAGAGTCTTCTCTTGTGTTGTCAGAAGAGGGTGTTTGCTGTGATCAGTGCATACTTTGTTAAGAGAATAAATAGTATTGAGGTTATTTTCTCAATGTCTTCTATTATCCTAGGTTTGAGTCTTCATTTTTCTCTGTGTCCTAGGAAGAGTCTGTCTCTTGTAGCTCTTCAAGCTGTATTCACTCTTAATTTTTCTCAATACTTGTTAGTTTCTCAATATTTGATAGCATAGGGAGTAAAAAGAGGACATAATCTGATGTTCTGATTGAGCCTTAGTTTTAGATATGTGCTAAAATGTTACTAATACTGGGGAAAATATAATTTTCATAAGTGCTTCTTTTTATCTTCAATCTGTAGTGTGGGGCCAATTATGCAGTATTACCCTCAACCAGATGTAAGGCTATTTTTTTTTCTTGTACCTTATGCACCATTGAATTAAGGTGACTTTTTGTTGTTTCTTCAATATAAAGATATTTATTTCTTTGGGGAGATAGTTATGTGAGTTGTGCAAAATTGTGTCAACACCTATTTTCCTCCTCACAAGTCCATGGTCAAGAGAAAGCATTTCTCAGTGTTGTCCACAATATTTTTTATGAGTTCTTAATGGGCTTCATGAAGAAAAAGCTGCACAACAGGGTGAAAGCTCCCTATATATGCAAACTTTGGGGGATTCACACTCTCAGCTAACATACATTCAGCCTTTAGCCATTTATTACAAAAATTGACTATAGTATTATAATTAAGTATAGTGTTATAAATAATTGAATATGATATTATTAAAAATAATAATGTTATTATCATTATTTCTCTGTTGCATTCAGTAAAATCAGTTCCTCTAAACAAATTCTCAGATTCTGTTTTTCCTGAATGTTCCATATTTCGTGTTTTTTTGGTGCCCTATCACCTCAGTTCTCTGATGGGTTCAGTAAGTCATTAATTTGTAGGTTATCCAAGTTTTTCTTGCTATAAAGGTGATAGCAACATTCTTTCCAGCTCTATTTATCTCTAAGCTTAAACCAGAGGTCTGAATCATGTACATTTGATGATAACATTACATTTTCAATATTTTTGTATTTATTTTTTAATGTGAGGAAAATTGCTTTGCAGTGTTGTAATGGTTTTGGCCATACAACAATGAAAATCAACCCTAATTATAAATACATCATCTCCATCTTGAGCCTCCCTGCCATCCACTCAGAGCACTCCTCCAGATCATCACAAAGTGCCTGTCTGGGTTCCCTGTATTATATAGCTACTTCTCACCAGCCATCAATTTTACACATGGTAGTGTATATGTATCAATGCTACTTTCTCCACTTGTCCCAATCTCTTCTTCCCTCAAAGTGTCTAAAAGTAAATTCTTGATATCTGAATCTCCATTCCTTCCCTGCAAATAGATTCAATACCAGTTTTTTACATTCCATATATGTGTATTAATATAGGATATTTGTTTTTCTCTTTCTGACTTACTTCACTCTGTAAGTCAGTTATAGGTTCATCCATCTCACTTGAAATGACTCAAATTAATTCTTTTTAGGACTTACCTGGTGCCTCAGATGATAAAGAATCTGTCTGCAATGCAGGACACCCAGGTTCAATCCCTGGGTTGAGAAGATCCCCTGGAGAAAGAAATGGCAACCCACTCCAGTGTTCTTGCCTGGAGAATCCCATGGACAGGGGGGCATGGTTGACTACAGTCCAAGGTGTTGCAAAGAGTTGGATACAACTGAGTGACTAAAATACACACAGTTCTTTTTAATGGCTGAATAATATTCCATTGCATATATGTAGCACAGCTTCTTTTCCTACTCATCTGTTGATGGACATCTAGGTTCCTTCCATGTCATTGCTGTTGATGGACAACTAGGTTGCTTCCATGTCCTCGCTATTGTAAATAGAGATACAATGAACATTGGGGTAGATGAGTCTTTTTCATTTATGGTTTTCTCAGAGTATATGCCGAGTAGTGGGATTACTGGGTTATATAGTAATTTTATTCCTAACGTTTTAAGAAATCTCCTTATGGTTCTCCATAGTGGCTATATCAATTTACATTCCCACCAACAGTGCAAGAGGTTTCCTTTTCCCCACATCAAACCCAGAATCAATTGTTTGTGGATTTTTTGATGATGGCCATTCTGACTGGTGAGAGATGATACCTCATTATAGCTTTGATTTACACTTTTCTGATATTTAGTGACCATCTGGTGATGTCCATGTGTAGAGTCTTCTCTTGTGTTGTTGGAAGAGGGTGTTTGCTATGACCAGTGCATTTTCTTGGCAAAACTCTATTAGTCGTTGCCCTGCTTCATTCCATATTCCAAGGCCAAATTTGCCAGTTACTCCAGGTGTTTCTTGACTTCCTACTTTTGCATTCCTGTCCCCTATAATGAAAAGGACATCTATTTGGGGTGTTAGTTCTAAAAGGTCGTGTAGGTCTTCAAGAAACGTTCAATTTCACCTTCTTCAGCATTACTGGTTGGGACATAGACTTGGATTACTGTGATATTGAATGGTTTGCCTTGGAAACGAACAGAGATCATTCTGTAGTTTTTGAGATTGCATCCAAGTACTGCATTTCGGACTCTTGTTGACCATGATGGCTACTCCATTTCTTCTGAGAGATTCCTGCCCGGAGTAGTAGATATAATGGTCATCTGAGTTAAATTCACCCATTGCAGTCCATTTCAGTTTGCTGATTCCTAGAATGTCGACATTCACTCTTGCCATTTCTTGTTTTACCACTTCCAAAGATGGAGAAGCTCTATACAGTCAACTAAAACAAGACCAGGAACTGACTGTGGCTCAGATCATGAACTCCTTATTACCAAATTCAGACTTAAATTGAAGAAAGTAGGGAAAACCACTAGACCATTCAGGTATGACCTAAATCAAATCCCTTATGATTATACAGTGGAAGTGAGAAATAGATTTAAGGGCCTAGATCTGATAGACAGAGTGCCTGATGAACTATGCAACGAGGTACGTTGCATTGTACAGGAGACAGGGATAAAGACCATCCCAATGGAAAAGAAATGCAAAAAAAAAAAAAAAAACCCACAAAAAGGCTGTCTGGGGAGGCCTTACAAATAGCTGTGAAAGAAGAGAAGTGAAAAGCAAAGGAGAAAAGGAAAAACATAAGCATCTCAATGCAGAGTTCCAAAGAATAGCAAGAAGAGATAAGAAAGCCTTCCTCAGCCATTAATGCAAAGAAATAGAGGAAAAAAACAGAATGGGAAAGAATAGAGATCTCTTCAAAAAATCATAGATGCTAAGGGAACATTTCATGCAAAGATGGGCTCAATAAAGGACAGAAATGGTATGGACCTAACAGAAGCAGAAGATATTAAAAGGGGGTGGCAAGAATACACAGAAGAACTGTACAAAAAAGAACTTCAAGACCCAGATAATCACGATGATGTGATCACTGACCTAGAGCCAGACATCCTGGAATGTGAAGTCAAGTGGGCCTTAGAAACCATCACTACGAACAAAGCTAATGGAGGTGATGGAAAGCCAGTGGAGCTATTTCAAATCCTGAACGATGATGCTGTGAAAGTGCTAAACTCAATATGCCAGCTAATTTGGAAAACTCAGCAGTGGCCACAGGACTGGAAAAGGTCAGTTTTCATGCCAATCCCAAAGAAAGGCAATGCCAAAGAATGCTCAAACTACTGCACAACTGCACTCATCTCACATTCTAGTAAAGTAATGTTCAAAATTCTCCAAGCCAGGCTTCAGCAATACATAAACCATGAACTCCCAGATGTTCAAGCTGGTTTTAGAAAAGGCAGAGGAACTAGAGATCAAATTGCCAACATCCGCTGGATCATGGAAAAAGCAAGAGAGTTCCATAAAAACATCTATTTCTGCTTTATTGACTATGCCAAAGCCTTTGACTGTGTGGAACACAATAAACTGTGGAAAATTCTGAAAGAGATGGGAATACCAGACCACCTGACCTGCCTCTTGAGAAATCTGTATGCAGGTCAGGAAGCAACAGTTAGAACTGCACATGGAACAACAGACTGGTTCCAAATAGGAAAAGGAGTATGTCAAGGCTGTATATTGTCACCCTGCTTATGTAACTCATATGCAGAGTACATCATGAGAAACGCTAGACTGGAGGAAGCACAAGCTGGAATCAAGATTGCCGGGAGAAATATCAATAACCTCAGATATGCAGATGACACCACCCTTATAGCAGAAAGTGAAGAGGAACTCAAAAGCCTCTTTATGAAAGTGAAAGAGGAGAGTGAAAAAGTTGGCTTAAAGCTGAACATTCAGAAAATGAAGATCATGGCATCCGTTCCCATCACTTCATGGGAAATAGATGGGGAAGCAGTGGAAACAGTGTTAGACTTTATTTTTTGGGGGTGCAAAATCACTGCAGATGGTGACTGCAGCCATGAAATTAAAAGATGCTTACTCCTTGAACGGTAAGTTATGACCAACCTCGATAGCATATTGAAAAGCAGAGACATTACTTTGCCAACAAAGGTCAGTCTAGTCAAGGCTATGGTTTTTCCTGTGGTCATGTATGGATGTGAGAGTTGAACTGTGAAGAAGACTGAGCGCCGAAGAATTGATGCTTTTGAACTGTAGTGTTGGAGAAGACTCTTGAGAGTCCCTTGGGCTACGAGGAGATCCAACCAGTCCATTCTGAAGGAGATCAGCCCTGGGATTTCTTTGGAAGGAATGATGCTAAAGCTGAAACTCCAGTACTTTGGCCGCCTCATGCCAAGAGTTGACTCATTGGAAAAGACTCTGACGGTGGGAGGGAATTGGAGCAGGAGCAAATGGGGACGACAGAAGATGAGATGGCTAGATGGCATCACTGACTCGATGGACATCAGTCTGAGTAAACTCCGGGAGTTGGTGATGGACAGGGAGGCCTGGCATGCTGCGATTCATGGGGTCGCAAAGAGTCGGACACGACTGAGTGACTGAACTGAACTGAACTGAATATTTAGTGCATATTACTAAATTTCACATGAATTTTACTTCATGGGAAATAGATGGGGAAACAGTGGAAACAGTGTCAGACTTTATTTTTTGGGCTCCAAAATCACTGCAGATGGTGACTGCAGCCATGAAATTAAAAGACGCTTACTCCTTGGAAGGAAAGTTATGACCAACCTAGATAGCATATTGAAAAGCAGAGACATTACTTTGCCAACAAAGGTCCGTTTAGTCAAGGCTATGGTTTTTCCCGTGGTCATGTATGGATGTGAGAGTTGGACTGTGAAGAAAGCTGTGCGCTCAAGAATTGATGCCTTTGAACTGTGGTGTTGGAGAAGACTCTTGAGAGTCCCTTGGACTGCAAGGAGATCCAGCCAGTCCATTCTGAAGGAGATCAGCCCTGGGATTTCTTTGGAAGGACTAATGCTGAAGCTGAAACTCCAGTACTTTGCCCACATCATGTGAAGAGTTGACTCACTGAAAAAGACTCTGATGCTGGGAGGGATTGTTGCAGGAGGAGAAGGGGATGACAGAGGATGAGATGGCTGGATGGCATCACTGACTCAATGGACGTGAGTCTCAGTGAACTCCGTGAGCTGGTGATGGACAGGGAGGCCTGGCGTGCTGTGATTCATGGATTCACAAAAAGTTGCACACGGCTGAGCAACTGAACTGAACTGAACTGATTATTTAGTGATGTTGAACATCTTTTCATGTGTTTATTGGCCATCTGTGTGTCTTCTTTGACAAAGTGTCTATTTAGATCTTTTGCCCATTTTTTGATTGGGCTGTTTATCTGATATTGATCTATATGAGCTGTTTACATATTTTGAAGTTTAACCCTTTATCAGCTTCATTTGCAATTATTTTCTCCCATTCTGATGGTTGTCTTCTCCTCTTTTTATTGTTTCCTTTGTTGTACAAAAGCTTTTAAGTTTCATTAAGTCCCATTTTTTATTTTTGTTTTACTTCCAATACTGTATGAGGAGATTCAAAGAGGATCTTGTTTTGATATATGTCAGACAGTACTGCCTATGTTTATTCTAAGAGCTTTATAGATTTTCATCTTACACCTCAGCATTTGATCCACTTTGAATCTGTGTGTGTGTGCGTGTGTGTGTATAGTATTAGGAAGTATGTAGTTCAATTCTTTTGCATGTATCTGTCCAATTTAACCAGAACCAATTACTGAAGAGTTTGTCTTGTTTCCATTTTATATTCTTGCCTCCTTTGTCAAACAAAAGATGGATGGTTTTATCTCTGGGCTTTCTATCTTTTTCCATTGGTCTATATTTCTACTTTTGTGCCACTACCATACTTTCTTGTTGACTATAGCTTTGTAATAGAGTTTGAAGTCAGGGAAGTTAATTCCTCCAGCTCCAATTTTGCTTTTCAATATTGATTGGCTATTTGGAGTCTTTAGTGTTTCTACACAAATTGTAAAATTTTCTGTTCTTGCTTTGTGAAAGATAACATTAATAGTTTGATAGAGATCACATTTCATCTACAGATTGCTTTGGGTTCAAGGGTCATGTTCACAATGTTGATTCTCCCAATCCCAGAACATGGTGTATCTCTCCATTTGTTTCTGTAATCTTTGACTTCTTTCAACAGTGTGTTTTAGTCATTTTGCATACAGATCTTTTGTTGCTTTAGGCAGGTCTGTTCCTAGGTATTTTATTCTTTTTTTTGCAATGATGAATGAGATTGTTTCTTTAATTTCTCTTTTTGATTTTTCATTGTTAGTATATATGAATCCAAGAGATTTCTATGCATTAATCTTATATCCTACAACTTTATTCATTGATTATCCTTAGTAATTTTCTGGTGGCATCTTTAGGATTCTTTACATATAGTATCATGTCATCTGAAAACAGTGAGAGTTTTACTTCTTTTCCAATCTGGTTTCTTTTTATTTCTTTTCCCTCTTCTTTCAGAACTGTGTTGAAAATAAAAGTGACAAGAATGCACATCCTTGCCTTATCCCTGATCTTAAAGGAAATGCTTTCAATTTTCCACCATTGAGGACAACGTTTTGCTATGGGTTTGTTGTATATTCCATCTATTATGTTGATGTAGGCTCCTTGTAGACTACTTTCTGGAGATTTTTATTTTTTTAAATCATAAATGGGTGCTGAAGTTTGTCGACAGTTTTCTCCACATTTATTGAGATGATAATATTTTTTCATATTGCAATTTGTTAATATGGTGTATCACAACGATTGATTTCCATATATTAACGGATTCTTACATCAATTCAGTTCAGTTCAGTTCATTTCAGTCCCACAGTCGTGTCCAGCTCTTTGTGAACCCATGAATGGCAGCACACCAGGCCTCCCTGTCCATCACCATCTCCCGGAGTTCACTCAAACTCACTTCGATCTAGTTGGTGATGTCATCAAGCCATCTCATCCTCTGTCATCCCCTTTTCCTCCTGCCTCCAATCCCTCCTAGCATAAGAGTCTTTTCCAATGAGTCAACTCTTCGCATGATGTGGCTGAAGTACTGGAGTTTCAGCTTTAGCATCATTCCTTCCAAAGAAGACCCAGGGCTGATCTCCTTCAGAATGGAATGGTTGGATCTCCTTGCAGCTCCAGGGACTCTCAAGAGTATTCTGCTGCTGCTGCTGCTAAGTCGCTTCGTGTCCGACTCTGTGCGACCCCATAGACTGGACTATGCAGCCCACCAGGCTCCCCCGTCCCTGGGATTCTCTGGGCAAGAACACTGGAGTGGGTTGCCATTTCCTTCTCCAATACATGAAAGTGAAAAGTGAAAGTGCAGTCGCTCAGTCGTGTCCAACTCTTAGCGACCCCATAGACTGCAGCGCACCAAGGTCCTCCGTCCATGGGATTTTCCAGGCAAGAGTACTCGAGTGGGTTGCCATTGCCTTCTTCAAAATACCACAATTCAAAAGCATTAATTCTTCAGTGCTTGGCTTTCTTTATAGTCCAACTCTCACATCCATATGTGACCACTGGAAAAACAATAGCCTTGACTAGACGGACCATTGTTGGCAAAGTAATGTCTCTGCTTTTCAATATGCTCTCTAGGTTGGTCATAACTTTCCTTCCAAGAAGTAAGCGTCTTTTAATTTCATGGCTGCAGTCACCATCTGCAGTGATTTTGGAGCCCAAATAAATAAAGCCTGACACTGTTTCCACTGTTTCCCCATCTATTTGCCATGAAGTGATGGGACTGGATGCCATGATCTTCATTTTCTGAATGTTCAGCTTTAAGCCAACTTTTTCACTCTCCTCTTTCACTTTCACAAAGAGGCTTTTGAGTTCCTCTTCACTTTCTGCTATAAGGGTGGTGTCATCTGCATATCTGAGGTTATTGATATTTCTCCCAGCAATCTTGATTCCAGCTTGTGCTTCCTCCAGTCTAGCGTTTCTCATGATGTACTCTGCATATGAGTTACATAAGCAGGGTGACAATATACAGCCTTGACATACTCCTTTTCCTATTTGGAACCAGTCTGTTGTTCCATGTGCAGTTCTAACTGTTGCTTCCTGACCTGCATACAGATTTCTCAAGAGGCAGGTCAGGTGGTCTGGTATTCCCATCTCTTTCAGAATTTTCCACAGTTTATTGTGATCCACACAGTCAAAGGCTTTGGCATAGTCAATAAAGCAGAAATAGATGTTTTTATGGAACTCTCTTGCTTTTTCCATGATCCAGCGGATGTTGGCAATTTGATCTCTAGTTCCTCTGCCTTTTCTAAAACCAGCTTGAACATCAGGAAGTTCACGGTTCACATATTGCTGAAGCCTGGCTTGTAGAATTTTGAGCATTACTTTACTGGCATGTGAGATGAGTGCAATTGTGTGGTAGTTTGAGCATTCTTTGGCATTGCCTTTCTTTGGGATTGGCATGAGAACTGGCCTTTTTGTAGTCCTGTGGCCACTGCTGAGTTTTCCAAATTAGCTGGCATATTGAGTTTAGCACTTTCACAGCATCATCTTTCAGGATTTGAAATAGCTCCACTGGCTTTCCATCACCTCCATTAGCTTTGTTCGTAGTGATGGTTTCTAAAGCCCACTTGACTTCACATTCCCAGATGTCTGGCTCTAGGTGAGTGATCATACCATCGTGATTATCTTGATCTTAAAGATCTTTTTTGTACAGTTCTGTGTATTCTTGCCACCCCTTCTTAGTATCTTCTGCTTCTGTTAGGTCCATACCATTTCTGTCCTTTATTGAGCCCATATTTGCATGAAATGTTCCCTTGGTATCTCTATTTTCTTGAAGAGATCTCTAGTCCCTCCCATTCTGTTGTTTCCCTCTATTTCTTTGCATTGATTGCTGAGGAAGGCTTTCTTATCTCTTCCTGGTATTCTATGGAACTCTGCATTCACATGCTTATATCTTTTCTTTTCTCCCTTGCTTTTTGCTTCTCTTCTTTCAAAGCTATTTGTAAGGCCTCCCCAGACAGCCATTTTACTTTTTTGCATTTCTTTTCCATGGGGATGCTCTTGATCCCTGTCTCCTGTACATTGTCACGAACCTCAGTCCATAGTTCATCAGGCACTCTATCTATCAGATCTTGTCCCTTAAATCTATTTCTCACTTCCACTGTACAATCATAAGGGATTTCATTTAGGTCATACCTGAATGGTCTAGTGGTTTTCCCTAATGTCTTCAATTTCTCTCTGAATTTGGCAATAACAATTTCATGATCTGAGCCACAGTCATCTCCTGGTCTTGTTTCTGCTGACTGTATAGAGCTTCTCCATCTTTGGCTGCAAAGAATATAATCAGTCTGATTTCGGTGTTGGCCATGTGGTGATGTCCATGTGTAGAGTCTTCTCTTGTGTTGTTGAAAGAGGGTGTTTTCTATGACCAGTCTGTTCTCTTGGCAAAATTCTATTAGCCTTTGTCCTGCTTCATTCTGTATTCCAAGGCCAAATTTGCCTGTTACTCTAGGTATTTCTTGACTTCTTTTGCATTCCAGTCCCATATAATGAAAAGGACATCGTTTTTGTGTGTTAGTTCTAAAAGGTCTTGTAGGTCTTCATAGAACCGTTCAACTTCAGCTTCTTCAGTGTTACTGGTTGGGCGATAGACTTGGATTACTGTGACAATGAATGGTTTACCTTGGAAACAAACAGAGATCTTTCCGTCGTTTTTGAGATTGCATCCAAGTACTGCATTTTGAACTCTTTTGTTGACCATGATGGCTACCCCATTTCTTCTAAGGAATTCCTCTCCACAGTAGTAGATATAATGGTCATCTGAGTTAAATTCACCCATTCCAGTCCATTTTAGTTAGTTGATTCCTGGAATGTCGACGTTTACTCTTGCCATCTCCTATTTGACCACTTCCCATTTGCCTTGGTTCATGGACCTGACATTCCAGGTTCTTATGCAATATTGTTGCTTACAGCATCAGACCTTATTTCTATCACCAGTCACATCCACAACTGGGTATTGTTTTTCATTTGGCTCCATCCCTTCTTTCTTTCTGGAGTTATTTCTACACTGATCTCCAGTAACATATTAGTGACCTACCGAACTGGGGAGTTCCTCTTTCAGTATCCTTTCATTTTGCCTTTTCATACCGTTCATGGGGTTCTCAAGGCAAAAATACTGAAGTGGTTCACCATTCCCTTCTCCAGTGGACCACATTTTGTCAGACCTCTCTACCATGACCCACCCATCTTGGGTGGCCCCACGGTTATGGCTTAGTTTCATTGAGTTAGACAAGGCTGTGGTCTTAGTGTAATTAGATTGACTAGTTTTCTGTGATTATGGTTTCAGTGTGTCTGCCCTTAGATGCCGTCTTGCAACACCTACCATCTTACTTTGGTATTTCTTCCCTTGGACATGGGATATCTCTTCACGGCTGCTCCAGCAAAGTGCAGCCACTGCTCCTTACCTTGGAAGAGGGGTATCTCCTCTCTGCCACCCCTCCTGACCTTGAACGTGGAGTAGCTCCTCTAGACCCTCCTGTGCCCACGCAGCCACCACTCCTTGGACATGGGGTTGCTCCTCTCAGCTCTTCCTGTACTGTTGGGATAAAAGCAAATTGACCATGGTGAATGAATTTTTTGACGTGTTGTTGGATTCTGTTTGCTAGGATTTTGTTGAGGATTTTTGCAAATATGTTCATCAGTAATGTTGGCCTGCAGTTTTTCTTTTTCTTCTTCTTTTTTTTTTTTTTTGTAACTTTGGCCAGTTTTGGTATTGGGGTGATGGTGGCCTCATAGAATGCGTTTGGGAATTTTCCTTCTCCAATATTCTGGAAGAGTTTGAGCAGAACTAGTGTTGATTATTCTTTAAAATTTTGGTAGAATTCACTTGTGAAGTTATCGGGTCCTGAAATTTTGTTTATTGGAAAATTTTTGATTACTGTTTTGATTTCCATGCTTGTGATTGGTCGTTACATATTTTCTATTTATTCGTTGTCCAATTTTGGAAGGTTATACTTTTCTAAGAATTTTTCCATTTCTTCAAGTTTTTTCATTTTATTGGTATTTAGTTTTTTGTAACAGTTTCTTATGATCCTTTGTATTTCTGTGTTGTCTGTTGCATTTTCTCCTTTTTTATTTCTAATTTTATTGAGTTAAGCCTTCTCCTTTTTTTACTGATGAGTCCAGTTAATGGTTTTTCTTTTTTTTTTTTAATCTTCTCAAAGAAACGGCCTTTAGTTTTACTGATTTTTGTTATTATCTCCTTTGTTTCTTTTCCAATTATTTCTATTGTGAACATTATGACTTTTTTCTTTATACTAACTTTGTTTTTATTGCTGTTATTCTTCTTGTTCTATTTGATTTAGGTATAAGGTTAGATTGTGTATTTGGTGTTTCTCTTGTTTCTTGATATAGACTCATATTGCTATAAACTTCTCCCACATTACATCCCAGAGGTTTGAGTGGCTTCCCTGGTGGCTCAGATGATAAAGAATCTGCCTGTAATGCGGGAGACCTGGTTTGATCCCTGGGTTGGGAAGATCCCCTGGAGAAGGAAATGGCAATTCACTCCAGTATTCTTGCCTAGAGAATCCCCATCGTCAGAGGAACCTGGCAGGCTGCAGTACATGGGGTCACAAAGAGTAGGACAAGACTGAGCAACTAAGCACACACAAAGGTTTGAGTTGTGTTTTCATTATCATTTATTTCTACAATTTTTCTATTTTACCTTTGATTTCTCCAGGGACGTCTTGATTATTCAGAAGTGTATTGCTTAGCCTCCATGAGGTTATTTTTTTTAATATACTTTTTTTTCCTCTAGTTGAAATGAAATCTTATAACATTGGTGTCAAAAATGTTATTTGAAATTATTTAATTTTTCTTTTAATATTGCCAAGTTTTGATTGATTAAATCTCAATATGGCAGAATAGAAGGATATGCACTCATCTTCTCATGTGTGAAATCCAAAATTGCAACTAACCACTGATAGGCAAATGCTGGATTCCACCAAAAAAAGATATTCCATGAACAAGGGCAAAGGAGGAGCCCCACCAAGATAGTAGTGGTGGAGAAATTGCATTTAGAATCAAATCCCATACCTGCCAGAGATGTTCAGAGGGCTCAAAAAAGCCTTGTATACAACAGGACCCAGAGAACCCACAGAGTCTGAGCCAGACCTGCCTTTGAGTGTCTTCTATGGAGGCAGTCAGCAGTGACCTGCTACAGGGTAAGTGGCTGCAGCATAACTGGGAGAGGTGGTGTGTGAACCCCACCATAAAGACACCAAGCAGACAAGCTACAAACTGGAGAACAATTATACCAAAGAAGTTATTGCAATGTTGTGTAATTTCTAGGGCCACAAAAGATTCCCCAAACTGGGGATCTGGCAAAGGGACTCAGAACCCCCAGGGAGTTTGACTTTGAAGGCCAATGGGATGTGACTAAAGAATTTCCAAAGGACTGGGGAACTAGACTCTTGGAGGGCACAAACAAAACCTTGTGCAAACCAGAACCCAAGGGAAAAGAGCAGAGACCCTAAAAGAGACTAAGCCAAACTTACCTGTGAATGTCTAGGAGACTCCAACAGAGATGTAGGTTGACAGAGGCCTGCGATGGGGTCAGGGGCACAGAGTAAAACAGTACTGGCATAAATCTTTTTGAAGGAGGTGGCCATTACTACCATCATCCCTACCAGGGTTTGGTCACAGGCCAAACCACAGGGAGGGAACACAGCCTTACCAATCACCAAAAAAATTGGATTAAAGGTTTACTGAGCATCAGAGGAAGACCCAGATTCCCACACAGCCAGTCCACCCATCAGGAAGATTCCACAAGCCAC
Organism: Bos indicus; assembly: GCF_029378745.1. Lineage (NCBI taxonomy): Eukaryota > Metazoa > Chordata > Mammalia > Artiodactyla > Bovidae > Bos > Bos indicus. The sequence continues at coordinate 40,975,561 of NC_091789.1, forward strand.
TTATCCTTATCCACCAGAGGGCAGCCAGAAAGGAAACCACAATTACAAAAAAACTAACCAAACTGTTCACTTGGATCACAGCCTTGTCTAATTCAGCAAAACTATGACCATGCTGTGTAAGGCCATCCAGGACAGATGGGTCATGGTGGAGAGTTCTGACAAAAAGTGGCCCACTGGAGAAGGTAATGGCAAACTGCTTCAGCATTCTTCCCTTGAGAACCCCATGAGCAGAATGAAAAGGCAAAAATATATGACACTTAAAGATGAACTCCTCAGGTCAGTAGATGCCCAATATGCTACTAGAGAAGAGTGGAGACATAGCTCCAGAAAGAATGAAAAGATGGAGCCAAAGGGAAAACAATACACACGTGTGGATGTGACTGGTGATGAAAGTAAAGCCTGATGCTGTACAGAACAAATTGCATAGGAACTTGGAATGTTAGGTCGATGAATCAAGGTAAATTTGAAGTGGTCAAACAGGAGATGGCAAGAGTCAGCATCGACATTTTAGGAATCAGTGAATTAAAAACAGACCAGAATGGGTGAATTTAATTCAGATGACCATTATATCTACTACTGTGGACAAGAATCCCTTAGAAGAAATGGAACAGCCATCATAGTCAAATAAAAGTCTGAAATACAGTACTTGGTTAGAATCTCAAAAATGACCTTATTCATTTCCAAGGTAAACCATTCAACATCACAGTAATCCAAGTCTATGCCCCAAGCACTAGTGCCAAACACAGTGAAGTTGAATAGTTCTACAAAGACCTACAAGACTGTCTGGAACTAACACCCCCAAAATAAGTGCTTTTCATCATAGGATACTGCAATGCAAAAGTAGGAAATTAAGAGATACCTGGAATAACAGTCAAGTTTGACCTTAGAGTAGGAAATGAAGCAGGGAAAAGGGTCACAGAATTTTGCCGAGGGAATGCAATGGTCATAGCAAGCACCCTCTTCAAACAACACCAAAGAGGACTACACATGGACATCACAGATGGTCAATGTCAAAATCAGATTGATTACATTCTTTGCAGCCAAAGATTGAGAAGCACTATACAGTCAGCAAAAAACGAGACTGTGAGCTGGCTCAGATCATAAATTTCTTATTGTCAAATTCAGTCTTAAATTGGAGAAAGTAGGGAAAGCCGCTAGACCATTCGGGTATGACCTTACAGTTAGTGACAGTGGCAAATAGATTCAAGGGATTTGATCTGATTGATAGAGTGCTTGAAGAACTATGGATGGAAGTTCATAACACAGTACAAGAGGTAATGATCAAAACCATCCCAAAGAAGAAGAAATGCAAAAAGGCAAAATGATTGTCTGAGGAGGCCTTACAAATAGCTGAGAAAAGAAGATAAGCAAAAGGGAAAGGCAAAAAAAAAAAAAAAAAAAAAGGAAACATATATCCATCTGTATGCAGAGTTCCAAAGAATAGCAAGGGGAGATAAGAAACCCTTCCTCAGTGATCAATGCAAAAATTAGAGTAAAACAATAGAATGGGAAAGACTAGAGATCTCTTCAAGGATATTAGAGATACCAAGGGAACATTTCCTGGAAAGATGGAAACCATAAAGGACAGAAAAGGTATAGACCTAACAGAAGCAGATGATATTAAGAGGTAACAAGAGTAAACAGAAGAACCATACAAAAAAGTCTCAATGACCCAGATAAACATTATGCTATGATCACTCACTTAGAGCCAGACATCCTATAGTGTGAAGTCAAGTGGGCCTCAGGAAGCATCACAATGAACAAAGCTAGTGGAGGTGATGAAATTCCAGCTGAACTATTTCAAATCCTAAGTGATGATGCTGTTAAAGTGCTGCACTCAATATGACAGCAAATTGGGAAAGCTCAGCAGTGGCCACAGGGCTGGAAAAGGTAAGTTTTCATTCCCATCTCAAAGAAAGGCAAAGTCAAAGAAGGTTCAAACTAATGCACAGTTGTAGTCACCTCACACACTAACAAAGTAATGCTCGCAATTTTCTAAGCTAGACTTCACAGGATGCGAACCAAGAACTTCCAGAAGTTCAAGCTGGATGTAGAAAAGGCAGAGGAACCATAAATCAAATTACAAACATCTGTTGAATGACAGAAAAAACAAGAGAGTTCCAGAACAAATATCTACTTCTGCTTTACTGACCTCGCCAAAGCCTTTGACTTTGTAGGTCACAACAACCTGTGGAAAACTCTTAAAGAGATCAGAATACAAGACCACTTTACCTGTCTCCTGAGAAATCTGTATGCAGGTCAAGAAACAACAGTTACCTAGATGTCCATCAGCAGATGAATGGATAAGAAAGCTGTGGTACATATACACAATGGAGTATTACTCAGCCATTAAAAAGAATACATTTGAATAAGTTCTAATGAGGTGGATGAAACTGGAGCCTATTATACAGAGTGAAGTAAGCCAGAAGGAAAAAACATAAATACAGTATACTAACGCATATATATATATATATATATATGGAATTTAGAAAGATGGTAACAATAACCCGGTGTACGAGACAGCAAAAGAGACACTGATGTATAGAACAGTCTTATGGACTCTGTGGGAGAGGGAGAGGGTGGGAAGATTTGGGAGAATGGCAATGAAACATGTAAAATATCATGTAGGAAACGAGTTGCCAGTCCAGGTTTGATGCACGATGCTGGATGCTTGGGGCTGGTGCACTGGGACGGCCCAGAGGGATGGTATGGGGAGGGAGGAGGGAGGAGGGTTCGGGATGGGGAACACATGTATACCTGTGGCGGATTCATTTTGATATTTGGCAAAACTAATACAATTATGTAAAGTTTAAAAATAAAATAAAATTAGAAAAAAAAAAAACAAAAACAAAAAAAACAACAGTTAGTACTGGGCATGGAAGATCGGACTCATTCCAAATTTGGAAAGAAGTACATCAAGGCTGTATATTTTCATCCTGCTTATTTAACTTATATGCAAAGTACAACATGGGAAATGCCAAGCAGGATGAAGCACAAGCAAGAATCAAGATTGCCAGGAGAAATATCAATAACCTGTTTTGCAGATGACACCTCCGTTATGGCAGACAGTGAATAACTAAATAGCCTCTTGATGAAAGTGAAATAGGAGAGTGAAAAAGCTGGCTTAAAATTCAACACTTAAAAAAAAAAAAGATCATGGCATCCTGTCCCATCACTTCTTGGAAAATAGATGGGGAAACAATGGAAACGGTGACAGACTATTTTCTTGGACTACAAAATCACTGTAGATGGTGACTGCTGCCATGAAACTAAAAGACGCTTGCTCCTTGAAACTAAAGCTATGACAAAACTAGATAGCATATTAAAAAGCAGAAATATCACTTTGTCAACAGATATCCATGTAGTCGAATCTATAATTTTTCCAGTAGTCATGTGTGAATGTGAGAGTTAGACCATAAAGAAAGCTGAGCACTGAAGAATTGATACTATTGAACTGTGGTGTTGGAGAAGACTCTTGAGAATCCCTTGGAAAGCACGGATATCAAACCAGTCAATACTAAAGGAAATCAACCCTGAATATTCATTTGAAGGATTGATGCTGAAGCTGAGGCTCCAATACTTTGGTCACCTGATTCAAAGAACTGACTCATTGGAGAAGACCCTAATTCTGGGAAAGGTTGAAGGCAGGAGGAGAAGGGGATAACAGAGGATGAGGTGTTTGGATGGCATCATTGATTCAATGAACATGAGTTAGAGAAAGCTCTGTGAGTTGGTGTTGGACAGGGAAGCCTGGTGAACTGCAGTCCATAGGGTCACAAAGAGTGTCAGACACGACTGTGCTGACTGAACTGAAGTGTACTGAAGGCTTGATTTATTTCTCAAGATGTGATCTATCCTGAAGAACGTTCCATGTGTATTTAAGAAAAAAAAATGAAATTTATTGTTTTTGACTGAAATATCCTATAGATATCAACTAGGTCTAACTCTCACAATGTATTGCTTAAAGTTTGTGTTTCCTTATTAGTTTTCTCTCTGAATGATCTGTTCATTTGTTTGAATGGGATGATAAAGTCCCCTACTATTAATGTGTTACTGGCAATTTCCCCTTTTACAATTGTTAACACTTGCCTTATTTATTGAAGTGCTTCTATGTTGGGTGTATATATATATATATATATTTATAATTGTTATATCTTCTTCATGGATTGATCCTTTGATTATTATATTGTAACCTAACTTGTCTCTAGTTGGTTTTATTTGGTAATAATTATTGCTACTCCCGTTTTTCTTTGATTTGCATTTACATGGAATATCTTTCTCCCACCCCTAACTTTTAGTCTTTATGTGTTCTAGTTGTGAAGTGGGTCCCTTGTAGAGAGCATATATAGGGGTTTTGTATTTGTATCCATTCAGCCAATTTGTATCTTTTGGTTGGAGCACTTAGTCTATTTGCTTTTACATTAATTATTCATGTATAAAATCTCATTGACATTTAATTTATTGTTTGGGGTTTGTTTTTGTAGGGCTTTTCTTTCTCTTGTGTTCACTGTCTAGAGAAATTCATTTAGCATTTTTTACAAAGCTTGTTTGGTGGTGATGAATTGTCTTAACTTTTACTTATCTGTAAAAAATTATTTCTCCTTCAGATCTGAATCAGAGCCTTGCTGTTAGGCAGTGTCATTTTGGTTGTAAGCTTTTTTTTTCTTTTTCTTTAATCATTTTAAGTGTATCATGTCACTCCATTCTGGCATGTAGAATTTCTGTTGAGAGATCAGCTGTTATCTTCATGAGGATCCCATTATATGTTATTTTTTGCTTTTCTTTTGCTTCATTTATTTTTTTTTCTTTGTGTTTGCTTTTCATTAGTTTGATGTTTCTTGGCATATTTCTATTTGAGTTCATCCTATATGAGACTCTGTGGGCTTCCTAGAATTGGTGGCTATTTCCTTTCCCATGTTAGGGAGATTTCTGACTACAATCTACTCAAATATTGTCTCATACTCTTTCTTTTTCTCTTCTTTCTTCTGAAACCCTATAATTTGAATGTCGGTATGCATAATGTTGTCCCAGAGGTCTGTGAGACAGTACTCATTTCTTTTCATTCCTTTTTCTGTATTCTTCTCCGCTTATGTTTTTCCTATCTTCCAGGTCAAAAATGATCTTAATGACCCAGATAACCATGATGGTGCGATCACTCACATAGAGCCAACATTCTGGAAATTGAAGTCAAGTGGGCCTTAGGAAGCATCACTATGAACAGAGCTAGAGGAGGTGATGAAATTCCAGTTGAGCTGTTCCAAATCCTAAAATTTGTTGCTGTGAAAGTGCTTTGCTCAATATGCCAGTAATTTGGGAAAGCTCAGCAGCGGCCACTGGACTGGAAAAGGTCAGTTTTCATTCTAATCCAAAAGAAAGGCAATGCCAAAGAATGCTCAAACTAGCAGACAAATGGAGTCATTTAGCACACTAGCAAAGTAATGCTCACAGTACATCAAGCTAGGCTTCAGCAGGATGTGAACTGAGAATTTCCAGAAGTTCAAGCTGGATTTAGAAAAGGCAGAGGAACCAGAGATAAAAATGTCAACATCCACTGGATCATCGAAAAAGCAAAAGAGTTACAGAAAAACATCTGCTTCTGCTTTATTGACTATGCCATAGTCTTTGACTGTGTGGATCAAAACAACGTGTGGAAAATTCTTAAAGAGATCAAAATACAAGACCACCTTACCTGCCTCCTGAGAACAGTGTATGCAGGTCAAGAAACAACAATTAGAACTGGACTTGGAACAATGGGCTGTTTCCAAATTGAGAAAGGAGTACATCACGCATATTATCACCCTGCTTATTTAACTTATATGCAGAGTACATCATGTGAAATGCTGGGCTGGATGAAGCTCAAGCTGGAATCAAGATTGCCAGGAGAAATGTCAGTAACCTCAGATATGCAAATGAAACCACCTTTATGGCAGAAAGTGAAGAGGAATTAAAGAGTCTCTTGATGAAAGTGAAAGAGGAGAGTGAAAAAGTTGGCTTAAAACTCAACATTCAAAAAAAAAAAAAAGTGAAAAGATCATGGCATCACATCTCATCCCATCACTTCACAGCAGGTAGATGGGGGAAACAATGGAAACAGTGACAGACTTTATTTTTGGGGCTCCAAAATCACTGCAGATGGTGACTGTAGCCATGAAATCAAAAGACACTTGCTCCTTGGAAGAAAAGCTATGGTCAACTTGCTGCTGCTGCTGCTAAGTTGCTTCAGTCATGTCCAACTCTGTGTGACCCCATAGATGGCAGCCCACCAGGCTCCTCTGTCCCTGCGATTCTCCAGGCAAGAATACTGGAGTGGGTTGCCATTTCCTTCTCCAATGGATGAAGGTGAAAAGTGAAAGTGAAGTTGCTCAGTCGTGCCTGACTATTATCAACCTAGATAGCATATTAAAAAGCAGAGACATTACTTTGCCAACAAAGGTCTGTAAATTCAAAGCTATGGCTTTTCCAGTAGTCAAGTATGGATGTGAGAGTTGGACCTTAAAGAAACCTGTGTGTCAAAGAATTGATTCTTTTGAATTGTGGTATTAGAGAAGACTCTTAAGAGTCCCTTGAACTGCAAGGAGATCAAACCAGTGAATCCTCAAGGAAATCAATCCTGAATATTCATTGGAAAGATTGATGCTGAAGCTGAAACTACAATATTTTGGCCACGTTATGCAAACTAACTGATTGGAAAAGACCCTGATGCTGGGAAAGGTTGAAGGCAGAAAAAGAAGGGGACAAAAGAGAATGAGATGGTTGGATGGCATCACCGACTCCATGAACATGAGTTTGAGCATGCTCCATGAGTGGGTGATGGACAGGGAAGCCTGTTGTGCTTGCAGTCCATGGGCCCCAAAGAGTCAGACATGACTGAACGACTGAAATGACTGACTGATCTTTCAAGTCATTTATCTGTTCTTCTTCCTCAGTTATTCTGCTAATGGTTTCCTCTAGTGTATTTTTAATCTCAATTATTTTTTCATTCACTGCTGAGTGTCTATTCTTTATTTCTTTGAGATCATTGTCAAAGACTTTTTGTATCTTCTTGATTCATGCCTCCATTCTATTACCTGTGCCTTCATTTTATTACCAATATTTCAGATCATCTTTTCAATTACTTTGACTTCTTTTTCAGGTAGACTGCCTATTTTCTCTTCATTTGTTTGGTCTTATAGGTTTTTATCATGTTCCTTAATCTGCTACATATTTCTCTGTCTTTTCATTTTTTTTAATTTACTGTGTTTGATACCTTCTTTATGCCAGCTGGAAGATCTTAGTTCTTATTTGTGAAGTCTGTTCCCAGTGTGTGGGGTTTGACAAGTACCTTGTAAATGTTTCATGGTTGGCAGAAATTGTGTCTGTGTTCTGGTGGATGAAGCTGGATTTTACCTCTCTAAATGGCGGTGCTGTGTCCAAGATTGTGTTTTGGTGTGTCTGTGGAATTATTATGGCTTTGGTCAGCCTGTTTGCCAATAGGCAGGGTTGTGCTCCTGCTTTGCTGAAGGATTGGCATGGAGCGTCCAACACGAGCTTATTGGCACTTGGGTCTGGCCTGGTCTTAGATTTCAGATGAAGGGCTTTGGGAGAGCTCTTGCTATTTAATGTTCCATAGGTTTGGGAGTTCTCTGGAGTCTAAAGTCCTGGACTCGTCTCCCACCTCAGATGTTCAGGCCCAGCCCCTTACTGTAGCACCAAGTCTTTACAGGCCACACAGCATAGAAGACAAAACCACAAGACTAATGGTGAAAGCAACACTCAAGAGCCAAACCATACAAGAAACTGACACAGTTACAATCAGAAAAGAAGAGTGAAAATAGAGAAAAAAATAAAGCAGGAATCAAAAAAGTGCAAGCAAAACAATAAACAACCTCATAAGTGAAAATTAATACTAAAAACTAGAATAGCCAAAATACAAAGTCCAAAACATGTGAGAGGGTAACAGGCAAGAAGACGATGGGACCCCAAGCAGAGGAAATAGTCTGCAAATGTCAGACTTTTCCTCCTTTCTCTATGTGAAATTAAACTGACGTTTCTTTTAAACTCTGTTGCCATGACGACACCTGTTTCCACCTGAATGTAACCTTTCTCAAACCTTGAGTTAACCAAAGGGTTTTTCTTACTGAAATGTGTCTCTTAAACTATGTTAATGAACTATGCATTTACCTTCAGTTCAGTTCAGGCGCTCAGGCGTGTTCTACTCTTTGGGAAAGCATGAATCGCAGCAAGCCAGGCCTCCCTGTCCATCACCAACTCTCAGAGTTTACCCAAACTCATGTCCATCGAGTCAGTGATGCCATCCAGCCATTTCATCTTCTGTCGTCCCCTTCTCCTCTTGCCCCCAATCCCTCCCAGCATCAGGGTCTTTTCCAATGAGTCAACTCTTTGCATCAGATGGCCAAAGTATTGGAGTTTCAGCTTCAGCTTCAGTCCTTCCAATGAACACCCAGGACTGATCTCCTTCAGAATGGCCTGGTTGGATATCCTTGCAGTCCAAGGGACTCTCAAGAGTTTTCTCCAACACCACAGTTCAAAAGCATCAATTCTTCGGCACTCAGCTTTCTTCACAGTCTAACATGACCACTGGAAAAAACATAGCCTTGACTAGACGGACCTTTGTTGGCAAAGTAATGTCTCTGCTTTTTAATATGCCATCTAGGTTACTCATAACTTTCCTTCCAAGGAGTAAGCGTCTTTCAATTTCATGGCTGTAATCACCATCTGCAGTGATTTTGGAGCCCCCCAAAATTAAGTCTGACACTGTTGCCACTGTTTCTCCATCTATCTGCCATGAAGTGATTGGACCAGATGCCATGATCTTAGTTTTCTGAATGTTGAGCTTTAAGCCAACATTTTCACTCTCCTCTTTCACTTTCATCAAGAAGCTTTTTAGTTCCTCTTCACTTTCTACCATAAGGGTGGTGTTATCTGCATATCTGAGGTTATTGATATTTCTCCTGGCAATCTTGATTCCAGCTTGTGCTTCTTCTAGCCCAGCGTTTCACATGATGTACTCTGCATATAAATTAAATAAGCAGGCTGACAATATACACCCTTGACATACTCCTTTTCCTATTTGGAACCAGTCTGTTGTTCCATGTCCAGTTCTAACTGTTGCTTTCTGACCTGTGTACAGGTTTCTCAAGAGGCAGGTCAGGTGGTCTGGTATTCCCATCTCTTTCAGAATTTTCCACACTTTATTGTGATCCACACAGTCAAAGGCTTTGGCATAGTCAATAAAGCAGAAATAGATGTTTTTCGGGAACTCTGTTCCTTTTTAGATGATCCAGCAGATGTTGGCAATTTGATCTCTCATTCCTCTGCCTTTTCTAAAACCAGCTTGAACATCTGGAAGTTCACGGTTCACCTATTGCCAAAGCCCGGCTTGGAGAATTCTGAGCATTACTTTAGTAGCGCGTGAGATGAGTGCTATTGTGCAGTAGTTTGAGCATTCTTTGGTATTGCCTTTCTTTGGGGTTGGAATGAAAACTGACCTTTTCCAGTCCTGCTGCCAATGCTGAGTTTTCCAAATTTGCTAGCATATTGAGTGTAGCACTTTCACAGCATCATCTTTCAGGATTTGAAGTAGGTCAACTGAAATTCCATCACCTCCACTAGCTTTGTTCCTAGTGATGCTTTCTAAGGCCCACTTGACTTCACATTCCAGGGTGTCTGGCTCTAGGTGAGTGATCACACCACTGTGATTATCTGGGTTGGGAAGATCCTTTTGTACGGTTCTTCTGTGTATTCTTGCCACCTCTTCTTAATATCTTCTGCTTCTGTTAGGTCCATACCATTTCTGTCCTTTATCGAGTCCATCTTTGCAGGAAATGTTCCCTTGGTATCTCTAATTTTCTTGAAGAGATCTCTAGTCTTTCCCATTCTGTTGTTTTCCTCTATTTCTTTGCATTGATCACTGAAGAAGGCTTTCTTATCTCTTCTTGCTATTCTTTGGAACTCTGCATTCAGATGCTTATATCTTTCCTTTTCTCCTTTGCTTTTCGCTTCTCTTCTTTTCACAGCTATTTGTAAGGCCTCCCCAGACAGCCATTTTGTTCTTTTGCATTTCTCTTCCATGGGGATGGTCTTGATCCCTGTCTCCTATACCATGCCGTGAACCTCCGTCTATAGTTCATCAGGCACTCTGTCTATCAGATCTAGTCCCTTAAATCTATTTCTCACTTCCACTGTATAATCATAAGGGATTTGATTTGGGTCATACCTGAATGTTGTTTACCTTAGATTCTGTGTTTCTTCAAGTCAGTTCCACCTAAGTTCCAGAACCAGCAATGGCTCAACAGACCCATATGTTTTATCCATGGAAATGTTCTCTTAAGGTAGGTTAATGAAACCATGTATTTGCTTGGAAATCTGCCTTTCTTCAAGATTCATGTCAATTATTTTATGGCTCAGGATGGTCACCTTGTCACAATGTTATCTCAAAATTCATCCTGTGGTTGAGGGGCCTGGTGCCACTCCCTGAGTTTTGAGACATTTCCTTTTTCTAATTAGCAGCTTGCTAATAGGTATATAACTTCTTGCTAAAAACTAGCAAGGGGGCATTCTTTATTCCCCCTTCTGATGTCTATGTCAGAAGCATTCCCCATCTCTTTTATACTTTAATAAAACTTTATTACACAAAAGCTCTAAGCAATCAAGCCTCATCACTGGCCCTGGATTGAATTCCTCTCCTTCGGATGCCAACAATCCTGGTGTTGTTCATGGCTCATAGCGACAACCTTTCACATGGAATAAAATGCAACATAACTAAAGAGTGTTGTAAAAATAAGCTAAGTTTATTTAAAACTAAGATGCTTTTTAAAAAGGAAAAAAGTAAGAAAAATAAAAGTTAAATCATAAAGAACATTAGAATGATACAAAAAGAAAAAAAAAGAATAAATATATATATAGCAAGAGTGGTAGTAGGAAGAATGTCCTCCTGAGCCCTCCATTGTCATCTCCACACAATGTGCTCCGGACAATCTGCCTACTCAGAAAGTCCTCTAATATTTCTAGGGTGGTCTCTGGAACTGTTGTGGATGCTATGAGGTCAGCTTAGACTCAGATCTGGCCTTATTCTGGCTTGTATTTGCTCATAAAATCCACAACTGCCCCCAAAGTCCACAGTCTCAGTCTAATTGAGGGGATTTAATCCTCTGCATCTGTGGCTACAGGAGTGACTTCCCTTCCTTTTCTTTGCTTACACAGCATACCCCCACACCCGATGCTCCATTTTGGTTTTGGGTCTGCCTCTGCTAGTAAGCCACACTCTGGTGTTTGCTCCCTGCCCAAACCAGCAGTGGCTTATTAGGTCTCACTTGTTCTGGGGAGAGGGAAGGTTATGGCAGCCGCAGTTGGGGTGTGTTGGGAATGGCTGCTGCAGCCAAAGCCTGTAGGAAGTCACAACAGTCTGGGACAAGATGTGTGTCCTGCCAGGGCAATTAGCCCAGGTTTTTGTGTCCCTGGGCATAGCCAAGTTGCATATGGTCCCAGGAAGTTTTGGGTCATAACCTGTGCCTGCTCATTGATTACTAGCAGCTACTATTTCTGGGGTTGAGACTGTATCAGTGGCATTTTGTCCCATGCCTCAGACCTTCACCATGGCTTTGAAAGTGGCCAGTTGGCTTGTCTTCTGCCCCTGGGATTGTAAACTTCAGTTGTATCTAGTTCCACCTATGTCACTCACCAGCTTTGGTTGGGCATATCTACCTCTGAGGCTGGCATTCACAAAAGTGGATTCCTGCAATATGCAAGTGTAAGGAGTTAGAGGGTCCCCATAGTGACGAACTCTTATCTCTCTGGGAGGCCCAGGCTTTTCCCTGGACTCCCTCAGCTGTTTTGTACTAGCCTCCTCAGAATATCTTCACAGCAGTCAACCCTGGTCCTCTACCTGGAGTCTGACTCCTGAAGCCTCAGCCTCAGCACCCAGCCCCCACTTGCCATGGTAGCTGTGAAAGCAACTCCTTGGCTGGAAAGTGTAGTTCAGCAATGATCTCTGTGGTAAATTCTCTGGTTTGCCTTCCAAGCACCTGTTTCTGTTCCTGAATGAGGTTCCAAAGCCTCCTACCTTGTCCCCACATGAGAGGCAGTTTCTGTGTGTGCAGAAACTTTTTCTCCTTTATGACTCCCTTCCCAAGACACAGGTTCCCCTCCCAAAATACTTTATCTTTCTTTCCTTTTTTAAAAAAAATCTTTATCTTTTACCTTACCTCATTCTGAGAAGACTAGCTTGCATTTTTGGAAATCTGGGATCTTCTGCCAGCATTCAGAAGGTGTTCTGTGGGAGTTTTTCTACATGCAGATGTATTTTTGATGTATTTGTGGGGAGGAAGGTGATCTTCTGTATTTACTTCTCCACTATCTTGATACTCGCCCATTTTCATTATTTTAAAACATATCTGAAAATTGAAAATCAGTATACAAAACTTTTTTTCTTGGAAATATTTGAGGATAAATTTCTAATATGATTCCCCAGTGTCCTCAGACATGTTTCTTAACCCCCCAAAAAAGTTTTTTAATGTTGCAACAGTATGACCATCAAGTTATAAAATTGACATTAATTTCTTATTCTCTCATTCTACTGAAATTTATGAAATTATCCAAATGGAGTGTTTTATATCAAAAGAATTTCATTCATAATCACACACTGCTTTTAGTTTTTATGTCTTTTGGTCTCATTCTGCCCAGAACTATTATCCATTTTTCCCTTGCATTTCATGATTTCACCTTTTGAATATTAAAGAATACTTATTTTGTAAAATTCTTTCCAATTTGAAGTTTTTTGGTGGTTCTCATGACCAGACAATTTGAGGTTATGAACTTTTGATAGAATATCATACTTACTTTTATATTTTTCCCTTTACCTGAACAGGTGGCTGTTTGACAGTCTTCTGCACTATAAAATAATTTTTTTCATATTTTATTTAATTGTTTTATGGGAACATTTTTACAATTATGTAAATATCCTGTTCCTCATAAAAATTCCAATTTAGTCATTTACTTAGTTATTTTTAAGGATTCATTGTTTCCTACTGAGAAAGTTAAAGTTTAGGGCCCTTTAAGGAGGAGGTGAACATTCCTGCTCATGCTTTCCTTGAGCATTGTGCAAGATATTGCCCAAGAACTGGCCTTTCTTTAGGTCCAGAACTAATGACTGCATGGCACAATTTCTTACTCATGTAAATGCTTAATTTGGGCTCTATGTTAATAATTGCAATTGTAACAAATCTTGCCTGGGAACCTGTTTCTCAATACTTGTACTCCTGATTACATAGCAATAGTATGTATCACCAAGAGATGTTGCCTGGAACCCTTTCTCCTTGGCTAATCTTGGGTCAAAGTTATCTCAAGATGTATGCCTTGGGAAAGAGTCTGGTGGAACTCTTAGAACCTTGAGGTATTCTTTTTATTTATTCTCAACAGCCAGATGAGAAGTATATAAGGTCCCACTTAAACTAGTGAGGCAGGTACTCTCCTGCCGCCTTCTGAAATCTATGTCAAAAGCTTTTTCCATCACTTTCACTTTAAATAAAAATCTGCACAAAGCTCTGAGTGACTAAGACCCATCTTTGGTCTTGGAGTTAAATCTTCTCCTTTGAAGCTACAAATCTGGTGGCACTGTTCATTGGTCACCATTAAACTATCACTATTTTATTCAGTGGGCTATAATTATTACCATTATTTTAATTTTCCCAAATTTCAACAGTGAGGTCTATTCAAATGTTCATTTTTGTCCTTTTGATATGCCTCAATTATTCTCTGCATACTCCCTGCTTCCTGGCACAAAATGTTTCTGGTGCACCTTATATTTTATTTTCCCAGTGATGGAATGAGCCATTTCCCCTAAAATTCTAGCTTCTTCAGGTAAGTTTTCTTACCTAAATACTTTTGTATTTAGAAGTTAAGATTTGGATGTTCTATGTACTCAGTATCATAGGAGAATTATTCATTCATACACACACACACTAAATATCTCTATTCAGATTTTGTTAAGTCAACTTTTAAGGGCTTCCCTGTAAAGAATCTGCAATGCAGTATATCTGGGTTTGATCCCTGGGTCAAAAGATCCCCTAGAGAAGGGAAAGTCTATCCACTCCAGTATTCTTGCTTGCTGAATTCTGTGCTATACCCAATGGGGTCAAAAAGGGTAGGACACTACTGAGTCCTACTCAGAGTAAGAGTAGGACACACGCACACTTTAATACTTAGCGTTTCATCTTATGTATGCTTGAATGCAAATAGTTTGCATTCATTTCATTGTTAAAAGTCAGTCAATTCAGATGAACTAACTTAATATTTAAGACAACTTTTACCTACGAAAAATTAGTCTATGCTAATATATCCAATTCCAGGGGATTTCATGGCAAATATATGGGGAAACAATGCAAACAGTGAGATACTTTATTTTTTGGAGGGGCTCCAAAATCACTGCAGATGATGACTGTAGCAATGACATTAAAAGACGCTTGCTTCTTGGAAGGAAAGCTATGACCAACCTAGACAACATATTAAAAAGCAGAGACATTATTCTGACAGCAAAGGTCCACCTAGTCAAAGCTATGGTTTCTCCAGTAGTCATATATTCATGTGAGAGTTGGACTATAAAGAAACTATAAAGAAAGCTGAGTGCTGAAGAATTGACGCTTTTGAACTGTGGTGTTGCAGAAGACTCTTGAGAGTCTCTTGGACTGCAAGGAAATCAAAACAGTCTATCCTAAAGGAAAGCAGTCCTCAATATTCATTGGAATAACTGATGCTTAAACTGAAACTCCAGTAATTTGGCCGCCTGATGCGAAGAACTGACTCACTAGAAAAGATCCTGATGCTGGGAAAGATTGAAGGTGGGAGGAGAAGGGGACAATAGATAATGAGATGGTTGGATAGCATCACCAATGTGATGGACATGAGTTTGAGTAAGCTCTGGGAGTTGGTGATGGACATGGAAGTCTGGGGTGCTGCAGTCCATGGGGTCACAAAGAGTTGGACATGACTGAGTGACTGAACTGAACCGACCAAATTCCAATCCAATAATACTCAGTGTTTTGTATATATTGCTCCATTTCAAAATTTGCACTTTTCTTCTATGACTATTACATATCTGTCTCTTATTTATGTAATTTTGTTGTTCAGTTGCTATGTCATATCTAACTGTGACCCATGGCATACCAGACTTCCCTGAACTTCACTATCTCCTGGAGTTTGCTCAAATTCATGGCCAGCAAATCAGTGATGTTATCTAACCTTCTCATCCTTTGAAGTTCCTTTCTCCTTTAGCATCAGTTTTTTCCAGCATCAGGATCTCTTCCAATGTCAGCTCTTCACATCAGGTGGTGAAAGTATTGGAGTTTCAGCTTCAGCATCAGTCCTTCCAGTGAAAAGTCAAGGTTGATTTCCTTTAGGATTGACTAGCTTGATCTCCTTGCATTCCAAGGGACTCTTGAGAGTCTTCTCCAGTACCACAATTCAAAAGCACCAATTCATCAGTGCTCAGCCTTCTTTATGGTACAACTCTCACATCTGTACATGATTACTCTAAAAAAACCATAGCTTTGACTATATGGACATTTGTCAGCAAAATGATGTTTCTGCTTTTTAATATGTTAAGTTTGTTATGGCTTTCTTTCTAAGGAGCAAGCATCTTTTTAATTTCATTGCTTTGGTCACCATCTGCAGTGATTTTTGAGCCCAACAAAGTAAAATTTGTCCTTACTTCCATTTTTTCCCTTTTCATTTGGCATGAAGTGATGTTGTTCAGTCGTGTCTGACTCTTTGTGACCCCATGGACTATAGCCTACCAGGATCCTCCATTCATGGGATTTTCCAGGCAAGGGCACTGGAGTGGGCTGCCATTTCCTTCTCTAGGGGATCTTCTCGACCCAGGGATCAAACCCGGGTCTCCTGCATTGCAGATAGATGCTTTACTGTCTAATCCACCAGGGAAGCCCATATTATAGAAGGTTAAAGTATAATTTGTATTTACTTAGAAGAGAAAAAAAAAATAGTCCCAGATTAAAAAGGGTTAATTTAACTTTATTTTTTAAATAAAAAGTTTGTTAATATATACACATTTAAAATATACAGAGAATAGCTAGTAAATTCATAATTAAATAATTTCTAAATAATTTTCCATATATTCACTCTAATAATGTTTTAATCCTATAATAATCTATGCACCCTTTCAAAACTTACATTTTGAGGACTCAAATATCCTACAACAAAATGTAATGTATTACAGTGAGATATTTTAAGTTATATTTTGAAAATTAGGTACGAAAACAACATTAATCATGAAAAAAGTTTTTGAATGGTCTGATTTAAAATACTATATGCCTCCAAGTTGCAGCTTTCCAATTATGAAAAATTCCTAAAATGATCAAAGATGATGAAAATAAATTTTACCTTCCTCATTGTTTCAGTATGTGTGTATGTGTTTTTGTATGTATGTATTTCGTATGGATTCTGTTGCTTCTATTTGTTTGCCTCAATACAATTGGCAACACTAAAACGTATTCTTTTCTGTTCACTTCCATGGGATTTAAATACTTTTCCAAATTGGCTCTCTCTAATATTTCAACTTCGGAGAAGGCAATGGCACCCCACTCCAGTACTCTTGCCTGGAAAATCCCATGGATGGAGGAGCCTGGTAGGCTGCAGTCCATGGGGTCGCTAAGAGTCAAACAGGACTGAGCGACTTCACTTTCACTTTTCACTTTTATGCATTGGAGAAGGAAATGGCAACCCACTCCAGTGTTCTTGCCTGGAGAATCCCAGGGATGGGGGAGCCTGGGGGGCTGCCGTCTATGGGGTTGCACAGAGTCGAACATGACTGAAGTGACTTAGCAGCAGCAGCAGCAGCAGTATCTCAACTTGGAGAATGCAATGGCAACCCACTCCAGTACTCTTGCCTGGAAAATCCCATGGATGGAGGAGCCTGGTAGACTGCAGTCCACGGGGTCGCTAAAAGTCAGACACAACTGACCGACTTCCCTTTCACTTTTCACTTTCATGCATTGGAGAAGGAAATGGCAACCCACTCCAGTGTTCTTGCCTGGAGTATCCCAGGGACAGGGGAGCCTGGTGGGCTGCCGTCCATGGGGTAGCACAGAGTCAGACACGACTGAAGTGACTTAGCAACAGAAGTATCTCAATTAGCTAGAGAAAATGTTATGTAAGAAATTGTCATTTGAAGTATAATCAGGAGGCAAAGTATATAACATCTATTTAAGTTTATTTATCACTTATCTAATATAGTTATATACCTATGTATTTCTTTTCTAGAGAAAGACTTTTAAAATAGAATTCCAGGGATTTAAAAGTGACCATATATAAGGAATTGTACATATTCTACTAATACAAGACACCAACAGTTCTATGAGCACCTAAAATCTTGCTATTGACTAGCAATGGAAATAGTTTCTAGGGGCACCAGGAAAGTGAACTATATTACTACTAAGGAGACAGATTTTTATTCATTTTCTAGTACTAATTGGTCCTGCAGTCTTGGATTAGTCACTTACATTTTTGGTGCTTATTTATTTATTTATTTATTTTAATCTGAAAATTTGAGGTGCTATACAGCCCAAGGGAGAAGGCAATGGCACCTCACTCCAGTACTGTTGCCTGGAAAATCCCATGGACGGAGGAGCCTGGTGGGCTGCAGTCCATGGGGTCACACAGAGTCAGACACGACTGAAGCGACTTGGCAGCAGCATGCAGCCCAAACACAATAGGAAATTTATGTTAAGACTGAATGAGTTAAGATTGAATATAGATGTTATATAATTTATTTTCTTTTTTCTTTTTCTTTTTTTTTTTTTTTTACATTCTGGATAAGATAAAATTATCAGTTCGGTTCAGTCACTCAGTCGTGTCTGACTCTTTGTGACCCCATGAACTGCAGCACGGCAGGCCTCCCTGTCCATCACAAACTTCCAGAGCCTACCTAAACTCATGTCCAATGAGTCAGTGATGCCATCCAACCATCTCATCCTCTGTTGTCCCCTTCTCCTCCTGCCCTCAATTTCTCCCAGCATAGGGGTCTTTTAAAATGAGTCAGCTTTTCACATCAGGTGGCCAAAGTATTGGGGTTTCAGCTTCAACATCAGTCCTAATGAACACCCAGGACTGCTCTCCTTTAGAATGGATTGGTTGGATCTCCATGCAGACCAAGGGCCTCTCAAGAGTCTTCCCCAGCATCAGAGTTCAAAAGCATAAATTCTTCAATGCTGAGCTTTCTTTATAGTCTAATTCTCACATCCATACATGACCACTGGGGGAAAAAATAGTATTGACTAGATGGAACTTAGTTGGCAAAGCAATGTCTCTGCTTTTTAATATGCTGTTTAGTTTGGTCACAACTTTCCTTCCAAGGAGTAAGCGTCTTTTAATTTCATGGCTGGAATCACCATCTGCAGTAATTTTGGAGCCCCAAAAAATAAAGTCTGACACTGTTTCTACTGTTTCCCCATCTATTTCCCATGAAGTGATGGGACCAGATGCCATGATCTTCATTTTCTGAATGTTGAACTTTAAGCCAACTTTTTCACTCTCCTCTTTCACTTTCATCAAGAGGTTCTTTAGTTCTTCTTCATCTTGTATCATAAGGGTGGTGTCATCTGCATACCTGAGGTTATTGATATTTCTCTGGCAATCTTCGGGCGTTGGGTAGCTCCTCCCAGCTGCCGCCCCTGACCTCAGGTGGGGGGTAGTTCCTCGCAGCTGCTCCTATGCTGTTGCAGCCTGGCACTCTCAGCCCCTGCCCCTGACCTTGGACGCAAGGTAGCTCCTCTCGGCTGCTGCCCCTGACCTCGGACGTGGGGTAGTTCCTCCCGGCCACTCCCCCCTGACCTTGGACGTGGGGTAGCTCCTCTCAGCCATTTCTGTGCCGTTGCAGCCTGGCACTCTCGGCCGCTGCCCTGACCTCAGACCTGGGGAATTCCTCTTGGCCGCCATCCTTCGGGCATGGGGTCCTCCCAGCTTCTGCCCCTGATCTTGGATATGGGTAGCTCCTCTTGGTCATGCTATGTGTGCCATCTCAGCCACCTGTGCTAAGAGGCCAGGGGCGATGGCCAGGAGGAGCAACCCCATGTTCAAGGAGCGGTGGCTGCACTGGCGCAGGAGGGCCTAGAGGAGCCATTCCATGTTCAATGTCAGGAGGGGCGGCAGTGAGGAGATACCCCTCGTCCAAGGTTAAGGAGCAGCGGCTGCACTTTGCTGGAGCAGCTGTGAAGAGATACCCCATGTCCAGGGTAAGAGAAATCCAAGTAAGACGGTAGGTGTTGCAAGAGGGCAACAGAAGGCAGACACACTGAAACCATAATCAAAGAAAACTAGTCAGTCTAATCGCACTAAGACCACAGCCTTGTCTAACTCAATGAAACTAAGCCAGGCCCGTGGGGCCACCCAAGATGGGTGGGTCATGTTGGAGAGGTCTGACAGAATGTGGTCCAGTGGAGAAGGGAATGACAAACCACTTCAGTATGCTTGCCTTGAGAACCCCATGAACAGTATGAAAAGGCAAAATGATAAGATACTGAAAGAGGAACTCCCCAGGTCAGTAGGTGCCCAATATGCTACTGCAGATCAGTGGAGAAATAACTCCAGAAAGAATGAAGGGATGGAGCCAAAGCAAAAACAATACCCGGCTGAGGCTGTGACTGGGGATAGAAGCAAGGTCCGATGCTGTAAAGAGCAATATTGCATAGGAACCTGGAATGTCAGCTCCATGAATCAAGGCAAATTGGAAGTGGTCAAACAAGAGATGGCAAGAGTGAATGTCGACATTCTAGGAATCAGCGAACTGAAATGGACTGGAATGGGTGAATTTAACTCAGATGACCATTATATCTACAGCTGTGAGCAGGGATCCCCTATAAGAAATGGAGTAGCAATCATGGTCAGCAAAAGAGTCCAAAATGCAGTACTTGGATGCAATCTCAAAAACGACAGAATGATCTCTGTTCATTTCCAAGGCAAACCATTCAATATCACAGTAATCCAAGTCTATGCCCCAACCAGTAATACTGCAGAAGCTGAAGTTGAATGGTTCTATGAAGACCTACAAGACTTTTTAGAATTAACACCCAAAAAAGGTGTCCTTTTCATTATAGGGGACAGGAATGCAAAAGTAGGAAGTCAAGAAACACCTGGAGTAACAGGCAAATTTGGCCTTGGAATATGGAATGAAGCAGGGCAAAGACTGATAGAGTTTTGCCAAGAAAATGCACTGGTCATAGCAAACACCCTCTTTCAACAACACAAGAGAAGACTCTACATGTCAGGGTCCAGCCCCAGCAGGATCTAGGGGTACCCTCAGGATGACGGCATAGGCGATTAGGGATAGATAAAAGAGAAGAGAAAGAGGCTTGATCTTCTTTGGTTTACACAGAAAGCCAATAAAGCTCTTGTGTTCCAAGGAGTCATCCTGAAAGAAGAACAGAGAGAGAACAGGAGGGAAAAGAAAAAAAGAAAAAAAAAGAATGACACGGGGAGACCAAGCTTTGGTGAGCAAGCCCATAACTTTATTTTTAAAAGGAACATTTATACCTTGACTTGTACATAGAGGGAAATGAAAGATGCAAAGTCATACAGAGTCAGCCCAAACATTACATTTGTTATGTCTTTATTGAAACCAGGATTTTTTTTTTTTGCATACCTTTCTCATAAACAATGTTGTGTACAATATCTTTTGGCCTTGGAGGCCTGTGGACATTTTATGACCCTTTTTTGATAAAGGCTGATCAGCCAGAAAACTTGTTTTCCCTTAAAGTGTTTTTTCTTTATTTTTCTCAGCCTCAGAAAGTACTAAACAGAGTTACATTTTCACAGAGCAAAGGTGTAGTAGGTCACAACAAAGAAAGAACCAATTAGCTCAAAGGTCTGATGTGGTTAATTTTAAGGCTACTGCTTATTTTTTTTTTTTCTTACATTTTAACTATGTTAACCAATGTACTTCCAGGTGCACAATGGATAAGGGATACGGGCAAAATAGTAAGACAGACAGATTTTGGTTTGGGGGTAGATGTTCGAGCAGATCTGGGGGGGGGGGTCTCTTGAGGCCTGATCCCGCCTTTGCCTGTCAGGTCTCTTTCACATGACCTTTGTCATGGGTGGGATCTCCTGTGGTGGCTCCCGGCGTATCCCCCTTTTTTATTTTTTAAGACAGCCAGATGTAATTCAGTCGCGAGCTTTTGAGTGTTCTGTTGAAGAGTTTTGACAATACAAGGAAGAATAATTATGAGAAGCAGAATTAGAGCGGCCACAGCAGTATAGCTAAAAATAGTAGACAGAATTTTTTTTTTTTTTAAATAAAGTTAGAAAATGCGTGGAAAAAGTCATTTGCTGTTCTTGTGGCAGTAAAATCTAATTGGAAATGTTTCATGGTCTTTATCTGATTGTGAAGTTTTCTTAAATCTAAACTAATGTTGGAACTATTTTATACCCCCAAAATGTGGTTTTTAATCTTTTCCCAGTTATAATATGTCTCATTTACTTTTAGGGGTGTTACACAAATCTACAGTGTCAACTTCATCTTTAATTTCTGTAATTTAGTCTCAATATGTGTTACCACTTTTTATAGGGCATCTACCTTTATTTTTAACTTTTTATCTATAATTTTTGTGTTGTGAGTGTTAAAGAGACATTTTTAGACACAGTATTAACATATTGAGCAGTATATACTTGTTGAGTCAATGATATTGTTGCCACAGTAACAGAAGTAATTGTAGTTATTAAAGCTGATATTTCCAAGATAAGTAAGCCCACAAACCGTTGTGATCGCATCAAATTTTGTAGGTGTTGTAACACAGCAAGACCATAGTTATCATACCAATAGGTCACAGTCACAGGCACCATGAGATAGGCTGGACACTGTAACACTATAAAGGAGCAAACATTATATTGAGAGGTCAAACAGGATGAGAGTATACATTGTTCACAAGTTACTATATTAGGTCTACCTCCTTTTTACTGACCGCTTTGGCCCTGATCACTATGTCTGTATTGTAAAACGCCTGTTGTGGGTGCACTGGGGAGCAGCTGTAGGCGTTGGCCCGGGGGAGCAGTGTCTCCAGCAGTAGGAGGCAGAATGCGAGTGGCAGGCTGTGGGCTGCGGCGCCCATGGTGGGCAGAGGGGCGGGGGTCGCGGACTTAAGCTAGCCACCGCCTGGGCTCTGGGCGTTCTCCTCTTGTCGGCTGGAGCTGCGCTGGTCTGGACGGCACTCTGCGGGTGCGCTCTCTTTTCTGGCTTTTACTCCCCGCACAAACTTTTTTGGCTCTAGGTCACAGGGTGTAGTGAGGAGGGTGTGGGGCGTGGCTGGCGGCTCTCCGTGATTCAAATTGGCGAATCTGCGTCCTGAGGAAAAATATAAACATACCCTCTCCCACAAGTTAGCACCACATCAGGCCAGGATATGAAATTCATACCTTAACCCACCTGCATTTTGATGGTGAATTTTGTGAGAATTTTTGGCCTTATCAATTTTTTTATGTAAGTTTAAAGCAATTACTTTAGTCAATGTATCTACCAAAGCATTTTTTATATGTAAAGGGCCAAACAAGCCGGAATGGGCTCTCTGTCCCACAAAATATTTTTTTATCTCTGTGTTTAATCTCTTTTTGTAAATCAGATAACAAGGAGAAGATAGTAGTTTTATTTTTTGGAATATTAGTTTCTATATGAAGAAATCACCCTACAATATATCCTGAGTCAGTCAAAAGATTGAAGGTGTGGTCTCTTAAATGTGGAAAAGCCTAAATAACTGTTTATAACTCAGCCTTGACATTTTATTTTCTTGAATTAAAAGATCTTTCAAAGGCCTTGGAGCTGTAATTTTCTGTACCCAAAAGGTTAGATCACTAGATCTAAATGTTCCATGGCCCCTAGCTTGAGAAGTCAAGGGTTTTTTTTTTGTCTGATAATAAGGTAAAAGCAAAAGCTGTGTTACTCTTTGACTTTTATTAATTTGTACAGTTTTGGTAGGCAGCAAGATCAAAATTTTAATTTTTTTAATATAATCAGAATCGACTACACCAGGCACCACCGAAATTTTTTGAAAAGAAAGTGAGCTATGCCTCAGCACAAATCTTACAATGTCTTTAGGTAGGGGGCCAGCCACTCCTGTTGGAATTGGAATAACCGGCACGTCAAGGGTTAATATTGTTGTTAAGTCTCCTTACCGTTTCACTTTTTTTTTTTTTTAGCCTGGGTGAGGTCCCCCTGAGGGGGTTTTTTTCCAAGGAGCACACTCTGTATATTGTGTACGCATCTGCTTTAAAAGTTCTTTTGTTCAAAAAACTTTTTATCTTTTCTTTACCCTGTCTTTCTCTCTCTAGTCTCACCTTTTGTCTCTGTGTCTCTGGCGTTCGAATCTCTTATCTTTCTCAGTCTCTCTCTCACTCTTTTTTTCTTTTGTAGCACCCCCACCCCACATACCACTTTTTCTCTAAGTCTTTTTTGGTTTTGTCTAGTTCTTTTTTTGGGACTCACAGAGTTCTCGTCTTTAAGTTTTTATCTCCTTTTTTTTTTTCTCTCTTGCTGTCTTGCCTCGTCTCTTTTTGTCCCTTATAATCTCTCTCTCTCTCTTTTTTTTTTCCTGCGGCCCTCTACAACCACTGTTTTTTCTTCTCCCGTATTCCCCTTTTCACTTTTTATCTTTTGTGCAAACTTGTCGGCCACCCACAGGTACAATCATAACCACCCTGCATTACAATCTCAAATTACTTACCCTTTAGATTAATGAGCAGGATTTAAAGCATCTCTAATCATGTTTTATAAAGAAAAGGTGTCAGTGGGGACTTTTTTCGGGCCATGTAAAGTGTAATAAGTTTTTAAAAGTTTGTGTGGAGGGGGAGGGAGCTCGCCAGGGCACTCAGCCACAGCGGACACTGTTTTTGTTTAAATGTAAAAAAGGATTGAATACTAGCTTTTTTAACCTTATTATTATTTTTTTGTTTGTTTAACAGTTTTAAGATTATTTTTATAAAGAGTTTTTGTTTTTTAGTTTCAGAGTTACCCATTTCAGAAAATCTATTATCTTTTTTACTTCTTTGTCGAAACGATTCCTACTTCTTACTCCTCACCTTACTTATCTTATGTAGGGGGGTCCGCGACACCCTGAGTGGGGTCTTAAGCCATCTGAAAACTGTACAATGGGGGAGACTTACCTTTGGGTCCCTGTTCGGGTGCCAGTTGTCAGGGTCCAGCCCCAGCAGGATCCAGGGGTACCCTCAGGATGATGGCATAGACGATTAGGGATAGATAAAAGAGAAGAGAAAGAGGCTTGATCTTCTTTGGTTTACACAGAAAGCCAATAAAGCTCTTGTGTTCCAAGGAGTCATCCTGAAAGAAGAACAGAGAGAGAAAAGGAGGGAAAAGGAAAAAAAGAATGACACGGGGAGACCAAGCTTCAGTGAGCAAGGCCCATAACTTTATTTTCAAAAGGAACATTTATACCTTGACTTGTACATAGAGGGAAATGAAAGATGCAGTCATACAGAGTCAGCCCAACCATTATATTTGTTTTGTCTTTATTGAAACCAGGATTTTTTTTTTTTTGCATACCTTTCTCATAAACAATGTTGTGTACAATATCTTTTGGCCTTGGAGGCCTGTGGACATTTTATGACCTTTTTTTGATAAAGGCTGATCAGCCAGAAGACTTGTTTTCCCTTAAAGTGTTTTTTTCTTTATTTTTCTCAGCCTCAGAAAGTACTAAACAGAGTTACATTTTCACAGAGCAAAGGTGTAGTAGGTTACAATAAAGAAAGAACCAATTAGCTCAAAGGTCTAATGTGGTTAATTTTAAGGCTACTGCTTGTTTTTTTTTTTTTTTTTTTTCTTACATTTTAACTATGTTAACCAATGTACTCCCAGGTGCACAATGGATAAGGGATATGGGCACTTGGCAGCAAGCATTGGCCCAATAACTAAGCCCTTTACCAGTACTGTCTATTTTAATAATTTTTCATCTCTTAAAGAGCTCTATGTTCATTAGGACTTTCAGAATGTTTTGGCTTCCCGTGCCTTTTAAGGTTGGGGAGTTGTGAACAATTATGTGTGCTAATTGTAAGAGTATGGATAAACCTGTCAGGCAAGCTAGAATGTCAACAGAGGGGTTAAAATAGAAATATTTTTTTCATGCCCAGGAGACTTATTAACTAAAGCCCTAAGTTGACTTTTTCCAGAGACAGGTGGTCGGGGATAGCCCCCTGTTAATGACAGAAGAGTTGGTGAAAGGCATAAAATAGTAAGACAGACAGATTTTTGTTTCAGGGGTAGATGTTTGAGCAGATCTAGGGGGTCTCTTGAGGCCTGATCCCGCCTTTGCCTGTCAGGTCTCTTTCACATGACCTTTGTCATGGGTGGGATCTCCTGTGGTGGCTCCCGCACTCTACACATGGACATCACCAAGTGGTCAACACTGAAATCATATTGATTATATTCTTTGTAGCCATTGATGGAGAAGCTGTATACAGTCAACAAAAACAAGACCAGAAGCTGACTGTGACTCAGATCATGAACTCCTTATTACCAAATTCAGACTTAAATTGAAGAAAGTAGGGAAAACCACTAGACCATTCAGGTATGACCTAAATCAAATCCCTTATGATTATACAGTGGAAATGAGAAATAGATATAAGGGACTAGATCTGATAGATAGAGTGCCTGATTCATGGGGTCGCCTGATTCCTGGGGTCACAAAGAATCAGACACGACTGAGCAATTCAACTGAACTGGCAATCTTGATTCCAGCTTGTGCTTCATCCAGCCCAGCATTTCTCATGATGTACTCTGCATATAATTTAAATAAGCAGGGTGACAATATACAACCTTGACATACTCCTTTTCCTATTTGGAACCAGTCTGTTGTTCCATGTCCAGTTCTAACTGTTCCTTCCTGATCTGCATACAGGTTTCTCAAGAGAGGTGACAGAGGTCTAGACCATCCCCAAGAAAAAGAAATGCATAAAACTACAATGGTTGTCTGAGGAGGCCTTACAATTAGCTGTGAAAAGAAGAGAAGTGAAAAGCAAAGGAGAAAAGGAAATATATACCCATTTGAATGCACAGTTCCAAATAATAGCAAGGAGAGATAATAAAGACTTCCTCAGTGATCAATGCAAAGAAATAGAGGAAAACAATAGAATGGAAAAGACTAGAGATCTCTTCAAGAAAATTGGAGATACCAAGGAACATTTCATGCAAAGATGGGCTCAATAAAGGACAGAATGGTATGGACCTGACAGAAGCAGAAGATATTAAGAAGAGGTGGCAAGAATACACAGAAGAACTGTACAAAAAAGATCTTAATGACCCAGATAATCATGATGGTGTTATCACTCACCTAGAGCTAGACATCCGGGAGTGTGAAGTCAAGTGGGCCTTAAGAAGCATCACTAGGGACAAAGCTAGTGGAGGTGATGGAATTCCTGTTGAGCTATTTCAAATCCTAAAATTTGATGCTGTGAAAGTGCTGCACTCAATATGTCAGCAAATTTGGAAAACTCAGCATTGGTAGCAGGACTGGAAAAGGTCAGTTTTCATTCCAATCCCAAAGAAAGACAATGCCAAAGAATGCTCAAACTACTGCACAATTGCACTCATCTCACACACTAGTAAAGTAATGCTCAAAATTCTCCAAGCCAATACATGAACCATGAACTTCCAGATATTCAAGCTTGTTTTAGTAAAGTCAGAAGGACCAGAGATCAATTTGCCAACATCTGCTGGATCATTGAAGAGGCAAAAGAGTTCCAGAAAAACATCTTTTTCTGCTTTATTGACTATGCCAAAGCCTTTGACTGTCTGGATCACAATAAAGTGTGGACAATTCAGAAAGAGATCAGAATACCAGACCACCTGACCTTCCTCTTAAGATAAAACTATAGAGGCTATGTGTGGTTGCCAGAATTTGGGGAAGAAAGTGATCGATTAGTAAGTGGAGCACAATGGATATGGGGGAAGTGGAATTATTCTGTAATTTAATGATGGATACATGCATGCTCAGTGATGTCCAACTTTTTGTGACCCTATGGACTGTAGATCACCAGGCTCCTCTGTCCATGGAATTATCCAGGCAAGAATACTGAAATGGGTAGCCATTTCCTTCTCCAGGGGATCTTCCTGACTCATGGATCAAACTTGCGTCTCCTGCATTGTAGGTGGATTCTTTATTGCTGAACCATTGGGGATACATATTGCTATTTATTCGTCAAAACTCATAGAATTTACAGTTCCTAAAGTAACCCGTAACATAAACTATGGACTTTTATTATCAATAATGTGTCAGTATTGATTTATCAATTCTAATAAATGCACCCACAAGTGCAAGATGTTAATAATAGGGTAAACTGGAGGAAGAGATAAGGGAATATGGAAACTTCTGCATTTTCTGTTCAATATTTTTGTAAACTCAAAAATGATTTTAAAAATAGCCCATTAATCAAAAAAAGAGAAATGCAATATCAAATCACAGAGAATATGGATAAATCACATGGATATTCTTATGTGTAAGAAGCCAGTCAAAAATGGTTACATATTATATGACTCTAAAAATATAATACTCTAGCTAAAAACAAGTCTATAACAATGATAAAATGATTGATGGTTGACAAGGGTTTAGGGGCATAGATGGAGCTTGATAGTGCTTAATAATGTTATCCTTATCTTGTTTAACTATTGTCTTATCAATGTATATCTGTATCATATCCAGTTTTGGGTCTTAAAAGTAAGTATTGTTTAATTTTTTAAGAACATGCTGAACTTATCCAAACTTATTGTGGTATTTTACACTACTGCTGACAATTAGAGTCAATATGTTTCATGCCCAGACAGAATTCAGTGTTGTTAGTTTTATGATTTTTAGCCATTGATATGAATGTATAATAGAAACATAAACTTCCCTGGTGGCTCAGTGATAAAGAGTTTGCCTGCCAATTCAGGAGATGTGGTTCAATTGTTGAGTCAAGAAGATCCCCTGGAGAAGGTAATGCCACCCACTCCAGTATTCTTGCCTGGAAAATCCCATGGACAAAGTGCCTGTCAGGCTACAGTCCCTGGGATTACAAAAGAGTCAGACACAACTTAGTGACTAAACAACAGCAATAGAACCATACTGTGTATTTAACTAAAAAACAAACAAACAAAACAAAAACCTGTGATGAATTTTTCATGTGCTAAATGATTAATATCAGTTCCATTTCTTAAAATAAAAATTTAAATGTGTTTTTATTTTTTTTAATTTTATTTTAATTTTAAACTTTACATAATTGTATTAGTTTTGCCAAATATCAAAATGAATCCGCCACAGGTATACATGTGTTCCCCATCCTGAACCCTCCTCCCTCCTCCCTCCCTATACCATCCCTCTGGGTCGTCCCAGTGCACTAGCCCCAAGCATCCAGTATCGTGCATCGAACCTGGACTGGCAACTCGTTTCTTATATGATATTTTACATGTTTCAATGTCATTCTCCCAAATCTTCCCACCCTCTCCCTCTCCCACAGAGTCCATAAGACTGTTCTATACATCAGTGTCTCTTTTGCTGTCTCGTACACCGGGTTATTGTTACCATCTTTCTAAATTCCATATATATGCATTAGTATACTGCATTGGTGTTTTTCCTTCTGGCTTACTTCACTCTGTATAATAGGCTCCAGTTTCATCCACCTCATTAGAACTGATTCAAATGTATTCTTTTTAATGGCTGAGTAATACTCCATTGTGTATATGTACCACAGCTTTCTTATCCATTCATCTGCTGATGGGCATCTAGGTTGCTTCCATGTCCTGGCTATTATAAACAGTGCTGCAATGAACATTGGGGTACATGTGTCTCTTTCCCTTCTGGTTTCCTCAGTGTGTATGCCCAGCAGTGGGATTGCTGGATCATAAGGCAGTTCTATTTCCAGTTTTTTAAGGAATCTCCACACTCTTCTCCATAGTGGCTGTACTAGTTTGCATTCCCACCAACAGTGTAAGAGGGTTCCCTTTTCTCCACACCCTCTCCAGCATTTATTATTTGTAGACTTTTGGATCACAGCCATTCTGACTGGTGTGAAATGGTACCTCATAGTGGTTTTGATTTGCATTTCTCTGATAAGGAGTGATGTTGAGCATCTTTTCATGTGTTTGTTAGCCATCTGTATGTCTTCTTTGGAGAAATGTCTATTTAGTTCTTTGGCCCATTTTTTGATTGGGTCATTTATTTTTCTGGACTTGAGCTGTAGGAGTTGCTTGTATATTTTTGAGATTAGTTGTTTGTCAGTTGCTTCATTTGCTATTATTTTCTCCCATTCTGAAGGCTGTCTTTTCACCTTGCTAATAGTTTCCTTTGATGTGCAGAAGCTTTTAAGGTTAATTAGGTCCCATTTGTTTATTTTTGCTTTTATTTCCAATAATCTGGGAGGTGGGTCATGAGGATCCTGATGTGATGTATGTCAGAGAGTGTTTTGCCTATGTTCTCCTCTAGGAGTTTTATAGTTTCTGGTCTTATGTTTAGATCTTTAATCCATTTTGAGTTTACTTTTGTGTATGGTGTTAGAAAGTGTTCTAGTTTCATTCTTTTACAAGTGGTTGACCAGATTTCCCAGCAGCAGTTGTTAAAGAGATTGTCTTTAATCCATTGTATATTCTTGCCTCCTTTGTCAAAGATAAGGTGTCCATATGTGCATGGATTTATCTCTGGGCTTTCTATTTTGTTCCATTGATCTATATTTCTGTCTTTGTGCCAGTACCATACTGTCTTGATAACTGTGGCTTTGTAGTAGAGCCTGAAGTCAGGTAGGTTGATTCCTCCAGTTCCATTCTTCTTTCTCAAGATCGCTTTGGCTATTTGAGGTTTTTTTGTATTTCCATACAAATTGTGAAATTATTTGTTGTAGCTCTGTGAAGAATACTGTTGGTAGCTTGATAGGGATTGCATTGAATCTATAAATTGCTTTGGGTAGTATACTCATTTTCACTATATTGATTCTTCCAATCCATGAACATGGTATATTTCTCCATCTATTAGTGTCCTCTTTGATTTCTTTCACCAGTGTTTTATAGTTTTCTATATATAGGTCTTTAGTTTCTTTAGGTAGATATATTCCTAAGTATTTTATTCTTTCCGTTGCAATGGTGAATGGAATTGTTTCCTTAATTTCTCTTTCTGTTTTCTCATTATTAGTGTATAGGAATGCAAGGGATTTCTGTATGTTGATTTTATATCCTGCAACTTTACTATAGTCATTGATTATTTCTAGTAATTTTCTGGTGGATTCTTTAGGGTTTTCTATGTAGAGGATCATGTCATCTGCAAATAGTGAGAGTTTTACTTCTTCTTTTCCAATTTGGATTCCTTTTATTTCTTTTTCTGCTCTGATTGCTGTGGCCCAAACTTCCAAAACTATGTTGAATAGTAGTGGTGAAAGTGGGCACCCTTTCTTGTTCCTGACTTTAGAGGAAATGCTTTCAATTTTTCACCATTGAGGATAATGTTTGCTGTGGGTTTGTCATATATAGCTTTTATTATGTTGAGGTATGTTCCTTCTATTCCTGCTTTCTGGAGAGTTCTTATCATAAATGGATGTTGAATTTTGTCAAAGGCTTTCTCTGCATCTATTGAGATGATCAGATGGTTTTCATTTTTCAATTTGTTAATGTGGTATATTGCATTGATTGATTTGTGGATATTGAAGAATCCTTGCATCCCTGGGATAAAGCCCACTTGGTCATGGTGTATGATCTTTTAAATGTGTTGTTGGATTCTGATTGCTAGAATTTTGTTAAGGATTTTTGCATCTATGTTCATCAGTGATATTGGCCTGTAGTTTTCTTCTTTTGTGGGATCTTTTTCAGGTTTTGGTATGCGGGTGATGGTGGGCTCATAGAATGAGTTTGGAAGTTTACCTTCTTCTGCAATTTTCTGGAAGAGTTTGAGCAGGATAGGTGTTAGCTCTTCTCTAAATTTTTGGTAGAATTCAGCTGTGAAGCCGTCTGGACCTGGGCTTTTGTTTGCTGGAAGATTTTTGATTACAGTTTCAATTTCCGTGCTTGTGATGAGTCTGTTAAGACTTTCTATTTCTTCCTGGTTCAGTTTTGGAAAGTTGTACTTTTCTAAGAATTTGTCCATTTCTTCCACGTTGTCCATTTTATTAGCATATAATTGTTGATAGTAGTCTCTTATGATCCTTTGTATTTCTGTGTTGTCTGTGGTGATCTCTCCATTTTCATTTCTAATTTTATTGATTCGATTTTTCTCCCTTTGTTTCTTGATGAGTCTGGCTAATGGTTTGTCAATTTTATTTATCCTTTCAAAGAACCAGCTTTTGGTCTTGTTGATTTTTGCTGTGGTCTCTTTTGTTTCTATTGCATTTATTTCTGCTCTAATTTTTAAGATTTCTTTCCTTCTACTAACCGTGGGGTTCTTCATTTCTTCCTTTTCTAGTTGCTTTATGTGTAGAGTTAGGTTATTTACTTGACTTTTTTCTTGTTTCTTGAGGTGTGCCTGTATTGCTATGAACTTTCCCCTTAGGACTGCTTTTACCATGTCCCACAGGTTTTGGGTTGTTGTGTTTTCGTTTTCATTCATTTCTATGCAAATTTTGATTTCTTTTTTGATTTCTTCTGTGATTTGTTGGTTATTCAGCAGCGTGTTGTTCAGCCTCCATATGTTGGAATTTTTAATAGTTTTTCTCCTATAATTGAGATCTAATCTTACTGCATTGTGGTCAGAAAAGATGTTAACAACAGCAACAGAACCATAGTGTGTATTTAACTAAAAAAAACAAAAAACAAAAACCTGTGATGACTTTTTCATGTGCTAAATGATTAATATCAGTTCCATTTCTTAAAATAAAAATTGAAATGTGTTTTTAAAAGCATTTGCAATAATTAGATTTATGATTAATACCAGTACTTTGCCAGATATATCTTTTTTTGAATATTTTTGCCATGTCTTGATTTATCTATTAATTTTCTTAATGCTAAGAAGAAACTTTAACTTTTGGTTATGTCTAGTTTTTTTAATATTTTCTTTTATGCTTATTGCTTCTTATGTCCTAAGATGCAGTTGCTTTAATTGACGTAACAGAAATATTTTACTATGTTTTCTCTTAATTTTGTAATTTGAAAATTTACTTTTAATTCTGTAATTCATATTGAATAATTTTTATACTTGAAGTAAGTTAGATGATTTATTTTTTCATGCACAGAAATATACCCATTTCTTGAAAAAAGTTTTCTTTCCCTATTTGGTCATTTTGGCATCTTTGACATTATAAAACACATTTTTAAAAGTATTTCCTATGTTTCAAAAAGTTTACAAAAGTAAGCCAAGTTTCCTTTCTATAAATTATAAATTCAAAACCAAAATCTTTAATTTGGTAGTCAATGCCTTCTGCTAATTGATCTTGACTATATATATATATAGAGCCTTGATTTTTCCTGTCTTCAAATATCCTCCAACTATAATTATGTTATTAACACAAATAACAGCTGACACTCATTGAGCAAATATGTCCTATGCTGTGTGTTAAGCATTGCAGATGCAATATAACTTATCCTAACAACAATTTTGGTAGCTAAATATTATGCCTACAAGAGTAAAGACAATCTCTGTCTGGTTTAATTCTGTGCTCTAATACCTAGGACCTCCCTGGTGGCTCAGACAGTAAAGCATCTACTTACAATGCAGGAAACCTGGGTTCAATCTCTGGGTTGGGAAAATCCCCTGGAGAAGGAAATTGTAACCCACTCCAGTACTTTTGCCTGGAAAATTCTATGGATGGAGGAGCCTGGTAGGCTTCAGTCCATGGGGTTGCAAAGAGTTGGACACGACTGAGCGACTTCATTTTCTTTCTTCTTTCTTTCTTTCTTTCTAATACCTAGAGAAGTGAGTTATACATAGTAAACATTCAGTGAATACTTGTTGAACCTGAACTTTATTATGAGGAAGGTAATACTTCAAATGTCTATTATAGACTATCACACAGCAGTTTATTAATAGATTAGGAAATGACCCTCATGTCTATCTATAAATTTATAATCAAAATCACTATATGATAAATGCCCCGTGAATTTTCTATGCATATTTAGCTTTCACTCATATCACTTAACTGTACACCTTCCTGAGAATTCTAAATTTACTACCACTAATTAAATTCCCACATTTCCTTTATGATTAAGTACAAGTTTTAGGTTTTCTAAATTTTTTTTGCAGATCAATGCCACCCAACCCCATACTATTCTCTGCTTTCCTCTGTATCTCCTCCACAGGTGGGTGTACATATGAAGCATGTTTACAATCACAAAATAAATAAGCAGTTTTCAACCCTGGTTGTGTACAAGAAATATTTGTAGAGATTTTTGGAAAGTACACATGTCTATGTTCAACTACAGATATTCTGAGTGAGAATATTCTAATTTAGAGCTTGAATAGCTGAAAAATTTGCAAGTTATCCAGGCGTAGTGGATGCTCACATACATTTGACAAATCTCTCTACAAGACCCAGACATTTATTCCCTCCACTGCCAGATAGTTGTTGATGTATCACAGCTGAAACCCTATCAAAAAAATCACTGTCTGCAAAAGGAAGCTACCTCTCTCAAGATTATACTTCTATCCTAGAAGTAGCTTCACTCCCAATGATTTGTCATTTAATGAGTACAAGTTTTGCCTCCTCGCTGCCCCTTGTTTCAATTGGGACAACTCTAAAAGACCATTTCAGCTCCAGAACTTACTGGTAGAACAGCAGAGACTTCTGTTGCCATTGTACTGCTATTTAACTTCTGCCACTGTTGATTCTTGCTTCCTTTACAGTTGTTAAGCACAGGGACAAGTCTCAATAAACTTCATGCATGCAACTTTTAGAGTCTCCAAATCTAATTTCCAGACCATCTGACTTACTGTACTAGGTGATTCTAATGTAGAAGCAAGAAAAAATTACTGTACTATATAGTATGTTCTTTATGGGAAGAAACGAGCTATCTTCTGCCATACATATCTAGTAAAATGTTTCTAAGTACAGAGAAAAAATGTATATTTTAAAAATGGTTGGAGGGTTGTGTCAGGAGCAGCGTTAGGCATTACTGACAAAATGGAGGCACGGCCCCCAGCCCCCTCTCCGCATTCCGCAGGCATGGATCCTGGGATGAAGGACTTAGGCCTTGTAATTCTGACTTGTCTTTTCCTCTCCTTGGCTGAGTTGACTAAAAAGGAATATTAAGGTGCTTATTGTTCTTGAGAGGAGCATGAGAAGGCCCAAAGCCTTCTGCAGCTGTGCTCAGAAAATAATTCATAAAGTTAATCATTGACATTTGTTCAAGGACTTTTACAACAGAGTGTTCCAGGATGAGCACATAGGCCATAGCTTGAGGTCATGGGAGGGATTGATATCTGAAGTCTATCTGTGAGGAGAATGTTTATGGCAAAGGAGTTTACTGAATTTAGGACTTAGAAATAATTAAAATAGTTAGAAGTTAAAGATTTAAGGAATGTTGTAAAGTTAGCGTATTTTACTATGCTTATAGAAGTTAGGAATTTTTAGAGACACTATAGCTAGAAGCCTTTTTAAGATATAGTGAGCTCAGGATGTTAAGGGCAAACAGGACTTAGGAAGATAAGTAGTAAACTGAGGAATGTAGCATGAGTTACAATGTAATCACAAGTTAACTATAGGACACATTAGAAGAGGTAGATAATAGATGATAAGGCTGATTCCAGAGAATCACTGAAGTAGGAACTCTGTTTGAAGAGCAACAATGATTTATGGAGATAATAAATCTGGGAGAGGGGGAACTGAAAATGCCAAACCTCTGGCTTAATGTTTTTGTAAAAGTATAAAAGAGAATCTTAAACTTGGAATAAATAGGCAGTCCAAAAGAAAAATGAGAGGCTGTCTCATTACTCGCCGACACTGTCCATCTCTTCAGGTTGAATCCCTGGCTGCTGGAGTTGGACTCTGGCAGGGTTGCAGTTCTGAGACAAAATGGTCTGGTCTCAATTTTTTCTGTTCCTTCACTTTTAATAAAACTAAATATCCTTGAAATAATTTAATAACCAAAGGATTCTGAAACATGGAAAAACAAAGATGGAATGGCTAGAGATATAAGGGTTTTAAAAGTGTAATCATGGTGAGTTCTATGTTTTGTTTTTGATCTCCAATATATATTGTACTGAACACTTACTTGATACATCTGAAACCCATAACTACAAATAGATTATCCTTTGAGAATAAAAAAAAAAGAAGAAGAAGAAGATTCCAGTAGGGAAAACTCATAGCTCCTGGAAGAAGTGGCCCAATCTATCTGTGGCTTAGTGTTTAGCAGAGCTCCTGGTTTCTGTCCATCTCACATATTAGACCTATATGCAGAAGTGGGATGATATAATGGCTACAGTGGCAGCTACAAAACTTCTGAGCAATGAAATATACTAGAAATATAGAGACACATTGCATAATGATAAATGAATCTGTACATCAGAAGACATCATGATCCTAAATGTACATGCACAAGATAGCAGAGCCTCAGAATATATGACCAAAAAACAATAGAGCTGCATGAAGAAAGAGAAAAATCTGTAGGCATAATGTGAAGTTTCTTTTGGGTATGATGAAAAGGTCTTAAAACTGACCATGGTGATAATTGCATATATCTGTGATATTAATAAAATGTTATTTAATTTTAAACTTCAGATGGGTGAATTGCATATTTTGTGAATTATGCCTCAATAAAGCTGTTAAAAAATGCTACAAGAACCAAATGGAATGAGATATTGATTTGGCATGTTAGATATTAATGCACTGAATCTGTTCACCAGAAAGTAACCTCCATGGGAGCTGTTTTTCCCTTTCTATTTTATTAATTGCTATATCCCAAGATCCTGGTCATATCTGACACTCAAAACATAAATGTTGCTGTTACCTCTTAGCTGTGGGTACAAATATGTTTATATTCACTCTTTAAACCAAAGTACACTCGATTCTCATTCTTCCTTTCCTTACAGCCACACCCTCCCCATTCTGATAGAAGGGAAACTAAAATTGAGATGCAGATTTTACAGGATGGTAGAGAGGAGATTAGAAAGTAAGAAAAAATTTTAGCCGTTTGTGTTTCCTTATTGAAGAATAACTGTACTTTGTTGATAAAAATTTGTGCTTAGTAAAAGTAGTCAACTTTACAAAGTTGGAGATGTTCAAAATATAATTATAACAGACACTATTTGTTGCTACCCAGTGTAAATTCCACCACATTTCTTTTTGTTAACAAATACTCAATTTTGCTGCAGTATTACAAGAATATGTATTATGCAAACATTGGGCTTTCTTCCACCCCAGAAATGAATTGTGATTAATCTAGGCTGATCATCATATTTTATCCTTATGGTACTAAGGGTTCTCCAAGAAACAGAATGAAGAGAATTGAGTTCGTGTGTGTGTGAGAGCATGTGTTTGTGTGGGGAGAAAGAAATTTAAGAAATTTAATCATTCTGTTTTGGAGGCTGACAATTCTAAAAGATCCAGGGTAGTCTGATATGCTAGCATGTGTGCATGCTCAGTTGCTTCAGTCATGTCTGACTCTTTGCGACCCTATGAACTGTAACCTGCCAGGCTCCTCTGCCCATGGGATTCTCCAGGCAAGAATACTGGAGCGGATTCCCATTCCCTCTTCCAGAGGATCTTTCCCACTCAGGGATCAAATCCACATTTCCTGCGTCTCCTGCATTGCAGGCAGATTCTTTACCTCTGAGCCACCTGGGAAGTCCCTGACATGCTGGAGACCCAGAGAATAGTTGATACTGTAGCTCGAGTCCTAAGACAATGTGACAGTGTATGGGTAGAATTTCCTCTTCTTCAGGGAAGTCAATCTTATTCTTAAGGTTTTCAACTGACTTGATGAGGCCTCCCCTCTGCACATTATGGAAGGTAATCTTTATTACATTCTACTGAATTAAATGTTAATCTTACACAAAAATTATTTTCAGGAACATCCAGTTATGTCTGGCTAAATAATCAGGTACATAGCCTAGCCAAGTTTACACATAAAATTAACCATCACAAGTTCATCACTTGTCTACTTGGCACCTACATGCAACTCTTTAAATCATACTTCATATTCAAATAAATACAATAATAAGATTAAGAGTCTGCTTATTATGACACAACTATCTTCTGTACAACCAAAAGCACACAACCATTTCCCCAGAAGAGGAGGTAAAGTCTTTTTGTGGTGTTCATTCTTTTTCTTGATAACTTGCAATTCAATTATTATAAAGTTAAAAATATTTAAATATTATTATATAAAGACAACTTAGTTATGTTATATAATATATATATTACACACTTTATAATGGGCTTCCATGGTTGATCAGTGTTAAAGAATCCACCTGCAATGTAGGAGAATCCCTGCAATGCAGGAGATGTAACTTTGATCCCTGGGTCAGGAAGATCCTTTGAAAAAGGAAATGACAACCAACTCCAGTATTCTTGCCAGGGAAATCTCGTGGAAAAAGGAGGCTTGCAGGCTACAGTCCATGGGGTCACAAAGTATCAGACTGAATTAGACAGTGTCTGACTTAGTGACTAAACCACCACTCCAACCACCACCACATACATGATAGATTATTTAGTAATTATATGTATTACACACATAAATAATAATAATTATATATATATATATATATATATATATATATATATATAATTAAGGAAATATATACCCATAAAGGAAATATATACCCATTTGAATGCAGAGTTCCAAATAATAGAAAGGAGAGATAACAAAACCTTCTTCAGTGATACACACATAAAGGAAATATATACCCATTTGAATGCAGAGTTCCAAATAATAGAAAGGAGAGATAACAAAACCTTCTTCAATGATCAATACAAAGAAACAGAGGAACAAAATAGAATGGGAGAGACTAGAGATCTCTTTAAGAAAATTAGAGATACCAAGGGAATATTTCATGCAAAGATGGACAGAGTAAAGCAAATAAATGATATGGACCTAACAGAAGCAGAAGATATTAATTAAAAAAGTGGCAATAATACACAGAAGAACTATACAAAAAAGATCTTCATGACCAAGATAATGATGATGATGTGATCACTCAGCTAGAGCCAGACACCATGGAATGTGAAGTCAAGTGGGCCTTAGGAAGCATAACTACAAACAAAGTTAGTGGAGGTGGTGGAATTCCAGTTAAGCTATTTAAAATCCAAAAAATGATGCTGTGAAAGTGCTACACTCAATATGTCAGCAAATTTGGAAAACTCCAGTCCCAGGACTGGAAAAGGTCATTTTTCATTCCAATCCCAAAGAAGGCCAATGCCAAAGATTTTTCAAACTACTGCACAATTGCACTTATCTCACATGCTAGCAAAGTAATGTTCAAAATTCTCGAAGCCAGGCTTCAAAAGTATGTGAACTGTGAACTTTCAAGCTGGTTTTAGCAAAGGGAGAGGAACTAGACATCAAATTGCCAAGATCTGTTGGATCATAGAAAAAGCAAGAGAATTCCAGAAAAGCTTCTACTTCCACCTTATTGATTATTCCCAAGACTTTGATTGTGTTGATCACAACCAATTGTGGAAAATTCTTCAAGAGATGGGAATACCAGACCATCTGACCTGCCTCTTGCAGGTCAGGAAGCAACAGTTAGAACTGGACATGGAACAACAGACTGGTTCCAAATAGGAAAAGGAGTACGTCAAGGCTGTATATTGTCACCCTGCTTATTTAACTTATATGCAGAGTACATCATGAGAAACACTGGGTGCATGAAGCACAAGTGGGAGTCAAGATTGCCAGAAGAAATGTCAATAATCTCAGATATGCAGATGACACCACCCTTATAGCAAAAAGTGAAGAACTAAAGAGCTTCTTGATTAAAGTGAAAGAGGAGAGTGAAAAAGTTGGCTTTTTCTCAATATTCAGCAAACTAAGATCATGGCATCCAATCCCATCTCATGACAAATAGATGGAGAAGCAATGTAAACAGTGACACACTTTATTTTTTGGCTCCAAAATCGCTGCAGATGGTGACTGCAGTCATGAATTAAAAGACACTTGCTTCTTGGAGGAAAAACTATGACCAACCTTGACAGCATATTAAAGAGCAACAAAGTCCAACAAAGGACTATCTAGTCAAAACTATGGTTTTTCCAGTGGTCATGAATGGATGTGAGAGTTGGACTATAAAGAAAGCTGAGTGCTGAAGAATTGATAATTTTGAACTGTGGTGTTAGAGAAGACTTTTGAGTCCCTTGGACAGCAAGGAGATCAAACTGGTCAACCTTTAAGGAAATAAGCCCTGAATATTCATTGGAATGACTGATTCTGAGGCTGAAACCCCAATACTTTGGTCACCTGATGTGAAGAACTGACTAATTTGAAAAGACCCTGATGCTGGGAAAGATTGAAGGCAGGAAGAGAAGGAAATGAAAGGATGAGATGGTTGGATGGCATCACTAACTTGATGGTCAAGAGTTTGAGTAAGCTTTAAGAGAGTCATTTCCTAGACAGGTTGATAAGAAGTCTAGGGGTCCTCAAGGAGAGAGGGGTCTGGAATTCTCAAGGAGGAAGAAAGGACAAAGTCCCCCCCCCCCCCACATCCCTTAGGATTATATAACAATAATGTTTCCTGCTTGGGGACAGTCTCTGGAAAAAACCTTCTGGTTAATCCTGTTACCTTAAAATGTAAATTATGGGAGTAGATCTAGTGAGGTCTTTACAACCTCCAGACATTCTTTTGATTCACTGTAATAACTAATTAGAGAGTGTATAATTTCTTTGCTAACACTAGCAAGGGGGTACTCTTTCTACCCCTTTCTGATGCCTATGTCAGAAGCTTTCTCTATGTCCTTTATACTTTAATAAAATTTTATTACACAAAAGCTCTGAGCGATCAAGCCTCATCTCTGGCCCCAGATTGAATTATTCTCCTTTGGAGGCCAAGAATCCCGGTGTCTTTTCATGGTTCAGTAACACCCTTTCATCTTGAGGGCTCGTTTGGGATTCTTCAGGACAAGGTAAGGATGCTTGGAGCTCTAGTTCTCTCTTCCCCTAGCAAACACGTTTTCTGCTGTACCTTACTAACTCTACGGTGTGCTTGTGTGAATGAATGAAATGCCCTGCGCCAAGCAAGTGAGGAGCCCTGCTCTGTGGTTCCGGGGCAACCTCATATGGCTTATGGCAGAAAACTGTCAGGGGTTTATATCAACCTGCCAATGCCAAGAGGCACCCAAAGTCTCCTTTGGGGAACCCACCAGAAACGGGCAAAGCATGTGGACCTAACTCTCCTTTCTCAGTCAAACTTTTTGGTCTCTTTGACCATTTCATAACTCCTTGGAAATTAGAAAGTGAAAGTGAAGTCACTCAGTCATGTCTGACTCTTTGCAACCCCACAGACTTTAGCCTACCAGGTTCCTCTGTCCAAGGGATTTTCCAGGCAAGAATACTGGAGTGGGTTGCCATTTTCTTTTCCAGGAGATCTTCCCAAATGAGGGATTGAATTCTGGTCTCCTGCCTTGTAGGCAGATGCTTTACCATCTGAGCCACCAGGGAAGCCTGGAAATTAGAAGTACTAACCTAATCTGTCGGATCATAGACTTTTAAGGACGTGTGATCTATGCTGTTACTGTATACTGTTACTTAGATCCCAAGCTTGGATTGGTAGTCAGGAAGTGCCTAGCCTCACTAGACATGGAAACTTTGGAAGTTAGAGCTCTAGCTCCAAGAGCATCTCTGAGGTTAAAGGTTACTCAGATTGGAACTACAGTGGATTTTTTTCCTTTGGTAATACTGGCTCTTAGTGGACCAGAGGAGATTCTTATACTGGTGTGGTGATGCTTAGGAGGCTCCTATACTGGTTTGGTGTCTCTTGGAAGGAACATCTCAGTTTTATGTTTGTATCAGTCTTATTGTGGTCAGGAATATACTCAAAGTCGTGCACAGGCACTCAGGTGATGAGAATGTTTCTCCCCAGAGTCTTAGCCTGGGAGGCATTCCGGAAGGTTACTCTGATTGCACCCCGGGTGGCATCAGAG
This sequence comes from Bos indicus, assembly GCF_029378745.1. Taxonomy (NCBI): domain Eukaryota; kingdom Metazoa; phylum Chordata; class Mammalia; order Artiodactyla; family Bovidae; genus Bos; species Bos indicus. Next base: position 41,016,583 of record NC_091789.1, read on the forward strand.
GCAAGCAAGGTTTTAATAGTAAGGAGCTGGACGTCAGTCAGGGATGCCATCAGGTCTACCTCTGGTGCATCTCCACCCTGTTTCGGAGGTAGAACCAGGAGGGACGAGTATGTCACTTGCGTTGGTAAGGGACAAAGTCCGAAGAGGAAAGAAAAGCTTAGCTGTAAAGTCTGTCTATACCCCCATCTAGACCAGGGAGGAATGCCTCCGGTAGAAAGAGGGCGCTGGTCACTTCTTTTCTCTCTTACAGATCAGATAAGATCAGATAAGTCGATCAGTTGTGTTGGACTCTTTGCGACTCCATGAATCGCAGCTCGCCAGGCCTCCCTGTCCATCACCAACTCCCGGAGTTCACTCAGACTCACGTCCATCGAGTCACTGATGCCATCCAGCCATCTCATCCTTTGTCGTCCCCTTCTCCTCTTGCCCCCAATCCCTCCCAGCATCAGAGTCTTTGCTAATGAGTCAACTCTTCGCATGAGGTGGCCAAAGTACTGCAGTTTCAGCTTTAGCATCATTCCTTCCAAAGAAATCCCAGGGCTGATGTCCTTCAGAATGGACTGGTTGGATCTCCTTGCAGTCCAAGGGACTCTCAAGAGTCTTCCCCAACACTACAGTTCAAAAGCATCAATTCTTCGGCACTCAGCCTTCTTCACAGTCCAACTCTCACATCTATTCATGACCACAGGAAAAACCATAGCCTTGACTAGACGGACCTTTGTTGGCAAAGTAATGTCTCTGCTTTTGAATATGCTATCTAGCTTCGTCATAACTTTCCTTCCAAAGAGTAAGCGTCTTTTAATTTCATGGCTGCAGTCACCATCTGTAGTGAATTTGGAGCCCCCAAAAATAAAGTCTGACACTGTTTCCACTGTTTTCCCATCTATTTCCCATGAAGGGGTGGGACCGGATGCCATGATCTTCGTTTTCTGAATGTTGAGCTTTAAGCCAACTTTTTCACTCTCCACTTTCACTTTCATCAAGAGGCTTTTGAGTTCCTCTTCACTTTCTGCCATAAGGGTGGTGTCATCTGCATATCTGAGGTTATTGATATTTCTCCCGGCAATCTTGATTCCAGCTTGTGTTTCTTCCAGTCCAGCGTTTCTCATGATGTACTCTACATATAAGTTAAATAAACAGGGTGACATTATACAGCCTTAATGAACTCCTTTTCCTATTTGGAACCAGTTTGTTGTTCCATGTCCAGTTCTAACTGTTGCTTCCTGACCTGCATACAAATTTCCCAAGAGGCAGATCAGGTGTTCTGGTATTCCCATCTCTTTCAGAATTTTCCACAGTTTATTGTGATCCACACAGTCAAAGGCTTTGGGATAGTCAATAAAGCAGAAATAGATGTTTTTCTGGAACTTTTGCTTTTTCCATGATCCAGTGGATGTTGGCAATTTGATCTCTGGTTCCTATGCCTTTTCTAAAACCAGCTTGAACATCAGGAAGTTCATGGTTCACATATTGCTGAAGCCCGGCTTGGAGAATTTTGAGCATTTCTTTACTAGCATGTGAGATGAGTGCAATTGTGCAGTAGTTTGAGCATTCTTTGGCATTGCCTTTCTTTGGGATTGGCATGAAAACTGACCTTTTCCAGTCCTGTGGCCACTGCTGAGTTTTCCAAATTTGCTGGCATATTGAGTGTAGCACTTTCACAGCATCATCTTTCAGGATTTGGAATAGCTCAACTGGAATTCCATCACCCCCATTAGCTTTGTTTGTAGTGATGGTTTCTAAGGCCCACTTGATTTCACATTCCAAGATGTCTGGCTCTAGGTCAGTGATCACACCATCGTGATTATTTGGGTCGTGAAGATCTTTTTTGTACAGTTCTTCTGTGTATTCTTGCCATCTCTTCTTAATATCTTCTGCTTTTGTTAGGTCCATACCATTTCTGTCGTTTATCGAGCTCATCTTTGCATGAAATGTTCCTTTGGTATCTCTGATTTTCTTGAAGAGATCCCTAGTCTTTCCCATTCTGTTGTTTTCCTCTATTTCTTTGCATTGATCACTGCAGAAGGCTTTCTTATCTCTTCTTGCTATTCTTTGGAACTCTGCATTCAGATGTTTATATCTTTCTTTTTCTCCTTTGCTTTTTGCTTCTCTTCATTTCACAGCTATTTGTAAGGCCTCCCCAGACAGCCATTTTGCTTTTTTGCATTTCTTTTCTATGGGAATGGTCTTGATCCCTGTCTCCTGTACAATGTCATGAACCTCATTCCATAGTTCATCAGACACTCTATCTATCAGATCTAGGCCCTTAAATCTATTTCTCACTTCCACTGTATAATCATAAGGGATTTGATTTAGGTCATACCTGAATGGTCTAGTGGTTTTCCCTACTTTCAAGTTAAGTCTGAATTTGGCAATAAGGAGTTCATGGTCTGAGCCACAGTCAGCTCCTGGTCCTGTTTTTGCTGACTGTATAGAGCTTCTCCCTCTTTGGCTGCAAAGAATATAATGAATCTGATTTTGGTGTTGACCATCTGGTGATGTCCATGTGTAGAGTCTTCTCTTGTGTTGTTGGAAGAGGGTGTTTGCTATGACCAGTGCATTTTCTTGGCAAAACTCTATCAGTCTTTGCCCTGCTTCATTTTGTATTCCAAGGCCAAATTTGCCTGTTACTCCAGGTGTTTCTTGACTTCCTACTTTTGCATTCCAGTCCCCTATAATGAAAAGGACATCTTTTTTGGGTGTTAGTTCTAAAAGGTCTTGTAGGTCTTCATAGAACTGTTCAACTTCAGCTTCATCAGCGTTACTGGTTGGGGCATAGGCTTGGATTACTGTGATATTGAATGGTTTGCCTTGGAAACGAACAGAGATCATTCTGTCATTTTTGAGACTGCATCCAAGTACTGCATTTCGGACTCTTTTGTTGACCATCATGGCCACTCCATTTCTTCTGAGGGATTCCTGCCCACAGTAGTAGATATAACGGTCATCTGAGTTAAATTCACCCATTCCAGTCCATTTCAGTTCGCTGATTACTAGAATGTCGACATTCACTCTTGCCATCTCTTGTTTGACCACTTCCAATTTGCCTTGATTCATGGAGCTGACATTCCAGGTTCCTATGCAATATTGCTCTTTACAGCATCGGACCTTGCTTCTATCCCCAGTCACAGCCACAGCTGGGTATTGTTTTTGCTTTGGCTCCATCCCTTCATTCTTTCTGGAGTTATTTCTCCATTGATCTCCAGTAGCATACTGGGCACCTATTGACCTGGGGACTTTCTGTTTCAGTATCCTATCATTTTGCCTTTTCAAACTGTTCATGGGGTTCTCAAGGCAAGAATACTGAAGTGGTTTGCCATTCCCTTCTCCAGTGGACCACATTCTGTCAAATCTCTCCACCATGACCCGCCCGTCTTGGGTTGCCCCACGGGCATGGCTTAGTTTCATTGAGTTAGACAAGGCTGTGGTCCTAGTGTGATTAGATTGACTAGTTTTCTGTGAGCATGGTTTCAGTGTGTCTGCCCTCTGATGCCCTCTTGCAACACCTACCATCTTACTTGGGTTTCTCTTACCTTGGACATGGGATATCTTATCACGGCTGCTCCAGCAAAGTGCAGCCATTGCTCCTTACCTTGGACAAGGGTTATCTCCTCACCGCCGTCTTTCCTGACCTTCAACGTGGATAGCTCCTCTAGATGGGAGCTAACAATTTCAGCCTCACTCCTTTGAACTGTACCCTGAAAAACTGGGATAGATTTGATCCCCAGGGCTTAAAGAAGACACACCTGGTCTTCCCATGTGATACTGCATGGCCGGGGTACCCACTGGAGGACAGTGAATGGTGGCCAGTTGGAGCATCTCTTAAGTACAATACTGTTTTACAATTAGACCGGTTCTGTAGAAAACAAGGAAAATGGGTAGGAGTAGTATATGTGTTGCCTTTTTTCTCTCCACAAAATACGCCAGACTTATTTCCTAAGGGTATAGATTTGGGTGTGACTCCCTCAGCTCACGCCTATCCTCCTACTTTGCTAGATGAGATGAAGGACAGGAGACAAAGAGATAAAGAAAAGCAGCTTTGTCTAATCTGTCCCTGGGATCATATACACAGAGCAGCCAGAGAGACTGAGGAACAGCCACACAAGCTTTTGCCTCTTCATGAAGCACTCTCTGGGAGAAATAATCAGTCTATGAGAGTTAATAAGCCTTTTTATTATCTAGAAATACAAAAGAAAAAATCAAGGTGGATCTGGGAGACTATTTAGAGGACCCAGAAAAATATATTAGAGCTTTTAAAGGTGTTACTCTGCTTTATGACCTTACTTGGAAAGATGTGATGTATATCTTGGGACAAATGCTGACCTCTGACTCAAAGACTCAAGTTTTGGGAAAAGTAGTTGCTTATTAAGATAAATGGTTTGGTAATGAAGCAGAAGAGAAGAGGGAGGACAAGATAACTGCCCTCCCCACTGGGAATCAGGCAGTCCTAACTACAGAACCAGACTGGGACTACAACACAGCTAAAGGAAGATGGGATCAGAGTCCTTTTGTCAGATGTATTCTTGAAGGACTCAGGTAGGTGCGTTCTAACCCTTTAAACTATGGCAAAGTGGCAAACAGAACAGGAGGAGAAGGAAGCTCCTGGTAAATTCCTAGATAGACTGAGAGAAGCCCTTCGCAGATTCACTGAGATTGATCTTGAAAGTGAAGAGGGAAAAGTGATCTTAAAGGATAGATTCCTCATTCAGCCGGCTCCAGATATCTGCTGTAAGCTATTAAAATGGGCATATGGACCAAATCAGTCTTTACATACCCTGTTACAACTGGCTCAGATAGTCTATTATGGTAGGGAATATGAGGAAAAGAAAGAAAGGCAGAAAAGGACAAAGAAACAGGTGGAAGCCCTCACAATGGCTATGAAAACCATTCTTAAACAGCCTGAGAAAAATGCCCAGAGGGTCCCAGGTGAAAATGGATGGGCTTGCTATTACTGTGGAAAGGCGGGGGGGCATCTGAAGCAGGATTGCCCTCAGGCATCTTAGCTGCCCCCAGCTCCATGTCCGGACTGCAAAAGACCACACTGGCAGAGAGACTGCCCCCAGAGGGATAGGTTTCAGGGGTCTGACTCTCAAGACAATCAGGACTGAAGGTGCCCGGGGGTCCCCACACAAGCTCCTGTCCTAATTACACCTGAGGAACCCTGGGTATTAATAACTGTGGGGGGCCAATCCATCAATTTCCTTTTAGATACTGGGGCAACTTACTCCGTGCTTACTGAAACCCCTTGGCCCACTTACTTCCTGATCCGCTTCTGTAATGGGACTGTCTGGACGAGCCAAAACGTATTACTTCAGTGTTTCTGTCAGTTGTGACTGGGATTCGGTGCTATTTTCACACAAGTTTCTGATTGTGCCAGAGCTTCCCTCACTCCTTTTGGGGAGGGATATACTGAGCAAGGTCCGTGCCTCTGTTTTCATGAATATAGAGCCTTCCCTTTCTCTCCCTTTAATTGAACAAAATGTAAATCCTAGAGCAGGGGCTGATGGAAAATCTGTGGGTCGAGCACAAAATGCTATTCCTGTAGTTGTCAAGCTCAAAGACCCGCACTTATTTCCACATAAGAAGCAGTATCCACTGAAACCTGAGGTTAAGGAAGGGTCAAAACCCATCATCAAAAATTTAAAGGAGCAGGGACTGTTAATTCCCTGTAACAGCCCATGCAACACTCCTATTTTGGGTGTAAAGAAATCAAATGGTAAATGGAGACTAGTTCAAGATTTACAAATAATAAATGAAGCTGTAGTTCCTTCACACCCTGTGGTGTCTAATTTTTATTGTCTGAAATTCCTGAATGAGCCAAATATTTCTCAGTGATTGATTTGAAAGATGACTTTTATTCGGTGCCTTTGGCAGAGGAAAGTGAATTTCTGTTTGCCTTTGAGGACCCTACGCAGAGAGCTACTCAGTTAACCTGGACAGTTTAGTCCCAGGGATTTCATGACAGTCCTCACTTATTTGGACAAAGTTTGTCACGGGATCTGCAAAAGTTTAATAGCGCCAAAGCAGTGGTGTTACAATATGTAGATGATATTTTGCTCTGTGCTGAGACAGAGGAAGCTTATTCGTGAGCCTCAGAAGATTTCTTAAACTGTCTGGCAGGCTGCAGTTACAAGGCATCAAGAGAAAAGGCTCAGCTTTGTAAAAAATCTGTTAGATATCTGGGCCTAATCATATCAGAAGGGACTAGGGCCATAGGCCCCGAGAGAATTAAACCTATACTAAATCATCCCCTACCTATGACTTTAAGACAATTGAGAGGATTTTTGGGAATCACAGGCTACTGTCGCATTTGGATTCCGATGTATGGGGAACTTTCCTGGCCTTTATATAAACTTATAGCTAAAACTCAGCAGGCCCAACATGACAAACTGGTTTGGTCTCCAAATACTCAAAAGGCTTTTAAGGTTCTGCCCTCCTGCAAGCTCCTGCTCTGAGCTTGCCCACAGGGTCAGAATTTAATTTGTTTGTCACTGAAAGAAAAGGTGTGGCCTTGGGAGTTTGACACAACCCCAAGGGCCTCACCAGCAACCCTTGCTTATCTAAGCAGAGAATTGGATGTAATTTCACGTGGGTGGCCCCACTGCCTAAGAGTAATTAGGGCAGTGGCTTTATTAGTGCCTGAAGCTTTAAAAATAATTAATGGATGAAACGTTACTGTACTGACTTATCATGATGTGAGTGGAATCTTAAACTCTAAGGTTAATATTTGGATGACAGACAGTAGGCTTCTTAAATATCAGTCATTGTTGTTAGAAGGACCAGTAACTAAGCTTAAAGTCTGTGGAAATTTAAATCCTGCCACTTTCCTTCCTGAAAAGGAAAATGAAACACTTGATCACGATTATTCCCAATTCCTAACTTTAAACTATGCATCTCGGGAAGATATAATGGATACTCCATTAGACAATCTTGGCATGGAAATATTTACTGATGGCAGTTCTTTTGTTCGGGATGGAAAGTGTAAAGCAGGTTACGCTGTGGTGACTGCTGAACATATTTTAGAAGCAAGGTCTCTCCCCCAGGGAACTAGTGCTCAGTTAGTGTAGCTTGTGACTCTGACCCAAGTTCTAGAGTTAAGCAAAGGGCAGCGGGTAAATATCTACACTGATTCTAGGTATGCTTATTTGACTTTACATGCTCTTGCTGTAATATGGAAAGAGAGACAGTTTAAAACAGCAACAGGAGAACCTACTGAGCATTTCAGAGAGATTGAGAGACTTTTACCTGCTATATATTATCCTAAAGAAATAGCTGTTATGCATTGCAAAGGACACAACAGGGGTGGGAGTAAAGTAGCTGAAGATAATCAGCTGGCTGACTGCCAAGCCAGAAAAGTGGCACTTTATGAAACTCCTTCACTACAGACGCCTTTGATCTGGACAAGTCCTGTGGAACAAGAAAAACCACAATATACTGAGGAAGAATTAAAAAGATATTTTAAAAAGGAGGGACTGTCCCCCTTTAAATGTATTTATGGAAAGCCTTTCTTATGCACACTGTTATAGACCCTGAAGCCTTGGAATTAACTAGTAAGGTAACTCAGCTCTCAGCTTTTCAATAGGGATTAACAGAACTCCGGGAGACGACTCCTGATCCAGCCTCTGAGTCAAGCAAGCCTCTATTTCAACCAGGAACCAAGGTCCTCATAAAAACACTGGGGCCTGGGGGCCCATCATTTGACCCCTCTGGGAAGGCCCTTACCTGGTTATTCTTTCTTCTCCCACAGCTGTCAAGGTGCCAGGAATTGATTCATGGGTATATCACACTCGAGTTAAGAGGTGGCACCCTGACCAGAACTAAGTTAGTTCATTTTATGTCTTTACTTTCTGTGCTCTGACTTTGTACTTTTCAGACGGGCCTGATAATCTATGTGAGCCTATTTCTGCTGACTCCAAAAATCCTGAGTCTACCATTTGATCCTCAAGACAATGCCTTCTTGTCCTGGGCTCACTCCTACACAGCATTTCACAATCAGTCTAACTGCTGGGTCTGTAGAGCACTCCCCTCTTCATCAGTGGAAGGCTTCCCATGGTAGACATCTCTACTTTGAGGAAAAGACTTTCTCCAAGTCTGCAAATACCTTCAACAACAATCGCATGTGATGCCTCTTCTTCATTCGATGACATCTAACACCCTTAAGATGGACTGATGTAACTATGGACATAATGTGACTTTTCATTTTGATTTTAACTTGGTTTAATGACTATTTTGCTTTAAGTCTGTAACTGTATAATGGGGTTTTCTAACCGTCTAAAAGCTTTTAAGTTACAAATGGTTGTCCAAGCTCCTACAAGTGCCACAGCCTCCTGCAACTATTACTTGGGGACCCTGGATCAGAGACCTTCAATATGAGGGTTAGGGGAATATGTTGCCTTAACAATTTAGGGACCATGCGCCTAAACAGAAGGAAGTAGTTACAGAACGAAAATGACACCCCTTTCCCTTGGCAACATAATTCTCCTTAAAAAAAGGGGGGGTGAGAGAGTCATTTCCTAGACAGGTTGATAAGAAGTCTAGGGGTCCCCAAGGAGAGAGGGGTCTGGAATTTTCAAGGAAGAAGAAAGGACAAACTTTTTTTCCCCCCTCTACATTCCTTAGGATCATATAACAATAATGTATCCTGTTTGAGGACAATCTCTGGAAAAAACCTTCTGGTTAATCCTGTTACCTTAAAATGTAAATTATTGGAGTAGATCTAGTGAGGTCTTTACAACCTCCAGACATTCTTTTGATTCACTGTAATAACTAATTAGAGAGTGTATAATTTCTTTGCTAACACTAGCAAGGGGGTACTCTTTCTACCCCTTTCTGATGCCTATGTCAGAAGCTTTCTCTATCTCCTTTATAATTTAATAAAATTTTATTACACAAAAGCTCTGAGTGATCAAGCCTCATCTCTGGCCCTGGATTGAATTATTCTCTGGAGGCCAAGAATCCTGGTGTATTTTCGTGGTTCAGCAACAACCTTTCAGCTTCGGGAGTTGGTGATGGATAGGGAAGCCTGTCTTGTTGCAGTCCATGGGGTCACAAAGTTTCAGACATGAGTGAGTGACTGAACTGACTAACTGACACACATAAATATGTTTATTTAAAAACAAACAAACAACAACAACAAAAACAGTTTCTCAACAAAATAGGTTTCATTTTCATAACCAGTTATGTAATCATGGGAGGTATGTAAAACTGCCTTTGTGCACTACCTATTCTATATTCTTTTGCCCTCAGTAAGCACTTCACTTGGTCATGGCTCTTTACCTAATGGGGTTACTAAAATCTTCATTTCTTTATGGCAAAGTCGTAATTACTATGCCTTACAATTTTCCAATGATTTTAATCACAGGTTATGGTAATACTGAGACACATTAAGGGATATCCTTTATTCCAGACACTATTCCCATTGTAGAGTAGCAGTACATTCCCCACTGGAAATCAAAATCAATTTCCCTAGTCACCATAATAATTATACACTTTTTCCTTCTGACTCAGAGGTCTGAGGAGCCCAAAGTGGCCAGATGGCAGTCTTAAATTTCAATTCACTGGACTCATTATTGTTTCTCCTGCTAGGACCATTCTTTCTTTGACAATAAGACCTTTAGAATAGTTTAGCATAATGTTGGGGACTAATGAACTCCCATTTTCACTTCTGAATTCCTGGGCTCCTAATACTGGCTATGTGAGAAATAACACCATATATTGGATACTAATTCAGAGCATAAACAACTTCTTGAAGAAGCTCTGCAATGCATTGCCACTTAGATATCACTGCAACTGGATTTTCAAAAGGCCATTCCACTGTCCGATCAAGCCATTCCTTTAGGATGATGGCAAACTTGGTAAGACAAGTGAATTCTATAAAAATCGCTCCATTGCACACTTTGTTTTATGTGATATGCATTCTTTTATCAGAAGTAATGCCTGTGGAATAGCATGATGGTGGATAAGGTCATGGGCTTCCCAGGTAGCTCAGTGATAAAGAATCTGCCTGTCAATGCAGGAGACTCAGGAGACACAGGTCAGATCCTTGGGTCAGGAAGATCCCCTAGAGGAGGAAATGGCAATACACTCGCAAGTATTCTTGGCAGGATAATCTCATGAACAGAGGAGCCTAGTGAGCTACAGTGCATGGGGTTGCAAAGAGTCAAACACAACTGATCAGCTGAGCACACATGCACAGATAAGGTCATATACAAGTGCACTGATAGTAGTTTTGGCAGAAACATTACCTTCATGGAAGCAAAACTAAATCCAGTGTAAATATCTATTCCAGTAAGAAAAAAACACTACTCCTTTTATTATGGAAGAGGTTCAATTTAATAAATCTGTAACCAGATAGCATATTAACCTAGGAATGGTTCTATAATTAAAGGTTCAGTGTAGGTCCCTGTTGCTAGTAGATAAGCATTCAAAAGTGGCCGTAGTTAGGTCAGCCTTGGTGAGTGGAAGTCCATGTTGCTCAACTGAGGCATAACTTTTATCCAAATCACCATGGACACTTTGTTCATGATATCATTGGATGATAACAAGGGTGGTTGAGGAAAGAGGCTGACTGGTATTACAGAACCAGTCATGCTATCCACTTGATTATTAAAACCCTCTTCTTCTGAGGTCACTATTTGTTAAATATTCAAATGTAATATAAATACCTTCACACTTTCTGTCCATTCAGAAAAATATATCCATATATCTTTTTCCAGACACCCTTCTCACCAATATTCCCATCATGTCCATTGCATAATCAACAACCATCCACAGAAACCACTGGTCACAGAGCTTGAATCAATATGTAATTGCATATCTTATCATTTATCCTTCCAAGCGCAATAAACAACTAAGTACATTGCTTGAAGTTCTGCCCATTGGGAGGGTATCCTTTCACCACTCTCTATCTCAGGGATGTCCAGAAAAACACTGTAGTATTGTATAGATTTGCACTTTCAGGTTGCACCTGCCTATAATGCAGAATCATTTATAAACTAGGCCTGAGATTTTGACTGTTCAGTGAATTAATTGTAGTAAACTCTCTGTGAGGCCACAGGCATAATCTAGGAAATATAATATAGTATTATCTTAATATCTTAATATAGTATAAAGATAATATATCATGGCTGGGGAAGATGAACATCTGGACTACTACTTTAAATAACTTTCGTGTGCCTTCAGAGCCCACCTAAGCACAATATCATGTATACCACATCCATTTTATTACATAATGTTGCAATACATACCCAATGTTACATGTGGGTTAGATAACATCTACTCTATTGTAGGTATCACAGGTAGCATGATAGCTAGGAAAAGTTGTAGCTTGTGGTTCTATCTTTACTATTGCCCAGTAACAAGCTAAAAGCTGTTTCTCAAAAGGAAAGTGGTTCCCCTCAGAGGATGAGCTTTGGTCTAAAATCTTATGGTATTGTGCCTCATACCTTAAAGTATTTATCTATAGGCCAAACTATAGGCGGGAACATAGACCCACCCACCAGCAGAAAACTAAATTAAAGATTTACTGACCATGGCATTGCCCACCAGAGAAAGACCCAGTTTTCCCATAGCCAGTCCTTCCCATCAGGAAGCTTATTAAAGTCTCTTATCCTCATCAATCAGAAGGCAGAGAGAATGAAAACCACAATAACAGGAAACTAACCAAAATGATCTCATGGATCACAGATTTGTGTAAGTTAATGAAACTATGAGCCTGCCAGGTAAGGGCCACCGAAGGCAGATGGGTCATGGTGGAGAGTTCTGACAAAATGTAGTCCACTCCAGAGTGGAATGACAAACCACTTCAGTGATCTTGCCCTGAGAATCTCATGAACAGTATGAAAAGACAAAAAGATATGACACTGAAAGATGAATCCCCCAGGTCAGTAGGTGTCCAATATGCTACTGGAGAAGAGCAGAGAAATAGCTAGAGAAGGAATGAAGAGGCCGAGCCAAAGGAGAAATGACACCCAATTGTGGGTGTGAAAGTAAAGTCTGATGCTGTAAAGAACACTATTGCATAAGAGCCTGGGATATTAGGTCAACAAATCAAGGTAAATTCAAAGTGGCCAATCTCGAGATGGCAAGAGTGAACATCAACATTTTAGGAATCAGTGAACTAAAATGGAAGCGACAGGGAGAATTTAATTCAGATGAAAATTATGTCTACTACTGTGAGCAAGAATCCTTTAGAATAAAAGGATTGTTGTAGTCAACAAAAGAGTTCAAAATGCAGTACTTGGGTGCAATCTCAAAAATGATGAAATTATTTCTGGTTTCTTCCAAGGCAAACTATTCAATATCACAATAATCCAAGTCTATGCCACCATCACTAACGCTGAAGAAGCTGAAGTTGAACAATTCTATGAAGACCTACAATACCTTCTATAACTAATACGAAAAAAAAAAAGATGTCCTTTTCATCATAGGGGACTGGAATGCAAAAATAGGAAGTCAAGAGATACCTGGAGTAACAGGCAAGATTGGCCTTGGAGTACAAAATGAAGCCGGGCAAAGGCTAACAGAGTTTTGCCAATGAATGCACTGGTCATGGAAAACACCCTCATTCAACAATACAAGAGATGATTCTACACATGGACATCACCAGATGGTCAATAGCAAAAACAGATTGATAGTAATATTTGCAGCCAAAGCTTGAGAAGCTCTATACAGTCAGCAGAAACAAGACCGGGAGCTGACTGTGGCTCAGATCATGAACTCCTTATTGCAAAATTCAGACTTCAATTGAAAGAAGAAGGTAAACCACTGGGGCATTCAAATATGACCTAAAACAAAACGTTTATGATTATACACTGGAATTGACAAACAGATTCAACGGATTATATCTGTTAGAGTGACTGAAAAACTATGGATGGAGGTTTGTAACATTGTATAGGAAATTGTGATGAAAGACATCCCCAAGGAGAAGAAGGCAAAATGGATGTTGGAGGAGGCCTTACAAATACCTGAGAAAAGAAGAGAAGCAAAAGGCAAAGGAGAAAAGGAAAGATATACCCATCTGAATGCAGAGTTCCAAAGAATAGGAAGGAGAGATAAAAACGTTTTTTAAAGAGAACAATGAGTAGAAACAGAGGAAAACAATAGAATAGTAAAGATTAGAGATCTCTTTAAGAAAATTAGAGATACAAAGGGAACATTTCATGCAAACATGGACACAGTAAAGCACAGAAAAAGTATGGATATAACAGAAGCAAGAAGATATTAAGAAGAGGTGGCAAGAATACAAAGAAGAACTGTACAAAAGAAGCCTTAATGACCCAGATAACCACGATGGTGTGATCATTCATCTAGAGACAGACATCTTGGAGTATGAGGTCAAGTGGGCCTTAGGAAGAATTACTACAAACAAGGCTAGTGGAGGTGATGGAATTCCAGTTGAGCTATTTAAATTGTGAAAGATGATGCTGTTAAAGTGCTGCACTCAATATGCCAGCAAATTTGGAAAACTCAGCAGTGGCCACAGGACTGGAAAAGGTCAGTTTTCATTCCAATTCCAAAGAAGGACAATGCCAAAGAATGCTCAAACTACTGCACAGTTGCATTCATCTCACACGTTAGTAAAGTAATGCTCAAAATTCTCCAAGCCAGGTTTCAGCAATATGTGAACCTTGAACTTCCAGATGTTCAAGCTGGTTTTAGAAAAGGCAGAGGAACCAGAGATCAAATTGCCAACATCCACTGGATCATCGAAAAAGCAAAAGAGTTCCAGAAAAAAAACATCTATTTCTGCTTTATTGACTATGCCAAAGCCTTTGACTGTGGATCACAATAAACTGTGGAAAATTCTGAAAGAGATGGGAATACCAGACCACCTGACCTGCCTCTTGAGAAACCTGTATGCAGCTCAGGAAGCACCAGGTAGAACTGGACATGGAACAACAGACTGGTTCCAAATAGGAAAAGGAGTATGTCAAGGCTGTATATTGTCACCCTGCTTATTTAAATTATATGCAGAGTACATCATGAGAAACACTGGGCTGGAAGAAGCACAAGCTGGAATCAAGATTGCTGGGAGAAATATCAATAACCTCAGATATGCAGATGACACCACCCTTATAGCAGAAAGTGAAGAGGAACTAAAAAGCCACTTGATGAAAGTGAAAGAGGAGAGTGAAAAAGTTGGCTTAAAGCTCAACATTCAGAAAACGAAGATCATGGCATCCGGTCCCATCACTTCATGGGAAATAGATGGGGAAACAGTGGAAACAGTGTCAGACTATATTTTTTGGGCTCCAAAAACCCTGCAGATGGTGACTGCAGCCATGAAATTAAAAAACGCTTACTCCTTGGAAGGAAAGTTATGACCAATCTAGATAGCATATTAAAAAGAAGAGATTACTTTGCCAATAAAGGTCCATCTAGTCAAGGCTATGGTTTTTCCAGTGGTCATGAATAGATGTGAGAGTTGGACTGTGAAGAAAGCTGAATGCCAAATAATTGATGCTTTTGAACTGTGGTGTGGGAGAAGACTCTTGAGAGTCCCTTGGATCTCAAGAAGATCCAACCAGTCCATCCAGTCCTGGGTGTTCATTGGAAGGACTGATGCTAAAGCTGAAATCCAGTACTTTGGCCACCTCATGTGAAGAGTTGACTCATTGGAAAAGACGATGATGCTGGGAGGGATTGATGGCAGGAGGAGAAGGGGACCACAGAGGATGAGATGGCTGGGTGGCATCACCGACTCGATGGACATGAGTTTGTGTAAACTCCAGTAGTTGGTGATGGAGAGGGAGGCCTGTCGTGCTGCAATTCATGGGGGGGAAAAGAGTTGGACACGACTGAGCGGCTGAACTGAGCTGATAGTTTCCTTCATTATGTAAAAGCGTTTAACTTTAATTAGGTCCCATTTGCTTATTTTTGTTTTATTTCCATTACTCTAGGAGGTGAGTCACAGAGGATATTACTGTGATTTAATTCAGAAAGTGTAATTCTTATGTTTTCTCAAAGAGTATTGCAGTTTGTGGTCTTACATTTAGGTCTTCAATCCATTTTGAATTTCTTTGTGATGGTGTTAGAAAGTGTTCTACTGTCATTCTTTTACACATAGTTGACCAGTTTTCCTAGCACCACTTATTGGAAAAACTCCTTTCTTGGTTGTATATCTTTTCCTTTCTTTGTAAAAGATAAGGTGTCCATAGGTTTGTGGATATACCTCTGTGTTTTCTATTTTGTTCCATTGATTTATATTTTTGGCTTTGTGCCAGTACTGTACTGTCTTGATGACTGTAGCTTTGTTGTATAACCTGAAGTCAAGAAGGTTGTTTAATTCAGTTCCATTCATTTTTCTCAAGATTGCTTTGGATATTTAGGGTCATTTTCATTTCCATACAAATTATGAAATTATTTTTTCTATTTCTGTGCAAAATACCATTGGTAGTTTGGTAGGAATTGCATTGAATCTATACATAGCTTTGGATAGTATAGTCATTTTCACTATATTGATTCTTTCAATTCAAGAACATGAGTGGTTTATTTTCCCTTCTATTTGTGCCATCTTTGATTTATTTCATCAGTGTTTTATAATTTTCTGTATATAGGTCTTTTGTCTCTTTAGGCAAATAGAAGCAATCCCATTCACCATTGCAACAAAAAGAATAAAATATTTATTCTATTATTTTTGCTGGAATGGTGAATAGTATTGCTTCTTTAAGTTTTCTTTCTGATATATCATTGTTAGTTCATAGGAATGAAAGATATTTCTGTGTATTAATTTTATATCCTGTGAATTTCCTATATTCATTGATTAGCTTTAGTGATCTTCTGGTGGCATCTTTAGGGTTTTCTATGTAGAGAATTATGTCATTTGCAAACAGTGAGGGTTTTACTTCTTCTTTTCCAATCTGGATTCCTTTTATATCTTTTTCTTTTCTGATTGCTGTGGCTAAGACTTCCAAAAGTATGTTGGCTAGCAGTGGTGACAGTAGGCACCCTTGTCTTATTCCTGATTTTAGAGAAAATATTTTCAATTTTTTGCCATTGAGGATAATGTTTGTTGTGGGTTTGTTGTATATGGCTTTTATTATGTTGAGTTATGTTCCTTCTATGCCTACTTTCTGGAGTTTTTCTTTTATCATAAATGGGTGTCGAGTTTTGTGAAAGACTATCACATGGTTTTCTCTTTCAATTTTTAAATATGGTATATCACGTTGATTGATTTGTGAGTATTGAAGAATCCTTGCATCACTGGATTAAAGCCCACTTGATCATGATGTCTGATCTTTTTAATATGCTGTTGGATTCTGTTTGCTAGAATTTTGTTGAGGATATTTGCATATATATTCACCAGTGATATTGGCCTGTAGTTTTCTTTTTTTGTGGCAGCTTTGCCTTTGTTACCAGGTTGATGGTGGTCTTGTAGAATTTGGGAGTTTTCCTTCCTCTGCAATTTTTCTGGAAGAGTTTGCATAGGATAGGTGTTAGCTCTTATTTAAATTCTTTGTAGAATTCACTTGTGAACCCATCTGGTCTTGGGCTTTTTTTCTTTAGAAGATTTTTAATTACAGTTTTGATTTCTTGCTGCTTATTGGTCTGTTCAAATTTTTTATTTCTTTCAGTTTCAGTTTTGGAAGGTTGTGCTTTTCAAAGAATTTGTCCATTTCTTCCACTTTGTCCAGTTTATTGACATACAGATACTCATAGTAGTCTCTTATGATCCTTTGTATTTATCTGTTGTCTGTTGTGATTTCTCCATTTTCATTTCTGATTTTATTGATTTGAGTCTTCTCCCTTTTTTTCTTAATAAGTCTAGCCAACTGTCTATTTTGTTTATCTTCTCAAAGAACAACTTTTTAGTTTTATTGATCTTGTTATTGTCTTTTTCATTCCTTTTTCGTTTATTTCTGCTCTGATTTTTATTATTTCTTTCCTTCTACTAACTTTGTTTTTGTTGTTGTTGTTGTTGTTCTTCTTCTTTTTCTAGTTGATTTAGGTGTAAATTTAGGCTGTTTATTTGATATTTCTCTTGTTCCTTGAGATATACTTGTATTACTATGAACTCCTCTTTCATCATTGCTTTTACTGAATCCCATAGCTTTGGGGTTGCTCTGTTTTCATTATCAGTTTTTTCTATGCATATATAGATTTCCTTTTTTATTTCTTCAGTGAACTGCTGGTTATTCAGAAGAATATTGTTTAGCCTTCATGTATTTGTGGGGTTTTCTAATACTTTTTTCCCCCTGTAGTTCATATCTAATCTTACTGCATTGTAATCAGAAAAGATGCTTGAAATAATATCAATTAAAAAAAAAATTTACCAGTGTTATTTCTGTGGCCCAGAATGTGATCTATACTGGAGAGTGTTCCTTGTGCGCTTGAGAAAAAGCTGAAATACATTGTTTTTGGGTGAAAAGAAAAGCAGGAAAAAGAAACAAGAAAGAACGACACAGGGAGACCAAGCTTTGAGCAAGGCCTGTAGGTTTATTTTCAAAGGGAGCTTATATACCTTAAGTTGTGCATAGAGGATAATAGGGGGTGTGAAATCATGCAAAGTCAGCAGTCTTTGATCCTTATCAAGACCAGGCTTTCTTTTCTGCAAACTTATCTTATATATATGGTTTAGGTGATTTACATCATCTTCTGGCCAGAAAGCCTATTAACATTTTATGACTCTGATAAAGGTTTGTCAACCATAAGACTTATTTTCTCTAAGAGTAATTATTTTAAAGTTTGGCGCCATCCTCCAAAGATGTTATATAAAGTTGCATTCCTATAGGGCAGAGGTGCAGTGGGTTTACAACAAGGAAAGAATTTATTACCTTAAGGGTCTAAAGTTGTTAGCACCAAGGCCACTACTTATTTTTTCTATGTACCAACTATATTGATTAATACACTTCCAAGGATACAATACAGGGGATGTGGAAACTTGGTAGCAAGCACTGGCTCAACAATGAAATCTTCTACTAGTTCTAACAATTTCTAACTCTCTGAGAGGCTCTATACTATTTGAATATCTTAAGCTTCCCATGCCTCTCGCGGTTGGGAGACTATAAACAATCGTATGCATAGCTGTAGGAGTCCGGATAAACCTGTCAGGCAAGTTAGAGAGCCATCTGAGGGGTTTGGATTGAAACACTCCTATTATGCCCAGGAGGCTAAATAGCTAGAGCTCTAAGTTGATTTCCTTCGGAGAAAAGGTGGCTGGGGATAGCCCCCCATGACTGACAGAAGAGTTGGTGAAAGTCATGAAGCAGTAAAACAGACAGACTCTGGTTTGGGGGTAGACATTCAGGCAGGCCCAGAGGGGCACCCCTCGAGTTCTGGCTCGCCTTGCCCACCAGAACTCTCCCACATGACCTTGTCATGGGTGGGGACTCCCATGCTGGCTCCTGGCACTTCTCCAGGGGATCTTCCCAACCCAGGGATTGAACCCAGGTCTCCCGCATTGTAGGCAGATGCTTTACCATCTGCGCCACCAAGGAAGTCCTCAGTATAATTCTAGCACTGGGTATCTATCTCTAAAGCCCTGTATTACACATGCACACTTGTACATATTTTAAACAAGGTAAAGCTGATTTAAAATCTCTATGTAGCACTGAAGACTTTGGAATTTATAATATCCTTTCAAAATCTATATGAAAGACTTTCATCCTTTGACTAAGTACATATATTCTCAGTCACTCAGTCGTGTCTGACTCTTTGCGATTCCATAGACTGTAGCCCACCAGGCTCCTCTGCCCATGGAATTTTCCAGGCATGAATACTGGAGTGAGTTGGTATTTCAATACTCCATGGGATCTTCCCCACCCAGGGGAAGATCTCTCTCTTGCATCTCCTGAATTGGTAGATGGATTCTTTACCACAAGCGCCACCAGGGAACCCCACATACATATTTAGGAAAATGTTCTGTAGGTTGACTCAAGTAATGATTCTTGTATTTACTAAGCAGCTGTCAACTTACTTTGCTAGCTGAAACATTTGTATTGCTGTTTTAAGCTAAATGACAGCTTTGGTCCAATTGAGAACTAATTTGTGACTTCATTTTTTAATTCAGCAGTTCAAATTGATACAAATTTCACGTGGAAATTTTATTGTATTACCCTATTAGTACATTTTACACCATTCTGATCTGTTTTTCTCTATCATTTTTGGAGAAATATATTACTTAAGAAATATGCTATAGGAAGATACTTCCTCCTTTTTTCCCCTTCCTTATTCACAGAAATCTTCTATTAGAAGAACATATTCTTATAATTCCTACTATTAAGTGATTCATGCTTTTATTTTAATTATTAGATGGAAAATGACACATTCCAAGTTGTAACAATTGCAATAAAAACGGGTGAATTGATACAATATTTTTTACATGAATGGACAGACTACAAAAGAAGAGCAAAAAAAAAAAAAAAAAAGAAAAAAGAAAGGAAAAAAGAAAGCAGACTAAGAAGCTGTTGTGAGTATACAGAACTAATTAAGAGACTAAAGAGCAACATTTTGAATTGCAGCTTGTTTGAATATTGAATCAATTATGAGAGGTAAATAGCATTGACGAGACTTCTAGTAATGGCTGAATGAAACAATATAAATTAAACATAAAAGTAGCATTTAAAAAGCCACAGAAATATTTCAAAGGAAAACATACTTCATAAAACAGAGATGGAAGAGTAAAATATTAAGAATGACATGGACAAGTATGACACTATGCGCCTTTGTCGTGCTGTCACTTTGTTAACCCAATTTAATGCAATGATAAAGATACTTTTGATATCACCTCACCTTCCTGATTACAATAAGAAAATATCTTTCTATAAAAGTGTTTTTATTGAGAAAAAGTAAAAGCAATTAGGCAAGAATTAGGGTTACTATAATCCTATTTAATACAGATGTCTTATTAATCACTGTGGTAGTAATAGTTCTTTTAGCTCAAAAGGAAAAATGACTCACTATTTTAACTTTCTTGGATTCAGTTTTTCAGTTTAAGTGAAAGACTAACTGAATTGACACGCAATTGCTTTGCAAATGCAAACTAATTTAAAATCTTTTACAAAGATGTAAGAGAGGAGAGCAAATTATCAAACTTATAAAACAGAAACTAACTCCTGGCTTCCCTGATTGCTCAGCTGGTAAAGAATCTGTCTGCAATGTGGGAGACATGGGCTTAGTCCCTGCATTGGGAAGATCCCCTAGAAAAGGGAAAGGCCACCCACTCCAGTACTATGGCCTAGAGAATTCCATGGATTGTATACCCCATGGACTATATAGTCACACACACACACAAAATAATAACTCTAGGATACTGGAAAAAAAAATAAGGTACAGAACCTTTGACTCAATAATTTGTGATTCTAATACCAGTATACAATGTTTGTCACATATAAAGATTTTTAAAGATACTTGGTGCTCTGATCTATTATTCATATTCTAAAGACTCCAGTACTCTTGCCTGGAAAATCCCATGGATGGAGGAGCCTGATAGGCTGTAGTCCATGGGGTCGCTAAGAGTCGGATGCGACTGAGTGAATTCACTTTCACTTTTTACTTTCATGCATTGGAGAAGGAAATGGCAACCCACTCCAGTGTTCTTGCCTGGAGAATCCCAGGGACAGGGGAGCCTGGTGGGCTGCCATCTATGGGGTCACATAGAGTTGGGCATGACTGAAGCGACTTAGCAGCAGCAGCAGCAGCAACAGCAAAGACTGCTAGTGGACTTTGTAATCAGGGATTTATATATTTAGATTGACCCTTATCTAAGCACTTTGTATTTGGAAAATATTATTTATTCTTCTATCTTTTTTTTTTTTTTTTTTTTTACCTAAGGAGGAAAATGAGAGAAGGAACCTCTTGGAACTACACAGTAGATACTCTCTGGGAAACAACTAAAACTATCTTGTATAATGTATTTTACACTGTGTAATTTTTACATTCTAACTAGATGAGAAAGGGAGATTTCTCTATTCTTAATCTGACTGGTAGATATTTTGAAAATAATAATAAAAAATTGTTTCTCTTACCCTCCTGATTTATGTATTTTGGTCAAAAAATAATAATTTCTTTTGAAACAATATGACCTACTGTTTGTATTTACCAGGTTAAAAGTATAAACATAAAATTTATATCATTATGTACTTTTAAACTCTGGTTCTTCTTAACTTCCTTTCCTATTTCTTTTAAATACTCTTCAATTTAACTAATTTTACATGATTTCCAACATAATTCAGATAATCTATGGGCAGCCATTTAAGTATTCATGAATAGTGAAATATAGAAATACTGGATGGTACGCGGAGGGAGGAGGGAGGAAGGTTCAGGATGGAGAACACATGTATACCTGTGGTGGATCATGTTGACATATAGCAAAACCAATACAATATTGTAAAGTTAAAAAATAAAATAATAAAAAAAAGAAAATGAAGTAATAATTGAAACAGTTAACTGATTCCTCTGTAAAAAAATTGAGAATGTTGACTACTATACAATCAAATATTAGTTGTTTACTTGCTCATGGATAATATAAAATTGGGAGAAAAATATTGATATACAATTGGAATTAAACAAAATCATTAATTGGAAATCTTTTTTCAGATGTTTTACTTTGACATTCAAGAAGCTTTGCAATATACATGAAGGACCCACTCTTTTTTAAAATATCATATAAATTCTTTCTGTTTCATACAGCTTCTTAATCTATTCATTGCTTCTCTAAAAGGCCACGTTTTGTTCTCAACATTCCCCCTTTTATTATTCTCTCTGATTTTGGAAGATTATATATTATACATGCCCACTACTTGGAAAAAAAAAAAAGTGTAATTATATTAGGTCATGCCATCAGTTCTTGTCTACTATTCCCACAACTCTATTTTATGGGAGTGCTACCATTTCAAGTCCCTGATGCCTAGGAAGCAATTTTCACATCATGAGACTATTCTCTCAGCAGTAGAGAACTGTACCCTCAGATGAGTTATCTATGGATTGTCCAGCAAGCCAAGATATATCTTGACTGAAAGAGTTATTCCTATACAGACAAAATACTTATAAATGGGAAAATACTCTCTCAGGATTAGAACTAGAAGTACAAAAAACGTTGCCATTCTAGAGTGGGACTGAAAGAAATAAACATACATAATTTTTATAGTGATGGTTTGCCATTTGCCATGCATTAAACCAGGCTTTCATGGGGGCTCAGTGGTACAGAATCTGCCTGCAATTCAGGAGATGCAGTTTCTATTCCTGGGTGTGGAAGAACACCTGGAAGAGGGCATGGCAACCCACTTCAGTATTCTTGCTGAGAAAATCCCATGGACAGAGGAGCCTAAGGGGCTTTGCTACACTCTTTGCCATAGTGTTGAACACTAGTGTTGAACACTATGAACATAGAGTTGAACACAACTGAAGTGACTGAGCACATGCACTTAAATCTATCATGAAAAGAATTTAGCAATGTGAATAATCTCACCTAGTTCTCACAACATCTCTACAAGTTGGTTTTCATCATCCTCTTTTCAAAAATGAAATAAAAAACCTGAGGCTTTAAAATAATTTGTCTAAAGTTAAACTCCTAATGAGTAATAGAGCTTACAATTAGCTCTAAGAAATTTTTATCCTGAACCTTTCTTTGTAACAACATTCCTACTTTATAGGCCTTATTAAAAGCCTTAAGACAGGATGTGATGATCTTTTTTACATTTTTCGATGTACATGAAATTCTATAAATATTTTTGTTCTACCATCACTTCACAATAAGGTTGTCTTTACCTAAACCTTTTTGCAATTAAATAAAGAGCAGATGTTCAAGATGGTTTTAGAAAAGGCAGAGGAACCAGAGATCAAATTGCCAACATCTGCTGGATCATCAAAAAAGCAAGAGAGTTCCAGAAAAACATCTATTTCTGCTTTATTGACTATCCCAAAGCCATTGACTGTGTGGACCACAATAAACTGTGGAAAATTCTTCAAGAGATGGGAATACCAGACCATCTGACCTGCCTCTTGCAGGTCAGGAAGCAACAGTTAGAACTGGACATGGAACAACAGACTGGTTCCAAATAGGAAAAGGAGTACGTCAAGGCTATATATTGTCACCCTGCTTATTTAACTTATGTGCAGAGTACATCATGAGAAACGCTGGGCTGGAAGAAGCACAAGCTGGAATCAAGATTTCCAGGAGAAATATCAATAACCTCAGATATGCAGATGACACCACCCTTATGGCAGAAAGTGAAGAGGAACTCAAAAGCCTCTTGATGAAAGTGAAAGTGGAGAGTGAAAAAGTTGGCTTAAAGCTCAACATTCAGAAAACGAAGATCATGGCCTCTGGTCCCATCACTTCATGGGAAATAGATAGGGAAACAGTGGAAACAGTGTCAGACTTTATTTTGGGGGGCTCCAAAATCACTGCAGATGGTAATTGCAGCCATGAAATTAAAAAACACTTACTCCTTGGAAGGAAAGTTATGACCAACCTAGATTACATATTCAAAAGCAGAGACATTACTTTTCCAACAAAGGTCCGTCTAGTCAAGGCCATGGTTTTTCCAGTGATCACATATGGATGTGAGAGTTGGACTGTGAAGAAAGCTGAGTGCCGAAGAACTGATGCTTTTGAACTGTGGTGTTGGAGAAGACTCTTGAGAGTCCCTTGGACTGCAAGGAGATCCTACCAGTCCATTCTAAAGGAGATCAGCCCTGGGTGTTCTTTGGAAGGAATGATGCTAAAGCTGAAACTCCAGTACTTTGGCCACCTCATGAAAAGAGTTGACTCACTGGGAAAGACTCTGATATTGGGAAGGATTGGGGGCAGGAGGAAAAGGGGATGACAGAGGATGGGATGGCTGGATGGCATCACCGACTCGATGAATGTGAGTTTGAGTGAACTCTGGGAGAGGTTATGGACAGGGAGGCCTGGCGTGCTGATTCATGGGGTCACAGAGAGTCGGACACGACTGAGCAACTGAACTGAACTGAACTGAAGCATTTCTTTAGAAAAGTGACTTTGTGTATGAATATTACATTGAATTAAAAACAGGTTTCCTGGTTTTAGAATTTATATATACAGGTCATAAAATAATCAACCTCTTGAGAGTTATGTTTTCTTTTACCTCCTTAGTGGACTAGCATTAGGATGGACAAAATTGTTTATTTTTCGTGTGCACGTAGGATAGAGAGATAAAAAAATGTAATAGTATAGAATTTTGATTCAGTTGAAAAAGAAAGAGCATTTCCAAGATGACAGTGGAAAAAGTGGACGTGGGGTGCATCTCTTTCCTTGGATGCATCAAGAATACATCTACAGATGCAACAGTTCTCACAAAACACTGACTGAACACTAGCAGAAGACCTTGATCACCAGAAAGGAGTATAAGAATTCATGAATGGGTAAAACAAAGAAAGAAGGAGAAGGAGGAAGAAAAGAGGTAGGAAAGAAGGGAGAAGGGGGAGGAAAGGAAGCCGGACTGGAACTGCACCCTGGGGTGGAAGATCTAAGGCAGGGGAAAGATTTCCACACTTGAGGAAGCCCTCTCACTGACAGGCAAATCGGTTGGCACAGAAGGGAACCAGTTGAGGTTGTTGGAGAAAGGTGAAGCAGCCAGTCTATGATTGAATACAAGGATAAACACAGACAATCCATGCCACAGCCCTAGTGCCCTAGACTGGGATGTGTATCCAACAGTGCACACAGTTGCTGGGACCAAGAGCATGGGGATTGGAGAGCAATCCTGGGACAAGGACTGCTGTTAACATTGGGAGATACCCTGAGGAAATGGGAGGGAGGAAATCTGTAAAATAAAACACCTCTGGAGGAAACCTAGACTGCCATGGAAACAGGGTACTACTGCTGAGTCACATGCAGGGGTGGAGCCACTACTCTTACTTCTTTCTCTTCATACTCAGGCACTTGCCACCAAGCAATAGAGAAGGCCCAACCAGAGTTGCCCCTTGCAGGCCTGCCACTGGGCATTGCAGATAATCTTACCAAAGCTGGCCCTCCTATGCCTGCTGCTGGAGGCTAAAAAAAAGGCTCCCAATAGGACCATATCACCTGTGCCGATGGCTATCAGATTCTTGGCACACTGAGCTCTAGTAAGGCTCCCATGGTCCAGGCATCTGTGCCAACTCTATGCCATGTCCTCACCTCAGTTAAGTTCAGTTCAGTCGCTCAGTCATGTCTGACTCTTTGCAAGCCCATGGATTGCAGCACGCCAGGCCTCTCTGTCCATCACCAACTCCTGGAGTTTACCCAAACTCATGTCCATTGAGTTGGTGATGCCATCCAACCATCTCATCCTCTGTTGTCCCCTTCTACTCCTGCCTTCAATCTTTGCCAGTGTCAGGGTCTTTCTAATGAGTCAGCTCTTTGCATCAGGTAGCAACAGTATTGGAGTTTCAGCTTCAACATCAGTCCTTCCAATGATCATTCAGGATGGATCCTCTTTAGGATGGACTGGTTGATTCTCCTTACAGTCCAAGGACCTCTCAAGAGTCTTCTCCAACACCACAGTTCAAAAGCATCAATTCTTCAGCACTTAGCTTTCTTTGTAGTCCAACTCTCACATCCATACATGACTACTGGAAAAACCATAGCCTTGAGTAGATACACCTTTGTTGGCAAAGTAATGTCTCTGTTTTTGACTATGCTATCTAGGTTGGTCATAACGTTTCTTGCTAGGAGTAAGCGTCTTTTAATTTCATAGCTGCAGTCACCATCTGCAGTGATTCTAGAACCATCCAAAATAAAGTCAGCCACAGTTTCCACTGTTTCTCCATCTATTTGTCATGAAGTGATGGGACCATATGCCATGATCTTTGTTTTCTGAACAAAGCTTTAAGCCAACATTTTCACTTTCCACTTTCACTGTCATCAAGAGGCTCTTTAGTTCTTCTTCACTTTCTGCCATAAGGGTGGTATCATCTGCATATCTGAGGTTATTGATATTTCTCCCGGCAATCTTGAGTCCACGTTTTGCTTCTTCCAACCCAGCGTTTCTCATGATGTACTCTGCATATAAGTTAAATCAGCAGGATGACAATATACAGCCTTGACGTACTCCTTTCCAGATTTGGAACCAGTCTGTTGTTCCATTTCCAGTTCTACCTGTTGCTTCCTGACTTCATACAGATTTCTCAAGAGGCAGGTCAGGTGGTCTGGTATTTCCATCTCTTGAATAGTTTTCCACAGTTTATTGTGATCCACACAGTCAATGGCTTTGGCATAGTCAATAAAGCGGAAGGAGATGTTTTTCTGGAACTCTCTTGTTTTATCTATGATCCAACGGATGTTGACAATTTGATCTCTGGTTCCTCTGCCTTTTCTAAAAACAGCTTGGGCATCTGGAAGTTCATGGTTCATATATTGTTGAAGCCCGGCTTGGAGAATTTTGAGCATTACTTTGCTAGCGTGTGAGATGAGTGCAATTGTCCGGTAGTTTGAGCATTCTTTGGCATTGCCTTTCTTTGGGATTGAACTGGAAACTGAAATTTTCCAGTCCTGTGGCCACTGCTGAGTTTTCCAAATCTGCTGGCAGATTGAGTGAAGCACTTTCACAGCATCATCTTTCAGGATTTGAAATAGCTCAACTGGAATTCCATCACCTCCCCTAGCTTTGCTCATAGTGATGCTTCCTAAGGCCCACTTGACTTCACATTCCAGGATGTCTGGCTCTAGGTGAGTGATCACACCATAATGATTATCTGGGTCATGAAGATCTTGTTTTGTACAGTTCTATGTATTCTTGCCACCTTTATTTAATTTATTCTCCTTCTGTTAGGCCCATACCATTTCTGTCCTTTATTGAGCCCATCTTTTCATGAAATGTTCCCTTGGTATCTCTAATTTTCTTGAATAGATTTCTAGTCTTTCCCATTCTATTGTCATACTCTATTTCTTTGCATTGATCACTGAAGAAAGCTTTCTTATCTCTCCTTGCTATTCTTTGGACTCTGCATTCAGATGGGTATATATTTCCTTTTCTCCTTTGCTTTTGGCTTCTCTTCTTTTCACAGATATTTGTATGGCTTCCTCAGACAGCCATTTTACTTTTTTGCATTTATTTTTCTTGGGAATGGTCTTGCTCCCTGTCTTCTGTACAATGTCACGAACCTCCATCCGTAATTCATCAGGGACTCTGTCTATCAGATCTAGTCTTTAAATCTATTTCTCACTTCCACTGTATCTATTTCTCCTTCTGCTTTAGGGATTTGATTTAGGTCACACCTCAATCGTCTAGTGGTTTCCCCCTCTTTCTTCAATTTAAGTATAAATTTGACAGTAAAGAGTTCATGACCTAGGCAGACCCAAGACCTCCAGGGCAGCCTTGGGAACCAATTTCTCTGTGTTGGACCACATGCAGGTGTGGGGATAAAACCACAAATGAACCCCAGGGGCAGAGTGACAAGAAAGATGATCAAAAACCTTTCAATCATTTGAAAAAATTGGAGATTTAAATCACCATAATCAACTAATTAGACTCTGTATATATGGAATATATGACAGGACAATGATTTTTTCCACAAATGAAAATGACCTAACACTGGCATATGTGGATAATGGGGGCAAGCACACGTAGGAATAGAACATGATTAAAGTCTGAACTATGTAGACAAACCTAGACAAACTATAGTATGATGTGCACCATATAGTATGCCATACAGCATATATTATGACAAACCTAGACAGCATATTAAAAAGCAGAGACATTACTTTGTATACAGAGGTCTGTATAGTCAAAACTATGGTTTTCCCAGTAGTCATGTATGGATGTGAGAGTTGAATCCTAAAGAAGGTAGAGTGCTGAAGAATTGATGATTTTGAACCATGATATTGGAAAATACACTTGAGAGTCCCTTGGACTTCAAGGAAATCAAACTAGTCAATCCTAAAGGAAAACAATCTTGAATATTCATTGGAAGGACTCATAAAGAAGCTGAAGCTGTAATACTTTGGCCACCTGATTCAAAGAGCTGACTCAGTAAAAAAGACCCTGAGGCTGGGAAAGATTGAAAGTAGGAGGAGAAGGGGATGACAGAGGATGAGATGATTGGATGGCATGAGCAAATCAATGGACGTGAGTTTGTGCAAGCTCCAGGAGATGGTGAAGGACAGGGAAGCCTGGCTTGCTGCAGTCCGTGGGGTCACAAAGATTCTGATGTGACTGACTGTCTGAATAACAATAGAGTCCGAGTGGTCCCACAGGGCCCACCTCAGGTCCAAAGCCAGCCTAGAGATATCAGAGGGCCTCCTGAGGAAGCAGAGGCGAACTAGTGGCTCATAGTGGGCACAATGAAACTGACAACAGAGACCCAAGGAAAACATGCACTATTATTTTGATTATAATAAATCTATTTTTGGTTCTGTTTTTTTTTTCTTCTCTCTTCTCTGTACTTGTAGTAGTTGTTTTCATTATTATTTTTATTTTTCTTTCCTCTTTGGGGATTTTTTTTCATACTTTTTGTTTATAATATATTTCTACTTTTACTTGGGTTTTCCAGTGTTCTGCGTTTTTCTCTTGTACTTTTAGTTTTCTTTTCTCTTTTCGTTTTTTAAATATCAATATAGTTTTTTATATGTATTTCTGTTTTAATTTTAAATTTCCGCTGTTTTGTGGGCTTTTTAAAATCACTTTTTAATGTTTTGTTTTCTTTCCTTTATTCTTCATTTGGCACTCTGCTTTGGTTATGTTTTTTGTTTTGTGCTTTTGTTAGTTTTGTTTTTAACTCTTTGATTTCATTTGTTATTGATTTTGTTTGTCTAATTGTTCTCTTATTTTATTTTATTATTATTTTTTTTGTTTTGTTTTCTTTGGCTCAGTTTTTGCTTCTTTTGTGTTTGGGTGTATATATGTTGGTTTGTTCTTGTTTCCCTTTGTTTGAGTTTGTTTCTATCATTGGTTTGTTTTTGTTTTTCTTTCATCCCCTTAATTGACATGGCAAGCATCTTCCCGGGTCCTGGTTCCATGACCGGAAGCCATGCCTGAGCCTCTTGAGTGGAAGAACTGAGTCTAAAACAGGGGGTCACCAGAGAATCCCTGGACACTAGAAATATTAATTGCTGAGGAAGTTTGAAAATGACTTTATCTGAACTCAAGGCTCAGCTCCACCAGACTTCCTGCACACCAGACAATAAGACAGGAATACAGACCCAAACGTCAGCAGACAACATTCCTAAAACCATACAAAGTGCACTGATGTTCCAAAACACACCACCTGAAACAGCCTTGCCTGTCAGAACGAAAAAAAAAACAAAAACAAAAACACCTCAACTCTCACATCCTCCCACCAGAATTCAGGCACCAATCCCTCCCACCATGAAAAGCCACAGTCCAAATAAACAAAGAGGAACTAGGCAATCTACTTGGAAAATAATTCAGAGTAATGATAGTAAAGAAGAAACAAAATTTAGGAAAAATAATGAAGAAAATACAATAAATGTTTAACAAGGACCAAGAAGAGCTAAAGAAGAAACAAATGGTGAAGAATAGCAAAATAACTGAAATTAAAAACACACTAGAAAGAATCAATAGCAAAATAACAGAGGTACAAGAATAGATAAATGAGCTGGAAGATAGGATAAAGGAAATAACTACTAAGGAGCAGAATAAAGAAAAAAGAATGATAAGAATTGATGAAAGTCTCAGAGATCTCTGGGTAAACATTATACACACGAGCATTAGAATTATTGAAGTTCCAGAAGAAGAGAAAGTGTACCAGAAAATAAGGAGAAATGGCTTTCCAACTGGCACTTTTGGTAAAGAATCTGCCTGCCAATGCAGGAGATGTAAGAGACACAGTTTCAATCCCTGGGTTGAGAAGATCCCTTGGAAGGAGGCATGGTAACCCACTCCAATATTTTTGCTGGGGAATTCCATGGACAGAGGAGCCTAGCAGGCTACAGTCCATAGAATCAAAAAGAGTCAGACATGACTGAAGCAACATAGCATGCATGGACACACAAGGGAAAATACACCAAGACACATATTAATCAATCTAAGAAAGTTCAGTTCAGTTCAGTCACTCAGTCGTGTCCGACTCTTTGCGACCCCATGAATCGCAGCACGCCAGGCCTCCCTGTCCATCACCAACTCCCAGAGTTCACTGAGACTCACGTCCATTGAGTCAGGGATGCCATCCAGCTGTCTCATCCTCTGTCATCCCCTTCTCCTCCTGCCCCCAATCCCTCCCAGCATCAGAGTCTTTTCCAATGAGTCAACTCTTCACATGAGGTGGCCAAAGTACGGGTGTTTCAGCTTTAGCATCATTCCTTCCAAAGAAATCCCAGGGCTGATCTCCTTCAAAATGGACTGGTAGGATCTCCTTGCAGTCCAAGGGACTCTCAGGAGTCTTCTCCAACACCACAGTTCAAAAGCATCAATTCTTCGCCATTCAGCCTTCTTCACAGTCCAAATCTCACATCCATACATGACCACAGGAAAAACCATAGCCTTGACTAGACGGAGCTTTGTTTGCAAAGTAATGTCTCTGCTTTTGAATATGTAATCTAGGTTGGTCATAACTTTCCTTCCAAGGAGTAAGCGTCTTTTAATTTCATGGCTGCAGTCACCATCTGCAGTGATTTTGGAGCCCCCCAAAATAAAGTCTGACACTGTTTCCACTGTTTCCCCATCTATTTCCCATGAAATGATGGGACCAGAGGCCATGATCTTCGTTTTCTGAATGTTGAGCTTTAAGCCAACTTTTTCACTCTCCACTTTCACTTTCATCAAGAGGCTTTTTAGGTCCTTTTCACTCTCTGCCATAAGGGTGGTGTCATCTGCATATCTGAGGATATTGATATTTCTCCTGGAAATCTTGATTTCAGCTTGTGCTTCTTCCAATCCAGCGTTTCTCATGATGTACTCTGCATATAAGTTAAATAAGCTGGGTGATAATATACAGCCTTGACATACTCCTTTCCAGATTTGGAACCAGTCTGTTGTTCCATGTCCAGTTCTAACTATTGCTTCCTGACCTGCATACAAATTTCTCAAGAGGAAGATCAGGTGGTCTGGTATTCCCACCTCTTTCAGAATTTTCCACAGTTGATTGTGATCCACACAGTCAAAGGCTTTGGCATGGTCAATAAAGCAGAAATAGATGTTTTTCTGGAACTCTCTAGTTTTTTCCATGATCCAGCAGATATTGGCAATTTGATCTCTGGCTCCTCTGCCTCAAACTAAAAAAAGTTAAATACAAAGAAAACAATGTTAAAACAAGTAAAGGAAAGCAACAAATAATATACAAGGGAATTCTTATAAGGTTAACAGCTGATCTGTCAGGAGAAACTCTGTAGGCCAAAAAAAAGGAGTGGCATGATATATTTAAAGTAATGAAAGGGGAAAAGCTACAACCAAGCTTACTTTAAATGGCAAGGATTTCATTCATATTCTATGGAGAAATCAAAAGCTTTGATGATGGCAGAGTACAGGGACATGCACACATCTCCTTCTGCAAAAGCACCAAAATCATAACTAGCTACTGAACAACCATTGACAAGAGGACACTGCAATTAACCATAAAAGATACCCAAATCCAAAGACAAAGAAGAAAACACAAGATGGTGTGAGGGGTGGAACCACAATAAAATCAAATATTATACACAACAGGTGGCTCACTCACAAACTGGAGAACAATAATATCAAAGAAGTTATCCCACTGTTGTGAAGGTTCTGAATCCCATATCAGGCTTCCCAGCCTGAGGATCATGAAAAAGGACTGGGAATCCCCACAGAATCTGACTTTTAAGGCCAGAGGGATTTGTTTACAGAACTTCCACAGGACTGAGAGAAAGACTCCACTCTTGGAGGACAAAAACAAAATCTTGTGCACATCAAGAGACAAGAGGAAGGAGTAGTGACCCCACAGGAGACTGAGCTAGACATATTTACTAGTGTTAGAGGGTCTCCTATGGAGGTGTGGATTGGCAGTGGCTTGCCATGGGGATGGGTGCATTGGCAGCAGCAGTCCTAGAAGGTGTCACTTGGCATAAGCCCTCTTGGAGTTCTCCATTAACCATATCATAGGACTGGTAGACCCCAAGGCTGGGACCCATCAGGTCAAACAACTGACAAGGAGGGAGCACAAGCACATCCATTAGACGATAATTGGTTTCATTGAGCATGGCCCTGCCTGCCAGAGCAAGACCCAGATTTTCCCACCAGGGCCTCCCACCAGGAAGCTTGCACAAGCATTTTACCCTCAACTACCAGTGAACAGACAGACAAACCCAGAAGAACCACAATTCTGCAATGGTTAAAAAGAAAACCACATCACAGGATGTCAACCAGAATGAAAGACAGAGAGTTATGTCCTAGAGGATGGGAAAAGATAAAACCCAAGAAAATAACTAAACAAAGTGAATATAGACAACCTTCCAGAATAATGATAGTGAAGATGATGCAGAATTTCTGGAAAAGAATGGAGAAGACACAAAAAATGTTTGCCAAAGACCAAGAAGAATCAGGAGTTCCTCAGACTGGCATACTGCAGTATGTGGGGTCGCAAAGAGTGGGACATGACTGAACAACAACAATGACTAGATATACACCCAGGAGTGGAATATCTGGATCAGACGGCAACTCTGGTCTTAGCATTTAGAATCTTCCAAGTGTTTTCCATGGTGGCTTTACCACTTTACATTCCCATCAACAGTGTAGGAGGGTTCCCTTTTCTCAACACCTACTTCAGCATTTATTATTTATAGAATTTTTAATAATGCCCATTCTGACTGGTGTGAGTTCAGTTCAGCTCAGTCACTCAGTTGCGTTCGACTCTTTGAAACCTCATGGACTGCTGCACGCCAGGCTTCCCTGTCCAGCACCAATTCCTGGAGCCTGCTCAAACTCATGTCCATCAAGTTGGTGATGCCATCCAACCATCTCATCCTCTGTCATCCCCTTCTCCTCCCACCTTCAATCTTTCCCAGCATCAGGGTGTTTTCCAATGAATCAGTCCTTTACATCAGGTGGCTGAAGTATTGGAGTTTCAGCTTCAGCATCAGTCCTTCCAATGAATACTCAAGGTTGATTTCCCTTAGGATTGACTGGTGTCATCTCCTTGCAGCCTAAAGTACTCTCAAGAGTCTTCTCCAGCACCACAGTTCAAAAGCATCAATTCTTCAGCACTCAGCTTTCTTTATAGCCCAGCTCTCACATCCATACATGACTACTGGAAAAACTGGAGCTTTTACTAGATGGATCTTTGACGGAAAAGTAGTGTCTCTGCTTTTTAATATGCTAAGTCTGTCATAGCTTTTCTTCCAAAGAGCAAGTGTCTTTTAATTTCATGGCTGCAGTCACCATCCTCAGTGACTTTGGAGCCCAAGAAAATAAAGCCCATTACTGTTTGCACTGTTTCCCCATCTATTTGTCTTGAAGGGATGTGGTTGGATGCCATGATCTTCGTTTTTTGAATGTTGAGTTTTATGCCAGCATTTTCATGCCCTTTATTTACTTTCATCAGGAGGCTCTTTGGTTCCTCTTCACTTTCTGCCAAAAGGGTGGTGTCATCTGTATATCTGAGGTTATTGATATTTATCCTGGAAATCTTGATTCCAGCTTGTGCTTCATCCAGCCCAGCATTTTGCATGATGTACTCTGCAGTTAAGTTAAATAAGCAAGGTGACAATATAAAGCCTTGACATATTCCTTTCCCAATTTGGAACCAATCTGTAGTTCCATGTCTGTTTTAACTATTGCTCATTGACCTGTATACAGATTTTTCAGGAGGCAGGTAAGGTCGTCTGGTATTCCCATCTCTTGAAGAATTTTCCACAGTTTGTTGTGATCCACACAGTCAAAGACTTTTGTGTAGTCAATAAAGCAGAAGTAGATGTTTTTCTGAAATTCTCTTGCTTTTCCTATGATCCAACGGATGTTGCCAGTTGAATCTCTGGTTCCTTTGCCTTTTCTAAATTGAGTTTGAACATCTGGAAGTTCTCAGTTCAAGTACTGTTGAAGGCTAGCTTGGAGAATTTTGAGCATTACTTTGCAAATGTGTGAGATAAGTGCAATTGCATGGTAGTTTGAGCATTCTTTGGCATTGCCTTTCTTAGGGTTTGGAATGAAAACTGACCTTTCCAGCCCTGTGGCCACAGCTGGCTTTTCCAAATTTTCTGGAATATTGAGTGAAGCACTTTCTAGGACTTGTATTAGCTCAGCTAGAATTCCATCACCTTCACTAGCTTTGCTCATCATGATGCTTCCAAAGGCCCACTTGACTTCACATCCAGGATGTCTGGCTCTAGGTGAGTCGTGTTTATCTGGATCATTAAGTTCTTTTTTGTATAGTTCTTCTGTGTGTTTTTGTCACCTTTTCTTAATATCTTCTGCATACCATTTCAGTACTTTATTGAGTCCATCTTTGCATGAAATGTTCCCTTGGTATCTCTAATTTTCTTGAGATCTCTAGTGTTTCCCATTCAATTGTTTTCCTCTATTTCTTTGCATTGATCACGTAGGAAGGCTTTCTTATCACTCTTTGTTATTCTTTGCAACTCTGCATTCAGATGGGTATATCTTTCTTTCCTTTTCTCCTTTGCTTTTAGTTTCTCTTTTTTTTCACAACATGTGTAAGGCCTCCTCAGACAACCATTTAGCCTTTTTTTATTTTTCTTTTTCTTGGGGATAGTCTTGATCATTTCCTCTGTGACATGACGTGACTGATGTGAGGTGACACCTATTTCTAGTTTTGCTTTGTTATTACTCTAATAACTAATAATATTGAGCATATTTTCATATGTTTTTTGCCATTAGCTTGTCTTTTTTGGAGAAATGTCTATTTAAATTTTATCCCAATTTTTGATTGGATTATTTGTTTTTTCATATTAAGCTGTATGATCTGTTTTTATATTTTGGAGACTAATCTCTCATCAGTTGCATTGCTTGCAAATAGTTTCTTCCATTCTGTAGATTTCTGTTTCATTTTATCTTTTTCTTTGCTCTACAAAAGCTATTATGTTTACTGAGATCCTGTTTGTTCATTTTCTATTTCATTTTCTTTATTCTGGTGATGGATCCAAAAATATTGTTGTCACTTAAAGTGTGTTTTGTCTATGTTTTTTTTTACATGTTTCATAATTTTATGCCTTATATTTATGTCTTTATCTTGAGTTTATTTTTGTGTCTGCTGATAGAAAATATTCTTTTTATTTAATATAAATTTATTTACTTTAATTGGAGCCTAATTACTTTACAATATTGTATTGGTTTTGCCATACATCAGCATGAATCCACCACGGGTGTACACGTGTTCCCCATCCTGAACCCCCCTCCCAACTACCCCCCCCCATACCACCCCTGTGGGTCATCCCAGTGCACCAGGCCCAAGCATCCTGTATCATGCATCAAGCCTGGTTTGGCAATTTGTTTCACATATGATATTATACATGTTTCAATGCCATTCTCCCAAATCATCCCACCCTCCCCCTCTCCCATAGAGTCCAAAAGACTATTCTATACTTCTGTGTCTCTTTTGCTTTCTTTCACCTATGATTATCCAGTTTTCCCAGCACCACTTATCAAAAAGACTGTCTTAGAGGAAATTATTTCAGCTTTTCATCATTGAGTATAATAGTAGCTGTGCATTTGTCATACATAGCTTTTATTATGTTTGGATGTATTCCCTTAGTACCAACTTTGTTGATCTTTTATCATAAATGGATTTTGAATTTTGTCAAAGATTTTTCTGCACCTATTGAGATGATCACATGATTTTTATTCTTTAATTTGTTAGTGTGGTGCTCCTGGGCTTCCCTTGTAGCTCAGCTAGTAAAGAATACCTCTGTAATGAGAGACACCTGACTTCAGTCCCTGGGTTGGGAAGATAATCTGGAGAAGGGAAAGGTTACCCACTCCAGTATTCTGGCCTCAAGAATTCCATGGACCCCATGGTCCTTGGAGTTGTGATGAGTTGGACACGACTGAGTGACTTTCACTTCCACTTCCTGGCTATATATCAGGAGAAAATAATAATTTAAAAAGATACATGCACCACAATGTTCATTGTAACACTATGTACAATAGCCAAGATGTGAAAGCAACCTAAATATCCATTGAAAGATGAATGGATAAAGAAGATGTAGTCTATATATACAATGCAATAGTACTTAGGCATAAAAGAAGGATGAGGTAATGCCATTTGCAGAAACATGGATGAACCTAGAGATTACCATACTAAGTTAACTAAGTCAGAGAGAGAAAGACAAACATATGGTATCACTTATATGTGGCATGTAAAAAATAAAACAAAATAACTTATTTACAAAACAAACAAACAGACATAATACAAAAACTTATGGTAACTAAATGGTTAAGATTTGAGGAGGGATAAATCAGGAGATTGGGATCAACACATACACATTGCTATATATAAAGCAGATAATCAACAAGATCTATTGTATAGCACAGATAACTCTACTCAATACTTATTAAATAATCAATATGGGAAAAGTATGAAAAATAATTGATACACATATAAGTGTAACTAAATCATTGCTGTATACCTGAAATTAACACAATATTGCAAATCAACTATACCTCAATAGAAAATAAAAGTTTAAAAAATTAAAAAAATATAT
Source organism: Bos indicus (assembly GCF_029378745.1). Classification (NCBI taxonomy): domain Eukaryota; kingdom Metazoa; phylum Chordata; class Mammalia; order Artiodactyla; family Bovidae; genus Bos; species Bos indicus. The sequence continues at coordinate 41,053,100 of NC_091789.1, forward strand.
ATATAAAAGAGTATCCAAAAGTATTTGACCTACTGCGGTTCTTTTTTACCATAATACAAAAATTTTTTTTAAACCATGAAAACAGATTTTATTCAACAGCTAAAGACAGTAGAAAGACTTCCCAGTGTCTCAGTGGCAAAAACCCTCCTGCCAATGCAGGAGCTGCAGGAGATGTGGATTCGATCCCTGGGTTGGGAAGATCCCCCAGGGGAGGAAATGGAAACCCGTCCCAGTATTCTTTCTTTTTCTTTTTTTGGCTTACTGAATTGTGTTTGTTTCTCTTAAGTTAATTTAGTTTTTAATTGGAGGCTGATTACTTTAAATTAAAAAATTTGATTGTCAAATTACATCAGCTGTTATTGAGCATTAGCTACGTAAAGGATAATGGCAATAAGTAAGATGCAAAAAGTATCCTGTTAACGGTCATGCTTTCAAATAGCTGAAGAAAATTTAAGGGAAGAAGACATATTCACATGAATATTATTTTTTTTTAATAATTATAATAACTAAGCACAGGACTGGAAAAGGTCAGTTTTCATTCCAATCCCAAAGAAAGGCAATGCCAAAGAATGCTCAGACTACTGCACAATTGCACTCATCTCACATGCTAGTAAAGTAATGCTCAAAATTCTCCAAGCCAGGCTTCAGCAATACGTGAACCATGAACTTCCTGATGTTCAAGCTGGTTTTAGAAAAGGAAGAGGAACCAGAGATCAAATTTCCAACATCTGCTGGATCATGGAAAAAGGAAGAGAGTTCCAGCAAAACATATATTTCTGCTTTATTGACTATGACAAAGCCTTTGACTGTGTGGATCACAATAAACTGTGGAAAATTGTGAAAGAGATGGGAATACCAGACCACCTGACTTGCCTCTTGAGAAACCTATATACAGTTGAGGAAGCAACAGTTAGAACTGGACATGAAACAACAGACTTGTTCCAAATAGGAAAAGGAGTACATCAAGGCTGTATATTGTCACACTGCTTATTTAACTTATATGCAGAGTTCATCATGAGAAACGCTGGGCTGGATGAAGCACAAGCTGGAATCAAGATTGCTGGGAGAAATATCAATAACTTCAGATATGCAGATGATACCACCCTTATGGCAGAAAGTGAAGAGGAACTAAAAAACCTATTTATGAAGGTGAAAGAGGAGAGTAAAAAAGTTGGCTTAAAGCTCAACATTCAGAAAACAAGATCATGGCATCTGGTCCCATCACTTCATGGAAAATAGATGGGGAAACAGTGTCAGACTTTATTTTGGGGGGCTCCAAAATCACTGCAGATGGTGACTGCAGCCATGAAATTAAAAGACACTTACTCCTTAGAATGAGGGTTATGACCAACCTAGATAACATATTGAAAAACAGAGACATTACTTTGCCAACAAAGGTCCGTCTAGTCAAGGCTATGGTTTTTCCAGTAGTCATGAATGGATGTGAAAGTTGGACTGTGAAGAATTGATGCTTTTGAACTGTGGTGTTGGAGAATACTCTTGAGAGTCCCTTGGACTGCAAGGAGATCCAACCAGTCAATTCTAAAGGAGATCAGTCTTGGGTGTTCTTTGGAAGGACTGATGCTAAAGCTGAAACTCCAGTACTTTAGCCACCTCATGAGAAAAGTTGACTCATTGGAACAGACTCTGATGCTGGGAGGGATTGGGGGCAGGAGGAAAAGGGGATGACAGAGGATAAGATGGCTGGATGGCATTACTGACTGGATGGACATGAGTTTGAGTGAATTCTGGGAGTTGGTGATTGACAGGGAGGCCTGGCGTGCTGTGATTCATGGGGTGACAAAGAGTCGGACACGACTGAGCCACTGAACTGAACTGTACTGAAGTAATATCAAAAAAGAAACAAATCTATCTTTAAACAGTTGATATTTTAATACTATTACATTGAGTCATTGAGTGCTATGAATTCAAAAGAGTAAGCTATTGCTTTGGACTAGAAGAAATAATGTTATGAAACTTAATGGAAAGGAAAGAACTGAGCTTATCTTTTATAGTACAGCTTATTAAGGAGAAACAAAGTGAAAATGAATGAAGGAAGAGAAAGAAAGTAGAAGTGAAATATCACAAATGTATTAGATACAAAGAGGATTGGTTTGTTTAAAATACAAGATTTTTAAATAACATGAATGGTTTTATTATAAATCTCACTAAATATTTTTTTTTAGTTTCTATATGTTATAAACTATTCACATTCAGAAGAATTGGTGGCATAGTTTAAAGGGTTAAATTTTTATTTAGCATTTGATTCTTTTTTTTTCCTCTACAAAAACATAACGTAGAACCTTGATATGACACAATAAAAAAAATACAATAGTAGCATTCTTTAGACAATTTGGTTTGAAAATATGTTCTTAATGAATCCTTGCACTGCCAATGTGAAGACTTGGTGTTCCACTGAGAAATATAAAAACAACTCTTTTATAATAATAATTGGATTGCTTTCATGTCTTAGCTATTGTAAATAATGCTGCAGTGTACACTGGGGTACATACATCTTCTTCAGTTTTAGTTTCCTAAGGGTATATTCCTAGAAGTGATATTACTTGATCATATGTTGGTTTTAAACCTAGTTTTGTTCATCAACAGATGAATGGATAAAGAAGCTGTGGTTCATATACATAATGGAATATTACTCAGCCATAAAAAGGAATTCATTTGAGTCAGTTCTAATTAGGTAGATGAACCTAGAACCTATTATACAGAGTAAAGTAAGTTAAGTCGGAAAGAGAAAAAAAAAATATAGTGCATATATGTGGAATCTAGAAAGATGTCACTGAAAGACCTATTTGCAGGGCAATAATGGAGACGCAGACATAGAGAACAGACTTATGAACAAGAAGGAAGGGAAGGAAAGGGTGAGATGAATGGAGAGAGTAGCATGGAAGCTTATATACTATATGTAAAATACTATCCAATAAAAATTTGCTGCACGACAGAGGAAACTCAGACTGGGGCTCTGTAACAACCTAGAGGGATGGGAAAGGGTGAGAGGTGGGAGCAGATTTCAAGATGGAGGGGACATAGGTACACCTATGGCTAATTCATTTTGATGTTTGGCAGAAATAAAACCAATATTGTAAAGCAATTATCCTTCAATTAAAAAAAAAAAACAACAATAAAGAATAGTTGGAGAGGCTATTTATAATTGCATTTCCTACAGAAAACCAAAGATATTGTATAGCTTTACACAGTATGAGTGATGTATAAACACTAAGTTAAGGTTTGGTAGTTGAGAATATTGAATGTATCCCTATAAATAATGAAAAAACATTGAAGAAGCATGAAGGACCTGTGATTCAATCAATATTCTAGGAATATTAGGCATGTTTTGAACATTATGTGTCACAATGTTGTAACACATTGTCTGGTAACTTGGTAAAATATAAACTGATTGTCTTCATTCAAACACAGTTTATTTCTATAATGTCAGTTCAGTTCAGTTCAGTCTCTCAGTCATGTCTGACTCTTTGCATCCAACTCTTGGCAACACCATGGACTGCAGCATGCCAGGCTACCCTGTCCATCACAAATCCTGGAGCCTGCTCAAACTAATGTTCATAGATTCAGTGATGCCATTCAAACATATTATCCTCTGTCATCCCCTTCTTCTCATGCCTTCAAACTTTCCCAGCATTAGGGTCTTTCCCAATGAGTCAGTACTTTTCATCAGGTGGCCAAAGTATTGGAGCTTCAACATCAGTCCTTGCAATGAGTACTCAGGGTAGATTTCCTTTAGGATTGACTGGTTTGATCTCTTTGGAGTCCAAGGGACTCTCAAGGGTCTTCTTCAACACCACAGTTCAAAAGCATAAATTCTTCTGCACTCAGCTTTCTTTATGGTCCAAATCTCATCCATACACAACCATTCGAAAAACCAGAGCTTTAACTAGATGGACCTTTGTAGGAAAAGTAATGTCTCTGCTTTTTAATATGTTTGTTTAGGTCTGTCATAGCTTTTCTTCCAAGGAGCAAACGTCTTTTAATTCCATGGCTGCAGTCACCATCTTCAGTGATTTTGGAGCCCAAGAAAATAAAGCCTGTAACCGTTTCCGTTGTTTCCCCATCTGTTTACCATGAAGGGATGGGGCCAGATACCATTATCTTCGTTTTTTGAATACTGAGTTTTAAGCCAGCTTTTTCACTCTCTTCTTTCACTTTCATCAAGAAGCTCTTTAGTTCCTCTTCATTTTCTGCCATAAGGTTGGTGTCATCTGCATATCTGAGGTTATTGATATTTCTCCCAGAAATATTGATTCCAGCTTGTGCTTCATCCAACCTGGCATTTTGCATGATGTACCCTGCATATCAGTTAAATAACTAGGGTGACAGTATACAGCTTTGATATACCCCCTTTCCTATTTGGAACCAGTCTGTTGTTCTGTGTCAGGTTCTAATTGTTGCTTCTTGACCTGCATAAGCATTTCTCAGGAGGCAGGTAAGGTCGTCTGGTATGTCCATCTCTTGAACAATTTTCCACAATTTGTTGTGATCCACAAAATCAAAGGCTTTAGCATAGTCAATAAAGCAGAAGTAGATGCTTTTCTGGAACTCTCTTGCCTTTTCTATGATCCATCAGATGTTTTAAATTTGATCTCTTGTTCTTCTGCCTTTTCTAAATCCAGCTTGAACATATGGAAGTCCTCAGTTCATGTACTGTTGAAAGTTAACATGGAGAATTTTGAGCATTACTTCACTAGCATGTGAGATGAATGCAATTGTGCAGTGGTTTGAACATTCTTAGGCATTGCCTTTCTTTGGGATTAAAATTAAAACTAAACTTTTCCAGCCCTGTGGTCACTGCTGAATTTTCCAAATTTGCTGGCATATTGAGTGCAACACTTTCACAGCATCATCTTTTAGGATTTGAAATAGCTCAGCTGGAATTCCACCAGCTCCACTAACTTTATTCATAGTGATACTTCCTAAGTCCCCTTAACTTCTCTTTCCAGAATGCCTGGCTCTAGGTGATTTCTATTATATCCATATAATTGTCAGAATTAATATTTGACTTCAAAGTATATTCCTTTAGTTAAAAAAAATACAATTTACAAGAAAGAGCAGTTTCTTATTCAACACTTATTCAACTTCAGGGTATTTTATACTCTTACTATACCTATCTTTGAAAATATTAGGGCGGCGGTCCTAAGATGGCGGAGCAATAGGATGGGGAGACCACTTTCTCCCCTACAAATTCATAAAAAGAACATTTAAACGCTGAGTAAAATCCACAAAACAACTTCTGAATGCCGGCAGAGGACATCAGGCACCCAGAAAAGCAGCCCATTGTCTTCAAAAGGAGGTAGGAAAAATATCAAAGACAAAAAAGAGACAAAAGAGGTAGGGACAGAGCTCCACCCCAGGAAGGGAGTCTTAAAAAGAGAGAAGTTTCCAAACACCAGGAAACACTCTCACTGCCAAGTCTGTGCCAAACCTTGGAATCACAGATGGCAACGTAATAGGGAGGAAAAATAAGTAAATAATTAAAACCCACAGATTATGAATCCAATGGTAACTCCCCCAGTGGAGAAGCAGTGCAGATGCTGCTTCCACTGCACCCACCACTAGCAAGCGGGGGCTGGGCAGGGAGGCGCGGGCTGCATTGCTTAGAGTAAGGATTGGGCCTGAATGCCCCCGAGGGTAATCAGAGCAAACTAATTTGGGCTAGCAAAACAGACTGTGGGGTAGCTACCACGTGAAAAGCCCTAAGACACCGCCTGCACACAGAACAAAGGGCTGAACAGAACTAGCTTGCTGCAGACCATCCCCCTCTGGTGACAGGCAACCAGAGCCAGAAGGGGGTAATCGCAGCCCCAGAGAGACATTATCTACCAAACTGCAAGTCAGCTTCTTTGCTTACTAAGACTTCTTGGGGTTCTGGACAGTCATCTGCCTAAGAAGGTGCGCAGGTTGTACACCTAGAAAACCAAGCACCAGGGATGGGAGAGGTGATAAGTTGCAGTGACTGTGCTCACCAAACACCTCATCACCGGAGCTGCTTGGAGCTGGGAAGGGCACAAAATGCAGGCCCAAACGAGTCTGTGCCTCTGAGGACTACCCGAGTGCCTGAACCTGAGCGGCTTAGACCTGGGAGGTGCATGCAGCCCAGGGCCGGCCTCGGACAGTTCCCGGTGGAACAACCTAGAGCCTGAGCTGTGTGGCCAGGGAGGGTGCATGTGCCTTGAGCGGGGACAGGCCCAGTGTGGCTGAGACACTACGAGCAGACGCCAGTGTTATTTGTTAGGAGCATCCCTCCGTCCCCACAGCACTACTGAACAAGTGAGCCTTAAAAAAAGTGTCCACCACCACCCCCTTGTGTCAGGGCAGAAATCAGACACTGAAGAGACCAGCAAACAGAAGCTAAAACCGAGGGAACCACTTTGGAATTAACAGGTGCAATAGATTAAAACCCTGTAGTTAGTACTGACTACATAGGAAGGGGCCTATAGATCTTGAGAAATACAAGCAGGACCAAGAAACTATCCGAAAATGAACTGACCCCACACTGCCCACAACACCACCAGAGAAAGTCCTAGATAAATTTTTACTATTTTTATGATCCTTCTTTTATTTTTTTCTTCTTCTTTTCTTTTCTTTCTTTTCTTTTTCATTTTTTAAACTTTTTAAAATTTTAAGTCCTCTATTACTCCTTTAATTTTCATTTTTATAACCTACTATTACTTTTCAAAAAAAGACTATTTTTTAAAGAAAACTTCATATATATATATATATTTAAAAACTTTGTGACTTTGATTTTTTTCTTCTTCTTTTCTTTAATATTGTATTTTTTTTAATCCAACCTCTACTCTAGAATTTTAATCTTTGCTTTTTGGTATTTGTTACCAATTTTGTACCTTTAAGAACCCAATTTTCAGTACCTATTTTTACCGGGGAGCAAGATTACTGGCTTGACTGCTGTCTCCCCCTTTGGACTCTCCTTTCTCTCCACTAGGTCACCTCTGTCTCCTCCCTCCCCCTTCTCTTCTCTACCCAACTCTCTGAATCTCTGTGTATTCCAGATGGTGGAGGACACTTAGGGAACTGATTACTGGCTGGATCTGTCTTTCTCCTTTTCATTCCCCCTTTTTATCCTCCTGGCCACCTCTGTCTCCTTCCTCCATCTTCTCTTCACTGTATAACTCCATGAACATCTCTGAGCGGCCCAGACTGTGGAGAGCACATAAGGAAGTGATTACTGGCTAGCTTGCTCTCTCCTATTTTGATTCCACCTCATCTCATTCAGGTCACCTATAACTCCCTCCTCCCTCTTCTCTTCTCCATGTAACTTTATGAATCTCTCTGGGTGTCCCTCACTGTGGAGAAACTTTTCATCTTTAACCTAGATGTTTTATCAATGGTGCTGTATAGAAAGAGAAGTCTTGAGACTACTGTAAAAATAAGACTGAAAACCAGAAGCAGGAGGCTTAAGTCCAAATCCTGAGAACATCATAAAACACCTGAATCCAGGGAACATAAAGCGATAGGAGCTCATCAAACGCCTACACACCTAAACTGAAACCAAGCACCACCCAAGGGCCAACAAGTTCCAGAGCAAGACATAACACTCAAGTTCTCCAGCAACACATGAACACAGCCCTGAGATTCAATATACAGGCTTCCCAAAGTTACCTCAAATCCATTGACATCTCATAACTCATTACTAGACACTTCATTGCACTCCAGAGATAAGAAATCCAGCTCCACCCACCAGAACACTGACACCAGCTTCCCTAACCAAGAAACCTTGACAAGCCACAGATACACGCCCACCCAGAGTGAGAAAACTCCATAATAAAGAGAACTCCACAATCTGTCAGAATACAGAAAGACCACCCCAAACTCAGCAATATAAACAAGATGAAGAGACAGAGGAATACTCAGCAGGTAAAGGAACAGGATAAATGCCCACCAAACCAAACAAAAGAGGAAGAGATAGGGAATCTACCTGAAAAATATTTCTGAAAAATGATAGTGAAATTGATCCAAAATCTTGAAATAAAAATGGAATCACAGATAAATAGCCTGGAGACAAGGATTGAGAAGATGCAAGAAAGGCTTAACAAGGACATACAAGAAATAAAAAAAGAGTCAAAATATAATGAATAATGCAATAAATGAGAGCAAAAACACTCTGGAGGCAAAAAATAGTAGACTAACGGAGGCAGAGATAGGATTAGTGAAATAGAAGATAGAATGGTAGAAATAAATGAATCAGAGAGGAAAAAAGAAAAATGAATTAAAAGAAATGAGGACAATGTCAGAGACCTCCAGGACAATATTAAACACCAAAATATTCGAATCATAGGAGTCCCAGAAGAAGAAGACAAAAAGAAAGACCATGAGAAAATACTTGAGGAGATAATAGTTGAAAACTTCCCTAAAATGGGGAAGGAAATAATCACCTAAGTCCAAGAAATCCAGAGACTTCCAAACAGGACAAACCGAAGGCAAAACACCCAAGACACATATTAATCAAATTAACAAAGATCAATCACAAAGAACAAATATTAAAAGCAGCAAGGGAAAGCCAACAAATAACACACAAGGGGATGTCCATAAGGATAACAGCTGATCCTTCAATAGAAACTCTTCAGGCCAGGAGGGAATTGCGGGACATACTTAAAGTGATGAAAGACAATAACCTACAGCCAAGATTACTCTACCCAGCAAGGATCTCATTAGAATATGAAGGAGAAATCAAAAGCTTTACAGACAAGCAAAAGCTGAGAGAATTCAGCACCACCAAACCAGATCTCCAACAAATGCTAAAGGATATTCTATAGACAGGAGACACAAAAATAGTGTATAAACTTGAACCCAAAACAATAAAGTAAATGGCAATGGGATCATACTTATCAGTAATTACCTTAAACGTAAATGGGTTGAATGCCCCAACCAAAAGACAAAGACTTGCTGAATGGATACAAAAACAAGACCCCTATATATGTTGTCTACAAGAGACCCACCTCAAAACATGGACACATATAGACTGAAAGTGAAGGACTGGAAAAAGATATTTCATGCAAACAGAGATCAAAAGAAAGCAGGATTAGCAATACTCATATCAGATAAAATAGACTTTAAAAAAATGCTGTAAAAAAAGACAAAGAAGGACACTACATAATGATCAAAGGATCAACCCAAGAAGAAGATATAACAATTATAAATATATATGCACCCAACATAGGAGCACCACAATATGTAGGATAAATCTAACAAGTATGAAAAGGGGAAATTAACAATAACACAATAATAGTGGGAGACTTTAATACCCCACTCACACCTCTGGATAGATCAACTAAACAGAAAAATAGCAAGGAAACACAAACTTTAAATAATACAATAGACCAGTTAGACCTAATTGATATCTATAGGACATTTCACCCAAAAACAATGAATTTCACCTTTTTCTCAAGTGCACACAGAACTTTCTCCAGGATGGATCACATCATGGGCCATAAATCTAACCTTGGTAAATTCAAAAAAATTGAAATCATTCCAAGCATCTTTTCTGACCACAATGTAGTAAGATTAGATCTCAATTACGGGAGCAAAATTATTAGAAATTCCAACATATGGCGGCTGATCAACACGCTTCTGAATAACCAAAAAATCACAGAAGAAATAAAAAAAAAAAGAAATCAAAATATGGATAGAAATGAATGAAAATGAAAACACAACAACCCAAAACCTATGGGACACTGTAAAAGCAGTGCTAAGGGGAATGTTCATAGAAATAAAGGCATACCGCAAGAAATAAGAAAAAAGTCAAATAAATAACCTAACTTTACGCCCAAAGCAACTATAAAAGGAAGAAATGAAGAATCCCAGGGTTAGTAGAAGGAAAGAAATCTTAAAAATTAGGGCAGAAATAAATGCAAAATAAACAAAAGAGACCATAGCAAAAATCAACAAAGCCAAAAGCTGGTTCTTTGAAAGGATAAATAAAATTGACAAACCATTAGCCAGACTCATGAAGAAACAAAGGAAGAAAAATCAAATCAATAAAATTAGAAATGAAAATGGAGAGATCACAACAGACAACACAGAAATACAAAGGATCATAAGAGACTACTATCAGCAATTATATGCCAATAAAATGGACAATGTGGCATAAATGGACAAATTCTTAGAAAAGTACAACTTTCCAAAACTGAACCAGGAAGAAATAGAAAACCTTAACAGACCCATCACAAGCACAGAAATTGAAGCTGTAATCAGAAATCTTCCAGCAAACAAAAGACCAGGTCCAGAAGGCTTCACAGCCGTCAACCAAAAATTTAGAGAAGAGCTGACACCTATCCTACTCAAACTCTTCCAGAATTGCAGAGGAAGGTAAACTTCCAAACTCATTCTATGAGGCCACTATCATCCTAAAACCAAAACCTGACAAAGATGCCACACAAAAAAGAAAACTACAGGCCAATATCACAGATGAACATAGATGGAAAAATCCTTAATAAAATTCTAGCAATCAGAATCTAACAACACATTAAGAAGGTCAAACACCATGACCAAGTGGGCTTTATCCCAGGGATGCAAGGATTCTTCAATATCCGCAAATCAATCAATGCAATACACCACATTAACAAATTGAAAACTAAAAACCATATGATTATCTCAATAGATGCAGAGAAAGCCTTTGACAAAATTCAACATTCATTTATGATAAAAACTCTCCAGAAAGCAGGAATAGAAGGAACATACCTCAACATTATAAAAGCTGTATATGAAAAACCCACAACAAACATTATCCTCAATGGTGAAAAACTGAAAGCATTTCCTCTAAATTCAGGAACAAGACAAGGGTTCCCACTCTCATCACTACTCTTCAACATAGTTTTGGAAGTTTGGACCACAGCATTCAGAGCAGAAAAAGAAATAAAAAGAATCCAAATTGGGAAAGAAGAAGTAAAACTCTCACTGTTTGCAGATGACATGATCCTCTACATAGAAAACCCTAAAGACTCCACCAGAAAATTACTAGAGCTAATCAATGAATATAGTAAAGCGGCAGGATATAAAATCAACACACAGAAATCCCTTGCATTCCTATACTCTAATAATGAGAAAACAGAAAGAGAAATTAAGGAAACAATTCCATTCACCATTGCAACGAAAAGAATAAAATACTTAGGAATATATCTACCTAAAGAAACTAAAGACCTATATATAGAAAACTATAAAACACTGGTGAAAGAATTGAAAGAGGACACTAATAGATGGAGAAACATACCATGTTCATGGATCAGAAGAATCAATATAGTGAAAATGAATATACTACCCAAAGCATCTATAGATTCAATGCAATCCCTATCAAGCTACCAATGGTATTTTTCACAGAGCTAGAAAAAATAATTTCACAGTTTGTATGGAAATACAAAAAATCTCGAATAGCCAAAGCAATCTTGAGAAAGAAGAATGGAACTGGAGGAATCAACATGCCTGACTTCAGGCTCTACTACAAAGCCACAGTCATCAAGACAGTATGGTACTGGCACAAAGACAGAAATATAGATCAATGGAACAAAATAGAAAGCCCAGATATAAATCCATGCACCTATGGACACCTTATCTTTGACAAAGGAGGCAATAATATACAATGGAAAAAAGATAATCTCTTTAACAAGTGGTGCTGGGAAAACTGGTCAACCATTTGTAAATGAATGAAACTAGAACACTTTCTAACACCATACACAAAAATAAACTCAAAATGGATTAAACACCTAAACATAAGACCAGAAACTATAAAACTCTTAGAGGAGAACATAGGGAAAACACTCTCCGACATACATCCCAGCAGGATCCTCTATGACCCACCTCCCAGAATATTGGAAATAAAAACAAAAATAAATAAATGTGATCTAATTAAAATTAAAAGCTTCTGCACAACAAAAGAAACTATAAGCAAGGTGAAAAGACAGCCTTCAGAATGGGAGAAAATAGTAGCAAATGAAGCAACTGACAAACAACTAACCTCAAAAATATACAAGCAACTCCTACAGCTCAATTCCAGAAAAATAAACGACCCAATCAAAAATGGGCCAAAGAACTAAATAGACATTTCTCCAAAGAAGACATACAGATGACTAACAAAGACATGAAAAGATGTTCAACAGCACTCATTATCAGATAAATGCAAATCAAAAGCACAATGAGGTACCATTTTATGCCAGTTAGAATGGCTATCCAAAGTCTACAAACAGTAAATGCTGGAGAGGATGTGGAGAAAAGGGAACCCTCTTACACTGTTGGTGGGAATGCAAACTAGTACAGCCACTATGGAGAACAGTGTGGAGATTCCTTAAAAAACTGGAAATAGAACTGCCATACGACCCAGCAATCCCACTGCTGGACATACACACTGAGGAAACCAGAATTGAAAAAGACACATGTATCCCAATGTTCGTCGCAGAGCTGTTTATAATAGCCAGGACATGGAAGCAACCTAGATGTCCATCAGCAGATGAATGGATAAGAAAGCTGTGGTACATATACACAATGGAGTATTACTCAGCCTTATGTTGGGAGCACACACAAAAAAAAATAATAATAATAAAATAAAGAAAGCTGAACACAGAAGAATTGATGCTTTTGAAAAAAAAAAAAAAAAAAAGAACACATTTGAATCAATTCTAATGAGGTGGATGAAACTGGGGCCTACATAGTGAAGTAAGCCAGAAAGAAAAACACCAATACAGTATACTAACGCATATATATGGAATTTAGAAAGATGGTAACAACAACTCTGTATGTGAGACAGCAAAAGAGACACAGATGTATAGAACTGTCTTTTGGACTCTGTGGGAGAGAGATGGGGGATGATTTGGGATAATGGCACTAAAACATGTATAATATCATATAAGGAATGAATTGCTAGTCCAGGTTCGATGCAGGATACAGGAAGCTTGGAGCTGGTGCACTGGGATGACCCAGAGGGATGGGATGGGGAGGGATGTGGCGGGTGTTCAGGATGGGGAACATGTGTACATTATAGAAAACAAAATATGTATAGATATAGATACAGATAGATAGATATAGTGTTGCCAGTTTTGCCCATAAATAAGTTTACTGAACTAATAATGGTGTTTCTTAGCTGATATAAATACTTTTATTTTCAAAGCAATGAAACATGGAAACACTCATTTACAGGAGAATTTTTCATAATATAAATCTCAGCTACAGTCTTACAACTAACATTGACAAATATGGTTCACTACAAACCTGTAATTGTCTGATACTGTGCAATTCAAAAGATTTTGTACCATTTCTGTTGACATTAAAATGGCCTGTCTTCCTTTGTTCAACATGAAAAAGAAAATGGGTAATTGTTTAGAACTGAACATCTTATTATACTTCATTAAAGTGACAATAGTATGTTTATTACAACCTCAATAGAGCTAATGGAAAGGAGATATAAAGGGACTTTGCTCTTACCTACTGGATAACATGCAATGGAATATTTATATATTCAACACTAATTTATAAATATATTAATCATATTTCAAGTTTACAAATGTTAGTACATTAATTCTGCTTCTGTACTATTTAGCTGTTCACATTTAGTTATGCTACTGAAAATCTTCTGGTCTCAGTTTTTCCAACTATAAAATTATTTCATTTCCTTTATAAAACTATGATCTGTGGTAAACATTTATAGATTTTTTTTTCGATTAAACCACAGACTGTATTTGAGTATCATCATTTCCCCCATAATGTTCCCTTTTTGTCCCAGGATATGACTCAAGATCCCACGTTACATTCAGTTTCTGTGTCTTCCTGGTCTTCTCCATTCTGAACCAGGACCTTAGTCTTTCCTTGTCTCCCATGGACTCTCCTGTTTATTTTCTTTTTTTAAAAAAATAGATTCATTTATTTTAATTGGAAGTTAATTACTTTACAATATTGTATTGGTTTTGCCATACACTGACATGAATCCACCATGGGTGTACATGTGTTCCTCATTCTGAACCCCCATCCTACATCCCTCCCCATCCCATCCCTCTGGGTCATCCCAGTGCACCAGCCCCGAGCATCCTGTCTCATGCATTGATCCTGGACTGGTGATTTGTTTCACATACGAAAATATACATGTTTCAATGCCATTTTCCCAATTTAGCCGACCCTCACCCTCTCCCACAGAGTCCAAAAGTCTGTTCTTTGCATCTGTGTCTCTTTTGCTGTCTCACATACAGGGTTATGGTTACCATCTTTCTAAATTCCATATATATGTGTTAGTATACTGTATTGAGGTTTTTCTTTCTGGCTTACTTCATTCTGTATAATAGGCTCCAGTTTCATCCACCTCATTAGAACTGATTCAAAAGTATTCTTTTTAACAGCTGAGTAATATTCCATTGTGTATATGTACCATGGCTTTCTTATCCATTCATCTGCTGATGTACATCTAGGTTGCTTCCATGTCCTAGCTATTATAAACAGTGCTGTGATGAACATTGGGGTACACGTGTCTCTTTCAATTCTGGTTTCCTCAGTGAGTATGCCCAGCAGTGGGATTTCTGGGTCATATGGCAGTTCTATTTCATTTTTAAAGGAATCTCCACACTGTTCTCCATAGTGGCTGTACTAGTTTGCATTCCCACCAATAGTGTAAGAGGGTTCCCTTTTCTCCACATCTTCTCCAGTATTTATTGCTTGTAGACTTTTGGATAGCAGCCATTCTGACTGGCGTGAAACGGTACCTCATTGTGCTTTTGATTTGCATTTCTCTGATTTAGTTCGGAGAGTGTTTTGCCTATGTTCTCCTCTAAGAGTTTTATAGTTTCTGGTCTTATGTTTAGATCTTTAATCCATTTTTAGTTTCTTTTTGTGTATGGTGTTAGAAAGTATTCTAGTTTCATTCTTTTACAAGTAATTGACCAGTTTTCACAGCACCACTTGTAAAACAGGTTGTATTTTCTCCATTGTATATTCTTGTTTCCTTTGTCAAAAATAAGGTGTCCATAGGTGCATGGATTTATCTCTGGGCTTTCTATTTTGTTCAATTGATCTATATTTCTGTCTTTGTGCCAGCACCACACTGCCTTGATGATTGTGGCTTTGAGTAGAGTCTGATGTCAGGTAGGTTGATTCCTCCAGTTCCATTCTCCTTTCTCAAGTTTGCTTTGGCTATTCGAGGTTTTTTGTATTTCCATACAAATTGTGAAATTATTTTTTCTAGTTCTGTGAAAAATATCTTTTGTAGCTTGATAGGGATCTCTTTGAATATATAGATTGCTTTGGGTAGTATACTCATTTTCACTATATTGATTCTTGCGATCCATGAACACGGTATATTTCTCCATTTATTTGTGTCCTCTTTGATTTCTTTCACCAGTGTTTTATAGTTTTCTATATATAGGTCCTTAGTTTCTTTAGGTAGATATATTCCTAAGTATTTTATTATTTTTGTTGCAATGGCGAATGGAATTGTTTCCTTAATTTCTCTTTCTGTTTTCTCATTGTTAGTGTATAGGAATGCAAGGGATTTCTGTGTTGATTTTATATTGCAACTTTACTCTATTCATTGATTAGCTCTAGTAGTTTTCTGGTGGAGTCTTTAGGGTTTTCTATGTAGAGGATCATGTCATCTGCAAACAGTGAGTTTTACTTCTTCTTTTCCAATCTGGATTCCCTTTATTTCTTTTTCTGGTCTGATTGCTGTGGCCCAAACTTCCATAAGTATGTTGAATAGTAGTGATGAGAGTGGGCACCCTTGTCTTGTTCCTTACTTTAGGGGAAATGCTTTGAATTTTTCACCATTGAGGATAATGTTTGCTGTGGGTTTGTTATATATAGCTTTCATTTTGTTGAGATATGTTCCTTCAATGCCTGATTTCTGGAGAGTTTTTGTCATAAATGGATGTTGAACTTTGTCAAAGGCTTTCTCTGCATCTACTGGGATAATCGTATGGTTTTTATTTTTCAATTTGTTAATGTGGTGTATTACATTGGTTGATTTGTGGATATTGAAGACTCCTTGCATCCCTGGGATAAAGCCCACTTGATCATGGTGTATGATCTTTTTAATAATTTGTTGGATTCTGTTTGCTAGAATTTTGTTTATGATTTTTGCGTCTATGTTCATCAGTGATATTGGCCTGTAGTTTTCTTTTTTTGTGGCATCTTTGTCAGGTTTTGGTATTAGGGTGATGGTGGCTTCTTAGAATGAGTTTGGAAGCTTACCTTCTTCTGCAATTTTCTGGAAGAGTTTGAGTAGGATAGGTGTTAGCTATTCTCTCAATTTTTGGTAGAATTCAGCTGTGAAGCCATCTGGACCTGGGCTTTTGTTTGCTGGAAGATTTCTGGTTACAATTTCAGTTTCTGTGCTTGAGATGGGTGTGTTAAGATTTTATATTTCTTTCTGGTTCAGTTTTGGAAAGTTGTCCTTTTCTAAGAATTTTTCCATTTCTTCCAAGTTGTCCATTTTATTGGCATATAAGTGATGATAGTCACTTATGATCCTTTGTATTTTTGTGTTGTCTGTTGTGATCTCTCCATTTTCATTTCTATTTGTTAATTTGATTTTTCTCTCATCATTTCTTGATGAGTCTGGCTAATGTTTTGTGAGTTTTATTTATCTTCTCAAAGAACCAGCTTTTAGCTTTGTTGATTTTTGCTATGGTCTCTTTTGTTTCTTTTGTATTTATTTCTTCCCTAATTTTTAAGATTTCTTTCCTTCTACTAACCCTGGGGTTCTTCATTTTTTTTTTCCTTTTCTATTTGCTTTTGGTGTAGAGTTAGGTTATTTATTTGACTTTTTTCCTGTTTTTTGAGGTAAGCCTTTATTGCTATGAACCTTCCCCTTAGCACTGCTTTTACAGTGTCCCACAAGTTTTGGTTTGTTGTGTTTTCATTTTCACTCATTTCTATGCACATTCTTATTTCTTTTTTATTTCTTCTGTTATTTGTTGGTTATTCAGCAGCATGTTGTTCAGAATTCATATGTTGGAATTTTTAATATTTTTTCTCATATAATTGATATATAATATTTCTGCATTGTTTTCAGAAAAGATGCTTGGAATGATTTCATTTTTTTTTAATTTACCAAAGCTAGATTTATAGCCCAGGATGTGATCTATCCTGGAGAATGTTCGATGTGCACTTAAGAAGAGGTGAAATTCCTTGTTTTTGGGTGAAATTTCCTATAGATACCAATTAGGTCTAACTGGTCTATTGTATTATTTAAAGTTTGTGTTTCCTTGCTATTTTTCTGTTTAGTTGATCTATGCATAGGTGTGATTGGGGTATTAAAGTCTCCCACTCTTATTGTGTTATTGTTAATTTCCCCTTTCATACTTGTTAGCATTTGTCTTACATATTGTGGTGCTTCTATGTTGGATGCATATATAGTTATAATTGTTATTTCTTCTTGGATTGATCCTTTGATCATTATATAGTGTCCTTCTTTTTCTCTTTTTTCAGCCTTTGTTTTAAAGTCTATTTTATTTGAAATGAATATTGCTACTCCTGCTTTCCGTTGGTCTCTATTTGCATGTAATATCTTTTACTATCCCTTCACTTTTAGTTTATATGTTTCCCTTGTTTCGAGGCAGGTCTTTTGTAGACAATATATACAGGGGTCTTGTTTTTGTATCCATTTTGTCAATCTTTGTCTTTTGGTTGGGTCATTCAACCCATTTACATTTAAGATCATTATGGATAAGTATGATCCCATTGCCATTTGCTTTATTGTTTTGGGTTCGAGTTTACACATCCTTTCTATGTGTCCTGTCTAGAGAAGATCCTTTAGCATTTGTTGGAGAGCTGGTTTTGTGGTGCTGAATTCTCTCAGCTTTTGCTTGTCTGTAAAGTTTTTGCTTTCTCCTTCATATTTGAATGAGATCCTTGCTGGGTGCAGTAATCTGGGCTGTAGGTTAGTTTCTTTCATTACTTTAAGTATATCCTGCTATTCCCTCCTGGCCTCAAGAGTTTCTATTGAAAGATCAGCTGTTATCCTTATGGGAATCTCCTTGTGTGTTATTTGTTGCATTTCCCTTTCTGCTTTTAATATTTTTTCTTTGTGATTGATCTTTGTTAATTTGATTAGTATGTGTCTTGGGGTGTTTTGCCTTGGGTTTATCCTGTTTGGGACTCTCTGGGATTCTTCAACTTGGGCAACTATTTCCTTTTCCATTTTAGGGAAGTTTTCAATTATTATCTCCTCAAGTATTTTCACATAGTCTTTCTTTTTGTCTTCTTCTTTTGGGAGTCCTATGATTTGAATGTTGGGGCATTTCACATTGTCCCAGATGTCTCTGAGGTTGTCCTCAATTCTTTTATTTATTTATTTTTTCCTCTCTGTTTCATTTATTTCTACAATCCTATATTCTGCCTCTGTCATTCTACTGTTGGATTCCTTCAGAGTGTTTTTGATCTCATTTATTGAATTAGTCATTATATATTTACTCTTTTTTATTTCTTCTAGGTCCTTGTTAAACCTTTCTTGGATCTTCTCGATCCTTGTCTTCAGGCTATTTATCTGTAACTCTATTTTGTATTCAAGATTTTGGATCATTTTCACGATCATTATTTAGAATTCTTTATCAGGTAGATTCCCTATCTCTTCTTATTTTGTTTGGTTTGATGGGCATTTATCCTATTCCTTTGCCTGCTGGGTATTTCTCTGCCTTTTCATTTTGTTTATATTGCTGTGTTTGGGGTGGCCTTTCCATATTCTGGCAGTTTGTGGTTCCTCTTTATTGTGGAGGTTCCTCGCTGGGGGTGGGGTTGTTCAGGTGGCTTGTCAAGATTTCCTGGTTAGGGAAGCTTGTGTCGGTGTTCTGGTGGATAGAGCTGTATTTCTTCTCTCTGGAGTGCAATGAAGTGTTCAGTAATGTGTTTTGAGATGTCAATGAATTTGGTTTGACTTTGGGCAGCTGGTATATTGAAGCTCAGGGCTACAATCCTGTGTTGCTGGAGAATTTGAGTGGTATGTCTTTCTTTGGAACTTTTTGGCCTTTGGGTGGTGCTTGGTTTCAGTGTAGGTATGGAGGCGTTTGATAAGCACCTATGGATTAATGTTCCCTAGAGTCAGGAGTTCTCTGGTGTTTTCAGAATTTGGACTTTTGTCTCCTGCCTCTGGTTTTCGGTCTTATTCTTAAAGTAGCCTTAAGACTTCTCCATATATACAGTACCTATGGTAAAACATCTAGGTTAATGATGAAAACTTTCTGCACAGTGAGGGACACCCAGAGAGGTACACAGAGAAGAGAAGAGGTACATGGAGAAGAGAAGAGGGAGGAGGGAGATAGAGGTGACCAGGAGGAGAAGAGGGGGAGTCAGAAGGGGAGAGAGCAAGATATCCAGTAATCACTTCCCTATATGCTATACACAGTCTGGATCCCTCAGACATGTTCGCAGAGTTACACAGAGAAGAGAAGAGGGAGGAAGGAGACAGAGGTGTCCAGGATGATAAAAGTGGGAATCAAAAGGAGAGAGAAAAATCTAGCCAATAATCAGTTTCCTAAGTGTTCTCCACAGCCTGGAACACACAAAGAGATTCATAGAGTTTGGTAGAGCAAACAAGGGGGAGGGAGGAGATAGAGGGGACCTGGTGGAGAAAAAGGAGAGTCCAAAGGAGGAGAGAGAAATCAAGCCAGTAATCTCACTCCCAAGTAAAAATGGGTACTAAAGGTTGGGTTGTTAAAGGTACAAAATTGATAACAAATACTAAAAAGCAAAGATTAAAAATCTAGAATAGAGGTCAGTTTCTCAAAAATACAATATTAAAGGAAAAAACAAAGTCACAAGAATTATAATATATATATGTGTGTGTGTGTGTGTGTGTGTGTGTGTGTGTGTGTGTGAAGTTTGCTTTAAAAATAGGGTGTTTCTTTTTGCAAAGTAATAGTTGGTTATAAAAATGAAAATTAAAGGAGTAATAGAGGACTTAAAAATGACCAAAAGTTTTAAAAATTAATAAAATGATAATAGTAAAAATATATCTAGAACTTTCTCTTGTTTTGTTGTGGACATTGTGGGGTCAGTTCATTTTCATATAGTTCCTTCATCTGGCTTACTTGTCTCAAAATCTATAGGCCCCTTCCTATGTAGTCTCTGCTAACTGCAAGATTTTAATCTATTATACCTGTCACTTCCAAAGTGGTTCCCTCTGTTTATTTTAGCTTCTTCTGTTTGTTGGTATCTTCAGTGTCTAATTTCTACCCTGAGACAAGAGGGTGGTGGTGGTCACTTTTTGAAGCTTACTTGTTCAGTCGTGCTGTAGGGAGGGAGGAACACTGCGAACAAATATCACTGGCATGTGTGGGGAGTGCTTGCAGTGTCTTTGCCA
Source organism: Bos indicus (assembly GCF_029378745.1). Taxonomy (NCBI): domain Eukaryota; kingdom Metazoa; phylum Chordata; class Mammalia; order Artiodactyla; family Bovidae; genus Bos; species Bos indicus. The sequence continues at coordinate 41,073,411 of NC_091789.1, forward strand.
CACTGAGTTTGCCCCCACTCACGGCATGTGTTTTCCCAGTCTACACTGTTAAAGCTCTAGGTTGCTCTGCTGGGAACTGTCTGCGGTGGGCCCCTGGGTTGAATGTACTTCCCAGGTCTAAGTTGCTCAGGTTCAGGTTCAGGTTCTCGGGTACTCCACAAAGGTGCAGACTTGCTTGGGCCTGCATTTTGTGCCCTTCCCAAGTCTGAACAGCTCAGGTGATCAGGTGTTTGGCAAGCACAGGCACCCCCAGTTGAGGGCTGTGGCTTATCGCCTCCTCCATCCCAGCCACTCGGTTTTCTGGGTATACAACCCGCATGTCTTCTCAGGTGTGCCGTGTGTCTCTTCTGGGGAGCTGATCTCTGGCTGCAACCCTCCTGGTAGATATTGACCATCCAGAATCCCAAGTCTTGGTTAGCAATGATGCCTGCTTGCAGTTTGGTAGATGACGCCTCTCTGGGGCTGCGATTGCCCCCTTTGGCCTCTGGCTGCCCTTACCTGCCTGTCTCCAGCAGGGGATGGGCCAGTCCACAGCCGGCTGGGTCTGCTCAGTCCTTTGTTCTGTGAGTGGGCCTGGGGGTGTCTTAGCTTAATGCTTTTCATGGGATAGCTATCCCACAGTCTGGATTGCTATTTCAAGTTAGTTGCCTCAGATTGCCCTTGGGACATTCAGGCCGGTTCCTTACCCTAAGCCATGCAGCCTGTTCCTCCCTGTCCAGTCCCCGCTTTCTAGTGGCGGATGCAAGCATCTGCACTGCTTCTCCGATGGGAGTTGCCATTAGGCACATAATCTGTGAGTTTTAATTATTCATGTATTTTTCCTCCCAGTTATGTTGCCCTCTGAGATTTCATGGCTCACCACAGACCCGCCGGTGAGAGTGTTTCCTGGTGTTTGGAAACGTCTGTTTTAAGACTCCCTTCCTGGGATGGATCTCTATCCCTATCTCTTTTGTCACTCTTTTTATCTTTGATATTTTTTCCTACCTCCTTTCAAAGACAATGGGCTGCCTTTTTGGGCGCCTGATGTCTTCTGCCAGAATTCAGAAGTTGTTTTGTGGAATTTGCTCAGTGTTCAAATGCTCTTTCAATGAATTTGTGTGGGAGAAAATGGTCTCCCCATCCTATTCCTCTGCCATCATAGCACCTCCCCCTATAGGTAAAATTTTAAGTAAAACAAAATTAGGGGCTTTTTTAAAAAAACTTTCCAAACATTCACCCATGAAGTTGTTTGCCATCAATTTATCAAATTTTAATTTAAAAACAAAACAGTCTTAGAAAAGCTGAATATTTCCTCTTCAATGTTTTTGCTTGAGTTTTAAGCGGTTGTCACAAAGAGCTGGCTGAATTTAGTTTTCAGTACTTCTTATGGATTTTTCTAGATAACCTAAGACATTTCAAGAATATCTAAAATTAGCACAATAGGTAGTTCCATATAATTTTTTATTAAAATTAATATTTGCTAAAATATTATGTTTTAAATATGGATTCAAACATAGGGAGAAAGAAGGTGAAGGACATATGTACTTCTTGAATAAAAGTTAACTTTAAATACATTTTAAGTGTTAGTTGTCATAGTCTAATGATATGTCTTTCATTAGAGATTGACTCATTCCAGTTATAGGGGTAAAAGTTTTGCTATACCTATAAAAAATCTTAATTCAGAATACAAAATGATCTTTGTTTCTCTCGCTAACTGATCTCTAACTTTTTTCATCCATGAATATGATTCTTCAAAATTCACTGTGCTAAAAGTCACAGAATCTACATTGATTCCACACAAAAACACTTAATAAATTTAGTTTAGAAAGAAATTTTCTCATTCTATTTTAGAGGTGTAAATTTGTGTCTATCAGTCTTTGAAAATAGGTACAGCATCATAAAAATAGAACCTTATCTTAATACATATTTGATATTGTAAAGGACACTTGATATTAAGGACCCTTAAACAAAAATTTTTAAGTTGAAATTTTAAATAGAATAAAGCCAGAGAAAAACATAACATTTTTCTCCAAATTTCATTAAAAATCTTCCCAGAAAATCATAAGCATTTCTAAAATAAATTTAAATTTGAAATAATAGAAGGCTAGAATTAACTTTGCAATTATGAGATATAAAAGGAGAGTTGAAAAATAAGTAGTACAAAAGGAATGTTAAATAAGTTTGAGAGGTGTGAATTTCAAAGTAATGGAAAATAAACTTAGATTGAGGGACATATCATCTACCTCTTTTGCCTTATAATCCAGCAATCCCACTGCTGGGCATACACACTGAGGAAACTAGAAGGAAAAGGGACACGTGTACCCCAATGTTCATCGCAGCACTGTTTATAATAGCCAGGACATGGAAGCAACCTAGATGCCCATCGGCAGATGAATGGATAAGAAAGCTGTGGTACATATACACAATGGAGTATTACTCAGCCATTAAAAAGAATACATTTGAATCAGTTCTATTGAGGTGGATGAAACTGGAACCTATTATACAGAGTGAAGTAAGCCAGAAAGAAAAACACCAATACAATATACTAACATATATATATGGAATTTAGAAAGATGGTAACAATAACCCTGTGTACGAGACAGCAAAAGAGACACTGATGTATAGATCAGTCTTATGGACTCTGTGGGAGAGGGAGAGGGTGGGGCGATTGGGGAGAATGGCATTGAAACATGTATAATATCATGTATGAAACGAGTTGCCAGTCCAGGTTCGATGCACGATACTGGATGCTTGGGGCTGGTGCACTGGGACGACCCAGAGGGAGGGTATGGGGAGGGAGGAGGGAGGAGGGTTCAGGATGGGGAGCACGGGTATACCTGTGGCAGATTCATTTCGATGTTGGGCAAAACTAATACAATATTGTAAAGTTTAAAAATAAAATAAAATTTAAAAAATAAATAAAAATCAAGTTCTACTGTTTAAAATCACAGAGATAGAGCTCTCTGTGTATTTCCTAAGAAATAACTGTTAAAATTTAAAACATATTAAAATTGGGGCACCCTTTTAGTTGATAAAAATATTGTGTTATTCTTACCATAAAGGCAAATCTCAGCTCTAATGTTTCTTGTAATTGAAGGAAATTTCAAGGTCAATTTGGAATTTTTTCCTTATGTTTGAACACTTTAAAATTTGGTTGTCAAAAAAAATTAATAAATAAAATAAAATTTGGTTGTCAAATTGTCAGGACAGCACAGATTCTTCCAAGCATTCATATAGGACTTCTGGTTTTGGTGTGCAGATTGTAGTCAGTCGTCTAAATGGCAGGTAACTGGTAATGATCTATTTTGTGTGTGTGTGTGTGTGTGTGTGTGCATAATGGTAGACTGTTATCAAAAGAAGATAAATACTTTGAACCATGAAAATGTGAGCTTGCCATTCCAAACTCTGTCTTGAAGATATGTAAATTTAAATCATAGGTCTTTTATTAGTGATGAAAATAAAATTGAACCATTATTGTATCTTTTGCATTTCATTTTCAATGTATTTCAATTGTTCAGCATTTTAATGACCTCTACAGCATTTTAATGATCTCTACCTCATGAAATATTTTATCTGAAATTTATAATGATATTACCTTCTCCTTATAAGAAATGTAATGTGTTATTTTAGTTCCAAATTTGAATTGATCGTGTATGCTGCTATTGATTTGCATATTTAAGCATTATTAATGTAATAGTACAAAAGAAATTGTATACTTCACTGTTCTTAACACTCAAAGTGCGTGAAGAGGCTGATCCTATAACAACTCAAATTGCTCATTTTGATCTCAAGGGAAAAGTTACAACAATCCTACTAACATTGATTTCACTTGAAGGGACTAGAAACATAATATAGTATTAACTTGCCATTTTTTAAATGAAACTATTAAAGTAAGAAGAGTGATTAAAAAAAAAAAAAAAAACTCCATGCAAGGAATGATTGCAGGACAGATTATATCTACAGAACAGATTGATTGCTGTTATAGTCTAAGTACCAAACAACGTATAAATGTGTCACTTAAAAGAGATATAAGTTGAAATTTATACCAAGTGACTAGATAAGGAAATAATTGTTTGCCACTGCATCTTCTGTCATTGTAACTTCTTTCTTATCATTAAATCACTTATAGTGTCAGTAATGCTTTTATTGAACTCTAGCATGCCATTGTTACTATATTGAGAAGGTTGTATTCTGTTCCCTTTATCATAATTCTAAGAAATATCATAAATCTAAGAAAATTCTTACAGACATGTAAATTTATATATCTTTTAAGGTAGGTCAATTTTTACAGAGCTTTTTAAAAAAAAAATATATATATATATATATATATATATTTTTTTTTTTTTTCCTTCCAGTTAAAACTACTGCCCCAGTCCAGCAGGTTGAATATAATTATATCCTTAAAATTTTGACATAAAAATTTTCTGGACTATTTCTGTAGCATAATGTGAGTAATACCTCTATCCAGAAAATAATTTGTCTACTATATGCTAGAGGTATTAATGGAGGTCAAATAATTTTACTAGCTATAAATAACTTGAGCAATAACATATTTGATATAGGTGAAATAGTTACAAGTGTATATATAAAGGTGTAATCATCAACATATGTTATAGTAGAAATAGTATTGAATTTAGAGTCAAGAAGACCTAACTTTGAGACCCCATATAGCCATTACAGGACTTCCCCAGTGGCTCAGTGGTAAAAAATCCACCTGTCAATGCAGGATATGCAAGAGACTTAGGTTCTATCCTTGGGTTGGGAAGATCCCCTGGAGTAGGAAATGGCAACCCACTCCAGTATTCTTGCCTGGAGAATCCCATGGAAAGAAAAGCCTGGTGGACTATAGTCCATAGGGTCACAAAGAGTTGGACACGACTGAGGGGACTTAGCATGCATGCATTCACATAACCATTTATAAATAGTGGTTTAAAACTGTGCAAGTGAATTTATCTTTCTCTCATCTTCATTTAAATCATATATAAAATACTTTGCCTGAATTAGAAGACATCTGACAGTTTTAAAAGTGATAAAGTTGATGAAACTCCCTAGCACAGACTCTGTCACATAGAGCAACTCAGCCACTTAAAAGTCTGAATGCAAATAAGTCTTATAAAGAGTTCAACATACAATTTAATAATACCATATCTACGAAGTTTGGTCACATTGTAGGCCAGTTTCCAATATTATTTGATAATGTTGAACAAATATTAGCTAATAGGTAATTTATTTTTATTAAAAACATATTAAAACATATGTTTGCTAGTGTAAATTGTATGATCTGTTATTTTCTAAATATTTACATTACCATTAAGTAGTTTAGATCTGTTAATTCAAGATGCTACAAAATCTTGAATCAAATACAAAGTACTCTTTAATTATTTTTGATATACGAAGATATTTATTAGACATATAGTTAAGAATTGAACTTGAGGTGTGTGTGTGTGTGTGTGTGTGTGTGTGTGTTTACAGATGCTCAAGGGATTATTTGAAGTTATACACTTGGATATGTGAGAATTCTTGGATGAGTCATTGATCCTTTGGGTATAATTAGTTGTAAATATTTAGTGTATATATTAAAATAAGTGATTTCACTGTCATGTTTCTGGAAAAACTTCTCCAGTCATAAGTCATCTGTAGGCAGAAATCATGTCTTATTTATGTACGTCTTGACCACATAGCACAGTTTCTGACACAAAGTCAGTATGTTTTTATTGATTGATTGAAATAATAGAACATATCATCATTAATTACTTAAGAATAAGTGATGCTAATTCCTGGATGTAGTTATCATAAACAACATCATAGTAATGTTGGGATGAATTTCCCAAAAGAATGACCATGGAGAAATAAGGAGGTTGGTAATGGGTATGTGTGACTGTGTGTGCGTGTGCGTGTTTATGTTGTACTCTTCTTGTGTAATAAGAAAATTGGAAAAGGAAAGGAAGGACACATAGAGTTGTGAATTAGAAGACAATGCAGAAGAGATTTTCAGAATGGAACTTTTTACTAGTTACAATCTGCTTTATAAAACAATGGGTGCATTAAACATCTGCATTGTTTTCATTTGGAGACTGCTTCTGAACTGATAAAATGTGTATATGTGATATCCCATTTAGTAGGAAAGAAATTTTCTTTTAGCCAATATGGAGTATCATCTGAATTGGGATACTGAAATAAATAAGCTTAATGAATTGATTTAAATAAAGAGGATAAAAGTTTATATTGAAGATGCATAAAGCTTTATTCACAGGATTTCTTTCATGTTACTTTTTTGATATGTTTCATTTTCTTTTTTTCAAAATACTGAGGTAGAGTTGATATACAATATTATAGTTTCAGGTATACAATATATTGAATGCCTGCATGCTAAGTTGCTTCAGTTATGTCTGACTCTTTGAGACCCTATGGACTGTAGCCTGACAGGCTCCTGTTCACAGGATTCTCCCCGCAAGAATACTGGAGTGGGTTTCCATGCCCTCCTGCAGGAGATCTTTCTGACCTAGGGATTGAACTTGAGTCTTTTACATCTCCTGCATTGGCAGGCAAGTTCTTTACCACTAGGGCCACCTGGGAAGCTCATTTGAACATTTATGTATCTTATGAATTAATCACCATGATAAATCTAGTGACCATTTTCAGCTACACAAAGTTATCATGCTGCCAGTGAGTATACTTTCTATGCTGTATATCATATCCCCATGACTTGTGGGTTTTATAAATGGAAGTGTGTATCTCTTAATTTGCTGTAACTATCACACCAAACACTCCCTCCCCTTTGCTCACCATCAGTTTGATTTTCCATATCTTTGAGTCTGTATAATCTGAAGTTAGGGAGCTTGCTATCTCCAGCTTTGTTCTTCTTTCTTAAGATTGTTTTCACTATTCAAGGTCATTTGGGATTCTACACAAATCTGGGTATTATTTATTCCAGTTCTGTGAAAAATGCCATTGGTATTTTGATAAGGATTGTATTGAATCTGTAGATTGCTTTGGGTAGTATGAATATTTTAGCAATATTAATTTTTTCCAATCAATGAGTATGTTATTTTTTTTTCATTTATTTGTCTTATCTTCAGTATCAGTAGCTCTGAGTTTATTAAATACAGGTATTTCAATTCCCTAGTTAAATTTATTCCTAGGAATTTTATACTTTTTGATGCAATTGTTGCAATTGTTTCCTTATTTTCTCTTTCTGAGTTTGTTGTTAGTGTATATAAAAGCAACAGATTTCTATATATTAATTTGTAACTTACAAATGTCTGGATTCATTTAGTAGTTCTAATTTTGTGTGTGTGTATTCTTCAGGGTTTTCTTTAAATATTATCATGCTGTCTGCAAATACTGACAGCTTTATTTCTTCATTTCCCAATTCAGATGACATTTATTTCTTTTCATTTTCTGATTGCTTTGGCTAGAACTTCCAATATTGTGATGAATAAAAGTGGTGAGAGTGGATATTGTCTCTAATATTAGGGGGGAAAAAGTTCAGTTTTTCACTTTTGAGTATAATGTTAGATGTGGACTTCTCATATATGGCTTTTCTGATGTTAAGGTATGTCTCCTCTATACCCAATTTATTGAGATTTTTTATCATAAATGGATATTGAATTGTGAGTCTGAGTGAACTCCGGGAGTTGGTGATGGACAGGGAGGCCTGGCGTGCTGCGATTCATGGGGTCGCAAAGAGTCGGACACGACTGAGTGACTGATCTGATATATATATATATATATATATATATAAAATTTCAGGACTTTGAATGTATATTGTGCTAGTTCCTTCTGTCAAGTAAAGTTTCTGCTAAAAATCAGCTTATAGTCTTATGAATGTTTCCTTGTGCATAACTGTTAATAGTTGGTTGTCTCTTGCTGTTTTTTTGTGTCTTGGTGTGAGTTTTCTTTTCCAGGTTGGGGAATTGTTCAGATATTATTTCTTCAAACAAATTTTCTATTATTTTCTCTTCTTCTTGGAGTCCAACAATGTGGATGTTAGTATGCTTTATTTTGTCCCAGAAATCCCTTAAACTGCCCTCATTAAAAAAAATATTGTTAATTGGAGGATAATTGCTTTATAATATTGCGTTGCTCTCTACCATATATCATGGGCCCAGTGGGGCAATTCTCTTTGGTGATCACAGCCAGATATTCCAGTTTATTGTTGTTCAGTTGCTCAGTAGTGCCCAACTCTTTGGGATCCCATGGACTGCAGCATACCAGGCTTCCCTGTCCTTAACCATCTCCCAGAGCTTGTTCAAACTCAGGTCCATTGAGTCGCTGATACCATCTAACCATCTTATCCTCTGTCATCCCCTTCTCCTCCTGTCTTTAATCTTTCCCAGCATCAGGGTCTTTTCAAATGAGTCAGTTCTTTGCATCAGGTGGCCAAAGTATTGGAGCTTCAGCTTCAGCATCAGTCCGTCCAATGAATATTCAGGGTTGATTTCTTTTAGGATTGACTGGTTTGATCTCCTTGTAGTCCAAAAGAAGGGGCTCTCAAGAGTCTTCTCCAGCACCACAGTTTAAAAGCATCAATCCTTCAGCCTCAGACTTCTTTATGGTCCATCTCTTACATCCATGTACGACTACTGGAAAAACCATAGCTTTGACTAGATGGACCTTTGTTGGCAAAGTAATGTTTCTTTTTAATATGCTGTCTAGGTTTGTCATAACTTTTCTTCCAAGGATCGAGTGTCCTTTCATTTAATGGCTGCAATCACCATCTGCAGTGATTTTGGATCACAAGAAAGTAAAATATGTCATTTTCCCACTGTTCCCCCTTCTATTTACCATAAAATGATAGGATTGGATGCCATGATTTTAACTTACTTAATGTTTAGTTTTAAGCCAGTTTTTCCATTCTCCTTTCACCCTCATCAAGAGGCTCTTTAGTTCTTCTTCACTTTCTGCCTTTAGGGTGGTATCATATGCATATCTCAAGTTGATATTACTGTTGTTGGCATATACTGTTGATATGCCAACAGACATAAAATGCCTTGCTAAAAACTAGCAAGGGGACACTCTGTCCCCGTCTGATGTCAGAAGCTTTCTCTATCTCTGTTATACTTTAATGAAACTTTGCTATACATAAATATCCCAGTAGTCAAACCTTGTCTCTGACACCAGATCAAAATCCTCTCCTCTGGAAGTTACAAATCCAAGCATAACACATGGCTCGCAGCAGCAACCTTTCAGAGTTATTGATTGGAGTGCCCAGGTTGGATGGGGCTTACCCTAGAGAACATGAGGGTGAGGTACACTGTGTTAGCTAAGTTGATGAAAAGTGGCAGAAATTATGCCTGCCAGCACTAGGTGTCAGGAGAGTTAAAAAAAAAAAAAAAAAAAAAAAAGGCACTCACTAATGTTTCTGTACCTGGAGAAAGTTCCATCAATTTCCTGGTTCTCTGGCACACATCTAAAAATTGGTCAAATCAGTCTCCGTCTCATATGACCCAGGAGTTTTTCAAGCTGCTACTTCTCCACTAGGATTCAGAGTGTGGGCATGTGAGCTCACTCAACTCTGACTCTTTGCAACCCCATGGACTGTAGCATGCCATGTTCCTTAGTACATTGAATTTTCCAGGCAAGAATACTGGAGCAGGTTGCACATCTCTTTGTCTCTCCTGCATTGGCAGACATGTTCTTTAGCAGCTGAGCCACCAGGAAAGCCCCTAGAACTCAGAATGAGTGAGTTTTTAGGTGAGCACTTCAAGACCAGAGTTTGTTTCCCACAACCTTCAGGCTCTTCTGGCTGTCATCCGCACTGGCTTCAAAGCCAGAAATTATAGGATCTGGCCTTCGTAGTACAAGACCCTTGGACTGGGGATTCTGAACTGGGCTTGGATCCCTCACTCCTTAGGGAGATCCCCATGGTTGTGATCTTTTACTCCACCATCTTGATTTAGACGTTCTCTTTTGCATTTTAAGTAGAAGTTTCAAAAATACAAATCTGAACTTGAAATTTTGCATGATAGAATTATGAAATGATTTTTCAACTGTTTTTTATAATAATAATGAGAATGAGGAAAATATTTCAGTCATACATAGAATTTGAGAGGGTAATTGAGCAATTTCAGCCTTATAGCATAAATTAAATATTTCACTGCTTTTAGTAATAGAAATAATCTACATGCAACTTTAATGTTATTGGATTTCCCTTTTTTTTCTCCAATATGCTATACAGTAATTTTCCTCAATAAGTCTCTTTTATGACACCTTTTATGAGACCAAAAAATATTGCTTATTGGCTTTCTGTTTCTGTGATATCATATTTACCAAGAGAATAGTTTATAAAGTGCCCGAAAAATACTTTCCATGAATGTATCAAATTATCTTGAAAAATAATCAGCATATGAAACAAAGAAAGACAACCATGATAAAAGCTCCTTGAAACAGCTGACACAAATATAACATGAGGCTTATAAGAAGAAGTTTTGTAATCAGGCTCAGATTCCAGCTGTTACAAGTTAACTCTCTGATGTGAGTAAAATGTAAGTCTCTTTTCCTCATCTGCACATTCAGGTATAATAAGACTATCTCTTAAGGTTGCTATGGTAATTAAATGATTAAACTACCTTAAGTATATTAAGCACTTTGTGTTAGCTATTTTATTAGTACTAGTAGTATTAGTATTTCTTATAAGGTCCATACTAATGGCCTAACTTTCCATAAGATTGATTTTGTTAACTAATATAATACAAAACTCATAAATTAGCTACTAATATTTTAGTTACCTTTTTAAGGTAAAAGATAAATTATTATTTTAGATTATTTTGGTAAACTCACAGAAATCTGTTCTCTTTGAGTTCCTCTCCATTTTAAATAAATTCAGCTCTATTAATGTGATAGTTAAAATTTATCTTGGCAGTTTACACAGGGGTAACTCTACTATGCTCATTTGTCTGTCCCTGTAAACTGTGTCAGTCCTATTATTCAGGAGCTTTAATCAAACAAAAATTAGTTTTGAAGGTTTTCTTTCTAGCATTTGGAAAAGTTATTCCACAGTATTCTTCTCATATCCATTCAAGATATATCGTACCCTCAGAAATTGTATTGGCAAAAATAGAGTCTTAGGAGAATCTGTCTAATTTAACAATACTTATCAGAAGGTAAAGTAGAATAACTGAGACCTTACCTCTTTATAGGTAATTAGGAAAATGTAGATCAGAACAAAATATTTGGTAATGATACCTGATGGCAAAAAAATAAGGGAAGCATGAAATTTGTACTCTTTCTATGGTGCTATAAATATGTCATAACCACCTTAGATTATAATTTGTCATAACACCTTTTTAGATTTGTCATAACTACTTTTTAGATTATAATTATTATGCCATTTCTAAATGTATATTAAAAAGCAGAGACATTACTTTGCCAACAAAGGTCCATCTAATCAAAGCTATTGTTTTTCTAGTAGTCATGTATGGATGTGAGAGTTGGACTATAAAGAAAGCTGAATGCAAAAGAATTGATACTTTTGAACTTTAGTGTTGGAGAAGACCCTTGAGAGTCCTTTGGGCAGCAGGGATATCCAACCAGCCCATCCTAAAGGAAATCAGTCCTGAATATTCATTGGAAAGACTGATGCTGAAGCTGAAAGTCCAATACTTTGGTCACCTGATGTGAAGAACTGACTCATTTGAAAAGACCCTGATGCTGAGAAAGATTAAAGGAGGGAGGAGAATGGGTCTACAGAGGATGAGATGGTTGGATGGCACCATTTACTTGATGGACATGAGTTTGAGCAAGCTCAGGGTGTTGGTGATGGATAGGGAAGCCTGGTATGCTGCAGTCCATGGGGTCGCAATGAGTCAGACACAACTGACCGACTGAATTGAACTGAACTGAAGTGTATATTGTAAAAATAATATTTCGTGTGCATAAGGAGAGATAAACAGGGATTGTCACTGTATCAGTGTTTACAATAGCAAAAACTGGGAAATAACCTAAATGAACAACAATATGAATTTTAAAATAAAAGTTTATTTATAAAATTTAATAAAATTAAGAAATAAAAGTGAAATCTATGTATCAGTGTAGATAGTCTAAAAAACATTAAGGAGAAAACGAAATGCTTAACAAATATGTAATATATACAATCCACAAACAAGTCTCCATATTAATTTCTAGTTCTAGTCACTTTGTGGGGTGGAGAAACAAAGTGCTACTTTGGATGTGGTCCTGTTCAATCTTACAGGAATGTATGTGAAACATAACTTATAAAAATAAGGATATAAAAAATTTATGTTAACTTCATGGTCATGATTTTTTTTTGGTAGTAGAATAGGGATAGGAGTGCCTTGAAAAAGGACAATTAGGTAACTTCGACTGTATCCTTAGCTTTTTTTTTTATTTTCTTAAATTCATAATTGAAGTTATGTTTTTAATTAATTAGTTGTGATTTTTGCTACCATTTTCTTTAATCGTATACAACTTTTCAATAGAAAATCAAGTAAAAATAGGGCAAATGAAGAAAGATAATGTAAAGCAGATAATGTATAGTTGATATATAAAACTTTAAAAATAGTCAAGATTCTTTGCCCTTTAAAAAAATCTCCAAAGTGATCACAATGTTTATTGACTTGCTAATACATTTGTGATTTCCTTTTTAAGTTGCTATAGTATGACCAGATAAATAGATTCAATTGACCTCAGGCATTTTCATTTAATTCTCTTCTATTGTGATTTGATTACTATCTTTATTGTTATCTTTGAATTCCTTTATTTTTCTTTCATTTGTATCTATTATAGATTTTAGGCTTGTGGTTACCATGAGATTTGTGTGTGTGTGTGTATATATATATATATATATATGTGTGTGTGTGTGTGTGTATATATATATATATATATATATATATATATATATTTGTTCTAAGTTGCTGACCTTTTAATATCAAATATATTTGTGCTCCACCTCTCACATGATTGCTATTTTGTCATCATATTTTTATCTAATTGTGTACCCATTAACTGCTTATTGTGGATATAATTGATTTTACTGCTTTTGCCTTTAAATTTCCTGCTAGCTTTGTGTATGGTAAATTTCATATCTTTAGTGTATGTTTTGCCTTTACCAATAAGATTTATCCTTTGGTGATTTTCACGTTTCTCCTTGTAGCCTTTTTTGTTTCAATATGTTCCTTTAACTTGTTTTTGCAAAACTGATTTGGTGGTACTGAACTCTTTTAGCTTTGGCTTGTCTCTAAAGCTTTTGATTTCTTCATTAAATCTGAACAAGAGTCATTCTGGGAAAAGTATATTTCATTGTCTGCTTTTCCTTTTTATCACTTTAAATATATTGTGCCACTCCCTTCTGGTCTGCAGAGTTCCTGGTTATCAGCTGATGGCTTTATGGGAGTTCCCTTGAATGTTACTTGTTGATTTTTTCACTTGCTTCTTTTAGTATCCTTTCTTGAAAAAAAAAAAAATGTCGTTTTAATTATAATGTGTCTTGGGATATTCCTCTTTGATTTAATCCTGTATGGCACATTCTGTACTTTCTGGACTTGGAGATCTGTTTCCTTTCCTAGGTTAGGGATCTTTTCAGCTTGTGTCTTCAAATATGTTCTCAGCCCTTTCTCTCTTCTTTCCAAGACCTCTATAATGCAAATATCAGTGTGCTTGATGTTATTCTAGAAGTCTTTTAAACTATGTTCATTTCTTTTCACTATTTTTCTATTCGGTGGCAGGTCCATCTTTTTATATCACTTAGTCTACTCTTGATTCAGTATAGTGTATTTTTCATTTCAGTTACTGTAGTCTTTATTGTTTATTTATACTTTATTTTTGTTAAAAATGTCTAACTTCTCACTCTGAGCATCCATTCTTCTCCTAAGCTTTTTAATCATCTATAATCACTACCCTTAACTCAATCTTTGGTAGGTTCCATCTCTCCAGTTAACTTAGTTCTTCTTTTGGGATTTTATTTTAGTCCTTCATTTGGAATATATTTCACTGTCACTTCATTTTGCCTTACTAATTTTTATTTCTATTAATATATCTCTAGTAGGTTGGAAATGTTTTCTGACTTTGGAAAAGTGTCCTTTTGTAGGAGACATTCTATGCATCCCAGGAGCACACTATCTCCTTGTCACCAGAGCTATATGTTTCAGGGTTGACTCCTTTATGGGCTGTGTGGGTCCTTTTGTTGTGGCCAACTGACTAGTGTGGGTAGTTTTGTAGACTTTGTTTGCCTCAGTATAGTTGCCTGTCTGGTCCTGCCTTGTTCAGAGGCTGCTGACCACTAGTTGGAGGGGCTGGGACATGAAGCAGCTGGTTGTGGAACCTAAGGAGTCTCTGGAGCCAGTGCCTGCTCATGATTGGGCAGATTCAAGGTCCAAGAGACCTTGGGGTTGATGCCAGCCCGCTGATGGATGAAGCTATGATGGGGTAGTACTATCCCAGTGGTGAGCAGAGCCAGGTCCTAGGTTGTGGTTGCAGGGCCTAAGGTGCCAGAACTGGTTTCAGAGTACTGGTGTATGGGTCCAGTTACTGACAGTTAACTGTGGGGTTTGGGGTGTCCTGAAGCTTGTGTTGGTATGCTAGTGAGTGGGCAGGTACTGACTTGCTGATTGGTGAGCTGAGTCCATTGACTATGAGGCTGCAGCTGTCCTGTGGCTGTCATCTACCTACTGCAGTGTGAGGTTGGCCCCAAGGCTACAGCAGGCTTGCTAGAGGATGGAGCCAGGTGATTTTGAAGTTAGTGCCTGTCTGGATGAAGTTGGGTCCTGGGGCCTATGACTGGAGGGCCCTGGGGGTTTGAAGTCTAGTGTATGTGCAGTGGTGTATGAGACCGTGTTGTTGGATACTCTCGTGAGAAGAGCCTTCACCAGGTTGGCTGGAGGCACCAGAGGTCTTTAAGAGAACTAGTCTGCTAGTGGGTGCAGATGTGTGTTGCTGTTGTTCAGTTGCTAAGTCATGCCCGACTCTCCGTGACCCATGTACTGTAGCAAGCTAGGCTCCTCTATCTTCCACTATCTCCTGGAGTTTACTCAAATTCATTTTTGTTGAGTCAGTGTTGCAATCTTACCATCTGAACTTCTGCCATCCCCTTGTCCTTTTGCCTTCAATCCTTCCCAGCATCAAGGGTCTTTTCCAATAAGCCGGCCCTTCTCATCAGGTGGCCAAAGTATTAGAGTTTCAGCTTCAGCAACAGCTGAATATTCAGAGTTGATTTCCATTAGGATTGACTGGTTTGATCTCCTTGCAGTCCAAGGGACTCTCAGCAGTCTTTTTCAGCACCACAATTTGAAAGCATCAACTCTTTGATGTTCAGCCTTCTTTATGGTCCAAATCACATCCATATATGACTAGTGAAAAAAAGCATATCTTCATCTATATGGACCTTTGTAGCAAAGCAATGTCTTTGCTTTTTAATATGCTCTCTAGGTTTGTCATAGCTTTCCTTAAAGGAGAAAGTGTCTTTTAATTCCATGGCTGCAGACACCATCTGCAGTGATTTTGGAGCCCAAGAAAATAAAATCTTCCACTGTTTCCACTTTTTCCCCTTCTCTTTGCCATGAAGTGATGGAACTGGATGCCATAATCTGTTTTTTGAATGTTAAGTTTTAAGCCCGCTTTTTCACTCTCTTCTTTCACTCTCATCAAGAGGCAATTTAGTTCCTGTTCATTTTCTCCTTTTAGAGTGACATCATCTGCATATCTGAGGTTGCTGATATTTCTCCCAACAATCTTGATTCCATCCTGTGATTCATCCAGCTTGGCATTTCACTTGATGTACTCTGCAGATAAGTTAAATAAGCAGGGTGACAATATATGGCCTTGTCATGCTCCTTTCCCAATTCTGAACCAGTCTATTTTTCCATATCCAGTTCTAACTGTTGCTTCTTAAGGTGCATACAGGTTTCTAAGAAGACAAATAAGGTGATCTGGAATTTGCATTTCTTTAAGAATTGTCCACAGTTTGTTGTGAGCCACATGATCATGAAGCAGAAGAGAATGTTTTTCTGGAACTCCCTTGTGTTCTCTATGATCTAATAAATGTTGGTTCCTCTGTCTCTTCAAAATCTAGCTTGCACATTTGGAAGTTGTCAGTTCACAAACGAGTGAAGCCTAACTTGCAGGACTTTGAGCACAGCCTTGCTAATATGTGAAATGAGTGAAATTGTATGGTAGTTAGAACATTCTTTGGCATTGCCCTTCTTTGGGATTGGAAGGGAAACTGACCTTTTCCAGTCCTGTGGCAACTGCTGTGCTTTCAAAATGTGCTGACATATTGAGTATGGAATTTCAACAGCATCGTTTAGTATTTTAAATAGCTTGGCAGGCATTCTATCATATCCCCTAGCTTTGTTCATAGTAATGCTTCCTAAGGTCTAATTGACTTCACACTCAAGGATATCTATCTCCAGGTGAATGACTGCACTATTTTTGTTATCTGGGTCATTAAGATCTTTCTTTTATAGTTCTTCTGTGTATTCTTGCCACCTCTTCTTAATCTCTTTTGCTTCTGCTAGGTCCTTACTATTTCTATCCTTTATTATGCCCATCCCTGCATGAAATACTTCCTTGATATCTCCAATGTTCTTGAAGAGATCTCTAGAGTTTCTCATTCTATTATTTACCTCTATTTATTTGCATTGTTCATTTATGAAATGCTTCTTAACTTTCATTGCTATTTTCTTGAACTCTGCATTCAGTTGCATCTACTTTGCCCTTTCTTTCCTTTCACTTCTCTTCTTTCCTCAGCTATTTGTAAAGACTCCTCAAAAAACCACTTTGCCTTTTTACACTTATTTTTTTGGGGGGTGATGCTTATTGTCATTGCTTTCTGTACAGTTTTACAGACTTTTGTCCACAGTTCTTCTGGCACTCTGTCTACTAGATCTAATCCCTTGAATTTGTTACCTTCACTATAATCATAAGGGATTTGATTTAGGTCATATGAAGACCTAATGTTTTCCCATGCTTTATGCAATTTAAGCCTGAATTTTGCAATAAGGACCTCATGATCTGAGCCACAGTCAGCTCCAGGTCTTGTTCCACTGAGTTTATACAGCTTCTCCATCTTTGGCTCCAAAGAACATCTGATTTTGGTATTGGCCATCTGGTGATATGCATTTGTAGAGTCATCTCTTGGGTTGTTGGTAAAGAGTGTTTGCTATGGCCAGTGTGTTATCTTTACAGAACTCTGTTAGTCTTTGCCCTGCTTCATTTTTTACTCTAAGGCCAAACTTGCCTGTTACTCCAGGTATCTGTTGACTTCCTACTTTTCCATTCCAGTCCCCTATTATGAAAATGACATATTTTTCTGGTGTTAGTTCTAGAAGGCTTTGAAGATTTCATAGAACCAGTCAACTTCAGGTTCTTCAGTATCCATGGTTGGGGCACTGACTTGAATCACTCTGGTTTTGGATGGTTTGCCTTAGAAATGAAACAAGATCATCTGTCATTTTTGAGATTGCACCCAAGTATTGCATTTCAGACTCTTTTGTAGACTATGAGGGATACTCTATTTCTTCTAAGGGATTCTTGCCCTCAGTAGTAGATATAATTGTCATCTGAATTAAATTTGCCTATTCCCATTCATTTTAGTTCACTCATGTTTAATCTTGCCATCTCCTGCTTCACCATGTACAATTTACCTTGATTTATGGACCTAACGTCCCTATTCTTTATGCAATATTGTTCTTTACAACATCAAACTTTACTTTCACCACCAAACACCTCAACAGCTATGTGTCATTCCCTCTTTGGCTGAACTGCTTCATTCTTGCTGTAGCTATTAGTAACTGCCCTCCATTCTTCCCCAGTAGCATATTGTGAGGGGTGCTCATCTTCTGTTATTATATTATATATTTTTGCCTTTCATACTGACCATGGAATTCTACAGGCCTGCAAACTAAAGTGGGTTGACATTTCCTTCTCCATTTTTGTCAGAACTCTTCTCTATGACCCATCTGTCCTGGGTGGTCCTGCATAACATGGCTCATAGCTTAATTGAGTTATGCAAGCTCTTTGCCATGAGGGAGGGAGGTCTGTTTACTTGACCAGTTTGTAGCTTAACATGATGCATCCTAGTATAGCTGCCTATATGCTGTTGGTCCAGAGAAAGGTTGAATCCTGAGGCTAATAAGCTAGAAGGAGGAAACCAAAATAGCACTTGCCAACATCACTGTCCACATGCTAAGACAAGCTCTTAAAACTGTCTGCTGCCAGTGTCTACGTCCCCAGGGTGAACTTCTGTTGCTGGCTGCCTCTCTGGGAGATTCACCAAGATCAGCAGGTAGATCTGACTCAGGCTCTTTTCAAATTACTGCTTTTGCCCTGGGCCCTAGAGCTTATGAGATTTTGTGTGTGGGATCGAACCCTGATCTCCTGCTTTTCAGGCAGACACTTTACCCTCTGAGCCACCAGGGCTATTTAAGAGTGGAGTCTATGTTCATACCAGCCCTCTGGGACTCTTGAAATTAATCCACAATAGCCTTAAGAGTCAAATCTTATGGG
This sequence comes from Bos indicus, assembly GCF_029378745.1. NCBI lineage: Eukaryota > Metazoa > Chordata > Mammalia > Artiodactyla > Bovidae > Bos > Bos indicus. Next base: position 41,091,852 of record NC_091789.1, read on the forward strand.
GAGCTCATGTACCCAATGTAGAACTCCCTGTCTTGGGAGCACAATGTGGGGCTCAGACCCCTTAATCCTTAGGGAGACCTCTGCAATTGTGTGTGTGCATACTAAATCACTTCACTCATGTATGACTCTTTGCAACTCTATGGACTGTAGCCCGCCAGGCTCCTCTGTCCATGAGATCTTCCAGGCAAGAATATTGGAGTGGGTTGCTATACCCTCCTCCAGGGGATCTTTCCCACCCAGGGATTGAACCCATATCTCTTATGTTTTCTGCATTGGCAGCAACTATTCTTTCATTTATGAGTTTCCTACCCAGGGGTATGAGAATTGACTATATTGCAACTCCATTCTTCCTAACCATCTTGCTCTGGTTCCTTATTTGTATCTTTGGTTGTATAAGACCTTTTCTAGTAGGTTATGGTTTTTCCATCATGACTGTCATGTAAATAGTTGCAACTGTGCTGTCTCCATGAGAGGAGACCAACTCAGGGTCTTTTTAATCTGTCATCTTGGCTAATATAGACCTCAGGCATTTTCAAAATGTTGCCTACTCCAGTTTCATGTCATTAAAGTGGATTTTCTTTTCTGTGCATTCTGGGAACCAAATTGGTAGTTGCCGACAAAGGTCCGTCTAGTCAAGGCTATGGTTTTTCCAGTGGTCATGTATGGATGTGAGAGTTGGACTGTGAAAAAGGCTGAACGCCAAAGAATTGATGCTTTTGAACTGTGGTGTTGGAGAAGACTCGTGAGAGTCCCTTGGGCTGCAAGGAGATCCAACCAGTCCATTCTGAAGGAGATCAGCCCTGGGATTTCTTTGAAAAGAATGATGCTAAAGCTGAAACTCCAGTACTTCGGCCACCTCATGCGAAGAATTGACTCATTGGAAAAGGCTCTGATGCTGGGAGGGATTGGGGGCAGGAGGAGAAGGGGACGACAGAGGATGAGATGGCTGGATGGCATCACTGACTCAATGGACGTGAGTCTGGGTGAACTCCGGGAGTTGGTGATGGAAAGGGAGGCCTGGCCTGCTGCGATTCATGGGGTTGCAAAGAGTCAGACATGACTGAGCGACTGAACTAACTAACTAACTAATGTTATTGTGGTCTACTAAGTTTAGATATTACTAACAGATATCTGAAAAGCCTATTAGTGCTTTATTCTACTGGCTTAAAAAATGGCATCATCATTATACAGCATATAATAAAAGACTAGCGAAAGGTCTTTTCATGATAGGGTTAATGAAAAATTTTAGCAGAGAAGAATGAGGGAGTTTATAAGGAGTAGATATAAAATAGCATAAATAAGGATCATGCTAATATACTCAACTCAGGTCTGTGTTTCATTGGGATGATAATTGTGACCATGGATACTCAAGGGAATCTCCTAATAAGAGTCTTGGAGACAGGATAATTACAAATTATATTAAAACAATGGAATACTGCTACCAATCAGCTGGCAAGGGTCTTGGACTCCTATATTCAAGTTAATGACTGAGAATCTCAAGGTCATTCTACTTATCCAAGAAAAAAACAAATGTAGAAGTTGACCTACTAGCTTACCTGGACTTTCCATGGAATATATAGAGATGATATTCTGTATGATCAGAGAAGTTTAGATATTACAAATTTGTATCTGAAAAGCTTATTAGTGCTTTTTTTTTTTTTTTTTTTCCAGAGAAGTCTTGGTAATCTGCAGCCTTACTGACCTGAAAAAGATTATAATCATTAATGGTATTTGAGAGAGGACTATTGACTAACAAAATGTGTTTTCTCATTGGTTTCAGAAAATGAATATGACAACGTATAAGACAATCATTAAGAATAAGAATGCATAAGAAAATGATTTTGTGATAAAATTCAACCTTTTCTATGTTTCTTTAAGAAGTTATATTTTCTAAATATCTCTTTGATTTGGGGCACTAATGGAATGTCTTCCAGTTCAATGGTAGTTTTGACACATTACAAAGCCTATAATGTAACACAAAATACCTTGCCAACAAAGGTCCGTCTAGTCAAGGCTATGGTTTTTCCTGTGGTCATGTGTGGATGTGAGAGTTGGACTGTGAAGAAGGCTGAACGCTGAAGAATTGATGCTTTTGAACTGTGGTGTTGGAGAAGACTCTTGAGAGTCCCTTGGACTACAAGGAGATCCAACCAGTCCATTCTGAAGATCAGCCCTGGGATTTCTTTGGAAGGACTGATGCTAAAGCTGAAACTCCAGTACTTTGGCCACCTCATGAGAAGAGTTGACTCATTGGAAAAGACTCTGATGCTGGGAGGGATTGGGGGCAGGATGAGAAGGGGACGACAGAGGATTAGATGGCTGGATGGCATCACTGACTCGATGGACATGAGTCCGGGTGAACTCCTGGAGCTGGTGATGGACAGGGAGGCCTGGCGTGCTGCGATTCATGGGGTCGCAAAGAGTCGGACACGACTGAGCGACTGAACTGAACTGAACACAAAATATGTTGGTTCACTGAGTTTGATATGGTGTATATATTTTAGGTTAAGTCAACACTCAGAAAGCATACTTGAAGACTAGTCAGCTGATATACTAATGAAGCATGTATAATTGAGGAGTACTTAAGGGAGCTTCCCTAGTGGCTCAGATGGTAAAGTGTCTGCTTTACCCTGCAATGTGGGAGACCCAGGTTCAATCCCTGGGTCGGGAAGATCCCTTGGAGAAAGGAAATGGCAACCCACTCCAGTATTCTTGCCTGGAAAACTCTATGGACAGAGGAGCCTGGTAGGCTACAGTTCATGGGGTCACAAAGAATTGGACATGACTGAGCAACTTCACTGCACAAGTATTACATGAAAAAGAGATGCACACTAGAAATGACCTGGCATACTCTTTGGTATAGATGTTTCTATGTATCTCAATCAACATCAATTGAGTATTATCACAGTGGCAGATGGATTTTTGGTGAAAAATAGTGAATAGTAGCATGTAATAGTGGTGTGATGAATGTTGGTTATGTTTTCTCCTTGGAAAAATTAAAGTTATTTATGATAAGAATACTGAGGGCTTCCCTGGTGGCTCACATGGTAAAGAATCTGCCTGCAATGCAGGAGACGCACCAGATGCAGGTTGGATCTTTGGAGTGGGAAGATCCTCTGGAGAAAGGCATTACAACCCACTCCAGTATTTTTGCCTGGAGAATCCAATGGACAGAGGAGCCTGGTGGACTACAGTCCATGGGGGTAGCAAAGAGTCAGACACGACTGAAGTGACTTAGCATTCAGCATCCCTATTTCATGATTTAGTTAGTAATTTTGACTTCCCTGCTGTCTAAGATGGTAAAGAGTCTGCCTGAATTGTAGACCTGGGTTTTATCCCTGGGTTGGGAAGATACCCTGCAGAAGGGAATGGCAACTCTCTCCAGTATTTTGCCTGGAGAATGCCATGGACAGAGCAACCTGGTGGGCTATAGTCCATGGAGTCGCCAAGAGTCTGAACACAACTGGGCCACTAACACTTTCACTTTCATATTTTTCAGTAAAAATACTTGAAGACATTCCTTACCCATGCATGAAATATAACATAAAATCTATAAGAATCATGCTCTTAGGTTTGATGCTCCAGTCTAAGATGTTAAATATCCTTTGCTTGTTGCCAATTATATGGATGATAGAATCTAGTTTTAGAAATATTAGTGTTTGTCTCAAAGTATCTTCTTACAGAAGGTGGTAGTAGATGAACTAACAGAGAGTTGCAAATACTTATAGCATAAAGATAGGTTGTTAAGGTGTTTCTTTTAGTACAATTAAAAACAATTAGTTAACAAGTGCCCATGTTTTTAGGAGAAGGCAATGGCAACCCACTCCAGTACTCTCGCCTGGCAAATCCCATGGATGGAGGAGCCTGGTAGGCTGCAGTCCATGTGGTCGTTAAGAGTTGGACACGACTGAACAACTTCACTTTCACTTTTCACTTTCATGCATTGGAGAAGGAAATGGCAACCCACTCCAGTGTTCTTGCCTGGAGTATCCCAGGGATGGGGGAGCCTGGTGGGCTGCCGTCTATGGGGTCACACAGAGTTGGACATGACTGAAACAACTTAGCAGCAGCAGCAGCCCATGTTTGTAATAGGTATGTTTGTAAGAATTTGATCTGAAAGTTAGCATTATAACTCCCTTTTACTCAAATATTTAATGTCTAGAAAGAATCTGAGTTATATACAAGTACCAGATTAGATTTGTTTGTTTGTTCATTTTAACAAGTGCTTCACCCAGCTAAAAGTGAAAGTGAAAGTCATTCAGTTGTGTCTGACTCTTTGCAACCCTATGGACTATATGGTTGATGGAATTCTCCATGCCATAATACTGGAGTGGGTAGCTGTTCTTTTCTCCAGGGGATCTTCCAAATCTAGGGATTGAACCCATGTCTCCCACATTGCAGGAGGATTCTTTACCACCTGAGCCACCAAGGAAGCCCAGTCCTACTTCTCAAATAGATTATTTTGAAGATAATAATTCAGTGTCACTTGGTGTGTGTGCACTGAACACAAAAATTATGTTTAGATGATAGTCAAGTTTAGTCAATATATATAACTGAGAATGCATGTGTGCATGCATGCTCAGTCTGTCAGCTGTGTCTGAATCTTTGAGGCCCCATGGACTGTAGTCAGATGGTGCTAGTACCAACACAGGAGGTATAAGAGACATACCTTTGATCCCTGGGTGGGGAAGATCCCCTGGAGGAGGCAATGGCAATCCACTCCAGTATTCTTGCCTGGAAATTTCCATGGACAGAGGAGTCTGGTGGGCTATGGTCCATAGGGTCACAAAGAATTGGACACTACTGAAGCAACTTAGCATGCACACATGGACTGTAGCCAACTAGGCTCCTCTGTCCATGGCATTTTCCAGGCAATAATATCAGAGTGGGTTGTCATGCCCTCCTCCAGGGATCTACCTGACCCAGAGTTCAAACCCACAACTCCTGCATTGGCAGGCAGATTCGTCACCACTGAGCCACCTGGGAAGTCCTGAAAATGCATATTATTACTTAAATGTCTGTCAGAATACTGACTGACGCAATGAATGAGTCTCATTGTAGTACACAACAAATTATACTTTTTGAAAGTAAAAGATAAGATGCTTGTTTTAGAATCAAGTCTCCAGTAAAAAATGATTGGAAGAAAATTACGTATGTGAGGATGTTGGCTCTCAAGTATATAAGAGAATGTGGTCAAGACTATTATCATTTCCACTCAGATTACTACACAGTGTTGTGTGGTTATCAGATTTAAATAATTTACTGGTGATGCAACAATGTTCTTTAAATATGCTACCAGAATAATATAGATTTTGACAACATTAAAAAATTCAGACATAGAGAGCAACTGAATTTACTATGTTAAAATTTCCTTTGTATTTCCACTCAAGAATTTTCAAATTACTTCATAGGTTTTGTAGTATGTTACACTTCAGCGCAGATGGTGACTGCAGCCATGAAATTAAAATATGCTTGCTCCTTGGAAGAAAAGCTATGACCAACATAGATAGCATATTAAAAAGCAGAGACATTGCTTTGCCAACAAAGGTCCGTCTTGTCAAGGTTATGGTTTTTCCAGTAGTCATGTATGGATGTGAGAGTTGGACTACAAAGAAAGCTGAATGCAAAAGAATTGATACTTTTGAACTTCAGTGTTGGAGAAGACTCTTGAGAGTCCCTTGGGACAGCAAGGATATCCAACCAGTCCATCCTAATGGAAATCAGTCCTGAATATTCATTGGAAGGACTAATGCTGAAGCTGAAACTGCAATACTTTAGCAATCTGATGCGAAGAACTGACTCACTGGAAAAGACCCTGATGCTGGGAAAGAATGAAGGCAGGAGGAGAAGGGGAATATAGAGGATGGGATGGTTGGGTGCCATCACTGGCTCAGTGAACATGAGTCTGAGTAAACTCTGAGAGTTGGTGATGGACAGGGAGGCCTGGCATGATGCACTTGGAAAGAGTCAGACACAACTGAGTGATGGAACTGAACATTATACTGGCAATTTATCTGCCATATATATATATATATATATATATATATGTGTGTGTGTGTGTGTGTGTGTGTGTGTGTGTGTATATATGTATATGTATATGAAAAATGAAAGTGAAGTCGCTCAGTCGTGTCTGACTCTTTGTGACTATGGACTGTGGCCCACCAAGCTCCTCCGTCCATGGGATTCTCCAGGCAAGAATACTGGAATGGGTTTCCATTTCCTTCTCCAGTATATACATACATACATACATACATATATATAGATATATATACACACACACACATATATATACATATATATATTTACACATACTAGAAAGGCAACCTTTTTTAAACAAAAGAACAATATAATAGATGTCAGAATGACTGATTAAATCTTGGTTCTGTCACTAGTTGTGTGAGCTTAAGTAGCTCATTTGTGTGTGTGTGTGTGTGTGTGAAAGATGGAAAATAATATTTTATCCCCAAATCAGTTTATGGCAGTTACTAGTGAAAGAAATCCCTTGAAAGTGCTTCAACTGCTAATTTTTAAGATTAAATCACAACAAGTAGTCTTAATCTTGAGATGTTTTGACATTCTCACAATAACAGAAATGTCACTAGTATTCAATGTGCAGTTGATGTTAAATATGGTATGATTTCAGTCTTATCCAATGAAAACTTGTTCTAACAAAAGTGTCAATAGTGTTCCAGTTGAGAAACACTTTCTAGAATGTTTCACCCCTAGTCCTTTAAGCCAAATTATCCCATATATGATACAATTAGCTCAGATTTTAGGGAAAATATACAAACAACACAACTAGGTTGGTTTGGACTTTCCTGCCTATGAAAACTATTAACTTGTCCATCACCAACACTATGAGCAATTATCACACTTGTTCTTGCACTTAGTGAACAAAGATTTCTGTTTTGGAAGTCCAGTTTTGATATTATAATTAACATTAATTTTGTTAAGGGTCAGATTCTCATTTTACAGTATCTTTGGATTTTTTTTAAGTTTTTGTTATTTGTTTGCTATCAAAACTGCTCATTTAGTTAGTTTTTTTTTTTTTTTTTTTGCGGGGGGGAGGGGTGAGTAATAACTTCAAATTTCAAGACCTAGCCTCAAAGAACACTTTCACTCTTTAACTTCTCTCTCTCTCTCTCACACACACATCCTCAGATATTCTGACTTCTAGCCTATAAGCAAGAAAGAGTAAATTTTAAATAATGAAACCAGTCTAAGATTATACATTTTCTATACTAGTAGAATTTCAGAATCAAGAAACCTCATAAGGTCTCCAATCCAGCTTTATATGCAATCCAGAGATCATCTGTATAATAGTCTTAAATAACCATAGAGTTGGTCTAAACATTTTCAGTCATGGAAATGTAAGTAGGTTGTTCATTGCCACTTTTGTGTAGTTTTTTTTTTTTTTTTTTTTTTAATTTGAAGGATAATGGCTTTATAGAATTTTGTTGTTTTCTGCCAAGGATAAACATGAATCAGCCATAAGTATACATATGTTCCCTCCCTCTTGAAACTCCCTCCCATCTCCCTCCCCATCCCACCTCTCTAGATTGTTATAGAGCCCCTCTTTGAGTTCCCTGAGTCATATAGCATATTCCCATTGGCTATCTATTTTACATATGGTATTGTAAGTTTCCATGTTACTCTCTCCATACATGTCACCCTGTCCTTTCTCCCCTCCCCACTATGTCCATAAGTCTGTTCTCTATGTCTGTTTCTCCATTACTGCCCTGCAAATAAATTCATCAGTACAATTTTTCTAGATTCCATATATATGCATTAGCATTCAATATCTATCTTCCTGTTTCTGACTTACTTCACTCTAAAATAGGGTCTAGATTCATGCACTTCATTAGAACTGACAAATTCATTCCTTTTTATGGCTGAGAAATACTACATTGTATATATGTACCACAGCTGCTTTATCCATTCATCTGTTGATGGACATCTAGGCTGCTTCCATGTTGTAGCTACTGTAAATAGTGATTCAATGTTCATTGTTCATTGGGGTACATGTGCATTTTAAATTTTTTCCCCTCAGTATATATGCCTAATAGTAGGACTTCTGGGTCATATGGTGGTTTTATTGCTAGTTTTTTAAGGAATCTCCATACTATCTTCCATAGTGGCTGTATCAATTGATATTCCCACCATCAAAGCAAGACAGTTCCCTTTTCTCCACACCCTCTCCAGCAATTATTTTTTGTATGCTTTCTAATGATGGCCATTCTGATTGGTGTGAGGTGGTATCTCATTGTAGTTTTGATTTGTATTTATCTAACAATGAGTAATGTTAAGCAACTTTTCATGTGTTTGTTGGACATCTGTATGTCTTCTTTGGAGAAATGTCTGTTTGTGGCTTTTTCCCACTTTTGATTGTTTATTTTTCTGGTGTTGAGTTGTATGAACTGCTTGCATATTTTGGAAATTAATTCTTTGTCAGTTGTTTCCTTTGCTATTATTTTCTCCTATTCTGAGTGTTGTCCTTTCACCTTGTTTATAGCTTCCTTTGCTGTGCAAAAGCTTTAAAGTTTAATTAGGTCCCATTTGTTTATTTTTATTTCCATTACTCTAGGAGGTGGGTCATAGAGGATCTTGCTTTGATTTATGTCATTGAGCATTATGGCTATGTTTTCCTCTAAAAGTTTAATAGTTTCTGGTCTTACATTTAAGTCTTTAATCCATTTTGAGTTTATCTTTGTGTATGACATTAGGAAGTGTTCTAATTTCATTCTTTCACATGTAGCTGTCTAGTTTTCCCAGCACCACTTATGGAAAGGCTATCTTTGCCCCCATTGTATATTCTTGCCTCCTTTCTTAAATATAAGGTATCGATAGGTGTGTGGCTATATCTCTGGGATTTCTATCTTGTCCCATTGGTTTATATTCCCGTTTTTGTGCTAGTACCATATGGTGTTGATGGCTGTGGCTTTGTAGTATACTCTGAAGTCAGGAGGGTTGATTCCTTCAGCTCCATTCTTCTTTCTCAAGAGTGCTCTGGCCATTTGGGTGTTCTGTGTTTCCATATGAACGTGATTTTTTGTTTGTTTGTTTGTTTCAGTTCTGTGAAAAATGCCATTGGTAATTTCATAGGGATTGCATTGTATCTGTAGATTGCATTTAGTTGTATAGTCATTTTCACAATATTGTTTTTTCCTATCCAGGAACATGGAATATCTTTCCATCTGTTTATACCATCTTTGATTTCTTTCATCAGTGTCTTATAATTTTTGGTATAAAGTTTTTTGTCTCCTTAGGTAGGTTTATTCCTAGATATTTTATTATTTTTTGTTGTTGCAATGGTGAATGGGATTGATTTTTAAATTTATCTTTCTAATGTTTCATTGTTTGTATATAGGGATCCAAGTGATTTCTGTTCATTGACCTTGTATCCCATGACTTTAATTAATTCACTGATTAACTCAAATAATTTTCTGATAATTTCCCATGGGTTTTCTATGTATAGTATCCTGTCATCTGAGACAGTGAGAGTTTTACTTCTTCTTTTTTGATCTGGATTCCTTTCATTTCTTTTTCTTCTCTAGTTGCCATAGCTAGGACTTTCAAAATTATATTGATTTTCTATTTCTTCCTGGTTCAGTTTTGGAAAGTTACACTTTTCTAAGAATTTTTCCACTTCTTCCAAGTTGTCCATTTTATTGGCATATAGTTGCTGATAGTAGTCTCTTATGATCCTTTGTATTTCTCTGTTGTCTGTTGTCATCTCATGTTAGTCAGAATGGCTGCTATCCAAAAGTCTACAAACAATAAATGGTGGAGAGGGTGTGGAGAAAAAGGAACCCTCTTACACTGTTGGTGGGAATGCAAACTAGTACAGTCACTATGGAGAACAGTGTGGAGATTCCTTAAAAAACTAGAAATAGAACTGCCTTACGACCCAGCAATCCCACTGCTGGGCATACACACTGACGAAACCAGAATTGAAAGAGACACGTGTACCCCAATGTTCATTGCAGTACTGTTTACAATAGTCAGGACATGGAAGCAACTTAGATGTCCATCAGCAGATGAATGGATAAGAAAGCTGTGGTACATATACACAATGGAGTATTACTCAGCCATTAAAAAGAATATGTTTGAATCAGTTCTAATGAGGTGGATGAAACGAGCCTATTATACAGAGTGAAGTAAGCCAGAAAGAAAAACACCAATACACTAACACATATATATGGAATTTAGAAAGATGATAACGATGACCCTATATGCGAGACAGAAAAAGAGACATAGATATATAGAACAGTCTTTTGGACTCTGTGGGAAAAGGCGAAGGTGGGATGATTTGAGAGAATCACATTGAAATGTGTATATTATCATATGTGAAACAGATCGCCAGTCCAGGTTTGATACATGAGACAAGGTGCTCAGGGCTGGTTCACTGGGATGACCCTGAGGGATGGGATGGGGAAGGACGTGGGTTGGGGGGTTCAGGATGGGGGACATATGTACACCCATGGCTGATTCATATCAATGTATGGCAAAAAACACTACAATATTGTAAAGTAATTAGCCTCCAATTAAAATAAATTAAAAATAATATTGAATCATAGTGGAGAGAGTGGACACTCTTGATCTTGTTCCTGATCTTAGAGGGAATGCTATCAGTTTTTTTTACCACTGAGAATAATATTTGCTCTGGGTTTATCATATATAGCCTTTACTATGTTGAGGTAGTTTCCTTCTGTGCCCAGTTTCTGAAGTATTTTTATCATAAATGGGTGCCGAATTTTGTGAAAGGATTTTTGTATGTCTATTGAGATTATTATATAGTTTTTTAATCTTTCAATTTATTAATATGGTATATCACACTGATTGAGTTGCCTATATTGAAGAACCTTTGTATGCCTTGAATAAACCAACTTGATCATGGTTTATGAGCTTTTTAATGTGTTGTTAAATTGTTTGCTTGAATTTTGCTGAGGATTCTTGCAACTATATTCATCAGTGATATTGGCCTGTAATTTTCTTTTCTTTTTTTTTTTTTAATTTTAATTGGAGGTTAATTACTTTAAAATATTGTATTAGTTTTGCCATACATCAACATGAATCCGCCACAGGTGTACACATGTTCCCCATCCTGAACCCCCCCTCCCACCTCCCACCCCGTACCATCCTTCTGGGTCATCCCAGTGCGCCAGCCCCAGGCATCCTGTATCCTGCATTGAATCTGGACTGGCGATTAATTTTATATATGGTATTATACATGTTTCAATGCCATTCTTGTTTTGGGAGCCACGTTAGGCATTACTGACAAAATGGAGGCACAGCCCCAACCCCCTCTCCTCGTCTTGCAGGCACGGCCCTTGGATGAAGGAGTTAGGCCTTGTGATGCTGACTTGTTCTTCCTTTCTTCGGTTGAGTTGGCTGGAAAGAATGTTAAGGTGCTTGAAGGAAGCATGAGAACGCACAAAGCTTTCTACAGTTGTGCCCAGAAAATAATCTGTAAAATAACCGTTGACATTTGTTCAAGCATCCTTACAAAGAATGTCCCAGGATGAGCCTGTAGGCCGCAGCTCGAGGCCATGGGAAGGATTGTTATCTGAGACCTGTTTGTGAGGGAAATATTTATGGCAAAAGAAGACTGCTGAGTTTAGGGTTTAGGAATAATTAAGAATAGCTAGAAGCCTATTTAGGAGATAGTGAGCTTAAGATGCAAGGGGCAAAGAGGATTTAGAAAGATAAGAAATAAACTGAGAAATGTAGCATGAGTTACAACATAATCACAAGTTAAGTACAGTAAATCTGGGTGGGAGAAACTAAAAACGTCAAACCTCTGACCTAAAGCTTTTGTCAAATTATAAAAGAGAACCTGAAGCTTGAAATAAACATGTAGTTCCACACTATGAGTCAGAGGCTACATCATCATCCACCGACACCACTCACCCCTTCAGGCTGATTCCCTGGCAGCGGAGCTGGACTCCAGTAAGTGGCGTCCTCGAACAGGGACATCTGAAGGGTAAGAAACTTCGTGACTGCAACGTGGAGTGGTGAGGATTGCACCTGTGGGTGGCCGGCACCCCTCTGCAGTTTAGGCAAGGTGAGGAGGGTACAGAAGGAATAAGAATATTCTCTAGGAAAAAGGGTCTCTCTGCCTCCAAGAATAGACAAATGTTTATTGAAATATTACTTCATATGTTAGCCCATAGAGGCATTAAAGTAAGCACAGAAGACTATCTAAATTTCTAATTTTTGTCCAAGAGCAATGCCCATGGTTTCCTGAGGAGGGTACCATAAATCTAGAAACCTGGACTATGGTTGGAGATCAGTTACATTTGTTTTATACTTTGCATGGGCCAGAAAAGTTTCCTGTAGATGCTTTTGCTCTGTGGAATATGATTAGGGATGTCCTGGACCCTCAACATGAGGCTGTTAGACAGTCTATGGGAGAGGCTACAGTGGTGGATGGTGGGTCTCCACCTTCTGTGCAGATCATGTTTTCTGCCATTGATGAAGAAAAGGAGGGAGACTGTGCTCTACCTCTGAAGGAAGGAGAGGACTTGCAGGACGCTGTGGCCAGACGCCCTAGAGAGGCCCCGCCTCCTCTACACAAACCTTTAAAAATTTATCCATCACTTTCTGATTTAAGGTGATCACTGCCACCTCTTGCACCTCACAGGGCCCAGGAGTTCTGCACTTTGCCCCCAAATCCTCCCAGAGCATTGCCTGATGCTGCGGAAGATAAAGAGTTTTCTGAAACAAAGGAGCTTTTGAAGCAGGTGCATGCACAATATACAGAGCTCCTTGGAGAAAACCCTTTCAAGGGGGCCTCACCCAGGCTTAAAAAAAAAAAAAAGATTAACCCTAATGGAAACGATTCTACAAATAAAAAGTGTTTCTCTTGTGGCCAAATGGGGCATTTTTGCTGGCAATGTCCTACCAAGCAGAGACAACAAGCCATGTCAATACAGGCTAAAACCAACCCTCCAAAGACACCTTGCCCCTGATGCCAGAAAGGGTATCATTGGGCAAAAGACTATAGATTTAAATTCCATAAGGATGGGACTACACTTACCCCCCAAGTACAAGGAAGTAATTTTTCCCAGTTTCAGGGAAACGGGCAGCAGGGACAGCCCTGGCCCCAGACAACAATAAGGGCAATTGCGTTGAATCCCTTTATTCCCTTTGTTCCATATCAGAACTCCTTAGAGCAACCCCAGGTAGCACAGGACTGGACCTCAGTTCCACCACGGCAATAGTATTAACCCCTGACATATCGGTTACTTCGATTCCAACAAGAGTGCCTGCCCCTCTGCCTGATGGCATTGTGGGGCTTATGCTAGGGCATAGCTCGCTTTCTCTTCAAGGAATTTTGGTAGTGCCTGGTGTAGTAGATTCTGATTATACTGGGGAAATTAAAGGTTTGATCTCACTGACTGCCAAAACTGTGCAAATTAATAAAGGCCAAAGAATAGCACAGCTTTTGCTTTTGCCTTATTATTAGACAAGAGGAACCTTGTCTTCTCAAGCTAAGGGTCCCAGAGGATTTGGATCTAGTGATCTAGCCTTTTGGGTGTAGGAAACTACAGCTTCAAGGCCTTTGAAGGATCTTTTAATTCGAGGAAATAGAATGTCAGGGCTGTTGGATACTGGAACAGATGTCTCTCGCATTGCTGGAAAAGATTGGCCCTCATCCTGGCTGACACTTCTGACCAATGCTGGCTTGGTGGGAATAGGGTCAGGGCACTCTGTTGCTAAGAGCTCACAAATTTTGACATGGTCAGATAAGAAGGGGGCACAAGGCACCTGTTGTCCATATGTGATTCCTTCACTACCTTTTTCTTTATGGGGGAGAGATATATTATCTCAGATGGAAATGTCTTTATACAGCCCAGATGAAAAGGTTACTAACCCAATGCTGCAAATGAGGTATAATCCTGAAAAGGGGATTGGTAAAGATCAGCAGGGAATTGTTTCTCCATTAGAAAGGGTTCCTAAAAAGAATAGAGAAGGTTTAGGGTATTCAAAATTATCCTAGAGGCTGTTGCTCTTGCTGCCAACCCTATTACCTGGAAATCTGATGATCTGGTATGGGTGGAGCAATGGCCCTTAACAGCTGAAAAGCTGCAGGCACCTGAGGATTTAGTTATGGAACAACTGACAGCCAGCCATATAGAGCCTTCTAATAGCCCCTGGAATACTCCTATTTTTGTCATTAAGAAGGAATAAGGAAATGGAGATTGTTACAATATTTGAGAGCTATAAATGCAACTATGGAAGACATGGGTGCCCTTCAGCTGGGTCTGCCTTCCCCAATAGCTGTGTCCTTTCAATATAATGATAGTCATAGATCTACAGGATTGTTTCTTTACCATCCCCCTGGCTGTTCAGGAGTGTAAAAGGTTTTCTTTCAGTCTCCCTTCAGCTAATTTTAAACAGCCCATCGATGGAAGGTTTTGCCTCAGGGAATGAAAAATAGCCCCACCTTGTGTCAGAAATTTGTGGATCAAGCTGTGCAGAATGTTAGAGGAAAGTATAAAGATCTGTATTTGATACATTATATGGAGGATATTTTGGCTGCCCAATAGGATAGAGCCTTCTTGCAACAAAGCTTATCTGAATTGATTGAGGCTTTGGAAAACTGGGGTTTAAAGATAGCTCCAGATAAGATACAAGTAGATCCTCCTTTCACTTATTTAGGGAGGGTGTTAAATACCCATACTGTGAGTCATGCCCCTTTGCAGCTGTGGAGAGATCATTTACTAACTTTAAATGATTTGCAGAAATTATTAGGGGATATTAATTGGATACACCCACATTTAAGACTGACTACTGCAGAATTAAAGCCTTTGTTTGATTGCTTAAAGGGTGATCTGGATCCCAGTTCTAAGAGAAAATTGACTAGTGAGGTGGAGTCAGCTCTTGTTAAAGTGGATGAGGCTTTAAATGATCAGTTAATTAGGGTTAATATTACAGAGGACGGGATTTAATTATTCTCACCATGGAACATACACCTACAGGATGCTTGTGGCAAGAAGGCCCATTGGAATGGATCCATCTACCAGTGAACCCAAGAAAAACAGTTTTGTCTTATCCCAGCTTGGTGGCACAATTAATTATAAAAGGTAGAAAAAGAAGTGTGGAACTTTTTGGAAAGGAGGTAGCAAATATAGTGATTCCATTCAATAATGATCAACTGCAATTTCTTTTACAAAATAGTGATGATTGGCAAGTTGCCCTGATAGATTTCAGGGGTCAGATTTTATTTCATTTGCCCTCAAGCCCCCTTTTGCATTGTTTGAAAACACATTCTGTGATTTTTCCAAGAAAATTTTCTATTCAACCTTTGGAAGGGGCAATTTTAGTTTTCACAAATGGTTCCTTCAATGGTAAAGCAGTTATAATTATTAATGGAAAATCCCATGTTCAGGTAACTGAAGAGACATTGGCCCAGAGAGCTAAGAACGGTTATTTGGGCTTTTCAGCCTTTGAAAGGCTGTACCTTGACTGACTCTCAATATATTGTAGGGTTGATTCCTCATATTGAGACTGCTAATATTCCAGAAAATAGGAGTACCATCTTCTCCTTCCTATCTGATTTACAGGAGATTAACCATAGAGATAAGAAATATTTTGTGGGACATATTAGAGCCCATTCCAGCTTTCCCAGCCCTTTGCATGAAGGAAATGCTTTGGCAGATGCATTAACTAAAGTGATTGCTTTAAACTTACATGAAAAGATTGACAAGGCCAAAAATTCTCACAAAATTCACCATCAAAATGCAGCTGTTTTAAGGTATGAATTTCATATCCCTAGGGAGGCAGCTAGAAAAATAGTTAAGTTTTGTCCAAATTGCTAACCTCTAATCCATCTCTACCATTAGGAGTAAATCCCCGAGGCCTTAAGCTTCATGCTCTCTGGCAAATGGACGTGATTCATACCCTGGCCTTTGGAAAACTGTCCTTTGTGCATGTTACCGTGGATACCTTTTTTCATGTTTTTATAGCCTCTGCTAGATCAGGTGAAGCAGCAAATGATGTGATTCAGCACTTGTTTCAGTGCTTTTCCCAAAGAGGACTCCCTGAACAGATAAAAACAGATAATGCCCCAGCTTATACTTCTGCTGCTTTTAAGAGATTTTGTAAACAATTTTCTATAATGCGGTCAACAAGAATACCTTATACTACACAAGGCCATGCCATAGTGGAAAGGGCACACCAGACTTTAAAAACATCAGATAGCTAAATTAAGGCAGGGAGAATTTAAGTATTCCTCTCCACATCATGCTCTACACCATGCTTTGTTTGTAATTAATCATTTAAACGTGGACACACAGGGGGAGACTGCAATGATGAAACACTGGATTCCTTAAGGGGCTATGACTCGGCCCCTGGTCAAGTGGAAGGACCTCCTTTCCGGAGAGTGGAAAAGGCCAGATGTGCTCTTAACTTGCGGGAGAGTGTATGCTTGTGTGTTTCCACAGGATTCCACTTCTCGTGTTTGGATTCCTGACAGACTGATTCAACATGTCCAGTCCCATGAGATCTCCAAGATCACGAAGACCCATGGGGTCACTGAGATCCCTGGAGTCCTGGAGTCTGGGACGAAGGGAAGATGGGGAGATCAGAAGCTCATCGAGTTCAGACCTGAGGGAGCCAAGGAGAAACTGAAGGGCGAGTGACCCTTCACCTGAGGCTTCGCCACTAGTACATTGCTTCAGGCACCTGGCGCTTCAGGAGAGACATGCTGATCGAGTCCAACTGTATTCTGCTCCATCTCGTTGCTATCATCGTACTCAAGCAACTACCTCCAGCACGGTGTCAAGTTGGGGCCAACTGAAACATCTCGCTCAGCAGGCTGAAGAATTAATAGAAAGGGGGAGCCATGAGGCCACTCCTATGGTAATGTTTGTGGCTATGCTTGCTGTGTTGACTTGTCAGCTGAGGCCCTCCAGCGCAGAAAAAGTTCATTGGGTCTATTTGCCTAATCCACCTTCTTTTCAGCCTGTTGATTGGATGAATGAGCCCATTCGTATTTTTGTTACTGATACTCATCTTTTGGGCAGGTCTTCAATCACTGACCTAGAACTAGACACCCTGGAATGTGAAGTCAAGTGGGCCTTAGAAAGCATCATTATGAACAAAGCTAGTGCAGGTGATGAAATTCCAGTTGAGCTATTCCAAATCCTGAAACATGATGCTGCGAAAGTGCTGCACTCAATATGCCAGCAAATTTGGAAAACTCAGCAGTGGCCACAGGACTGGAAAAGGTCAGTTTTCATTCCAATCCCAAAGAAAGGCAATGTCAAAGAATGCTCAAACTACCACACAATTGCACTCATCTCACACACTAGTAAAGTAATGCTCAAAATTCTCCAAGCCAGGCTTCAGCAATATGTGAACCGTGAACTTCCTGATGTTCAAGCGGGCTTTAGAAAAGGCAGAGGAACCAGAGATCAAATTGCCAACATCCACTGGATCATGGAAAAAGCAAGAGAGTTCCAGAAAAACATCTATTTCTGCTTTATTGACTATGCCAAAGACTTTGACTGTGTGGATCACAATAAACTGTGGAAAATTCTGAAAGAGATGGGAATACCAGACCACCTGATCTGCTTCTTGAGAAATTTGTATGCAGGTCAGGAAGCAACAGTTAGAATTGGACATGGAACAACAGACTGGTTCCAAATAGGAAAAGGAGTTCGTCAAGGCTGTATATTGTCACCCTGTTTATTTAACTTATGTGCAGAGTACATCAGGAGACACGCTGGACTGGAAGAAACACAAGCTGGAATCAAGATTGTGGGGAGAAATATCAACAACCTCAGATATGCAGATGACACCACCCTTATGGCAGAAAGTGAAGAGGAACTAAAAAGCCTCTTGATGAAAGTGAAAGAGGATAGTGAAAAAGTTGGCTTAAAGCTCAACATTCAGAAAATGAAGATCATGGCATCCGGTCCCACCACTTCATGGGAAATAGATGGGGAAACAGTGGAAACAGTGTCAGACTTTATTTTTCTGGGCTCCAAAATCACTGCAGATGGTGACTGCAGCCATGAAATTAAAAGACGCTTACTCCTTGGAGGGAAAGTTATGACCAACCTAGACAGCATATTCAAAAGCAGAGACATTAATTTGCCAACAAAGGTTCATCTGGTCAAGGCTATGGTTTTTCCTGCGGTCATGTATGGATGTAAGAGTTGGACTGTGAAGAAGGCTGAGTGCTGAAGAATTGATGCTTTAGAACAGTGGTGTTGGAGAAGACTCTTGAGAGTCCCTTGGACTGCAAGGAGATCCAACCAGTCCATTCTGAAGGAGATCAGCCCTGTGATTTCTTTGAAAGGAATGATGCTAAAGCTGAAACTCCAGTACTTTGGCCACCTCATGCAAAGAGTTGACTCATTGGAAGACTCTGATGCTGGGAGGGATTGGGGGCAGGAGGAGAAGGGGACGACAGAGGATGAGATGGCTGGATGGCATCACTTACTCGATGGACGTGAGTCTCAGTGAACTCTGGGAGTTGGTGATGGACAGGGAGGCCTGGCGTGCTGCAATTCATGGGGTTCCAAAGAGTCGGACATGAGTGAGCGACTGATCTGATCTGACCTGAGGGGTAGTAGAAGGAAAGAAATCTTAAAAATTAGGGCCGAAATAAATGCAAAAGAAACAAAAGAGTCCATAGCAAAAATCAACAAAGTCAAAAGCTGGTTCTTTGAGAAGATAAATAAAATTGACAAACCATTAGGCAGACTCATCAAGAAACAAAGGGAGAAAAATCAAATCAACAAAATTAGAAATGAAAATGGAGAGATCACAACAGACAACACAGAAATACAAAGGATCATAAGAGACTACTATGAGCAATTATATGCCAATAAAATGGGCAATGTGGAAGAAATGGACAAATTGTTAGAAAAGTATAACTCTAAAACTAAACCAGGAAGAAATAGAAAACCTTAACAGACCCGTCACAAGCAAGGAAATTGAAACTGTAATCAGAAATCTTCCAGCAAACAAAAGCCCAGGTCCAGACAGCTTCACAGCTGAATTCTACTGAAAATTTAGAGAAGAGCTAACACCTATCCTACTCAAACTCTTCCAGAAAATTGCAGAGGAAGGTCAACTTCCAAACTCATTCTATGAGGGAAAATTCTTAAAGAGACAAAAATAACAGGCCACAGTATTTGTCTCTGAGATATCTCTATGCATGTCAAAAGTAAAAGTTAAAACCAAACATGGAACAATGGACTGGTTCAAAATTGGGAAAAGAGTACGTCAAGCTCTATATTCTCACCTTCCTTATTTAACTTCTATGCAGAATACATTATGTAAAATGCCAGGCTGCTGCTGCTAAGTCGTTTCGATCATGTCTGACTCTGTGTGACCCCATTGACATAGACATAGATTCTCCAGGCAAGAACACTGGGGTGGGTTGTCATTTCCTTCTCCAATGCATGAAAGTGAAAAGTGAAAGTGAAGTTGCTCAGCTGTGTCCGACTGTTAGCGACCCTATGGACTGTAGCCTACCAGGCTCCTCCATCCATGGGGTTTTCCAGGCAAAAGTACTAGAGTAGGGTGTCATTGCCTTCTCTGAATGCCAGGCTGAATGAATCACAAACTTGAATCAACATTATTGTGAGAAATATCAGCAACCTCAGATATGCAAATTATACCACTCTAAGCCCAGAAAGGGAAGAGGAACTAAAGAGCCTCTTGATGAGGATGAAAGAGGAGACCAAAAAATAAATAAATAAATAAATAAACTGGCTTAAAATCAACATTCAAAATCTAAGATCATTATGTCCAGTCCCATAACTTCATAGCAAATAGAAGGAGAAAAATTGGAAACAGTGACAGATTTTATTTTCTTGGGTTTCAAAATTATTGTGGACCATATTTGCAACCATGAAATTGAAAGATGCTTGCTCTTTGGAAGGAAAGCTATAACAAACAGAGACAGAGTATTAGAAAGCAAAGACATCCCTTTGCAGAAAGAGGTCTGTATAGTCAAAACTATGTTTTGTTCAGTAGCCATGTACAGATGTGTGATTTGTACCATAAAGAAAGCTGAGAACTGAAGAATTGATGCTTTTGAATTGTGGTGCTGGAGAAGACTCTTGAAAGTCCCTTGGACAGCAAACAAGTCCATTTTACAGGGAATCAACCCTGAATATTCATTGGAAGGACTGATGTTAAAGCTCAAGCTCCAGTGATTTGGCCACTTGAAATGAACAGCTAACTCATTGGAAAAAGAGGAGGAGATGGTTGAGTGTCACCATTGACTCAATTGACATGAGTTTGAGCAAGCACTGGAAGACAATGGAGGACGGAGCAGCCTTGTGTGCTGCAATGCATGAGATCACAAAGAGTCAGACACGATTTAGTGACTGAACAATGAACAACAACTTACAAATTATTTTGCTACCAGCATGAGAATACAATCCCCATATTCACTTACTGAAATATCTATGATATAATATTGTCTCTAAAGTATTGTTTATGTACTTTATGATATATAGTGGTGGTTTTTAGTAGAAAAAAAGTACTTTTTTTTGAGGCACACGTGGTTCAGATTCCTAATTCTGTCATTTTTAGGGGCGCAATCATAGGGCAATTTACTTACACTGTATATTTTTATCAAGAACTATGAAGATTCTGATATCTTATTAAGCTAATAATTTAGCCACCAAAGTTCCACAGTGCCTGACAAAAGATATGTGACTTTGGAGTCTGATACAAATAACTTTATTAGTAACAAGAGAGCAAGTATTATAAATATGATCATGTGAGTGTCAGCTTTTGTCGCTTCTAAGTGTCTTGGTTTTGATGTGATATGATTCAGATGGATGCTATGTACTCAGTAATTTTGAATCACAACTGAAATACACTGAATTTATGGTACCCATACATTTATACTGGGCAGTGAGTATGTCTGATGTTTCATTAAATTGGAGAAAATGTATATCTTCTCATTATTTACAGAAGAAGACAGCATGTCTATATTTCAAGACGTTTTTTCTAAACATGAATCCTTAAAAGTATAGTCTGGAACAAAGGACAGTTCATTCTTTTTCTGTCAACTAAACCATGATAGATTCATGCAAAATTGTATCCTACCAATGTTTCAAATCTAAAAAGGGCGAAATATTTTGTATTCTAAAGAGGTTTTCATAAACATAAAAGTTCTATCATTTGTAAGATCCCTAACTCAATATATGACACAGTGAATGGTCTAAAAAAATAGTGTCTTCTTATTCCCTCCCTCTTCACTTTTATTAAAATATACATCCGTGGCTGATTCATGTCAATGTATGGCAAAAATCACTACAATGTGGTAAGGTAACTAGCCTCAGCAATCCAAAAGTCTACAGGCAATAAATGCTGGAGAGGGTGTGGAGAAAAGGGAACTCTCTTACACTGTTGGTGGGAATGCAAACTAGTACAGCCACTATGGAGAACAGTGTGGAGATTCCTTCAAAAACTGGAAATAGAACTGCCTTATGATCCAGCAATCCCACTGCTGGGCATACACACTGAGGAAACCAGGAGGGAAAGAGACAC
The DNA here is from genome assembly GCF_029378745.1 of Bos indicus. Lineage (NCBI taxonomy): Eukaryota > Metazoa > Chordata > Mammalia > Artiodactyla > Bovidae > Bos > Bos indicus. The sequence continues at coordinate 41,113,380 of NC_091789.1, forward strand.
ATGTACCCCAATGTTCATCGCAGCACTGTTTATAATAGCCAGGACATGGAAGCAACCTAGATGCCCATCAGCAGATGAATGGATAAGAAAGCTGTGGTACATATACACAATGGAGTATTACTCAGCCATTAAAAAGAATACATTTGAATCAGTTCTAATGAGATGGATGAAACTGGAACCTATTATACAGAGTGAAGTAAGCCAGAAAGAAAAACACCAATAGAGTGTACTAATGCATATATATGGAATTTAGAAAGATGGTAACAATAACCCTGTGTATGAGACAGCAAAAGAGACACCGATGTATAGATCAGTCTTATGGACTCTGTGGGAGAGGGAGAGGGTGGGGAGATTTGGGAGAATAGCATCGAAACATGTATAATATCATGTATGAAACGAGTCGCCAGTCCAGGTTCGATGCACGGTACTGGATGCTTGGGGCTGGTGCACTGGGACGACCCAGAGGGAGGGTAGGGGAGGGAGGAAGGAGGAGGGCTCAGGATGGGGAACGCGGGTATACCTGTGGTGGATTCATTTCGATATTTGGCAAAACTAATACAATATTGTAAAGTTTAAAAATAAAATAAAATGAATGTAGCCAACATGAATACTGAATGCTACTAATTATTATTAATCCTGCAAAATCCTATCATGAACTTTATTAATAGATAATTAGAATATGAACCTCATGTTAACTCTGCTGTTGCAGTTGGAATTGTCCTGAAAGATAAAGTTACTTACTCTGAAGAAGTAAACTTTGAGCAGCTTATATAGATTATACAAAACTTGGATAATTATCTGTGTTGCTACCAAAACTGGGATAATTATCTGTATCTTAATATCTTACAAAAGTGCTGACACAAACTGATGCTCAACAAATATTCACCCAGTGCAATGATAGATTAATAACAGATGTGTAATCTTTGAGGAAGAAATGGCAACCCACTCCAGTACTCTTGCCTAGAGAGTTCCATGGACAAAGGAACCAGGAGCACTATAGTCCATGGGGTTGCACAGAGTTGGACATGACCAAAGCAACTTAGCATGCATGCACATGCAATCTTTGGTCAATGTAGAATGAACTATGAGCTTAGGATTTTGTTTGAATTTGTAAAATACATGGCAAATAACTGTGCTGTAAAAGTCATTTATGAGTAGTTTACAAGTATATGAACAATTGAAGGTTCATAAATGTCATGATGGGGAAACAGTGGAAACAGTGTCAGACTTTATTTTTCTGGGCTTGAAAATCACTGCAGATGGTGACTGCAGCCATGAAATTCAAAGACGCTTACTCCTTGGAAGGAAAGTTGTGACCAACCTAGATAGCATATTGAAAAGCAGAGACATTCCTTTGCCAACAAAGGTCCGTCTAGTCAAGGCTATGGTTTTTCCTGTGGTCATGTATGGATGTGAGAGCTGGACTGTGAAGAAAGCTGAGCGCTGAAGAATTGATGCCTTTGAACTGTGGTGTTGAAGAAGACTCTTGAGAGTCCCTTGGACTGCAAGGAGATCCAACCAGTCCATTCTGAAGGAGATCATCCCTGGGATTCCTTTGGAAGGAATGATGCTAAAGCTGAAACTCCAGTACTTTGGCCACCTCATGCGAAGAGTTGACTCATTGGAAAAGACTCTGATGCTGGGAGGGATTGGGGGCAGGATGAGAAGGGGACGACAGAGGATGAGATGGCTGGATGGCATCACTGACTCAATGGACGTGAGTCTGAGTGAACTCCGGGAGTTGGTGATGGACAGGGAGGCCTGGCGTGCTGTGATTCATGGGGTCACAAAGAGTCGGACACGACTGAGTAACTGAACTGAACTGAAATGTCATGAACGATATTTTTTTTAATATTAAGAAAAAGATAATGTACAGAAAATATAGGTTCACACAAATCTTGAGAAAGATGATCCCAATATTCTCAATAATGAACTGACTATTTGAGACAAGGAAAGAAGCTTTTATATATTGTATAATATTTGGATGTAAAACCCAACCAAGAAATGTATTAAGGTTAATGTATTTGAAAGTTATTCACTGCAATTAGATATTTTAGTATCTGTGGAGACTGCCTGTGAAAAATATGATCAAAATTAATTTAGCAAGAATGGAATTTGGATTAACTCTACTTAAGTGACATAACTTTTCATCAAAGTATGATGTGATGTTTTGTCAACAATGGTAAGTTTGTCAGGATATATCCAACTTTTTGCATATTATTTTGAAGCATCTTAATAGAAACTTCAACAACAAGAAAATACAGAACTAATTTTAAAGAGTCATAACATAATAAATGTGATCTTTCTTGGGAAATTAAAATTAAATATACTAAATCTGAAATAAAACAGCTTATAGGATGGGCTCAGTAGCAGAATGGAAACACAGTTAAAAGTGAGTGTGAATTTGGAGACAAATCATTAGTAATATCAAATATAGAAAGCAGAGAAAGTAAATGGAAAAGAAAAATAAACTGAACATCAGGAACCAATAGGAAAATATTTTTTTAAAAAATCAAACATGAGTCAATGTATCCAAAGAAATAGAAAATTTCTAAACTATGTTCCTGAAACATGTAATCCAAATAACGCCCAGAAGTCTCCTTGTGTTCCTTTTGCTGAAACTCTGAGGGGGACAAAAATAGCTACTCTTTACACTGTAAAGAGTCTGTACAAATAGAGAAATTCAGTGATCTACAGAACACTGAGTAAGGTCTTTCATATGTGGTGGAGAAATGTAGTCCTGAAATAAATTATCTGAATATCTTCCAACGAGAAGGGCATTGAAACATGTATAATATCATATATGAAACCAGTTGCCAGTCCAGGTTCGATGCACGATACTGGATGCTTGGGGCTGGTGCTCTGGGATGACCCAGAGGGATGGTACAGGGAGGGAAGAGGAAGGAGGGTTCAGGATGGGGAACACGTGTATACCTGTGGCAGATTCATGTTGATATATGGCAAAACCAATACAATACTGTAAAGTTAAATAATAAAATAAAATTAAAAAAAAGAAACTTTAAAAAACAAAACCAAAAATACCAAATGATTTTAAACTAACTAAACTGTGACCCATTACAAAGCTTTTGTTTATAGGAAAACAAAACATCCCACACTCAATATTTAAATTTCAGAAGGTCTGGTAAGCCATTCATATTAATCAAGCATGTTATCCATTATCATAAAAAATATAAAGAAATATCAGTCCAATTCAGTTCAGTCGCTCAGTCATGTATGTCTCTTTGCGATCCCATGAATCACAGCATGCCAGGCCTCCCTGTCCATCACCAACTCCCAGAGTTCTCTCAAACTCATGTCCATCAAGACAGTGATGCCATCCAGCCATCTCATCCTCTGTCATCCACTTATCCTCCTTCCCCCAATCCCTTCCAGCATCAGGGTCTTTTCCAATGAGTCAACTCTTTGCATTAGGTGGCCAAAGTATTGGAGTTTCAGCTTTAGCATCAGTCCTTCCAATGAAGACTCAGGACTGATCTCCTTCAGGATGGACTGGTTGGACCTCCTTGCAGTCCAAGGACTCCTCTCCAACACCACAGTTCAAAAATGTCAATTCTTCCATCGAGTTGGTACTCGATGGACGTGAGTTTGAGTGAACTCTGGGAGTTGGTGATGGACAGGGAGGCCTGGTGTGCTGCGATTCATAGGGTCGCAAAGAGACATACATGACTGAGCGACTGAACTGAACTGGACTGGACTGAACTGAACTGAACTGAACTGAACTGTCTTAAAGGGGCCTGTTCTTCTCCAAGGTTGTTCGAAGTAGTCATGTCTTAAACAAAGGCTGGGGCAAGGAATTCTGGAGATTGGCTAGAGGCTGGACCGGCTGGGAGCTGGGCATAATCAACCTTAATGTCCTTTTTTTTTTTCCTTCACGTGGAGAGTTATTTGTTTTGCATAGAATGGTAGGGAGGACCTGGTGGGGAATTTTAACTCCAGGCTATTTTGAGCCATGTAATTTTCCTTCATCACATATATCCATAACAAAACTGACAATATTTGCTAATATGATAGCAAAAATAAAGTTGATTATAGGGCAGTGCTTTGCAAATTTTAGTGTGTATTAGAATTTTCTAGTATTATGACTATTATTGTACATTCTAAGTCCTTAAACCTAGAAAGCCAAAGTTTATAGTAAGATCCATAAATATTTTAACAAATTGTTGTTAAAGTTGTCATAATTTCCATTAATTTATGATTAATATATAAGAAAATACACAATTCTAATTGTTCAAGTTAATATATTTTGACAATTGTAAATGTGTATCTATCAAACAAAAAAGATAAAGAAATAAGATATTATCTGACTTCTTTCATTCAACTTAACAGCTTTTAGAGTCTTCCCTGATGTTTTGTGTATCAGCATTTTTTTTTCTTTTTTTATCATTGAGTAGGATTTCAAGTTGAAAGTATACTGCAAATTATTTATCCGTTCATCTGCTGATGGATATCTGAATTGTTGCCAATTTTTTGGATGTTATGAATAAAAGTGCTATGTACATTACTATTCTTATCTTCAAGTAGAAAGCTGATTTTGTTCTTTGGGGAGGTGGTAATTACATAGGAAAGGAGTTGATGTGTCATAGGCTGCATATATTTAACTTTTAAAGAGCTACTTGAAAGCACTTCACATTCCCACTAGCAATGTATATGAGTTCCAGGTGCGAAAATTTATTTGTATCAGTTCCTTTTATTTTCATTATTTTAATGTGTACCTGATATCTCATTGTTGTTTTAATTTGCATTTTCCTCATGCCTAATGATGTTGAGGGCATTTCAGATGTATAATGATCACAGGTATAGCTCATCCTTTGCTCAAATCTGTTCAAATCTTTTGACTAATTTTTTAGTGGATTTTTTGTTCATTATTGATTTTACAGTAATTCTTTGTATGTCTTGGCTAAAGTCTTATGTCAGATATATGCACTGAAAATATTTTCCAGAATGAAGTTTACACATCCATCTTATTGTATTGTGTCTTTTGATAAACAGAATTATAAAAAATTTATTGTTTTATTTTTTGTCATTATGCATAGTACTTGTTGTGACCTGACTGGAAGGTCTTTGCTCAACCCAATGTGAAAATTTTCTCCTGTATTTTTTTCTAAAGGTGTTGTGGATCTAGCCTTTAAGGTTTGGTCAATGATCCACCTTGAATTATTTTCATTTAGGGAATGAAGTAGGAGAATAAGTCTTAGGGGCCTTTCCTCACTTAGCTCTGTTCCTATGCCTCCAAACTCAATACTTTATACCATAGATGCTTTGAAATCCTATGAGGAAGTGTTGAGGAAACCTGATCATTTATTGGAAATTTTCTGGATTCCAGTTCATCAAACCAGCTTATACATGGCCATTAAAGATATGTTAAATTTTTGAGTGGTTCCTACTTATCTATAATAAATTTCTTTTCCCCACCACTCTACAAGAAAGAAATTAATCATTAATTTCCTCTGTGCTACAAAAGGCTTGACACTTTCTCCATTTTAGTTAGTTAAAATTTCCCTACATTCTCGTATCTCTGGTGGGTTAAGGAAAAAAAAAAAAAAAGCCTTTGTAGATTATCAGGCTTATTCTTGGTATTAGGGAAAGAGTGATTGTGATTTGTGAATTTCTACATCTTAAGTAAATTGAGAAGTCCTTAGAACTTACTCCAATGCATGTGATTCTAGGTTCTTTCTTTGAGAAACACTGCTATGTTGGCATGAGAGCATTTCAGCGCCATTTCATTCCAAATGCCCTGATCTCTACTCTGATATATAGCAGGAATATGTCAACCAAAAATTTTGAGATATTATTCCAGTTGAGCTACCTACCATTCTGGCTGATATATGGAAGGTTTTTGTATATATTAAGCCAGTTTATTGTTTTCTCTGATTTATAGATAAGTCAACAATGTGTAGGAAAGTAATTTAACCTAAACTTACAAAACAAGCAGCATGGCTCATCTATGGATGTTTTTACTTTGTGAAAATAAAAGATACATAGAAGAGAGGCAATAAACACTAATGCCCATAAAAATATAATTTGATTAATGTGAATATTTAGTTTTCCAATTTATTTGTGTTGTTTCCAAATAATCCTAAAATTTTGATATTTATACTTTTGAATGCAAAGGATCTGATCTCAAAAGCTTATCTAGAATAAAACAGCAGAATCCATATTTCTTACATTTTTCCTTTTTTAAGTAGAAATAATGATTGGTATTGGACTTGCTAGAATTTTTTCAGAAACTAACTCCAGCTAGGCCATACCTCATACATATATATAAAATTTCCCTTTATATAATGAAGCATTTCTTTAATATAGGACAGGGAAGTTTGTAATATGTTAAGAGCTTTGAATGTTTTAAGTTAGGAACTTCCATAAAAATTTTCTGTAAAAGGAAAACTAATTACTGTAGATTCAAAAAACAGCTTGTTATTTAATGCATAATTTGAGTATCCATCATGCTCTTTTTACTTACTTGATAAAAGAGGATTCAAATGAAATTACAATAAATAATTCATAACTGAGTGTATTGAATGACTGAATACTGCCCCTGCTGCTGCTGCTGCTGCTGCTGCTAAGTCAATTCAGTTGTGTCCGACTCTGTGTGACCCCATAGACGGCAGCCCAACAGTTTCCCCCGTCCCTGGGATTCTCCAGGCAAGAATACTGGAGTGGGTTGCCATTTCCTTCTCCAATGCATGAAAGTGAAAAGTGAAAGTGAAGTCGCTCAGTCGTGTCCGACTCCTAGCGACCCCATGGACTGCAGCCTACCAGGCTCCTCCATCCATGGGATTTTCCAGGCAAGAGTACTGGAGTGGGGTGCCATTGCCTTAAACTTTTAGCTCTGTTTCTTTAGCTTTTATATTTTATGTATAGAAATTCTCAAAAGAATGTTGGTGTTTTGGCAGTGGTGGTTAACTAGTGAGTAATCTATGAACAAAGGAATCAATTGAAGTTGTCAAGCACATTTATTCAACAAATATATAAAAATCACTGGAAGCTTAAATTGTGAGTTCAAATAAATTATAATGCTCAGCTATGTGTGAGTGGATACTATATCACTCCCTTATGTATACATATTCAGAAAAGAGAGCCCTGTTACCAGGTACAAAGCTAATACTGAAATAACCAAACTCGTGGCAATACAATCTTCATTCCTCTTTTTTGTTTTATTGATGATGGAGCTGTTAGAGATATCACAAAGGGAATATTTCAGAGTTGCAGATGAATAATAAATGTTATCAGTTTGTTGAATATCTCACAACGTGACCAAACTTTATAGGACTTTATATTTAATGTTATTGGAGTTTAAGATAATAGATAATAGATACTTAATGATACAGAATATGCCACCCTAAAATATCCCACTACTTTCTCTTTCAGACATGCTAGAAATATAACCTTGGGTGAATCATTTAATGGCTATTCTATCTGTAAACTGAACATATTGATAGCACTTCTTTGATGAAGCTGTGATGAAGAATAACTCAATAATATAATATTAACATAGTTAGCATATTACAATACAAACATTAAATCTAATATTTTCTATATGTTTTAACCTACAAGTTTGAGAATGACTTATGAGCAATATAATATACATACACATATAACAAATGTGTATACATGTATAACTGCATGCAGTAAAATAGTTTAGATCTGTTTCTTAATTTATCATTGTGAAAAAGAAAATTGAAGTATTATTATTTATTCTGACTATATTTTAATTCTTTCATTCCAAAGAGATCTCTAGATGTAATTTTTGGGTTCCCTGATCTCTTTGAATATTCCTCGATAGTCTTTCTTCCTTTTTTTTTTAAACAATTTCATTGAGATATACATCATGAAACTCTCTAAAACATACAATTTAGAGACTTTTTCTTATATGTTCAAAGAATTGTGCAACTATGATGTGCTCAGTTGCTAAGTCTTGTCCAACTCTTTGTGACCCCATGGATTGTAAGCCAAACAGGCTCCTCTGTCCATAGTTTTTTTCAGACAAGAATACTAGAGTGGATTACTCTTTCCTCCTCCAGGAATATTTCTGATTCAGGGATCGAACCTATGTCTTCTGCACCTTCTACATTGACAGAGAGATTTTTTACCAATGTATTTTAGAACATTTCATAACTTGAAAAAATAATTCCACTAGAAGTCACTCCTCATCTGTCTCCCTTCTGATTTCAGCACTCAGAATATTATGTTTTAAAGAAATTTTCAAGGTCCAATAATTATAGGATAGTTTCAGGAGGATTTGAGATAACAAATATTGTTCATTTTAAAATTTCATTTTCCTAAGAAGGGATGAGAAAAAGTTATTTATGGGAAATATCTTTCATTTTTATTTCAATTGTTGATTTACAATGTGTTAGTTACTGCTGTACACAAAGTGATTCAGTTATATATATGAATATATATATATATATGTTCTTGGTTATATTCTTTTCTATTATGGTTTATCATAGGATTTTTTAAAATTTAAACTTATTTATTTTAATTGGAGGCTAATTATAATTTTGTATTGGTTTTGCCATACATCAACATGAATTTGCCACAGGTGTACACGTGTTCCTCATCCTGAACCCCCCTCCCACCTCCCTCCCCATACTATCCCTCTGGTTCATCCCAGTGCACCAGCCTCAAGCATCCTGTATCCTGTATCGAACCTGGACTGGCGATTTGCTTCTTATATGATATTATACATGTTTCAATGCAATTCTCCCAAATCATCGCACCCTCTCCCTCTCCCACAGAGTCCAAAAGACTGTTCTATACATCTGTGTCTCAACTGTTCTCTCGCATACAGGGTTATCATTACCGTCTTTCTAAATTCCATATATATGCATTAGTATACTGTATTGGTGTTTTTCTTTCTGGCTTACTTTACTCTGTATAATAGGCTCCAGTTTCATCCACCTTATTAGAACTGATTCAAATGTATTCTTTTTAATGGATGAATAATACTCCATTGTGTATATGTACCACAGCTTTCTTATCCATTTGTCTGCTGATGGACATCTAGGTTGCTTTTATGTCCTGGCTATTATAAACAGTGCTGTGATAAATATTGCAGTACACGTGTCTCTTTCAATTCTGGTTTCCTCGGTGTGTATGCACAGCAGTGGGATTGCTGAGTCATAAGGCAGTTCTATGTCCAGGTTTTTAAGGACTCTCCACACTGTTCTCCATAGTGGCTGTACTAGTTTGCATTCCCACCAACAGTGTAAGAGGGCTCCTTTTTCTCCACACCCTCTCCAGCATTTATTGCTTGTAGACTTTTGGATCACAGCCATTCTGACTGGCTTGAAATGGTACTTCATTGTGGTTTTGATTTGCATTTCTCTGATAATGAGTGATGTTGAGCATTTTTTCATGTGTTTGCTAGCCATCTGTATGTCTTCTTTGGAGAAATGTCTATTTAGTTCTTTGGCCCATTTTTTGATTGGGTCGTTTATTTTTCTGGAATTGAGCTGCAGGAGTTGCTTGTATATGTATATATATATATTTATATAAATTTATTTATTTTAATTGGAGGTTAATTACTTTACAATATTGTATTAGTTTTGCCATATGTCAACATGATTCCATCACAGGTATACACGTGTTCTCCATCCCGAACCCACCTCCCTCCTCCCTCCCCGCAACATCTCTCTGGGTCGTCCCAGTGCACCAGCCCCAAGCAACCAGTATCATGCATCGAACTTGGACTCACGATTCGTTTCATATATGATATTATACATGTTTCAATGCCATTCTCCCAAATCATCCCACCCTCTCCCTCTCCTACAGAGTCCAAATAGTTGCTTGTATATTTTTGATATTAGTTGTGTGTCAGTTGCTTCATTTGCTATTATTTTCTCCCATTCTGAAAGCTGTCTTTTCACCTTGCTTATAGTTTCATTTGTTGTGCATAAGCTTTTACTTTTAATTAGGTCCCATTTGTTTATTTTTGCTTTTATTTTCAATCTTCTGGGAGGTGGGTCATAGAGGATCCTGCTGTGATGTATGTCAGAGAGTGTTTTGCCTATGTTCTCCTCTAGGAGTTTTATAGTTTCTGGTCTTATGTTTAGATCTTTAATCCATTTTGAGTTTATTTTTGTGTATGGTGTTAGAAAGTGTTCTAGTTTCATTCTTTTACAAGTGGTTGGCCAGTTTTCCCAGCAACACTTGTTAAAGAGATTGCCTTTAATCCATTGTATATTCTTGCCTCCTTTGTCAAAGATAAGGTGTCCATAGGTGCATGGATTTATCTCTGGGCTTTGCATTTTGTTCCATTGATCTATATTTCTATATTTGTGCCAGTACCATACTGTCTTGATGACTGTGGCTTTGTAGTAGAGCCTGAAGTCAGGCATGTTGATTCCTCCAGTTCCATTCTTCTTTCTCAAGATTGCTTTGGTTATTTGAGGTTTTTTGTCTTTCCATACAAATTGTGAAATTATTTGTTCTAGCTCTGTGAAAAATACCATTGGTAGCTTGATAGGGATTGCATTGAATCTATAGATTGCTTTGGGTAGTATACTCATTTTCACTATAGTGATTCTTCCAATCCATGAACATGGTATATTTCTGTATCTATTAGTGTCCTCTTTCATTTCTTTCACCAGTGTTTTATAGTTTTCTATATATAGGTCTTTAGTTTCTTTAAGTAGATATATTCCTAAGTATTTTATTCTTTCCGTTGCAATGGTGAATGGAATTGTTGCCTTAATTTCTCTATTTTCTCATTATTAGTGTATAGGAATTCAAGGGATTTCTGTGTGTTGATTTTATATCCTGCAACTCTACTATATTCATTGATTAGCTCTGGTAATTTTCTGGTGGAGTCTTGAGGGTTTTCTATGTAGAGGATCATGTCATCTGCAAACAGTGAGAGTTTTACTTCTTTTCCAATTTGAATTCCTTTTATTTCTTGTTCTGCTCTGATTGCTGTGGACAAAGCTTCCAAAACTATGTTGAATAGTATTGGTAAAAGTGGGCACACTTGTCTTGTTCCTGATTTTAGGGGAAATGCTTTGAATTTTTCACCATTGTGGATAATGTTTGCTGTGGGTTTGTCATATACAGCTTTTATTTTGTTGAGGTATGTTCCTTCTATTCCTGCCTTCTGGAGAGTTTTTACCATAAACGGATGTTGAATTTTGTCAAAGTCTTTCTCTGCATCTTTTGAGATAATCATATGGCTTTTATTTTTCAATTTGTTAACATGGTGTATTACATTGATTTGTGGATATTGAAGAATTCTTGCATCCCTGGGATAAAGCCCGCTTGGTCATGGTGTATAATCTTTTTAATGTGTTGTTGCATTCTGATTGCTAGAATTTTGTTAAGGACTTTTGCATCTATGTTCATCAGCCTGTAATTTGTGTGTGTGTGTGTGTATGTGTGTGTGTGATCTTTGTCACGTTTTGTTACTAGGCTGATAGTGGCCTCATACAATGAGTTTGGAAGTTTAGCTTCCTCTGCAAATTTCTGGAAGAGTTTGCGTAGGATAGGCGTTAGCTCTTCTCTAAATTTTGGGAGAATTCAGCTGTGAAGCCATCTGGACTTGTTTTTTTTTTTGCTGGAAGATTTCTGATTACAGTTTCAATTTCCGTGCTTGTGATGGGTCTGTAAAGATTTTATATTTCTTCCTGGTTCAGTTTTGGAAAGTTGTACTTTTCTAAGAATTTGTCCATTTTTTCCACATTGTCCATTTTATTGGCATTTAATTGCTGATAGTAGTCTCTTAAGATCCTTTGTATTTGTGTGTTGTCTATTGTGATCTCTCCATTTTCATTTCTAACTTTATTGATTTGAGTTTTCTCCCTTTGTTTCTTGATGAGTCTGGCTAATGGTTTGTCAATTTTACTTATCCTTTCAAAGAACAGACTTTTGGCTTTGTTGATTTTTGCTATGGTCTCTTTTGTTTGTTTGTTTGTTTTTGCATTTATTTCTGCCCTAATTTTTAAGATTTCTTTCCTTCTACTAACCCTGGGGTTCTTCATTTCTTCCTTTTCTAGTTGCTTTAGGTGTAGAGTTAGGTTATTTGTTTGATTTTTTTCTTGTTTCTTGAGGTATGCCTGTATTGCTATGAACTTTCCCCTTAGCACTGCGTTTACAGTGTCCCACAGGTTTTGGGTTATTGTGTTTTCATTTTCATTCATTTCTATCCATATTTTGATTTCTTTTTTCATTTCTTCTGTGATTTGTTGGTTATTCAGCAGCGTGTTGTTCAGCCTCCATATGCTGGAATTTTTAACAGTTTTTCTCCTGTAATTGAAATCTAATCTTACTCCATTGTGGTCAGAAAAGATGCTTGGAATGATTTCAATTTTTTTTGAATTTACCAAGGCTAGATATGGCCCAGGATGTGATCTATCCTGGAGAAGGTTCCGTGTGCACCCGAGAAAAAGGTGAAATTCATTGTTTTGGGGTGAAATGTCCTATAGATACCAATTAGGTCTAACTGGTCTACTTTATCATTTAAAGTTTGTATTTCCTTGTTAATTTTCTGTTTAGTTGATCTGTCCATAGGTGTGAGTGGGGTATTAAAGTCTCCCACTATTATTGTGTTATTGTTAATTTCCCCTTACATACTTGTTAGCATTTGTCTTACATATTGCGGTTCTCCTATGTTGGGTGCATTTATATTTATAATTGTTATATCTTCCCCTTGAATTGATTGTTTGATCATTATATAGTGTCCTTCTTTGTCTCTATTCACAGCCTTTGTTTTAAAGTCTGTTTTATCTGATATGACTATTGCTATTCCTGCTTTCTTTTGGTCTATATTTGCATGGAATATCTTTTTCCATCCCTTCACTTTAAGTCTGTATGTGTCCCCTGTTTTGTGGTGGATCTCTTGTAGACAACATATATAGGGGTCTTTTTTTTTTATTCATTCATCCAGTTTTTGTCTTTTGGTTGGGGAATTCAACCCATTTATGTTTAAGGTGATTTTTGATAAGTATGATCCCATTGCCATTTACTTTATTGTTTTGGGTTCAAGTATATACACCCTTTTTGTGTTTCCTATCTAAAGAAGATCCTTTAGCATTTGTTGGAGAGCTGGTTTGGTGGTGCTTAATTCTCTCAGCTTTTGCTTGTCTGTAAAGCTTTTGATTTCTCCTTCATATTTGAATGAGATCCTTGCTGTGTACAGCAATCTGGGCTGTAGGTAATTTTCTTTCATCACTTTAAGTATATCTTGCCATTCCTTCCTGGCCTGAAGAGTTTCTTTTGAAAGATCAGCTGTTATCCTTATGGGAATCCCGTTGTGTGTTATTTGTTGTTTTTCCCTTGCTGCTTTTAATATTTGTTCTTTGTGTTTGATTTTTGTTAATTTGATTAATATGTGTCTTGGCGTGTTTTGTCTTGGGTTTATCCAGTTTTGGACTCTCTGGGATTCTTGGACTTGGGTTATTATCTCTTTCCCCATTTTAGGGAATTTTTCAACTATTATCTCCTCAAGTATTTTCTCATGGTCTTTCTTTCTGTCTTCTTCTTCTGGGACTCCTATGATTCGAATGTTGGGGAATTTAATATTGTCCTGGAGGTCTCTGAGATTGTCCTCATTTCTTTTAATTCGTTTTTCTTTTTTCCTCTCTGATTCATTTATTTCTACCTTTTTATCTTCTACTTCACTAATCCTATCTTCTGTCTCTGTTATTCTACTATTTGTTGCCTCCAGAGTGTTTTTGATCTCATTTATTGCATTATTCATTATATACTGACTCCTTTTTATTTCTTCTAGGTCCTTATTAAACCTTTCTTGCATCTTCTCAATCCTTGTCTCCAGGCTATTTATCTGTGATTCCATTTTGATTTCAAGATTTTGGATCATTTTCACTGTCATTATTCGAAATTCTTTATCAGGTAGATTCACTCTCTCTTCCTCTTTTTTTTTGGTTTGATGGGCATTTATCCTGTTCCTTTACTTGCTGGGTATTTGTCTGTCTCTTCATCTTGTTTATATTGCTGAGTTTTGGGTGGCCTTTCTATATTCTGGCAGTTTGTGAAGTTCTTTTTATTGTGGAGTTTCCTCACTGTGGGTGGGGTTGTACAGATGACTTGTCAAGGTTTCTTGGTTAGGGAAGCTTGTGTCAGTGTTCTGATGGGTGGAGCTGTATGTCTTCTCTCTGGAGTGCAATGAAGTGTCTAGTAACGAGTTATGAGATGTCAATGTTTTTGGAGTAACTTTGGGCAGCCTGTATATTGAAGCTCAGGGCTGTGTCCCTGTGTTGCTGGAGAATTTGTGTGGTATGTCTTGCTCTGGAACTTGTTGGCCCTTGGGTGGTTCTTGGTTTCTGTGTAGGTATGGACGGGTTTGATGAGCTCCTATTGATTAATGTTCCCTTGAGTCGAGTGTTCTCTGATGTTCTCAGGATTTGGACTTAAGCCTCCTGCTTCTGGTTTTCAGTCTTATTTTTACAGTAGTCTCAAGACTTCTCCTTCTATACAGCATCATTGATAAAATATCTAGGTTAAAGATGAAAAGTTTCTCCACAATGAGGGACACCCAGAGAGGTTCACAGAGTTACATGGAGAAGAGAAGAGGGAGGAGGGAGTTATAGGTGACCCATATGAGATGAGGTGGGATCAAAATAGGAGAGAGCAAGCTAGCCAGTAATCACTTCCTTATGTGTGCTCCACAGTCTGGACCACTCAGAGATGTTCATGGAGTTATACAGAGAAGAGAAGAGGGAGAAAAGAGACAGAGGTGGCCAGGAGGATAAAAGGGGAGAATGAAAAGGAGAGAGACAGATCCAGCCAGTAATCAGTTCCCTAAGTGTTCTCCACCGTCTGGAACACACAGAGATTCAGAAAGCTGGGTAGAGAAGAGAAGGGGGAGGGAGGAGACAGAGGCGACCTGGTGGAGAAAAAGGAGAGTCCAAAAGGGGAGAGAGCAGTCAAGCCAGTAATCTCACTCCCAAGTAAAAATTGGTACTAAAGATTGGGTTCCTAAAGGTACAAAATTGATAACAAATACCAAAACCAAAGATTAAAATTCTAGAGTAGAGGTTGGATTTTCAAAAATACAATATTAAAGAAAAGAAAGGAAAAAAAAGTCACAAGTTGCTTAAAAAATAGGGTCTTTTCTTTTTTGCAAAGTAATAGTAGGTTATGAAAATGAAAATTAAAGGAGTAATAGAGGACTTAAAAATTAAAAAACATTTAAAAAAGAATCATCATAAAAATAGTAAAAATACATCTAGGACTTTGGTGTTGTTGTGGGCAGTGTGGGGTCAGTTAATTTTCGGATAGTTCCTTGGTCTGGCTTATATTTCTCACGATCTATAGGCCTCTTCTTATGTAGTCGGTACTAACTACAGAGTTTTAATTTATTGCACCTGTCACTTCCAAGGTGGTTCACTCTGTTTTAGCTTCTTCTGTTTGCTGGTCTCTTCAGTGTCTGATTTCCTCCCTAACACAAGGGGGGATGGTGGTGGACACTTTTTTAGGCTCACTTGTTCAGTTGCACTGTGGGGAGGGAGGGACTCTGCAAACAAATAACACTGGTGTGTGCGCACAGTGTCTCAGTCACACTGGGCCTGCCCCTGCTCACGGCGCATGTGTCCTCCCTGCCCACACTGCTCAGGCTCTGGGTTGCTCTGCAGGGAACTGTCCGAAGCTGGCCCTGGGATGCCTGCACTTCCCAGGTCTAAACCGCTCAGGTTTAGGCACTTTAGTAGTCCTCAGAGGTGCAGCCTCCATTGGGCCTGTGTTTTGTCCCCTTCCCAGGTCCAAGCAGCTCAGGTGATGAGGTGTTTGGCGAGCACTGTCACTGTGACTTATTGCCTCCCCCATCCCTGCTGCTCGGTTTTCTGGGTGTACAACAGGCGCACCTTCTCAGGCAGATGTTGCTGGTCCAGAGCCCCAAGAAGTCTTAGTTAGCAAAGAAGCCTGCTTGCAGTTTGGTAGATAATGTCTCTCTGGGGCTGTGATTGCCTCCTTCCGGCTCTGGCTGCCTGTCACCGGAGGGGGATGCTCTGCAGCCGGCTATCTCTGTTCAGTCATTTGTTCTGTGTGTGGGCCTGGCAGTGTCTTAGGTTAGGGCTGGCTTTTAGCGTGGTAGCTATCACAAAGTCTGGTTTGTTAGCCCAAGTGAGTTCGCTCAGAGTTGCCCTCTGGGCATTCAGGCCTGTTCCTTACTCTAAGCAATGCAGCCCGAGCCTCCCTGCCCAGCCCCTGCTTGTTAGTTGTGGATGCAGGTGTCTGTGCTGCTTCTTTGCTGGGGGAATTACCGTTGGGCTCATAATCTGTGGGTTTTAATTATTTATTTATTTTTCCTCCCTGTTACGTTGCCCTCTGTGCTTCCAAGGCTCACCACAGACTCAGCAGTGAGAGTGTTTCCTGGTGTTTAGAAACTTCTCTCTTTTTAAGACTCCCCTCCTAGGACGGAGCTCCGTCCCTACCTCTTTTGTCTCTTTTTTTGTCTTTTATATTTTTTCCTACCTCCTTTCAAAGACAATAGGCTGCTTTTCTGGGTGCCTGATGTCCTCTGCCAGCATTCAGAAGTTGTTTTGTGGCATTTACTCAGCGTTTAAATGTTCTTTTGATGAATTTGAGGGGAGAAAGTGGTCTCCCTGTCCTATTCCTCCGCCATCTTAGGACTGCCCCCTGGATATCTATCATAGGATATTAAATATAGTTCACTGTGGTATACATTAAGACCTTGTTTTTGTATCCATTGTACATATAAAAGCTTACATCTACTCACCCCAACCTCTCATTTGTAAGAAACTATTTTTGGTGTGATTAAAAATAAATGATTTCTGTACAATCACACATATTGATATCTTACAACTATAAAGAAAATTATTTTTGCATTAATATACTTTCATTATTCAAAATTGAAGTACAGTTAATTTTTTACAGGCAGGCAAAGTGAACAGCAATCATATAAATCATATGACTCATGTCTATAACTGATAAGCATCTGTTATCCTTAATATCCAGTAGTGTGATTTTTCCCCATTTACAATAATTTCCTTATAGTAAATTTTGTAATTTACCCAATAATCTTTTATGCTGATGAATTATATTTAAAATTATTAATATATAAATAGCTGTACTTGGGCATATGTGTTTTTAGATATATGATATGCATATGTATCATAGTGGAATAGAAAATCTTGTTTCAATAATTGAGTATGAAGTGTATAATGTATATGCTGCAGTACTTAATATTTATTTTGTAGGTTTGGCATTAATAAGCTATTTTAAATATGCTAGAGTTCTAAAAATTGAATAATCTAATTCTCAATGGTTTCTATATAAGTCACATATTTGTGTGTTTCTTTCCACATGATTAAATGCAAATGTGAATTAATTGTAAAATACTTTTTCCAAGCCACTACAACCAAATAAAAATTCTATGGAAAAGAGAATCAATGAATACAGGAGTGTAAGTTTAAACAGGCAGTCTATTTTCTTGTAAACACACTTCTGAAAATTATTTTTACAGTACTATTCACTTTTGGTCAAGTAATTCAAATGAATAAACACCCGAGTCACTTCATCTCTGATGTGAAAAGAAGCCTTGCCAGAAAATTAGAATAATGGTTCTTTATCAGTCCTGAGAAGGAAGCCTGTGCTAGAAGAGTTTCCCAACTACAGTGTATTGTTAGGTCCAAAATGTTTTCCCTCATCTATATCCACAGTCATTCTCTAAGCCAGAGTAGGAGAAAGTGTTGAAATTTAGCCTGTGGGAATTTGACCCAGTGGCAATCAGTTAAAATAATTTGGTTTAAGGTGTCATGAATGTAACAAAACCAAATCTTGGAAACAAAGTTTTTTTCTTCAAGATTCAAATGGTTCCCACATTAATACATGTATAAGTGTACACGTATGCCCCCCCCACACACATCTCCTTTTGGAAAAAAAAAAAAAATGTATATATACACACATGGCCAAATAACCAGTAAATATCTCTTCACAAATAGATTGTTTACAAAATGAAGCAATATTTGACTTGCAATTTTTCTTTATCAAGTTCTATAACAGTAAGTTCAAATGCATAATCTACTAATAATTTTCGGGCTCTGTCTAAAACAAATTTACACACTGGTATTTTTTTTTTTTTTTTTCGTTTTATGGACCAAACCCAAACCATTAACAAAAGTATTAACTCTAATTGTTATTCAAAACTATTTGTTAAAATTCCACAAATTATACTGTGAAACAAAGCTAACATATAAAATAGTTTCTTACATAACAATATAAGAATAGACTGTAACAATAAGAATATTTAAACCAATATTTCAGTTTTGTATTCATACTTTGACAGTGAATTTTTCAACTAATTAAATATTTATATAAGTCTATAAAGAACATGTTCGATTGCATTTAAATATCCAAATATAAATTATTAGATGAAATACTGATTTTTATATGATAATAGCTTACCTGATAGCTCAGTTCATAAAGAATCCACCTGCAATACAGGAGACTCTGGTTCAATTCTTGGGTTGGGAAGATCCGCTGGAGAAGGGATAGGCTACCCACTCCAATATTCTGGCCTGGAGAATTCCAGGTACTGTATAGTACATGGGGTCACAAAGGGTCGGACACGACTGAGTGACTTTCAGAAAAAAATAAAATAAAATAAAAAAGTCATCTTTGGGCTTCCCTGGTGGCTCAGATACTAAAGAACCTGTCTCCAATGCAGAAGATATGGGTTTGATCCCTGAGTCAGGAAGATGCCCTGGAGGAGGAAACAGCAATCCACTCTAGTATTCTTGCCTAGAGAAGTCCATGGACAGAGGTGCCTAGGTGCCTACTGTCCATGGTGTCACAAAGAGTCAGACATGACTGAGTGACTAACACACACACACGGTCATCTTTATTGGGTATAACTGAAAGGCAAAACAGTTATATACACAATTCTGGATAAAAGTTTTAAGGCTAGTGTATCTCTCACTCTATGGTTATGAATATATAGCTGTCCAAATTGGCTTCTAAAAAACCAAATGCTTAAAATTCTCAGGCCTTGCTATTTTCTTAATGACTCAGGTCATTCAACAAACTTTTCTTTAGGGCAGGTACTTGTGGTGGGATTTTTGTAGTTCTTACTAACCAGTTTCGCCAACAAATATTAACTGTGAAATACTTCTGCAACCATAAAATTTCCACTATAAATGCCAATTGGAAACTTGTATTTGATCTTTTTTAAAGCATTTATGTAATCAAGGAGGGTACATTATGTGTTTTAAAAGCATTGCTAACTATAATGTTATTAGTGGGTGAATTTAGCTTTCAATCACTGGTACATCAGGATTGTTTTTACTCCATGACAGCAATATATAAGCATCATAAAATTTAACTTTTATATTTTCAGAAGCAAATATAGGAAAGATGATTTTTAAGGAAAACTTTTGGTGTCTGGTTTCCCTGGCTTCCCTGGTGGCTCAGATGTTACAAAATCTGTCAGCAGTATAGGGGACCCGGGTTTAATTCCTGGGTCAAGAAGATCCTCTGGAGAAGGGAATAACTACCCACTCTAGTATTCTTGTTTGAAAAACTCCATGGACAAAGGAGGCTGTTAGGCCACAGTCCATGGGATCACAAAAAGTCAGACAGGACTGAATGTTTTGCCTTGGAAATGAACCAAGATCATTCTGTCATTTTTGAAACTGCATTTCAGACTTTTTTGAGGACTCTATACATTTCTGACTCTATGAGGACTACTCCATTTCTTATAAGGAATTCTTGCTCATAGTAGTATATATAATATTCATCTATATTAAATTTGCCCATTCCCATCCATTTTAGTTCATTGATCTTAAAATGTCAATGTTCACTCTTGCCATCGCCTGTTTGACCATTTCCAGTTTACCTTCATTCGTGGGCCTAACATTCCAGGTTCTTATTTAATATTGTGCTTTATAGTACTGGACTTTACTTTCACCACCAGACACATCCACAACTTGGCATTGTTTCCATTTTGGTTCAGCTTCCTCATTCTTTCTGGAGCTATTTCTCCACTCTTCCCCAGTAGCATTTTGGACACTTACTGACCAGGAGGTTTCTCTTTCAGTGTAATATCTTTTTGCCTTTTCATACTGTTCATGGGGTTCTCCAAGCAAGAATGCTGAAGTGGTTTGCCATTCCCTTTCTCCAGTGGACCACGTTTTGTCAGAACTCTCCACCACGACCTGTTTGTCTTGGGTTAGTAAATAAAAAAAGAATTAAAAAAATAGTATATTTTTACCTTAACAACTTTGCAATATCTCATGACACTGTAGTGGTAAAATGCTTGCTGGAAATTCAACTAATACTCCCTGGTAAAAGACATTTTAACCTGGGTGAGCTTCTGTGTCAGTTGCAAATGAAGTCTTTGAGGGAATTCCCATAGAGGTAGAATAATGACAAGTCACTGAAAATCAGATGTTAAACAAACTTTAGCACTGTTGCTCTTCCTCCTGTCTCTTTCAGGCTGCTAGAGGAATGTAGCATGTTAATTTCCAAGGCTGGAGAATAAAATGGGGCTAGGATCAGTTAAAATGCCACAGAACTCACTGTTATTACTGAGATTCAGCCATTTTTCATATATATCCATGCTCCCTAGCTTTCTTTGAGCCTTTGGTTTGTTTCCACAGTAGTACTGAGAAAATTGATCTGACAACTTTTGCCAAGGTGGGTTTTCTGGTGGGTTGCTTTTATAGAAAAGGTAATTAATATTATATTCTCACTTTCCCAGTTTTACTGACAGTATCTTGGTGGTTGACGCTTACTCTATTTTCTCTCCTATAATCTCTGTTGTCTCCTGGTCTGTTTAGAACTTTCACATTTATTGTGATTAATTATATGATTGAATGAAACCATATCATCTTGCTAATTGTTTCCTACTTGTTACATTTGGTCAATATTATCTTGGGTGGCCTTGGCCTGATGCAGCTTGAAGCAGGGTTTTGCTTCCTGGCCAGAGATTGAAGTCAAGCCACAGCAGTAAGAGCATTGAATCCTAGACACTATATGACCAGGAAAAGTGGCTAGTGACAAAACCCCAGCCTGTTAGCTATATAGAAATGAATTTCCACATTGAGATGGAAAATAGTGAAACAAAGTGTTTATTAGGAGGGAAAAGTTAAAGTACATGGGTAGGCTTAGAAAGAGTCTTTTGAACTCGTGATAGCTTGAATCACTTTTATGGATCATTTCTTATGAGTTTCCTTTAACAAATCATTTTGCATTTCCTGGTTCTGAGCTCATATTTGTTATGTCTCAGTATCCCCACATGCATGCACATCTTTTAGTTAAGATGGATTCTGGTGAAAAGGTCTATGGGTGGTTGACATCACTTGCCATGAAGTAGAACCCCTTCTCTTTTTGACCTCCAAAGAGCCTTTCTGTGCATGCATAATTGAGGATGTCTCCTTGACTTTGAGAATGAGGAATATGTGGTCTTTTCTCTCTTATCTCTTAGTAGGATCCAGCCTCCTCCATCATCCTGCTTTTATAGGACTTCTGCTATTATGATGGTTTTGTCCAGAGGGGAGAAACTGTTCAGACTGAATCCCATCTATCTTCTGCCTCAATTGCTTTTCTTTTATTTATGTTAATGAAGTAAGTTTATGTTTCCTATTTTTTTCATCTATTGGATCTTTCATTCTTCCTCTTTTTTTTTAAGTTTAATTCTGGTTGTCTTAAGATTTTTCAATGCACCATTGTTAAATAGTTGAAATTTACTATCAAATAATGTTTCACAATATCTGGTGTAGTGTAAGGGCTTTAAAACATTATGTTCATATTGCCTCTCTACCATTTTTTTGTGTTATTATTTTTAGAAATTTATCTTTCACATGTAGTTTAAACCCACAACATACGAACTCACTCTGTTCTATAAAATGAGTTCTACTTTATATTAATTAAAAGTAGGAAAACTAATTTATATTTACCTTCATTTATGCCATTTCTAGGGCTCTTCTCTGTGTGTATGTGTGTGTCTAGGTGTGTGTTGATCCAAGCTTTTGCTTGGTATTTTGTGTTTTACTATGTGCTAAAGCTGAAGGTCCAATACTTTGGCCACTTGATGTAAAGAGCTGATTCATTGGAAAAGACCCTGATGCTAGGAAAGATTGAAGGCAAGATGAGAAGGGGGTGACAGAAGATGAGATGGTTAGATGGCATCACTGACTCAATAGACAAGAGTTTGAGTAAACTCCGGGAGATAGTGAAGGACAGGGAAACCTGGTATGCTACAGTCCATGAGGTCTCAAAGAGTAGTGACTGAACAACAACAACAAAATTACCTTTAACATTTCTAGTAGTGCTGACCACCTAGCTATGCATTTTCTTTCTTCTTTTTAAAAATCTATCTTTATTTCTCCTTATTTTGAAGCATATTTCATTACATGCAGAAATTTTGTTTGATAGCTTTTAAAAAATTTTAACCTCCAGCTCTTTAAATTATTATTCTAGTTTCTTCTCTTTTGTATGCTTTCTGATGTCAAATCTTCTGCAGTTCATACCCTTTTTCCTATGTATATATTCATTTTTTGAGGTTTTCTTTTCAATTTTAGTTTTGTCTTTGGGATTCAGTACTTCAAATATGATCTTTCTGATTACAGTTTTATTGGTGAGAAAACTTAACCTAATTTGTGTTTTCTGAGTTTCTTGCATTTGCAGTTTGTTAATTATCAAGTTTTAGAAATCCTCGATCATTGTTTATTTACATATTTATTATGTTACATTCTCTTTCAGATATTCCAATAACACTTTGCCAACTGTAAAAAATGGACAGTGTGAGAGATGTGAGTTAAGTTTTACTTGGGGCCATATGAGGACTGCAGCCCAGAAGACATTAACTCAGATAGGTCTGAGAAATCGCTCCAAATACATAAGGGAGAGGGTCAGTATATATGTGATTTTGATGAAGGGAGAGTACATGCGGGCATGTGTTTTTTCCCCAAAACGTTCCTGCTAGTCTAATGAAGCTCATGAGGAACAGTCATCCCCATTAAGTATTTTAGTATTTTTCTAAATATGAGAAGATACAAGAATTAAGCTCATAAAATTTGCTCCTGAAAATATCTAACTATCTGAAAACCTGTCATGCCAATTATTCTCTGAACACAGAGTGCCTCATTTCTGCTCTCTACTCTGAACTCCTTTCAGGAGGTATGAAAATCAGTAGCTACAGAAGCACATGATTTCATCCTTGCAGAGGTAGATGGCAAGTGCCCATGGCAAGTTCCACTTTGTAGTTGACAAGATATATTAAACTGCAGACTCCTTGTTGCCAAATTCAGACTTAAATTGAAGAAAGTAGGGAAAACCACTAGACCATTCAGGTATGCCAAAATCAAATCCCTTATGATTATACAGTGGAAGTGACAAATAGATTCAAGGGATTAGATCTGATAGAGGGCCTGAAAATATATGGACAGAGGTTCATGTCATTGTACAGGAGGCAGCGATCAAGACCATGCCCAAGAAAAAGAAATGCAAAAAGGCAAAATGGTTGTCTGAGGAGGCCTAACAAATAGCTGAGAAAAGGAGAAGCAAAAGGCAGAGGAGAAAAGGAAAGATATACCTATTTGAATGCAGAGTTCTAAAGAATAGCAAAGGGAGATAAGAAAGCCTTCCTCAGTGATCAATGCAAAGAAATAGAGGGGGGGAAATAGAATGGAAAAGACTACAGATGTCTTCAAAAAATTAGAGATAACAAGGGAAAATTTCATGCAAAGATGGGCACAATAAAGGACAGAAATGGTATGGCCCTAACAGAAGCAGAACATATTAAGAAGAGGTGGCAAGAATACACAGAAGAACTATACAAAAAAGATTTTCATGACCCAGATAATCATGATGGTGTGATAACTCACCTAAAGCCAGACATCCTGGAATGCGAAGTCAAGTGGGCCTTATGAACAAAGCTAGTGAAGGTGATTGAATTTCAATTGAGCTGTTGCAAATCTTAAAAGATGATGCTGTGAACGTGCTGCATGCAATATGCCAGCGAATCTGCAAAATTAAGCAGTGGTCACAGGACTGGAAAAGGTCAGTTTTCATTACAATCCCAAAGAAAGGCAATGCCAAATAATGTTCAGCCTACCACACAATTGCGCTCATCTCACAAGCTGGCAACATAATACTCAAAATTATCCAAGCCAGGTTTCAACAGTACATGAACCATGAACTTCCAGATGTTCAAACTAGATTTAGAAAAGGTGGAGGAACCAGATATTAAATTGCCAACTTCTGCTGGATCATTGAAATAGCAAGAGAGTTTCAGAAAAACATGTGCTTTTTATTTATTGACTATGCCAAAGCCTTTGACTGTATGGATCACAACAAGCTGTGGAAAATTCTTAAAGAGACGAGAATATGAGACCACTTTACCTGCATCATGAGAAATCTGTTTGCAGTTTAAGAAGCAGAAGTTAGAACTGGACATGGGAAAACAGACTTGTCCCAAATTGGAAAAGGAGTATGTCAAGGCTGTATATTGTCACCCTGCTTATTTAACTTATATGCAGAATACATCATGAGAAATGCCAAGCTGGATGAAGCACAAGCTGGAATCAATGCAGATGACACCACCCTTATGGCAGAAAGTGAAGAGGAACTAAAGAGCATCTTGGTGAAATTGAAAGAGGGTAGTGAAAAAGTTGGCTTAAAACTCAACATTTAGAAAATTAAGATCATGGCATCTGATCTCATAACTTCATGGCAAATAGGTGGGGAAAGAATGGAAACAGTGAGAGACTTTACTTTGGGGGGCTCTAAGATCATTGCAGGTGGTGACTGCAGCCATGAAATTAAAACATGCTTCCTCCTTAGAAGAAAACCTATGACCAACCTGGACAGCATATTACAAAGCAGAGACATTACTTTACCAACAAAGTTCCATCTAGTCAAAGCTATGTTTTTCCAGTAGTCATGTATAGATGTGAGAATTGGACTATAAAGAAAGCTGTGAAGTGTTACCTCATTATGGTTTTGATTTGCATTTCTCTGATAAAGAGTGATGTTGAGCATCTTTTCATGTGGTACATATACACAATGGAGTATTACTCAGCCATTAAAAAGAATACATTTGAATTAGCTCTAATGAGGTGGATGAAACTGGAGTATATTATACACAGTGAAGTAAGCCAGAAAGAAAAACACCAATACAGTACACTAACACATATATATGGAATTTAGAAAAATGGTAATGATAACCCTGTATGCGAGACAGCAAAAGAGATGCAGATGTATAGAACAGTCTTCTGGACTCTGTGGGGAAGGGCGAGGGTGGAATGATTTGGGAGAATGGCATTGAAACATGTATATTATCATATGTGAAACGAATCACCAGTCCAGGTTCGATGCATGATACAGGATGCTCGGGGCTGGTGCACTGGGATGACCCAGAGGGATGGTATCGGGAAGGAAGTGGGATGGAGGTTCAGGATGGGGAACACAAGTACACCCATGGTGGATTCATGTTGATGTATGGCAAAACCAAAACAATATTGTAAAGTAATTAGCCTCCAATTAAATTAAATAAATTTTAAAAAAGAACTATACATTAAAAAAGAAGAAGAAGAAGAAAGCTGTGAGCCAAAGAATTGATGCTTTTGAACTGTGGTGTTGGAGAAGACTCTTGAGAGTCTCTTGGACTGCAAGGAGATCCATCCTGTTAATCCTCAAGGAAATCAGTCCTGATTATTCATTGGAAGGACTGATGCTGAAGCTGAAGCTCCAATACTTTGGCCACCTGATGCCAAAATCTGACTCATTGGAACAAACTCTGATGCTGGGAAATGTTGAAGGCAGGAGGAGAAGGGGACAATAGAGGATGACATGGTTGGATGGCATCACCAATGCATCACCAATGTGATAGATATGAGTTTGAACAGGCTCTGAGAGTTGGTGATGAACAGGAAAGCCTGGTGTGCTGAAGTCCATGGGATCACAAGGAGTCAGACACAACTGAGCAACTGAACTGAACTGAATATTGTATCATTAAACTAATATTGTACTATGTATCTTGAAAACACTGCTAATTATTTTATTATTTTTCTTGTTTTCTTTAGCTAATTTCTATTTATTTGTCATCAAGTTCAATTATCCTTTATTTAGACATGTTGATTTCACTGAGGAACCCAATATAGACATACTTTATTTAATATCATAACTCTCATTTCTTAGGAATTTTTTTTTGATTCTTTCTTATTGGTCCCTTTAATTTATCAGATGTACCCATGTGAATTTGTATATTGATTATCTTTTCAAGTAATACCATTAACATGTTAGTCACACTTATTTAAAATGTCCTTTTTGATTATTTCAACAGTATGTCATACTGTTACTGCATTAAGTAGTATGGACCCTGTTCAGGCCCTAGGATAATGCACAAAGAAATAAAATCACAACTTTTGTTTACACCCTTCCCATCCTATTATTCTATTGTATATAGCTTGTCCCACACTTTCCCAAATCACTATTTATTTTTTTCATTCAAGATAGTGTCCAAACCTCTACAGCTTTATCTATCACCAGTTTTCCATCTCTAGCTCTTTCATACTATGTCAATGCAATGGATACCATTATTCTTACTTTTGTGTTTTTTTCCCCCCCCTCAATTTTCCTAACTATTGTTAAAAGTTTAACTGAGACATGTTAATTTTTTAAAAAAAGTTTATTTGAGCACAAATTGATTCAAATCAGACCGCATCCAATCTACCAGATAGAAAGCTGCTCCAAAGAGCTATAAAACAAGGCAAACTTTAAAGGGCAGAGGAAGCAGAATAAGGAAGCAATATTAGGGAAAAACAAGTACATTTGTTACTACAATTTTTGTTTCCTTTAGTGGATAGTAGGAGCCTATCAGGCAGATTACTTAACTAGTGCTGGTGAAGCAATTTTTGATTGACTGGTTTAAGATTCCATTTCTGTGAGCACTGAAATTATAGTTAAGTCTTGGTTTGATGATGGGGAGCTTAGCATAAGCAGCTCCATTTGGGGCTTATTTTCTTGATTTAACAATTAATTTCTGGCTTATGTTTGCTTATTCTTTAAGTTTTAATTTAAATATCATCTCCTATAGAAAGTTTCCTTTCCCCCCCTGAGTATATATGAAACAAACTAGGTACTTAATCAGCATTTCTTGAATACTTGAAAAAAAATACAGAACAAGCTTGTAGATATCATGTGTGAAAAATCCAAGTACAGGTATAGAGACCCACTGCAGTACTCTTGCCTAGAACATCCCATGGGTGGAGGAGGCTGGTGTCCATGGGGTCACAAAGAATTGGACACGACTGAGCGACTTCACCTTCACTTTCACTTATGAAGGTTTAAGCAAAATTATTCTGTTTTTCCCATTAATGTGGGTTGCTTGTTGAAAGCTTTTGTAAGGTTCAACATGGAAAAACACATTCATACCTTCCCCCACAAAAAAAAAAAAAAAAAAAAAATGAAGAAGAACCAACCTCTATCCAGTTCCAGCAACAGGATCCCATCAATTTAGTTTTGAAAAGCCTACACATGACCCAGTGTGATTCTCCTGAGCTCATGTGGTTAAGGGGTAAAGGAAGTTATTGATTTGTTCAGACTTGTTTAGTTGGGTCCTCTGCTAATCCATTCAGTTCAGTTCAGTTCAGTTCAGCTGCTCAATCGTGTCCGACTCTTTGCGATCCCATGAATAGCAACACGCCAGGACTCCCTGTCCATCACCAACTCCCAGAGTTCACTCAGACTCACGTCCATCGAGTCAATGATGCCATCAAGCCATCTCATCCTCTGTCATCCCCTTCTCCTCCTGCCCCCAATCCCTCCAAGCATCAGAGTATTTTCCAATGAGTCAACTCTTCGCATGAGGTGGCCAAAGTACTGGAGTTTCAGCTTTAGCATCATTCCTTCCAAAGAAATCCCAGGGATGATCTCCTTCAGAATGGACTGGTTGGATCTCCTTGCAGTCCAAGGGACTCTCAAGAGTCTTCTCGAACACCACAGTTCAAAAGCATCAATTCTTCGGCACTCAGCCTTCTTCACAGTTCAACTCTCACATCTATACATGACCACAGGAAAAACCATAGCCTTGACGAGACGAACCTTTGTTGGCAAAGTAATGTCTCTGCTTTTGAATATGCTATCTAGGTTGGACATAACTTTCCTTCCAAGGAGTAAGTGTCTTTTAATTTCATGGCTGCAGTCACCATCTGCAGTGATTTTGGAGCCCCCAAAAATAAAGTCTGGCACTGTTTCCACTGTTTCCCCATCTATTTCCCATGAAGTGATGGGCCCAGATGCCATCATCTTCATTTTGAGAATGTTGAGCTTTAAGCCAACTTTTTCACTCTCCACTTTCACTTTCATCAAGAGGCTTTTTAGTTCCTCTTCACTTTCTGCCATAAGGGTGGTGTCATCTGCATATCTGAGGTGATTGATATTTCTCCTGGCAGTCTTGATTCCAGCTTGTGTTTCTTCCAGTCCAGCGTTTCTCATGACGTACTCTGCATATAAGTTAAATAAGCAAGGTGACAATATACAGTCTTGATGTACTCCTTTTCCTATTTGGAACCAGTCTGTTGTTCCATTTCCAGTTCTAACTGTTCTTTCCTGACCTGCATACAGATTTCTCAAGAGGCAGGTCAGGTGGTCTGGTATGCCCATCTCTTTCACAATTTCCCATAGTTTATTGTGATCCACACAGTCAAAGGGTTGGCATAGTCAATACAGCAGAAATAGATGATTTTCTGGAACTCTCTTGCTTTTTCCATGATCCAGCGGATGTTGGGAATTTGATCTCTGGTTCCTCTGCCTTTTCTAAAACCAGCTTGAATATCAGGAAGTTCACGGTTCACATGTTGCTGAAGCCTGGCTTATACAATTTTGAGCATTACTTTACTACCATGCAAGATGAGTGCAGTTGTGCAGTAGTTTGAGCATTCTTTGGCATTGCCTTTCTTTGGGATTGGAATGAAAACTGACCTTTTCAAGTCCTGTGGCCACTGCTGAGTTTTCCACGTTTGCTGGCATATTGAGTTCAGCACTTTCACACTGTCATCTTTCAGGATTTGAAATAGCTCAACTGGAATTCCATCACCTCCACTAGCTTTGTTCATAGTGATGCTTTCTAAGGCTTACTTGACTTCACATTCCAGGATGTCTGGCTCTAGGTCAGTGATCACACCATCGTGATTATCTGGGACATGAAGATCTTTTTTGTACAGTTCTTCTGTGTATTCTTGCCACCTCTTCTTCATATCTTCTGCTTCTCTTAGGTCCATACAATTTCTGTTCTTTATCGAGCCCCACCTTTGCATGAAATATTTCCTTGGTATCTCTAATTTTCTTGATGAGATCTCTAGTCTTTCCCATTCTGTTGTTTTCTTCTATTTCTTTGCGTTGATCGCTGAGGAAGGCTTTCTTATCTCTTCTGCTATTCTTTGGAACTCTGCATTCAGATGTTTATCTTTCCTTTTCTCCTTTGCTTTTCACTTCTCTTCTTTTCACAGCTATTTGTAAGGCCTCCCCAGACAGCCATTTTGCTGTTTTGCATTTCTTTTCCATGGGGATAGTCTTGATCCCTGTCTCCTGTACAATGTCACAAACCTCATTCCATAGTTCCTCAGGCACTCTATCTGTCAGATCTAGTCCCTTAAATCTATTTCTCACTTCCACTGTATAATCATAAGGGATTTGATTTAGGTCATACCTGAATGGTCTATTGGTTTTCCCTACTTTCTTCAATTTAAGTCTGAATTTGGTAATAAGGAGTTCATGATCTGAGTCACAGTCATCTCCTGGTCTTATTTTTGTTGACTGTATAGAGCTTCTCCATCTTTGACTGCAAAGAATATAATCAATCTGATTTCAGTGTTGACCATCTGGTGATGTCCATGTGTAGAGTCTTCTCTTGTGTTGTTGGAAGAGGGTGTTTGCTATGACCAGTGTATTTTCTTGGCAAAACTCTATTAGTCTTTTCCCTGCTAATCCATTAAGCAAGTGCAAATCCCCTTAGGGCTAGATGATTCTTGCTTCTTGCATTTTCAACTAAATTACTCTGTTTTCTCACCTTGGTGGCTATGTTTGCCTGCTTAGCAACATGAATTATTACTTGTTATTTATGTACCATGTGCAAATGATGAATGCAGCTCTATGTGAACACTCATTAGTGCACAGCTCTTTTGTGTCTGCCACACTTTAAGTCATTTTGCCACAGTATAGGCACACAAAAAGCTGAGTTGAACAACGTTCTGAAATACATTTAACATTGGCCAAATATAATTTTGTCATTCATTCACAAATGTAAAATATATTTTTAAAAGTTTATGAAATTAATATATTTTCCTAAATAAATCATGATGGTTAACTATGCCTATGTATGGGGTACATGGTTTGTATGGTAAAACATGCACATTACAAACTTGCTTTGAATTTCTAGGTACTTCTATTACCATAACTGCCCCAGAGCTGCAGGTTCACAGGATATTACACCAAAAGCAAGAATAATGTATGAATTATTCCCTCTTCTAGCTACTTCCCCTCTTTACTTCACAGCCTGATAGTCTGAGAGTAAATAGGACTATGTTCAGAAAAGGACAAGAAAGAAACTTTACAGTTTGTGCCAAATTATTTTAATCCATCTAGAAAGGGGATAAATTATTCCTCTCATCCCCTCCTCCACCTCTGAGCATGAAGCTAGACACAGTTTTTGTGCCTTGGTCTTTAGGAGCTATTTTTCACAAATAAACAGAATGACTTTTGCTGATTTCAACCACTAATTTGTTCAATTTATTAACAATATATTTTTATGGTTCTCTTCCCTTTTTAACATAAACTTAGTGAAATACCCCAGTTTATGTGTTGCTTTCCCACAAAGTGGAAATCTGATCAGAATTCTCTGTGCATTAGACAAAACAAAACAGATAAATAACACCTAGGCATATTTCAAAAAGCTTCATGGTTTGTTAATGCCAGGCGAGTGTATTCTCCTCTGTTCTGTCTCATCACAACAAAGATTTGGAATGACGGACATTAAAGTCCTCAGTGTGTCACAGCTCTCGGGTCTTGGACAGACCGTGTTATAGCTCTCAGGTCTCAGACAGACAGTGTTATAGCTCTTAGACGAATCAGTGTTACAGCTCCGTGTTACAGCTTTATTTTATTTAGAAAATAGCAGGAAAATCCATCCTCGAGGTGTGAGGGCATGCCAATGCAAAGACGTGAAGAGAAGAGTGCCCCACCGCATGGGAGAGAGAGACAGAGACAGAGAGCGCACACATGCAGGAGAGACCTCTGGTCCTTTGGCTCCTCTGTTTGTATATGTTTTTTTTTTTTTTTTGCTCTGCCTGGAACGGTCGTATGTAAATTGGGCTAGCCAGGAGTGCTGTTTGTTCTACTGAGGTCCTCACTCCGGTCCTTGGACCTTCCTTTGACCTTCCTTTGTTCCATTTTCGCAGGCTTTTCCCTTCCTTGTCTTTTAGCCACCACTATTTTGGACTCGTGTTTCTTATTCTAACTACCTAACATTCCCCCTCAAGAGATGGGAGGCCCAATTTTGGGGAATAGGGGCTTAGAGGTCTTTCTGGCTACTTCCTACCTAACATTCCCCCTCAAGAGATGGGAGGCCCAATTTTTGGGAATAGGGGCTTAGAGGTCTTTCTGGCTACTTCCTACTGAACTGGGATGGCAAGGGATATTGGGCCTCCCTCTCTTGCTATTCTCAGGCCTCAGAGTCCTTATAGCAGTGTCCATCTAAGGGTGAGTGATATTTTCCGTGGTTGGCTCTAGTTTTATATATCTTTGTTGAACTGGCACTGCATGTTGTAGCTTGTTGACCTGGGCAGAGATAGAACAGTTTAGACAATTGACAACACATGGAACAATCATAAGCAGCATCAATATGGCATAACAAGGACTAGTAGGGGCATTAGCCAATTTCAAATTCCCATCACCAGGATTGCTCAAGTCCCTCCTTGTTCACGGATCACATGACCTATCTCCTGTCTGTTTGCTGTGTTGGCTGTTTAGAGCTGTCCTGAGAAATCTTATTCCCAGAAACTAGATTTTGGTGATGTATATTAGAATTATACTCATTTGTAGTTCTGAATAGGTATCTGAGGTCTCCCAGGGGCTCACAGGAATATTGAGTGTCCTCTTCTGTTTTCTTCCATGGCTTGACTCATGAGTAGTGAAGCCAGGAGTCATGTCCTGGTACTTTGACTGCTGTGGGGGTAGAAAGTATTACAGGCCCTTCCATGTGGGCTAGAGTTGAGCCTTTGAGGACCCATCTTTCCAGACTTTAGTTAGGACTTGTGTCCCTGAAGCATATAGTGGTGACTCCTTAGAATCTTTTGGGTCCTGGTTCACACCCCACAAGCGTATATCCTGTTGGAATTCCCCAATGGCCATGGTATAAGACTGGAGGGTCTGCACCTCTGGATCTAGGAAGAGGTCATTGACATAAACAAAAGGTCTCCCATATAGCATCTCATAAAGACTTAGACCAACCTGTTCCTTAGGGGCAATACAGGTGTGGAGGAGAGCTATTGGTAAAGCCTTCTTCCATCCCAGGGAGGTCTCCTGGGTTATCTTTTTTATCGCTGATTTTAAGAATTGGTTGGCTCTTTCTACTTTTCCTAAAGACTGAGGCCTCCGAACACAATAGAGATAATAAGTGATGCCCAGTTCTTTAGAGACTCCTTGGGTGACCTTAGAAGTAAATGTCCCATTGTCACTTTGTCTACCTCGGCAGACCAAATCTTGGAATGATTTCATGGAGCAGTATTTTAATCACCACCTCAGCCTTCTCAGTCCAGGTGGGAAGGCTTTCAATCCATCCTGTGAATGTATCTATCATGACTAATAGGTATTTATACCCTTGAGAAACTGGCATCTGGGTGAAATCCATCTGCCAGTCCTCTCCTGGGTAGGCCCCATGTCGTTGGATGGGCTGGGCCAGCTGGGGTCTTCAAGCTACTTGGGGGTTGTTTAACTGGCAAGTGGGACAAGAGGAGACCACCTGCCTTATAGTTGTCTGGAGGCCTGTTCCTCTGAAGAACCTTTCTAGTAATATTTGGAGGGTCTTTTCCCCTAAATGAGAGGTGTCATGTAAGGAGTTAACCAACTTCCATTGGAGGTTCCCAGGCAGAAAAAGGAGTCCCTCCTTTTGGAACCACCCCATATGATCTTCTTAAAAACCCTCACTCTTAGCTTTAAGAGTCTCACCTTCAGTATATGAAGGAGTTTCTGGCAAATTAGTCTGTGGATCTAGGGTGGCCACCCCTATTAGGTCATCATTCTGTAAAGCTGCTCTCTTAGCTGCCTGATCAGCTGCTTGGTTCCCTCGTGCCACTTCCACGCTCCGTTTTTGGTGTCATTTACAGTGGGATACTGAAACATCAGTGGGCAGATGGACTTCCTCCAAGAATCTAAGAATTTGATTGGGGAATCTCAGGTGATCAAGTGTCCCCTTTCTTTCCAAATAGCAGCATGTGCATGTAGCACCAGAAAGGCATACTTGAAGTCAGTGTAAAAGGCTATTCTTTTACCTTTTCCAAGCTCTAAAGCTCGAGTCAGGGCTATGAGCTCAGGTAATTGGGCTGAAGTACCTGGTGGCAGAGGTTTAGCCTCTATTGTCTCAGAATTGGAGACTACTGCATAGCCAGCTCTTCTTTTTCCATCGAAGACAAAGCTGCTTCCATCAGTGTACCAGATTTCCTCAGGATTGGTCAGAGGACGTTCTGACAATCTCTCTCAGGGCTTTGTCCAGTGGTCCAAGGTTTCTAGACAAGAGTGAAAGGGGAGAGAGCCCTCAGGGGTAGGAAGGAGGGTGGCTGGGTTAAGAACCTCACAAGGGAATATAGTGAGGCCTGGATTTTCCATCAGCACTACTTGATATCTGAGGATTCTTTGATTAGACATCCATAAATGGCCTCTCCCATTTAGGATTTGTTTTACTTGGTGGCTGGTAAAAATAGTTAGTTTGCCCCCAAAGGAGAGTTTTAAAGCATCTTCTATCATGATTGCAATAGAATAGCTGCAATATTTCAAAGGCAGGGGGGCCAGCCTTGGGCGGTTGGATTGAGCCTCTTGGATAAGTAAGCTACAGGCTGGGACTCAGATCCCAACCTTTGAGTTAACACTCCTAAGGCTATTTTCTCTCTCTCACGGACATAAAGTTAGAATGCTTTTTCTGGGTCTGACAACCTCAAGGCAGGTTCCTGAGTTAAGGCCTGTTTTAGTGTAGCCTCTGCCTTCTTTTGAGGAGTTCCCCACATCAGTGGGATTGAATCATCTCTTCCCTTTAAGCTTTCATATAAGGGCTGGGCAATTAGACCATAGTTGGCTATACAGATTCTGCAATACCCAGTTAGCCCAAGGAAAGCTTGCAATTGTTTTTGAGTCGTAGGGGAGGGCAACTGGAGGATTCCTTATACCCAATCAGAGGACAGCCTCCTGGACCCGTGTGTAATCTGAACTCCCAGGTTTGTCTCTACCGTCTGTACCTTAGCACAGGAGACTTTATATCCCCTTTCTGTGAAAAAGTTTAGAACCTGAATTGCAGTTGTTGGGCATTTTTCTCATCTGGAGAGCAGATTAGTAGGTCATCTATGTATTGTAATATTTTCCCATTAGGTTCCAGGTCCAGATCTAGGAGATCCCGGCTAAGTGCCTGTCCAAACAGGTGGGGGCTATCTCTGAACCCCTGAGGTAATACTGTCCAAGTCATCTGTTGATGTTTTTCTCTTGGGGCCTCCCACTCAAAGGCAAAAGATATTGGGATTTTTTAACCAGTGGTATGCAAAAAAATGCATCTTTGAGATCCAAGACTGTAAACCACTTGGCACTGGGTAGGATTTCTCCCAAGATTACATAGGGATTGGGTACTGTGGGATGGAGGGGGTTACAGCTTCATTTATCATCTGGAGATCTTGAACCATTCTCCAGGTTATGTCCTTTTTCTTTACTGAGAGGATTGGGGTGTTACATGGCGAATTGGTAGGGACCAATAGCCCACAAGCAAGGAATTTATTTATTAAAGGCTGTAGTCCCTCCTAAGCCTCTCTTTTGAGGGGATATTGTTTCTGGTTAGGAAACCGAGTGGGATCTCAGAGGACAATGATGGCCGGTTCAGTTTGGTGGGCTCGTCCAGGAGTCCCCTGGTCCCACACCTGGGGGTTAATTTTGTCCTCCCATAGTTTTGGTCCCTTTCTATTGGAGAAGGTGTAATGGGTTCTTTAGTAGTAACCAGAAGCTGTAAGGCTCTAGGGGTTGAAAAGCTTCCCATTACAAGGGTGGTCCCCAGTTTAGTAAGTATATCTCTTCCCAGTAAAGGAGTAGGACACTGAAGGACCTCCAGAAACTGGTGGGAAAATATTTGTCCATCCCAGCAACGAAGAAGTGTTCGAGTGAATCTTTTAGTAGTTGTCTTTCCTGTAGCACCCAAAATGGTACAGGTTTGGGAGGAGAAGGCTCTGGAGTAGGAGATCAAGACAGAGTAGGTAGCCCCCATGTCAACCAAGAAATTCTTGGACCTACCTGCCACATCCAGTTGCACCCTTGGCTCCAGCCCCATGATGGTTATCTGTGACAGGTGGGCTGGCTGGAGCGGGCCACTTCAGTCCTCTTGAACCATCATGAGGGAAGGCTTGGTGCTTGACCCTGAGGCTCTTGGGTCTGGAGGGCAGAGTGCTGCCCAATGTCCCAGTTGATGGCATTTGTAGCAAGCTGTTTTAGGAGACTTGTCACAGTTCAGACACTCTTTGGCCCAATGCCCCGCCTATCTTCAGATTAGGCACTTGCCTCGTGCCTTGTCCTTCCAGGATTCGGGGTTTGCCATAGGCTTCCCTGGAGGGTGGCCAGCATCTGGGCATGCCTTGTCTCTTTCCTTCTCTCCCTCTCCCGGTCCTTGGCCTCCTTCTCCTGTTCTCTGTTATAAAAGGTATTGGTGGCTGTCTGGACCATCTCATCTAAAGAGGAAGCAGGGTCCTGTTGCTGTAGCTGTTGTAACTTAATTCTGATATCTGATGCACACTGGGACAGGAATTTGTCCTTTAAAATCACCTATCTCTTGTAAGAGTCTAAGTCCAGATTGGTAAACTTTTGGAGTGACTCTTTTAGCCTTTCCAGAAAGGCAATGGGGTTCTCATTGGGCTTCTGAGTTATTGCTGAGCCTGGGTACAGTCCAACAGGTAATAGGCTTCCTTCTATTTCCATGCGTGGACTTCCTTAGGGGTGAGTCTTTCTGAAGCTTCTCCTACCCAGTACTGTTGCAACCAGAGAGCCAGGCATCCCCAGGCAGGCTGAGGCATGACAGCCTCTTGGAGATTGAATCCCCTGGCAGGTCGAGGTGTGATGACCTCCTGGGAATTGGGTCCCTGGGCAGGTCAAGGCGTGACAACCTCCTGGGACCCCTGGACTGGCAGATCCCCAAGCAGGTCGAGGCGTGACAACCTTTCAAGGACCTGATCCCTAGGCAGGTCAAGGCAGGTTGACCTCCTGGGACCCCTGGACTGGAGTTGGGCATCCCCGAGGTCTCCAGCATGACCAGTGCTGGGTAGGATTAAAGGGTTGTAATCTTAACTCATTGCTGGTTTGTCCACTGCGGATGGGAAGAGATATCATGATGTAAAGCAAACCAAGCCTGTGCCCTGAGACTGATAAACAGTGAAACAGTCATAAGTTTTATCCTCTTATTGCTCTAAGGGATTGTAAGTCACTGATTTCCTCCCCTAGTCCTCCATAAGAGCAGGTTACAGTGTCTCCAATGGTAAACATTTCGTTGTCATAGACCCACTTTAGGTAATAACAGAAGTACTGACAAAGGAGCGGGTTATCTGGCCCTCTTAGGGGCATTAAAGTATTTTAATAATAGAACAGGTGGAGCAACGTTGCCCACAAGGGGCAGGGTCCTAATTGTAGGAGTTAGTAATTGGCTTAAGAACAAATTTGTTAAGAGGCAACAGAACAGATGTTCTGGATAAAAGTGGAGTGGAGATTTGATCCAGGGATATGTTTGTAACTTTAGGAGAAGGGTGGCAAAGGTTTGGGCCCAAACCACCTGCAGGGCTAACTCCTAAAGTGGCAAACATTATCCCTGGAAGCCAAATTGCCTTTGAAGGGATGCCAGCTGTTAGACTTCTTGCAGTCATTTTGTGCCTGTTGCCCACCCTAGTGGGTTCACTGAGAGATGTTGTTGTTGCACATGTTGTAGGAAACATGGAAGATGAAGGGCTGAATATATCTAGAGTGGATGGATATTATACAGTATTTCCCTCCCAAAGGCCAGCTATTTTCTTGTTGTCCCTACAGAAGATTGTGGAGGCAACATTGTGGCCTCGACAGGGCATGAAACAGGAGGGAAGGGGGTAGAGCACAACCTTTGAAAGAATGACAAGAGCATAATGTAAACCAATTAAAATCAATTGGGTCCAAGATGACAAGTCAAATTCAAGTAAACTTTAATCTCAAATCCGTAAGCCAAAAGACAGGCCTAGAGGTGGCAGGACAGCTCCAAGGCACTGTCAAAAGACTGAGGAGTGGGTGATTCCCCAATGATTGGCTCCTCTTTTTATATGATTTTTCATCTCCCTGGGACTGTCCTATGTAAATTGGGCTATCCAGGAGTTCTGTTTGTTCTATCTGAGGTCCTCTGGTCCTCAAACCTTTCTTTGACCCTCCTTTGTTCTATTTTCGCAGGCTTTTCCCTTCCTTGTCTTTTAGCCACCGCCATTTTGGACTCCTGTTTCCTATTCTAACTACCTAACATTAATAACACAATTGTTACTGAGTTACTAACACAAGAAATAGAAACTCTTTCTATCCATTATGTGTTTACATGAAGACATGTTTGCATTTTCAAATATAGAGTTTGATTTCCTGTTAATAACTTTGAACTGGTTTGAATAACTTTGTAAAGAAAAATCTTCGAGTATTTATTCTGAATAAGTTCTTGTTTTATTTAGGTGAATCTGGGTGAGAAGAGAAAGTACAGAATATTCTTGTTTTTGCGTTGTACTGAGTAATTTGATATTTGTTGAAAATGATTGTGTTAGTTGCTCAGCTGTGTCTGACTCTTTGCAACCCAATGGAAGGTAGCCCACCAGGTTCCTCCGTCCATGGAATTCTACAGGCAAGAATATGAAGTGGATTGCCATTCTCTTCTCCAGGGGATCTTCCCAACCAAGGGATTGAACCCAGGTCTCCTGCATTGCAAGCAGATTCTTTACCATCTGAGCCATCAGAGCTACTGAGGCCACTATTCATAGACAATGTGGCCATACTTGGACTACAGAAACAAGTTCTTTGCTTAAATAAGTAACAGGTTTCTGTAAGCTTCCTTTGGGCTGAGTTGGGACTCCCAGCACTATTACTTATCTCTCTGTTACAAAGTAAATCACTCTCCTGTAGGCAGACTGAGAGTAGGAGCCTGAAGAAGAGCCTGTTGTAAAACTTCAAACGCATGTATTTCTCCCGGTTTCCATTTCAATACCTTCTGTCCTGATTGTTGAGTCTCTTTTAGTAATTTATATAAAGGTTGAACCAGCTCTCCATATCCAGGAATCCAAATTTGGCAGTAGCCAGTTATGCTGAGGAAACCATAGAGTTGTCTAATGGTGTCAGAAAGAGGATGTTGTTGAATATGATTACATGCAAATATTGAGAGAAAAAAAAATGTTTCTTATTTTCTTCTAGTTCCACTAAGTGCAATTATAAAGATCTTTGTAAAGACTAGTTGATTTTAGGTTCTCATGGACAATTCTCAAATATACACAAGCCAGTGTCCTCCCTAAGGTTTTCCATTCTGGCAAGTGGATTATTTTGAGCTAAGGCAATCAAGACACTATGGACTTAAGGAAAACAATTGGTCCTCCCTTCAGTTCAGTTCAGTTGATCAGTCATGTCCGACTCTTTGCGACCCCATGAACTGCAGCACACCAGGCCTCCCTGTCCATCACCAACTCCCAGAGTCCACCCAAACCCATGTCCATTGAGTTGATGATGCCATCCAACCTTAATTATCCCTTAATTATCTATAATAATTTAAATTGGAGATTTTTCCCAGAAAAAGATTTATTACCATAGATAAATTTTATCTAAGTGGTCTCATCTGTATGGCAGGACAAATATATAGTTACCAAACATCTGCTCTTTTATTGTCCTGTGAATGGTCTGCCTGTCCTTGAAAGTCCCAAACCTATCCTGTTTATTAACTCAAGATGGCATATATACCTCATTTTACTTTCTTATCTCTGAACATCTCATGCATATAGGTATGTGGAATTCCTGTACATACAAAATTAAATTTTGTTTTCTCTTGTAAATCTGTCTCATGTCAATTTACTTCTTAAACTAGCCAGAGCAAACTAGAAGAGTAGAAGAAAGTTTTCTTTCTTCCCAACAGTTGGCATAGCCAGTGAGGATAAACTTCCTTGCCAAGACTCTGGTCCCTTTGAGATCACTGCAACTGAGAAATCCTGGAATATTTGACAATCACTAGTAGAAGGTAAGAGTTCCTGCTACACTAGTCTCCAGGATGGCTCCCTGCTGCAGAATTTATTGGAAATGAGAGTGGTAAGAGTCTTTTTTTTCCCCCTAAATTTAAATTGTGCTTAGACACTCAGTCGTTCCTGACTTTTTCTGGCCCCATGGACTGTAGCCAGCATGGGATTCTCCCAACAAGAATACTGAAGTGGGGTGCCATTTTCTCCTACAGGGGATATTCCCAATCCAAGGATTAAGCCTGTGTCTCTTAGGTCTCTAGCATTGGCAGGCAGATTCTTTATCACTAGTGCCACCTGGGAAACAAAGAGAAAATATTTATGGGCCTACTTACTTAGACTTAGTATTTGGCTTTATTGATCCATCTCCTTCCAGGTATGGTTTCTGTTTTTCTTCACCTGTTTCTCTTTGTCTTGTTCTATGTCCTGAGAGCTTAACTTTATGATCAGTGAGAATATTCCCTCTTGCCCCCATCATTTGAAAGGTGCCTATAATCAGTGTGGTCAGTCAAATAGACTGGGATTTTTAAGAGGTATAGCCAGTTGGTCAGAAGCATGGGTAACATCCTGAGAAGATTTATTGAACTTACATTCTCAGCATCCCCTAACAAGTCTTACAGACGCTAATAAAAACATTAGGTTAATTAGTAGAAAGGAAAGAGACTGAGAGAGAGAGAGAGAGAGAGAGAGAGAGAGAGAGAGAATGAATTTATTTCGGGTGGCCTTGGCCTGCAATGGCTTGGAGAAGCTTGAGTCTTTTTCAAAGATTTAGGCTGGGTCATGGTGGTGAAAGTGCCAGATCCTAGACACTAGACCAGTGATCAGTGATAAGGGACCTGAACCTTTGGTTTTGTAGAAAATAATTTCCACAAAGACAGAAAGTAGTGAAGCAAGTAAAGTATATATTAGGAGGAAAAGAGTACAGTATGTGTGGATAGACACACGAGCAGACTCAGAGAGGGAGAGAGTTGCTAAGTCGCAATCTCATAGCAGATTGAATTATTTTCACAGGGCATTTCTTCTGGGTATCCTTTGGCCAATCATTTTTGTTTGCCTGGTTCACAGTCCATATTTGTTATATCTCAGGAGCCTCCCACATGTGTACAAGCATCTCTTAGTCAAGATGGATCCTCTCGAAAAGGCATCTGGATAGAACATCCCTTGATATGACTCTCCTTTGTCCTTCAAAGAGGTTTTTCTGTTCATGTGTGGTCAGGGATGTCTCCTGACCTCAAGAACAAGAAATATGTGGTCGGGGCAAAGCCCAGCCTTCTGCGTTAATCCTTCTCCCTTAATCATCCCCGTATTTTTGTCTTGGAGTTTCTGTCAGTAGAGAATGAATCTCCGATTGCTTTACAGATGCATGGCCCCATCTATATTCTGCCTCAGAGTGATCAAAATGGTGAGTAGAAGGACTCTGAGCTTACCTCCTCTCTCCAGCACACCGAAATCACAACTAACTACAGAACAACCATCAGGGGAAAAGAATGGGACCTACCAGAAAAGATATTCTATAACTAAAGACGTGAGGAAGGAACCATAATGAGATCAGTGTATGTGTGTGTGTGTGTGTGTGTGTGTGTGTGTGTTGGGGTGGATTCATGATATAATGAAATATCCTGACCTTCAAGTGAGTGACTGCAAGCTGGAGAATAATTATATTGCAGAGGTTCTTTCACAAGAGTGAGATTTCTGACCTCCACTTCAGGTTCCCAAGCTTGGGGATCTAGCACCAGGAAGAGAAGCTCCTGTAGCATTTGGTTTTGAAGGCCACCATGCTTAATCGAAGGAATTCCATGGGATTGGTGGAAATATATATCATATCTTTATCCATTCCATCCATGAACATTTAGGTCGTTTCTATGTTTTGGCTATTGTAAATAATGCTACTATGAACACTGACACGCATGTATCTTTTCAAATTAGAATTTCCTGTGGATTTATGCACAGGAGTGGGATTGTTGCATCTTATGGTAACTCTATTTTCAGTTTTTTAAAGGAACCTCCACAGTTTTCTACAGTGGCTACACCAATTTATATTCACACCAATTGTGTAGAAGGGTTCCCTTTTCACTACCCCATCTTCAGCACTTATTAATTGTAGGCTTCTTAATGAAGGCTATTCTGACTGGTATGAGATAATACCTCATGGTACTTTTGATTTGTATTTCTCTAATAATTAGCAATACTGGGCATGTTTTTGTGTGCCTATTGGCCATGCATATGTAGAAGTTATTCTTTTAAAAGGCAAATTTACAGTTATAAAGAGAATCTCCATTTGTAGGGGTTTTTCTCCAGAAACTCTTATCTACACTATCTGCAATTTCTAAGAATGAAGGAAAAGTATAGGGAAAGGGGACGTTTTATAAATACAAACTTCTATAGAAATACCCTTGCCCAAAAATCTGGTTCAAGAAAAAAATTAAAGCAAAAGATATAAGGTCTCTAATATCTAACTGTATGTCTATGTATGTATGTTATAGATAAGGTATTCTACTTTTAGATGGTTTATCAAAATTTAGTATAAAAATTCTATTTAATTAGCTTGAAAGCAAACAAGCACTATATAAATTGAGTATACCTTCAAAAATATGGTAGAAATTAACCCGTGTTTTTCTTTTTTATTTTACATAATCTAAGATAATTTTCTGTAATAAAAGCTAGTTAAAGTTTTTTGGTATAATTAATAAAGAAATATCTTTAGAGTAATCAACATGAAGTATAATAATTTGTTCTACTTAGGTTTATTTAAAATAAATTTATCTTATGTCTGTGCAACTTTTTTCCAAAAAAAAAAAAATGATGATGGCTAACTGCTTTAATTTCTCTTAAAATCTTTATAAGGAATTTCAACATAATTGTTGAGAATAAATGAATTAAATGGATATAAATGATATAAAAAAAGTTTTTAGGTGAACCCTTAAACAACTATTACTTTATATGTCTGCTCTAATATTTTCCCAAATCTCTCTGGTAAGTTATATCATTAGAATTTTGGTAAATTAAATAATGACTTAATTTAAATTCATTGAATATCTAGATCATTTTCAAATATGATAAAACACAGAATCATTCATTATTTAATGTAGGTTTACCTACTTTTTGGCTTTTTATTGCAGAAAAGCTAAAGATAAATGAGAATTTGTTAGTAAACATGTCGTGCCACCTTGAGCATTTGTACCATAAAAAAAGACACATGCTTTGAGAATTTTGGAATTTATTCATTTATTTTCCTATAGAATTCTGTTCTAACAAGTAGTTCACATGTGCTTACCTCTTAAGTTCTCACTAAAAAGTAAGGTTTCTAACATTTAAAAATTCAAATGAAAATATGTAACTAAGATAACTGGAAATAATAGGAGATACAACTGTATGCAAGGAAAGCAAGTTTTTGGTTTAGAGAAGGTATAAGATATGGAGATGTGTTTTGTGAGAGAGAGAGAAACAAGGAGAGAGAGAGAGAGACTAAGACATATATAAGACTAAGAGATAGAGACTAAGACTTATGTCAAATCAGTCAAAATTGCATGAATTTATTATAAGGTTTATGCAATCTCTTGTTTTGCCTTTGAAGTCTTTCACTGCCACTTTGGACAAATAGATAATTAAGTATTATTATGAAAATAATAATTTGTGATCCTATTAGTAAAGCATCCAAAACTTCTTATATTTTTACAAACTTTCCAAAGTCATATTCTAAATGAAATCTTTTCTAACTCTAGCTAACTTAGGGATTTTTCAGAGGTCCCCTGAAACTTCTCAAAAGATGTGTTCTCTCACCTTATTAAAACAAACAAACAAACAAACGCTACACTAATTAGGGTTGTTTGATATGTTAAATTACATGAGACACACTGTCAAATAAGTGATGCTAAAATCTTCTTAGATTATGTCTGTTTGTATATATGTTTTTAACTTAAATGTTACAGAAATAATATTAAATTCCCAGAAATCTGATCCATTTTGCTGATATGTCTTGAGGTAATGTTATCAGTCATATTTCTAGTTACTGATATAATATATTGTATGTCACAGAAATAATCAAAATCCCTTGTCAATTGTGTTATAATTAGCTGTCATCAACTATTTAGCCGTGGTCATTTTCAAGTATTTTTACAGACAGTTATTATTTTATCTGATACTTTTATAAATCTGTTTCATTTCCAGAGAGACTTAGAAGAAGGACTTTGACAAGTACTCTTAAATTTAGGCTTCTGATACCTTTCAAATCATAAAATTGAACTGGGCAATAATTACAGAACTCCAATGGAGAAGCTGATAGCTCCATAAAATTAAAAAAAAATCAAGATCAAGAATTAATTATATAGGATTAAATAAACTGATGAGGGTGATTGCAGTTTCCATGACTTATTATTGCTGATTCTTTAATGCTTTAATTTCCATATACAGGGAACTTTTCCTATTAAGCTAACTATGACTTAACAGTAGTAT
The DNA here is from genome assembly GCF_029378745.1 of Bos indicus. NCBI lineage: Eukaryota > Metazoa > Chordata > Mammalia > Artiodactyla > Bovidae > Bos > Bos indicus. Next base: position 41,157,263 of record NC_091789.1, read on the forward strand.
GGCAAAGTGTAGCTTTGTAAGCAGAATTAAAAAATGTATCTTTTCCTCCCTACCTGATATCTCCAAAATTCATAAATTCATAGTGAGTATTCTTATTTTCTTGATAATATAGTTATCTGCATAAGTTCAATAAGAATCTGTTTTTCTTATGTGTGTATGTGTGTGTCTGTTTGTGCTCAGTCATGTCTGACTGCAATCCCATGGACTTTAGCCCACCAGGCCCTTCTGTCCCACAGGGCACAACTGGAAACCAATTGCATTTCTAAGGTTTTAACTAGAATGTTAACTAAATTTAACAGACATGTGCATAGACTCAGATATGACCAGACAGCTTAAAAGGAACTAAAATTTACTTTATGGAGCCAATAAAGCTCTTTGGAAAAACAGCTTAATACATTGTTTATAGGGTTCGCACCAGCCTTGCCAGGTAAGTAAGGAGGTCACTGAGTGGCTGGATGGCAACAGGCATGAAGATTATTCACATATGAGTTGTTATGGTGATTTCTCTGAAATGTATATAAAGTGTTCTATCCTAGCTTGCATGGCTTCAGAAAAAGAGCAGACAATTTTGGGTACCTTGAGAGAAGAGTAATTCACCCAAATCTACTGGTATTGCAGGTAAGTCTGATAGCAAGTTCTTGGCTTGCCTTCTTGCCCTCTAAAAGCATTTAAAAGTTCAACCTGGAATTTCTCATAAAAAAACTCTGGCAAAGCAGATTAAAAGATTTGTTGTGATCACCATTGTTCTTGATGTATTATGTAAATAATGAGACTCAGCTTATTGAAACAATTTATTTTGCAAGCCAATTAGTCTTGATTTAGCTCTTTTTGGTTAAAAAAAATAAAACAGTGGGGAGGGTAATTTTAGAGAGGAAAATTATTTTTCACTAATATATTTTTACTGACATTAGATTCTATAACTGGCCATTTTCTTTTAAGGTTTGCAAACTGGACTGGGTCTGGAATTCTACTTGTTTCCTCCAATATTTGGCTACAACTCTCCAAACTAATTTTTTTTCTATTTTTTTCCACCTTCCTGACTTGAAATACTTAAGAGATAAATATATTATTATTTTTTTGAAGCTATGCAAACTAAGGTTGGACAGCTTGTTATAAATTTCAGAGAAATTACCACAACAGCTCTTGTATGGACAATCTTCATGACTGTTGCTATGTGGCCACTCAGAAAGATCAACAGGGACATTCAAACTGCAAACCAGAAAAAATGTATCAGATTGTCAGTGCCTGCCCTCATCTGAAGATGCTTTGAGACAGACATTTAGAAATTTTCTCAACTAGTTGTCTTCAGAAATAAGAAACTGGGATTATAGTTTATTCCAATCTTTAACCATTACTTTTTTTGTTGTTGTTAGTATGGATTTTTTTTCACTTTATTTATTTATTTATTTTTGGAGGCTAATTATTTTACAATATTGTATTGGTTTTATCATACATTGACATGAATCCGCCACGGGTGTACATGTGTTCCCCATCCTGAACCTACCTCCCACCTCCCTGCCCATCCCATCCCTCTGGGTCATCCCAGTTTCCATAAAAATGCCTCTTTTTAAATACCTGGTCGCTTGAACCATAGGTCTAATTTCGAGAGCTCATTTGCATCACTACCTTCTCAAGTGAGAAGAATAGCATTTTAACTGAACTGATCTACTCTTAGGCCTAAAATGCCATTGAATGAGATGGAGCAATCTACCAGCTGAACTTCTGAACTGTGAATATTCTAGGGAAATTTCATAAGAGATAAATGTAGGGATTTAGAACAAACTTCCCCAAGATGTTCCACTTTGACATGTGGATTATTTTCAGCTAAAGTCAATAGAAACACAGTGTAGAAAAGACTACTGTCCATCCCTCAACTACTTAGTAGAATTTGATTTAGAGATTTTTTTCCCAGGAAAAAAAAAAAACAAAAAACTTTTCCTAGAGATAAATTTTATCTAAGCAGCCCCGTCTTTAAGTCACGGCAAACATTTAATTACCAAACATCTGCTCTTATTTTCTCCTGTAAATGACTCTCCTGCATTTGAAAGCCCCAGACGCTTATCCCATTTATTAGTTTGTTGCTGCTGCTGCTCCTAAGTCTCTTCAGTCGTGTCCGACTCTGTGGGACCCCATAGATGGCAGCCCACCAGGCTTCCCTGTCCCTGGGATTCTCCAGGCAAGAACACTGGAGTGGGTTGCCATTTCCTTCTCCAATGTATGAAAGTGAAAAGTGAAAGTGAAGTCACTCAGTCGTATTCAATTCTTAGCGACCCCATGGACTGCAGCCCACCAGGCTCCTCCATCCATGGGATTTTCCAGGCAAGAGTACTGGAGTGGGTTGCCATTTCCTTCTCCAATTTCTTAGCTTAGGATGGTATATATGCCTCATGTTACCTTTCTGTCTCTGAACACCTCTATCTGTGAGATTCCTGCATGTATGAAATTAAATTGGTTTTTCTGTTAATCTAGCTCATGTCAATTCAATTCTTAGATTGGCCAGAACCTGGTAGGGTAGGGTAGAGGAAAGTTTACTTTCTCTCTGGCAAGTAAGTTTGAGCACAATACAATCTCTTAAATAGTTCTGGAATTGCCTAATGAATTAACACATAAATAGATGAGTGGATTCTATATGTGGGTTGTAAACTATGAGCTGGATATTACAGAAGCAACAACACGGAGGAAGTTGAGACTTGGGAACTGTTAACCAGAAGCAACAACATGGAGGAAACTGAGACTTGGGAACTGTTAACCCTTAACCTGGATTTTGATATTTTTGATTGTCATACTTTATATATAAGCTTTGATACAGTCCTTTTGTCAAGCAATAGTGATTGAACATAGTGCAATACAGAGTAGAAGTATTCCTCTTTACCTCCTCAATCTAATATAAAAACATGTAGGTTTTGCCTCCTCTTTGGGTCTTCATTTCTAATGGAGACCCTTGTGTCATGTAAAACTTGTATTAAATAAATGTGTATGCTTGCTGTACCAGGAAAAGGGGGATGACTCTAAATCTCTAGAAATTCTTATCAATGGAGAAAGAAATTACTTAAAGCTGCATAACATTATTCTTGTTTACTGTGCTTTTCTTAGTAATCTCCCATAACTGACTTCCCACTCCCAACATCTTTTGTCTTTATATTTAAAGCAATGTCTTTGGTCATTTTGGAGAGTTACTCAGTTTTCCTGGATGTCTCCCATGTATACAGTCTATTAAAATTTTATTCATTTTTCTCCTGTTAATATGTTTTATGTAAGTTAAATTATTAGAGTAGTCAAAGAATCTAGAAGAGAAGAGTTTTTTTTTTTTTCACTCCTGCTATGCTACAGAATATAACACTGAACAAGACTTCATCAAGCTTAGTTGTTTTTTTTTTTATTGTTGTTGTTCAGTCACTAAGTCATGTCTGACTCGTTGTGACCCCATGGGCTACAGCAGGCCAGGCTACCCTGTCCTTCACCATCTCCTGGAATTTGCTCAGATTCATGTGCATTGAGTCAGCAATGTTATCTAAACATCTCGTCCTTTACTGCCCCTTTTGCCCTCAATCTTTCCAAGAATCAGGGTCTTGTCCAGTGAACTGATTTTTTTGCATCAGGTGGCCAAAGTATTGGAGCTTCAGCTTAGTTTTCAGTTCAGTTAAGTTAATCCATCATGTCTGACTTTGCGACCCCATGGATTGCAGCACGCCAGGCTTCCCTGTCCATCACCAATTCCCAGAGCTTGCTCAAACTCATGTCCATTGAGTCACTGATGCCATCCAACCATCTCATCCTCTGTCGTCCCCTTTTCCAAGCATCAGGGTCTTTTTCAGTCAGTCAGTTCTTCACATCAGGTGGCCAAAGTATTGGAGCTTCAGCTTCAGCATCAGTCCTTCCAATGAATATTCAGGACTGATTTCCATTAGGTTTGACGGGTTTGATCTCCTTGCTGTCCAAGGAATCTCAAGAGTCTTCTCCGACAACACAATTCAAAACCGTTAATTCTTCAACTTAGTTTTGGAAATACATAAAAGCAGAAAAAAGCAGCACTTTTCCTACATTACAAACAATAATTTAACTCAATATTTCACTTTTTCTACTACATTTATAGTTTTGTTGCTTTTGATAATGATAATTTTATCTTTGTCTTTTAATGAGTTTATTCATATTGATGAATTAATATGAAAACAGAAAAAAAGTCTAATATTCATTAACTGCTACTTTCCTGTATCTCAAAGAGAAATACAACTAGGGATAATCATTGCAAAACTAATTTCTATCAGGAGATTTAAGATAACCATCTTGTTTTTAGGCCAACATAAAACTTATTACTATGGGAGTGAATGAAAATTATTATATGGAATTTTTTGAATTCTCATGGAAAATAAATCATATTATTGAGTTACATTAAAATAGTTAACTTACGGAAAGAGACGAATATGATCTGTGCACATATACTGCTAGGTACAAATAGATTTGGGTCATTTAAGAGTTTTAATTAGGGAAATAAAAATACTTGTCCTAGATTGTTGTATGTATTTTCCCTGATAGAAGAGACTTGATTAACTTCAAGTCCACATAAAAATGCTTCTAATTCTGAGTTCTTACTGTATATCTGGAGTGGTTTATTTCCATTTGATATCAATTTGAAATATATACAATTTAATGACTATCATTAAATGCATAGTATATCCTACATGCAGAGTACATCATGAGAAACGCTGGGCTGGAAAAAGCACAAGCTGGAATCAAGATTGCCGGGAGAAATGTCAATAACCTCAGATATGCAGATGACACCACCCTTATGGCAGAAAGTGAAGAGGAACTAAAAAGCCTCTTGATGAAAGTGAAAGTGGAGAGTGAAAAAGTTGGCTTAAAGCTCAACATTCAGAAAACGAAGATCATAGCCTCTGGTGCCATCACTTCATGGGAAATAGATGGGGAAACATTGGAAACAGCATCAGACTTTATTTATGGGGGCTCCAAAATCACTGCAGATGGTGACTGCAGCCATGAAATTAAAAGACACTTACTCCTTGGAAGGAAAGTTATGACCAACCTAGATAGCATATTCAAAAGCAGAGACATTACTTTGCCAACAAAGGTCCGTCTAGTCAAGGCTGTGGTTTTTCCTGTGGTCATGTATAGATGTGAGAGTTTGACTGTAAAGAAAGCTGAGTGCTGAAGAATTGATGCTTTTGAACAGTGGTGTTGGAGAAGACTCTTGAGAGTCCCTTGGACTGCAAGGAGATCCAACCAGTCCATTCTGAAGGAGATCATCCCTGGGATTTCTTTGGAAGGAATGATGCTAAAGCTGAAACTCCAGTACTTTGGCCACCTCATGCGAAGAGTTGACTCATTGGAAAAGACTCTGATGCTGGGAGGGATTGGGGGCAGGAGGAGAAGGGGAAGACAGGGATGAGATGGCTGAATGGCATCACCGACTCAATGGACGTGAGCTTGAGTGAAACTCCAGGAGTTGGTGAGGGATAGGGAGGCCTGGCATGCTGCAATTCATGGGATCGCAAAGAGTCAGACATGACTGAGCGACTGAAGTGAACTGAACTGAACTGAATGACTATCAAGTGACATCCTATTTCATAAGACATAACACTGTTCAAAAACAATATATAAATTCACACAGAATCTCTGTAAGAAATGTCAATGGTATTCTTTGTTACTTTCCAACAGTACAGCTTCAATGATGTTACCAACAACTTATTCTTTTAATGTCCTCTGTTTACATTTAAATGTATCAGAGCTCTACTAAGAAGAGAAACTGTTCAGTACTGTCTTGTTTCTCAACCTGCCGACTATGCCAGTTGTATTACTGATCTTGTTCATGATGCCAGTCGTCTCACTGTTCATACTGTTTGCATTGTTTGCTGAAGCCAGGGTAGCCAGGCGAGGTGTGAGCTAAAAGGCTGGAAGAAGACTCAGGGAGCAATAGGAACTGCAGACATGTTTATCCTCCCCTGGATGATGCAGCAGCCATAGGATAAGTTCAGTTCAGTTCAGTTCAGTCTCTCAGTCGTGTCAGACTATTTGAGACGGCATGGACTACAACACACCAGTCCTCCCTGTCTATCACCAACTCCCGGAGTTTACCCAAATTCACGGCCACTGAGTTGGTGCTGTTATCCAACCATCTCATCCTCTGTCATCCCCTTCTCCTCCCATCCTCAATCTTTCCCAGCATCAGGGTCTTTTCAAATGAGTCAATTCTTTGCATCAGGTGGCCAAAGTATTGAAGTTTCAGCTTCAACATCAGTCCCTCGAATGAACACCCAGGACCAATCTTCTTTAGGATGGACTGGTGGATCTCCTTGCAGTCCAAGGGACTCTCAAGAGTCTTTTCCAACACCACTGTTCAAAAGCATCAATTCTTTGGCACTTAACTTTCTTTACAGCCCAACTCTCACATTCATACATGACTACTGGAAAAACCACAGCCTTGACTAGACGGACCTTTGTTGGCAAAGTAGTCTTTGCTTTTTAATATGCTGTCTAGGTTGGTCATATGTTTCCTTCCAAGGAGTAAGCATGTTTTAATTTCATAGCTGTAGTCACCATCTGCAGTGATTTTGGAGCCCCAAAAAATAAAGTTAGCCATTGTTTCAACTGTTTTCCCATCTATTTGCCATGAAGTGATGGGACCAGATGCCATGATCTTAGTTTTCTGAATGTTGAGCTTTAAAGCCAACTTTTTCACTCTCTTTTTTCACTTTCATCAAGAGGTTCTTTAGTTCTGCTTCACTTTCTACCATAAGGATGGTGTCATCTGCATGTCTGAGGTTATTGATATTTCTCCCTGCAGTCTTGATTCCAGCCATAGCATAACCTAACACAATATAACCTCTCTCCTGGCTGACACAACAGCTGTAGCAGTAGACATGCTATATTCTCTTCACTCATAGTTGACTCAATGGACACAACCATGATGCAGGAGTAATTGCTGCTGCTTTCTAGGTGGAGCTTATATATCCCTAAAGCACAAACTAGCTCTTGACCAAGAGAGTACCTTGTGATGCACATGCACAGTGATATAAGTGATCTCAGCTATTATATAATCGTTATTTACAAAGCATGGGACAAGAGCAAGTGGCCATAGGGTGAGAGAGCCTAACCACACCATCTTGGCTAATTTACTCTTTCCCTACAAGTATTAAATTCTTTGCTACTTCTTGGTAGGCAGAAAAGGTTTTAGCTGTTGTTGTTGTTAATAACATATACTTATACTGTGTCATATGTTTTACTTTCATTATCTTGTTATTGTAATTATTTTATTGATTTTAACTACAAAAACTACTACCAGTTCATTAATCCACATAGGAAAATTTGCTTGCAATTATGTCATTTATGATTAAGGTACCATTTTCTGAAATAATATTTGGTCAACAAAAAATTGCAAAAGGAAGTGAGTTATAAAATTTTTACAGAGTAAACCTCAAAAATGTTAATTTCTTCATAAAACAAATGTGCTTAATATATAATTATTTGGCAAGATGCCACAGAATAAATACAGACATTTATGCTAATATTTATCAATTTCTCATGGCAGCAGATGAAAAATATAAAGCTTAGCTGAGAAGGGTAAAATAAATGAATACATCAAAAAGTATCTAAATAACTACTTTATTTTTCTTTTGAAAGATTATTTATTTTAGTTAATTTTGATAGTTATTATTATAGTTTTTAATATAATTTTTTTCAAGAAAATCTTATAACTCAGTAGTATCTTTTCTGAATAAATCATGGTATATTTCAAATATCTCACTCAATTTATCAGTCTTGTTAATCTTTAAGAAATATTGGCTACAGATTATTTGTGAAATATTTTGGCTTAGTTTTCCTTCTCTATTAGTACTATTCAAATTATCATTTGAGTTTAAGGGTTGAAGTAATTGATTTTGTGTTGTGAAGACTAAAATTCTTAAAGCTATGTCAGCTGAATCTGAACAAAATGCTTAACTTGCTTGGATATATAAACATGTGATTCTTCATTTTCACATTATTTCCTGTAAGATGGCTTAGCAATTTGCAATGTCTCTAAAATTAAATTCATAGCTACCTAAAGTATTGTTTTTCAGTCTTATTATAGTTTTATCTCACCAACAATTTAGGTTGATTTTCAGTTGTTTAAAAATAGTCTGTTTTTTTAAATACTTCAAGATGGCAAATGAAAAGTTTGGAAACAGAAGGACCAAGATAAAGTCTAAATATATCAATACATAAATTTGTGACCTTGAAGAATATAGTCACATCTTCTAATATTTTGTTTTTCTATTTACAAAGTATTATTTCTTCAGAGATTCTCTTGTTCTTTTTTTTAAAAATAAATTTATTTATTTTAATTGGAGGCTAATTACTTTACAATATTGTATTGCTTTTGCCATATATCAACATGAACCTGCCACGGGTATACAAGTGTTCCCCATCCTGAACCCCCCTCCCACCTCGCTCCCCGTACTATTCCTCTGGGTCATCCCAGTGCACCAGCCCCAAGCATTCTGTATAATGCATTGAACCTGGAGTAGCAATTCATTTCATATATTTTTTGAGGGGTGTCATGATTGGAGATACTCTTTGCAAATGATTGCTGGTATGGAGAAGGCAATGGCAAATGGTTACCATACAAAATAAACGTGCAAAAATATTGTAACTCCATAGCCTTTTTGACTGTCTTTTCTTATGTGGGCAGAGCACATACACTCTCTTTGTCTCTATTTTGAAAGTGTTTAGCTCAATCTGCACCATATAATTCAACATTCAGATTGCCTACTTAGGCTTTCTTGTTGATGGCATAGAGGCGTAAGAAGGCAACAATCAAATATGTTAAAATTCAGCCAGCCTATAATAATAATATTGATTTTTTTAAGTTTTTTAGAAAATTGTTAACTCTTTTGCTGTGTATGTATTTAATATGTGGATTTCTTCATTACTAGTACCCAGGTCCATCAGGTACTAGTATGCACTGTTAAACTCTTAGTTTCAAAGACTGGAATATACTCTAATTATTGACATTTGGCACCTTTGCTACTATTGCTTTATTGAAGTCATATGAATCAATCTAATACCAGCTTGTGTGCTGATAGTTATTGGCAAAATATCTTTGAATGATCAATTATTTTATATTTATTTACTTTTTAATTTAAATTTATTAATGCAATATTTTAATTTGTTTAATTAATGATCTTTTATATGATTTTCCCATTACTGAGTATAAGTGTTCTTAGTAAAATTAAGCTCATAAAAATAGATTCTTTGAAGAACCACACCATTACATTCCTGATTTCTTAACAAACGTGTCCATTTGATAAATGAATAGAGGTTTATTCATCTGATCCTATTATGGTCAGTTTAGACATAGTATTGAAATATGAAATTTTAAACTTTGTCTTTTATGTGAGGATGGTTTTAGATAATTTAGTGCCTAAAATTTGTAAATGCTTATAGCAATACAACCAATTGTTCTGTAATCATTGTGTTTACTTATATCCAGTAAATTACATGAACATTTTAACCATGTGGGAAATAGAAGCTGAAGCATAATTACTGATTTACTAATATAGCTAGAAGATATCTTTAATTAGGAAGTTGCTGGGCAACTAGGGATTATAATAATTACTTCAGTCAATAGCTAATGAATAAAAGTTGTTGTAACTGTTCTAAATACATTATATTAAAAATTACATTTTATGTACCTTACACTATCTCAACAGATTTCACCATATTTGTGACTTTGTACACATATATGATGTCTTTCATAACCTATAACTTGCCTACTTTTTTATTTTGACAGTTTAATTTTTTCAATACTCCTAACACTTTTAATACCTAATGTTCAGATAACTTTTCCTTGTATATAATAAATTGCACTTAGATCAAGAGACTTTTCAAATTTTCTGAGCAGTAAACAGCAACCATAAATTGTATTTTGAATAGATTATTACAGTATATTCAAAGAATATAAGTATATTGAGTTTTGAAATAAAACATAAGCTTATGTATATCCAAAGATAATTTATAACTATATTTTCTATTTCTCATATCCAATTAATACAAGAAAAACTGAAATGTCCTGTTCTCAGAATTTATTATCAAATTGAAGTTCCTTCATTGTAGCAGAGATCTTTAATTCTCTAAGTGGTTTTTCAAAAATACAGTGTTTTTTTGTTTTTTGCATTCTGGATTATTGGATTTTATTTTATTTTTTTAAATTTTATTTTATTTTTAAACTTTACAATATAAGAAAAGTAAATGATTTGAAGAAATATGTTTGTGATAAACATAAAACTCAGGTTACTTGAAAATTTATTTGAAGTCATTGTTTAGATCAAAATATTGTCTAAGAATTTCTAGCTCTGAAACAAAATATGAAATAAACACTGTTTTGATTTTGAATGTTTTAAGAGAGAATTTTTTTTTTTTTCCTCTCTTGGGAGATTATGTACTTTACTGAGAAGTTTGCTTAAACGTACTTAGCTTTCCATTGGTGCTCTAATAAATTACCATAAACTTGGTGTTTTAAAACACTAACTTACTGTCCTATAGTTCTGAATGTCAGATGTCTAAAATGAATATCATTGTGTTTGTAGACCTTTGTTCTTTTCTAGAAGCTCTAGAAGAGATCCATTTCCTTGACTTTCCCAGCCTCTAGAGGCCGCCCCATTCTTTCTCATGAAAGTGAAAGTGAAAATTACTCAGTCATGTCTGACTCTTTGCAACCCAATGGACTTTATAGCCCATGTAATTCTCTAGGCCAGAATACTGGAGTGGATAGCCTTTCCCTTCTCCAGGGGACCTGCCCAACCCAGGGATCCAGCCCAGGTCTCTCACATTGCAGGTGGATTTTTTACCAGCTGAGCCACCAGGGAAGCCCAAGAATACTGAAGTGGGTAGCCAACCCTTCTCCAGCAGAACTTCCCAACCCAGGAAGCAAACCAGGGCCTAAGAAATAAACAGACATTTCTCCAAAGAAGACATACAGATGACTAACAAACCCATGAAAAGATGCTCAACATCACTCATTATCAGAGAAATGCAAATCAAAATCACAATGAGGTACAATTTCACACCAGTCAGAATGGCTGCTATCCAAAAGTCTACAAGCAACAAATGCTGGAGAGGGTGTGGAGAAAAGGGAACCCTCTTACACTGTTGGTGGGAATGCAAACTAGCACAGCCACTATGGAGAACAGTGTGGAGATTCCTTAAAATACTGGAAATAGAACTGCCATACAACTCAGCAATCCCACTACTGGGAATACATACCAAGGAAACCAGAATTGAAAGAGACACGTGTACCCCAATGTTCATTGCAGCACTGTTTATAATGGCCAGGACATGGAAGCAACCTAGACGTCCATCAGCAGACGAATGGATAAGAAAGCTGTGGTACATATGCACAATGGAGTATTACTCAGCCATTGAAAAGAATACATTTGAATCAGTTCTAATGAGGTGGGTGAAACTGGAGCTTATTATACAGAGTGAACTAAGTCAGAAAGAAAAACTTCAATACAGTATACTAATACATATATATGGAATTTAGAAAGATGGTAATGATAACCCTATATGTGAGACAGCAAAAGAGACACAGATGTATAGAACAGTCTTTTGAACTCTGTGGGAGAGGGCAAGGGTGGGACGATTTGGGAGAATGGCATTGAAACATGTATATTATCATATGTGAAATGAATCACCAGTCAAGGTTTGATTCATGAGACAGGGTGCTCAGGGCTGGTGAACTCGGATTACCCAGAGGGATGGGATGGGGAGGGAGGAGGGAGGGGGATTCAGGATGGGGAACACATGTACACCCATGGCAGATTCATGTCAATGTATGGCAAAACCACTACAATATTGTAAAGTACTTAGGCTCCAATTAAAATAAATATATTTATATTAAAAAATAAACAAACAGGGTCTCCTGCATTGCAGGCTGATTCTTTAACAGCTGAGTTGTCTCATGACTCCTTCCCATATCTTAAAAGCCAGGAATCACAGTCTGAGGCCTTATCACATTGGATCACTCCATCCTTTGTCAGATTGCCATCTCTGACTTTGACACTACTGTTTCTTTCTTTCCTTCATTTTTATATACCATTTAAAAAGCCTGCTGCTGCTGCTGCTAAGTCGATTCAGCCATGTCCGACTGTGCAACGCTATGGACAGCAGAGTCCTTAATTTTTATTTTTGTTTTCTCATTATTAGTGTTTAGGAATGCAAGGGATTTCTGTGTGTTAATTTTATATCCTGCAAATTTACTATATTCATTGATTAGCTCTAGTAATTTTCTGGTGGAGTCATTAAGGTTTTCTATGTAGAGCACCACGTCATCTACAAACAGTGAGAGTTTTACTTCTTCTTTTCCAATTTGTATTTCTTTAATTTATTTTCCTTTTCTGATTGCTGTGGCTAAAACTTCCAAAACTATGTTGAATAGTAGTTGTAAGAGTGGGCACCCTTGTTTTGTTCCTGACTTTAGGGGAAATGCTTCCAGTTTTTCACCACTGAGGATAATGTTTGCTGTGGGTTTGTCATATATAGCTTTTATTATGTTTAGGCATGTCCCTTCAATTCCTGCTTTCTGGAGGCTTTTTATCATAAATGGATGTTGAATTTTGTCAAAGGCTTTCTCTGCATCTACTGAGATAATCATATGGTTTTTAACTTTCAATTGGTTAATGTGGTGTATTACATTGATTGATTTGTGAATATTAAAGGAACCTTCCATCCCTGGGATAAAGCCCACTTGGTCATGATGTATGATTTTTTTAATATGTTGTTGGATTTTATTTGCTAGGATTTTGTTAAGAATTTTTGCATCTATGTTCATCAGTGATATTGGCCTGTCATTTTCTTTTTTGGTGGCATCTTTGTCTGGTTTTGGTATTAGGGTGATGGTGGCCTCATAGAATGAGTTTGGAAGTTTACCTTTCTCTGCAATTTTCTGGAAAAGTTTGAGTAGGATATGTGTTAGATATTCTCTGAATTTGTGATAGAATTCAGCTATGAAGCTGTCTGGTCCTGGGCTTTTGTTTGCTGGAAGATTTCTGATTACGGTTTTGATTTCTGTGCTTGCAATGTGTCTATTAAAATTTTCTAATTCTTCCTAGTTCAGTTTTGGAAAGTTACACTTTTCTAAGAATTTGTCCATTTCTTCCAAGATGTCCAGTTTAGTGCCCTATAGTTGCTGATAGTAGTCTCTTATGATCCTTTGTATTTCTGTGTTTTCTGTTGTGATTTCTCCATTTTCATTTCTAATTTGTTGATTTGATTCTTCTCTCTTTGTCTCTTGATTAATCTGGCTACTTGTTTGTTTATTTTATTTTTCTTCTCGTTGAACCAGCTTTTAGCTTTGTTGATTTTTACTCTCGTCTCATTTGTTTCTTTTGCATTTATTTATGCCCTATTTTTTTTTAATTTTATTTTATTTTTAAACTTTACAATATTGTATTAGTTTTGCCCAACATCGAAATGAATCCGCCACAGGTATACCTGTGCTCCCCATCCTGAACCTTCCTCCCTCTTCCCTCCCCATACCCTCCCTCTGGGCCGTCCCAGTGCACCAGCCCCAAGCATCCAGCATCATGCATCAAACCTGGACTGGCGACTCGTCTCATGCATGATATTACACATGTTTCAATGCCATTCTTCCAAATCTCCCCACCCTCTCCCTCTCCCACAGAGTGCACAAGACTGATCTATACATCAGTGTCTCTTTTGCTGTCTCATACACAAGGTTATTGTTACCATCTTTCTAAATTCCATATATATGCGTTAGTATACTGTATTGGTGTTTTTCTTTCTGGCTTACTTCACTCTGTATAATAGGCTCCAGTTTCATCCACCTCATTAGAACTGATTCAAATGTATTCTTTTTAATGGCTGAGTAATACTCCATTGTGTATATGTACCACAGCTTTCTTATCCATTCATCTGCCGATGAGCATCTAGGTTGCTTCCATGTCCTGGCTATTATAAACAGTGCTGCGATGAACATGAGGGTACACGTGTCTCTTTCCCTTCTGGTTTCCTCAGTGAGTATGCCCAGTAGTGGGATTGCTGGATCATAAGGTAGTTCTATTTCCAGTTTTTTAAGGAATCTCCACACTGTTCTCCATAGTGGCTGTACTAGTTTGCATTCCCACCAACAGTGTAAGAGGGTTCCCTTTTCTTCACACCCTTTCCAGCATTTATTGCTTGTAGACTTTTGGATCACAGCCATTCTGACTGGCATGAAAATGTACCTCATAGTGGTTTTGATTTGCATTTCTCTGATAATGAGTGATGTTAAGCATCTTTTCATGTGTTTGTTAGCCATCTGTATGTCTTCTTTGGAGAAATGTCTATTTTGTTCTTTGGCCCATTTTTTAATTGGGTCATTTATTTTTCTGGAGTTGAGCTGTAGGAGTTGCTTGTATATTTTTGAGATTAGTTGTTTGTCAGTTGCTTCATTAGCTATTATTTTCTCCCATTCTGAAGGCTGCCTTTTCACCTTGCTAATAGTTTCCTTTGTTGTGCAGAATCTTTTAAGGTTAATTAGGTCCCATTTGTTTATTTTTGCTTTTATTTCCAATATTCTGGGAGATGGGTCATAGAGGATCCTGCTGTGATGTATGTTGGAGAGTGTTTTGCCTATGTTCTCCTCTAGTGTTATAGTTTCTGGTCTTACATTGAGATCTTTAATCCATTTTGAGTTTATTTTTGTGTATGGTGTTAGAAAGTGTTCTAGTTTCATTCTTTTATAAGTGATTGACCAGAATTCCCAGCACCACTTGTTAAAGAGATTGTCTTTAATCCATTGTATATTCTTGCCTCCTTTGTCAAAGATCAGGTGTCCATATGTGCGTGGATTTATCTCTGGGCTTTCTATTTTGTTCCATTGATCAATATTTCTGTCTTTGTGCCAGTACCACACTGTCTTGATAACTGTGGCTTTGTAGCCTGAAGTCAGGTAGGTGGATTCCTCCAATTCCATTCTTCTTTCTCAAGATAGCTCTGGCTATTCGAGGTTTTTTGTATTTCCATACAAATTGTGAAATTATTTGTTCTAGCTCTGTGAAGAATACTGTTGGTAGCTTGATAGGGATTGCATTGAATCTATAAATTGCTTTGGGTAGTATACTCATTTTCACTCTATTGATTCTTCCAATCCATGAACATGGTATATTTCTCCATCTATTAGTGTCCTCTTTAATTTCTTTCACCAGTGTTTTATTATTTTTTTTGTTTGAAAATATTTATTATATAACAAAACATAGATATTCTGGAAAACAATCAGATGAATGCACTTGAAAAGTTTTTTTTTTTTTTTAAGTCTCTCACTGTTTCCATTGTTTCCCCATCTATTTGAGAAACTAAAGAGCTATATATAGAAAACTATAGTTTTCTATATATAGCTCTTTAGTTTCTTTAGGTAGATATATTCCTAAGTATTTTATTCTTTTCGTTGCAATGGTGAATGGAATTGTTTCCTTAATTTCTCTTTCTGTTTTCTCATTATTAGAGTATAGGAATGCAAGGGATTTCTGTGTGTTGATTTTATATCCTGCTGTTTTACTATATTCATTGATTAGCTCTAGTAATTTTCTGGTGGAGTCTTTAGGGTTTTCTACGTAGAGGATCATGTCATCTGCAAACAGTGAGAGTTTTACTTCTTCTTTCCCAATTTGGATTCCTTTTATTTCTTTTTCTGCTCTGATTGCTGTGGCCAAAACTTCCAAAACTATGTTGAATAGTAATGGTGAAAGTGGGCACCCTTGTCTTGTTCCTGACTTTAGAGGAAATGCTTTCAATTTTTCACCATTGAGGATAATGTTTGCTGTGGGTTTGTCATATATAGCTTTTATTATATTGAGGTATGTTCCTTCTATTCCTGCTTTCTGGAGAGTTTTTATCATAAATGGATGTTGAATTTTGCCAATGACTTTCTCTGCATCTACTGAGATAATCATATGCTTTTTATTTTTCATTTTGTTAATGTGGTGTATTACATTGATTGATTTGCAGATATTGAAGAATCCTTGAATCCCTGTGATAAAGCCCACTTGGTCATGGTGTATGATCTTTTTAATAATTTGTTGGATTCTGATTGCTAGAATTTTGTTAAGGATTTTTGCATCTATGTTCATTAGTGATATTGGCCTGTAGTTTGCTTTTTTTGTGTGGCATCTTGGTCAGGTTTTGGTATTAGGGTGATGGTGGGCTCATAGAATGAGTTTGGAAGTTTACCTTCCTCTGCAATTTTCTGGAAGAGTTTGATCAGGATAGGTGTTAGCTCTTCTCTAAATTTTTGGTAGAATTCAGCTGTGAAGCCGTCTGGACCTGGGCTTTTGTTTGCTGGAAGATTTTTGATTACAGTTTCAATTTCCGTGCTTGTGATGGGTCTGTTAAGATTTTCTATTTCTTCCTGGTCCAGTTTGGAAAATTGTACTTTTCTAAGAATTTGTCCATTTCTTCCAAGTTGTCCATTTTATTGGCATATAATTGTTGATAGTAGTCTCTTAGGATCCTTTGTATTTCTGTGTTTTCTGTTGTGATCTCTCCATTTTCATTTCTAATTTTATTGATTTGATTTTTCTCCCTTTGTTTCTTGATGAGTCTGGCTAATGGTTTGTCAATTTCATTTATCCTTTAAAAGAACCAGCTTTTGGCTTTGTTAATTTTTGCTATGGTCTCTTTTGTTTCTATTGCATTTATTTCTGCCCTAATTTTTAAGATTTCTTTCCTTCTACTAACCCTGGGGTTCTTCATTTCTTCCTTTTCTAGTTGCTTTAGGTGTAGAGTTAGGTTATTTATTTGACTTTTTTCTTGTTTCTTGAGCTATGCCTGTATTGCTATGAACTTTCCCCTTAGGACTGCTTTTACCGTGTTCCAAAGGTTTTGGGTTATTGTGTTTTCATTTTCATTCGTTTCTATGCAAATTTTGATTTCTTTTTTGATTTCTTCTGTGATTTGTTGGTTATTCAGCAGTGTGTTGTTCAGCCTCCATATGTTTGCATTTTTAATAGTTTTTCTCCTGTAATTGAGATCTAATCTTACTGCATTGTGGTCAGAAAAGATGCTTGAAATGATTTCTATTTTTTTGAATTTACCAAGGCTAGATTTATGGCCCAGGATGTGATCTATCTTGGAGAAGGTTCCATGTGTGCTTAAGAAAAAGGTGAAATTCATTATTTTGGGATGAAATGTCCTATAGATATCAATTAGGTCTAACTGGTCTACTGTATCATGTAAAGTTTTTGTTTCCTTGTTAATTTTCTGTTTAGTTGATCTAATCATAGGTGTGAGTGGGGTATTAAAGTCTCCCACTATTATTGTGTTATTGTTAATTTCTCCTTTCATACTTGTTAGCATTTGTATTACATATTGTGGTGCTCCCGTGTTGGGTGCATATATATTTATAATTGTTATATCTCCTTCTTGGATTGATCCTTTGATCATTATGTAGTGACCATCTTTGTCTCTTTTCACAGCCTTTGTTTTAAAGTCTATTTTATCTGATATAAGTATTGCTACTCCTGCTTTCTTTTGGTTCCTATTTGCATGGAAAATCTATTTCCAGCCCTTCACTTTCAGTCTGTATGTGTCCTCTGTTTTGAGGTGGGTCTGTTGTAGACAGCATATGTAGGGGTCTTGTTTTTGTATCCATTCATCCAGTCTTTGTCTTTTGGTTGGGGCATTCAATCCATTTACGTTTAAGGTAATTACTGATAAGTATGATCCCATTGCCATATACTTTATTGTTTTGGGTTCGATTTTATACACAATTTTTGTGTTTCCTGTCTAGAGAATGTCCTTTAGTATTTGTTAGAGAGCTAGTTTGATGGTGCTGAATTCTCTCAGCTTTTGCTTGTCTGAAAAGCTTTTGATTTCTCCCTCATATTTGAATGATATCCTTGCTGGGTACAATAATCTGGGCTGTAGGTTATTTTCTTTCATCACTTTAAGTATGTCTTGCCATTCCCTCCTAGCTTGAAGAGTTTCTATTGAAAGATCAGCTATTATCCTTATGGGAATTCCCTTGTGTGTGATTTGTTGTTTTTCCCTTGCTGCTTTTAATATTTGTTCTTTGTGTTTGATCTTTGTTAATTTGATTAATATGTGTCTTGGGGTGTTTTGCCTTGGGTTTATCCTGTTTGGGACTCTCTGGGTTTCTTGTACTTGGGTGATTATTTCCTTCCCCATTTTAGGGAAGTTTTCCAGTATTATCTCCTCAAGTATTTTCACATGGTCTTTCTTTTTGTCTTCTTCTTCTGGGACCCCTATGATTCGAACGTTGTAGCGTTTAATATTGTCCTGGAGGTCTCTGAGATTGTCCTCATTTCTTTTAATTTGTTTTTCTTTTACCCTCTCTGATTCATTTATTTCTACCATTCTCTCTTCTAGTTCACTAATCCTGTCTTCTGCCTCTGTTATTCTACTATTTGTTGCCTCCAGAGTGTTTTTAATTTCATTTATTACATTATTCATTATATATTGACTCTCTTTTATTTCTTCTAGGCCCTTGTTAAACCTTTCTTGCATCTTCTCAATCTTTGCCTCCAGGCTATTTATCTGTGTTTCCATTTTGATTTCAAGATTTTGGATCAATTTCACTATCATTATTCGGAATTCTTTATCAGGTAGATTCCCTATCTCTTCCTCTTTTGTTTGGTTTGGTGGGCATTTATCCTGTTCCTTTATCTGCTGGATATTCCTCTGTCTCTTCATCTTGTTTAAATTGCCGAGTTTGGGGTGTCCTTTCTGTATTCTGGCAGTTTGTGGAGTTCTCTTTATTGTGGCGTTTCCTCACTCTGTGTGGGTTTGTACAGGTGGCTTGTCAAGGTTTCTTGGTCAGGGAAGCTTGTGTCGGTGTTCTGCTGGGTGGAGCTGGATTTCTTCTCTCTGGAGTGCAGTGAAATGTCTAGTAATGAGTTATGGGATGTCTATGGTTTTGGGGTGACTTTGGGCTGCCTGTATCTTGGAGCTCAGGGCTGTGATCCTTGTTGCTGGAGAATTTGCTTGGTATGTCTTGCCCTGAAACTTGTTGGCCCTTGTGTGGTGCTTGGTTTCAGTGCAGGTATGGAGGTATTTGATGAGCTCCTGTCAATTAATGTTCCTTAGAGTCACGAGCTCCCTGGAGTCAGGGTTTGGACTTAAGCCTCCTGCTTCCAGTTATCAGTCTTATTTTTACAGTAGTTTCAGAGCTTCTCCTTCTATACAACACCATTGATAAAACATCTAAGTTAAAGATAAAAAGTTTCTCTACCGTGAGGGTCACCCAAAAATGTTCACAGCATTATATGGAGAAGAAAAGAGGGACGAGGGAGTTAGAGGTGACCCGAATGAGATGAGGTGGAATCAATCAGAGAGTGGGCTATCCAGTAATGTCTTCCTTATGTGCACTCCACAACTGGACCCCTCAGAGTTGTTCACGAAGTTATACAGAAAAGAGAAGAAAGAGGAAGGTGACAGAGGTGGCCAGGAGGATATAAGGGGGGAATGAAAAGGAGGGAGACAGATCCAGCCAGTAATCAGTTCCCTAAGTGTTGTCCACCGTCTGGAACACACAGAAATTCACAGAGTTGGGTAGAGTAGAGAGGGGTTAGGGAGGAGACACAGGCGACCTGGTGGAGAAAAAGGAGAGTCCAAAGGGAGAGAGAGCAGTTAAGCCAGTAATCTTGCTCCCTAGTGAAAAATGGGTACTGAAGATTGGGTTCTTAAAGGTACAAAATTGGTAACAAATACATAAAAGCAAAAATTAAAAATCTAGAGTAGAATTTGGAATTTCAAAAATACAACGTTAAAGAAAAGGAAAAGAAAGAGATAAAAAACGAACAAACAAAAACAAACAAGGTCGCAAAAATTATAAAGAAAATATAGGTACAAAATTGATAACTAATACCAAAAAGCAAAAGTTAAAAATCTAGAGTAGAGTTTGGAATTTCAAAAATACAATGTTAAAAAAAGAAGAAGAAAAAGAAAGAGAGATAGAAAAAAAAAAAAAAAAAACAAACAAACAAGAACAAACAACGTCGTATAAATTATAAAGAAAATACAGGTACAAAATTGATAACAAATACGAAAAAGCATAAATTAAAAATCTATAGTAGAGTTTTGAATTTCAGATATACAATGTTATTTAAAAGAAGAAGAGAAAGAAACAGAGAAAAAGAAAAAGAAAAAAGAAAAAAGGGTCACAGAAATTATAAAAAAAACTATAGGTACAAAATTGATAACAAATACCAAAAAGCTAAAATTAAAAATCTAGTGTAGAGTTTGGAATTTCAAAAATACAATGTTAAAGAAAAGAAGGGGGAAAAAAAAACAAGGTCAAAAAATTTATAAAATATATATATATTAACTTTGCTTTAAAAAAAATAGGGACTTCTTTTTTTTTGCAAAGTAATCGGTTATAAAAGTGAAAATTAGAGGAATAATAGAGGACTTAACATTTTTTTAATTAAAAAAATAAAAAGAAAGAAAGAAAGAATGACCGTATAAATAGTAAAAATATATCTAGGACTTTCTCAGGTTTTGTTGTGAGTATTGCGGGCTCAATTCATTTTTGGCTAGTTCCTTGGTCCGACTTATATTTCTCAAGATCTATAGGCCTCTTCCTATGTAGTTGGTACTAACCACAGGGTTTTAATCTATTGCCTGTAGCTTCCAAGGCGGTTCCCTCTGTTATAGCTTCTTCTGTTTGCTGGTCTCTTCAGTGTCTGGTTTCTGCCCTGACACAAAGGGGACGTTGGATGACACTTTTTTTTTTTTTTTTTTTAGGCTCACTTGTTCAGTCGCGCTGTGGGGAGGGAGGGAGGGGCGCTGCAAACAAATAACACTGGCGTGTGCTCGCAGTGCCTCAGCCACACTGGGTCTGCCCCCTGTTCACGGTGCGTGTAGCCTCCCTGCCCACGCTGCTCAGGCTCTAGGTTGCTCTGCTGGGAACCATCCGTGGCTGGCCCTGGGTTGCCTGCACTTCGCAGGTCCAAGCTGCTCAGGTTCAAGCACTCGGGTAGTTCTCAGAGGCGCAGACTCTCGGTTGGGCCTGCATTTTGTGCCCTTCCCAGATCCGAGCAGCTCAGGTGATGAGGTGTTTGGCGTGCGCGATTGCTGCAACTTATCGCCTCCCTGCCCCTCGGTTATCTAGGTGTGCACCGGCGCAATTTCTCAGGCAGATGTTGATTGTCTAGACCCCCAAGAAGTTTTAGTTAGCAAAGAAGCCTGCTTACAGTTTTATAGATAATATCTCTCTGGGGCTGCAATTGTCCCCTTCCGGCTCTGGCTGCCTATCACTGGAGGGGGATGGTCTGCCACCGGCTATCTCTGTTCAGTCCTTTGTTCCGTGCACAGGCCTGGCAGTGTCTTAGGTTAGGGCTGTCTTTTCGCGTGATAGATATCCCACAGTCTGGTTTGCTAGCCCAGATTATTTCACTCAGATAGCGCTCGGGGTATTCAGGCCAGATCCTTGCGATGCAGCCCGCGCAGTGCATCCCTGCCCAGCCCCTGCTTGCTAATGGTGGATGCAGGTGTCTGCGCTGCTTCTCCGCTGGGGGAGTTACCGTAGGGCTCGCAATATGCGGGTTTTAATTGTTTATTTATTTTTCCTCCCTGTTATGTTGCCCTCTGTGCTTCCAAGGCTCAGCACAGATTCGGCAGTGAGAAGGTTTCCTGGTGTTTGGAAACTTCTCTCTTTTTAAGACTCCCTTCCCAGAAAGGAACTCCGTCCCTCCCTCTTTTGTCTCTTTTTTTTGTGTCTTTTATATTTTTTCCTACCTCCTTTCGAAGACTTGGGTTGCTTTTCTGGGTGCCTGATGTCCTCTGCCGGCATTCAGAAGTTGTTTTGTGGAATTTACTCGGCGTTTAAATGTTCTTTTGATGAATTTGTGGGGGAGAAAGTGTTCTCCCCGTCCTACTCCTCCACCATCTTAGCTCCTCCCCCTTACGCCCTATTTTTAAAGATTTCTTTCCTTCTACTAACCCTGGGGTTCTTCATTTCTTCCTTTTCTAGTTGCTTCAGGTATAGAGTTGTGTTGTTTATTTGACTTTTCTCTTGTTTCTTGAGGTAAACCTGTATTGCTATGAACCTTCCCCTTAGCACTGCTTTTCCTGAGTCTCATAGGTTTTGGGTTGTTCTGTTTTAGTTTTCATTCCTTGTTATGCATATTTTGATTTCTTCTGTGATTTATTGGTTGTTCAGAAGCGTGTTCTTTAGCTTCCATATGTTTGTATTTTTAATTTTTTCCCTGTAATTGACATCTAATCTTACTGCATTGTGGTTAGAAAAGATGCTTGGAATGATTTCAATTTTTTGGAATTTACCAAGGCTAGATTTGTGGCCCAGGATGTGACCTGTCTTGGAGAACATTCCATGTGCGCTTGAGAAAAAGGTGAAATTCTTTGTTTTGGGGTGAAATGTCCTACAGATATCAATTAAGTCTAACTGGTCCATTATATCATTTAAGTTTATGTTTCCTTGCTAATTTTCTATTCAGTTGATCTATCCATAGGTTTGAGTGGGGTATTAAAGTCTCCCACTATTACTGTTTTACTGTTAAGTTCCCCTTTCATACTTGTTAGCATTTGCCTTACATATTGCAGTACTCCTATGTTGGGTGCATATATATTTATAATTGTTATATTTTCTTCTTGGATTGACTCTTTGATCATTATGTAGTGTTCTTCTTTGTCTCTTTTCATGGCCTTAATTTCAAAGTCTATTTTATCTGATATGAGTTTTGCTTCTCCTGCTTTCTTTTGGTCTCTATTGGCCTGAAATATCTTTTTATAGCCCTTCACTTTCAGTCTTTATGTGTCCCTTGTTTTGAGGTGGGTCTATTGTAGACAGCATATATAGAGGTCTTGTTTTTGTATCCATTCAGCCAATCGTTGTCTTGTGGTTGGGGCATTCAACCATTTACATTTAAAGTAATTTTTAATAAGTATGATCCCATTGCCATTTACTTTGTTGTTTGGGTTCAACTTTATAAACCTTTTCTGTGTTTCCTGTCTAGAGAAGATCCTTTAGCATTTGTTGAAGAGCTGGTTTGGCGGTGCTGAATTCTCTCAGTTTTTGCTTGTCTGTAAAGCTTTTGATTTCTCCTTCATATTTGAGTGAGATCCTTGCTGAGTACAGTAATCTGGGTTGTAGGTTTTTCTTTTTCATCACGTTAAGTATATCCTGCCATATTTCAATTTTTCTATTGAAAGATCAGCTGTTATCCTTATGGGAACCCCTTTGTGTGTTATTTGTTGTTTTTCCCTTTGCTGCTTTTAATATTTATTTTTTGTGTTTGATCTTCAGTAATTTGATTAAAATATGTCTTGTGGTGTTTTTCCTTGGGTTTATCCTGTTTGGGACTCTCTGGATTTCTTGGACTTGGGTGACTATTTCCTTCCCCATTTTAGGGAAGTTTTCAAGTATTATTTCCTCAAGTATTTTTCCATGGCCTTTATTTTTGTCTTCTTCTTCTGGGACTACTATGATTCTAATGCTGCAGCGTTTGACTTTGTCCCAGAGGTCCCTGAGGTTTTCCTCATTTCTTTTAATTCGTTTTTCCTCTCTGCTTCATTTATTTCTACCATTCTATCTTCTACCTCACTTATTGTATCTTCTGCCTCCGTTATTCTACTGTTGGTTCCCTCCAGAGTGTTTTTGATCTCATTTATTGCATTATTCATTATTGATTGACTCTTTTTTTTTTTTTTCAAATTTCTTCTAGGTCTTTGTTAAACATTTCTTGTATCTTCTCAATTCTTGTCTCCAGACAATTTATCTGTAACTCTATTTTGTTTTCAAGATTTTGAATCATTTTTGCTATCATTATTCTGAATTCTTTTTCAGATAGATTCCCTATTTCTTCCTCTTTTGTTTGGTTTGGTGGGCATTTATTTTGTTCCTTTACCTGGTGGATATTTCTCTGCCTTATCATATTGTTTAGATTGCTGTGTTTGGTGTGGCCTTTCTGTATGCTGGAAGTTCGTGGTTCCTCTTTATTGTAGAAGTTTATTCCTGTGGGTGGGGTTGGACTAGTGACTTGTCAAGGTTTCCTGATTCAGGAAGCTTTCATTGGTGTCCTGGTGGGTGGAGCTGGATCTCTTCCCTCTGAAGTGCAATGGAGTGTTCAGTAGTGAGTTTTCAGGTGTCTAAGTGTTTGGTGTAACTTTGGGCAGCCTTTATATTAATGCTCCTGGCTATGTTCCTGCATTGCTGGAGAATTAGCATGTCATGTCTTGTTCTGGAACTTGTTGGCTCTTGGATGGACCTTGGTTTCTGTGTAGGTATGGAGGCTTTTGGATGAGCTCTTGCTGATTAATGGTCCCTGGAGTCAGTTTTCTGGTGTTCTCAAGTTTTGGATTTAAGCCTCCTGTCTCTGGTTTTCAGTCTTATTCTTACAGTAGCCTCAAAACTTATCCATCCATACCTCACCGATGATAAAACATCTAGGTTATTGA
The DNA here is from genome assembly GCF_029378745.1 of Bos indicus. Classification (NCBI taxonomy): domain Eukaryota; kingdom Metazoa; phylum Chordata; class Mammalia; order Artiodactyla; family Bovidae; genus Bos; species Bos indicus. The sequence continues at coordinate 41,181,689 of NC_091789.1, forward strand.
GAAAAGATTCTCCACAGTGAAGGACACCCAGAGAGGTTCGCAGAGTTACATGGAGAAGAGAAGAGGGAGATAGAGGTGACCAGGAGGAGAAGAGGGGGAATGAAAAGGGGAGAGAGCAAGCTAGCCAGTAATCAGTTCCCTATGTGCTCTCCACAGCCTGGAACACCCAGAAAGGTTCACAGAGTTATGCAGAGAAGAGAAGAGCGAAGAATGAGATAGAGGTGATGAGGAGAGAAGAAGGGGAGTCAAAAGGAGAGATACATATTTGGCCAATAATCAGTTCCCTGAATGTTCTCCACAGCTCAGAATACACAAAGATATTCACAGAGTTGGGTAGAGAAGAGAAGGGGTAGGGAGGAGATAGAGGTGAACTGGGGGAGAAAAAGGATAGTCAAAAAGGGTAAGTCAAAAGGGGGAGAGGGCAATCAAGTCAGTAATCACACTCCTAAGTAAAAATGGGTTCTGCAGATTGTATTCTTAAAGGTACAAAAATTTTTTTTCTAATTTTATTTTATTTTTAAACTTTACGTAATTGTGTTAGTTTTGCCAAATATCAAAATGAATCCACCACAGGTATACATGTGTTCCCCATCCCGAACCCTCCTCCCTCCTCCCTCCCCATACCATCCCTCTGGGCCGTCCCAGTGCACCAGCCCCAAGCATCCAGCATCGTGCATCGAACCTGGACTGGCAACTCGTTTCCTACATGATATTTTACATGTTTCATTGCCATTCTCCCAAATCTTCCCACCCTCTCCCTCTCCCACAGAGTCCATAAGACCGTTCTATACATCAGTGTCTCCCTTGCTGTCTCGTACACCGGGTTATTGTTACCATCTTTCTAAATTCCATATATATGCGTTAGTATACTGTATTTATGTTTTTCCATCTGGCTTACTTCACTCTGTATAATAGGCTCCAGTTGCATCCACCTCATTAGAACTGATTCAAATGTATTCATTTTAATGGCTGAGTAATACTCCATTGTGTATATGTACCACAGCTTTCTTATCCATTCATCTACTGATGGACATCTAGGTTGCTTCCATGTCTTGGCTATTATAAACAGTGCTGCGATGAACATTGGGGTACACGTGTCTCTATCCCTTCTGGTTTCCTCAGTGTGTATGCCCAGCAGTGGGATTGCTGGATCATAAGGCAGTTCTATTTCCAGTTTTTTAAGGAATCTCCACACTGTTCTCCATAGTGGCTGTACTAGTTTGCATTCCCACCAACAGTGTAAGAGGGTTCCCTTTTCTCCACACCCTCTCCAGCATTTATTATTTGTAGACTTTTGGATTGCAGCCATTCTGACTGGTGTGAAATGGTATCTCATAGTGGCTTTGATTTGCATTTCTCTGATAATGAGTGATGTTGAGCATCTTTTCATGTGTTTGTTAGCCATCTGTATGTCTTCTTTGGAGAAATGTCTATTTAGTTCTTTGGCCCATTTTTTGATTGGGTCGTTTATTTTTCTGGAGTTGAGCTGTAGGAGTTGCTTGTATATTTTTGAGATTAGTTGTTTGTCGGTTGCTTCATTTGCTATTATTTTCTCCCATTCTGAAGGCTGTCTTTTCATCTTGCTAATAGTTTCCTTTGATGTGCAGAAGCTTTTAAGGTTAATTAGGTCCCATTTGTTTATTTTTGCTTTTATTTCCAATATTCTGGGAGGTGGGTCATAGAGGATCCTGCTGTGATGTATGTCGGAGAGTGTTTTGCCTATGTTCTCCTCTAGGAGTTTTATAGTTTCTGGTCTTACGTTTAGATCTTTCATCCATTTTGAGTTTATTTTTGTGTATGGTGTTAGAAAGTGGTCCAGTTTCACTCTTTTACAAGTGGTTGACCAGTTTTCCCAGCACCACTTGTTAAAGAGATTGTCTTTAATCCACTGTATATTCTTGCCTCCTTTGTCAAAGATCAGGTGTCCATATGTGCGTGGATTTATCTCTGGGCTTTCTATTTTGTTCCATTGATCAATATTTCTGCCTTTGTGCCAGTACCATACTGTCTTGATAACTGTGGCTTTGTAGTAGAGCCTGAAGTCAGGTAGGTTGATTCCTCCAGTTCCATTCTTCTTTCTCAAGATAGCTTTGGCTATTCGAGGTTTTTTTGTATTTCCATACAAATTGTGAAATTATTTGTTGTAGCTCTGTGAAGAATACTGTTGGTAGCTTGATAAGGATTGCATTGAATCTATAAATTGCTTTGGGTAGTATACTCATTTTCACTATATTGATTCTTCCAATCCATGAACATGGTATATTTCTCCATCTATTAGTGTCCTCTGATTACTTTCACCAGTGTTTTATAGTTTTCTATATATAGGTCTTTAGTTTCTTTAGGTAGATATATTCCTAAATATTTTATTCTTTCTGTTGCAATGGTGAATGGAATTGTTTCCTTAATTTCTCTTTCTGTTTTCTCATTATTAGTGTATAGGTATGCAAGGGATTTCTGTGTGTTTATTTTATATCCTGCAACTTTACTATAGTCATTGATTATTTCTAGTAATTTTCTGGTGGAATCTTTAGGGTTTTCTATGTAGAGGATCATGTCATCTGCAAATAGTGAGAGTTTTACTTCTTCTTTTCCAATTTGGATTCCTTTTATTTCTTTTTCTGCTCTGATTGCTGTGGCCCAAACTTCCAAAACTATGTTGAATAGTAATGGTGAAAGTGGGCACCCTTGTCTTGTTCCTGACTTTAGAGGAAATGCTTTCAATTTTTCACCATTGAGGATAATGTTTGCTGTGGGTTTGTCATATATAGCTTTTATTATGTTGAGGTATGTTCCTTCTATTCCTGCTTTCTGGAGAGTTCTTATCATAAATGGATGTTGAATTTTGTCAAAGGCTTTCTCTGCATCTATTGAGATAATCATATGGTTTTTATTTTTCAATTTGTTAATGTGGTGTATTACATTGATTGATTTGCGGATATTGAAGAATCCTTGCATCCCTTGGATAAAGCCCACTTGGTCGTGCTGTATGATCTTTTTAATGTGTTGTTGGATTCTGATTGCTAGAATTTTGTTAAGGATTTTTGGATCTATGTTCATCAGTGATATTGGCCTGTAGTTTTCTTTTTTTGTGGCATCTTTGTCAGGTTTTGGTATCAGGGTGATGGTGGCCTCATAGAATGAGTTTGGAAGTTTACCTTCCTCTGCAATTTTCTGGAAGAGTTTGAGCAGGATAGGTGTTAGCTCTTCTCTAAATTTTTGGTAGAATTCAGCTGTGAAGCCGTCTGGACCTGGGCTTTTGTTTGCTGGAAGATTTTTGATTACAGTTTCAATTTCCATGCTTGTGATGGGTCTGTTAAGATTTTCTATTTCTTCCTGGTCCAGTTTTGGAAAGTTGTACTTTTCTAAGAATTTGTCCATTTCTTCCACGTTGTCCATTTTATTGGCATATAATTGTTGATAGTAGTCTCTTATGATCCTTTGTATTTCTGTGTTTTCTGTTGTGATCTCTCCATTTTCGTTTCTAATTTTGTTGATTTGATTTTTCTCCCTTTGTTTCTTGATGAGTCTGGCTAATGGTTTGTCAATTTTATTTATCCTTTCAAAGAACCAGCTTTTGGTTTTGTTGATTATTGCTATGGTCTCTTTTGTTTCTTTTGCGTTTATTTCTGCTCTAATTTTTAAGATTTCTTTCCTTCTACTAACCCTGGGGTTCTTCATTTCTTCCTTTTCTAGTTGCTTTAGGTGTAGAGTTAGGTTATTTATTTGACCTTTTTCTTGTTTATTGAGGTGTGCCTGTATTGCTATGAACTTTCCCCTTAGGACTGCTTTTACCGTGTCCCACAGGTTTTGGGTTGTTGTGTTTTCATTTTCATTCGTATCTATGCAAATTTTGATTTCTTTTTTGATTTCTTCTGTGATTTGTTGGTTATTCAGCAGTGTGTTGTTCAGCCTCCATATGTTTGCATTTTTAATAGTTTTTCTCCTGTAATTGAGATCAAATCTTACTGCATTGTGGTCAGAAAAAATGCTTGGAATGATTTCTATTTTTTTGAATTTACCAAGGCTAGCTTTATGGCCCAGGATGTGATCTATCCTGGAGAAGGTTCCATGTGCGCTTGAGAAAAAGGTGAAATTCATTGTTTTGGGATGAAATGTGCTATAGATATCATTTAGGTCTAACTGGTCTATTGTATCGTTTAAAGTTTGTGTTTCCTTGTTAATTTTCTGTTTAGTTGATCTATCCATAGGTGTAAGTGGGGTATTAAAGTCTCCCACTATTATTGTGTTATTGTTAATTTCTCCTTTCATACTTGTTAGCATTTGTCTTACGTACTGTGGTGCTCCCATGTTGGGTGCATATATATTTATAATTGTTATATCTTCTTCTTGGATTGATCCTTTGATCATTATGTAGTGACCTTCTTTGTCTCTTTTCACAGCCTTTGTTTTAAAGTCCATTTTATCTGATATGAGTATTGCTACTCCTGCTTTCTTTTGGTCCCTATTTGCATGGAATATCTTTTTCCAGCCCTTCACTTTCAGTCTGTATGTGTCCCCTGTTTTGAGATGGGTCTCTTGTAGACAACATATGTAGGGGTCTTGTTTTTGTATCCATTCATCCTGTCTTTGTCTTTTGTTTGGGGCATTCAACCCATTTACGTTTAAGGTAATTACTGATAAGTATGATCCCGTTGCCATTTACTTTATTGTTTTGGGTTCGAGTTTATACACAGTTTTTGCATTTCCTGTCTAGAGAATATCCTTTAGTACTTGTTGGAGAGCTGGTTTGGTGGTGCAGAATTCTCTCAGCTTTTGCTAGTCTGAAAAGCTTTTGATTTCTCCTTCATACTTGAATGAGATCCTTGCTGGGTACAATAATCTGGGCTGTAGGTTGTTTTCTTTCATCATTTTAAGTATGTCTTGCCATTCCCTCCTGGCTTGAAGAGTTTCTATTGAAAGATCAGCTGTTATCCTTATGGGAATTCCCTTGTGTGTTATTTTTTGTTTTTCCCTTGCTGCTTTTAATATTTGTTCTTTGTGTTTGATCTTTGTTAATTTGATTAATATGTGTCTTGGGGTGTTTCGCCTTGGGTTTATCCTGTTTGGGACTCTCTGGGTTTCTTGTACTTGGGTGATTATTTCCTTCCCCATTTTAGGGAAGTTTTCCAGTATTATCTCCTCAAGTATTTTCTCATGGTCTTTCTTTTTGTCTTCTTCTTCTGGAACCCCTATGATTCGAACGTTGTAGCATTCAATATTGTCCTGGAGGTCTCTGAGATTGTCCTCATTTCTTTTAATTCGTTTTTCTTTTATCCTCTCTGATTCATTTATTTCTACCATTCTATCTTCTAATTCACTAATCCTGTCTTCTGCCTCTGTTATTCTACTATTTGTTGCCTCCAGAGTGTTTTTAATTTCACTTATTGCATTATTCATTATATATTGACTCTTTTTTATTTCTTCTAGGTCCTTGTTAAACCTTTCTTGCATCTTCTCAATCCTTGTCTCCAGGCTATTTATCTGTGATTCCATTTTAGTTTCAAGATTTTGGATCAATTTCACTATCATTATTCGGAATTCTTTATCAGGTAGATTCCCTATCTCTTCCTCTTTTGTTTGGTTTGGTGGGCATTTATCCTGTTCCTTTATCTTCTGAGTATTCCTCTGTCTCTTCATCTTGTTTAAATTGCTGAGTTTGGGGTGTCCTTTCTGTATTCTGGCAGTTTGTGGAGTTCTCTTTATTGTGGCGTTTCCTCACTGTGTGTCGGTTTTTACAGATGGCTTGTCAAGGATTCCTGGTTAGGAAAGCTTGTGTCGGGGTTCTGGTGGGTGGAGCTGTATTTCTTCTCTCTCCTTTCGAAGAGTTGGGTTGCTTTTCTGGGTGCCTGATGTCCTCTGCCGGCATTCAGAAGTTGTTTTGTGGAATTTACTTGACGTTTAAATGCTCTTTTGATGAATTTGTGGGGGAGAAATTGTTCTCCCAGTCCTACTCCTCCGCCATCTTGGCTCCTCTCCCTTAAAGGTACAAAATTGATAACAAATACCAAAAAGCAAAGATTAAAAATCTAGAGGTTAGACTCTTAAAAATACAATATTAAAAAAACCCACAATATTGTAAAGTAAAAAAATAAAATAAAAGAATAATAAAAAATTATAAAAATATATATGAAATTTGCTTTAGATTAGGGTCATTTTTTGGTAAGGTAATTGTAGGTTATAAAAATGAAAATTAAAGTAGTAATAAAAGACAAAATTTAAAAACAAAAGTGATAATAATAAAATACATCTAAGAATTTCTCTGGAGCTATTGCAGGCAGTGTGGGGTCAGTTCAGTTTCAGATAGTTCCTTGTTCCAGCTTATACTTCTTCTCGAGCTCTATACACCCCTTCAAATGTAGTCGGTGCTACCTACCAGGTTTTAATCTTTTGCACCTGTCACTTCATTAGTGGTTCCCTCTGTTTATTTTGGCTTCTTCTGTTTGCAAGTCTCTTCAGTGTCTAATTTCCTCCTGACACAAGGGGGCGGAGGTGGTCACTTACTTAGTTTCACTTGTTCAGTTGTGCTGTGGGGAGGGAGGAACACTGCAAACAAATATCACTGGCGTGTGTGGGGAGTGCTTGCAGCGTCTGGGCCACACTGGGTTTGCTACCATTCACAGTGCATGTGCTTTCCTGGTCTACACTGCTCAGGCTCCAGGTTGCTCTGCAGGGGAACTGTCTAAAGCAGGTCCTGGGTTGCATGCACTTCCAAGGTCTAAGCCATTTAGGTTCAGTTTCTCGGGTACTCCACAAAGGCACAGACTTGGTTGGGCCTGCATTTTGTGCCCTTCCCATGTCCAAGAAGCTCAGTTGACCAAGTGCTTGGCAAGCGCACTCTCTCCAGGAGGGGCAGTGCATCTTATCACCTCCCCCATCCCAGCCACTCGGTTTCCTGGGTGTGCAGCCAGAGAGCTGTCTCAGGTGTGCTGTGTGTCTCCTCTGGGGAGCTGATATCTAGCTGAGACCCTCCTGGTGGATATCAACCATCCAGGATCTCAGGAAGACTTGGTTAGCAACTGGGGTTCGGCTCACAGTTTGGTGGAGGATGCCATGTCTGGGGCTGAGCTTGCCCCTCTGCCTCCAGCTCTGGCTATCTCCCGCCTGCCTCTCTGCCTCTAACAGGGGATAGACTGGTTCACAGCCGGCTAGCTCTCTTCTGGTGTTTGCTCAGTCCTTTGTTCTGTGAGCAGTCCTGGTTGTGCCTTAGAGCTTTTCCAGGAAAGTTCTCTCTCTCTCTCTCTCTCTCTCTCTCTCTTTTTTTTTCCTCTGGCTATCCTAGAGTTTGGTTTTCTATTTCACATTACCTCCCTCAGATTGTCCTCAGGGCATTCAGGCCAAGTACTTACCCTAAGCAATGAGGCCCACACCTCCCTGTTTAGCCCCCAATTGCTGGTGGTGGGCGTGGGTGTCTTGGCTACTTCTCCACTGGGAGTTGCAGATAGGTGCATAATCTGTGGGTTTTATTTATTTATTTTTTCCTCCCTTGTTATGTTGCCCTCTGAGATTCCAAAACTCCCCACAGACCCACCAATGAGAGGATTTCCTGGTGTTTAGAGAATGCTCCTCTTTCACAACTCCCTCCCTGGAACGGGTCTCCATCCCTAACTCTTTTATCTCTCTTTTTATCTTTTATATTTTGTCCTACCTCCTTTCGAGGACAATGGGCTGCCTTTCTGGGTGCCTGGTGTCCTCTGCCAGTGTTCAGAAGTTGTTTTGTGGAATTTGTTCAGAGTTCAAATTATCTTTCCATGAATTTGTGAGGGAGAAAGTGGTCTCCCATCCTATTCCTCCACCATCTTAGGACTGCCCCTCATAATTGATTTTTATATATTTTATTTTGCAGTCATGCTGAAGTTGTTTATTAGCTCCAATAGTATGTGTTTAGCTAGATATAGCATGTGTGTATATCCTTTGAGATTTTCCTTATTAAGCATTGTGTCATCTGCAAACAGTTTTACTTCTTCCTTTCTCCAAACTGGATGCCTTTATATACTTAACTTGCCAAATTGCCAGGCTAGAACTTATAATACAATGTTGAAAAAACGTGAAGAAAGCAAAAATACTTGTCTTATTCCTAATCTTAGTCCATGGGGTCACAAAAGTCAGACACGACTGAGCAACTACAACAATCCCCAATCTTTGAGGCAAAACTATCAGTCTTTCACTATTGCATATTAAATAGTGTGTATTTCATTCTGAGATGCTCTTTATCAGATTGAGGGACTTCTTTTTTATTCAGAATATTCTAAGATTTTTACCATTATAGAATGCAAAGTACTGCCAAAGTTTTTCTTTATGTATTGAAATAATCATGTAGTAATTTTCCTTTATTCTATTAATATGGTAAATTAAATTATTACAACTTTATTTGGAAACAATTGACATACATGTGATTTTGGGTGCACAATGTGAGGAATATATATACATACATACATACATACACACACACATATATATAGAGGAACAAATACCACAATAAAGTTAGCTAATGCAACCATTACCTCACATAGTTACCAATATTTTTTTGTGTGGTAAGAAAACAGTGTTTACTATCTCAGCAACTTCCAAGTGTAAAATACATGGTTTTCAACTATAGTTAGGTCCCCAGGACTCATTTTTCTTAGAATAGAAACTGTGTGCCCTTTGATCAAGATCTTTTCATTTTCCCCATACTCAACCCCAGACAATCACCAGCCTACTCTGTTTCTATGAATTTTGCTTTTCCTTAATTTTCCACGTGTAAGGGAAAGTGTGCAGTACTTGTCTTTCTCTGTTTTACTTATTTCACTTAACATAATGTCCTCAAGTTTACCCATGTTATTGTAAAGTGCGGGATTTCCTTTTTTTGATGGCTGAATAACATAACACACCTATATTATGTATAATTTAGATTACATATAAAATGTTTTGTTTATTGATTCATATGTAGATACACACTAAGGATGTTTCAGTGTTTTAGCTATTGTGAATAATGCTGCCAGTGAACACAATAGTGCAGATATCTTCAAGATAATGATTTCTAAAATTTTGTATATATACTCAGAAGTCCAAAAGTGGAATTCCTGGATCATATGGTACTTCTGTAATTTAATATTTTGAGGACTCTCCATACTGTTTTCTATAGTGGCAGTAGAAATTTACATTTATATCAACACTTCTCTCCTTATCCTAGTCAGCACTGGTTATCTTTTGTCTTTTTCATAATATATATTATAACAGCTATGAGATGATATCTTGTGATTTTGATTCATATTTTTCTGAAGATTGGTAATGTTGAACAACTTTCATGTCCCTGTTGGCAATTTGGATGCCCTCTCTGGAAAATGTTTATTTAGATCCTTTGCCCAATTTTTAATCAGAATATCTGTGGGTCTGTTGTTGAATTCTATGAGTTCTTTATATATTTTGGCTATCAGATATATGATATTCAAATATTTTCTTCCTTTCCATAGTTTTCATTTTTATTTTGTTGATTATTTCCTTTGCTGCTCAGAAGCGCCTTAGTTTGATGCTGTCTTACTTGTGTATTTTCCTTTTGTTGCTTGTGATTTTGGTGTCAAATACAAAGTCATTCTCAGGACTAATGTCATGAGCCTTTCCCCTATGTTTTGCCAGAGTTCCCAGCATACAGGCTTGCTTAGGGGATTTTACACTTGTTTTCTTGTGAACAAATTTCCTTAAAATCTCTGTTGCTGTATAAATTCTGCTCTCTAGAAAATCATGTATAATAACTAGTACTGAGAATGATGTTAGTATAATAAAATTTTATGGATGAGTTTTATGAGTTTCTTCATGGATTTCTGGAATTGGTTCTCTAATCTGATGATATTTATTCTTTTTTTAAGAATATTTCTAAATTTGTGTATTTTCAATAAGAATTCCATACCTCACAATCTGTATTCCTCAGACAAAATTCACTATTGTTATATTTTCTCTGGGATTTATTAATGAATACTTTGCAATATGAGTCATTAATTTTATTTTTAGTTATTATTATTATTTCATTGGAGGATAACTGCTTATAATTTTTTTTCCACCAAACAACAACACAAATTAGTCTTTAGTGTATATATATTCCCTCCCTCAGCAGCCTCCCTCTCACTGCCCCCATCCACCCCTCTAGCTTACCACAGAGCTCCAGGCTGAACTCCTTATGTTGTATAGCAGATTCCCACTGCTATTTTTTTTTACACAAAATAGTGTATATATCTAAATGATACTTTCTCAGTTCATCCCACTCTCTCCTTCCCCTGCTATATCCATGAGTTCATTCTCTATATCTCCATCTATTCCTGTCTTGCAAAAGTACCATTTTTTCTAGATTGCACATATCTGCACTAATATACAATACTTCTTTGTCTCTTTCTGACTTAATTTCACTTTATATAATATGCTCTAGGTTCATCCACCTCACTAGAACTGACTCAAAGTTTTTCTTATGTATGGCTGAGTGATGTTCTTGTTGTTCAGTTGCTAAGTCATGTTCAACTCTTTGTGACATAATGAACTGCAACATGCCAGGCTTCCCTGTCCTTCAGTATCTCCCAGAGTTTGTTCAAATTCATATCTATTGAGTGATGATGGCATCCAGCCATCTCATCCTCTGCCTCTCCCTTCTCTGCCTGTGCTCAATCTTTCCCAACATCAGGGTCTTTTCCAATGAGTCACCTCTTTGCATCAGGTGGCCAAAGTATTGGAGCTTCAGCATTAGTATCTGTCCTTCTGATGAATGTTCAGCATAGATTTCCTATAGACCTGACTGGTTTGATCTCCTTACAGTTCAAGGGACTCTCAAGAGTCTTCCTCAACACCCACAATTCGAAAGCATCAATGCTTTGGAGCTCGGCCTTCTTTATGTTCCAACTCACATATCGTACATGATTAATGGAAAAACCATAGATAGATAAAGTAAATATATTAATTAACTGTTTGGATTTATTAAATTAATTATTTTTATTATTAAAATGTACTGATTATCAATTAATTAAAAAGTATTGTGTGTGTTAGTCACTCAGTAGTGTCTGATTCTGCTACCCCATGGACTGTAGCCCACCAGACTCCTCTGTCCATGAGATTCACTAGGCAAGAATACTGGAGTGGGTTGCTGTTTCTTTCTCTAGGGCATCTTTCCAACCCAGGGATCGAAACTGGGTTTCCTTCATTGCAGACAGATTCTTTATTGTCTGAGCCACCAAATGCACAAAAGCCATGCTTTTCTAAAATTTTTGAGTAACAAAAATAATAACAAATGCATTCCATTAAATAGTGTCCTTGAACACTAAACCAGTGTGTAGTAGTCTGTAAATTTGCACGTTAGGATTAGCGAAGGGGAAGAGGGTGAGGACAGATTTTGAAGGGATATATCTGTTTAATGGGAATAAGTTATATAAATGGAATTTAATGTTTGTAGTTGCATTAAATGAGTTTTATTCAAATAAAAATATGAGAGATTTCAGAAATTGTGGAGTGAGAAATTTGAAAATCAGCTCCTCAGCAAAATCAATGAATGGACTGAAAGTAATACATATCAATATATTATTTTAGAGTTCTGAAAATTTGCCATAAGTTGCAAAAATCTAGGCATTTTATTCCATTATACTATATTAGTCATTAATATAATGTTTTCTCCCAGTAAAGCTGAGGCAGCATGTAGATGATCCTTCCATCCTGGGGTTTGCAATTTAAATTCATTCCCTGTGGAGGGAAATTCCAAAATATCAATATCAGGATAAAAGATGAGAGACTATGTATTTCTCATTCTCAAAATCAAGGAGACCTTCCCAACTAGAAAGCTCCTTGGAGGTAAAAAAGGGAGTGATGCTAAGCTACTTATAGGCCTCTTCACTGAAATCCATGATGACTGAGAGTTGCATGCACATACATGGGAAAATCCTGAAATATAGCAAATATGGACTCAGATCCAGGCAAAGCAGAAAGATTGGCCAAAGGAAACCCGGAAGAAATGCCCCATAAAAGTGATTCAAACTACCATGAGGGCATGACTCCCTTAGTTCACCCATGAGTCAACCCACATGTACTATACAATTCTTCCTCCTAATAAATGCTTTACTTGTTTCACTACTTTCCTTCTTTTTGGGGATTCTTTTCTTCAAAGCTGGGGGCCCAAGGCCTTGTCACAGACCACTGACTTAGTAATTAGGATTCAGCACTATCACTGCTGTGACCTGAACCTCAGTCTCTGGCCAGGAACTGAAACCCTGTTTCAAGCATCTGCAGACTGAAGTTGCTTGAAATCAGAACCATCAATGATGAGATAATGGATCTTTCAAACTTGCTTCTTATAACTTCATTTTTATACTTTAATCACTACTTTCTAAATTACAGTATATTTGCTGACAAAGCAATAAAATAAATTTGGTTTTAGTTTTTTTCAAGTTATCACAAAATTTAACTGCTCTTGTAAGGCGTTGAAAATAATGTGCTTCGTGGTTCTACTTTATTCACATAATTATATAGAGGTCATTCCACTCTAAAAGTTATATATGTTGCCTTGTAGCAAATCGCCAATCATGAGGGGCAAGATTTCAGATTTTGAGTGCCTTTGAAATAAAACTTTATATTTGGTTGTTTGAAATATTTTTATGTATGATCCTTATTCTTTTTTCCTGTGATATGATAGTATTTTATGATGCTTGTCTTTCTGTTGAAAACTATAGTCACATATATCTTCAAGTTATTAAATGCCTCAGTAGTAAGCTTAGTTTTTGTCTTTATTTGTATCTGAATTCTGCATGATTTTCCCCTGATTGGTTTTAGTTTATACAAGGCCATAGAGTAAGAACATGATCAAAAATGTACATGCATTGCATTATATTTTAAAATTACCTCTGGTAGTCTAATCAGAGACTTCTACTTCTGATTAACGTGGAGCAACAGAGACAGGATATATTTTGTAACTTAGACAGAAATGCAGATACAATACACAGAAGATGATTTACATTAAATTTTATTGCAGTCATTAAAAGACAGTGATTCCAGAGAGTTGGGAGAAAAATGACATAAACCCTGTAATCACCTAGTATCCCACTTTAAGAAAATTTCTAAGCTATGGCTCAGGGGTAGGGAACCAGTGAGAATCCTGTGGAATCAGAGTAAGAAGAAGAGAGGGAATGAGATAGTTCCATTCAGTTCAGTCTCTCAGTTGTGTCTGACTCTTTGCAACCCCATGGAATACAGCATACCAGGCTTGCCTGTCTATCACCAACTCCTGGAACTGGCTCAAACTCATGTCCATTGAGTCAGTGATGCCATCCAACCATCTCCTTCTCTGTCATCCCCTTCTCCTCTTGCCCTCAATCTTTTTCAGCATCAGGGTCTTTTCAAATGAGTCAGTTCTTCACATCAGGTGGCCAAAGTATTGAAACTTCAGCTTCAACATCAGCCCTTCCAATGAATATTCAGGACTGATTTCCTTTAGGATTTACTGGTTTGATCTCCTTGCAGTCTAAGGGATTCTCAAAACTTTTATCCAACACCACAGTTAAAAAGCATCAATTCTGCAGTGCTTAGCTTTCTTTATGGTACAGCTCTCATATATACATAACTACAGGAAAAACTATACTTTGACGATATGGACCTTCATCAGTAAAGTAATGTCTCTGCTTTTTAATATGCTGTCTAGGTTAGAAATAGCTTTTATTCCAAGGAGTAAGTGTCTTTTAATTCCATGGCTGCAGTCACCATCTGTATTGATTTTGGAGCCCAAGAAAATAAAATCTCTCACTGTTTTCATTGGTTTCCCTTCAATTTGCCATGAAGTGATGGGACAGGATGTCATGATCTTAGTTTTATGAATGTTGAGTTTTAAGCCAGCTTTTTCACTCTTCTCTTTCACTTTAATCAAGAGGCTCTTCAGTTCCTCTTGGCTTTCTGTTATAAGGGTGGTGTCATCTGCATATCTGAGGTTATTGATATTTCTCCTGGCAAGCTTGATTCCAGTTTGTGCTTCATCCAGCCTGGCATTTCTCATGATGTACTCTGCATATAAGTTAAATAAGCAGGGTGAAAATACACAGCTTTGTCATACTCCTTTCCTAATTTGGAACCAGTCCATTGTTCCACGTCCAGTTCTAAATGTTGCTTCTTGACTTGCATACAGTTTTCTCAGGAGGCAGGTAAGGTGGTCTGGTATTCCCATCTCTTGAAGAATTTTCAACAATTTGTGATCCACACAAAGTCTTTGCATATTAAATATGCCAAAGAAGTATACGCTTTGTTTTGCTTTTCTGGAATGCTCTTGCTTTTTCTATGATCCTACAGATGTTGACAATTTGATTTCTGGTTCCTCTGCCTTTCCTAAATCCAGCTTGAACATCTGGAATTTTTCAGTTCACATACTGTTGCAGCCTAACTTGGAGAATTTTGAGTATTACTTTGCTAATTTGTGAGATGACCACAATTGTGTGGTAGTTTGAACATTCTTTGGCATTGTTTTTCTTTTGAATTGGAATGAAATCTGACCTCTTCCAGAGAACTCATCAAGAAAATGAGAGATTCCAGTGGGAATATTTCATGCAAAAATGGGCACAATAAAGGACAGAAATGATATGGACCTAGCAGAAGCATAAGATGTTATGCAAACGTGGCAAGAATACACAGAAGAACTGTAGAAAAAAAGATCTTCATGACCCAGATAACCATGATGGTGTAATCACTCTCCTAGGGCCAGACATCCTGGAGTTTAAAGTCAAATTGGCCTCACGAAGCATCACTATGAACAAAGCTATTGGAGGTGATGGATTTTCAGCTGAACTTTTTCAAACCCTAAAAGATGATGATGTGAAAGTGCTTCACTCAATATGTCAGCAAATTTGGAAAACTCAGCAGTGGCTACAGGATTGGAAAATGTCCGTTTTCATTCCACTCCCATGATAGTAGAGAGAACAAGAGATCTAGATTTTGCAGAATAGTGTAGCAGAGTTATCTACAGAGAGAATTCTGGAAATTTACAGATGATCCCATTTAAAATATTTAGTGCTGAGTGCTGTATGAGACAACTGATCAGCATCAGATAAGGAACTACTGTCTTGTGTTCACAAGGTATAAGACCTGTTTCTGTTCCCACCAGCCACAGAGAAAAAGTGCTTAAGTTACATCTAGACTAGTGTTTGACCATACATTTGGAAGTCATTGCTTAACTGAGCTGGCACATACAATTTGGCCATCACTGTCCATCCCTTGTCAACTTGGCACCCATACATATCACGTTAAACTCTGTTTAATCTCCAAGTATAGTAACAATGTCACACTCCCTGCTAACGTGATATAATTGTCCTTTGTACAACTAAAATTCACTAACTTTTTTTTTTTATAATTCAAAGTCCTTGGGTCATATTCACTCATCTTGATATTTTCTAACCTATGTATTATGATGAAAAGTGAATAATACTTAACTATCATTATGGAAATTAATGCACCTTATATTAATATATCTTATATAAGAGAAGGAAAGATATTACATGCACAAACACATGCATACATATAATGAACATAAGGAAGAAATGCTGGGGAAAATTACAGTCCTTATTTTTGTAACTGGTCATTGCTGTTATTTTAAACTATTATACTTTCTTTCATGACTCATTCAGTATTCCCTTTGCCTCCAACAACAGCATGACCAATCTATGTTTCACTATTGTGGAAGGGGATGTGGTGAGCCTTTCTCAATTACTCTACCGTGACAGTCACTGAAGAAACATACTGGGCCTTAGTCCAAGTGATCCATGATTCAGCCCTGCCTGCCTTTCCTGACTTATATCCACAGATGAGTTACACTATCCACTTGATTATTAAAATACTGCTCTATTGAAATCACCTTTGGTGAATGTTCCTATGGGACACAAATATTTTAATAATTTTGTTGCCCATTCAGATACAATTTTGGACATACTTCTCTTTTCCAGACATTGCCATTTTTCAATTCATATTCCTTGCAGTTCACTGACCATTAAGCCTATTCACTGGCCAAAGCCCATTAGCTGATACAAAATTATGTCTGGCCATATTTCCTTCCAAGCTAAATAAACAACTAGGTGCACTGCCTGAAGTTCTGCTCCTGAGAGGATTCCCCTTCATCATTATTCTTCAAGAACATCCCAGAAAGGGACTGTATTGTAGCAGCTGTCCACTTTTGGATGATATGTACACATCACACAGAATCATTTAAACTAGGCCCAAGATTTCCCCCTCTCAGTCAATTGATCATAGGAGCTCCCAGTGAGCGCATAGACATGTCATGAGAGAGACAGAGAAGGCACTGTAGCAAAAACTGAAACTATGAGTATTTGGGCTATATCAGGTAACAGTCTTCAGGGCCTGTGAATACCACTTTTCTTTAATGATGAGATGTTTCTGTGAAAACCTAAATTTAAAGCTTAGCAAGTCAAACAAAATGCAGTCCATGATAATAACTGAGGTTGTGTAGTAATTTATTGGCCCATAGTTCAGTAGTCAGTCTTTACTAAGACCAATTAGCAGGTCAAAAGCTGTTTCTCAATTTGTGACATGACCATTCAATTGGGAAGAATAGGCTTTTCAACAAATGATGCTTGAAAAAAAATGGATATCCATATGCAAAATAATGAAATCAGACCCTTACCTTTCACCATACACAAAAACTAGTTAAAAATATATCAGAGACTTAAATGTGATAAAACTATAAAAATCTTACCAGAAGCATAGAGGTGATTCTTTATGACCTGGATTTTGCAATAGATTCTTAGAACTAAAAGCAGAAAAAAAAAAAAAAAAAGGAAAAAACTAGATTAACTGGGTTTCATTAAAATTAAAAACTTCTATGCTTCAAAGGACATCATCAGTAAAGTGAAAATAAAGCCTATAAAATGAGAAAAAATATTTTCAGATTATATATCTAATGAGGTATTTGCATCTAGAATATATGAAGTAACTTTTTACAACTAAATAGCAAAAGGACAACCAAATTTAAATGGACATGGAATGTGAATAGATATTTCTCCTAAGATCTGGAAACGACTAATAAAGTTTTAGTCATCAGGTAATTGGAAATAAAAACCATAATAAGTTAAAAACCTTAACAGACACACCTCACTAAAGAAGATATACTGATGTTATTTAGCATATGAAAAGATGCTCTGCATCATATGTCATAAACGAAATGAAAACTAAGACAATGAGATACCTTTACACACTTATTTAGAACACTTATAACACCAAATTCTGGTAAGGATGTGAAACAACAGAAGTCTCATTTATTGCTGGTGGAAAAGAAAAATAGTACAGACACTTTGGAATACAGTTTGGAAGTTTCTCACAAAATTAAATGTACTTTTTCAAAACTAAATATATTCTTGCCATGCAATCTAGAAATTGATTTCCTTAGTATGTACCCAAAGTAGGTGAAAATCTGTCCACACAAAAATCTGCACACAGGTATTTATACCAGCTGTATTCATAATTGCCAAAACTTGGAAGCAACCAAGATGTCCTCTGTATGAATGGATAAACTGCGATATATCCAGAAAATGGAATATTATTCAGTGACAAAAAGAAATAGTCTATCAATTCACAAAAAGACTTGGAAGAACTTTAAATCTGTGTTGCCAAGTGACAGAAGCTGATCTGCAAAGACTATATACTATATAATTCCAACTACATGATATTCTGGAGAAGGCAAAGCTATGGAAACAATAAACAGTGGTGGCAAGGGATTGGAAAGGGGAGATAAATAAGTTGAGTCTGGAGGACTTTTAGGCCACTGAAAATACTCTGTATGATAATGTCATTATACATTTGTCAAAGCCCATTTAATGTACAATACCAATAGTGAATTATAATGTAGTATGGACTTTTCATGATTATGATATGTCAATAGAGGCTTACAAATTGTAATAAATGTGCAGTACTCTGGTGACGTAAGTTGATAATCAAGGAAGCTATGCATGTGTAGGGATAGTAGCTATATGGAAAATCTCTGAACCTTCCCCTCAATTTTGCTGTGAACCTAAAACTGCTCTAAAAATGTAATCTTATTTAAAAAAAAAATACACACAAAATACTACATCATTCTCACTAACATATCTGTAAGTAGAAAGTCAAGTCCTATTGACAAGAATGAAGAGAAATCAGGCTGTCATATACTGCTTTATTGTTGTTCAGTTGCTAAGTCATATCTGACTCTTTGCAACACCATGGACTGCAGCATGCCAGGCTTCCCTGTCATTCATTATCTTCCAGAGTTTGCTCAAATTCATGTCCATTGAGTCAGTGATGTTATCTGACCATTCTAACCATCTCATCCTCTGTCACCCTCTTCTCCTTTTGCCTTCAATCCTTCCCAGAATCAGGGTCTTTTCCAATGAGTCAGCTCTTCACATCAGGTAGCCAAATATTGGAGCTTCAGCTTCAGCATCAGCCCTTGCAATGAATAGTCAGGGTTGATTTCATTTGGGATTGACTGGTTTGATTTCCTTGCAGTCCAAGGGAGTTCCAAGAGTCTTCTCCAGTATCACAATTTGAAACCATCAATTCTTCAGTGCTCAGCTTTCTTTGTGGTCCAAATCTCAACTGTACATGACTACTGGAAAAACCATATACTGCTAGTCAAAGTGTTAAAAAAGGCAGTCGCTTTAGAAAATTGTCTGGAAATCCTCAAATGGTTATTCATAGTGTTCACATATGGCTCAGCAACTTTACATATCCAAGATAAACGAAAATGTATATTCACACAAAAAAAATTGTATGCAAATATTCATAGCAGCATTATTCTTAGCCCAAAAGGTGGAGACAACCCAAATGTCTATCAATGGATGAATAGATAACAAATGGTTGTATATCATACATTGTAATAACATACATTTTCTGAAACTTGAAAACATTATGCTAAGTGAAATAATCTCCTCATAAAAGATTGCATACTATATTATTTCATTTATTTAAAAAATATCCAATATAGACCAATCCACAGGGGTAGAAGATAAACTGCATAGACCTGGAGGGATAAGAGGTAATAGCTAAAAGATACTGGGCTTGTTGTTGAGGTGATGAAAATATTTTAAAGTTGACTACAGCTTTGGTTGCATATATCTATGAATATACTAAAAAATATTAAATCGTACACTTTAAATTGATGGACTGTATCATTTGTGAATTATATCTTAATAAAATATAAATGAAATAAGAGCATACAACATTTAAAATATTAAAAATCACATTTAATTTTCTTTAAAAATAACATTGTATTACATTTTTCAACTACAAGAAATGAAATTATATTCATAATCTTTCAGAGTCTTTGCATTTTCAAAATATTGTCTTTGGATAATATTATTTGAAATTGCTTTAACTTGGATTTCTTTGATAAAGAAAAAAATAAATATTTTCATATGTTTATTAGTTTTGGATTAGTTATTTTAACTACTGTTTATTTCCTAAACCAAATTTTATTTTTTATGCCAATTCAAACCCACCCATTTCCTTTAATGAATTCTTTTGTTATTTTGTTTTCTAACTCCAGAATTTCTTAAAATTTTCATTGTTTAATGATATTCTCTATCAGATGAGATATTATCAACCTTCTTTACTTCTTCAATCATTGTTTCCTTTATGTGTTTGAATATATGTAATGTTTACTTTGAAGTGCTTGTCAAATATGATATTCAGTCACTCTCACAGGCAGTTTTTATTGTTTATTCTTTTCCAGTGCATTGATCATTTTTTCCTCTTTGTTTGTATACCTCCTCCACCTCCTCTTCCTTCTTCATCTTTAGAATGTGTAAATTTTAAACACTATAGTGAGGCAACTCTTGAGTATTGGTGGCCTCAATCCATATCATTTTTATTTATTTGTTTAGTGACTGCCTGGATTATATTAGAGATGTCTATTTCCCTTCTTGACACAGTGAAACATCAAATTATGCTTTCCAAAGGGCATGTCCTTGAGTATACCCACATACACTCTGAGATGACGGCAGATTTTGTAGAGCTTTTTTAGATTGTTTACTTGTCCAAATTTAGTTGTTAGGCAACTCAGTTGTAAACTGACTGCTGTTTTTTTTTTAATGCCCTGGAATATGAACTGATCCAAAAACTGATACAAATAAATCCTGATGCTTTTAAGGGATAGATTGTAAGCTCAGTATTCGAGATTTGTTCAAATGCCAGAAAGGCTCTTAGCAACCATCTACCTGATTCTCTCTGACAAACTAGACATCTTATAGTTTGCCCAACATTTCCAATGGATCCTTATTTCTTTTAAAATATTATATTATTTTCAATTGGAGGAAAATTACAATATTGTGATGTTACTTCCATATATCAATATGAATCAACCAAATATATACATATGTCCTTGCCTCTGGAACCTCCCTCTCCATCCCACTCCTCTAGGTTGACACAGAGCACCAGTTTTGTGTACCCTGTAACTTACAGCAAATTCCCACTGGCTATCTATTTTACACATGGTAATATATATATTTCAATGCTACTTTTTCAGATCATCCCATCCTCTCCTTCATTCACTATATCCAAAAGTCTGTGCTCTTTGTTTGCCTTTCCCTTTAGAAAAGACACAGGATCATAGGAAAAGCAAGGGAATTCCAAAAATACATCTGCTTCATTGACTACAGTAAAGCCTCTGTGTGGATCAGAAAGGAAAAAAAAAACTATGGAAAATTCTTTTTTTTAATTTTTTTAAATTTTATTTTATTTTTAAATTTTACAATATTGTATTGGTTTGCCAAATATCGAAATGAATCCACCACAGGTATACATGTGTTCCCCATTCTGAACCCTTCTCCCTCCTCCCTCCCCATACCGTCCCTCTGGGTTGTCCCAGTGCACCAGCCCCAAGCATCCAGTATCATGCATCGAACCTGGACTGGTGACTCGTTCCATATATGATATTATACGTATTTAAATGCCATTCTCCCAAATCATCCCACCCTCTCCCTCTCCCACAGAGTCCAAAAGACTGTTCTATACATCAGTGTCTCTTTTGCGGTCTTATAAACACGGTTATTGTTACCATCTTTCTAAATTCCATATATATGCGTTAGTATACTGTATTGGTGTTTTTCTATCTGGCTTACTTCACTCTGTATAATTGGCTCCAGTTTCATCTACCTCATGAGAACTGATTCAAATGTATTCTTTTTAATGGCTGAGTAATACTCCATTGTGTATATGTACCACTACTTTCTTATCCATTCATCTGCTGATGGGCATCTAGGTTGCTTCCATGTCCTGGCTATTATAAACAGTGCTGTGATGAACATTGGGGTACACGTGTCTCTTTCAATTCTGGTTTCCTCAGCATGTATGCCCAGCAATGGGATTGCTGGATCATAAGGCAGTTTTATTTCCAGTTTTTTAAGGAATCTCCACACTGTTCTCCATAGTGGCTGTACTAGTTTGCATTCCCACCAACAGTGTAAGAGGGTTCCCTTTTCTCCACACCCTCTGCAGCACTTATTGCTTGTAGACTTTTGGATCGTAGCCATTCTGACTGGCGTGAAATGGTACCTCATAGTGGTTTTGATTTGCATTTCTCTGATAATGAGTGATGTTGAGCATATTTTCATGTGTTTGTTAGCCATCTGTATGTCTTCTTTGGAGAAATGTCTATTTAGTTCTTTGGACCATTTTCTGATTGGGTCATTTATTTTTCTGGAATTGAGCTGTAGAAGTTGCTTATATATTTTTGGGATTAGTTGTTTGTCAGTTGCTTCATTTGCTATTATTCTCTCCCATTCTGAAGGCTGTCTTTTCACCTTGCTTATAGTTTCCTTTGTTGTGCAGAAGCTTTTAAGTTTAATTAGGTCCCATTTGTTTATTTTTGCTTTTATTTCCAATATTCTGGAAGGTGGGTCATAGAGGATCCTGCTGTGATGTGTGTCAGAGAGTGTTTTGCCTATGTTCTCCTCTAGGAGTTTTATAGTTTCTGGTCTTACATTGAGATCTTTAATCCATTTTCAGTTTATTTTTGTGTATGGTGTTAGAAAGTGCTGTAGTTTCATTCTTTTACAAGTGGTTGACCAGTTTTCCCAGCACCACTTGTTAAAGAGATTGTCTTTAATCCATTGTATATTCTTGCCTCCTTTGTCAAAGATCAGGTGTCCATATGTGCGTGGATTTATCTCTGGGCTTTCTATTTTGTTCCATTGATCTATATTTCTGTCTTTGTGCCAGTACCATACTGTCTTGATGACTGTGGCTTTGTAGTAGAGCCTGAAGTCAGGTAGGTTGATTCCTCCAGTTCCATTATACTTTCTCAAGATAGCTTTGGCTATTCGAGGTTTTTTGTATTCCCATACAAATTGTGAAATTATTTGTTGTAGCTCTGTGAAGAATACCATTGGTAGCTTGATAGGGATTGCATTGAATCTATAAATTGTTTTTGGTAGTATACTCATTTTCACTATATTGATTCTTCCAATCCATGAACATGGTATATTTCTCCATCTATTAGTGTCCTCTTTGATTTCTTTCGCCAGTGTTTTATAGTTTTTTACATATAGGTCTTTAGTTTCTTTAGGTAGATATATTCCTAAGTGTTTTATTATTTCCGTTGCAATGGTGAATGGAATTGTTTCCTTAATTTCTCTTTCTGTTTTCTCATTAATAGTGTATAGGAATGCAAAGGATTTCTGTGTGTTGATTTTATATCCTGAAAATTTACTATAATCATTGATTAGTTCCAGTAATTTTCTGGTGGAGTCTTTAGGGTTTTCTATGTAGAGGATCATGTTATCTGGAAACAGTGAGTGTTTTACTTCTTCTTTTCCAATTTGGATTCCTTTTATTTCTTTTTCTTTTTTTTTTTTTTTTTTGGGTGTGCAGCCAGCGGCCCTGCGCAGCCGGCGTGTTCCGGACGCGGCGGGCGGGTGGGCGTCGCAGACGCTCGCAGGTGACCCTCCCGCCCCTACAGTCGAAACCCACAACGGCCCGCGGGGCTGGCCTCTCCCCTGCGCGCGCGCGCACAAGCGCGCCGCCACCCACACGCCGGGCGCGGGCGCGGGCACGATCACCTATTTCTTTTTCTGCTCTGATTGCTGTGGCCAAAACTTCCAAAACTATGTTGAATAGTAATGGTGAAAGTGGGCACCCTTGGCTTTTTCCTGACTTTAGAGGAAATGCTTTCAATTTTTCACCTTTGAGGATAATGTTTGCTGTGGGTTTGTCATATATAGCTTTTATTATGTTGAGGTATGTTCCTTCTATTCCTGCTTTCTGGAGAGTTTTTATCATAAATGTGTGTTGAATTTTTTCAAAGGCTTTCTCTGTATCTATTGAAATAATCATATGGTTTTTATTTTTCAATTTGTTAATGTGGTGTATTACATTGATTGATTTGCAGATATTGAAGAATCCTTGCATCCCTGGGATAAAGCCCACTTGGTCATGGTGTATGATCTTTTTAATAATTTGTTGGATTCTGATTGCTAGAATTTTGTTAAGGATTTTTGCATCTATGTTCATCAGTGATATTGGCCTGTAATTTTCTTTTTTTGTGGGATCTTTGTCAGGTTTTGGTATTAGGGTGATGGTGGCCTCATAGAATGAGTTTGGAAGTTTACCTTCCTCTGCAATTTTCTGGAAGAGTTTGAGTAGGATAGGTGTTAGCTCTTCTCTAAATTTTTGATAAAATTCAGCTGTGAAGCCGTCTGGACCTGGGCTTTTGTTTGCTGGAAGATTTTTGATTACAGTTTCAATTTCCGTGCTTGTGATGGGTCTGTTAAGATTTTCTATTTCTTCCTGGTTCAGTTTTGGAATGTTGTACTTTTCTAAGAATTTGTCCATTTCTTCCAAGTTGTCCATTTTATTGGCATATAATTGTTGATAGTAGTCTCTTATGATCCTTTGTACTTCTGTGTTTTCTGTTGTGATCTCTCCATTTTCATTTCTAATTTTATTGATGTGATTTTTCTCCCTTTGTTTCTTGATGAGTCTGGCTAATGGTTTGTCAATTTTATTTGTCCTTTAAAAGAACCAGCTTTTGGCTTTGTTATTTTTTGTTATGGTCTCTTTTGTTTCTTTTGCATTTATTTCTGCCCTAATTTTTAAGATTTCTTTCCTTCTACTAACCCTGGGGTTCTTCATTTCTTCCTTTTCTAGTTGCTTTAGGTGTAGAGTTAGGTTATTTATTTGACTTTTTTCTTCTTTATTGAGCTATGCCTGTATTGCTATGAACTTTCCCCTTAGGACTGCTTTTACCGTGTCCCACAGGTTTTGGGTTGTTGTGTTTTCATTTTCATTCGTTTCTATGCAAATTTTGATTTCTTTTTTGATTTCTTCTGTGATTTGTTGGTTATTCAGCAACGTGTTGTTCAGCCTCCATATGTTGGAATGTTTAATAGTTTTTCTCCTGTAATTGAGATCTAATCTTACTGCATTGTGGTCAGAAAAGATGCTTGGAATGATTTCTATTTTTTTGAATTTACCAAGGCTAGATTTATGGTCCAGGATGTGATCTATCCTGGAGAAGGTTCCATGTGTGCTTGAGAAAAAGGTGAAATTCATTGTTTTGGGATGAAATGTCCTACAGATATCAAATAGGTATAGCTGGTCTATTGTATCATTTAAAGTTTGTGTTTCCTTGTTAATTTTCTGTTTAGTTGATCTATCCTTAGGTGTGAGTGGGGTATTAAAGTCTCCCACTGTTATTGTGTTATTGTTAATTTCTCCTTTCATACTTGTTAGCATTTGTCTTACATATTGTGGTGCTCCCGTGTTGGGTGCATATATATTTATAATTGTTACATCTTCTTCTTGGATTGATCCTTTGATCATTATGCAGTGACCGTCTATGTCTCTTTTCACAGCCTTTGTTTTAAAGTCTATTTTATCTGACTGAGTATTGCTACTCCTGCTTTCTTTTGGTCCGTATTTGCATAGAAAATCTTTTTCGAGCCCTTCACTTTCAGTCTGCATGTGTCCCCTGTTTTGAGGTGGGTCTGTTGTAGACAGCATATGTAGGGGTCTTGTTTTTGTATCCATTCAGCCAGTCTTTGTCTTTTGGTTGGGGCATTCAAACCATTTACGTTTAAGGTAATTATTGATAAGTATGACCCTTTCGCCATTTACTTTATCGTTTTGGTTTCGAATTTATACACCGTTTTTGTGTTTCCTGTCTAGAGAATATCCTTTAGTATTTGTTGGAGAGCTGGTTTTGTGGTGCTGAATTCTCTCAGCTTTTGCTTGTCTGTAAAGCTTTTGATTTCTCCTTCATATTTGAATGAGATCCTTGCTGGGTACAATAATCTGGGCTGTAGGTTATTTTCTTTCATCACATTAAGTATGTCTTGCCATTCCCTCTGGCTTGAAGAGTTTCTATTGAAATATCAGCTGTTATCCTTATGGGAATCCCCTTGTGTGTTATTTTTTGTTTTTCCCTTGCTGCTTTTAATATTTGTTCTTTGTGTTTGATCTTTGTTAATTTGATTAATATGTGTCTTGGAGTGTTTTGCCTTGGGTTTATCCTGTTTGGGACTCTCTGGGTTTCTTGGACTTGAGTGATTATTTCCTTCCCAATTTTAGGGAAGTTTTCAACTATTATCTCCTCAAGTATTTTTTCATGGTCTTTCTTTTTGTCTTCTTCTTCTGGGACCCCTATGATTCGAATATTGTAGCGTTTAATATTGTCCTGGAGGTCTCTGTGATTGTCCTTGTTTCTTTTAATTCGTTTTTCTTTTTTCCTCTATGATTCATTTATTATTACCATTCTATCTTCTAATGCACTAATCCTGTCTTCTGCCTCTGTTATTCTACTATCTGTTGCCTCCAGAGTGTTTTTGATTTCATTTATTGCATTATTCAGTATATATTTACTCTTTTTTATTTCTTCGAGGTCCTTGTCAAACCTTTCTTGCATCTTTTCAATCTTTGTCTCCAGGCTATTTATCTGTGTTTCCATTATGATTTCAAGATTTTGGATCAATTTCACTATCATTATTCGGAATTCTTTATCAGGTAGATTCCCTATCTCTCCCTCTTTTATTTGGTTTGGTGGGCATTTATCCTGTTCCTTTATCTGCTGGGTATTCCTTTGTCTCTTCATCGTGTTTAAATTGCCGAGTTTGGGGTGTCCTTTCTGTATTCTGGCAGTTTGTGGAGTTCTCTTTATTGTGGCATTTCCTCGCTGTGTGTGGGTTTGTACAGGTGGCTTGTCAAGGTTTTTTGGTTAGGGAAGCTTGTGTCGGTGCTCTGGTGGGTGGAGCTGGATTTCTTCTCTCTGGAGTGCAATGAAGTGTCCAGTAATGAGTTATGAGATGTCTGTGGTTTTGGGGTGACTTTGGGCAGCCTGTATCTTGGAGCTCAGGATTGTGTTCCTATGTTGCTGGAGAATTTGCTTGGTATGTCTTGCCCTGGAACTTGTTGGCCCTTGTGTGATGCTTGGTTTTAGTGTAGGTATGAAAGCGTTTGATGAGCTCCTGTCAATTAATGATCCCTGGAGTCAGGAGTTCCCTGGAGTCAGGGCTTGGAAGTTAAGCCTCCTGCTTCCAGTTATCAGTCTTATTTTTACAGTAGTTTCTAAACTTCTCCTTCTATACAGCACCATTGATAAAACATCTACATTAAAGATGAAGTTTCTCCACTGTGAGGGTCACCCAGAGAAGTTCACAGCGTTACATGGAGAAGAGAAGAGGGAGGAGGGAGTTAGAGGTGACCCGGATGAAATGAGGTGGAATCAATAGAGGAGAGAGCAGACTAGCCAGTAATGTGCACTCCACAACTGGACCGCTCAGAGATGTTCACAGAGTTATACAGAGAAGAGAAGAAGGAGGAAGGAGACAGAGGTGGCCAGGAGGATAAAAGGGGGAAATGAAAAGGAGGGAGACAGATCCAGCCAGTAATCAGTTCCCTAAGTGTTGTCCACCATCTGGAACACACAGAAATTCACAGAGTTGGGTAGAGTAGAGAGGGGTTAGGGAGGAGACACAGGCGACCTGGTGGAGAAAAAGGAGAGTCCAAAGGGAGAGAGAGCAGTTAAGCCAGTAATCTCGCTCCCTAGTGGAAAATGGGTACTGAAGATTGGGTTCTTAAATGTACAAAATTGGTAACAAATACATAAAAGCCAAAATTAAAAATCTAGAGTAGAGTTTGGAATTTCAAAAATACAATGTTAAAGAAAAGAAGAAGGAAAAGAAAGAGAGAAACAAAAACAAAAACAAAGACGCAAAATTATAAAGAAAATATAGATACAAAATTGATAACAAATACCAAAAAGCAAAAGTTAAACATCTAGAGTAGAGTTTGGAATTTCAAAAATACAATGTTAAAAAACAGAAGAAGAAAAAGAAAGAGAGAGAAAAAAAAAAGTCGCAAAAATTATAAAGAAAATATAGGTACAAAATTGAATACAAATACCAAAAAGCATAAATTAAAAATCTAGAGTAGAGTTTGGAATTTCAGATATACAATGTTATATAAAAGAAGAAGAGAAAGAAAGAGAGAGAGAAAAAAAGTCACAAAAACTATAAAAAGAAATATATATAGGTACAAAATTGATTTAAAAAAATACCAAAAAGCTAAAATTAAAAATCTAGAGTAGAGATTGGAATTTCAAAAATACAATGTTAAAGAAAAGAAGAACAAAAAAAGAAAAGAAGAAGAAAAAACAAAAAACAAGATCACAAAAATTATAAAAAATATATATATGAAGTTTGCTTTAAAAAAAATAGGGTCTTTTTTTTGCAAAGTAATAGTAGGTTATAAAAGTGAAAATTAAAGGAATAATAGAGGACTTAAAATTTTTTTTAATTAAAAAATAGAAAGAAAGAAAGAATGATTGTAAAAATAGTAAAGATATATATAGGACTTTCTCTGGTTTTGTTGTGATTATTGTGGGGTCAGTTCATTTTAGGCTAGTTCCTTGGTCTGACATATTTCTCAAGATCTATAGGCCCCTTCCTATGTAGTCGGCACTAACCATAGGGTTTAATCTTTTGCCTGTAGCTTCCAAGGCGGTTCCTTCTGTTATTGCTTCTTCTGTTTTCTGGTTTCTTCAGTGTCTGGTTTCCACCCTGACACAAAGGGGACAGTGGAGGAAACTTTTTTTTTTTTAGGCTCACTTGTTCAGTCGCGCTGTGGGGAGGGAGGGAGGGGTGCTGCAAACAAATAACACTGGCGTGCGCTCGCAGTGCCTCAGCCACACTCGGTCTGCCCCCGCTCACGGCGCGTGTAGCCTCCCTGCCCACAGTGCTCAGGCTCTAGGTTGCTCCGCCGGGAACCATCCATGGCCGGCCCTGGGCTGCTTGCACCTCCCAGGTCCAAGCCGCTCAGGTTCAGGCACTCGGGTAGTCCTCAGAGGCGCATACTCGGTTGGGCCTGCGTTTTGTGCCCTTCCCAGGTCCGAGCAGCTCAGGTGATGAGGTGTTTGGTGAGCG
The DNA here is from genome assembly GCF_029378745.1 of Bos indicus. NCBI lineage: Eukaryota > Metazoa > Chordata > Mammalia > Artiodactyla > Bovidae > Bos > Bos indicus. The sequence continues at coordinate 41,210,071 of NC_091789.1, forward strand.
CAATTGCTGCGACTTATCGCCTCCCCGCCACTCGGTTATCTAGGTGTACAACTGGCGCACCTTCTCAGGCAGATGTTGACCGTCCAGACCACCAAGAAGTTTTAGTTAGCAAAAAAGCCTGCTTACAGTTTTACAGATAATGTCTCTCTGGGGCTGCGATTGCCCTCTTCTGGCTCTGGCTGTCTGTCATCAGAGGGGGATGGTCTGCAGCTGGCTATCTCTGTTCAGTCCTTTGTTTCCTGCACGGGCCTGGAGGTGTCTTAGGTTAGGGCTGGCTTTTCGCGTGGTAGATATCCCACAGTTTGGTTTGCTAGCCCAAATTATTTCGCTCAGATAGCTCTCAGGGTATTCAGGCCAGATCCTTACTCTAAGTGATGCAGCCTGCGCTGTGCCTCCCTGCCCAGCCCCCGCTTGATAGTGGCGTGTGCAGACATCTGCGCTGCTTCTCCGCTGGGGGAGTTACCATAGGGCTCGCAATCTGCAGGTTTTAATTGTTTATTTATTTTTCCTCCCTGTTATGTTGCCCTCTGTGCTTCCAAGGCTCAGCACAGATTTGGCAGTGAGAAGGTTTCCTGGTGTTTGGAAACTTCTCTCTTTTTAAGACTCCCTTCCCAGGATGGAACTCCGTCCCTCCTTCTTTTGTCTCTTTTTTTGTCTTTTATATTTTTTCCTACCTCCTTTCGAAGACTTGGGTTGCTTTTCTGGGTGCCTGATGTCCTCTGCTGGCATTCAGAAGTTGTTTTGTGGAATTTACTCAGGGTTTAAATGTTCTTTTGATGAATTTGTGGGGGAGAAAGTGTTCGCCCCGTCCTACTCCTCCACCATCTCAGCTCCTCCCCTGGAAAATTCTTAAAGAGATGGGAGTACGAGACCACCATACATGTTTTCTGAGAAACCCATATGCAGGACAAGAAGCAACAGATACAAGCGGACATGAACAATGGACTGGTTAAAAATTGGGAAAGGAATACATTAAGGCTGTATATTGTACCCTGCTTATTTTATTTATATGCAGTGTACGTCATGTGAAAGGCTGGGCTTGATGACTCACAAGCCAGAGTCAAGATTGCTGGGAGAAATATTGACAACCTTATATATACAGTTGATACCACTTTAATGGAAGAAATTGAAGAGGAATTAAAGAACCTCTTGATGAAGGTGAAAGATGAGAGTGAAAAAGCTGGCTTAAAATTCAACATTCAAAAATTAAAATCATGGCACCAGACCCCTTACTTCAAAGCATATAGATGGGGAAAAATTGGAAACAGTGACAGATTTTATCCTCTTGGGCTCCAAAATCACTATGGACAGTAACTGTAGCCACAAAATTAAAAGACACTTATTCCTTGGAAGGAAAGCTATGACAAAACTAGACAGCATATTAAAATGCAGAGACATCATGTTGCCAACAAAGATCTATATAGTCAAAGCTATGGTTATGTCGGTAGCCATTTATGAATGTGAGAGGTGGACTATAAAGAAGACTGATTGCCGAAGTTTTGATGCTTTTGAACTGTGGTATTGGAAAATATTCCCTTGGCCTTCAAGGAGATCAAACCAGTCAATCCTAAAGGAAATCAACCCTGAATATTCATTGGAAGGACTGGTGCTGAAGCTGAACCTCCAATACTTTGGCTGCCTGATAAGAAGAGCTGACTCATTGGAAAAGACCCTGATGCTGGAAAAGATTGAGGGCAAGACGAGAAGGGGGTGACAGAACATGAGATCATTGAATGGCATCACTGACTCAATGGACATAAGTTTGAGCAAACTCCAGGAGACAGTGAAGGACAGTGAAGCCTGGCATGGTGCAGTTCATGGGGCTGCAGAGAGTCAGACAAAATTTAGTGACTGAGAAACAACAACTCCTTTGCTGTCTTGCAAATAAGATCGTCAGTTCCATCTTTCTAGATTCCATATGTATGCATTAATATATGATATTTATCTTTCATTTTCTGTCTTATTTCACTTTGTATTATTACAAAGTGAATTATTATTATGTAATTTTAATGTAATTATTATGTAATTATTATTACAAAGGCTCTAGGTTCATCCACCTCATTAGAACTGATTCAAATGTATTCTTTTTAACAGCTGAGTAATATTCCATCGTGTATATGTACCACTGCTTTCTTATACACTCATCTGCCAATGGACATCTAGATTGCTTCCATGTCTTAGCTATTTTAAACAGTGCTGCAACCCACTGTTGGGGCACATGTCTCTCTCTTTTTATCTTTATCTTTTACCTTATCTCATTCTGAAGGTATTGATTTGGCTTTCTGGAAGTCTAGGGCCCTCAGATGGTGTTCAGAAGAGGTTCTGTGGGAGTTATTCCACATGCAGATGATTTTTGAAAATATATTTATGGTAGGGAAGGTCTACTCCCTGTCCTATTCCTATTCCATCTTCAGGGCTTCTCCAGTGGATATTGTTTTTTCATTACAACCTCCATTGTTTTTGAATGGATTCATAGGCCTTATTACCCCACACTTTGCTGCAAATCAAATCAAGTCCTTTCAGAAGTAATTTAGTGTTTCCTGTTGTAGGAGAAAACCTCCTCCCCACCCCCCAAAGGAAATATCCAAGCCATGGCTCTGGTTAGATAATAGTTATAAAAACAAGCTTCTCTCAGCTTTAGAATCTGTAGCTTAATCAAAGAAGTGAGTAGTCTCAGTTTTTCTTGACTTGCCTCTCCTCACATAGAACTCCCACCATACAAGGCAGAGCAAGGAAAATCAGGGTCCCAGTATTCTCAGCAGTATTCCCCCTCAAAGTAGTTTTTCTGTACCACAAAGTGCAAACTAGGTAGAAGAAGGAAGAGTCTACCTCTGAAATGAAGTCTCCTAGAACATAGCCTCAGCAACAGTTATAAGGATTAGAAATGCCAATGTACTGTCTCTCCTGAGAAGATAGCCCTCAAACTGGGATCAGGAGGGTAGAGAATCAATGTATTCCTGACTGCACCTTTCTGGAATGGAGTTCCTATCTTGTTAAGCTGGGAAGTAGGAAGTACATAGTGATAGTTGAATTCTATAGTTCCAGTATTACAAACTCTTTTTGTTCTTGCCAAGTTGTAGTAGATATTCTTGAATAAATATTTCTTTGTTTGCTGTATGTCCTTAGAACCATTTCCATGAAATTTAAATATTTGAGCTAGTTTTTTTCACTGGTTTTCTGTACCATACATATGTTTCATATATTTTCACTGATTTTTAACCCAGGAAAAATGTGACTGCAAAACTTTTCTTTCTTTTTTTTTTTTTTAAAGGAAAACTGTTTCACATGACTTTTATTGTTGTATAAATTCTAAAACATCCACTAGCTGAAACACACTACAGTCCTCAAAAGGGAAGAATTACTGTTTCTCAAACATGCAATTGATAAAGATGAAAGAGAACAAAACACATTAGTATTAGAAAATTAGTTTTAAAAGAAACTATCCAGGGTCAAGCTATAGTCCACAGTACACTCAGTTCAGTTCAGTTCAGTTCAGTTGCTCAGTCGTGTCCGACTCTTTGTGACCCCATGAATCGCAGCACGCCAGGCCTCCCTGTCCATCACCAACTCCTGGAGTTCACTAAAACTCACATCCATTGAGTCGGTGATGCCATCCAGCCATCTCATCCTCTGTCATCCCCTTTTCCTCCTGCCCCCAATCCCTCCCAGCATCAGTCTTTTCCAGTGAGTCAACTCTTCACATGAAGTTGCCAAAGTACTGGAGTTTCAGCTTTAGCATCATTCCTTCCAAAGAACACCCAGGGCTGACTCCTTTAGAATGGACTGGTTGGATCTCCTTGCAGTCCAAGGGACTCTCAAGAGTCTTCTCCAACACTACAGTTCAAAAGCATCAGTTCTTCGGTGCTCAGCTCTCTTCACAGTCCAACTCTCGCATTCACATCAAAAAATTAGGACCCTCTCAGTAGTATGGTGATAATGCACTTATGTTCTAGTTATGTTATAAATGAAACATTTCTTGGAGATGAGAATATCTTATGTAGACACCACAGGCATAGAAAAAGAAGTTAAAAGCTCTTTGCTTCAAGTAAAACAAATGACAGATGCTGGATATATTTATAAGGTGATAGTTTTATGCTACAATTGACTTTTAAGATGACTTGCAGGATGTTGCACTTCTAAGCGTAATATTACATCTCTAGGACTTCCACTTTCAGGGACTGCTGTAAATATGATGCATTAAGAAATACACATCTCAAGAAGTACATGATCCTTTGACTCCTATTGGTTTGTAAACAGAAAGTTCAGTAACTTCTCTTCCTTAAAACCTCAAATAAGAATTTACTTGATTCACATTAGCTGATCTCATATACGCAATAATTTTTAAAATTAATTAATTATTTTAATTTGAGGGTTGTTACTTTACAATATTGTGGTGTGTTTTTCCATACATTGACATGAATCAGCTATGGGTGCACATGTGCTCCCCTGCCGCATCCTGAATCCCCATCCCGCCTCCCTCCCCACCCCATCCTTCTGGGTTGTCCCAGAGCACTGCTTCATGCATCAAACTTTCACTGATCATCTATTTTATATATGGTAATATACGTGTTTCAAAGCTATTCTATCAAATCATCCCACTCTCGCCTTCTCCCACATATTCCAAAAGTCCATTCTTTACATTTATGTCTCTTTTGCTGTCTTTAATTTTTCTAAAAAATAAAATTAATTCAGACTTACTATTCTTTCCTTAAAATGGGATAAGGGATGTTGTATCTTCATAATGCATTGAGAAGTCTCATTTTGTTCTTGAGGAATCTGAAGAATGACTGTGCACAGTAAGATATGAAGTCATATTACATATTCAAGAATGAACCTTTTGCTGTGGTCAAAATTAGATCTAAATTTTAGTGGGAACAGTAAGAATATTTATGATAATACTTATTTTTACCTGTTGCAATATTTCTTTTTGCTTTACTGCTTAAAGATATGATTGCTTATATTCAAATTATTGATGTTATTTCTGATGCATTGAACATTTTACTAAACTTAAAAGGGCATATGTGAAGTAGTTTATTATTAAATTCTCAGTAAAGTTATCTTGATTGAAACAAAATACTTTTTTACTCACATTTTCCAAGTGTACACATTCTGATTTTAATGTATCTAAATCTATGATAACCCTGAAATCCCATTTATAGTTTTTCACTGATTAATAGAAGTAAAGAGATAGTGCTAATGGTCATTTCTGAAATGGTTGCGGAAGAATGTAGAATTTGCCTACTTCATTGATACTGTATTATTAGAAGTCAAGCTTGGAACTCAGCAAACACGTTGGAAAATATATCAAAGTGTTAGTTTTCTTTCTCTTTAGAGAATTCAACATGAAATATCATCTGTAAAATTAAGATTCATAAGAATACAAATATAAATCTGAAAATAAAAGTATTTTGAATATGGAAAAAATTTTGGGGCATTTTGAAAGGTTGTTGTTGAATCACGCGAATGCACTGGGATTCTTGGCCCCCAGAGGAGAAGAATTCAATCCGGGGCCAGAGACGAGGCTTGATCGCTCAGAGCTTTTGTGTAATAAAGTTTTATTAAAGTATAAAGGAGATAGAGAAAGCTTCTGACATAGGCATCAGAAGGGGGCAGAAAAAGTACCCGCTTGCTAGTGTTAACAATGAAGTTATATAATCCAAAGAATGTCTGGAGGTTGTAAAGACCTCATCAGACCTACTCCCATAATTTACATTTTAAGATAACAGAATTAGCCAGAAGGTTTGATCCAGAGACTGTCCTTAGGCAGGATACATTATTGTTATATAACCCTAAGGAATGTGGAGAAAGAAAAAAAATTTGTCCTTTCTTCCTCTTTGAGAATTCCAGACCCCTCTCTCCTTGGGGACCCCTAGATTCCCTATCAACCTGCCTAGGAACTGACTCTCTCAATTTCAGCTGACTCGTAAGTCTCTCAGTATTATATACTCTGTGCAGAAACTTTTATTTATTTGGATTAAATAAAAGGAGATAGGCATAAGATCACGAAAGGTCTAAATATGGTCACCTCTCAAAGAGAAAAATATATTAGGCCACCTCTCATCTCAAAGGAAAATATATATTAGATACAGGTCCTATGATTCTTTTTAATTCCAGGAGCTACCATGATGTTTTGCATATGCATAGTGTCATAAATATTTGATGATGTTGAACTGGCTTTCTCATTATTAGTTTGATTAATAAGTAAGAATAAGTTAAATTATATATACAAAGATATGTCAATAAATAAGAACTTCAAGAATTTCTGAGAAGGACTGAATAGGATATTCTCTTAAGTACATTGTATATTTTTATGTCTATATGATTGTTTTATGTTTTCACTGAATGAATGTGTGTTGTATAAAATTAAATCAGTATGCTTTCCTGGTAAATTTAATAGGTGCTAAAAGTGTTCCAATAATAAGAGTTTAAGGTCAAAACAAAATAAAATAAACAACATATATATTTACCTGATGTGTGTGTATAAATATATATACATATATATGAACAGTATGAAATGGCAAAAAGATAAGACATTGAAAGATGAACTCCCCATGTCAGTAGGTGCCCAAAATGCTACTGGAGATCAGTGGAGAAATAACTCCAGAAAGAAAGAAGGGATGGAGCCAAAGCAAAAACAATATCCAGTTGTGGATGGAACCGGTGATAGAAGCAAGGTTTGCTGCTATAAAGAGCAATATTGCATAGGAACCTGGAATGTTAGTTCCATGAATCAAGGCAAATTGGAAGTGCTTAAACAGGAGATGGCAAGAGTGAACATCGACATTCTAGGAATCAGTGAACTAAGATGGACTGGAATGGGTGAATTTAACTCAGATGGATCTACTACTGTGGGCAGGAATCCCTCAGAAGAAATGGAATAGCCATGATAGTCAACAAAAGAGTCCAAAATGCAGTACTTGGATGCAATCTCAAAAACTACAGAATGACTTCTGTTCGTTTCCAAGGCAAACTATTTAATATCACGGTAATACAAGTCTATGCCCTGACCAGTAATGCTGAATAAGCTGAAGTGGAATGGTTCTATGAAGACCTACAAGACCTTCTAGAACTAACACCCAAAAAAGATGCATTTTTCATTACAGGGGACTGGAATGCAAAAGTAGGAAGTCAAGAAACACCTGAAGTAACAGGCAAATTTGGCCTTGGAGTACAGAATGAAGCAGGAAAAGGCTAATAGAGTTCTGCCAAGAGAATGCATTGGTCATAGCAAACACCCTCTTCCAACAACACAAGAAAAGACTCTACACATGGACATCACAATATGGTCAGCACCAAAATCAGATTGATTATATCCTTTTCAGCCAAAGATGGAGAAGCTCCATAGAGTCAGAGAAAATAAGACCGGGAGCTGACTGTGGCTCAGATCATGAACTCCTTATTGGCAAATTCAGACTTAAATTGAAGAAAGTGAGGAAAACCAGTAGACCATTCAGGTATGACCTAAATCAAACCCCTTATGAGAAATAGATTTAAGGGACTAGATCTAATAGATACAGTGCCTGATGAACTATGGATGGAGGTTCATGACATTGTACAGGAGACAGGAATCAAGACCATCCTCAAGAAAAAGAAATGCAAAAAAAAAAAAAAATAATAGTAATAATAAGGGAAGTAAAAAGCAAAGGATAAAAGAAAAAATATAGCCATTTGAATGCAGAGTTCCAAAGAATAGCAAGAAGAGATAAGAAAGCCTTCCTCAGCGATCAATGCAAAGAAATAGAGGGAAACAGTAGAATGGGAAAGGTTAGAGATCTCTTCAAGAAAATTAGTTATACCAAGGGAATATTTCATGTAAAGATGGGCTCAATGAAGGACAGAAATGGTAACGACCTAACAGAAGCAGAAGATATTAAGAAGAGGTGGCAAGAATACACAGAATAACTGTACAGAAAAGATCTTCATGATCCAGATAATCACGATGGTGTGATCACTCACCTAGAGACAGACATCCTGAATGTTAAGTCAAGTGGGCCTTAGGAAGCATCACTATGAACAAAGCTAGTAAGGTGATGGGATTCCAGTTCAGCTATTTCAAATCCTGGAAGATGATGCTGTGAAAGTGCTGCCACTCAATATGACAGCAAATTTGGAAAACTCAGGAGTGTCCACAGGACTGGAAAAGGTCAGTTTTCATTCCAATCCCAAAGAAAGGCAATACAAAGAATACTCAAACTACTGCACAATTGCACTCATCTCACACATTAGTAAAATGATGCTTAAAATGTTCCAAGCCAGGCTTCAGGAATATGTGAACTGTAAACATCCAGATGTTCAAGCTGGTTTTAGAAAAGGCAGAGGAACCAGAGATCAAATTGCCAACAGCCTTTGGATCATCAAAAAAGCAATAGAGTTCCGGAAAAACATCTGCTTCTGCTTTATTGATTATCCCAAAGTCTTTGACTGTGTGGATCACAATAAACTGTGGAAAGTTCTGAACGAGATAAGCATAACAAACCACCTGATCTGCCTCTTGAGGAACCTATATGCAGGTCAGGAAGCAACAGTTTGAACTGGACATGGAAAAACAGACTGGTTCCAAATAGGAAAAGGTGTATGTGAAAGCTGTATATTGTCACCCTGCTTATTTAACTTATATGCAGAGTACATCATGAGAAACGCTGGGCTGGAAGAAGCACAAGCTGGAATCAAGATTGCAGGGAGAAATATCAATAACCTCAGATATGCAGATGACACCACCTTTATGGTAGAATGTGAAGAAGAACTAAAGAGCTTCTTGATGAAAGTGAAGGAGGAGAGTGAAAAAGTTGACTTAAAGCTCAACATTCAGAAAGATCATGGCATCCGGTGCCACCACTTCAAGGCAAATAGATGGGGAAACAGTAGAAACAGTGGTTGACTTTATTTTTCTGTGGTTGAAAATTACTGCAGATGGTGATTGCATCCATGACATTAAAAGACACTTACTCCTTGGAAGGAAATTTATGACCAAACTAGACAGCATATTAAAAAGCAGAGACATTACTTTGCCAACAAAGGTCCATCTAGTCAAGGCTATGGTTTCTCCAGTGGTCATATATGGATGTGATATTTGGAATGTGAAGGAAGCTGAGCACCGAAGAATTGATGCTTTTGAACTGTGGTGTTGGAGAAGACTCTTGAGAGTCCCTTGGACTGCAAGGAGACCCAACCTGTCCATCCTAAGGGAGATCAATCCTGGGTGTTCATTGGAAGGACTGATGTTGAAGCTGAAACTTCAATATTTTGGCCACCTGATGCGATGAGCTGACTCATTTGAAAAGACCCTGATGCTGGGAAAGATTTTTGCAGGAAGAGAAGGGGAGGACAGTGGATGAGATGGTTGGATGGCATCACCTACTCGATGGACATGGGTTTGGGTGGACTCTGTGATTTGGTGATGGACAAGGAGGCCTCGTGTGCTGTGCTTCATGTGGTCACAAAGAGTCGGACACGACTGAGTGACTGAACTGAACTGAAAACAGCATAAACAAATATTTGGCAGCACCATTCTCAGTAAAGCTTTAACCCAATTAACTGTTTAAGGGGGAGGTGGGGGTGTTTCACTCCCTCCTTGGTAGATTTTTGGCTTGAGTTTACCCAGGTTACAGGCTCTATGGTAAGGTTAATGGTGAACTGGAGTACAAAATGAATCATGGCAAAGGCTAACAGGGTTTTGCCAAGAGAATGCACTGGTCAGAGCAAACACAGTCTTCCAACAAAACAAGAGATGACTCCACACAAGGACATAACCAGATGGTCAATACTGAAATCAAATTGACTGTATTCCTTACAGCCAAAGATGGAGAAGCTCTATACAGTCAGCAAAAACTTGATCTGTTTTGTTTAGTTCTTCTGTGTATTCTTGCCACCTCTTCTTAATATCTTCTGCTTCTGTTAGGTCCATACCATTTCTGTCCTTTATTTTGCCATCTTTTGCTGATCTTCATGTGGCTCAGACCATGAACAGGTATGACCTAAATCAAGTATCTTGTGATTGTATGGTGGGAATGACAAATATATTCAAGGGACTAGATATCATAAACAGAGTGCCTGAAGAACTATGGACAGAGGTTCATAACATTGTACAGAAGGCGGTGATCAAGAACATCTCCAAGAAAAATAAATTCAATAAGGCAAAAGGTTGTCTGAGGGGGCCTTACAAATAGGTGAGGCAAAATGTTTGTCTGAAGGAGCCTTACAAATAGCTGAGAAAAGAAGATAAGTGAAAGACAAAGGAGAGAAAAAAAAAAAAAAAAAGATATACCCATCTGAATGCAGTATCCCAAAGAATAGCAAGGAGAGATAAGAAAGCCTTCCTAAGTAAACAGTGGAAATAAATAGAGGAAAACAATGGAGGGGGAAAGACTAGAGATCACTTAGAAAACTACGGATATCAAGGGAATATTTCATGGAAAGATGGGCACAATAAAGAACAGAAATGATATGGACCTAACAGAAGCAGAAGATATTAAGAAGAGGTGGCAAGAATACACAGAAATATATATATATATATATGATCTTGATGACCCAGATCCCAGATAACCACGATGGTGTGATCACTCACCCAGAGCCAGACATCCTGAATGTGAAGTCAAGTGGGCCTTAGGAAGCATCATTACTAACAAAGCTAGTGAAGGTGATGAAATTCCAGCTGAACTATTTCAAATCCTAAAAGATGACACTGTAGAAGTGCCACACTCAGTATGCCAGCAAATTTGTAAAACTCAAAAGTGGCTACCAGACTGAAAAGGTCAGTTTTTGTTCCAGTCCCAAATAGGGGAAATGCCAAAGAATGTTCAAACTATTGCACAATTGCATTCATTTCACCTGCTAACAAAGTAATGCTCAAAATTCTACAAATGAGGCTTCAACAGTACGTGAACTGAGAACTTTCAGATGTGCAAGCTGCATTTAGAAAAGACAGAGAAATGAGAAATCAAATTGCCAACATTCATGAGAATGTAGAAAAAGCAAGAGAATTCCATAAAAAAAAAAAAAATCTGTATCTGATTAACCGACTACACTAAAGCCTTTGATTGTGTAGATTACAACAAACTTTGGAAAATTCTTCAATAGATGGGAGTACCAGACCACCTTATTTGCCTCCTGTGAAACCTTTATGCAGGTCAATAAACAACAGTTAGAACCAGATATGGAACGATGGACTGGTTCCAAATTGGGAAAGGATTATTTCGAGACTGTATATTGTCACTCTGCTTGTTTAACTTATATGCAGTGTACATCATGCACAATGCCAGGCTTGATGAACGCAAACTGTAATCAAGATTGCTGAGAGATATATCAACTGATGCTGCCAGTGCCCCCATCCCTGTCGTGAGCCCCTGCCAACTCATACCTCCACAGGAGACCCTCTAACACTAGCAGATAGTTTTGGTTAGTCTCCTGTGGACTCACTGCTCATTTCCTCTGTGTCTTAATGCACACAAAGTTTTGTTTGTGCCCTCCTAGACTGGAGTCTCTGTTTCTCCCAGTACTTTGAAAGTGTTTAATCAAATCCTGATGGCCTTCAATGTCAGATTCCCTGGGTATTCCCAGTCTCTTTGTAAGGTCTCCAGGATGGGAAGCCTGGCATTGGGTTTAGAACCTTCACAACAGTTGCATAACTTATTTGATATTATTGTTCTCCAGTTTGTGAGTCACCCACTTGGTGGGTATATGATTTGATTTTATCTGGATTGTGCCCCTTCTACAATCTCGTTGTGCCTTGTTCTTTGTCTTTGGATGTGGGATATCTTTTTTTGGTGTTTTCCAGCATCCTCTTGTTCAACAGTTGTGGTTTTGATGTTTTCACAGGAGGAGTTGAGCTTCTACTCTGGAGTACACCACAGGAGATGTGCTTCTACTCTGACATCTTGAACCATAAGCCTAGATATTTTCTCAGAGCTAAAATTACTGAACGGTAGAATAAGATGTATTGGGTGGAGGGTGTTGGGCAGAGGTAAGGTAAACACATGTGGATATGTGGGAAGAGTGGCACAACTGGAGAGGGTACATACATATGCATCTTTTTCATTTGATTGTCCCTGAGTTATATCCTTTTACATTAAACTGGTGATGTAGTAAGCAAAATATTTCTCTGAATTCTGTAAGACACTCTAGCAAATTAATCAAACCAGAGGAAGAGGTCATGGGAACCTATGATTTATAGATGGTTGGTTAGAAATACAGGTAACATCCTGGACTTGCAACTGGTGTTTTAAGTCCATGGGGGGTTCACAAACCTTCAGTTTGTAGTTGATTGTTCATAAGCACAGCCTGGGTTTGTGACTGTGTCTGATGGGGCTGGGAAAGAGTATAGGATTGAGCCTTTATTATGTGGAGTCTGATGCCATCTTTGAATAGGCAGAATTGAGTTAAATTGTAGGATATTAAAAGATGCTTACTCCTTGGAAGGAAAGTTATGTCCAACCTAGATAGCATATTCAAAAGCAGAAACATTACTTTGCCAACAAAGGTCCGTCTAGTCAAGGCTATTGGAGAAGGCAATGGCACCCCACTCCAGTACTCTTACCTGGAAAATCCCATGGATGGAGGAGCCTGGTAGGCTGCAGACCACGGAGTCATGAAGAGTCGGACACGACTGAGCGACTTCACTTTCACTTTTCCCTTTCATGCATTGGAGAAGGAAATGGCAACCCACTCCAGTGTTCTTGCCTGGAGAATCCCAGGGACGGGGAAGCCTGGTGGGCCACCGTCTATGGGGTCGCACAGAGTCGGACACAACTGAAGCGACTTAGCAGCAGCAGCAGCAGTCAAGGATATGGTTTTCCCTGTGGTCATGTATGGATGTGAGAGTTGGACTGTGACGAAGGCTGAGCACCAAAGAATTGATGCTTTTGAACTGTGGTGTTGGAGAAGACTCTTGAGAGTCCCTTGGACTGCAAGGAGATCCAACCAGTCCATTCTAAAGGAGATCAGCCCTGGGGTTTCTTTGGAAGGAATGATGCTAAAGCTGAAACTCCAGTACTTTGGTCACCTCATGCGAAGAGTTGACTCATTGGAAAAGAGTCTGATGCTGGGAGATATTGGAGGCAAGAGGAGAAGGGGACGACAGGGGATGAGATGGCTGGATGGCATCACTGACTTGATGGTCATGAGTCTGAGTGAACTCTGGGAGTTGGTGATGGACAGGGAGGCCTGGCGTGCTGGGATTCATGTGGTCGCAAAGAGTCGGACACAACTGAGCGACTGAACTGACTGAACTGAACTAAAGCTTATGTCCCCATTAACTGCTTGGAGATATGTTTGGGGAATCCCCCACTTTGGAAATAAGGTGCTAAGATAATTCATTAAGAAGTGCTTTTCAATTAAAGTAGTCTCTACATACCAATTTTTAAAAAATAATCCATATTAAGCTCCAACTTCAGAAAACTATTGCAATGTAGCACTTCATTTCAGATATATAACAAAGAGAAGGCTATGTGTTAAATTGTTAGAAAGAAGTAGATAGACGACTTATCTTCTCTATTTCCATCTTTGGATCAGTGGCACAATAATTATTTAAAAAATAATTTTTAAATTGAGCAGGAACACTGGTCAGTTTAGCTTGTGCCAAGGTTTAGAAATGTCAGTACCAACACTAAATACACAAGGTTTATACTGCTAATTTAATATGTATGAGTTTAATTATATAAAGAAGAATAATTTAAATACCCTAAAGATTTTTAATATCCTATTGATTTCTTATACTTTCTATAATTCATGTTAAGCATCTTTCTGGAGAAACTGTGAAACACTGAATAACTGCAGTTGGTGAGGGGACTATCATGTCTAGAAACTAGTCCCTTGAGAGGGTTAAAGCACTGGATTTTGTAAATTAAAGTTGTCATTTAAAATTCTTTATTCATCCTAATGCATTTAAAGATGGCCTTGTTTTTTATTTCTCCTTTCTATGATAAAAATTTGCTATGTTGTCTTCCTTCGGGATTTATAAAGGCTTATATTATTTTATTTATTTATTTATTTAACCTATTGAAACAATAAGCCTTGAGAAGGATTTCCATGGTATGCTTCAGTGGTCTTGTTACTTGTAATTATATCTCCATATTTCTGTAGCCTGATGGCAATAAACAACTATTTGGTTATTACTTTTTCATATTTCTCTGGAAAACAATTCACAACAGAATAAGTTAAATTTTTAATAGCATAACTTAAGAATGTAAAAACTGGGGGAACGGTCTTATGATGGTGGAGGAATAGGACGGGGAGACCACTTTCTCCCCCACAAATTCATCAAAAGGATATTTAAACGCTGAGTAAATTCCACAAAACAACTTCTGAAAGCCGGCAGAGGACATCAGACACCCAGAAAAGCAGCCCATTGTCTTCAAAAGGAGGTAGGAAAAATATAAAAGACAAAACAAGAGACAAAAGAGGTAGGGACAGAGCTCTGTCCTGGGAAGGGAGTCTTAAAAAGAGAGAAGTTTCCAAACACCAGGCAACACTCTCACTGCTGAGTCTGTGGTGAACCTTGGAAGCACAGAGGGAAACATAATAGGGATGAAAAATAAGTAAATAATTAAAACCCACAGATTACAAGCCCAACAGTAACTCCCCCAGTGGAGAAGCAGCTCAGACGCCTGCACCCGCCACTAGCAAGTGGGGGCTAGGCAGGGAGGCGCGGGCTGCATTGTTTAGAGTAAGGATCGGGTCTGAATTCCCCGAGGCTAATCAGAGCAAACTAATTTGGGCTAGCAAACTAGACTGTGGGACAGCTACCATGGGAAAAGCCTTAAGACACCGCCAGGCCTGTGCACAGAACAAAGGGCTGAACAGAATTAGCCGGCTACAGACCATCCCCTTCTGGTGACAGGCAGCCAGAGCCGGAAGGGGGCAATCACAGCCCCAGAGAGACATTATCTACCTAACTGTAAGCAGGATTCTTTGTTAACTAAGACTTCTTGGGGTTCTGGACAGTCATCATCCGCCTGAGAAGGTGCGCCAGTTGTACACCCAGAAAACCAAGCGGCAGGGATGGGAAAGGTGATAAGTTGCAGTGACCATGCTTGCCAAACACCTCATCACCCGAGCTGCTCGGAGCTGGGAAGGGCACAAAACGCAGGCCCAACAGAGTCTGCACCTCTGAGGACTACCTGAGTGCCTGAACCTGAGTGGCTTAGACCTGGGAGTTGCATGCAGCCCAGGGCTGGCCTCTGACGGTTCCCAGTGGAGCAAACTAGAGCCTGAGCTGTGTGGGCAGGGAGGGTGCATGCGCCGTGAGCAGGGGCAGGCCCAGTGCAGCTGAGACACTGCGAGCACACGACAATGTTATTTGTATGCAACGTCCCTCCTTCCCCACAGCGCGACTGAACAAGTGAAGCTAAAAGAAAGTGTCCATCACCGCTCCCTATGTATAAGGGTGGAAATCAGACACTGAAGAGACCAGCAAACAGAAGAAGCTAAAACTAAGGAAACGGCCTTGGAAGTGACAGGTACAATAGATTAAAATCCTGTAGTTAGTACCAACTACATAGGAAGGGGCCTATAGATCTTGAGAAATATAAGCCTGACCAAGAAACTATCCAAAAATGAACTGACCCCACACTGCCCACAACAGCACCAGAGAAAGTCCTAGATATGTTGTTACTATTTTTATGATCATTCATTTCTTTTTTTTTTCTTTTGATTTAAAAAAAATTTTTTTAAGTCTTCTATTACTCCTTTAACTTTCATTTTTATAACCTACTATTACTTTTCAAAAAAAAACCCACTATTTTTAAAGCAAACTTCAAATATTTTTTAATAACTTTTGTGACTTTGTTTTCTTCTTCTTCTTTTCTTTAATATTGTATTTTTGAAAAACCAACCTCGACTCTATAATTTTAATCTTTGATTTTTGGTATTTGTTATCAATTTTGTACCTTTAAGAACCCAATCCTCATTACCCATTTTTACTTGGGAGCAAGATTACTGGTTTGACTGCTCTCTCCCCCTTTGGACTCTCCTTTTTCTCCACCAGGTCTCCTCTGTCTCATCCCTCCCCCTTCTCTTCTCTACCCAACTCTCTGAATCTCTGTGTGTTCCAGACGGTAGAGAACACTTAGGGAAGTGACTACTGGCTGGATTTCTCTCTCCTTTTCATTACCCCCTTTTATCCTCCTGGCCACTTCTGTCTCCTTCCTCCCTCTTCTCTTCTCTGTATAACTCCAGGAATATCTCTGAGTGGTCCAGACTGTGCAGCACACATAAGGAAGTGATTACTGGCTAGCTTGCTCTCTCCTATTTTGATCCCACCTCATCTCATTCGGGTCACCTCTAACTCCCTCCTCCCACTTCTCTTCTCCATGTAACTCTGTGAACCTCTCTGGGTGTCCCTCACTGTGGAGAAACTTTTCATCTTTAACCTAGATGTGTTATCAATGGTGCTGTATCGAAGAAGTCTTGAGACTACTGTAAAAATAAGACTGAAAACCAGAAGCAGGAGGCTTAAGTCCAAATCATGAGAACAACAGAGAACACCTGACTCCAGGGAACATTAATCAATAGGAGCTCATCAAATGCCTCCATACCTACACAGAAACCAAGCACCACCCAAGGGCCAACAAGTTCCAGAGCAAGACATACCACACAAATTCTCCAACAACACAAGAACACAGCCCTGAGCTTCAATATACAGGCTTCCCAAAGTTACTCCAAAACCAATGACATCTCATAACTCATAACTAGACACTTCATTGCACCCCAGAGAGAAGACATCCAGCTCCACCCACTAGAACACCAACACAAGATTCCCCAACCAAGAAACCTTGACAAGCCACCAATACAACCCCATTCACAGTGAGGAAACTCCATAATAAAGAGAACTCCACAAAGTGTCAGAATACAGAAAGGCCACCACAAACTCAGCAATATAAACAAGATGAAGAGACAGAGGAATACCCAGCAGGTGAAAGAACAGGATAAATGTCCACCAAACCAAACAAAAGATGAAGAGGTAGGGAATCTACCTGATAAAAAATTCTGAATAATGTTAGTGAAAATGATCCAAAATCTTGAAAACAAAATGGAATTACAGATAAATAGCCTGGAGACAAGGATTGAGAAAATGCAAGAAAAGTTTAACAAGGACCTAGGAGAAATAAAAAAGAGTCAGTATATAACAAATAATGCAAGAAAGGAGATAAAAAACACTCTGGAGGCAACAAATAATAGAATAATGGAGGCAGAAGATAGGATTAGTAAAAAGAGAAGATAGAATGGTAGAAATAAATGAATCAGAGAGGAAAAAATATAAATGAATTAAAAGAAGTGAGGACAATCCCAGAGACCTCCGGGACATTATTAAGCGCTTCAACATTCGAATCATAGGAGTCCTAGAAAAAGAACACAAAAAGAAAGACATTGAGAAAATACTTGAGGAGAAAATAGTTGAAAACATCCCTAAAATGGGGAAGGAAATAATCACCCAAGACCAAGAAACCCAGAGAGTCACAAACTGGATAAACCCAAGACAAAACACCCCAAGACACATATTAAGCAAATTAACAAAGATCAAACACAAAGAACAAATATTAAAAGCAGCAAGGGAAAAACAACAAATAACACACAAGGGGATTTCCATAAGGATAACAGCTGATCCTTCATTAGAAACTCTTCAGGCCAGGAGGGAATGTCATTACATACTTAAAGTGATGAAAGAAAATAACCTACAGTCCAGATTACTGTACCCAGCAAGGATCTCATTCAAATATGAAGGAGAAATTAAAAGCTTTACAGACAAGCAAAAGCTGAGAGAATTCAGCACCACCAAACCAGCACTCCAACAAATGCTAAAGGATATTCTCTAGACAGGAAACACAAAAATGGTGTATAAACTCAAACCCAAAACAATAAAGTAAATGACAAAGAGGTCATACTTATCAAAAATTACCTTAAACATAAATGGGTTGAATGCCCCAACCAAAAGACAAAGACTGGCTGAATGGATACAAAAACAAGACCCTTACATATGTTGTCTACAAGATACCCACCTCAAAACAGGGGACACATACAGACTGAAACTGAAGGGATGGAAAAAATATTCCATGCAAATAGAGACCAAAAGAAAGCATGATTAGCAATACTCATATCAGATAAAATAGACTTTAAAACAAAGACTGTGAAAAGAGACAAAGAAGGACACTACATAATTATCAAAGGATCAACCCAAGAAGAAGATATAACAATTATAAATATATATGCAACCAACATAGGAGCACCGCAATATGTAAGACAAATGCTAACAAGTATGAAAGGGGAAATTAGCAATAATGCAATAATAGTGGGAGACTTTAATACCCCACTCACACCTATGGACAGATCAACTAAACATAAAATTAACAAAGAAACACAATGATACAATATACCAGTTAGACCTAATTGATATCTATAGGACATTTCACCCAAAAACAATGAATTTCACATTTTTCTTAAGCGCATATTGGACCTTCTCCAGGATAGATCACATCCTGGGCCATAAATCTAGGCTTGGTAAATTCAAAAAAATTGAAATCATTCCAAGCATCTTTTCCGACCACAATGCAATAAGATTAGATCTCAATTACAGGAGAAAAACTATTAAAAATTCCAAAATATGGACGCTGAACAACATGCTGCTGAATAACCAACAAATCATAGAAGAAATCAAAAAAGAAATCACAATATACATAGAAATGAATGAAAATGAAAACACAACAACCCAAAACCTGTGGGACACTGTAAAAGCAGTCCTAGGGGGAAAGTTCATAGCAATACAGGCATACCTCAAGAAACAAGAAAAAAAGTCAAATAAATAACCTAACCCTACACCTAAAGCAACTAGAAAAGGAAGAAATGAAGAACCCCAGGGTTCGTAGAAGGAAAGAAATCTTAAAAATTAGGGCAGAAATAAATGCAAAAGAAACAAAGAAGATCATAGCAAAAGCCAACAAAGCCAAAGATTGGTTCTTTGAAAGGACAAAAAAAAAAAAAATTGACAAACCCTTAGCCAGACTCATCAAGAAACAAAGGGAGAAAAATCAAATCAATAAAATTAGAAATGAAAATGGAGAGATCATAACAGACAACACACAAATGCAAAGGATCATAAGAGACTACTATCAACAATTATATGCCAATAAAATGGAAAAGTGGAAGGAATGGACAAATTCTTAGAAAAGTACAACATTCCAAAACTGAACCAGGAAGAAATAGAAAATCTTAAGAGACCCATCTCAAGCATGGAAATTGAAACTGTAATCAGAAATCTTCCAGCAACAAAAGCCCAGGTCCAGATGGCTTCACAGCTGAATTCTACCAAAAATTTAGAGAAGAGCTAAGACCTATCCTACTCAAACTGTAAAAATTGTAAAACACTGGTGAAAGAAATCAAAGAGGACACTAATAGATGGAGAAATATACCATGTTCATGGATGGGAAGAATCACTATAGTGAAAATGAGTATACTACCCAAAGCAATCTATAGATTGAATGCAATCCCTATCAAGCTACCAATGGTATTTTTCATAGAGCTACAACAAATAATTTCACAATTTGTATGGAAAGACAAAAAAACCTTGAATAACCAAAGCAATCTTGAGAAAGAAGAATGGAACTGGAGGAATCAACCTGCCTGACTTCAGGCTCTACTACAAAGCCACAGTCATCAAGACAGTATGGTACTGGCACAAAGACAGAAATATAGATCAATGGAACAAAATGGAAAGCCCAGAGATAAATCCACGCACATATGGGCACCTTATCTTTGACAAAGGAGGCAAGAATATACAATGGATTAAAGACAATCTCTTTAACAAGTGGTGCTGGGAAAACTGGTCAACCACTTGTAAAAGAATGAAACTAGAACACTTTCTAACACCATACACAAAAACAAACTCAAAATGTATTAAAGATCTAAACATAAGACCAGAAACTATAAAACTCCTAGAGGAGAACATAGGCAAAACACTCTCCGACATAAATCACAGCAGGACCCTCTATGACCCACCTCCCAGAATATTGGAAATAAAAACAAAAATAAACAAATGGGATCCAATTAAAATTAAAAGCTTCTGCACAACAAACGAAACTCTAAGCAACGTGAAAAGACAGTGTTCAGAGTGGGAGAAAATAATAGCAAATGAAGCAACTGACAAACAACTAATCTCAAAAATATACAAGGAACTCCTACAGCTCAACTCCAGAAAAATAAACGACCCAATCAAAAAATGGGCCAAAGAACTGAACAGACATTTCTCCAAAGAAGACATACAGATGGCTAACAAACACATGAAAAGATGCTCAACATCACTCATTATCAGAGAAATGCAAATCAAAACCACAGTGAGGTACCATTTCACACCAGTCAGAATGGCTGTGATCCAAAAGTCTACAAGCAATAAATGGTGGAGAGGGTATGGAGAAAAGGGAACCCTCTTACACTGTTGGTGGGAATGTAAACTAGTACAGCCACTATGGAGAACAGTGTGGAGATTCATTTAAAACCTGGAAATAGAACTGCCATATGACTCAGCAATCCCACTGCTGGGCATACACACTGAGGAAACCAGAATTGACAGAGACACATGTACCCCAATGTTCATCGCAGCACTGTTTACAATAGCCAGGACATGGAAACAACCTAGATGTTCATCAGCAGATGAATGGATAAGAAAGCTGTGGTACATATACACAATGGAGTATTACTCAGCCATTAAAAAGAATACATTTGAATCAGTTCTCATGAGGTGGATGAAACTGGAGCCGATTATACAGAGTCAAGTAAGCCAGAAAGAAAAACACTAAGACAGTACACTAACGCATATACATGGAATTTAGAAAGACGTTAATGATAAACCTGTATGCAAGACAGAAAAAGAGACAGGATAAAGGAAGCTTGGGGCTGGTGCACTGGGATGACCCAGAGGCATGGTATGGGGATGGAGGTGGGAGGGGGTTCAAGATTAGGAACACATGCACAGCCATGGCAGATTCTAGTTGATGTATGGCAAAACCAATACAATATTGTAACATAATTAGCCTCTAATTAAAATAAATAAATTTAAATTAAAAAATAATGTAAAACTATAATTTTCAATATGTTTATTGCTGAGTATAATCTAAAAAAAAAGACTTTACTTTTTCTATAATTGAAGATTATTATTAGTAGTAGTATTATCTTTCAAATCCCTGAATGAACTGGGTAAAAGGATTAGGGAACATTTATAAAATATGATTTTTTAAATAATTGCAAAACAATTCTACTTGAATCTGGAATTGTCCTTTTAGTATGTTGAAATTTATAGCTCGAGCAGAGTCTTTTTATTGGGATACCACAAAATTTCTAGGGATGCAGTTTCTGTAAAGGAAGAAGCAAAAGGGCAACACACAGACACACATCATAGATAATGTACCTGTCACAGCAGTTCTTTGCCACAATATATGGCAACAGAATTATCTTTGTACTACCCAACTGAGGGATATAGTTTATCTGTCTAAGGAACTGTTGTGACAGGCAATACATCCAATGTTGCACATGTTCTGCATTCAAATACACAGGCTATGTGTTCAAAAGACTAACTCTATCAATGAAGTTCTGTTGTTGTTTAGAAAGACGTTAATGATAAACCTGTATGCAAGACAGCAAAAGAGACACAGATGTATAGCACCATCTTTTGGACTCTGTGGGAGAGGGAGAGGGGGATGATTTGGGAGAATGGCATTGAAATATGTATAATATCATATAAGAAATGAATTGCCAGTCCAGGATAGATATGTCTGCATTTCCTTTGCTGCCTTGCAAGTAGGATCATCAATACTATCTTTTATATCCCATATATAAGTGTTAATATACAATATTGTCTTTCTCTTCTTGACTTATTCCCCTTTATAATAGGCTCTAGGTCTATCCATCTCATTAGAACAGATTCAAATGTATTCGTTTTACTAGCTGAGTAATAATCCATTCAGCTATAAAAAATAGAATACTTGTAAAATATCCTTTTGTGTATATGTACCACAAATTTTGTATCCATTCATCTGTACATGGACATCTAGGTGACTTCCACGTCCTAGCTATTGTGAATAGTGTGGCAATGAATATTGGAGTACATAAGAAATTTTCAATTATGGTTTCCTCAGGGTATGCCCTCAGAGTATATGCCAGTGGTGGGATTGCTGGGTCATATGGTAGATTTACTCCTGATTTTTTAAAGAATCACATAATGTTGTCCATACTGGCTATAGCAATTTGCATTCCAACCAACAGTGCAAGAGAGTTACTTTTTTTCCAGGATTTGTTTTTAGATATTTTGACGATGGCCATTCAAAATGGTGTGAGATGATGCCTAATTACTGTTTTGATTTGCATTTCTCTAATAATGAGTGGCGTTGAGCATCTTGTCATGTGTTTATTAGCCATCTGTATGTCTTCTTTGGAGAAATGTATGTTTTGGTGTTCTGCCCACTTTTGATGGGGTATTTTTTCTGGTGTTGAGCTGCATAAGCTGCTTATATATTTTGGAGATCAATCCTGTCTCAGTTGTTTCATTTGATATTATTTTCTCCTATTCTGAGGGTTTGCTTTACACTTCGCTTAAAGTTTCATTCACTGTGAAAGGCTTTTAAGTTTAACTAGGTCCCATTTGTCTATTCTTGTTTTTATTTCTATTACTCTAGGAGGTGAGTCATAGAGGACCTTGCTGTAATTTATGTCAAAGTGTATACTGCATATGTTTTCTTCTTTTATAGGTTCTAATCTTACATTTAGATCTTTAATCCATTTTGAGTTTTGGTATGGTGTTAAGAAGTGTTCTAACTTCATTCTTTTACATTTAGCTGGCCAGAGTTTTTCCAGCACCAATTATTGAAAAAGCTATCTTTTCTCCATTGCATATTTTTGGCTCCTCTGTCAAATATAAGGTGCTCAGAGGTTTGTGGATTTATCTCCAGACTTTCTATGTTGTTTGATTAGTCTACATTTCTCTTTTTGTGCCAGTACCATACTGACAGGATGTGGTCCATGGGAGAAGGGAATGGCAAACAACTTCAGTATTCTTGCCTTGAGAACCACATGAACAGTATGAAAAGACAAAAAGACGGGACATTGAAAGCTGAACTCCCCAGGTCGGTAGGTGCCCAATATGCTACTGGAGATCAGTGGAGAAATAACTCCAGAAAGAATGAAGGGATGGAGCCAAAGCAAAAACAACACCCAGTTGTGGATGGGACTGGTGATAGAAGCAAGGTTCGATGCTGTAAAGAGCAATATTGCATAGGAACCTGGAATGTCCATGAATCAAGGCAAATTGGAAGTGGTCAAACATGAGATGGCAAGGAGAACATCAACATTCTAGGAATCAGTGAACTAAGATGGACTGGAATGGATGAATTTAACCCAAATGACAATTATATCTATGACTGTGGGCAGGAATCCCTTAGAAGAAATGGAGTAGTAATTATAGTCAACAAAAGAGTCTGAAATGCAGTTCTTGGATGCAATCTCAAAAACGACAGAATGATCTCTGTTGGTTTCCAAGGCAAACCAATCAATATCACGAAAATCCAAGTCTATGCCCTGACCAGTAACACTGAAGAAACTGATTTTGAATGGTTCTATGAAGACCTATAAGACTTTCTAGAACTAACACCCCAAAAAGATGTCCTTTTAATTATAAGGGACTGGAATGGAAAAGTAGGAAGTCAAGAAACACTTGGAATAACAGGCAAATTTAGCCTTGGAGTACAGAATGAAGCAGGGTAATGACTAACAGAGTTCTGCCAAGAGAATGCACTGGTCATATCAAACACTTTCTTCCAACAACACAAGAGAAGACTCTACACATGGCCATAACCAGATGGTCAACCCTGAAATCAGATTGATTATATCCTTTACAGCCAAAGATGGAGAAGTTCTATAGAGTCAGTGAAAACAAGACCGGGAGCTGACTGTGGCTCAGATCATGAACTCCTTATTGGCAAATTCAGACTTAAATTGAAGAAAGTGGGGAAAACCACTACACCATTCAGGTATGACCTAAATCAAATCCCTAATGACTATACAGTGGAAGTGAGAAATAGATTTAAGGGACTAGATCTGATAGACAGAGTGCCTGAAGAACTATGGATGGAGGTTCGTGACATTGTACAGGAGACAGGAATCAAGACCTTCCCCAAGAAAAAGAAATGAAAAATAGCAAAATGGCTGTGTGAGGAGGCCTTAAAAATAGCCGTGAAAAGAAGGGAAGTGAAAAGCAAAGGAGAAAAGGTAAGATATATCCATTTGAATGCAGAGTTCCAAAGAATAGCAAGGAGAGATAAGAAAGCCTTTCTCAGTGATCAGTGCAAAGAAACAGAGGGAAACAATAGAATGGGAAAGACTAGAGATCACTTCAAGAAAATTAGAGATATCAAGGAAGCATTTCATGTAAAGATGGTCTCAATAAAGGACAGAAATTGTAGGGAACTAACAGAAGCAGAAGATATTAAGAAGAGGTAGCAAGAATACACAGAAGATCTGCACAAAAAAGATCTTCATGACCAAGATAATCATGATGTGTGATCACTCATCTAGAACCAGACATCCTGGAATGTGAAGCCAAGTGGGGCTTAGGAAGCATCGATATGAACAAAGCTAGTTGAGCTGATGGGATTCCAGTTTAGGTATTTCAAATCCTGAAAGATGATGCTGTGAGAGTGCTGCACTCAATATGCCAGAAAATTTGGAAAACTCAGCAGTGGCCACAGGACTGGAAAAGGTCAGTTTTCATTCCAATCTCAAAGAAAGGCAATGCCAAAGAACGCTTAAACTACTGCACAATTGCACTCATCTCACATGCTAGTAAAGTAATGCTCAAAATTCTCCAAGCCAGGCTTTAGCAATACATAAACTGTAGACTTCCAGAAGTTCAAGCTGGTTTTAGAAAAGGCAGAGGAACCAGAGATCAAATTGCCAACATTTGCTAGATCATGGAAAAAGCAAGACAGTTCCAGGAAAAACATCTATTTCTGCTTTATTGACTATGTCAAAGCTTTTGACTGTGTGGATCACAATAAACTGTGGAAAATTCTGAAAGAGATGGGCATACCAGACCACCTGATCTGCCTCTTGAGAAACCTATATGAAGATCAGGAAGCAACAGTTAGAACTTGACATGGAATAACAGACTGGTTCCAAATAGGAAAAGGAGTACATCAAGGCTGTATATTGTCACCCTGATTATTTAACTTATATGTAGAGCACATCATGAAAAACACTGGAGGAAGCGCAAGCTGGAATCAAGATTGCTGGGAGAAATACCAATAACCTCAGATGTGCAGATGAAACCACCCGTATGGTAGAAAGTGAAGAAGAACTAAAGAGCCTCTTGATGAAAGTGAAAGAAGAGAGTGAAAAAGTTCGCTTAAAGCTCAACATTCAGAAAACGAAGATCATGGCATCTGGTCCCATCACTTCATGGCAAATAGATGGGGAAACAGTGGAAACAGTGGCTGACTTTAGTTTTCTGCACTCCAAAATCACTGCAGATGGTGACAGCAGCCATGAAATTAAAAGATGCTTACTCCTTGGAAGAAAAGTTATGACCAACCTAGACAGCATATTGAAAAGCAGAGACATTACTTTGTCAACAAAAGTCCTTCTAGTCAGGTCTATGGTTTTTCCAGTGGTCATGTATGGATGTGAGAGTTGGAACAAAAAGAAATCTGAGCATCGAAGAATTGATGCTTTTCAACTGTGGTGTTGGAGAATACTATTGAGAATCCCTTGGATTGCAGAGAGAATCAACCAGTCCATCCTAAAGGAGATCAGTTCTGGGTGTTCATTGGAAGAACTGAAGCTGAAACTACAATTCTTTGGCCACCTGATGTGAAAAGCTGACTCATTTGCAAAGACCCCTGATGCTGGGAAAGATTGAGGGCAGGAGGAAAAGGGGACAACAGAGGATGAGATGGTGGGAGAGCATCACGGACTCAATGGACATGTGTTTAGGTGGTCTTTGGAAGTTGGTGATGGACAAGGAGGCCTGGCGTGCTGCAGTTCATGAGCTCGTAAAGAGTCGGACATGACTGAACGATTTAACTGAACTGAACCGAACCATACTGTTTTGGTGACTATAGCTTTGAAGTATAGTTTGAAGTCAGGAAGATTGAATCCTTCAGCTACATCCTTCTTTCTCAAGTTTGCTTTGGCTATTCAGGTTATCTGCGTTTCCACAAAAGTTATGAAAATTTTTGTTCTAGTTGTATAAAAAATACCACTGGTAGTTTGATAGGGATTTCATTGAATCTACAGATTGCTTTGGGTATTATTGTCATTGTCACTATATTGATTCTTCCACCTGAAGAACATGATATATAACTCTATCTGTTTGTGCTATTTTTCATTTCTTTCATCATTGTCTTATAGTTTCCTTCATATACATCTTTTGTCTCTTCAGGTAAATTTATACCTAGATGTTTTATTCCTGTTGCAATGATGAATGAAACTGTTTCCTTAAATTCTGTTTCTGATTTTTCATTTTAGTGTATAGGAATGGAAGGCATTTCTGTGTATTAATTTTATTTCCTGTGATTTTAGTGTATTCATTGATTAGTGCTAGCAATTTTATGGCAGCATCTTTAGTTTTTTCTATGTAGTGAATCAAGGAGATCAAACCAGTCAATCCTAAAGAAAGTCAACCTTGAATATTCATGGGAAGGCTGATGATGATCCTCAAGTTCCTATTCTTTGCTTACCTGATATGAAGAGCCGACTCATTGGAAAAGACCCTGATGCTGTGAATGATTGAGGATAGGATGAGAATAGGTGACAGAGGATGAGATGCTTGGAGGGCATCGTTGACTCAGTGGACATGAGTCTGATCAAATTTTGGGGGATGATGAAGGAAAGGGAAGCCTAGCCTTCTGCAGTCCCTGGGGTTGCCAAGTGTCAGACAGGAATGAGAAACTAAACAAGAACAATGTAGAGAATCGAGTCATCAGCAAACGCTGAGTTTTAGTTCTTCTTTATCTATCCGAATTCCTTATATTTCCATTTTTTCTCTTATTACTGTGGTTAGAACTTCCAAAACTATGTTGAATATTAGTGACAAGAGTTAGCACACTTGTATTTTTATTTTAGAGAAAATGCTCTTGTTTTTTCATCATTGAGGAAAATGTTTGCTATTGGTTTGTCTTACATGGTCTCTGTTACACTGAGGTATGTT
The DNA here is from genome assembly GCF_029378745.1 of Bos indicus. Taxonomy (NCBI): domain Eukaryota; kingdom Metazoa; phylum Chordata; class Mammalia; order Artiodactyla; family Bovidae; genus Bos; species Bos indicus. Next base: position 41,237,250 of record NC_091789.1, read on the forward strand.
CCTTCTACTCTCGTCCAAGGTAAGGAGCAATGGCTGTGCTTTGCTGGACCAGCCATGAAGAGATATCCCATGCCCAAGGTAAGAGAAACCCAAGTAAGATGGTAGGTGTTGAAAGAGAGCATCAGAGGGCAAACACACTGAAACCATACTCACAGAAAACTAGTCAATCTAATCACACTAGGAACACAGCCTTGTCTAACTCAATGAAGCTAAGCCATGCCCGTGGAGCAACCCAGGATGGGTGGGTCATGGTGGAGAGATCTGACAGAATGTGGCTCACTGGAGAAGGGAATGTCAAACACTTCAGTATTCTTGCCTTTAGAACCACATGGACAGTATGAAAAGGCAAAATGATAGGATACTGAAAGCGAAACTCCCCAGGTCTGTAGGTTCCCAATATGCTACTGGAGATCAGTGGAAAAATAACTCCAGAAAGAATGAAGGGATGGAGCCAAAGGAAAAAGAATACCTAGCTATAGATGTGACTGGTGATAGAAGCAGGGTCTGATGCTGTAAAGAGCAATATTTCATAGGAACCTGGAATGTCAGGTCCATGAATCAAGGCAAATTGGAAGTGGTCAAGCAACAGATGGCAAGAGTGAATGTCAATATTCTAGGAATCAGCGAACTGAAATGGACTGGAATGGGTGAATTTAACTCAGATGACCATTATATCTACTACTGCTGGCAGGAATCCTTCAGAAGAAATTGAGTAGCCATCATGGTCAACAAAAGAGTCCAAAATGCAGTACTTGGATGCAATTTCAAAAACGACAGAATGATCTCTGTTCGTTTCCAAGGCAAACCATTCAATATCACAGTAATCCAAGTCTATGCCCCAACTAGTAATGCTGAAGAAGCTGAAGTTGAACGGTTCTATGAAGACCTATAAGATCTTTTAGAACTAACACCCAAAAAAGATGTCCTTTTCATTATAGGGGACTCGAATGCAAAAGTAGGAAGTCAAGAAACACCTGGAGTAACAGGCAAATTTGGCCTTGGGATAGGAAATGAAGCAGGGCAAAGACTAGTAGAGTTTTGCCAAGAAAATTCACTGGTCATAACAAACACCCTCTTCCAACAACACAAGAGAAGACTCTATACATGGACATCACCAGATGGTCAACACTGAAATCAGATTTGATTATATTCTTTGCAGCCAAAGATGGAGAAGCTCTATACAGTCAGCAAAAACAAGACCAGGAGCTGACTGTGGCTCAGACCATAAACTCCTTATTGCCAAATTCAGACTTAAATTGAAGAAAGTAGGGAAAACCAATAGACCATTCAGGTATGACCTAAATCAAATCCCTTATGATTATACAGTGGAAGTGAGAAATAGATTTAAGGGCCTAGATCTGATAGATAGAGTGCCTGATGAACTGTGGAATGAGGTTCATGACACTGTACAGGAGACAGGGATCAAGACCATCCCCATGGAAAAGAAATGCAAAAAAGCAAAATGGCTGTCTGGGGAGGCCTTACAAATAGCTGTGAAAAAAAGAGAAGCGAAAAGCAAAGGGGAAAAGGAAAGATATAAACATCTGAATGCAGAGTTCCAAAGAATAGCAAGAAGAGATAAGAAAGCCTTCTGCAGTGATCATTGCAAAGAAATAGAGGAAAACAACAGAATGGGAAAGACTAGGGATCTCTTCAAGAAAATCAGAGATACCAAAGGAACATTTCATGCAAAGATGGGCTCGATAAAGGACAGAAATGGTATGGACCTAACAGAAGCAGAAGATATGAAGAAGAGGTGGCAAGAATACACAGAAGAACTGTACAAAAAAGATGTTCATGACCCAGATAATCACGTTGGTGTGATCACTGACCTAGAGCCAGACATCCTGGAATATGAAGTCAAGTGGGCCTTAGAAAGCATCACTACAAACAAAGCTAGTGGAGGTGATGGAATTCCAGTTGAGCTATTCCAAATCCTGAAAGATGATGCTGTGAAAGTGCTGCACTCAATATGCCAGCAAATATGGAAAACTCAGCAGTGGCCACAGGACTTGAAAAGGTCAGTTTTCATTCCAATCCCAAAGAAAGGCAATGCCAAAGAATGTTAAAACTACCACACAATTGCACTCATCTCACACACTAGTAAAGTCATGCTCAAAATTCTCCAAGCCAGGCTTCAGCAATATGTGAACCGTGAACTTCCAGATGTTCAAGCTGATTTTAGAAAAGGCAGAGGAACCAGAGATCAAATTGCCAACATCCACTGGATCATGGAAAAAGCAAGAGAGTTCCAGAAACACATCTATTTCTGCTTTATTGACTATGCCAAAGCCTTTGACTGTGTGGATCACAATAAACTGTGGAAAATTCTGAAAGAGATGGGTATACCAGACCACCTGATCTGCCTCTTGAGAAATTTGTATGCAGGTCAGGAAGCAACAGTTAGAACTGGACATGGAACAACAGCCTGGTTACAAATAGGAAAAGGAGTACGTTAAGGCTGTATATTGTCACCCTGCTTATTTAACTTCTATGCAGAGTACATCATGAGAAACGCTGGGCTGGAAGAAACACAAGCTGGAATCAAGATTGCCAGGAGAAATATCAATAACCTCAGATACGCAGATGACACCACCCTTATGGCAGAAAGTGAAGAGGAACTCAAAAGCCTCTTGATGAAAGTGAAAGAGGATAGTGAAAACGTTGGCTTAAAGCTCAACATTCAGAAAACGAAGAAATTGGCATCTGGTCCCATCACTTCATGGGAAATAGATGGGGAAACAGTGGAAACAGTGTCAGACTGTTTTTCTCGGCTCCAAAATCACTGCAGATGGTGACTGCAGCCATGAAATTAAAAGATGCTTACTCCTTGGAAGGAAAGTTATGACCAACCTAGATAGCATATTCAAAAGCAGAGACATTATTTTGCCAACAAAGGTTCGTCTAGTCAAGGCTATGGTTTTCCCTGTGGTCATGTATGGATGTGAGTGTTGGACTGTGAAGAAGGCTGAGCGCCGAAGAATTGATGCTTTTGAACTGTGGTGTTGGAGAAGACTCTTGAGAGTCCCCTGGACTGCAAGGAGATCCAACCAGTCCATTCTGAAGGAGATCATCCCTGGGATTTCTTTGGAAGGAATGATGCTAAAGCTGAAACTCCAGTACTTTGGACACCTCATGAGAAGAATTGACTCATTGGAAAAGACTCTGATGCTGGGAGGAATTGGGGGCAGGAGGAGAAGAGGACGACAGAGGATGAGATGGCTGGATGGCATCACTGACTCGATGGACGTGAGTCTCAGTGAACTCCGAGAGTTGGTGATGGACAAGGAGGCCTGGCGTGCTGCGATTCATGGGGATACACGACTGAGCGACTGATATGATATGATGCCCACTTTCTGGGGAGTTTTCCTTTTTTATCATAAATGGGTGATGAATTTTGTTAAAGCCTTTCTCTGCATCTATTGACTTGATAATATTTTTTTTTTATCTTTCACTTTGTTAATATGTTGTATCACATTGATTGATTTGTGTATATTGAAGAATCCTTGCATCTCTGGGATAAATCCCAATTGAATATGATGTAGAATCTTTTTAATGTGTTGTTGGATTCTGTTTGCTGGAATTGCATTGAGGACTTTTGCATCTAGGTTCATCAGTGATATTGGTCTGTAACTTTCTTTTTTGTAACATCTTTGTCTTGCTTGATATCAGGCTAATGGTGGCTTTGTAGAATGAGTTTGGGAGTTTTCCTTTCTCTGAAATTTTCTGGTAGAGTCTGAGCATTGTTTTTCTCTAAATTTTCAGCAGAATTCACCTGTGAAGCGATCTGGCCCTGAGTTTTTGTTTGTTGGAAGACTTTTGATTACAGTTGTGATTTCCATGTTTGTGATTGGTCTGTTCATATTTTCTATTTCTTCCTGGTTCAGTTTACAAAGATTATACTTTTCTAAGGTTTTCTCCACTTCTTCCAGATTGTCCATTTAATTGGCATATAGTTGTTTATAATAGTCTATTATGAAACATTATATTTCTGCATTGTCTGTTGTAACTTATTTTTCATTTCTAATTTTATTGGTTTGAGTTTTCTTCTTTTTGCTTCCTTAATGAATTTGGATAATGGTTTGTCAATTTTATTTATCTTCTCAAAGTATCAGATATTTGTTTTATTGATCTTTGCTATTGTCTCTTTCATTTTGTTTTCATTTATTTCTGTCCTTATTTTTACCTCTAAGATATTACTTTTTTTCTATTATTTATTTTTATTGAAATATAATTGTTTTACACAATTTTGCTGTTTATTGTCAAACCTTAACGTGAATCAGCCATAGGTATACATATACCCCCTGCCTTTTGAAACTTCCTCCCATCTCCCTTTCCATCCCACCCCTCTAGGTTGATACAGAGCCCCTGTCTGAGTTTCCTGAGACATGTAACAAATTCCTGTTGGCTATCTATTTTACATATGGCAATATAAGTTTACATGTTATTCTTTCCATACATCTCACCCTCTCCTCCCCTCTCCCCATGTCCATATGTCTATTCTCTATGTGTGTTTCTCCATTGTTGCCCTGTAAATAAATTCTTCAGAACGATTTTTCTATATTCCATATATATGTATTAGAATATGGTATTTATCTTTCTCTTTCTGACTCACTTCACTCTGTATATTAGGTTCTAGGTTCATCTACCTCATTGGAACTGACTCAAATGCATTCCTTCTTATGGCTGAGTAGAGTAATATTCTATTGTGTATAAGTACCACAACTTCTTTATCCATTCACCTGTCAATGGACATCTAGGTTGCTTTCATGTTCTAGCTATTGTAAATAGTGCTGAAATGAACAATGGGATACATGTGTCTCTTTCAATTTTGGTTTCCTCAGAGCATATGCCTAGGAGTGGGATTGCTGGGTCATATGGTGGTTTTATTCTTAGTTTTTGAAAGAATCTCCATACCATCTTCCATAGTGACTTTATCAATTTACATTCCCACCAACAGGGCAAGAGCATTCCTTTTACTCCACACCCTTTCCAGGATTTATTGTTTGTAGACTTTTCGATGAGGGCCATACTGACTGGTATAAGGTGATGTCTCATTGTGGTTTTGATTTGCATTTCCCTAATAATGAGCAACATTGAGCATCTTTTCATGTGTTTGTTAGCCATATGTATATCTTTTTTGGAGAAATGTCTGTTTAGATCTTTTCCCCACTTTTTAATTGAGTAGTTTGTTTTTATGTCATTGAGTTGTACGAGCTACTTGTATATTTTGGAAATGAATCCTTTGTCAGTTGTTTCATTTGCTATTATTTTCTCCCATTTTGAGGGTTGTCTTTTCACCTTGCTTATAGGTTCCTTTTCTGTATAAAAGCTTTTTACTTTAGTCAGGTCCCACTTGTTTACTTTTGTTTTTATTTCCATTACTCTAGGAGGTGGGTCATAGAGGATCTTGCTTTAATTTATGTCATCGAGTCTTCTGCCTATGTTTTCCTCTAACAGTTTTATAGTTTCTGGTCTTACATTTAAGTCTTTAATACATTTTGAGTTTATCTCTGTATATGATGTTAGGAAGTGTTCTAATTTCATTCTTTTACATGTAGCTGTCCAGTTTTCCCAGCACCATTTATTGAAGAGATTGTCTTTGCCCCATTGTATATTGTTGCCTCATTTGTCAAAAATAAGGTGCCAATAGGTACATGGGCTTATTTCTGGGCTTTCATATTGTTCCATTCGTCTTTATTCCTATTTTTGTGCCAGTACCATACTGTCTTGATGACTGTAGCTTGGTAGTATAATCTAAAGTCAGGAAGGTTGATTCCTCTAGCTCCATTTTTCTTTCTCAAGACTGCTTTGGTTATTCAGGGTCTTTTGTGTTTCTATATGAATTGTGAAATTTTTTGTTCTAGTTCTGTGTAAAATGCCATTGGTAATGTAATTGGTAATTTACATTAAATCTGTAGACTGTGTTTGGTAATATAGTCATTTTCACAATATTGATTCTTCCTTCCCAGGAACAAGGAATATCTCTGCATCTGTTTGTGTCATCTTTGATTTATTTCATTAGTGTCATAATTTTCTGTGTATAGTTCTTTTGTCTCCTTAGGTAGTTTTATTCTTGGATATTTAATTATTTTTGTTGCAGTGGTAAATGGGATCAATTCCTTAATGTCTCCTTCTGATTTTTCATTGTTAGTACATAGAAATGTAAGTGATTTATGTGCATTGATTTTGTATATCCAGCTTTAGTAAATTCACTGAGGAGCTCTAGTAATTTACAGATATGATCTTTAGGGTTTTCTGTGTACAATATCATGTCATCTGAAAACAGTGAGAACTTTGCTTCTTCTTTTCTGATCTGGATTTCTTTTATTTCTTTTTCTTCTTTGATTGCTGTAGCTAGAACTTCCATAACTGTGTTGAATAATAGTAGTGAAATTGGACACCCTTTTCTTCTTTCTGATCTTAGGGGGAATGCTTTCAATTTTTCACCATTGAGAGTAATGTTTGCTGTAGGCTTATCATATATGGCCTTTACTATGTTGAGGTAGGTTTCTTCTGTGCCCATATTTTGCAGAATTTTATTCTTTGTTCTTCTTTTTCTAGTTCCTTTAGATGTAAGGTTAGCCTGTTTATGTGATGTTTCTCTTGTTTCTTGAGTTAGATTTGTATTACTATAACCTTCCCTAGTCTCACTGATTTTACTGCATCCCATGAGTTTTGGGCTGTCAATATTTTCATTGTATTTTTTTTCCCCTTGGCATATTTTGATCTCCTTTTTGATTTCTACAGTGATCTGTTGGTTATTCAGAAGTGTATTGTTTAACATCCATGTGTTTGTGTTTTTGTATTTTTTTCTTGTAGGTGATAGCTAATCTTATAATGTTATAATCAGAAAAGATGTTTGAAATTATTTCAATTAAAAAAAATTTACTAAGACTTGATTTGTGGCCAAGTATGTGATCTATGTTTGAGAACATTCCATGTGCACCTGAGAAAAAAGTGAACTCTATTGTTTTCAGATGAAATGTCCTGTAGATATCAATTCGGTGCAGCTGGTCCAATGCATCATTTAAATCGTTTGGTTCCTTATTAATTTCCTCACTGGATTATCTTTCCCTTGGTGTGAGTGAGGTACTGAAGCCCCCCTCCCACTATTTTTGAGTTACTGTTGATTTCCATTTTCAGAGTTGTTAGCATATGCCTTATGTATTGAGGTGATCCTATGCTGGGCCCATATATATTTGTAACAGTTATATCTTCTTCTTGGGTTGATCCCTTGATCATTATATAGTGTCCTACTTTGTCTCTTGCAATAGTCTTTATTTTAGTCTATTTTATCTGGTATGAGTATTACTACTTTCACTTTGTTTTGATTTTCATTTCCATGGTATCTTTTTCCAGCCCCTCACTTTCAGTCTGTATGTGTCCCTGAGGAAGTTCTGAGGTAGATCTCTTATAGACAGAATATATAAGGGTCTTGTATTTGTATCCATTCAGCTAATGTGTTTCTTTTGGTTGGAGCATATAGCTCATTTACATTTAAGGTAATTATTAATATATATAATTCTTTTACCATTTACTTTATTCTTTTGGGTTTGTTTTGCATGCTCTTTTTGTGTGTTTCCTGTCTTAAAAAGTCCCTTTAGCATTTGTTGTAAAGCTAGTTTGGTGGTGTTGAATATTCTTAACTTTTAGTTATCTATAAAGCTTTTGATTTCTCCTTCAAATCTGAATGAGATCCTTACTGGATATAATAATCTTGGTTTTAGGTTTTTCCTTTTCATCAGTTTAAGTATATCTTGCCATTCCTTTCTGGTTTGCAAAGTTTTCTGTTGAAAGATCATCTGATAGCCTTATGGGGATCTCTTTGTTTTTGTTGTTGTTATTGCTTTTCTCTTGTTGCTTTTAATATTTGTTCTTTGTGTTGAATTTTTGTTAGTTTGATTAATATCTGTCTTGGCATATTTCTCCATGGGTTTATCTTGGGCTTTACTCAGTTTGGTATGGGCTTTGTAGACTTTGGTGGCTATTTTATCTCCCATTTTAGAGAAGTTTTTGATTATAATCACAAATAGTTTATCATGCCCTTTCCTATTGTGTTCTTCTGGAACCTCTATGATTCTAATGTAGTTTTGTTTAATGTTGTCCCAGAGGTCTCTGAGACTGTCCTCATTACATTTTATTATTATTTTTTCTTTATTGTGTTCTGCTTCAGTCATTTCCAGCATTTTATATTATAGCTCCCTTATCCATTTTTCTGCCTTGGTTACTCTACTGTTGTTTCCTTGTAACATATTTCTAATCTCAGTTATTGTGTTGTTTATTGTTGCTTGTTTATTCTTTAATTCTTCTAGGTCCTTGTTAAATATTTATTTCATCTTCTTGATCCATGCTTATGTATTTATCCACGCCTCAATTTTCTTTTCTCGATTTTGGATTATCTTACTATTATTACTCTGAATTTTTTTTTCAGGTAGACTATTTCATTTTCATTATTTTGGTCTTATGAGTTTTTACCATATTCCTTCATCTGTTGCATGCGTCTCTTTTCATTTTGTTTACTTTGCTGTGTTTGGGGGTATTTTGTTCTGCAGGCTGGAAAGTCATAATTCCTCTTAACTGTGGAGTCTGCCTTCTTTGGGTTGGGCTAGACCAGTGCCTTCTTAAGGTTTTCTGGTTCAGGGGAACTTGTGCTAGTGTTCTGGTGGATGGAGCTGGATCTCGTCTATCTAAATGGCTGTGCTATGTACAGTAGTGTGTTTTGGGGTGTGTTTCAGAATGTCTATGGGCTTGGTATGGCTTTGGGCATCCTGTCTGCTAATGTACTGGGTTGTGCTCCTGTTTTCCTGAAGGATTAGAATGGATGTCTGGCACTGGAGCTTACTGATCTTTGAGTGGGTCTTGGTCTTAGTGTTGAGTTGGAGGCCTTTGGGAGACCTCTCGTCTATTAATGTTTCTTAGGGTCAGGAGTTCTTTGGTGGTTCAAAGTGCTGGGCCAAGGTCTCTTACCTCAGGGGTTAAAGCTCAACACCTTACTATAACACCAAGACCTTACAAGCCACATAGCACAGAAGATAAAGCCCCAAGACTCAGTGAAGGCAACACTCAACAGCCTAGAGCACCCAGAGAGACTCACAGCAGTCCTAAATTATTTCTAGGAAGGTCTCTGGACCTGTTGTTGGCAGTGTGGAATCAGCTTAACCTCAGATATAGCCTTATTCCAGCTTGTGAAAAGTGAAAAGAGACCGAAAGTTGCACAATCATGTGTCTGACTCTCTGCAATCCCATGGACTATAGCCTGCAAGTCTCCTCTGTCCATGGGATTCTCTAGGCAAGAACACTAGAGTGGGTAACCAGGCCCTTCTCCAGGGGATCTTCCAAACCCAGGGATTGAACCTGGGTCTCTGGCATTGCAGTTTAATTCTTTACCATCTGAGTCACTAGGGAAGCCCTAATCCTGCTTGTTCTTGCTCCTAAAGTGCACAGTTGCCCCTAAAGTCCACAATCTATTCCACACCCAGACATGAGGGAGTGAAGGCCAAGGCCTACTAGGGCTCAGTTTCTCGCTCTGGGTGGGGAAAAGGGATGTTTGGCAGTCACAAGTGGGATGTACTGGTGAGAGCCTGCAGTGATAGAGATCTGCTGGACGTTACAGTCTGCAGTGAGTCGTGTACTTTGCAAGAGAAACTGGCCCTTGGTCGTGGGTCCCTAGGAAGAGCCAAGGTGCTTAAGCTCTCAGCAAGGTGTGACAGTAACCTGTGCCTGTCACAGACTGGTGGTAGTGGCCATCTCTGGGGCTGGGACTGCATCAGTAGCATTTTGTCCACTGCCTCAGCCACTTTCCCTGGCTTTAGCAGTGACAGTTGTGTCTAATTCTACAGCTGGCCCTCTGACAGGTTTTGCTGATTTTGGCAGCTACCAGCAGGCACTCAGCCACTGTCTGCGAGTGTGGAGTTAGTGTCTGGGGACAATGACTTCTTGCCACTCTGGGATGGCTGTTCATTTCTCTGGACTCCCTCCATTCTGTTGAAATAGCTCCCTCAGAGTATGCTCACAGCAGCAACCACAGTCATTCCTCTTTCTGGGTTCTGATAGTAACACCCGAACCTCAGGACCCCGCCCCCACCCTCTGCTGCAGGCAGAGACATGCAAGTTGCTTTTCAGGTGGAAAGTGCTGTTTAACAAAAATTTCTGTGGTGAATTTTCCGTTTTGCCTCCTGAGGTCCCACCATTGTACTCCCCACTGAAGTTCAGAAGCTCCCTCCTTCACAACTCCCTTCCTGAGGGAAAAATCCTAGTCCTAAAATCCTTTGTCTGTCTGTCTCTCTCTCTCTTTATTGTCTTTATCTTTTGCCTTACCTCATTCTAAGCAGATTTTCTTGCCTTTTTGAAAGTTTGATGTCTTCTGCTAGTATTCAGAAGTTGCTTTATAGGAGTTTTTCCATATGCAGATGAATTTTTGATGTATTTGTGGGGAGGAAGGTGATCTCTCCATCTTTCTCTTCCACCATCTTCTAACAGCTGCTTTTAGAGTTTCTTGGTACTTCAGAATCTAGATACATTTGGCTTGAATCCTTGCAAGCAGTTTACTTATTAAAGCTCAAATATTCTGTAAGATTGTAATGAAATAAGGGGTGTAAAATCTCCTGAACACCATGCCAACTAAATTTAGTAGACAGCGAAGATTCTGCTAATACGCTGAATTGACTTGGAAGTAAATCTTGCCACTTGCTGAATGCTTGAATTCTCTCTATCAATCTCTTTCTCTCTAAAACACACACATTTTATGTCATTCAAACAAATTCCTTACAAGGAACAAGCATCTTTTAACATCAAGGCTACAGTCACTGTCTGCAGTGATTGTGGAGCCCAAGAGTATAAAATCTGTCATGGCGTCCACTTTTCCCCCTTCTATTTGCCATGAAGTAATGGGATCAGATGCCATGATCTTAGTTTTTTGAATGTTGAGTTTTAAGTCAACTTTTATACTCTCCTCTTTCAACTTCATCAAGAGGCTCTTTAGTTACTCTTCACTTTCTGCCAATTAGAGTGGTATCATCTGCATATATGAGGTTTTTGATAGTTTGACTCCATCTTGTGAATTAGTCTAGCTTGGCACTTTACATGATGTACTCTGCATATAATTTAAATAAGCAGGGGGCAATAAACAGACTTTCTGTACTCCTTTCCCAATTTTGAAACAGTTGATTGTTCTATGTCCAGGTCTGTTTCTTGTTAACTCACATACAGGTTTCTCAGAAGACCAGTATGATGATCCAGTTATTCCCATCTCTTTAGGAATCTTCCACAGTTTGATCCACACAAAGGCTTTAGCATAGTCAACGACACAGAAGTAGATTTTTGTTTTGTTTTGTTTTCTGGCATCCCCTTGCTTTCTCTATCATCCAATGAATGTTGGCCATTTGATCTCTGGTTATTCTGCCTTTTCTAAGCTCAGCTAATTCTATTTGGCTTTAGCCTTTTTTAATTTTAGTATCAAGTTTATGGTGACTTCATAGAATCAATTTGGGAATGGTTCATCAGCTTCAGATTCTGGAATAATATTAGAATTATCCTATTAATCTGTCCAATCCTGGACTTTTGATTGTTGGAAATTTTATTATTATTATTATTATTATTGCAAATTCAATTTCACATCTAGTGATTGATCTGTTCAAATTCTCTGTTTCTCTTAATTCATTCTTGGTAGGTTGTATGTTTCTAGAAATTTGCCCATGTCTTTGAGATTGTCCAAATTTTAGCATACAACTGTAGTATCTCTTTATGTACATATAATGATGTTTCCATTGATTTCTCTTTATATACATATATACATATCTCTTTATATACATATGTATATACATATACAGATTGTGTGTGTGTGTGTGTGTCTGTTTTATTGGCAATTATTTCTCCTCTTTGTTTTCTTTTATATTGCTTATATGGTCCTCTCTGTTTTCTTCCTGATGAGACTCACTAAAAGTTTGTCAGTTTTCTTTATCTTTTCAATAAAACAGCTTTTGATTTCATTGTGTATTACTATATTTTGTGTATGTGTTTTTATTTATGTCTCCTCTGATTTTATTTCTTTCCTTCTGCTGATTTTGATTGTTATTCTTTTTCTAATTCCTTTAGGGTGTGGTTTATGTTTTTTATTCGAGATCTTTCTGGTTTCCTGAGGGAGGCCTGTACTGCTATAAATGTCCCTCTTAGAAATGCTTTCATTGCATCCCAAAGATTTTGAAGAATTGGGTTTCCATTTTAAGTTTACAAGGTAATTTCTGACTTCCTCTTTGGTTTCCTCATTTTTCCATTCTTTTATTAGTAGTATGTTGTTTACTTTCTATGTTTTGGGGATTTTCCCATTTTTCTTTCTGTAGTTGATTTCTAGTTTCATACTGTCTTGATCATATAAAAAATTATTGACATTATAATTTTATCCTGTCAAGTATATTGAAATTTGTTTTGTGAACTAGCATACAATCTATCCTGGAGAACATCCCATGTGCACTTGTAAATAATGTGCATTCTGCTGTTTTTGAATAGAGTATCTAGTAGGTACCTATTAAATCCAAATACTCTATTGTGTTCTTAAAGGCCCTGTTGCCTTATTGAATTTATCCGGATGATGTTTCCATTGATTTCAGTGGGATGTTAATGTCCTTTATTTCATATGTGTGTGTGCTAAGTCACTTCAGTCGTGTCTGGCTCTTTGTGACCCTTTGTTCTATAGCCTACCAGGCTCCTCTCTCCATGGGATTATCCAGGGAAAAATACTGGAGTGGATTTTCATGACCTCCCTCAGGGGATCTTCCTGACTCAGGGATTGAACCCACATCCCTTAAGTCTCTAGCATTGGCAGGTGGGTTCTTTACCACTAGAACCACCTTGGAAGCCCGAAGTCCCTTACTATTATTGCATTATTATCATTTTCTCCCTCTATGTCTATTAGTATTGAATTTATTTATTTTGGTGCTCCTATATTAGGTAAATATATGCTAATGTATGTTATGTCCTCTTCTTGTATTGATCATTTTAGCATTATATATTGTCCTTCTTTGTCTTTTGTTATAGCTTTTGATTAAGGTCTTTTTAGCCTGATATTAGTGGGACTTCCCTGGTAGCTCAGATGGTAAAGAATCTGCCTGCAATGCAGGAGATCTGGGTTCAATCCCTGGGTTGGGAAGATCCTCTAGAGAAGGTAATGGCTACTTACTCCTGTATTCTTGCTTGGAGAATTCCATGGACAGTGGAGCCTGGCAGGCTACAGTGCATGGGTTCAGAGACAACCAGACAAGACTGAGCAACTAACATACACACACAGTCTGATATTAGTATTGCTACTTTGTTTTCTTGTCATTTCCTTTTACATGAAATATCTTTTTCTGTCACCTCATTATCTATCTGTTTTTGTGTACTTCAGCTTTGATGTGAGTCTCTTATTGGCAGCATATAGATAAATTTTGTTTTTCTTTTTCCAATCAACAGTGCTATGTCTTTAATAGAAGCATTTAGTCTATGCACATGTAAAGCAACTGTTGATAGATATGTACTTGTTGCCATTTTATTACTTGTTTTCTGGTTGTTTTTGTAGTTCTCTGTACATTTCTTCTTTTTGTTTCTTCTCCTGTGGTTTGATGACTTTATTTAGTATTGTAGTATCCTTGTATTTCTTGCTTTTTAGTTTTTTGTGTATCTGTGGTAGGTTTTTTGTTGTGGTTGCCATGTGGTCTGTATATGTTGACCCCTTACTATATCTACTTGTTTTAAACTTGTCATTTAAATTGAATCACATTTTTAAAGATAAACAATTTTCATTCCTTTCCTCCACATTTTGTGTTTTCATTGTCATAATTTATGTACTGATATTTATCCCTTAACTTATTGTAACTATAGTGGCTTTTACAAAATTTTGTCTTTTAATCTTAGTAATGGCTTATTTAAGTGGTTGACTCTCAGTCCTTTCTTAGTTGGATTTTCACTATCCTATAGATTCCTATTTTCCATTTAGAAAATACTCTATCATTTCTGTTAAGGTAGGTTCAGTGTTTATAAACTCATTTAGATTTTGTTTGAGAAGTTCATCATCTTTCTTTCTATTCTAAATGATAATCTTGCTGGGTAGAGTAGACTAGGTTCCAGGTTTTTCCTTTTTATCACTTTGAATAAATGATGCTTTTATGACCTTCATTTTTTAAAAAATTATTATTATTATTATTATTATTATTTTTACTTTACAATATTGTATTGGTTTTGCCATATATCAACATGCATCAACCATGGGTGTACACGTGTTCCCCATCCTGAACACCCCTCCCACCTCCCTCCCAGTACCATCCCTCTGGGTCATCCCAGTGCACCAGCCCAAAGCTTCCTGTATCCTGCATTGAACCTGGACTGCCGATTCATTTCTTATATGATATTATAACTGTTTTCTATTTCTGCTTTATTGACTATGCCAAAGCCTTTGACTGTATGGATAACAATAAACTGTGGGAAATTCTGAAAGAGATGGGTATACCAGACCACCTGACCTGCCTCTTGAAAAATCTGTATACAGGTCAGGAAGCAAAAGTTAGAACTGGACATGGAACAACAGACTGGTTCCAGATAGGAAAGGGAGTACATCAAGGCTGTATATTATCACCCTTATTTAATTTATATGCAGAGTGCATCATGAGAAATGCTGGACTGGAAGAAACACAAGTTGGAATCAAGATTGCCAGGAGAAATATCAATAACCTCAGATATGCAGATGACACCACCCTTATGGCAGAAAGTGAAGAGGAACTAAAAAGCCTCTTGATGAAAGTGAAAGAGGAGAGTGAAAAAGTTGGCTTAAAGCTCAGCATTCAGAAAACGAAGATCATGGCATCCGGGCCCATCACTTCATGGGAAATAGATGGGGAAACAGTGGAAACAATGTCAGACTTTATTTTTGGGGGGCTCCAAAATCACTGCAGATGGTGACTTCAGCCATGGAATTAAAAGACGCTTACTCCTTGGAAGAAAAGTTATGACCAACCTAGATAGCATATTGAAAAACAGAGACATTACTTTACCAACAAAGGTCCGTCTTGTCAAGGCTATGGTTTTTCCTGTGGTCATGTATGGATGTGAGGGTTGGACTGTGAAGAAGGCTGAGTGCCGAAGAATTGATGCTTTTGAACTGTGGTGTTGAAGAAGACTCTTGAGAGTCCCTTGGACTGCAAGGAGATCCAACCAGTCCATTCTGAAGGAGATCAGCCCTGGGATTACTTTGGAGGGAATGATGCTAAAGCTGAAACTCCAGTACTTTGGACATCTCATGAGAAGAGTTGACTCATTGGAAAAGACTCTGATGCTGCGAGGGATTGGGAGCAGGAGGAGAAGGGGACAACAGAGGATGAGATGGCTGGATGGCATCACTGACTCGATGGACATGAGTCTGAGTGAACTCCGGGAGTTGGTGATGGACAGGGAGGCCTGGCGTGCTGTGATTCATGGGGTCGTGAATAGTCGGACACGACTGAGCAACTTAACTGACTGACTGATACCTGTTTTTAATGCCATTCTCCCAAATCATCCCCCTTCCCTCTAGAGAAATCAGTTAATAGTCTTATAAGGAGTCTGTTATATATGACTCTTTATTTTTATGTTATTGTCTTTAAAATTATCTCATTACCTTTAATATTTGCCATTTTAATTATAGCATGTCTTGGTGTGTGTCCTTTTAAGTTCTTCTTGTTTGGAAACCTCTGTGCTTCCTGTACTTGTGTATCTTCGAAATTTAAGCCATAATTTCCTCAAATATATTTTCAATTCCTTTTTCTCTATTTTTTCCTTCTTACACCCCTATAATGTAAATGTTAATAAGCTTAGTGTCATCTCAGATATCTTTTCAACTGGTTTTATTTTTAATTTATATTTCTTTGTGCTGTTCTGATTGCATTATTTCCAGTATTGTATCTTTCAGGTCACTTCATTTCTCTGTATCACTTAGTCTGATGTTTACTATTTACAATGTTTCTCTTTTTTTAATTGAAGACATTGAATTATTCATTTTTAATTGGTGTTTGCTTATATTTTCTTGTTCTTTACTAAAATTTCTGCTGTGCTCATCTGTTCTTTTGCCTAATTTAGTTAAGATTTGCATTCCCAATGCTTTGGAATCTTTATCTAATAAATTCTTTATTTCTCTTTCAGAGCTTATTTTTTAGGGATTTTCTCTGGTTCTTTCAATTGACAACAGTTCCTCTGCCTTTTTGTTTTACTTAATTTTCTCTACCTCCATTAATTTATTTATGAAAGTTAATTATGATGTCTTAAAGATGTGCTTATATGGGAGCTTTCCTATAGAGAATGCTTCTGCCCATTGCCTTTCATGGGAGAGCTGAATTCACCATGGATAAATGCATGTCTTTTTCTGAATTTGCTGGCTGCTATCTCCTTAGTAGGACATTGGGCTGAAGATGGTGGTGCTAGAGTTGGAGTTGTATGTGAAATAGGACTTCCCCTTGCTCAGTGGCTGTCAGCTCCTTAATGTGGACAGTGTCTGCTCCCAAGTTGCTAGAGAAGAAGCCCTAACTGTACTCAGTTACCTTTAATTTATAATGTAAGGGTGGCCTGTGTGGGCTCTTGGATCATGTCATGCTCAAGCTATCTCCAATATGTTACCTGTACAAGTGTCCATAATTGCTTCCCCTGCTCTGCTCAGACACAGATTTGAGTGCAAGTACCCTTTGTCCTTCACACATTATCACTTCCCTAGCCTCTACTGCCCCCACCTTTTTCCACTCTGTTGTGCAGCCTGTGTGGACTCTTCATATATATCAGAAATTGAGCTGTGGAGGAGCAGCTGCCATCAGAGTTCTAAGATGCTTCTGATGTGCCACTTAAGAACCAACAGTGGCAGCCATCAATCCACCCAGTTACTCCCCAGGACTTAGTCGCCTCTGTGTCTTATACCTGAGTCTCCTCCCCAGTTCTGGCTGCACTAGGTCCAGTGACATGCTCTGACATGGAGTGGGGCTGGAGCCTTATTTGGTTCAGGCTGGAGTATGCACATAGACAATACTGGGAAACACATCAGCTGCAGGAGCAGTCCTCTCTCCTTCTCTCCTTCCTGCCTCAGGGGAAGGCACTGTGTCTCCTCTGCTCTTGAGTGAATTCCAGACTTTCCACAGCTATCCTGTTAGTTTCAGAAGTCCTCCAACCAGCCAAGGAAGTTTATCTCCCCTTCAAAAGACCCTGTGATGGGGCCATCCTATCTGTGACTCTCATTGCTCACTTCTCACGGTAGATTCCACACTTGTATTCACTCTTTCCCTCTTAGTTTCCTCCCAGAGGCAACCCAATTGCTGTTTTTCCCTTCCTTCACAACCATCTGTGGATTTATTTTACAGCCTTGGTTGTACAGGGGTCTTTCTGGCAATTTCCAGTCAGCTTTCAGTGAGAACGGTTCCACATATAGATTTTGATGTTTTCATGGGGAAGTAAGCTCCACATCCTCTTACTCTGCTGTATTGATCAATCTCCAAGGTTTTTTTTGTTTTTTTTTTAAATACATTACTGCTAATTGTAATACTTTCTTATTCAGCTTTTTCTACATTACAACCTAAAAATCTAAAGAATAAATTTAGGATTCTTTAGGTACTCTTTGGCATAAGAAGATAAGAATTTTAGCATTTTCAAAAGGATGTTAATAATAATAAGTAGTAATTAAACATTTCATCGTATTATGTAGTGAACCAGGATATTTAACAACCTGTGATTCAAACTTTAACATCTGAAACCTCTCTGTTAAGACATTTGTGCAACCCATAAAGAACAATCCTTTGTTATACATGAGTATTACAAGAGATTGAAGATTGAAGCATTTAGAATATCTAGTAGAAAAACACTGGCCACCCATTGCCATTGCCTTTTTCATAAAAAAGAATGCTTATCATGCATCAAAATCTGGACTGGCAATTCATTTCATATATGATATTATACATGTTTCAATGCTATATAAAAAAAAGTAAAAAAAAATAAAATGCTTACTTAAAAGTTAAAAATTTCACCAGTGTCACTGAAGATATAAGCAAAATGAAAGCATTATTGCAAATGAAAACAAGCTTTAAAAAGTCTAAATAAGAAAGGTGTTATAAAATGTGTTTATCACATTTCCAGTTTTCTTTTTGTAGAAAATATTGGGTCATTTTTATTAGGCTTACAGACTACCCAGCCCGGTATTCTGCCTATATGAGTAGTACTAAAAACTATTATGAAAGGCCATAGTTGGCTTATTGTACTTCACTTTCTGCAGGTGAATTCTACTTTTCCTTTACAATTGATCTTAGCTTCATTATTTAGGATTTTTTAAGTCTTTTTTTATTGTGTTTTAATATGTGCCTATTCTTGAGGTTCTAAAAAATAAAGTAGTCATTCAGAAGTACTTTGAAATACATATATAATTATATGCTCTCTTAGGTGAAAGATTACATTATTTGATCTGTTGATAATTTGCTTTCTCCTGATCCAAAGTATGTGACGTGACCTCATTCTAACATTCTGGAAGTTGGTGACTAAATGCATGCTTATCTTGCTCTTATTGTCCTTATTTTACCCTGATGAACTAAAAAATCCAAAATGTCTAGGGTGTATTCTTAACTGTAAATGTGTAAATAAACAAGCATTTTTTAGAAAGAATGGTGAGAATTCTTAGATCCTTCAAATATGATAGAATACTCATAATAACTATAATTAATCAAATATAAATACTGGGAAGTATTTGAAAACCAAAAATAGCTGCTTTAAAAAAGTGGTCTAAAGGAAACTTACTAGAATGCCTAAGTCATAGTACACAAACTATGTCCTTGCTGGTTGGACAGATTAGTAGATAGCTTGAATATATTTTGAATCTTAGTGATCATTGAATAAAATATTCAGGAGAATCTCATTTTCACTTTTTCCCTTCAAAGAGATGCATTGCATATATTAGAGCATATTATAAAAAATGTGCAAGGCATTATAGACTTATAGATAAGCTAAAGGGAAATCTCTGATATTGCAAATTGTACTCCCGAGAGAAATGAAAGAACGCCAAGCTGAAAATATCCCTTAAGACTAGTTTGTAAATGTGCTTCTCTACCAGAGGATTTAGATACTTTTATGTGACATCCTTTTATGAGACTGCTTTTTTTAAAAAAATTTATTTTATTTTTAAACTTTACAATATTGTATTGGTTTTGCCAAATATTGAAATGAATCCACCACAGGTATACATGTGTTCCCCATCCTGAACCCTCCTCCTTCCTCCTTCCCCATACCATCCCTCTGGGTCGTCCCAGTGCACCAGCCCCAAACATCCAGTATCATGAATCGAACCTGGACTGGCAACTTGTTTCATACATGATATTATACATGTTTCAATGTAATTCTCCCAAATCTTCCCACCTTCTCCCTCTCCTACAGAGTCCATAAGACTGTTCTATACATCAGTGTCTCTTTTGCTGTCTCGTATACAGGGTTACTGTTACCATCTTTCTAAATTCCATATATATGCGTTAGTATATTGTATTGGTGTTTCTCTTTCTGGCTTACTTCACTCTGTATAATAGGCTCCAGTTTCATCCACCTCATTAGAACTGATTCAAATGTATTCTTTTTAATGGCTGAGTAATACTCCATTGTGTATATGTACCACAGCTTTCTTATCCATTCATCTGCCGATGGGCATCTAGGTTGCTTCCATGTCCTGGCTATTATAAACAGTGCTGCGATGAACATTGGGGTACACGTGTCTCTTTCCCTTCTGGTTTCCTCAGTGTGTATGCCCAGCAGTGGGATTGCTGGATCATAAGGCAGGTCTATTTCCAGTTTTTGAAGGAATCTCCACACTGTTCTCCATAGTGGCTGTACTAGTTTGAGACTGCTTTTAATTTGGGATTCCTGTTGGGCTGCTGTCTGTGGGGTTGCACAGAGTCGGACAGAACTGAAGAGACTGATGAATATTCTAAATGATCTGAGAGAAAGAGAGGGAGAACTGAATAGAGCAATTTCATTCATAACCAATTATGCTCTATATTCCTTGTTAGAGCCATCCACATGTACTTCCCATTCATCTTAATTCTTTCTATGATAAATTTCACTGATATCAGTAAAAATCTTTTTCAAGAAAAGTTTCTCCCTGCCACCTTCAGCATTTTATTTATACAAAATCATGGTGTAAGAAATTGATTATTTTCTCTGTTAGGGTTTGCAGAGTTCTGAAACTCAAGTAACATGGAAATTGTAGTTAGGTTTAAACAATGCAGTTTATTTAGAAGATTATTTCCATTTATCTCCAGAGTGTGGTAGATTAAAGCTTTCTAAGCTTTACTTCAATAAAATAATCATAGAGAAGTTGCAACTGAAGATTGGTTAAAGTCTGGAGGAATGACAGTTAATCTTTATTAAACCTATAGTAAATAAATTTTAAGAATTATTTGGCAAAACTTCAACAATGAAACTCATATTTTTTCTTAATTTAACTGAAAATCGATGTTTGTAGCACAACAAAACTAAGTAGAAACCAAAGAATGAACCCCCTACTTTTTTCCCCACATAATGAAATGAGAACTACACCACCACAATATCATACAACCCTCCATTACAAAGTGCAAGATGGAAATGAAAGAATATCACTGTCATTCCAACATGCTCCTCTTAAAAAAGGTTCTACAATACTCATTCCACAATAATCCAACTGGACTCATCCTCACAGACAAGCTGTAAGTAGTTAGACAAGAAGAAGCTTCCTTTCACAGATCCCAGCAGTAAATCTACAAAAGCACTGTTTTTCACTGAGCCAAAGAATAATCTGAGGAGTCCCCAAACCTCTCAGACATAAAACTTATAAAACAAAGTAGGAAGAATTCAGGATTGCATAGACTGAGCTTAAAAATCATTCCACCCAGATAACAAGCTTTTATGTGTGTGTGTGTGTGTGTGTGTGGTTTTCCTTGAGTAAGAGCTTCATAGGCTTCCCAGGTGGTGCAGTGGTAAAGAATTTTTTTTTGCCAGTGCAGGAGAAGTAAGAGACTTGGGTTCAATCCTTGGGTCAGGAAGATCCTTTGGAGTATGAAATGGTAACCCACTCTAGTATTCCTGTCTGGAATATTCCATGGACAGAGGAGCCTGCAGGCTACAGTCCATGAGGTCACAAAGAATTGACCACAACTGAGTGAGCATGAACACACACACACACACATACACACACATGCCTCCACATGGAGAATATGGCTCAGATAAGAGATTATGAGAAGAAATGGTATGGGAGCTTCATTGAGTGTTTAAGGGCCTTTAAGGACCTTATATCCAATGAGGATATAACCAATATTTTTACCACTCTACCTTCCAAAACCCCCTGAATCCATGTTTACTTTAGAAATGTAAACCCACTTTAGTCTATTGCAAGAACAATAGTTTAGGAAGTAGGCTTGCTTCTTTCTTGGTAAAATTATAATATCCAGAGTAATTATTGTTTCTTAAGAGGTTTAAATAAAATAAGGTATCTTTTACTGAAAATTGCCAGTACTTAGGTAGATATATATATATATATATATATATATACATATACATATACATATATAGAGAGAGAGAGAGAAAAAATGGAGCTTAGAAGTAGAGACCACATATGGTCTATTTCACTTCAGGCAAGAGTGGAAATTGTAGCTAAAGTTCAATTTTTAGCTCTAGATTCCTCAGATTTTAGCACCCTAAGAACAGAGAAGCCAAATCATAGCTTTCTGAAAGAGTGTCTTTCTGTCTCTATTGAAAATCTGCCTGTACTTGCAGCAGTAGGAAGAGCTACCTCTACAGGACAATCAGATAATTTCCAAGTGAATGCTGCCTGAAGCTTCTATTATTTCCACCTCCACCTCTACCAATTCAAACACTTTAAAAGGAAAAAAAAAAAAAAAGAATTAAAATGCAAAACCAAACCAAAACAACTAAATCAGTATAATACCTGAATATAATTTTTGTTCATATAATGTGCATCTTTTCCTGCCTTTCCTTACTTTAATATCATCTTCATCTTGTTCTGTTTCTTCTGAGAAAATTTTAGTCCTTTTTTGTTTGTTTGTTTGTTTTTACTGTTTTCCTCTGATGTAACTAAATAAAACTAATATTATCTATGATTAACTACCTAACAATCAATAGCAGAAAATTACCATTTAGAATTTTCTTATCAATACTGCATATGTTTCACTAGTACCCCAAATAAGAGTTCACCCTCCCCAGTAACATGTTCATGAGTTCACTTTATTTTGGTTCTCATACTTTTCCCTTTACAGGAATTATATACTCCTTAAGATTACCAATAAACTGTACAAAGGAAAACACAGAGCTGAAATTTTACAAAAGCTCCAATATTAAAATGAGGCCTGTGCTGCTATAGCCATCTTTATTATAGAATCTTTCCTTTCCATTATTCATGCTAATAAACAAGGAAAGTTATAGAGAGAGGGAGAAAGAGGGGTGACTTGGTATCTGCAGCATCTCTGGGACCAAAATGTCTGATTAGAAAAGCCAAAACATTCTTCTCTGAAGTCCTAGCACTGTGTCTAGTCTCTGATGTATTGGTCTGATTGTCTGAAGCCTTTAAATTGATGGGGAAGCAATAGAAAGAGCAGAGATCCTTGCTGTAGTGTTAATCATGATGACAAGTTCTTCCATCTGGCAACACTGAATTACCTGGCAGAACTGAGTCCCACTAGCTAGTGATAGTTCTCATAAAACCCCTAGAAGGAAAGATGCCTCTATAAAAGCACAACTACAAATTAGTTCTGGGAGCATAAATGGATCTACCAAGGTAGAAAAGTTACTAACTACCTGGGATTTTTAGAGATGGAGGAAATCATGGGTTGGACTCTTCTTTTTCTGTAGCTCAAGTTCAGCAGACTTTTGTATGGCTGCATTGACCAGCAGCTGGAAGCTGCTGAAGTCCTTGTATTCCCCTGTCACCACAGGTTCAGGAGAAGATATAAACAATGGCCCACTAGTGAAAACCACGACCTTTTCATTTAGCTGGGCCTTAGGGGTGAGCCTCTGGCCTGGGATCAACTCTAGATTTGGCAGTTCCCCTGATCCCTAGATCATCAGCAAGGGGCTCAGGGACAGACATTTTATCTTGTCTGCAGCTCTGGGCCCTGACTTGTCATCAATAGATGGATAGCCACTCTGCTGGTGGGTCACATCATCAGCATTGCCTTTTTAGTGGTACATGGTAATCAGGTTGGGGTCACTTACATCCTGTAGAAGCATTTCTGGAAGAATGCGTCTGCAGGCATTGATGAACCAGTTAGAAATCTGCGGAAAAGACAAACTGATATGCTCTGACAGCATACACTTCTCTACTTTTGAAGGATAGGCTTTAAACCAGTGCTCATACAGCCAGTCATGGAGGATCTTCACCGACTCAGTTGGCAAGTACCCTGTCTGCTTCCTCTTGCCCTTTTGTGAGACAAGAACCTCATCTGTAGCACTGTGACTATTCGACTCCATTGAAGTGCCCTGACCCAGGCTTTGGGTCTCCATTGGACTTTCTTCAGCTGCCTCCGTGTTCTAGAGGCCTGTCTTCACTATCCCAGGAGCCAAGGATGGCCGACCTAGCACTAATGTAGGGACGGGAAAGCCAGTGGAGAAAGCATGACTAAGTCGCCAAGAGGAAGTCTCACCTTTTGCTTCCTAGACTGATTAACAGTGTTGGTAACACTGTTGAGCCAGTCGGCTTTGTGACATCACATCCTTTCAGCCCCTCTCCACTTCTTGTTTTCTGTTTCGTTTGTTCTTATAGATCAAAACGCACTTGTTTTCAACCCATCAATTTGTACAGCTCTTCAGAATTTTATTTCTCTGCTGCTGTCACCAGTTACTGCTAACAAATGAACTCTCTTTTGCCAAAATGTGTGATGGTTCTCTCTGAAGAATCAGTCAGATATTCAGGGATTCTTTTTTTTTTTTTTTTTAATAAATATGGAACAAGATAGGATGTAAGAAGTAATGGGGATCACAGGCTTAGATTATTTGAATATTTCTTAATATTTTCATATGCTGCAATCACTTCTCCCAAATTAGATGAAAATAGTCTGTAAATTCTGCATTTTAACTGCAGATAGTTAAAACAAGGATTGGCTCTTTCAGTAACACTCTCACCCATTTACAGGACAACAATGGACTCTGACTTATTGAGGATAAGTATGGTATTACTTATTCTTAATTTTAGAAACTTTTCAGGGGCAACTCCTGGCCATCATCTTAGGCATCATATATTGTATACAGTTTCTATTTGATAGGGACAATATCATTTTAACCTTAAGAATTCTTATTTGCTGTCACTGAACTGGACATCAAAATATTGTCTGTTTGATCCTTTGACTATCCTTACTGCCTTACTATTGCTCACTTTCATGGCTTAAAATTTGCTGTTAGGGAGACCTATTGAGGTACACAATCAAATCTAATGGTTGTCTTAACAAAGCTCCCAATAACCACTAAGTATATGTGCTGGTTACAAGTGAAAGTCTTTCTTGGAATACTATAGAGGAGAGTGCTACTACTTCCACTGGTCTTTTGGGCTACAGGAACACAGAAGATTAGATATTCCATTCACAGTGAGAACTCACTTCCTATAATTATTTCCCAGCAATATAGTTATGACCCATGTTCACTGAGACTACTCTTGTCTGTCAATACAGTTTCTAATACCTTACCATCCCTTACCTGTTACTTCTATGTGCTTTTTGTATTTCTGGGATTCAGATTTATGCTGAAGGATTACCCAAATTGTACATATTTAAATCACGTGATTTATTCTCAGTGATCTAGGTCTTTAATTTTAATGACTCCTTTATTAATCCCTCTGAAGAGGAATATCATAGTGGTTCAAATTATCCACATGAAATTTGGACACTGTTTTCTCCTTTAATAATGCATATAGAAACATAGAGAAATCTGGAAAGAGGTGAAAAACTGAGAATAAATCTACCAGTTTTGATACAAATGCCTATTTGTTTCACATTGCAACAACCTGAATGAATAGAACATATATTTTCTTTTTTTCAAGTTTTTGATGATACAAAATATGAATTAAGAACATCTCTATGAAAAAGGTGGATTGCTTCCACTTATTTATTTAAAGCTTCTAAGGAGCTCAAATTATCTAGTTTCTATGAAATTTTAGCTTCATTTATTGCTTATTTTTATTTTTTCACTTTTATTTATTTATTTAATTTAGTTTTTAATTTATTTTAATTGGAGGTTAATTACTTTACAATATTGTATTGGTTTTGTCATACATCAACATGGGATTTTATGGGAAACAGTTTGTATATTTATAGGCATTGATTTATGTCCATATGACTCTGAAAAGTGACTTCTTACAATTGTGTAATGAATGGACATTGTATTATGCTAGAATATGCATCTGAATTCTCAAATTATGTAAGGCCATGACAAGACAGGTCTTTTACATATTGTTACTTATGGTTTTTGCTTAGCTGGTAAAGAATCCGCCTGCAATGTGGGAGACCTGGGTTCAATCCCTAGGTTGGGAAGATCCCCTGGAGAAGGGAAAGGCTACCCACTCCAGTATTCTGGCCTGGAGAATTCTATGGACTCTAAAGTCCATGGGGTCCAAAGAGTCAGACACAACTGAGTGACTTTTACTTTCATTTGAAAAAGGGAAAGGCTACCCACTCCAGTATTCTGGCCTGGAGAATTCCATGGACTCTGTAGTTCATGGGATTACAAAGAGTCAGACACGACTGAGTGACTAACTACAGCACATAACACACATTATATGTGGGCCTCCTGGTGACTCAGTGATAAAGAATCCACCTGCCAATGCAAGAGACAGGTTCAGTCCCTGGGTTGGGAAGATACCCTGGAGAAGGAAATAATAACCTACCCCAGTATTCTTGCCTGAGAAATCCCATGGACAGAGGAGCCTGGTGGGCTACAGTTCATGGGATCCCAAAAGAGTCTGACTTGACTTAGCAACTAAAAAACAACAACAAATACTATATATATATATATATATATATATATATATATATATATATAAATATATAAATTTTATGATTTACATGTATGTTTATACATATATATATATATAGCTATACATACTATATAGATATGCCCATTCACTATTTATAAGTTATATATCTATGTGTTTGTATATATCTATATTAAAAACCAGAGACATTACTTTGCCAACAAAGATCCATCTAGTCAAACTATGGTTTTTCCAGTAGTCGTGTATAGATGTGAGAGTTGGACTATAAAGAAAGCTGAGTACCAAATAATTGATGCTTTTGAACTGTGGTGTTGGAGAAGACTCTTCAGAGTCCCTTGGACTGCAAGGAGATCCAACCAGTCTATCCTAAAGGAAATCAGTCCCGAATATTCATTGCAAGGACTGATGTTGAAGCTGAAACTCCTTGGGCCACCTGATGTGAAGAACTGACTCACAAGACCCTGATGCTGGGAAAGATTGAATGCTGGAGGAGAAGGGGCTGACAGAGGACGTGATGGTTGGATGGCATCACTGACTCAATGGGCATGAGTTTGAGTAAGCTCCGGGAGTTGGTGATGGACAAGGAAGCCTGTTGTGCTGAAGTCCATAGGATCGCAAAGATTCAGACACGACAGAGCAACTGAGCTGAATTGAACTGATATATGTTACAAAAAATAAATGGACCAAAAAGCAAGGAAGAAATAACACATAAAAGATAATATCACAGAAGCATCCCCAATAAGACTTATGGATGTTATAGCTTAAATATTTAAGATTTCCCATTGATAGAATGTAAAGGAAATGCTTTCTAATTCTTATTAAATCTGGCATAATACTGATGTGAAAATCTCACAAAGCATGAGCAAAGAATCATAGCAGATTCACTTATCCTTCAAAAATAATCTTCAACAAATAGTACATGAACCAAGAACTTCCAGATGTGCAAGATAGATTTAGGAAAGGCAGAGGAACCAAAGACCAAATTGCCAACATTCATTGGATCATACAGAAAGCAAGGATATTCCAGGAAAACATCTACTTCTGCTTCATTGACTACACAAAATCCTTTGACTGTGTGGATCACAACAAACTGTGGAAAATTCTTAAAGAGATAGAAATACCAGACCACCTTACATGTCACCTGAGAAACCTGTATGTGGGTCTAGAACAACAGCTAGAACTAAACATGTAGAAGTGGACTGGTTCCAAATTGGGAAATGAATATAACAAGGCTGTATATTGTCACCCTGTTTACTTAACTCATATAAAACATAAACTCTTAGTAAATAGAATCTAGATTCATATAAAATATAAAATACTTTAGCAAATAAACTTCAATTTTGGAATTAAGTCTTGATTTAACATTAGTATATATACTTACATTATTCATACCAACAAATACAAGAATAAATGTATTATCTTAATGAAGGTTAAGAAAAATTTTACTGAATTCAAACAATATCTGACAAACATACTGTAGTGAAATAAATAAGACTGAAAAGATGCTTCTTTAACATAACATAGATTCACAAGGAGATAAAACATCAATGCCAAGCTTCATATATAATGAGTAAAACAAAAATGATTATTTTAATTTCATGAGCAAGGCAGAGGTGTCTATTCACTGCTATAACATTGAGCAGAAGTTAGAGTCAGTGGGATTAAACAAACAGAAATTAAGACAGTACATTTAAGAAAAGGAGGTTGTTGATGACATGATTAGCCATTTAGGAAATGTTTTTAAATTAACTGAGAAACTACTAGAAATAGTAAGGGTCAGATGAAGTAGCCAGTTACAAATCAATAAATGATAAACTTTAATGTATACCAAAAATAATTCTTTAGAAAATATATTGGGGAAATTATAAAAATATAAAATATCTAGACATAAAATTGGAGATTATTATGCAGAGCTTACACTAAGACAAATATAAAATCCCATTGAAGAACATAAAATGAAATGTTAATTAACAGCAAAATACGTTTGCTTTTTTGGGTAGGAAATACTAATATTGTAATAATGTCAATTTTCTTTAAATTTATCTGTGTTTTTAATCTATAAAAATCAGAAATACTCTCAACCTCCTTCAATATCCCACTTTTCCTTCAGTTCATTCTCAGTTCAGTCTCTCAGTCGTGTTCGACTCCTTGTGACCCCATGAACCTCAGAACGCCAGGCTTCCCTGTTTATAACCAACGCCCGAAGTCCACTCAAACACATGTCCATTGAGTTGGTGTTGCCATCCAACCATCTCATCATCTGCCGTCCCCTTCTCCTCCTGCCCTCAACCTTTCCCAGCATCAGGGTCTTTTCAAATGAGTCAGCTTTGCACATCAGGTGACCAAAGTATTGGAGTTTCAGCTTCAGCATCAGTCCTTCCAATGAATATTCAGGACTGATCTCCTTTAGGCGGAACTGATTGGATCTCCTTGCAGTCCAAGGGACTCTCAAGAGTCTTCTCCAACAACACAGTTCAAAAGCATCAATTCTTCAGTGCTCAGCTTTCTTTATAGTCCAACTCTCATATCCATACATGACCACTGGAAAAAACATAGCCTTGACTAGACAGACCTTTGTTGACAAACTAATGTCTCTGTTTTTCAATATGCTGTCTAGGTTGGTCATAACTTTCCTTCCAAGGAGTAAGTGTCTTTCAATTTCATGGCTGCAATCACCATCTGCAGTGATTGTGGAACCCAGAAAAATAAAGTCAGCCACTGTTTCCACATCTATTTGCTATGAAGTGATGGGACCGGATACCATGGTCTTAGTTTTCTGAATGTTGAGTTTTAAGCCAGCTTTTTCACTCTCCACTTTCACTTTCATCAAGAGGCTTTTGAGTTCCTCTTCACTTTCTGCCATAAGGGTGGTGTAATCTGCATATCTGAGGTTATTGATATTTCTCCCGGCAATCTTGATCCCAGCTTGTGCTTCCTCCAGCCCAGCATTTCTCATGATGTACTCTGCATATAAGTTAAATAAACAGGGTGACAATATACAGCCTTGACATACTCCTTTTTCTATTTGGAACCAGTCTGTTGTTCCATGTCCAGTTCTAACTGTTGCTTCCTGACCAGCATACAGGTTTCTCAAGAGGCAGGTTAGGAGGTCTGGTATTCCCATCTCTTTCAGAATTTTCCACAGTTTATTGTGATCCACACAGTCAAAGGTTTTGGCATAGTCAATAAAGCAGAAATAGATGTTTTTCTGGAACTCTCTTGCTTTTTCCATGATCCAGCAGATGTTGGCAATTTGATCTCTGGTTCCTCTGCCTTTTCTAAAACCAGCTTGAACATCTGGAAGTTCACAGTTCACATCTTGCTGAAGCCTGGCTTGGAGAATTTTGAGCATTACTCTACTAGCATGTGAGATGAGTGCAATTGTGTGATAGTTTGAGCATTCTTTGGCATTACCTTTCTTTGGGATTGGAATGAAAATTGACCTTTTCCAGTCCTATGGAGACTGCTAAATTTTCCAAATTTGCTGGCATATTGAATGCAGCAGTTTCACAGCATCATCTTTCGAGATTTGAAATAGCTCAATGTTGAAAAATTTTTCTAAAATTCATCTGGAAGGATAAATGTGTGATATACTATAGCATTTTTTGTGTGTGTGTGAATGCTAACTGAGTTAGAAGCATTGTCCCACAAATTATAATCTGTATTTTAAAGTATCAAGTAATTTAAACAGTGTAAACATGTAGGTATAACAAGACCAATTAAATAAGCAGACTATGGCCACAGCCTCAAGGCTTAATGGTACTGTGTAAATGATAGGTATAGCTCTCCATATCATTGATGAAGGATGCTTATTCATCTGAAAGTAATGAATGTTGCTAAGAAGATGCCACAAACATCGAATACTTTCTTAGAGATACTTTATAGTTTTAAACAAATTGGAGAAGGACACAGGGAGTCATCTTTAAATTCATTGTGTGAGTGGTGGGGATATAAAATGTGGAGAATCCTGGAAAATTCATATAATATACTTTAATTAGGAGGGATGTAGGTGGGCGTGGCCTAACCATGGGAGAAAAGACAAGTTGGAAAAAGGGACTGGTAATTTGAAAATTTTTGTTTGTCTCTTTTAGCATCCAGTAAGAAGTTGAGTATCTGGGATTTTATGTAATATCAGTACTATTATATATTCCAAGTTAATTTACATGTACATATATGTGTCATATACATACAAATATATATAAACACACAATTGTAGACAAGGCATCATAAGGGTAAAGATTATTAGTTGTGATTGTATAAATGTGACAAATTTTGGTATGAAAAATCCCAACCTGTAGTCAGACAAAAATCTTAATAAACATGTATTTTTTTAAAATATAGATACACTTTTTAATAAAAATATGGATTACAAATTGCACACTAAAAATCAATAACTACTGTACTGTGTGCTTAGTGGCTTAGTCATGTCAGATTCTTTGTGACCACATGGACTGTAGCCTGCCAGGCTCCTCTGTCCATGGGGACTCTCCAGGCAAGCATACTGGAGTCGGTTGCCATGCCCTTCTCCAGGGGATCTTCCCAACCCAGAGACTAAACCCAGGCCTCCCACATTGCAGGGGGATTCTTTACTGACTGAACCACCAGGGAAGCTAACTACTAACTAGTTTTAGTTCTTCTGCATCTCTCTCACTCTAATTTTTAACAATACATCACCATTTAGTTTTAGGTCTATTTTTAAGTATCAAGGTTTCAAAAAAAATTCTGTTGCATAGAATAGAAAAAGCTGAAAGCATAAAAATCATTTTCAATTATGGTTTTCCTTGGGTATATTTCCAGTAGTGGGATTGCTGGGTCATATGATAGTTCTATTTCCAGCTTTTTAAAGAATCTCCATACTGTTCCCCATAGTGATTGCATCAATTTACATTCTCACCAACAGAGCAATAGAGCTCCCTTTTAGCCACACAGTCTCCAGCATATATTGTTTGTAGATTTTTTTCCTTTTTTAATTATGATCTTTCTGACTGGTGTGGGGTGATACTGCTTTGTAGTTGTGATTTGCATTTCTATAATAATAGGTGGTGTTGAGCATCTTTTTGTGTGTTTGTTGGCCATCTGTATGACTTCTCTTGAGGAATATCTGTTTAGGTCTTCTGCCCATTTCTTTTTCCTTTTTTCTTTTGATTGGGTTGTTTGTTTTTCTGGTATTGAGCTGAATGAGCTGCTTGTATATTTTGGAGATTAATCTTACTCAGTTGTTTCATTTGCATTTTTTTTCTTATTCTGAAGGTTGCCTTTTTATCTTGTTTATGATTTCCTTTGCTGTGTAGAAGCTTTTAAGTTTAATTAATTCCTATTTATTTACTCTTGTTTTTGTTTCCATTACTCTAGGAGGTCGGAAATGTGCTTTTTTTTTTAAATTTTATTTTATTTTTAAACTTTACATGATTGTATTAGTTTTGCCAACTATCAAAATGAATCTGCCACAGGTATACATGTGTTCCCCATCCTGAACCCTCCTCCCTCCTCCCTCCCCATACCATCCCTATGGGTCGTCCCAGTGCACTAGCCCCAAGCATCCAGTATCGTGCATTGAACCTGGACTGGCAACTCGTTTCATACACGATATTTTACATGTTTCAATGCCATTCTACCAAATCTTCCCACCCTCTTCCTCTCCCACAGAGTCCATAAGACTGTTCTATACATCAGTGTCTCTTTTGCTGTCTCGTACACAGGGATATTGTTACAATCTTTCTAAATTCCATATATATGCATTAGTATACTGTATTGGTGTTTTTCTTTCTGGCTTACTTCACTCTGTATAATAGGCTCCAGTTTCATCCACCTCATTAGAACTGATTCAAATATTTTCTTTCTAATGGCTGAGTAATACTCCATTGTGTACATGTACCATAGCTTTCTTATCCATTCATCTGCTGATGGACATCTAGGTTGCTTCCATGTCCTGGCTATTATAAACAGTGCTGCGATGAACATTGGGGTACATGTGTCTCTTTCCCTTCTGGTTTCCTCAGTGTGTATGCCCAGCAGTGGGATTGCTGGATCATAAGGCAGTACTATTTCCAGTTTTTGAAAGAATCTCCACACTGTTCTCCATAGTGGCTGTACTAGTTTGCATTCCCACCAACAGTGTAAGAGGGTTCCCTTTTCTCCACACCCTCTCCAGCATTTATTATTTGTAGACTTTTGGATCGCAGCCATTCTGACTGGTGTGAAATGGTACCTCATAGTGGTTTTGATTTGCATTTCTCTGATAATGAGTGATGTTGAGCATGTTTTCATGTGTTTGTTAGCCATCTGTATGTCTTCTTTGGAGAAATGTCTATTTAGTTCTTTGGCCCATTTTTTGATTGGGTCATTTATTTTTCTGGAGTTGAGCTGTAGGAGTTGCTTGTATATTTTTGAGATTAGTTGTTTGTCAGTTGCTTCATTTGCTATTATTTTCTCCCATTCTGAAGGCTGTCTTTTCACCTTGCTAATAGTTTCCTTTGATGTGCAGAAGCTTTTAAGGTTAATTAGGTCCCATGTGTTTATTTTTGTTTTTATTTCCAACATTCTGGGAGGTGGGTCATAGAGGATCCTGCTGTGATGTATGTCAGAGAGTGTTTTGCCTATGTTCTCCTCTAGGAGTTTTATAGTTTCTGGTCTTACGTTTAGATCTTTAATCCATTTTGAGTTTATTTTTGTATATGGTGTTAGCAAGTGTTCTAGTTTCATTGTTTTACAAGTGGTTGACCAGATTTCCAAGCACCATTTGTTAAAGAGATTGTCTTTAATCCACTGTATATTCTTGCCTCCTTTGTCAAAGATCAGGTGTCCATATGTGCGTGGATTTATCTCTGGGCTTTCTATTTTGTTCCATTGATCTATATTTCTGTCTTTGTGCCAGTACCATACTGTCTTGATAACTGTGGCTTTGTAGTAGAGCCTGAAGTCAGGTAGGTTGATTCCTCCAGTTCCATTCTTCTTTCTCAAGGTCGCTTTGGCTATTCGAGGTTTTTTGTATTTCCATACGAATTGTGAAATTATTTGTTCTAGCTCTGTGAAGAATACAGTTGGTAGCTTGATAGGGATTGCATTGAATCTATAAATTGCTTTGGGTAGTATACTCATTTTCACTATATTGATTCTTCCAATCCATGAACATGGTATATTTCTCCATCTGTTAGTGTCCTCTTTGATTTCTTTCATTAGTGTTTTATAGTTTTCTATGTATAGGTCTTTAGTGTCTTTAGGTAGATATATTCCTAAGTATTTTATTCTTTCTGTTGCAATGGTGAATGGAATTATTTCCTTAATTTCTCTCTCTGTTTTCTCATTATTAGTGTATAGGAATGCAAGGGATTTCTGTGTGTTGATTTTATATCCTGCAACTTTACTATAGTCATTGATTAGTTCTAGTAATTTTCTGGTGGAGTCTTTAGGACTTTCTATGTAGAGGATCATGTCATCTGCAAACAGTGAGGGCTTTACTTCTTCTTTTCCATTTTGGATTCCTTTTATTTCTTTTTCTGCTCTGATTGCTGTGGCCAAAACTTCCAAAACTATGTTGAATAGTAATGGTGAAAGTGGGCACCGTTGTCTTGTTCCTGACTTTAGAGGAAATGCTTTCAATTTTTCACCATTGAGGATAATGTTTGCTGTGGGTTTTTCATATATAGCTTTTATTATGTTAAGGTATGTTCCTTCTATTCCAGCTTTCTGGAGAGTTTTTATCATAAATGGATGTTGAATTTTGTCAAAGGCTTTCTCTGCATCTATTGAGATAATGTGCTTTTTAACTGGGGCTGATTTAAAATCAGCAATATATATATAGCATGGGAGATTTTAATATATTTATCAATTCCATATTCTCTAAAAATCAATAAAGAGTAGATCATCCTAATTTAAAAAAAAGAAAGCAATATGGGCAAGTTAACAAAGAAGAAATATAAATGACTGATAAATAGGCAAGGAAATTTGATTAGCAGTCATAGTAATCCATAGCACATATAAAGCAACATTTGTTATGATTTTTCTCCTATGACATAGTCAAAGACCAAATAGATTTTAAAGAGCAAGATTATTGAAAGTCTATATGTTGAAATAAATATATTGATATACTTATAGTAGAAGTACAAAATGAGGAGCACTCTCTCAGAGGTATCTGAGGTACTGCCTCCTGAGCTGCAGTTCTCATTTTGGCCAAATAAAATTGAACTCACAACTCTCAAGTTGTGCATCTTTTTTAGTTGACAGTTATGGCAACTGATGAAGCATCCCAGAGCAGACTTCCTTCCTTGGCTTGAACTCCCTAAGGGACCAGAGCTTTGGTACCAGCAGCAGCTCCTTGCACCAATCTGCCTCCTCAGGAAGTACAGATGAATTTGGGTAAGTGTCTCCTGGTTTTCAAATATCCCATATTGGTTGAGATTCTGAGTTTTATTTGGTGGTGAAACAGGTTACTTGCCCACTCCCAGGTGGAAAGATACTGGAGGGAAGGACCTGGGTGAAACATCTGGAGCATATCCACTCATGGTCTAGACACTGAGTGGGGCTTGGTTGAAATTTACAAATAAATTCCCACTTAGATACTGGGGATGGAGGGCTGGCTGAAAGATGCTAGGGGAATTATCCACCCAGAGGAAAGGTACTGTGGGGGAGGTGTCTCGATTGAAAAAATTGAGGAATGCCCAGAGCTCGGCTGAAAAATGCTGAGGTTGCTGTTTTAGGGGAATGAATGGCCTTGGCTGAGTGGTTAAGTAAGAGATTGATCTGACACTTTTCTTCAAGTTAACTGCCTTTATAGAATTTGTTGGGATAAAAGGAAAATATATGAAAGCTTCACTCTGATGAAATGGGCAAGACGCCTCCTGGCTGGTTTTGGTTTTCTCAGTTGACAGAAATCTACAGGAGTAGTGGAGACCTAGTCCTCATAGCATGCAGTGATCCCATAGGGAAACTCACCAATTCATTAAAAAGACTTGCTCATCCAGGGATCACACATAAGGTCATTCAGCAACCTGAGGAGCCACGGTGGTCTTAGATTGCTGGAGGCAGAATCTGAGAAATGTAAGACAGGCTCAAATGACTCTGGGGTGACTCCTGGAGGAGTTAAGCTCACAAGCAGCATACGGGCCCACTACACAGTGTCACTAGTGATTTTCACCCCTGAAAATTCAACTTAAAATGGGAAACAGAATCTCAAAAAAAGAAACAAAGGGGTGTCAGAAACTCAACCTCTGACTAACACATCAGCCAGATTCACGTACAATACATACGGAGCTCATACTTGCAAGTACCTAGTTAATTGGAGAAATTATACTAAAAGAGACCTCAACCTATCATGGCCAAATTGGAGCTCTTTTGATATTCCAAAGTTGATACTTTTGCATGCACAGTTAGATAAAGCCAGTTCTGCTTGCTTTGATTGGTGTCTGAAAGTGAAAGTCCTCTGTCGTGTCCGACACTGTGACCGCGTGGACTTTAGAGTCCATGGAATTCTCCAGGTCAAAATACCAGAGTGGGTAGCCATTCCCTTCTCCAGGGGATCCTCCAAACCCAGAGACTGAACCCAATCTTCCAAACTACATGCTGATTCTTTATCAGCTGAGCCACAAGGGAGGCCCATGCATACTGGAGTGGGTAGCCTATCCCTTCTCCAGAGGATCTTTCTGACCCAGGAATCAAACCGGCATCTCTTGCATTGCAGGTGGATTCTTTACCAACTGAACTATCAGAGAATCCTAGTATGATTGGTATCTAGAAGCTTCTAAAAGAGGAAATGATAGAGTAACTTCTTTGCAGGAAACCAACAAGAAATTGCTTGAAACTGTATCAGAACTGAAAAAAGGCTGACTGACTCTGTCAGGTTGCAGGTCTAGAGGAACTAGACTTTTCCATCTTTTGGGGACATTCTTGCCACTTGGATTTTGATTTCTGGGAATATCTTTGCATTTTGCTTTATTTGGAGTGTGACACCAAGTTGGTGAGGTACTGGCTTGGTTTGCTTTGAGAGCACAGACATCTGATACAAACTGCTCGAGCTAATATGGCAAGCGCTTTCTCTAAGGATCTACACCCCACCTGGGAACCACTTGGGAAAAAAAAAATCGGTCAACATATAGCTGTGATCCAAAGACAAGAAAAATGGCCTAAAAATATTAGATCTTTATTGACACATGATGGGGAAATGGACCAAAGTTCCCTTATGTCCAGGACTTTTCTCCTATAACTAGTAGCCTAGGATTGAACAAATGAAGACCCCCAGTTCCCCAGAGGGACAATTCCTGCTGGGACCAATCTGCCCTTATTATCAGAGCCAATTTGAGCACTCTTTAGTCTAAATTTTGGCTATAAAACTATGACCATGGATAAATACAATTTTTGACAGTGTGGTCACAATATTATTTAGACTCCACAGAAAGCTTGAAAAAAATTTTCTAATTAAGAATTCTTTCCATGAGGAAATAACTCTTCCTATGCCTTAAGACCAGAACATCTCTGGATCACTTATCATATCGTGTTGTTGTCCAACTGTTGTCCTTAGTCATGTTCAACTCTTTGCGACCCTATGGACTGCAGCACGCCAGGTTTCCCTGTATATCACCAACTCCCAGAGCTTACTCAAACTCATGCCCATCCAGTCAGTGATGCCATCCAACCATCTCATCCTCTTTTGTCCCCTTCTCCTCCTGCCTTCAATCTTTCCCAGTATCAGGGTCTTTTCTTTTTTTTTTTTAATAAATTTATTTTACTTGGAGGATAATTACTTTACATTATTGTGATATTGTGATGGTTGTTGCAATATATTGACATGATTCAGGCACGGGTACACAAAGTCCCTCATCTTGAACACCCCTCCCTCTACCCTCCCCTCCCCATCCTTCTGGGTTTTTCCAGAGAACCAGTTTTGGGTGCCCTGTTTCATGCAATGAACTTGCACTGGTCACTTATTTTACATATGGTAATATACATGCTTCAGTGCTATTCTCTCAAATCATCCCACCCTCGGCTTCTCCCACAGAGTACAAAACTCTGTCCCTTATGTCCGTGTCTCTTTTGCTTCCCACATCAGGGTATTTTCTAATGAGTCAGCTCATCATATCAGGTGCCCAAAGTATTGAAGCTACAACTTCAGCATCAGTTCTTCAGATGAATATTCAGGACTGATTTTCTTTATGATTGATTGGTTTGATATCCTTGCAGTCCAAGGGGACTCTCAAGAATCTTCTCCAATACCACAGCTCAAAAATATCTGTTCTTCAGTGCTCTGCCTTCTTTATACTCCAAACTCTCACATCCATACATGACTACTGGAAAAGCCATAGCTTTGACTATATGGAATTTGTTGGCAAAGTAATGTGTCTGCTTTTAATACGCTGTCTAGGTGTGGTCCTTACTTCCAAGGAGCAAGCATCCTTTAATTTCATGGCTGTAGTCACCATCTGCAGTGATTTTTGAGCCCAAGAATATAAAGTCTGTCCCTTTTTCCATTTTTTCCCCATCTATTTGCCATGAAGTGATGGAACTGGATGCCATGATCTTCGTTTATTGAATGTTTAGATTTAAGCCAGCTTTTTCACTCTCCTCTTTCAACTTTCAACTAAAGGAGGCTCTTTAGTTCCTCCTTGCATTCTGCCATAAGGGTGGTATCACTGCATATCCGAGGTTACTGATATTTCTCCCAGCAATCTTGATGCCCGCTGTGATTCATCCAGCCTGGCATTTTGCATGATGTACTCTTCATATAATTTAAATAAACAAGATGACAATATACAGTTTTGACATACTCCTTTCCCAATTTGGAACCAGTATGTTGTTCCATGTCCAGTTATAACTGTTGCTTCTTGACCTGCATACAGGTTTCTCAGAAGCAGGTAAGGGGTCTATTATTCCCATCTCTTTAAGAGTTTTTCCACAGTTTGTTGTGATCCATACATTCAAAGGATTTAGCATAGTCAATGAAGCAGAAGTAGATGTATTTCTGGTATGCTCTTGCTTTTTCTATGATCCAATGGATGTTGGCAATTTAATCTCTGGTTCCTCTGTCTTTTCTAAATCTAGTTGAACATTTGGGAATTCTTGGTTGAAGAATTCAACCAAGGCTACTGTTGAAGCCTAGCTTGGAGAATTTTGAGTATTAAAGCAAGCTTTGAAGTGCACAAGTTTAGTAATATTTACACATACTCTGAAATGATGCTACCTTAAGTGAAAAATCTCATGAACTTTAGATGTTAGGAAAGAGTAATGATAGATATTCTGTGGTTCTCGCTGAGGCAGCAGCCTAGCAGAGGTTTTGCTCAGCACCTCCAAGTCAACCAGCTGGCCAATACTGAGACCCAAAACTACTAACTCTGTCTGCATTCAGAACTCGTGCATGTTTGTGAAACAGAGAGTGGCTCAAAAGACCATGCAGTTAGATAATGATTGGTGAATGACAGAGTTGAGAGTGAGTGTCTGGTGGTTACCTTGAGTAGACATTGAGGAATCCCGGATGAGCCTCCAAAAGATGAGATGGGAATCCAAGTTTTTGTCTGGGAAGCTGAAGAATAGAATCTACAAAGAGTCAAACACTAATGGTAGCAAGCAAATAGGATTTATTAAAGAGGAGGAAAATACAAAGCTCTCAACATAGACATTGATAAGGGGTAAAGAGTCACCCAAAGGTGGACTTACAGCAGTTTTTATATCCTTCCTTAAATCATATTATTTATAACCAATCACTTCTAACCAACAATTCAAAGGTCAAGACACTTAACATTTTATGGCTTCTCTTGATCCTTGGATTAAGGCACCACCCCTTTTCATGCTCTCTGGCCATTTTACCAGGAACCAGATGTATGGGCTTAAGATTAATGACCATCTGTTTTTCCCTCAAGCATATGGAACAGAATTTAATTACTGCCCTTCCCTGGTTCTGAGTGCTGATAATTTATCAGACTAAAGACACATTCCAAGAATTCAGGACAATGGATCAGGATGTTTACTGAAAATAAGACCAAAGTCTCAGAGTTCTACACTGACTGCATAGTAATTTCTACCTCATTTCTCCTTCACTGAACCATGAGTACCTCAAAGGTAGAAACTAAGGCTTGTTCTCCTATGGAAGCCCACCACTACCTGGGTCCAGCCCTGGTTGGATCCAGGGATTCCCTCGGAAGGATGGCGTCGGTGAAAGGATAGCAAAGCGGAGAGATCAGAGGCTTGATATAACTGGTTTACGCAGAAAGCCAATAAAACCTGTGACACCAGGTTTGCATTGACCACGGAGGCTGCAAGCGCTTTTTCAAATCACAGAAGTTGCTCCACCTTAGGCACCTTCTCAAGTGGATCTTAGAAGCCCAGGCAAGTAAGTGGTCTCAGAGGGCCCCCACACTCCAGTTATTCATCCTGAAGGAAGAACAGCAAAGAATAGGAGAGAAACGGAAACAAGAATGACACGGGGAGACCAAGCCTGATGAGCAAGATCTGTAGCTTTATTTCCAAAAGGAGATTTTATACCCTAAGTTGTACATAGAAGATAATAGGGAGTGCAAGGTCAGCAGTCCTTGACCCTTATTCAAACCAAGCTTTATTTCTGCAAACTTATCATATATAAAGGCTTTAGGTGATTTACATCATCTTCTGGTCAGGAGACCTGCTAACATTCTTTTTCTGATAAAGGTTAGTCAACCAGAAAAACTTATTTTCTCCAGAGGTGATTTTTCTTAAAGTTTGGTGCCACTCCCTGAAAACACTAGATAGAGTTGCATTCCTATAGGGCAAAGGTGCAGTGGGGACAATCTAGGGAAGAATTTATTAGCTCAGGGGTCTAAGGTTATTATTAACATTAAAACTTCTACTTATATTTTCTATATACCAACTATATTGATCAATACACTCCCAGGGACACAGTGGGTAAGGGATATGGAAACTTGGTAGCAAGCATTAGCTCAACAAAGAAATCCTCTACTAGTTCTATTCTCAACAATTCTAACTCTCCAAGAAGCTCTGCATTGTTAGAGTATCTTAAGCTTTCTGTGCCTCTCGTGGTTGGGAGGCTAT
Source organism: Bos indicus (assembly GCF_029378745.1). Classification (NCBI taxonomy): domain Eukaryota; kingdom Metazoa; phylum Chordata; class Mammalia; order Artiodactyla; family Bovidae; genus Bos; species Bos indicus. The sequence continues at coordinate 41,277,244 of NC_091789.1, forward strand.
GAACAATCACATGTGTAGCTGTAAGAGTCCAAAAACCTGTCAGGCAAGTTAGAGAGCTATCTGAGTGATTTGAATTGGAACACACCTATTATGCCCAGGAGACTTATTAACTAGAGCTCTAAGTTGATTTTCTTACAGAGAAATGTGGTCAGGGACAGCCCCCCTTTAATATCAGAGGAGTTGGTGAAAGTCGTAAAATAGTAAAATAGACAGATTTTGGTTTTGGGGTAGACGCTCAGGCAGGTCCAGGGGGGCCCCTCGAGCCCTGACTCACCTTGCCCATCAGGCCTATCCCGAATGACCTTGTCATGGGTGGGAACTCCCATGCTGGCTCTGGTCACACCACCCAGGATTTTGTTAGTACTCACATACCTGTCTCTCATGAATGTTAAGTTGTATAATTTCTTTTTTAGTTGATAGGCAAAGGGACTGAGAACCTCCAGGAAATCTGACTTTGGAGGCCAGTGGGATTTGATTAGAGAACTTCCATAAGACTGGGGAAACAGACTCTTGGAGGGTACAAATGAAACCTTGTTTGCACCAGGAGCCAGGAGACGGGAGCAGTGTCCTCACAAGAGACTGAGTCAGACTTGCTAGTGAGTGTCCAGTAGTCTCCTGTGGAGTCATGGATTCATGGTTTGGCCTCAGGCTAAACAACATGGAGGAAACATGGACTCACCCATGAACAGAAAATTTGATTTAATATTTACTGAGCATGGCTCTGCCCTTCAGAACAAGACCCAGTTTCCCCCACAGTCAGTCTCTCCCATCAAGAATCTTCCATAAGCCTTGTATCCTTATTCATCAGACAGAATGAAAACCACAATCACATAAAACTAACCAAACTGATAACATGGACCACAGCCTTGTCTAACTCAATGAAACTATGAGCCATGCCATATAGAGTCACCCAAGATGGATGGGCCATGGTGGAGAGTTCTGACAAAATGTGGTCCACTGGAGAAAGGAATGGCAAACCACTTTAGTTTTCTTATCTTGAGAACCCCATGAACAGTATGAAAAGAGAAAAAGGTATGACCCTGAAAGATGAACTCCCAAGGTCTGTAGGTGCCGAAAATGCTACTAGAGAAAAGTGAAGAAATAACCCCAGGAAGAATGAAGAGACAGAGCCAAAGCAAAAACAGTGTCCATTAGTGGATGTGACTGGTTATGGAAGTAAAGTCCAATGCTGGCCACTTGATGCAAAGAACTGATTCAATGGAAAAGATCCTGATGCTAGGAAAGATTGAAGGCGGGTGGAGAAGGGGGCGACAGAGGATGAGATGGTTGGATGGCATCAAGGACTCAATGGACAATAGTTTTATCCAGCTCTGGGATTTGGTGATGGACAGAGAAGCCTGGCATGTTGCAGTTCATGGGGTTGCAAAGAGTCAGACTCAACTGAGTGACTGAACTGAACTCAACTAAAGAACTGTACATAATTACTGATGTTACAGTGGCTTGGTTTTGAAGATTTTTGCAGTTGGTTTAGAACTTTAAGAGTATCTCTCAGAAGTAGAAATGATGTGTACAATTTTATTGTGTCTTTGTTTAAAGTTCTAAAAGGATGGAGGACATACAGTACTATGTAGTAACTTATTCACATATGGATAAATTCTATTTCTTTAAGAAAACTTATTAAAGTTTAGGTGCTTAGAAAAACTTGGTTAACTTCTAAGGTTTTTTTTGCCCTCTTGGCAAAGGATTATAGACATGCATGAAATTTTTTTGTTGAGAATTTGAGATTTTAGAATTCCTATACAGTTGATTCCACTTCAGGAAACTATTTTCAGCAATCAAATCTGCTATGTATTAATTGATAATACAGAATATTCATTTCTCAGAATGAGAAAAACTCTTGATACTGTCCATTATGACAGCTTAATGTGACATCTTCCTCTTGCGATTAGGTACTAAGGGAAGGAGATGTAAATTCTAGATTAGAACATTAATTTTTTTTATTATATCTTGTTACCTTAAAATTAGTACAAAAGAATATGAGTTTTTAGGGAATATTTCCACTATAGCTTGATGAATCACCTCAATTTCCACCAGAGATGTATATGTTTAAAAAGAAAGATCTAGAATCAAAATTCTTACCCTGATAAATAGTATTGAAGACTCTTAGTTATTAAAAACATGCATGGTATTAAAAACAAACAAACAGAAAAACACCAGTCAAAAAAAAAGAAAAGAAAAGGATATTGGTATAATGCTACCAATTCATCATAAATAGATAACTGTAAATTAGAGTTTAATAAAATTTACATCTGTTCAATCTTAGAGTGGTATATTTCTGAAGATATGGTAGCTTTCCTGAAAAGATTTAGGAGATGGGTAACTTGTTTAATACACAGATATACATATTTCTGAACAGGCAATCTTTTTTTGTGAGACACAATTACTCTGACCTTGTATCTATATCCAAGAGTTATACTCTGTTTAGTGTTCTTAGGCTTAATATTATGCTTCATTATTTAATTATTGAAATATTTAATGCAATTAAATAATTACTTAATTGCTAATAATTAATTATTAATTAAATAATTATTTAATACAAGATTTAAAACATAACTTATGGAACATGTGTATTATGACTTTTCCTGAAGTAGGGCACTATTAAGGTAATCTAATATTTGCCACTCTGAAAAAGGATGTGTTTTTCTTACAGACCATTAGAAACACAGAGGTTTGATTTGTAAGCAAACCCTGGACCTCACTACACTAGGATGACAAAGCTGTTGAAGCTGAAAATGGCAGTGATACATTTAGACTTCAGAACCGACAAAATCATTCTCCAGAATCAAGATGGGATAAAGGAATTGCTTTCTACATTGTAACATTTGGAATCAATTCTTTGCATTTGAGTAGAGATATTTATTATGTTTTAAACATTTTTTAGTTTATTAAAATATATGCATGTGTATACATATATATATATTATATTTTTCTCTTTACTAATATTATTTTCTTTTATTTTAGCAACATATTTCATATTCTGGTCATATTTATTTTTCCAGAGAACTTTTTTTTTTTCAAATCATGACTATTTTATCCCTTTGTATCTCTCATTTTTCAGTTCATTCAGTTCAGTTGCTCAGTCGTGTCCGACTCTTTGCGACCCCATGAATTGCAGCATGCCAGGCCTCCCTGTCCATCACCAACCCTTGGAGTTCACCCAAACCCACGTCCATCGAGTCAGTGACATCCAGCCATCTTGTCCTCTGTCGTCCCCTTCTGCTCCTGCCCCTAATCCCTCCCAGCATCAGGGTCTTTTCCAATGAGTCAACTCTTCGCGTGAAGTGGCCAAAGTACTGGAGTTTCAGCTTCAGCATCACTCCATCCAGTGAACACCCAAGACTGATCTCCTTTAGGATGGACTAGCTTCATGGTCTTTTCTAGTGAGTCAGTTCTTCACATCAGGTGGCCAATATATTGGAGTTTCAGCTTCAGCATCAGTCCTTCCAATTAATATTCAGGATTGATTTTCTTTAGGATTGACTGATTGGATCTCCTAGGAGTCCAAGGGACTCTCAAGAGTCTTCTCTAACACCACAATTCAAAAGCATCAATTTTTCAGTGCTCAGCTTTCTTTATAGCCCAACTCTCACATCCATACATGACTACTGGAAAAACCTAGCTTTGACTAGACGGATCTTTGTTGGCAAAATAATGTCTCTGCTTTTTCAGGGACCCCTATACTTCAAATGTTGGTGCATTTGATATTGCCTCAGAGGTCTCTGAGACTATCCTCAGTTCTTTTCATTCTTTTAACTTTATTCTGCTTTCCAGAAGTTATTTCCACCATTTTATTTTCCAGCTCACTGATTTGTTCTTCTCCTTCAGATATTCTGCTATTGATTCCTTCTAGTGTATTTTTGATTTCAGTAATTGTGTTGTTTGTCTCTGTATGTTTATTCTTTAATTCTTCTAGGTCTTTATTAATTGATTCTTGCATTTCCTCCATTTTGTTTTAAAGAGTTTTGATCATCTTTACTATCATTTTTATGAATTTTTTTTTCCGGAAGTTTGCCTATTCTTTCCTCATATATATTGAGTGCTGTGTTCCTAGCTTGTTCCTTCATTTGTGTAGTTTTTCTCTGCCTTTTCATTATTGTTATTATTTTTAACTTATTGTGTTTGAGTATCCTTTTCCCTGGCTTCAAGTTTGAATTATTTCTTCCTTTTGGTTTCTATTCTCCTAAGGTTGATCCAGTGATTTGTGTAAGCTTCATACAGGGTGAGATTTGTACTTAGATCTTTTTGTTTGTTTCTTCCTTTGTTTGTTTTTCCCCTGATGGGCAAGGCTGAATGAGGTGGTAATCTTGTCTGCTGATGACAAGGCTTTTATTTTTGTTTTGTTTGTTGTTCAGATAAGGTGTTCTGCACAGGGTGCTACTGGTGATTAAGTGATTCAGGGTCTCACATTCAAGTGGTTTCCTTTGTGTGAGTTCTAACTATTTGATACTCCCTAGGGTTAGTTCTCTGGTAGTCTAAGAGTTTGGAGTCAGTGCTCCCGCTCCAGTGACTCAGGGCTTGATCTCTTGTACCTCCAGGAGATCCACACTCCCACCTGGAAACACATGGGAAATGAAGCCTCCAAAAAAAGTTCTGCCTCTTAGCTCCATTCTGGGATTATCCAGAAGGCCCTTATTGTATTTTATATATTCTATTTGGCCCCCTGATTTTATTATAATGAAACATAATAGCAATGGTATGTCAGTGCAAGCCTTTTTGACATTAATTTTTCTAACAGTGTTTTAATTTCTTAGCATTTAGCCTTCATTCTACCATCTACTGTGTTCTGCATTTTCAAGCTCCTTTAAGACATCATCTTGTCCTTTATTCATATCCTTCCTCACTCCATGTCCTGTGCAATTTGTGTCTAAGTCATGATATGCTGCAGTCCAGTCTCTTCAATCATGTTTGACTATTTGTGACCCCATGGACTGCAGCCCACCAGGCTCCTCTGTCCATCAGATTCTCCAGGCAAGAATACTGGAGTGGGTTCCCATTCCCTTCTCTAGGAGATCTTCCTGACGCTGGGATCAAACCCAAATCTCCTGCATTGCAGGTGGATTTTTTTTACCACTGAGCCCCTGAGGATGCCCAAGTTAAGGTATCACTATATATTATTTCTTTCCATTCATGGGCTGCTCATGTCAAGTCTAGCTTTTGTTAGTCTATTTTCCATTTCTTCTCCTACTTACATTGATCGTCATATGTCTCTTTCCAAGACATTTCTACTAGTTTTAGTAGAAGTCCATTTGCCCCTTAGTAACTATTCTCTAATGTACACTATAAAATAATCATGTACTCAGTTTACTAGTGAAAGAATTAAAGTAAAAAAAAAAAAAAGTTATTTCTTCAAGTTCACACAATTAGGGAGAACACAGATGCACTATCTTCTCTTCAGGCTTTTATCATTATACCTAATTTCTTTTTATTTTATTTTTAAACTTTACATAATTGTATTAGTTTTGCCAAATATCAAAATGAATCCGCCACAGGTATACATGTGTTCCCCATCCTGAACCCTCCTCCCTCCTCCCTCCCCATACCATCCCTCTGGGTCGTCCCAGTGCACTAGCCCCAAGCATCCAGTATCGTGCATCGAACCTGGACTGGCAACTCGTTTCTTACATGATATTTTACATGTTTCAATGTCATTCTCCCAAATCTTCCCACCCTCTCCCTCTCCCACAGAGTCCATAAGACTGTTTTATACATCAGTGTCTCTTTTGCTGTCTCATACACCCGGTTATTGTTACCATCTTTCTAAATTCCATATATATATGCGTTAGTAAACTGTATACCTAATTTCATAAATACTTTTTTCCAGTTAGAATAGACCTAGATCTTGAATCTTGAAAGTTATTGTTGAGAACTTCAGATTCTTGGAACTATGTAAGGTACTTGAGATTAGGAAGGGCTTTGAACATTGCTTATATTGTTTTTGGATCAGTAGAGAAGGTTAATCTTATATGAATGGTGTGCCCGAGGTTTTTAGATTTTTTTTTTTTAACTGCTTTCAGAGGACTTTGGGGAAGGTTAAGGACTACAGGAAAATTCAAGCTTTTTTCCTACTCTTTGGCAAAAATGTCTTTTTGTAAGTTGATTATTTCATACAGTCTTTGTCAAGGACATCTTTGGCACTTTGGTTTAGCCAGTTGGATTCTTAACAGAACAATTTTTTTAAATGCATAAAATAAGACAGAATTACAAAGAAAAGCCTTCATATTGAAATACAGGCATATATTTTAAAAAAATTGTGATACAATTATGATATAAGAATATATGCCTTTTTTGTGTTGATCTATTTAATAATAAGATTTAGTGAATAACATAAATCTGGAGCTATGATGAGTATAAATGATATTTCAGGTAATAACAGTAATGTGATAAGAAATTTTTTAAAATTTATATTGGTGATAAAATCATAGGACTAGTAATATGTTTGTGATTTGTTGCTTCCATCAATAATTGAGGGAAATGGTAAAGTTCAGGTTAGGGAAAAAATACAAGTGTTTTGTATTCAAGTTTCCTGAATTTCCTTAGAATAAGAAACCAAGTTAAGGTGTTCACACAATTAGCTTCCAGAAGAATGACTCAGTCACATCTGTGCTGTAACAGTGCTACTCTTCCCATGAGAAATGAAAGACATCAGACTCAATATATTGCTTTTAGCTGCTTTCATAAAAGATAATCTATAGAGAAATGAAAAAGGACACCATAATACAGTTGTGATAGAATTATTCTGGCTTTCAATATAGTATCAATTTGATTTCATTGAGGATATGAAAGGTATGGTAAGCAGGAAACCTTTGCATTAAGAATGAGAGGTAATCAAAATCTTAATCAACGTAGCTTCCTTCTTTCCCAGAAATACAAATTACATTCAAGGATGCAAACACCAGAATGCTGTCTGTCAAAATTTTGTATTCAATTTTCAGAATAAATATGCTAATTTCTAACATTCCATATATCAATAAGCTTTATAAAAACACAGCAAATAACTTTTTATTTAGTAGTTTGCATTCTTGCCAATGAAATGATAATGGAAATTGGCAACTACTATGTTTTTAATTAACAGGTAGAAAATTCCACTCAGATTCCCAATCTGCTATCTCAAATGCTAGAGCCAGAAAACCTAATGCCTAATAAAACTACTAGATGGTACAAAGGTTACTATAGTGCCTTCATGATTTACAAGTATATTTATCTAAATATATGATGGTTTTACAAGTCTTTGGCAGGAAAAATGTAAATACTGTCAATTGAATTATCTTGCTATATAAAATTGTGGTCAGATACAGCACAGGAGTCTTTGGAATCTACGATAAACAGCATTTTTTATTTTCCTGCTATTTTGTTATCCACATTGATTCAATAATTCCAGGAAGGTATGCACTTAAGATAGGAATGGAAACAAGAAATTATTCCCAGGATATAGCAAAAAAACCCACAACTTTCTAAACATGCAGCAGACTTTTAAAAGCAATTTAATGATCAATTGAGTGGAGTAGTAGTAATAATCTTACATTGCATTATATTTGCCAACCTCGAAAAGTAGCTTGAAAAAAGCAGAGTTCTTATATATATTCATTTCTACCAAATGTTTTCAGATGAGCCTATTTTTTTTTTCAGTCTAATTTTTACTCACAAATGACAAATAGGCAAAACATAGTTACTTGTTTCACAAAGCTAATTCCTATCTTCATAGTCTTGAGAAAAGATCCGAACTTGACATTAGTTAAAATCTGCTCACTTTTTATAGATAACTGTGACATCACTTCATTTTCTATTAACCATAAATTTTCAGTGGTTCCTAGAAGATAAATCTTCTATCAAGTACCATTATGTAATGCTGTATATTTTCAGGATGCTGAAATAGATAATACAAACAAATTTTCTATAATCATAGAAATTTATGAAGTTCTCTATAAACTTCACTAGATTTCTTTTTTAAAGAATTGAGAAAATTTTAATACACTAAAACTATTTTATTTTCAAAAGGAAGAATATTCTATGCACCTCTTTTTCTATACTAAGAATGAAAAACGTTCAGAGTACCTCACTGAATTTTAGCATAGTATTTTCAGCTGGGTGTAGTAGTTAAAGGCACATACAGTGCAATTTGAATTCTCATTAAGCTATTACTAAAAATGCTAGACTGAGCAAGTAATTTAACACTTTTGTGTATAAATTTTGCCACATGTAACCTGAGGATAATGGTTATATATATAAATAATTGGGTTGTGAGAACGATGTGAATCAATATATGAAAAGTATTAAGATATATAAGATACATGAAAATTGCCCAGGGAAATTAATTACTATTTTTAGTATTATTACTGCTAACAGGAGGTTACTTTAGATGAGGTCATAAAGAACACTGTGTTATAGTATAGAATATATGTTGCTGTCAAGGTCCTCACACTATCTATGTGGTTTTGGACAGACTATTTTACTTATTGTCTGCTGTTTGCCTTTTCACAGTGTTCAGACAAAAACTATGAGTCATGCCATGTAGGGACAACCAAGATGGACAGGTCATGGTAGAAAGTTCCGAAGAAATGTGGTCCACTAGAGAAGGGTATGGCAAACCACTTCAGTATTCTTACCCTGAGAACCCCATGAACAGTATGAAAAGGCAAAAAAATATGACACTGAAAGATGAATTCTCCGATGGGAAGGTGCCCAATATGCTAATGGAGAACAGTGGAGAAATAACTCCAGAAATAATGAAGGGACAGATCAAAGTGAAAACAACACCCAGTTTTGGATGTGACAAAACAACACCCAGTTTTGGATGTGACTGGTGATGGAAGTAAAGTCTGATGCTGTAAGGAGCAATATTGCATAGGAACCTGGGATGTTAGGTCCATAAATCAAGGTAAATTGGAAGTGGTCAAACAGGAGATGGCAAGAGAGAACGTTGACATTTTAGGAATCAATGAACTAAAATGGGCCAGATTGGGCAAATTCAATTCAGATGACCATTATATCAACTACTGTGGGCAAGAATCACTTAGAAGAAATGGAGTATCCCTAAGAGTCAACAAAGAGTCTCAAATGCAGTACTTGTATGCAATCTCAAAAATGACAAAATAATCTCTGTTCATTTCCAAGGCAAACCATTCAATATCTAGTAATCAATTCTATGCCCCAATGACTAATGCTGAAGAAGCTGAAGTTGAAGAGTTCTATGATGACCTACAAGACCTTCTAGAACTAACACCAAAAAAAAAAAAAGATCTCCTATTCATCATAAGGAACTGAAATACAAAAGTAGGAAGTCAAGAGATACCTGGAATAACAGGCAAGTATGGCCTTGTTGTACAAAATGAAGTAGGGCAAAGGCTAACAGTGTCTTGCCAAGAAAACACACTGGTCATAGCAGTCACCCTCTTCCAACAACACAAAAGATGAGTCTACACATACAGAAATCAGATTGATTATATTCTTTGCAGCTGAAGATGAAGAAGTTCTATACAGTCATCAAAAATAAGATTGGGAACTAACTGTGACTCAGACCATAAACTCCTTGTTGCCAAATTCAGACTTGAAGAAAGTAGCAGAAACATCTAGACTATTCAGGTATGATCTAACCCAAATCTCTTCTGATTATACAGTGCAGTGGAAGTGACAAACAGATTCAAGGGATTGGATCTGACAGACAGAGTGCCTGAAGAACTATGGATGGAGGTTCATGACATTGTACAGGAGGCGATGATCAAGGACATCACCAAGGAAAAGAAATGCAAAAAGGCAAGATGGTTGTCTGAGGAGCCTTACAAATAGCTTAGAAAAGAAGAAAAGCTAAAGGCAAAGGAGAAAAGGAAAGATATACCCATCTGAATGCAGAGTTCCAAAGAATAACAAAGAAAGATAAGAAAGTCTTCCTCAGTGATCAATGCAAAGAAATAGAGGAAAACAATAGAATGGGAAAAACTAGAGATGATCTCTTCAAGAAAATTAGAGATACCAAAGGAACATTTCATGCAAAGATGGCACAATAAATAACAGACACGGTATGGAGCTAACAGAAGCAGAAGATATTAAGAAGAGGTGACAAGAATACACGGAAGAACTATACAAAAAAGATCTTAATGATGCAGATAACCATGATGGTGTGATCAGTCACCTAGAGCCAGACATCCTAGAATGTGAAGTCAAATGGGCCTTAGGAAGCATCACTATGAACAAAACTAGTGGAGGTGATGGAATTCCAGTTGAGCTATTTCAAATCCTAAAAAATGATACTGTGAAAGTGCTGCACTCAATATGCCAGCAAATTTGGAAAATTTGGTAGTGGCTACAGGACTTGGAAAAAGTCAGTTTTCATTCCAGTCCCAAAGAAAGGCCATGCCAAAGGATGTTCAGACTAACACACAATTGCACTCATCTCAACCCTAGCCAAGTAATTCCCAAAAGTCTCCAAACGAGGCTTCAACAATATGTGAACCAAGAACTTGCAGATGTTCAAGCTGGATTTAGAAAAGGCAGAGGAACCAGAGATCAAATTATCAACATCCATTGGATTATAGAAAAAGCAAGACAGTTCCAGAAACTTCTGCTTTATTGACTACACCAAAGCCTTTGACTCTGTAGATCACACACACACACACACAAAAAAAAAAAAAAACTGTGAAAAATTCTTAAGGAGATGGGAATACCGGGCCACCTTAATGGCACCTTAGAAATATGTATGCAGGTCAAGAAGCAACAGTTAGAACTAGACATGGAACAACAGACTGCTTCCAAATTGGGAAAAGAGGATGTCAAGGCTGTATATTGTCACCCTGCTTATCTAATTTATATGCAGAGTAGTACATGATGTGCAATGCCAGGCTGGATGAAGCACATGCTGGAGTCAAGATTGCCAGAAGAAATATAAATAACCTCATATAGGCAGATGATACCACCCTTATGGCAGAAAGTGAAGAGGAACTAAGGAGTCTTTTGATCAAAGTGAAAGAAGAAAGTGAAAATCCTGACTGATAACTAACTCAGCATTCAAAAAATGAAGACCATGGCATCAAATGCCATCACCTCAGTGCAAATAGATGGAAAAACAATGGAAACAGGGACTGACTTTATTTACTTTAGCTTCAAAATCACAGTAGATGGTGACTGCAGCCATGAAATTAAAAAGGTGCTTGCTCCTTGGACGAAAAGCTATGACAAACCTCAATAGCATATTAAAAAGCAGAGGCATTACTTTGCCAACAAAGGATCGTCTAGTCAAAGCTATAGTTTTTCTGTTAGTCATGTATGGATGTGATAGTAGGACCATAAAAAAGCTGAGCGCCAAAGAATTGATGCTTTTGATCTGTGGTTTTGGTGAAGACTCTTGAGAGTTCCTTGGAATGCAAACCAGTCAATCCTAATGGAATTCAGTCCCGAATATTCTTTGGAAGGACTGACACTGAAGCTGAAGCTCTATTACTTTGGCCACCTGATATGAAGAAGTGACTCACTGGAAAAGACCCTGTTGCTTGGAACTACTGAAGGCAGGAGAAGGGGACAACATAGGAGGAGATAGTTTGATGACATCACCAGCTTGGTGGACATGAGTTTGAACAAGCTCTGGGAGTTGGTGATGGAAGTTTGGCATACTGCAGTCCATAGGGTCACAAAGACTCAGACACAACTTGGTGACTGAACTTAACTGAACTTCACTTACTTAATATACAACACTCTGTATTAAAGAAAAATGTACCTTAAAAAGTAATTAACCTAATAGATATGCAAATAGACATTTGATAAAAATATAACTATCATTCATGCTGAAAACACTCAACACACTAGGAATATAAGAGGACTTTCTCAAACTAATAGAGTATCTACAAAATTTCCATAAATAAAATCATACCTAATGATGAAAAACTGACAGATTTCCTCCCAAGATAATTAAAAAAAACATTGTCCACTATCACCAATTCAATTCAACATGGTGGTCAAGGTTCTATCCAGGGAGATCAAACAAGAAAATGAAATTAAAAGTATTCATACTGGGAAAAAAAGAAGTAAAAGTATCTTTACTCACAAAAACAAAACAAAATAAAACATAATCTTGTATAAAGAAAATCCCATGAAATCCACAGGGTGAAAAAGAAAAAAGGGAAAGCCTTTGACAAAATTCAACACCCATTTATGATAAAAACTCTCCAGAAAGCAGGAATAGAAGGAACATACCTCAACATAATAAAAGCTATATATGACAAACCCACAGCAAACATTATCCTCAATGGTGAAAAATTGAAAGCATTTCCTCTAAAGTTAGGAACAAGACAAGGGTGCCCACTTTCACCATTACTATTCAACATAGTTTTGGAAGTTTTGGCCACAGCAATCAGAGCAGAAAAAGAAATAAAAGGAATCCAAATTGGAAAAGAAGAAGTAAAACTCTCACTATTTGCAGATGACATGATCCTCTACATAGAAAACCCTAAAGACTCCACCAGAAAATTACTAGAACTAATCAATGATTATAGTAAAGTTGCAGGATATAAAATCAACACACAGAAATCCCTCGCATTCCTATACACTAATAATGAGAAGACAGAAAGTGAAATTAAGGAAACAATTCCATTCACCATTGCAACAAAAAGAATAAAATACTTAGGAATATATCTACCTAAAGAAACTAAAGACCTATATATAGAAAACTATAAAACACTGGTGAAAGAAATCAAAGAGGACACTAATAGATGGAGAAATATACCATGTTCATGGATTGGAAGAATCAATATAGTGAAAATGAGTATACTACCCAAAGCAATTTATAGATTCAATGCAATCCCTATCAAGCTACCAACTGTATTCTTCACAGAGCTAGAACAAATAATTTCACAATTTGTATGGAAATACAAAAAACCTCGAATAGCCAAAGCGACCTTGAGAAAGAAGAATGGAACTGGAGGAATCAACCTGCCTGACTTCAGGCTCTACTACAAAGCCACAGTTATCAAGACAGTATGGTACTGGCACAAAGACAGAAATATAGATCAATGGAACAAAATAGAAAGCCCAGAGATAAATCCACGCACATATGGACACCTGATCTTTGACAAAGGAGGCAAGAATATACAATGGATTAAAGACAATCTCTTTAACAAGTGGTGCTGGGAAATCTGGTCAACCACTTTTAAAAGAATGAAACTAGAACACTTGCTAACACCATATACAAAAATAAACTCAAAATGGATTAAAGATCTAAACGTAAGACCAGAAACTATAAAACTCCTAGAGGAGAACATAGGCAAAACACTCTCTGACATACATCACAGCAGGATCCTCTATGACCCACCTCCCAGAATATTGGAAATAAAAACAAAAATAAACACATGGGACCTAATTAACCTTAAAAGCTTCTGCACATCAAAGGAAACTATTAGCAAGGTGAAAAGACAGCCTTCAGAATGGGAGAAAATAATAGCAAATGAAGCAACCGACAAACAACTAATCTCAAAAATATACAAGCAACTCCTACAGCTCAACTCCAGAAAAATAAATGACCCAATCAAAAAATGGGCCAAAGAACTAAATAGACATTTCTCCAAAGAAGACATACAGATGGCTAACAAACACATGAAAACATGCTCAACATCACTCATTATCAGAGAAATGCAAATCAAAACCACTATGAGGTACCATTTCACACCAGTCAGAATGGCTGCAATCCAAAAGTCTACAAATAATAAATGCTGGAGAGGATGTGGAGAAAAGGGAACCCTCTTACACTGTTGGTGGGAATGCAAACTAGTACAGCCACTATGGAGAACAGTGTGGAGATTCCTTCAAAAACTGGAAATAGTACTGCCTTGTGATCCAGCAATCCCACTGCTGGGCATACACACTGAGGAAACCAGAAGGGAAAGAGACACATGTACCCCAATGTTCATCACAGCACTGTTTATAATAGCCAGGACATGGAAGCAACCTAGATGTCCATCAGCAGATGAATGGATAAGAAAGCTATGGTACATATACACAATGGAGTATTACTCAGCCATTAAAAAGAATACATTTGAATCAGTTCTAATGAGGTGGATGAAACTGGAGCCTATTATACAGAGTGAAGTAAGCCAGAAGGAAAAACACCAATACAGTATACTAACGCATATATATGGAATTTAGAAAGATGGTAATGATAACCCTGTATACGAGATAGCAAAAGAGACACTGATATATAGAACAGTCTTATGGACTCTGTGGGAGAGGGAGAGGGTGGGAAGATTTGGGAGAATGGCATTGAAACATGTGAAATGTCATGTATGAAACGAGATGCCAGTCCAGATTCAATGCACGATGCTGGATGCTTGGGGCTGGTGCACTGGGACGACCCAGAGGGATGGTATGGGGAGGGAGGAGGGAGGAGGGTTCAGGATGGGGAACACATGTATACCTGTGGTGGATTCATTTTGATATTTGGCAAAACTAATACAATTATGTAAGGTTTAAAAATAAAATAAAATTAATTAAAAAAAATAAATATGAAATTCCCTTTAAAAAAATAAATAAATAAAATTCAGTTCAGTTCAGTCAAAAAAAAAAAAGAAACTTATTTTTAAAAAGATATCTGTGTACTTTTTGTGACACTGTTAATAAAGATGTTTTCTACAATATCAATTTTTTTTTTACAATATCAATTTTTTAAATGCACAAACTCACTTTCTCTTGGAATTTAGTTATAGGCTTCTTTAGTAGAAATGAATTATTTAAAAAAAAAAAGAAAAAAGGACTAGTAAACTAGTATAGCAAAGTTTTGGAATATATCATGAGTATGCAAATAGAAATTATATTTTTGTACATTAACAATGAGCATTCTGAGACAGAAATTGTGCAAGAAATTCCATTAACCATGGCATACAAAATATTAAATATTTAAGATTAAATTTAGCAAAGAAACGTGAGTTTCACTATAAAATTCAGGCCCCCCAAAACCTTAGAAAATGTATTAAAAACTATAGAAAATAAATTACATTTCAGAATACCCCACAATGGGCCAAAATATTTGAGCCTTTATAAACCCACTGTGACAAATGATCAAAATAAGGGCCATCCTATGAAGAATACTTTCTTGGATGATGTGTCTCTCTGCAGCTGAGGCAAACCTGGAAGGATCTACCAGAAATTGCTGGCATCATTCCTAGTAGCTGAGGTAACAAGTCCTTCCCTGAAGGGGAATCTGAATCATGCTAGAGCAACACCTGTGCCACTCGATCCATTTCTTCATATACTTTTTGGAAACAGCTCCTCTGGGATTCTAGAGGATTTATCTTTCTGAGAAAAACTTAGAAGAGGAAAATTAGTAGGGCAAACCAATAGCTTCTGTTGCTGTAGTTGCTCTCACGGCCAGAACAGATACTTATCATCTTCCTCTTCTAATAATCATTATAAATTTCTCTCATGTTTATTTGCCATCTTTGTTGGTCTCAGTGGATTAGTGGTGTGACATAAATCCTCATTTCTAATGGGTCTGAGACTCTTGTGTTCTTCTTAAGTCAGTGTAACCGTACTTTTTCACTTACTGTCATAATGGGCAAGGAAATACAAAAAGTCACTTTAATTGATTATGTGAAGGCCATATATATTCCTATCTGTTGCCATTGCTTATCAGCAGCCATACCTCCTTCTGATAAAAATAAATTGCTCTTGTCAAAATATTGATACCTATACTTGCCTTGTGTCTGTTAGTCACTCACTCATGTCTGACTCTTTGTGACCCCATGGATTGTAGCCTGCCAGGCTGTTCTGTCCATGGAATTCTCCAGGCAAGAATACTGGAGTGGGTTGCCATTTCCTCCTCCAGGGGATCTTCCCAACACAGGGATAGAACCTGGGTTTACTGCATTGCAGGCATATTATTTACTGTTTGAGCCACCAGGGAAGCCCCTCTACTTGCCTTATGGCTCCAAAAATGTCCAGGTAGTAGTCACTCTTCACAGGACTTTTGCTATGTTCTCCAGCAAACTAATCATCCTTCAATGACCAGTACTTCACAGTAGAACCTAGAATCCTGGTAATGAGAAGTACACATTTCCCCTGTAGTTCATTGCATCTGATGGTATGTAGAACAAATTTTGCATCCACAACTTGGGTCTCAGATCCATGTATTTTATCTATTTTGGACATCAATGTGTCATACAAAGTTCTTAGAGTCAATGAGTATATCATGGTGTTCCATCTTTGTAAGGTATTGCTCCAAAGCTGTCATTTTATCTGTGCCTTTAGCAGTTTGTTCCAAAACTCTTATAAGGCTTTCAGTTTCTGGATAATGTAGTATGTGATATTACCAGTGTCTCACATCATCATAGTCCCACTCTTGCCACTTCATTATTATAAATGGGGTTATCTGATCACACATGAAAGTATGTGTAATCCTATGCGGATGAGTCACAATGGATCAGATATTCAGTAAAGGTGCACTTGATGACACATGTTTATAAAACGAAAAATGGCCTGAAGTGGACAGTGATACTCACTGAGAAGTAAAGGCAAAAATATACCTGTAATATAAGTCAATCTTTGTTAGAACTAATCTCTGATCTTTCTGTAATGTAAGAGGTGTAATTTTGTCCATATGACATCAAAATGCCAGTTGGTGTCACTGAGGAATAATGACTTATTGGGGGCGCATCTTTGATCTCTGCTGCTGGCTGTTGAATATTTGAAAGCAACAGTAGTTAAATAATCTTTAATAAATAGAAGCCAACCCCAGTGGACTCATGTATAGCCTCCATCCCCTCCACTGTGGATCCTCCATTCATGTGACCATTATGCCAGCACTAAAGTGGCTGATGACAAAGGTTGACCTGAGTCAGCTGTCCAAATCACTTTGTATACTGGTTCTTTAGTGCATCTTTTGTGGTATATTCTCTGTCATGCTCATGGTCAGTCACTCAGTCATGTTTGACTCTTTGCAATCCAATGGACTACAGCCTGTCAGGCTCCTCTGTCCATGGAATTTTCCAGGCAAGAATACTGGAGTGCCATTTCCTACTCCAGGGGATCTTCCTGACCCAGAGATCAAACTCATGTCTCCTGCCTTAGCAGGTGGATTCCTCACCACTTCAGATACAAAATTATTCATAATTAATGTCCTCCCCTACCTGTATCTACATGTATACACCCTAGACCTCCTAGATCCTGATCTTGCAACCTTCCACCTTCCAAGCATGGTCCATGAGTCTAAATATATTCTAACTTCAGGCCATTTTTCGTTTTATAAACATGTGTCATCAAGTGCACCTCAAGAGGCTTTGCTCATTTGAAATGATTTTGCTTGCTATTGCCATTTAAAGCATTTTTATATCAAGTTGACACATCTGTAAACCAAGCTCTGGCAATTTTATTCTCTCTCAGCATATTGCAAGCAATTCCAAATGGGGAAATAGCTGTGTGCTGAGAGGGAGGGGATGAGATGTCTGGATGGCATCACCAACTCGATGGACATGAGTTTGAGCAATCTCCAGGAGTTGGTGATTGACAGGGAAGCCTGGTGTGCTTCAATCCATGAGGCCACAAAGAGTCGGAAACGAGTGACTGAACTGAACTGAGAGGGAGGGACACTAATGAAACAATGGCAAATGCCATAATGTGTGAACTACTTGCTCATGCAGCTTGCTTATGTGCTCTGGTTCTTCTCCTCCTCAATCCTAGTTATATCAATTCCATCTTAGGATGGAATGCTTATGGGCCCACCTGACCATATGAGTTGGTGGGTATGACAGAACTCAGCTCAGGATGGAAAAAGTTCTGGATGCATGGTAATTTGATGTCCTGTTTTCAGGACTCTTGTCCCTACCATCCCCATGGAAAAGAAATGCAAAAAAGCAAAATGGCTGTCTGGGGAGGCCTTACAAATAGCTGTGAAAAGAAGAGAAGTGAAAAGCAAAGGAAAAAAGGAAAGATATAAACATCTGAATTCAGAGTTCCAAAGAATAGCAAGAAGAGATAAGAAAGCCTTCTTCAGTGATCAATGCAAAGAAATAGAGGAAAACAACAGAATGGGAAAGACTAGGGATCTCTTCAAGAAAATCAGAGATACCAAAGGAATATTTCATGCAAAGATGGGCTCGATAAAGGACAGAAATGGTATGGACCTAACAGAAGCAGAAGATATTAAGAAGAGATGGCAAGAATACACAGAAGAACTGTACAAAAAAGACCTTCATGACCCAGATAATCACCATGGTGTGATCACTGACCTAGAGCCAGATATCCTGGAATGTGAAGTCAAGTGGGCCTTAGAAAGCATCACTATGAACAAAGCTAGTGGAGGTGATGGAATTCCGGTTGAGCTATTCCAAATCCTGAAAGATGATGCTGTGAAAGTGCTGCATTCAATATGCCAGCAAATTTGGAAAACTCAGCAGTGACCACAGGACTGGAAAAGGTCAGTTTTCATTCCAATTCTAAAGAAAGGCAATGCCAAAGAATGCTCAAACTACCGCACAATTGCCCTCATCTCACACACTAGTAAAGTAATGCTCAAAATACTCCAAGCCAGGCTTCAGGAATATGTGAACCGTGTACTTCCAGATGTTCAAGCTGGTTTTAGAAAAGGCAGAGGAACCAGAGATCAAATTGCCA
Organism: Bos indicus; assembly: GCF_029378745.1. Taxonomy (NCBI): domain Eukaryota; kingdom Metazoa; phylum Chordata; class Mammalia; order Artiodactyla; family Bovidae; genus Bos; species Bos indicus. The sequence goes on from NC_091789.1 coordinate 41,295,847, forward strand.
ACATCCGCTGGATCATGGAAAAAGCAAGAGAGTTCCAGAAAAGCATCTATTTCTGCCTTACTGACTATGCCAAAGCCTTTGACTGTGTGGATCACAATAAACTGTGGAAAATTCTGAAAGAGATGGGAATACCAGACCACCTGATCTGCCTCTTGAGAAATTTGTATGCAGGTCAGGAAGCAACAGTTAGAACTGGACATGGAACAACAGCCTGGTTCCAAATAGGAAAAGGAGTTCATCAAGGCTGTATATTGTCACCCTGTTTATTTAACTTATATGCAGAGTACATAATGAGAAACGCTGGACTGGAAGAAGCACAAGCTGGAATCAACATTGCCAGGAGAAATATCAATAACCTCAGATATGCAGATGACACCACCCTTATGGCAGAAAGTGAAGAGGAACTAAAAAGCCTCTTGGTGAAAGTGCAAGTGGAGAGTGGAAAAGTTGACTTAAAGCTCAACATTCAGAAAACGAAGATCATGGCACCCGGTCCCATCAGTTCATGGGAAATAGATGGGGAAACAGTGTCAGACTTTAGTTTTGGGGGGCTCCAAAGTCACTGCAGATGCTGACTGCAGCCATGAAATTAAAAGATGCTTACTCCTTGGAAGGAAAGTTATGACCAACCTAGATAGCATATTCAAAAGCGGAGACATTACTTTGCCAACAAAGGTCCGTCTAGTCAAGGCTATGGTTTTTCCTGTGGTCATGTATGGTTGTGAAAGTTGGACTGTAAAGACGGCTGAGCGCCGAAGAATTGATGCTTTTGAACTGTGGTGTTGGAGAAGACTCTTTAGAGTCCCTTGGACTGCAAGGAGATCCAACCAGTCCATTCTGAAGGAGATCAGCCCTGGGATTTCTTTGGAAGGAATGATGCTAAAGCTGAAACTCCAGTACTTTGGCCACCTCATGCGAAGAGTTGACTCATTGGAAAAGACTCTGATGCTGGGAGGAATTGGGGGCAGGAGGAGAAGAGGACGACAGAGGATGAGATGGCTGGATGGCATCACTGACTCGATGGATGTGAGTCTCAGTGAACTCTGGGAGTTGGTAATGGACAGGGAGACCTGGCGTTCTGCGATTCATGGGGTCACAAAAAGTCGGACATGACTGAGTGACTGATCTGATCTGATCTGCTCTGTCCCTACCAAATCAGATATTGTTTTGCAAAGGGCAAATAAGTCTCTCCTGCAGGTTGAATAGTCTTGTTCTAAATCCCCAAGAGCCTCTATTTTTCTTTCCTGTGAAATTACCCATATACCCAACATGGCATGGATAAGCCTATCTAATATCATTGGGTCTGCCGAGTCATGCTGAGTCACGTAGTCCAGTGGTAAGGGCTTTCGTGCAGAATCTTGGAACTGCTGCAGGTTACATTCTTATTCCGGTCCCCACTTGAGCTAGCAACCTTCAGTCTAACAATATAATGGACCACAGCATTATTACCAAGGTTTGAAAATGATGCTTCCAGAACCAAAAAAAAGCCAATAAAGGATGGAGCTTCTTCCATCATGGTAGGAAATACAAAATATATTGTTTTTTTTTTTTTCACCTTGGAGAGGGTGTTTCAGCATGCTTCCTAGTCCCTTAAATATATAATTGATGTGACAAGCTCCTGGAAGTTCATAGGGTTTATCTCCCATTTTGTGAAGCACATTTGCCTTCACAAGGCTTTTGGTATGCTAGTTTTTGCTCATTTGTCCTATTAGTATAATATCACCAATGTAGTTATCAATGCAATATTCCATGGGTTGTTTAAATGGCTCTAATCTTTAATTATAATGCAAGAACAGATAAGTTAACATACCCTGAAGCAAAATAGCAAATGTATATTTTGCTTTTTCTGTGTGAATGTGAGCTATTTCTGATCCTCTTGATTCGCTTTTCTGATAGTGATAGAAAAATACACATTTCCTAAATCAGTGGCCGCACACCATGTTCCTGAGTTAATGTTAGTCTGTTACAGCAAAGATAATACATTCAGAAGAAGGGATACAACTGAAGTTACTACTTGGTTGAGGTTGTGGGAGTATACTGATCTTTTCTAGAATTCATTGGATTTCTGTAGGCAAAACTGGTTCAATAGAGCTAAGATGGTTACCATCATCCTTCAAAGCTGATCATTAAGGACAGTGCTAGTTTCCACCATCCCTCCCCTAGGGATTCATTTAGTATCTTGTAGGAAGAAGGGGCAGTTTTGAAAATTTCTACTTGCTTTTCCATAATTTTATAGATCTTACCCTACAAATAATGGCCCAGTGAGTGTGGTGCACCAATTATTAAATATATTAACCCCAATTTACACATGCAGGGACTAAGAGAAACAACCAGTGGATGGAATTCAGGAAATCCTCAGAGTGAGCTTTGCCTACATTCTCACTGGGAGGCATGATAACACTTTGTCTCCAAGTATCAATGTCAAATTGAACCCTATGCCCAGTTCTCCTCCATGCAAATCCTTTTTCCATAGGTTATAGTTATCTGAGTGCATGGCTAGTGGTCCCTTTAAATACTGTTTGGAAGAATCTTTACCAAAATTATTTGTTATGATTTTTGCTGGATCTTTCCTCCGAATAACCTGACCTTCTCTTCCAAGAATATATTTTGATCTGAAAACTGGCCCATATTTAGGAATGGGCAAGGGATCATGACTTTGTTATTGGCCCAAAAGTCTTCATCCCCCTCGTATTCTACTGTTGATATCTTCTCATGGTACAACCCTTGCTGGCTGCCCTCCTATTTTTTCCTTAGGAGTACAATGTTTTATTAACTCTAACCCTAATTTTCTGTGGGTCAGACTCCCTTGGTTATTACTCTGACACTGCCACTCATTATAAAATCATTATATAAATTTCATCTATCTGGCTCTGGGCAGTTGAATGCCACCAAATGACTTCTACTCTTTGAAGTTCTCATTGTTCATCCTCATTACTGTCAGTTAGCTTAGTTTTGTAATGGGCTCTCCTACCATCAGCCCTGATCTTCACGGGAGAGACACCACTAGGCTTTTTAGTGATGCTGCTGCTGCTAAGTTGCTTCAGTCGTATCCGACTCTGTGCGACCCCATAGATGGCAGCCCACCAGGCTCCCCGTCCCTGGGATTCTCCAGGCAAGAACACTGGAGTGGGTTGCCATTTCCTTCTCCAATGCATGAAAGTGAAAAGTGAAAGTGAAGTTGCTCAGTCGTGTCCGACTCCTAGAGACCCCATGGACTGCAATCTACCAGGCCCCTCTGTCCATGGGATTTTCCAGGCAAGAGTACTGGAGTGGGTTGCCATTAGTGATGCTAGTGCCCCTCTTACTAGTGCATTCCTGATGGCCTTGGCAAATTTTCTATCCTCCAGGTGTTTCTGTGGAACATAATCACCCAGTGCATTTTACAATTTTAAGTAGTATACACCAGAACACTCACTTTCCTGGGTAAAGGTTAGGATGAAGATAGAGAAATTCCTAAGGTACAAACTTTGTCAGGATCATATAAGTACTCACTCTGCACTTGCAACAAACTTGAGGGTGAGTGCTTTCTTGAGAATCAATGTTTTAAGGCATAAAATTTAAAAAGGCACTTATTCTCAGAGTTGAATAAGTGTCTCCTTAGTTTTGTACCCCAAACACCTCACGTGTTTCACCCAAGTTTCAGCCTTGTCCCAGAACTTTTTAACTCTTTCTTCAACTATCTGCCATAGCAATTATGGCCATATTTTTCATGTGTCTACAAGTCATTCTGGTAGTGAGTTCATGTCATTTCCTAGGATCCTTGTCAGTGTGATAAGCCCTGTATCTTATGAAAATACTGCCAAATCAATATTTCCCCTATTTCATCTAATATTTTGGCTTCTTTGAACTAAGATCCTAAGAAATCAGTCCTATATGTACTCCTCTGGCTCATGTTGCAAGATCTGGACACTTCTACGGGATATACTTCAGTTTTGTCCCATTTGGGGGATAGAATGGCCCTAATTATGGATTATGCTGAATGTTAGCTTTAGTAATTCACCTAGTGGCCAGGAAGGGAGACAGTGAAAGACTGTGGTGCATGCTGCCATGTGGGAGAAAGTCCTCTACATCATCTTTGAGCAAGGAGAACTTATAAGTTCTTAATAGGGTGGAGTAAGCTACTTTTATAGGCTCCAAAGGTTCACAAAAGTTTGAAGGTTCAAAACTTGGGGTGGGGGGTGCCTCTCAAATGTCTACATTCAGCGTATAAAGCTTTATTTTGTCCTTCATAAATGTTCACTAATACACACCAACCTTATGAAATATTTTACTCTCCATTGGAGCTTGGCCACTGATAATTCATTCTTGGGTCTGAGCCTTAGCTTCCTAGGCCTTCTTGCTCAGGAAATGAGATTCTGTTTGTAAGCTTTCAGGGAAGCCTCTTGATTTCACACTTGGATTCTACATACTTGTCTATTGCCTGGAGTATTCATTATTTTATATATATATATATAAATATATATAAAATAATGAATATATATATTCATTATATATATATATAACTATATATATATATATAACTATATATATATATATATATATATATATATATATATGTCAGTGATACTTAGCAATGCTACTGCTGCTGCTGCTAAGTCACTTCAGTTGTTTCTGACTCTGTGCGACCCCATAGATGGCAGCCCACCAGGCTCCCCTGTCCCTGGGATTCTCCAGGCAAGAACACTGGAGTGGGTTGTCATTTCCTTCTCCAATGCATGAAAGTGAAAAGTGAAAGTGAAGTCACTTAGTCATGTTCGACTCTTAGCGACCCCATGGACTGCTGCCCACCAGGCTCCTCCATCCATGGGATTTTCCAGGCAAGAGTACTGGAGTGGGGTGCCATTGCCTTCTCTGACTTATCAATAGCCATCTATTTTCAATGATTTCATAGTTATTATTTCCTCAAGTATACTATCTTAATTTACTTCTGATGAGAGTTTTAATAACTGGACTGTCATTTTCTGCTAGGTAGTCTGTCTGTGTTCCACCCAGAAAGAGTGGTAGAGTCTTCATTCCTAGCCAGTAAGTGAATGAGTGACCTCTGAAACCTTATTACCTGCTTGCTTGGAAAAATTTTGGCTCCATATGCCACAGGTTTAACTCTCTGGAAGTAGGTTCTGAAATGGAGTTTAGTCTATTTGTTAGGGATCAATACCTGTGGAAGTGAGAGAGGAAGTAGAGTTCACCTAGAGAATTTGAACTGCCGTGCAGGTCAACAAAACCAGTTAACTGTAAATGAAGCTCTGAATCATATTGCCTATCAAAAAGTTCCATAGTGAGCAGAGTTTGAAATGACAGAGTTTGAAATTACCACTCCACTGAGGTCAGTCACTGGATATGTTCACCACATAAAGGGCCTAGTCCTTAGCAAGTCAGGTTTCTGCACCTGCATGAAACATGGAAGTGGCTGACAGTGGATAATGTTTGCTGACAGCACTTTAAGAAGCTGGGACAACTCCTCACTTGAAGTGGATATCTAGATGAATCATCTCCATGTCTATTACACAAACATCAAATGGCTGATTGTTGGCATATTAAATGACTAATGTGAAAATTCTGCTCCAGAGGTATACTCTACAATAGATACTGATTGGATATGTGAACCAGATCCTGTTTATTCAGGGGGTTGAGCATGAGATATTCAGGGAGATAGTGAATACAGATTAATAGTATAGAAGCACACAGACAGAAGCTATTTGGCAAAAGAAGCAATGCATTAGCATAAGCACAGAGTTAGAAAAGAGCCCCAATCTGGGTTCCAAAGAAGCATTACAAACAAAGAATGAGTAAAAATGTTATCTAAATAGTAGGGTGTTGGCATAGCCAGTGATGGATTCATGTTGCTAAGGAGACACTAAGATGATAGTTCTTTAATATACACTAAAATGGTTTTCCAGTTACCACTGGTGCTGATTGCATAATAGGTAGATGTTTTCATGTCTTTATTTTCCCTTGTGACCTTATAATAAACTACTTTTTTAGACATAACCAGAGCCCTTATTGGTATTTTTAAAGTTTAAAAAACTTGACTAATTATTTCTATCTGGAATCCTGGTAGAGATGACAAATCATATGACATCTAGCAGAATATGTCACTATGTGAGATGTCATTGCTGTTCAATCACTCAGTCCTGTCCGACTCTTTGTGACCCCATGGACTGCAGCAAACCAGTGTTCCCTGTCCTTCAATATCTCTCAGAGTTTGCTCAAACTAATGTACATTGAGTCAGTGATGCTATCTAACCATCTCACCCTCTGCCTGTCCCCTTCTCCTGCCCTCAAACTTTCTCAGCATCAGGGACTTTCTGAGGCATCAGCTCTTCATATCAGATGGCCAAAGTACTGGAGCTTCAGATGTTAAGTTAATCTAGTGTTATCCATAATGAGAAAAAGGATGGGAAGAATACCATAAAGTCCCTATATAATATCAGCTGTAAGAGGTATAAGCAGTACAGGAGATGCAAGTTGTGATGATGTACTGAGTAAGTGTCCACATGATATATAAAACTGACTTTAAATTCAGTTCAGAGGATAGAAATAGTTTCCTTGTAGAGACTTGAATAGACAGGACAGTTCAATTCAGTTCAGTCGCTCAGTAGTATCCGACTCTTTGCAACCCCATGGACTGCAGCACACCATGCTTCCCTGTCCACCACCAACTCCTGGAGTCCACCCAAACCCATGTCCATTGTGTTGGTGATGCCATCCAACCATCTCATCCTCTGTTGTCCCCTTTTCCTCCTGCACTCAATCTTTCCCAGCATCAGGGTCTTTTCAAATGAGTTAGCTCTCTGAAAGAGGTGGCCAAAGTATTGGAGTTTCAGCTTCAACATCAGTCCTTCCAATGAACACCCAGGACTGATCTCCTTTAGGATGGACTGGTTGGATCTCCTTTCAGTCCGAGGGACTCTCAAGAATCTTCTCCAATGTCACAGTTCAAAAGCATTGATTCTTTGGCACTCAGCTTTCTTTACAGTCCAACTCTCACATCCATATGGGACTACTGGAAAAAAAACATAGCTTTGACTAGATGGACCTTTGTTGGCAAAGTCATGTATCTGCTTTTTAATATGCTGTCTCTGTTGGTCACCATCCTCTGGTGGCTCAGAGGATAAAGCGTCTGCCTGCAATGCAGGAGACCCGGGTTCATTCCCTAGGTCAGAAAGATCCCCTGGAGAAGGAAATGGCAACCCACTCTAGTATTCTTGCCTGGAGAATCACATGGACAGAGGAGTCTGGTGGGCTACAGTCCACGGGGTTGCAAAGAGTCGGACACGACAGAGCGACTTCACACACACAGATATGTTGGCTGCAGCTTTTCTTCCAAGGAGCAAGCATCTTTTAATTTCATGGCTGCAGTCACCATCTGCAGTGATTTTGGAGCCAAAAAGAAAGTCTCTCCGTGTTTCCCCATCTATTTGCCATGAAATGATGGGACAAGATGCCATGATCTTCGTTTTCTGAATGTTGAGTTTTAAGCCAATTTTTTAACTCTCCTCTTTCACTTTCCTCAAGAGGCTCTTTAGTTATTCTTCACTTTCTGCCATAAAGGTGGTGTCATCTGCATATCTGAAGTTATTGATATTTCTCAAAGCAATCTTGATTCCATATTGTGCTAGATCCTGTACAGTGTTTCTCATGATGCACTCTGCATATAAATTAAACAAGTGGAGTGACAATATACAGCCTTGACGTACTCCTTTCCCTACTTGGAACCAGTACGCTGTTCCATGTCCAGTTCTAACTGTTGCTTCCTGACCTGCATACAGATTTCTCAAGAGGGAGGTCAGGTGGTCTGGTATTCCCATCTCTTGAAGAATTTTCCGGAGTTTGTCCACACAGTCAAAGGCTTTGGCATAGTAAATAAAGCAAAGTAGACATTTTTTTCTGGAACTCACTTACTTTTTTGATGATCCAATGTACGTTGGCAATTTGGTCTTTGGTTCCTCTGTCTTTTCTAAATTCAGTTTGAACATCTGGATTTTAACGGTTCACGTACCATTGAAGCCTGGCTTGGAGAATCTTGAGCATTACTTTGCTGGCATGTGAGATGAGTGCAATTATGTGGTAGTTTGAACATTCTTTGGCATTGCCTTTCTTTGCTGGCATATTGAGTGCAGCACTTTCACAGCATCATCTTTTAGAATTTGAAAGAGCTCAACTGGAATTTCATCACCTCCACTTGTTTTGTTCATAGTGATGCTTCCTAAGGTCCACTTGATTGTGCTTTCTGGGATGTCTGGCTCTTGGTGAGTGATCACACCATCAGTTCTTCTGTGTATTCATGCCACCTCTTTTAATATCTTCTACTTCTGTTAGGTCCATCACATTTCTGTCCTTTATTGTGCCATCTCTGCATGAAATATTCCCTTGGTATCTCTAACTTTCTTAAAGAGATCTCTAGTCTTTCCCATTCTATTGTTTTCCTCTATTTCTTTGCATTGATCACTGAAGAAGGCTTTCTTATCCCTCCTTGGTATTCTTTGGAACTCTGAAGTCAAATGGGTGTATATTTCCTTTTCTTTTTTGGCTTTCACTTATCTTCTTTTCACAGTTATTTGTGAGGACTCCTCAGACAACCATTTGGCTTTTTTGTATTTTTTTCCTTGGAAATGGTCCTGATTCCTGTCTCCTGTACAATGTCATGAACCTCCAACCATAGTTGTTCAGGTACTCTATAAGACCTAATCCCTTGAATCTATTTCTCACTTCCATTGTATAGTCATAAGGAATTTGATTTAGGGCATACCTCAATGGTCTAGTGGTTTTCCCCACTTTCTTCCAGTTAAGTCTGAATTTGGTCAAAAGGAATTCATGGTCTGAGCCACAGTCAGTTCCTGGTCTTGTTTTTGATGACTGTATAGAGCTTCTCCATCTTTGGCTGCAAAGAATATAATCAATCTGATTTCACTATTGACCATCTGGTGATGTCCATGTGTATAGTCTTCACTTGTGTTGTTGAAAGAGGGTGTTTACAATGACCAGCACATTCTCTTGGCAAAACTCTATTCTGTGATATTGAATGGCTTGCCTTGGAAACAGAGATCAATCTGTCATTTTTGAGATTTCATCCAAGTACTGCACTTCTGTGACGTTATTTGAAGTAGATATTTAGTGTCATTCATCAGCTGCAAAAAATCTGTAAAGGCAACCAGAAAAATCAATGTAAAATTTGGATCAGAATTAAATAAAGTAGAGGTTAAATAGCAGGCAGAGGGGAGAAAAAGAAAGGTGCCGGGGACCAGCCCCGGCTGATCCAGGGTATTCGAAGGAGAGACGGCGTAGGCGAAGATCAGGAGACAACTGCTTAATTAAATGTTAATTAAGGATATAAAGAGTAATAGAATGAGGATAGCTCAGTAAAATTCAGTGAAGAAAAGAGGCTGAAATAAGGATAGCTCAGTGAGGAAATTCAGTGGAGAAAAGAGGCTGAATAATTCAGCCAGAAGGTAAGAGAAAGAACGACATGGGGAGACCAAATTTCGGTGAACAAGGCCCGTACTTTATTTTCCAAAGTAGTTTTTATACCTTAAGTTATGCATAGAGGATAATGGGGGAAGGGGTAGAGTCAGGCAGCAAGCCAGGCTTTCTTCCTGCAAACTTATCATATGCAAAAGCTTAGGTGATTTGCATCATCTTCTGGCCCGGAGGCCTGTTAACATTTTAAGACCTTTTCTTCAGAAAACTTATTTTTCTCTAAAGGTGATTGGTCAGGAGCCACCCTCCAAAAGCATTAGATAAAGTTGCATTCCTACAGCGCAAAGGTGTGGTGGGCTATAACAAGAAAAAGAATTAACTCAAGGGTCCCAGGTTACAAACATTAAAGCTACTATTTACACCAATTATATTAATCAATACACTGCCAGGGACACAGCAGGTAAGGGATATGGAAACTTAGCAGCAAACATTGGCCCAACAAGTGAGAATCCCTTCACCAATACAATTTCTAATCAATCTTTTAACTACTCAAAAGAATCTGTGTTTAGACAGTTTAGAACATCTCCTGCCTCTCACAGTTGGGAGGCTCTGAACAATCACATGTGGCCGGAAAACCTATTCAGGCAGGCTAGAGGATTTCCAAAGGAGTTTGTAGGTTAAACACTGTCACACCCAGGAATTATTAACTGGAGCTGTAAGCTAACTTTTTTCAGAGAGGTAGTGGGGGACAGCCCCCCGTAAAGTCAGAGGTGTAGGTGAAAGCACAAAGCAGAAAGTAGGCAGACTCTGGTTTTGGGGGTAGATTGCTCGAGAATTTCCAGGGAGACTCCTGAGGCTTGATCCCGCCTTTGCGTATGCCAAGCCTCCTTCCTCATGACCTTTGTCATGGGTGGAGTTCCTCACGCTGGCTACCGGCAGTGATAGAATTCCAGTTGAGCTATTCCAGATCCTGAAAAGTGCTGCACTCAACATGCAATATGCCGGCTCCCGGCAGAAAGGAGTCAATATTAATGCTTTTATTTCCCTTTCTGCACAAATTAAAGGCAGATAAGAGTACTGAAGGAACTGCAGTGGGGTGGGCAAGGTAAGGTGAAGATTTTACAGTAAAGTTTTACTAGCTACAGTATTCTTGCCTTGAGAACCCCATGAACAGTATGAAAAGGCAAAATGATAGGATACTGAAAGAGAAACTCCCCAGGTCAGTAGGTGCCCAATATGCTACTGGAGATCAGTGGAGAAATAACTCCAGAAAGAATGAAGGGATGGAGCCAAAGCAAAATAAATACACAGCTGTGGATGTAACTGGTGACAGAAGCAAGGTCCGATGCTGTAAAGAGCAATATTGCATACAAACCTGGAATTTCAGGTCCATGAATCAAGGCAAATTGGAAGTGGTCAAACAAGAGATGGCAAGAGTGAACGTCAACATTCTAGGAATCAGCAAAATAAAATGGACTGGAATGGGTGAATTTAACTCAGATGACCATTATATCTACTACTGTGGGTAGGAATCCCTTAGAAGAAATGGAGTAGCCATCATGGTCAACAAAAGTTCAAAATGCAGTACTTGGATATAATATCAAAAACGACAGAATGATCTCTGTTCGTTACCAAGGCAAACCATTCAATATCACAGTAATCCAAGTCTATACCACAACCAGTAAGACTGAAGAAGCTGAAGTTGAATGGTTCTATGAATACATGACCTTTTAGAACTAACACCCCCAAAAGATGTCCTTCTCATTATAGGGGACTGGAATGCAAAAGTAGGAAGTCAACAAACACCTGGAGTAACAGGCAAATTTGGCCTTGGAATATGGAATGAAGTAAGGCAAAGGCTAATAGAGTTTTGCCAAGAGAATGTACTGGTCATTGTAAACACCCTCTTTCAACAACACAAGAGAAGACTCTACACATGGACATCACCAAATGGTCAACTCTGAAATCAGATTGATTACATTCTTTGCAGCCAAAGATGGAGAAGCTCTATATAGTCAGCAAAAACCAGACCGGGAGCTGACTGTGGCTCAGCTCATGAGCTCCTTATTGCCGAATTCAAACTTGAATTGGAGAAGGCAATGGCACCCCACTCCAGTACTCTTGCCTGGAAAATCCCATGGATGGAGGAGCCTGGTAGGCTGTAGTTCATGAGGTCGCTAAGAGTCGGACACGACTGAGTGAGTCGGACACGACTGAGTGACTTCACTTTCACTTTTCACTTTCCTGCATTGGAGAAGGAAATGGCAACCCACTCCAGTGTTCTTGCCTGGATAACCCCAGGGATGGGGGAGCCTGGTGGGTTGCCATCTATGGGATCACACCGTCGGACACGACTGAAATAAGTTAGCATACTTAAATTGAAGAAAGTAGGGAAAACCACTAGATGATTCAGGTATGACCTAAATAAAATCCCTTATGATTATACAGTGGAAGTGAGAAATAGATTTAAGGGCCTAGATCTGATAGATTGCCTGATGACCTATGGACTGAGGTTCATGACATTGTTCAGGAGACAGGGATCAAGACCATCCCCATGGAAAAGAAATGCAAAGAAGCAAAATGGCTGTCTGGGGAGGCCTTACAAATAGCTGTGAAGAGAAGAGAAGCGAAAAGCAAAAGAGAAAAGGAAAGATATAAGCATCTGAATGCAGAGCTCCAAAGGATGGCAAGAAGCGATAAGAAAGCCTTCTTCAGCAATCAATGCATAGAAATAGAGGAAAACAACAGAGTGGGAAAGACTAGGGATCTCTTCAAGAAAATCAGAGATATCAAGGAAACATTTCCTGCAAAGATGGGCTCAATAAAGGACAGAAATGGTATGGACCTAATAGAAGCAGAAGATATTAAGAAGAGATGGCAAGAATACACATAAGAACTGTGCAAAAAAGATCTTCATGACCAAGATAATCACGATGGTATGATCACTCACCTAGAGCCAGACATTCTGGAATGTGAAGTCAAGTGGGCCTTAGAAAGCATCACTACGAACAAAGCTAGTGGAGGTGATGGAATTCCAGTGGAGCTATTTCAAACCCTGAAAGATGATGCTGTGAAACTGCTGCACTCAATATGCCATCAAATTTGGAAAACTCAGCAGTGGCCACAGGACTGGAAAAAGTCAGTTTTCATTCCAATCCCAAAGAAAGGCAATGCCAAAGAATGCTCAAACTACTGCACAATTGCACACATCTCACACGCTAATAAAGTAATGCTCAAAATTCTCCAAGCCAGGCTTCAGCAAGATGTGAACCGTGAACTTCCATATGTGCAAGCTGGTTTTAGAAAAGGCAGAGGAACCAGAGATCAAATTGCCAACATCCTCTGGATCATCGAAAAAGCAAGAGAGTTCCATAAAAACATCTATTTCTGCTTTATTGACTATGTCAAAGCCTTTGACTTTGTGGATGACAATAAACTGTGGAAAATTCTGAAAGAGATGGGAATACCAGACCACCTGACCTGCCTCTTGAGAAACCTATATGCAGGTCAGGAAGCAACAGTTAGAAATGGACATGGAACAACAGCCTGGTTCCAAATAGGAAAAGGAGTACGTCAAGGCTGTATACTGTCACCCTGCTTATTTAACTTCTATGCAGAGTACATCATGAGAAACGCTGGGCTGGAAGAAGCACAAGCTGGAATCAAGATTGCCGGGAGAAATATCAATAACCTCAGATATGCAGATGACACCACCCTTATGGCAGAAAGTGAAGAGGAACTAAAAGGCCTCTTGATGAAAATGAAAGAGGAGAGTGAAAAAGTTAGCTTAAAACTCAACATTCAGAAAACGAAGATCATGGCATCTGGTCGCATCACTTCATGGGAAATAGAATGGGAAACAGTGGAAACAGTGTCAGACTTTCTTTCTTTTTGGGCTCCAAAATCACTGCAGATGGTGACTGCAGCCATGAAATTAAAAGACCCTTACTCCTTGGAATAAAAGTTATGACCAACCTAGATAGCATATTCAAAAGCAGATACATTACTTTGTCAACAAAGGTCCGTATAGTCATGGCTATGGTTTTTCCTGTGGTCATGTATGGATGTGAGATTTGGACTGTGAAGAAAGCTGAGCACCGAAGAATTGATGCTTTTGAACTGTTGTGTTGGAGAAGACTCCTGAAAGTCCCTTGAACTGCAAGGAGATCCAACCAGTCCATTCTAAAGGAGATCAGCCCTGGGTGTACTTTGGAAGTAGTGATGCTAAAGCTGAAACCCAGTACTTTGGCCACCTCATGAGAAGAGTTGACTCATTGGAAAAGACTCTGATGCTGGGAGGGGTTGGGGGCAGGAGGAGAAGGGGACGACAGAGGATGAGATGACTGGATGGCATCACCAACCCGATGGACATGAGTTTGAGTGAACTCCGGGAGTTGGTGATGGACAGGGAGGCCTGGCCCACTGCGATTCATGTGGTCGCAGAGAGCTGGACATGACTGATCGACTGAACTGAACTGAACGGAATTTTATTACCTACGTGACTGATAGTAGGTAAATAACACACAAGTATGTGTTAGGAATGTGATTAATTTCTAAATTGTTTTGTGTTAATTGCACATGACCTGAATTATGATGATTATCACTGTAAGTAATTTAATCTAAGGTTTTTATTTGTGGTCATTCGAATTCTTTGAGTAAAAGACTAATCTGAATGCCAGATCAGTTGAGAAACAAAACTGACACCTGAAAATGCACAAGGAAACAAATGACCAGAAACATTAAAAAATCTTTGCTAGTGATTCTACTGAGTAGAGAAAGCATACAGCATTCATTTATTCTATTCAGTCAGGGAATAATCTCATAAACTCATAAGTAATTAGAAATGTAAAATTTGGGTTGAACAATTCAGTTATGACAAATAAATGTTCCACAGCAAGAATTGTGTTAAATTTTTAGTTATTTTACATTTAAAGGCAGAGGTGAAATTTCTTGATAAGGGGAGTGGTACGTAGGTGTTGTAATGTGATTTAATAAGTCATTGGAATGCACTGTGCAGTCATGAAAAATTTACATTAAGGACTACTTTATATAAAAATATTGGTGGTAAATTCTATAACAAAGTAGACAATATATCTTTTGCCAAAATATAAGGTCATAGAGTAAAAATGATGTTATCACAATTGACTAAATGTTAAGACTGTGGCTTCTGCAGCTCCTTGGTTTGTGGTGTCATACCTCCAATCTCTGCCTCTCAATCTCTCTTCACATGACCTTCTTCCCTGTGTATGTGAAATCTCTCCATTCTCTTATAAGGACAATTGTCTTTGATTTCATCTCAGTATCCTTAACTGAATAAAATCTGCAAAGACTTAATAGTTAAATTAGTTTTCACTCACCAGGTAATTTTCCAGGTGGTGCTAATGGTAAAAAAGCCACTTGCCAATGAAAGAGACATAAGAGACACAGATTCAATCTCTGGGTTGGGAAGATTCCTTGGAAGATAGCACGGCAACCCACTCCAGTATTTTTGCCTGGAGAATCCCATGGACAGAGGAGCCTGGCAGGCTACAGTCCATAGGATTGCAGAGAGTCAGACATGACTAAAGCAACTTAGCATGCACATAGGCACCCACCAGGTAATTTAGTACATTTCTCCAAAGGTGTTATATTCTGGTCAGTAGAAGGCTTAACTACAGTGAAATTGCAATATATTCTGTAAATACTAAAATTGCAAACTTCCGATACAGTCTAAATATTCAAGCACTAAAAAGAGTTTAGAATTAATCTGTATGAATAACTTGTTTCTGAGTGAGATAAATAAATGTCTTCTGGAAAGAGGCTACATACCTGCCTTCAGTACAGATTTCCTGATATAGATAGGAAAATGAGTGCTTAGTATAGAGTTAGAAACACTTAGAGCAAGTTCCAGTTTCATACCAACGAACTCAATGACCTTGAGCAAATCAATTACTCTTTCTGAATCTCAAGTACTTCATCTATAAAATAGAAGAAAGTTTTTTTTTTTTTTTCTGTATCCAAATTACAACTTAGACAATGAGAAAGAAAATGTTATATAGGCATAATAATGTGCCCATTGTCACCCTGTTTATTTAACTTATATGCAGAGTACATCATGAGAAACGCTGGACTGGAAGAAACACAAGCTGGAATCAAGATTGCCGGGAGAAATATCAATAACCTCAGATATGCAGATGACACCACCCTTATGGCAGAAAGTGAAGAGGAATTAAAAAGCTTCTTGATGAAAGTGAAAGTGGAGAGTGAAAAAGTTGGCTTAAAGCTCAACATTCCGAAAACTAAGATCATGGCATCCGGTCCCACCACTTCATGGGAAATAGATGGGGAAACAGTGGAATCAGTGTCAGACTTTATTTCTCTGGGCTCCAAAATCACTACAGATGGTGACTGCAGCCATGAAACTAAAAGATGCTTACTCCTTGGAAGGAAAGTTATGAGCAACCTAGATAGCATATTCAAAAGCAGAGACATTACTTTGCCAACAAACGTCCTAGACAGTCACAGCTATGGTTTTCCCAGTAGTCATGTATGGATGTGAGAGTTGGACTGTGAAGAAAGCTGAGTGCCAAAGAATTGATGTGCTTTTGAACTGTGGTGCTGGAGAAGACTCTTGAGAGTCCCTTGGACTGCAAGGAGATCCAACCAGTCCATTCTGAAGGAGATCAGCCCTGGGATTTCTTTGGAAGGAATGATGCTAAAGCTGAAACTCCAGTACTTTGGCCACATTATGTGAAGAGTTGACTCATTGGAAAAGACTCTGATGCTGGGAGAGATTGGGGGCAGGAGGAGAAGGGGACGACAGAGGATGAGATGGCTGGATGGCATCACTGACTTTATGGACGTGGGTCTGAGTGAACTCCGGGAGTTGGTGATGGACAGGGAGGCCTGGCGTGCTGCGATTCATGGGGTCGCAAAAAGTCAGACATGACTGAGCGACTGATCTGATCTGATCTGATCCCTAATGATTCTACTTGATACTAATTCTTTTTGTTCTAATTTTGCTTTGCTTGTTTTTATTAAAAATTGTTTTAATTCTCTTGAGAATTACTATTACACTTTTAGTATATAACACATATTCAATGTACACCTTGTGTTTTAAGTCATCTCAAAATTATAACAAGTAAGATATAATGTGCTAGCTATTTTTTAACTTAATAAATAAAAGTACACAGAGATTTCCTACTTCTTCATTAGTTCATTATTCTGGTTATTTATGCTGGCTCTTAGAATCAAATCTTTTTTTTTAATATTTTGCTTTATAACATTGCAGCTGGAATTCTGCAAATTGTTATGATTCCTACATTCATTTGACAGCTGGTTTCCATCTACTTTCTTGCCAATAGGAGGCACTAGTAGGAGATCAGAAGGCTGAAAGATGAAAGGAATTTTTTTTTTATTTCTGGCTTTCCAAGTGTGGCAGCTTCCAGTTGTTGACACTTGCCTCTAGTCTAGGATTGTCTGTTAGCATCTTTTGATCTCTGGTATTACCTATTATTCCTTTTTGATTTTCAAGGCCTTATCTCCTCCCCATCATCGTTTTTATGCTCTCCCTCATAATACCTTAGAAACTGATTTCTTCTGTTTGGAATACCAGGAGTAGTTTCTGTTTCCTAACTGGACTTTCACTGAAACATTCATGCAAATTGATCTTTATAGAGATTTAGTAAAATCACAGTAATGTAAGTAACAAAAATAGCATACACAATTTTGAAAATTAAAAGAAGCCCCAGAAATTTACTTAGTTTCGGTGTGAAATCTTGTCCTATAAGGCAAAAGTATAAGTGAAAGTCAATGCTATATATATACTATATACTAAAGGTCATTTGCCTCATAAGTAAGCTGTGAACAGAATAAGGCAAAACATACTTATTTAATGCAAACCAACTAGTTTTCTTTTTGAAATCTGTTCACCATTAGATATCATGTGAAGGGAAATCAGTTGAATCTTTTTAGCAACTTAACTCTTTGATTATCTCATTTCAGCATTACTGTTTTCATTATCCACATTGGAGTTGTTCCAAGAATATCTAGCAATGCATGTTCTTTAAATACCTCATAATTTCCAGATTAGAAATAACATTTTCCTTCCACCTTAAATTGTACGCATCTTATAAGAAAATTCAGCCAGTGGACATTCAGCATTTCTCCCCAATTAAATTATCAAGTTAAAATGAAATATTATTATATCCACTCTCCATTCAATAACACTGTTTTCCAGAAAGGAAATCAATATAGTTATATGAATTTTAAAAAAATCCAAAACAAGCATAAAAAAAAACAAAAACAAAAACAAAAAGTCCTAATTTGAATTTAAATCTGTATCACTTTTCAGTGGACTAAATAATTTATTCAAGTATTCTGAGAAAGTTAAATTTATCAAAGATTGATATATGGAGTGTCATATTCTTCTCCTATCTTGAAAATTGCTTACAAATATTGCCACTTTCAAGAGCTCATCATATTGGGTCCTGCATGTTCACAGAAGATCATGAAAATTTTTGATATAGCAAAATAGATGATTGAAGAACCCTCTCACTGAAGATAACTGGATTTTAGATAAAGCATAATTTCTTAGTGCATTGCTTAGCAGGTAATAAAGGGTTTATTCTCAAGAACCGTCCCCCCCCCCCCACCAGAACAAACAAACAAAAAGAAAACTATGATTTATCACCAAAGCTGGCTGTGATTGCTGGTAACACTGAGACCAGAATGGTGAAGTTCAGGCCCCCCAGTGATAGAATATAACTTCTCATGCCACAGAATGTTAAGTATCCTGATACTAAACCATGAAGCAAGTCTCAAAAATTTTCAAATAACCATAAGACTATGTAGTCTCACCAAAATGCAATTAAAATAAATATAAATATAAAAGTTCAAAATATTAATTTAAATACTGATACCTGTATATTTAGAAAGAATAAGAAATTTTACTAAGGAACTTGTGGGTTGAAGGAAAGTTTATAATGAAAGCTTTAAATATTTGGATCTGAACAATAATGAAAATGTTACATATTATAAGGTAGTTCCAAAACTATGGAGTTAGGTGTCTGCTGGATTCTCTACCCAAAAAAATAACAATTTACCTGAATAAAATTATTTTAAAAAATAAGAATTTAATGTCTCTGGGAATTGACCTAAGAACATATAAATCGAGAAACATTCATTCAAAATATCCACTAAATGTCAGTAAGAATGAGACCCTGTAGCATTTCAATCATGACTCATTCTCTTAACATTTCATCCCCTACATTATGGAAGTTATAGAAGCTTTTCCTGGGGAGCTCTACTCTTGTTAGGTGTGACAATGAGGATTGGATGCCCTTTATTCCAAATCCCATTGTGGAATGAGTTTCATTCTGGGAGGGCAGGCCAGTGGTGCTTCTCATTTTCCAAAGACCATGTTGCTGAAGGTATATTCCAGGCAACAGCTACTGAAAGATTAAGAGATCTGGGATTCCCTTCCTCTACTCAGCATTCATTGGGCAGAAGCTCTGCCCTAGGTGTAGCCAGCCACCAATATTGGGTTGTAGTGCCTCTAAATCCAACTTACCCTCTGAAGTTCCTTGCTGAATGAGCAAGCCTAAAAGACTAGAAACCATTGCTTCATCACCTTGACAGCTCTACTTGAAGGAACTACTTTATATGGGACAAAGCATGGCAAATAAATGCATAAGGACACTGTAAAAAATAATGGAGATCTTGGAGGTGAACAATTAGGAAGACAGTCACAGCCTCATAAAACAAGCATACATTAGAGTAACCAGAAATTTAACAGAAAGAACTAGGGAAAGAAACAGACAAAAGAGCTATTATGAGATCACAGTCAATAGTGGAGGTGGGAAAAGCTGTGTGCATAGGTTAGGCTGTCCCCAACCAAGAGCAATCACATCAGGACATAAGCATGCTTGAAAACATTGCTACATTCACAACAGTCAACACAGGACAGAATCTTCACTGACACAAGCAGTTTAAATGTAAATTCTGACCAAACATTGATGGAATAATAAGCTACTTTTACTGAGAGTTGACTTCTAGGGAGCCAGGTTTAAAAACAAAATTGTACTCAGCCATGACAGTCTGTAAAATGCTATGTGTGTGCCAAAGCTACACACTTTCAGAATCCAACAGACAATAAGCTTCTAAGATATTATTAGTCCATGACTGAATATGGGGGCAAAAAACATAAACTCCTTCAACTGTGTACACAGTTGAAGGCACACACACATTCAACAGGAAAGGGTTAAAATACAAACTTCTTAAGGGAGTTTAAGGACTCCTTTGACCAATAATAAATGACTTATGCTGATCCAGGAGTGACCCCTAGGTAACCAGACTAAAAGATATAAATGAGGGGGAAAATTCTGGCTAGGATAACAGAACTTACATAATAGAAGGGAAATAGACATCTTGGAATTTGTTCATCCAAGGTGATGACAAATAAGTGACCAAATCAAATATATATATATATATTTGTGTGTGTATGTGTGTGTGTGTGTATGTATGTATATATATATATATATATATATATATATATATATATATATAAACCAACAAGGGCCAGTAATGAAAAATCAGTGACCAAAGTTTCTACAACACATTATTTTAAAATGCTATTAATATTGTATATAAACAACTCATAACTCAACAACAAAAATCAAATAATCTGATTAAAAATTAGGCAAAAACCTTTAATAGGCATTTCTCCAACAATGATATACAAATGGTCGACAAGCATATGAAAAGATGTTCAAGATAAGTAATCATCAAAGAAATGCAAATGAACACCACAGTGAAATATCACCTCGTGTCATCAGGATACCTAAAAAAAAAAAAAAAAACAACAGAAAATTAAGTGTTGATGATGTGGGGAAATTAGAATGCTTGTGGAGTGTTGGTGGGGTTATAAAATGGTGTATACAGTATGGAGTGTATGGAAAACATTATGCATTTTCTGCAAAAATTAAAAATAGAACCAATATATCACCTAGCAATCTGGTATATATCCAAAATAATTGAAAGCAGGATCTTAAAGAATGTTTACAAATATATACAAATGTATACAAATACTCATGTTCCTAGCTACACTATTTACAATAACCAAGAGGTGGAAGAAACCCAAATGTCCATTGATAGATAAATGAATAAACAAATGTTTATGAATAGGCCTAAAAAAGGAAGCAAACCTTGTTACATCCTATGCGTGATACTTGAGGTCATTATGCTAAGTGAAATAAGCCAGTCACAAAAAGACAAATACTGTATGATTCTACTTATATGTATATAAAGTAGTCAAATTCAAGGAAACAGAAAGTGAAATGGTGGTTACCAGAAGCTGGCAAGGCTGGTGAGGGGATGGGATATTATTGTTTAATTAATATGGAATGTCAGGTTTGCAAGATAAAACATTTCTGGAGATTCCTTTAACAACAATGTAAATATACTTAACGCTTCTGAAAAATACAATTAAAATAGTTAAGATGGCAAATTTTATGTTATATGTTTTTCTAACCACAATTAAATAAACTATGATGATAATTCCCTGGTGTCTCACACGGTAAAGAATCCGCGTGCAATGTAAGAGAGCAGGGTTCAATCCCTGGGTTGGGAAGATCCCCTGGAGGAGTGCATGGCAACCCACTCCAGGATTCTTGTCTGGAGAATCCCCGTGGACAGAAGAGCCTAGAGGGCTACAGTCTACGGGATCACAAAGAGTCAGACACGACTGAACAACTAAGCACAAAAAAGACTATGATGATAATTATGCAATAGAAAAGTACAGTCATAAACAAAAAATTAAGAAAGTCAATGAAACACAAAAGTGTGGCACATTCACAGGAATAAAAATATGCTATAGAGACTACCTTTGTCTCTTCAGCACATGGTATTGGGAAAGTTTGACAGCTGTATATAAATCAATGAAGTTAGAACACACCCTCACACCATGCACAAAAATATACTCAAAATAGCTTAAAGACAAGCATAAGATATGACACCATAAAACTCCAAGAAGAGAATATAGACAAAACATTCTCTGACATGAATCATACCAATATTTTCTTAGGTCAGTCTCCCAGGGCAAAAAAATAAATAAATAAATAAATGAAAATAAATAAATAAATGGGACCTAATTAAACTTAAAAGCTTTTGCACAGCAAAGGAAACCATACAAAAATGAAAATACAACCTACATAATGAAAGAAAATATTTGCAAATGATGCTACAGACAAGGGTTTAATCACCAAAATATACAAACAACAACAAAATAACATAC
This sequence comes from Bos indicus, assembly GCF_029378745.1. Classification (NCBI taxonomy): domain Eukaryota; kingdom Metazoa; phylum Chordata; class Mammalia; order Artiodactyla; family Bovidae; genus Bos; species Bos indicus. Next base: position 41,317,535 of record NC_091789.1, read on the forward strand.
ATACAACTCAACAACAAAAAAACCAACAATAGAAAAATGAGCAGATTATCTAGATAGACATTTATCCAAAGAAGACATACAGATGGCCAGTAGGCACATGAAAAGATGCTCAACATCAGTAATTTTAGAGGAATGTAAATCAGAACTATAGTGATGTACTACCTCACACTGATCAGAATGGCCATCAATAAAAGGTCTACAAATAATAAATGCTGGAGAGGGTGTGGAGAAAAGGGAAGCACTCCTACACTGTTGGTGGGAAGGTAAGTTGTTACAGTCATTATGGAAAACAATATGGAAGTTCCTCAGAAAAACTAAAAAATAAGATTACCATATAATGCAGCAATTCTACTCTAGGAATATACCTGGACAAAATTATAATTCAAAAAGATACATTCACCCGTATGTTCATAGTAGTGCTATTCATAATAACCAAAGTGTGGAAACAACCTAAATGTTCATTGACAGATGAATGAATAAAGAAGTGGTACATATATACAATGAAATACTACTAGGCACTAAAAGAAATAAAATGGCATTTGCAATAACATGGATGAAACTAAAAATTATCATACTAAGTGAAGTAAGAAAGAGTAACACAAATATCATATGATGTCACATACATGTGGAATCTAAAATATAGTGTGAATTAACCTACAAATCAGAAACAGACTCATAGAGAGAACAGATTTGTGGTTGCAAAGTGGAAGAGTAGGAGAGAGAGGGATGAACTGGAAGTTTGGCATTGGTAGATCCAAACTATTACATTTAGAATGGATACAAATTAAGTCCTACTGTATAGCACAGGGAACAATATTCTATATCCTGTGATAAAAATGGAAAAGAATCTAAAAAACGAATATGCATATGTGCATAACTGAGTCACTTTGCTGTATAGCAAAGATTGACACAGCTATGTAATTCAGCTATAATTCAATTTAAAAAAAAAAGAAAAGAAACTACTTTTGAAAAGGTGCAGTGATTAACTTGACATAAAAAAACTTCAAAGCAACTATCATAAATATGTTCAAAGAACTAAAATAAATCATGAATAAATAATTAAAAGAAGCTATGATAACTATTAAAAGAAGCTATGATAACTAACACCTTGAGAGTCTCTTGGACTGCAAGGATATCCAACCAGTCCATCCTAAAGGAAATCCGTCCAGAATATTCATTGGAAGGACTGATGCCAAAGCTAAAGCCCTGATACATTGGCCACCTGATGCGAAGAAATGACTCATTTGAAAAGACGCTGATACTGGGAAAGATTGAAGGCAGGAGGAGAAAGGGATGATAGAGGATGAGATGGTTGGATGGCATCACCGACTCAATGGACATGAGTTTGAGTAACTCTGGGAGTTGGTGATGGATAGGGAGGCCTGGCTGTGCTGCAGTCTATGGGGTCACAAAGAGTCAAACATGACTGAGTGGCTGAACTGAACTGATGATAACTATCTTATCCAATAAAGAATATCAATAAAGAGATAGAAATTGTTTAAAAGAAGTTAATGAAAATTTTGGAGTTGAAGAATACAATAAATGAGACAAAATTTAAGTAGAGTGGGTCAACTATAGATTTAAGATGGACTAAAAAGAATCTGCAAACTTGAAGATCATTGAATAGAGATAATGTAATCTGAAAAAGAGAGAATAAACAGAATTGAAAAAAGTCACAGAGAGGTGTGGGACAAGCACAAAAACATACATTTATGAACAGTACTAGAGACTGAGCCTCAATCCCTGCATCGGGAAGATTCCTGGAGGAGGAAATGGCAACCCACTCCAGTATTCTTGCCTGGAAGATCCCATGGACAGAGGAGCCTGGCAGGCTACAGTCCATGGTGTTACAAAGATTGGGCATGACTGATATACCAACACACACTAACAGGACCAGAAGGACAGGAGAAAGAGAAAAGAAGAAAAAACATTTTAAAAAATGACTGAAACCTTCCCAAATTTGATGAAAAACATTAATCTGTACATGCAAGTCACCAAAACCTTCAAGTGTAATAAAAGCCAAAAGATACATTCGCATATACACCCTAGTAAAAAAAAAATTGAAAGCCAAAGACAAAGAGAAAAATCGTAAATGCAGTACCTTAAAAGGATACATCAACTATAAGGAAACTCCAACATAATAAAGGACTGATTTATCAGAACCAAGGAAAGCCAAAAGAAAATGGGACAACGTATTCAAAATGCTGAAAGGAAAAAAAAAAAAAAATCTGTCAGAAAAGAACGTTATATCCAGCAAAACTAACTTTCAGAAATGGAGGTAAAAGAAATTCCGAGTTGTTTTTTTTTTTTTTTTGTCTCTTTTTAATCTGAAAAAAACAATTGCTTGCTGATAATTAAGATGGTGTGATTACTCACCTAGAGACAGACATCCTGGAATGTGAAGTCAAGTGGGCCTTAGAAAGCGTCACTATGAACAAAGCTAGTGGAGGTGATGGAATTCCAGTTGAGCTACTTCAAATCCTGAAAGATGACGCTGTGAAAGTGCTGCACTCAATATGCCAGCAAATTTGGAACACTCAGCAGTGGCCATAGGACTGGAAAAGGTCAGTTTTCATTCCAATCCCAAAGAAAGGCAATGCCAAAGAATGCTCAAACTACCACACAGTTTCATTCATCTCACATGATAGGAAAGTAATGCTCAAAATTCTCCAAGCCAGGATTTAGCAATATGTGAACTATGAACTTCCAAATGTTCAAGCTGGATTTAGAAAAGGCAGAGGAACCAGAGGTCAAATTGCCAACATCTGCTGGATCATTAAAAAAGCAAGAGAGTTCCAGAAAAACATCTACTTCTTCTTTATTGACTATGCCAAAGCTTTTTTTTTTTTCTTCTTTATTTTTTATTTTTTTTAAATTTTATTTTATTTTTAAACTTTACATAATTGTATTAGTTTTGCCAAATATCAAAATGAATCCGCCACAGGTATACATGTGTTCCTGTGTGGATCCCAATAAACTAGAAAATTTTTAAAGAAATGGGAATTACAGACTACCTGACCTGCCTCTTGAGAAACCTGCATGCATGTCAGGAAGCAACAGTTAGAACTGGACATGGAACAACAGACTGGTTCCAAAGAGGAAAAGGAGTACGTCAAGGCTGTATATTGTCACTGTGCTTATTTAACCTGTATGCAGAGTACATCATGAGAAACGCTGGACTGGAAGAAGCACAAGCTGGAATCAAGATTGCCAGGAGAAATACGGATAACCTCAGATATGCAAATGATACCACCCTTATCACAAAAAGTGAAGAAGAACTAAAGAGCCTCTTGATGAAAATGAAAGAGGAGAGTGAAAAAGTTGGCTTAAAGCTCACCATTCAGAAAACTAAAATCATGTCATCTGGTCCCATCAATTCATGACAAATAGGTTGGGAAACAGTAGAAACAGTGGCTGACTATTGTTATGGACTCCAAAATCACTGCAGATGGTGACTGCAGCCATGAAATTAAAAGACACTTACTCCTTGGAAGGAAAGTTATGACCAACTTGGACAGCATATTAAAAAGCAGAGACATTACTTTGTCAACAAAGGTCCGTCTAGTCAAGGCTATGGTTTTTCCAATGGTCATGTATGGATGTGAGAGTTGGACTATAAAGAAAGCTGAGCACCAAAGAATTGATGCTTTTGAACTGTGGTGTTTGAGAAGACTTTTGAGAGTCCCTTGGACTGCAAGGAGATCCAACCAGTCCACCCTAAAGGAGATCAGTCCTGGGTGTTCATTGGAAGGACTGATGTTGAAGCTGAAACTGCAATACTTTGGCCACCTGATGTGAAGAGCTGACTCATTTGAAAAGACCCTGATGCTGGGAAAGATTGAGGGTGGGAACAAAAGGGGACAACAGAGGATGAGATGGTTGGATGGTTTCACTGACTCAATGGCCATGAGTTTGGGTAATCTCCAGGAGTTGGTGATGGGCAGGGAAGGCCTGGCATGCTGCAGTTCATGGGGTCTCAAAGAGTCGGACATGACTGAACAACTGAACTGAACTGAACTGAACTGAGGTGCCTTACAAGAAAGTTCTGTATGCTAAAAGCACTGACCTAGCCCTCAATTCAAATGTACATGAAAAACAAAGAACACTGGTAATGTTGTTACATAGGCATTTTTTTTAAGAAAATATAGTTATATATTTTTCTTCAATTTACTGATTTAGATAAGCAATTCCATAAAACAAACACATGAGTTTATTTATCAGCTTATTATCATATATAAATGTAATATGTTTGAGTAAATCTGAGAAATTAGTAATCCAAAAATGAAATTAAGAGCATAACTTCATTTGTAATGGCACAAAAAATGATTTAAAACCTTAGAAATAAACTTACCAAAGTTTGGCCAAGATCTGTTCATTCATTTTATATTTATGTTATATGTCATTTATTATGTTATTTATCCATTCTCCAGTAGATGGGCTGTTGATATTTTTGTTTTAACTGGCCTGCAGATGCCTTTAACTGATACTAGGCACTTTGGAGAGTGCATGCCCGAGAATAACAGGCCTCAGAGTCACAGTTCATAGATGCTGATAGGACTTCTGAAACATTTCTGGGGATATGTTTTCTCTCCTTCTTCCAGCTACTTACCTTTCTATGCACCTTAAATAAAACCCCTTAGGAACCTAGTAAAGGCATATACTCCAGTTCGTATGCTCTCATTCTGCTGTACCCTTTTTTGAAATCCCCATGTGGCCCATCAATCATGTTGTGCATGTTTCCCAAGACATGTTAGCGATAAACTTCTTTTTTCCAAATGACCTTTTGGTCTTTGTTTAACCTGGTTCATCAATTGATATTCCTGTGCTCTATTTTAACAAATGCTAATTTAAAAAATTACAATATAAACATTTTGGAAGTTTCCAGTTTTTGCTATCACAAGTGAAGGGCCTATGAATTGCTATAGGCCTGTTATGCACCTGTTACATATACAAGAGTTTTATGCACCTGTAACATATATAAGAGTTTCTCAATGAGTGCTGTTCTTTAAACACCTTTGTTCTTGTACTCACTGAAAGAATTACAACAACTTTTTAGTTTTCAAAAATTATAGACTCACAGGAAGTTGAATATGAGGAACTGAGTCCCATATAGCTTTTACTCAGTTTTCCCCAGTGATTCAACTTGAGTAACTAAGTACAGTATTAAAATTAGGAAATTGACATTGATGTAATGTGTGTGTCACTTGTCACTTCATTACAGTTGTAGATTCATTTCATTACTCTTGAAATGAAAATACAGAATTACTCAGTAAAAAAGTCTCCCTCATGTAACCATATTATATACATCTTCATTATCCTCTAGCCAAGTACTTAACCCCTGGCAACCAACCTGTTATTCTTTTCCATAATTTTATCATTCTGAGAATGCTATTAAAAACAAGCAGATTTTTGCTTTTATTCATCTGCTTGTTTTTAATAGCATTTTCAGAATGATAAAATTATGGAAAAGAATACTCCAGGTTCGATGCACGATACTGGATGCTTGGGGCTGGTGCAGTGGGACAACCCAGAGGGATGGTATGGGGAGGAAGGAGGGAGGAGGGTTCAGGATGGGGAACACATGTATACTTGTGGCAGATTTATTTTGATATATGGCAAAACCAATACAATATTGTAAAGTTAAATAAAATAAAATTAACAACAAAAAAATAAAATCAAAAAAAAAAAAAAACAAAACAAAACAAACAAGCAGAACCTACTTGCCAGAACCTACTAACCTACTGAATTTGGCTTTTTAAAAATTCACTGTAAGGGTCAGTCAGAATGCACTGTTGCAGTGAGGAGAGTGGGGAAAGGCATGGAGCCACCAGGGGTCTGAAATTAAAAAAAAAAATCATTGTAAGATCCTTGAGATTCATCAAAATTGTGTGTATCAAGATTTTATTTCTTTGTATTGCTAGCCTGCATGTTATAAGAATGTCCATAGTTGGTTTAAAAATTCACTTATTGTGGGGCATTTTTTTGTTTCCAGTTTTTGGCTAAAACAAATAAGAAAGTTTTTAATTATCATGTACAGTTTGTGTGTGCCTTTTTATTTCTCTGGGATACATGCAGAAGAGCACATTTGCTGGGTATCAAGCAGAAAGGTTCAACTACCGATTCCAGGTGATGATTCCCATTGCATGGAGGATGGCAGAGATCATAATGATGCCAACCATCAGAAATAGGAGCCCACAGCCTTGGCATTTTCTACAGGTTCAGAGTAGCCAAGGAAGACTTGGCACATAAGGTTTTATGCACATAAAAAAGATACAAAGTGATATAAGTGTTTGTAGTGTGTGCTGATCTCCCATGGTCAGCAGATACCTCCTCATAGCCAACACAGAAAGATGGACTTCATACACTCTTTTTGGGCTACAGATGATTACCCTGTCTCCTTCCCTGGGTGCCTGATATACTGATAGGGCTGGCCAAGTACCACATGCCACACATGCTTAAGAAATGAGGGATTGTACGGGGAGGGAGGAGGGAGGAGGGTTCAAGATGGGGAACACATGTATACCTGTGGCAGATTCATGTTGATATATGGCAAAACCAATACAATATTGTAAAGTTAAAATAAAATAAAAAGTTACCCCCCACCAAAAAAAAAAAAAAAAAAGAAATTCAAGGAAGTTCACTGAATACTTGTAACAGGAGGAAAGGCTTATTCTAATAAGGAAGAAAAATCTGGGGCCAAGCTACAGCTGGCACCCAGCTTCCATATAGGGGAATGTTCTAGACTCAGGGCACTGATTAGGCATTCCCTCAGAGCCAGCTGGTCACCCCATGGCTATTTGCCAAATTTGGGTCATATTTAATGTTGCCTTTCAGTTTAAAAAGAAACCAACATTGTTATCAAAATTTGACTAGTTCGTACTCATTGGGTATCACGCAAGTTGATTTTCAAGCAACAATTTTAATGTCCCATTAGATTATAGTTATAGGCATTGTCACAAATAAAGTCTTTCCTTTTACTTAATAAGTTTTATTGAGATATAACTCACATACCATACAATTCACCAATTTAAAGTGTATAATTTACATTTTTAGTATATTAACAATATTGTTCATATAATGACATAATCTGAATTTTGAGCAGTTTTGTCACCCCCAAAGAAACTTAGTAAACACTCCTCATTACCCTCTACCACCCACCCTCATAACCTAGTAAACAACTAATAGAATTTCTGCACTAATCTAACTTCCATCTTTAGGCATATGCATATTTTGGACATTTCATATATGTTGAATCAAGCAATAAGTAGTGCTTTGTTACTGACTTCTTTCAATTAACATAGTGTTTTCAAGCTTCATCAGTGTTTTAGCATACATCAATATCCTATTAATACATTCTTTTTTAAGGTTAAATAATATTACATTGGAAAGATGTACCATGTTTTGTTTAACCATTCATCAGTTGATGGCTTTTGGGGCTTTTTCCACTTTCTGTGTTACAAATAATGCTGCTAAGATCATTTCTGTATGAATTTATTTTTGTGGTCATGTTTTCAATTTTTTTTTTACTATTAATACATACCTAGGTGTGAAATTTCTAGGGCATGTACTAACTTTATGTTTAACTATTTGAACCACTGCCAGATGTTTTCCAAAGTGAATGCATGAGTTTGCATTCTAATCTGTAGTATATGATGGTTCCAATCCCCATATTCTCAACAACCTTGATGTATCTTTTGATGATTAGCCATCCTAATAGGTGTGGAGTAGTGGTTTTGATGTTTTTCCTTGACCATTAATGATGTTGAATATCTGCTCATGAATGGGACATTTGCATATCTTCTTTGGAGAAAATGCCTCTTCAGATTCTTTGCCAATTTTAAAATCATGTTATTTGTCTTTTTGTGTTGTTTTAAGAGTTTTTCTATATATTCCAGCTGCACAGTGCTTAATACATATACTGTTAGAAAAAAAATTTTTTACATTCTTTGGACTTTTTTCACTTCTTGAATGCTGTCCTTTGAAGCAAAAGGATATACATTTTGATAAAATTCAATTTATCTATTTTTTTATATTCCTGGCTGTGCTTTTGCATCATCTCTAAGAAGTTTTACCTAACCTAAGATCATGCAGATCCATTCCTCTATTTTCTTCTAAGAGTATAATTGGTTTAGTTCTCACATTTAGGTCTCTGATACATTTTGAGTTATTTTTTGGTCATGTTATGAGGAAGCGTTCAAAATCCATTATTTTTCATGTGGATGTACAGTTTTTCCAGCACTATTTATTGAAAAAACTATTCTTTACCCATTGAATGATTTTGGCACCTTAGAGAAATATCAGTTGACCAGAAATCATAGGGTTTATTTCTGATCTCTCAATTCTATCCTATTGACCTACATGTTCATTCTTATATCAGTACCACAGTGTCATTATTATGATAGTTTTGTAATAAATTCTGGAATCCAGATGTTTGAGTCTTCCAATAGTATTCAGTTTCAAGAATGTTTAGGCTATTATAGGTCCCTTGAGTGCTCATGTGATTATTGGGAACTACTTGTCATTCTCTTAAAATAATCAGATTGAAATTTTGATGGGAATAACATTGAATTTGGAGTAGATTTGGGAGAATTGTGACCTAAATATTAAATCTTCTAATCCATGAACATGGGATTTCTTTCCATTTGTTTTGTACTTTGTCCATTTCTATGACAACTTTTTGAAGTTCTCTGAGTATACATACTACACTTCTTTTGTTCAATTTATTCCTAAATATTTTATCATTATTGATGCTATTATAAACCAAATTTTTGAAATCGAATTTTGAATTTTTGAATCTAATTTTTTTTGTTAATAGCAACTTTATTGTTTCACTGGTGAAAAAAAAAATCATAACTGTATGATGCATTTCCCCCTAAATTTACAACAATGAAGGTTATACATAAATTATATAGATCACAAATTTTCTATTTTATACTATTTAGAACAAAATTATTTTGATAAATATGTCCAGAAGACAACATAAGTTCTTAATGGATGGCTGAGTCCAAATATGCAAAATATAGCTTCTGGTTTAGACCATGGTGCTTTAAAATCCTCAAACATGCATCAATATTCTCTAATTTTAGGGAAAATATTACACATGGCCTGATCTTGCAATTTGGAAGAAGCCCAAGCTGAATTTCACATACAGTATTTCTTTCCTCTAAATTAATTTCAGAACAAAGATACTTACAGGTTAGTACTTCCAAGGAATGAAGGAAATTATACACTCAACAGTGAAACAGAACAGAAAGAACGGAAGGGGCGCTTCATTAGTAACAGAGATAAGTGGGGATTTTTTGGCTTTTTTTTGTTTGTTTGTTTTAAACAGATCACAGGAATTTTAAATAGCAGATCAATCATGCTACTTAGAATGAGCAGACAGACCTGAACACTTATGAAGTGAATAATTTTATTAAGGTCTTGAAGGTGAGTGTCCGGAGGTGCTGGGTAAAACACACCACAGGTAAGAAACGGGAAACTTACCTCAGCATTTCTGAAAGGCACAATCTGTGGAAGGAAAGCCTAGTATAATAAAACCCTTACTGGATGTGCATGGAAAGGAGGATGGGAGCCTGACTCCTTTTTAAAGGATGAGACCCTCATAAATTGGCCCTTCAGATTCTGGTGTTTCCCGCCTTAAGCACAAGTGCTCCATTGTGTTATGAAAATGTTTGTTAATCTGCTCTGTTTCTTCACTGGATTCAAGATTTGGGAGGTCTTCTCGAATCTTTTGGATAAGCTGATTCAAAACCTGAATAGTGACCACATCATTTTCCTTTTCATAAAAATATATACATCTGTTCAGGATTTCTATAAAAAGTTGCACTTTTTATAGAGAGGGGTCCATGCACTGATTTGCTATTTTCAGAGCTTTCTTTAGGCATTCCATTACCCTTTTGCCTCCATGCAGCTCCTCTCCATTTTTGTCTGTGTTTCTGCCAGACCAAAAGAAATGTGCACAGGTGCTCACAGCTCGGCCCTGATCAGGCTTCTTCAGAAGTTTGGATGCAGCAAGAGCACACTGAATCCTCAAGGGTTCATGGTTTTCTTCACTGAAGCACTTCATCCTCTCAAAAGTACCAATGATCAAGGTGATGGCAGCCAGTTGTGCTTTGAAATCACTGATTTCATCTTCATACAGAGAAAATGCCTGGGACATAAATTCATATGCTACTGTTTCATGATTTTCAAAACCAATTTCTCCAGCAGCTAGAGCCCTCTGAAGAAAAAGTCTTAAGGGTAATTCTGCCAGCTCTGCTTTGATCAAAGCACTAATAGTCTGGTGAGTAAATGAAAAAATCTTCTAGCATTTCTTTTCCCATTTGTCATCCACTTTAGAATTCTCTTTGTAGCGAAAAGCCAGCTGGTAAGCTGCAAATACCAAAGGTGGCAGTGTGGAGCAAATCTGTTGATTTCCACCAGCTCCAAAATATTTTCGTGCTGTATTTAAAATCAAGTACTGTTGATCAGGGTCCTCAGACCGTAGAAGATGAATGAATCCGCCCACAAGGCTCTGCTCATCAGCAAAGTCCTCTGGCTCAGGTTCTTCTACAGGTTGATCTGGCTAATCCTCAGTCAGTGTAGATACCAAATTCATTATGGAATCCGCCTGGTCTTGAGAGACAATTTCTGTATTATAATCTAGAACATTACTAAGCACGTAACAACTCATGCTCTTTCTGGACTCATAGTCAAAATACTCAAAGAGTGAGTGGAAATGTTTTAATTTCAAGACTGTTAAAATATTGTTGTAAGTGTCAACAGGAATCTTCAAAAGTCTGGTGAGCTCCTTTGAAACTGCACTACTGGTAGCAATATGTTCAAGGTTGAGCTTATTAAATATCTCCACTGTTGTTTCTAGAACTTTATCAACATAGTCCACATGGTCAGGATAACACTTCATAGTGAGATTAATGAGAGAGACTTGTAAAGATACAACATCCTCCGAAAGCATGTCTTGTCTAGACTGTATTACTGTAGCCACCTGCTGTGAAAATATGTCAAAAAGTTTAATATCTGTTGGGATTCCAGGTCCATCTTCACGGTGAGCAAATAAAGCTAATCTATCAATTAAAGCAATGATTATGTTTTTCATATTTACATTTTGGTGTAACTCAGCACAGGCCCAAAGAAAAGGATTCAAAGTTTGAAGGTGGAATTCATCAGGGAAAACCTGAATAATGCATTCCATGAGATATTCCTGAGCCAAAGCATCTCTGCAATTCACCACTTGCTCCAATATGCTGGTCAAAACAATCTGTTTGTAACGTTCCACATTTAGACCTTCCAACTGACTAAGGCGCACCAAATTTGTTCCCACTAAAATTCTCAGTTCTTGTCTTTCTTGTTCTCTTTTTTCTCTATCTTGGCTATGTCCCTGATGCTGCATTCGAACCCAGAGCTTGTTCATTTCTGCAAAGTTGAGTAGGACAAAATCCATGGAATCACTGATATCACCAGTTGTTTCTTCATCTGTTGGCTCCCCTTCATCAGGTAAGATGTTTCTGGTACACTGAAGTAGATAATTTCGAAGAAATAGACCTCTCAAGGGATGTTGCACACCACGGCACATTTCTACCAAATCTTTCAAAATATCTTTCCTGGACTGAGGAAATGACTTGACGTATACAACTCCAACTGTGATCAACAGATAAAGCCTTGGGATAATGTTTCCGGCATACTGTACAAGTTCATAGAGATCTGCCACTTTTCTTCCTTTAGCAAATTCATCTGTCAGGTAAACTTCCAAGTAGTGCAGTTCATCAGAAATAGCCATATAAAGTTCATAGTAGCTTTTTGGTGATAACATGGAAGTCCACAGTTCACCAAGCATATTAGAAGCATGTTTCAGAGCATCCATAAGCTTGTTTTTGTCCAGGCATCTCTTCATCTGGAATGACTGGACCTTCACAGCCTGTATGGCTTAATCAAAGAGTTTTTCCTGCTCATCCTGCGGTGACTGCTGTGTTGTAGGCATGGCGACTCCCCTAAGCCTGCAGCGAGAAGCACCCACCTGAATCTAATTTTTGAATAAATTAATTTTGGAAATTTTCATCAGTTGGATATATAAATACAATTGATTTTACATACCCAGCTTGTGTTCTGAATTTTGCTGAATTTATTTCTTCAATTTTTTTTCATAGATTCATAGCTGTTGTTCAGTTGCTCAGTTTTGTCAAATTATTTGTGATCATATGGACTGCAGCACACCAGGCTTCCCTATCTTTGACCATCTTCTGGACATTGCTCAAACTCGTGTCCATTGAGTCAGTGATGTCTTGCAACCATCTAGTCTGTTTCCCCCTTCTCCTCGTGCATTCAATACTTTCCAGCATCAGGGTCTTTTCCAGTGAGTCGGCTCTTCACATGAGGTGACCAAAGTATTGGAGCTTCAGCTTCAGCATCAGCCATTCCAATGAATATTCAGGGTTGATTTCTTTTAGAACTGACTGGTTTGATCTCCTTTCTGCCCAAGGGACTCTCAAGTGTGTTCTCCAATACCACAGTTCAAAAAGATCAATTATTTGGTGTTCAGCTTTCTTTATGGTCCAACTCTCACATCCGTACATGACTACTGGAAAAACCATAGCTTTGACTAGATGGACCTTTGTCAGCAAAGTAATGTCTTTGCTTTTTAATATGCTGTCTAGGTTTGTCATAGCTTTTCTCCAAAAAAGCAAGCATCTCTTAATTCCATGGCTCCAGTCACCATCTGCAGTGATTTTGGAGCCCAAGAAAGTTAAGTTTGTCACTGTTTCCATTGTTTCCCTATCTATTTACCATGAAGTGATGGGACCGGATGCCATGATCTTCATTTTTTTTTAATATAAATTTATTTATTTTAATTGGAGGTTAATTACTTTACAATATTGTACTGGTTTTGCCATACATTAACATGAATCCACCACAGGTATACACGTGTCCCCCATCCTGAACCCCCATCCCTCCTCCCTCCCCGTACCATCCCTCTGGGTCATCTAAGTGCACCAGCCCCAAGCATCCAGTATCATGCATCGAGCTTGAACTGGCGATTCATTTCATATATGATATTATACATGTTTCAATGTCATTCTCCCAAATAATCCTACCCTCTCCCTCTCCCACAGAGTCCAAAAGACTGTTCTATACATCTGTGTCTCTTTTGCTGTCTCGCATACAGGGTTATCATTACCATCTTTCTAAATTCCATACATATGCATTAGTATACTGTATTGGTTTTTTGAATGTTGAGTTTTAAGCCAGCTTTTTCATTCTGCTCTTTTACGTTCATCGAAAGGCCTTTTAGTTCCTCTTCACTTTCTTCTATAAGAATGGTGTCATTTGAGCATTTGAGGTTATTGATATTTCTCCTGGTAATCTTGATTCCAGCTTGTGCTTCATCCAGATCGGCACTATTCATGATGTACTCTGCATATAAGTTAAATAAGCAAGGTGACAATATACAGCCTTGACATACTCCTTTCCCAATTTGAAACCAGCCCATTGTTCCGTATCTTGTTCTAACTGTTGCTTCTTAACATGCCTACAGGTTTCTCAGGAAACAGGTAAGGTGGTCTGGTATTCCCATCTCTTTCAGAATTTTCCACAGTTTGTTGTGATCCACACAGTCAAATGCTTTATGATAGTAAATGAAAGAGCTGATTTTCCATTAATTGTCCTGCTTTGTCTACAATCCAATGGATATTAGCAATTTGATCTCTGGTTTCTCTGTCTTTTCTAAATCCAGCTTGTACATCTGGAAGTTCTCAGTTCACATACAGTTGAAGCCTATCTTGGAGGATTTTGAGCATGACCTTGCTAACATATGAAATGAATGCAATTGTATGGTAGTTTGAACATTCTTGCCATTGCCCTTCTTTGAGATTGGAATGAAGACTGACCTTTTCCAGTTCTGTGGCCACTGCTGAGTTTTCCAATTTTGCTGGCATATTGAGTGCAGCACTTTAACAGCATCATCGTTTAATATTTGAAACAGCTCACCTAGAATTTCATCACCTCCACTAAACTGGTTCATAGTAATGCTTCCTAAAGGTCCACTTGACTTCACACTCCTGGATGTCTGGCTCTAGGTAAGAGATCACCAGGTCATTAAGATCTTTTTTTATAGCTCTTCTGTGTATTTTTGCCATCTATTTTAATATCTTCTGCTTCTTTTAGGTCCATAACTCTTCCATCCATTATTGTGCCCATCTTTGCATGAAATGTTCTCTTGGTATCTCTAATTTTCTTGAAGAGATCTCTAGTCTTTCTCATTCTGTTTTCTTCTATTTCATTCATTGTTCATTTAAGAAGGCTTTCTTATCTTTCCTTGCTATAGATTCATTAGGATTTTTTAATTGAAGCATGCTGAATTTGCAATTTTGTGTTCAAGTGTTCAGCGAAGTGATTCAGATATATATATATATAAAATTTTTTCCATTATAGATACTACAATATATTGAATATAGTTCTATTGTTATATAGTGGGTCTTTATTACTTGTCTATTTTGTATATAGTAATGTGTATATGTTAATCCCAACCTTCTGATTCATCTCTATTGCCCACCACTATTCTTTTTGGTAAATGTAAATTTGTTTTCTATAAGTCTATTTCTGTTTTGTAAATAAGTTCATTTTTATCCCCCTTTTTTTTTAGATTTCACATATAAGTGATATCCTATGATATTTGTCTTTTTCTGGTTTACTTCACTTAATATGATAACCTTTAGGTCCATCCATGTTGCTACAAATGGTATTATTTCACTTTTTTTATGGCTAAGTGATATTCCATTATATATATGTCTCTCTCTCTCATATATATATATATATATATATGTGTGTGTGTGTGTGTGTGTGTGTGTATGTGTGTGTGTGTGGTGCTAGTGGTAAAGATCCTGCCTGCCAATGTAGGAGACATAAAAGAAGCCAGTTCAATCCCTAAGTCAGGATGATTCCCTGGAGGAGGGCATGGCAACCCACTCCAATGTTCTTACCTGGAGAATGCCATGTATGGAGGAACCTGGCAGGCTATGGTCCATAGGATTGCAAAGAGTTGGACATGACTAATGCAACTTAGGACACATGTATATATGCAAAATATCTTCCTTATATATCCCTCTGTTGATGGACATTTAGGTTGCTTTTATGTCTGTGGTAAATCACTTCAGTCATGTCTGACTCTTTGCAACCCTATGGACTGTAGTCCGCTAGGTTACTCTGTCCTTGGGATTCTCCAGGCAATAATATTGGTGTGAGCTCCCATGCTTTCCTCCAGGGGATCTTCCCAACCCAGAGATTGAATCCAAGTCTCCTGCATTGTGGGTGGATTCCTTACCCACTGAGCCACCTCTGAAGCTCTGTATCTTGACTAATTGTAAACAGTGCTGCTATGAAGATTGAGGTGTATATATCTTTTTGAATTCCAGTTTTCTCTGGATATATTCCCAATAATGGGATTGCAGGATCATATGGTAACTCTATCTTCAATTTTTAAAGGAACATCCATATTGTTCTCCATAGTGGCTACACTGATTTTACATTCCCACAAACAATATACTGAGGTTCCTTTGTCTGCACACGTTCTTCAGCATTCATTATTTGTTGACTGTTAAGGATGATAATTAAGTGAAAGAAGAGAGTGAAAAAAGTTGACTCAATATTCAGAAAACTAAGATCATGGCACCTGGTCCCATCACTTCATGGCAAATAGATGTGGAAACAATGGAAACAGTGAGAGACTTTATTTTCTGGGGAGCTCTAAAAGCACTGCAAATGGTGACCACAGTGATGAAATTAAAAGACACTTGCTCCTTGGAAGAAAAGCTATGAGCAACCTAGACAATACATTAAAAAGTAGATATATTACTTTGCCAACAAAGGTCCGTCTAGCCAAAGCTCTGGTTTTTCCAGTAGACATGTATGGATGTGAGAGTTGGATTATAAAGAAAGCTGAGCATCAAAGAATGGATGCTTTTTGAACCATGGTGTTGGAGAAGACTCTTGCCAGTTCCTTGGACTGCAAAGAGATCAAACCACTTGATCCTGAAGGAAATCAGCCCTGAATATTGATTTCATCTGAAGCTGAAACTCCAGTAGTTTGGCCACTTGATGTGAATAACTGACACATTGGAGAAGACCTTGATGCTGGGAAAGATTGAAGGTAGGAGGAGAAGGGGATGACAGAGGATGAGATGGTTGGATGGCATCACCAACTCAGTGGACATGAGTTTGAGCATGATTCAGGGGTTGGTGATGGACAGGGAAGACTGGTGTGCTGCAGTCTATGGGGTCGCAAAGAGTCAGACATGACTGAGTGACTGAACTAAACTGAATGATAATAATTTTGACCGGTCTGTGATACCTCAGTGAAGTTTTGACTTGTATTTCTCTAATAATTAGCAATACTGAATATCTTTTCATGTGCCTGTTGGCCATCTGTATGTCTTCTTTGGAGAAATGTCTATTAGTTCTTCTGCCCATGTTTTCATTGGGTTATTTGTTCATTTTATATTAAGCTGTATGAGCTGTTTGTATATTTTGAAAATTAAACCCTTTTTGGTAGCATCATTTGCAAATATTTTCTCCCAGTCCGTAGGTTGTTTACAGTTATTTTTGTTATGCAAAAGCTTTTAAGTTTAATCACTCCCATTTGTTTCTTTTTGTTTTTATGTCCATTACTCTAGGAGATGGATCCATTAGGATTTTTCTTTACACAACATAATGTCTTATGAAAATAGAAAAAAAAAATTCAACTTTTGTTTTCCAACTTGGATACTCTTTATTTCACTTTCTTGTCTAATTACGCTGCACAGCACCATCAGAACAATGCTGAATAAAATTGATGATACCAGACATCCTTGCCTTGTTTTTGGACTTCCCTGGTGGTTAAGACAGTAAACGATTGGCCTGCAAATGCAGGAGATCCAAGTTCAAACTCTGGGTTGGGAAGATCCTCTGGAGATGGAAATGGCAACCCACTCCAGTATTCTTGCCTGGAGAATTCCATGGAGAGAGGAGCCTGGCAGGCTACAGTCCATGGGGCACAAAGAATCAGACATGACTGAGTGACTAAAACACTTGCCTTGTTTTGATTTTTAAGGAAAATCATTTAACCTTTCAGCATTAAGTATGATATGATCTTGTGCATTTTTCATAAATGCTATTTATTGAGTTGAGACATTTCCATTATATTCTTATTTCTTGAGTGTTTGTTATGAATATCTGTTGTATTTTGTCAAATATTTTTTCTATATCAGTTGAGATGACCATATGCTCCTTATACTAATGCTATGATGTATGTGTCTGAATCTTCGCAACCCCATGGAATGTAGCCTGTCAGGCCTCACTGACCATGGCATTCTCCAGGTAAGAATACTGGAGTGTAGCTGTTCCCTTTTCAGGAGATCTTCACAACCCAGGGATCAAACCCAGGTCTCCCACATTGCAGGTGGAGTCTTTATCGTGTGAGCCACCAGGGAAGCCCATGATTGATTGATTTTGAGATGTTAAATAAATCTTGCATTTCTGTGATAAATCTCACTTCGTCCTGGCATATAACCCTTTTAAAATATTGATGATGCCATTTGTTAGCATCCTATTGAAGATTTTTCCATCTATGTTCATAGATTATTTGTTCGTAGTTTTCTTTTCTTCTAAACTTTTTCTTGTTTTGATATCAGAGCGATGGTAGTCTTATGGAAAGAGTTGAGAAAATTTCATTCTTCTTTATTTTGAGAGAATTTGTGAAGAATTGATAATAATTTTCCCTTAATTTTTTGGCTAAATACACCTATGAAACAATTTAGGCCTGGGCTCTTTGTAGAAAAATTTTTAGTCAGTAATTCAACTTCCTCTCTTTATAATATTCTACCCTAATCCTTTTTATGACTTTAAAGTTTGTAGTAACTTCCTCTCTTTGTTTCCTGATTTTAGTAACTGCAATTTTTTTTTCTGTTTTCCTTGCTAGATTATTTTTATTATTTCCTGACTCTAATTGCATTAATAAAATTTACTCTTTTTTTCCAGTGTCTTAAAATAAAATAAAAAAAAAAACAAAGACAGCTTTCATTTTAATGTATTTCTTATTTGTCATTTATTTGAGATATATTTCTTCTTTTTTAAATGCAAATATTTGCAGGTATATATTTTTCTTTATTCATTTTTAGATGTATGTCATAAGCCTTGTTGTACCTTCATTTTCATTCATATCAAAATATTTTCTATTTTCCTTTTTGATTCTTTCTTTGACACAGTGATGAGAATCCAGTTTTAAAAGACAGTTTTAAATTTTTACAGCAAGATCTCAACCAATAAATCACAACATTTTGGTGGTTAAGATATATTCATTATATTATTAAATTACATAAAAAATCTCATTCATTGCAAAACTCTAGCACATTTAAAACTGATACTTCTTTGAAAAACGTATGATTTTATCATTGGAAATACTTTCCATGTTATTAAGTAAAAATATCATTTTAATGTTTAATAAAATACTGTTAGATCTATTATTAAATGCTAATATATTTAAATTATGTTATTAAATATTGACAAATAGTAATACTGCTATATAATATTTTAATATTATAAAATGTTATTACATTTTAAATATTGTTACTAATAATACTTGAGATAATATAATTTGTTGCACTATTTTAACAGATAAAGCAATTTAGGCTCATATTTAATGGGTTTTCCAAGGGTGTATAACTGGAAATCGGTCAAACATCTTTAGAACCAGAACCCTTGATTCTCAAGTGAAGGACTGTTCTCATTATCCGCATATCCATGGTTTTCAAAGACAGAAACTATAAAACTCCTAGAGGAGAACATAGGCAAAACACTCTCTGACACACATCACAGCAGGATCCTCTATGACCCACCTCCCAGAATATTGGAAATAAAAGCACAAATAAACACATGGGACCTAATTAACCTTAAAAGCTTCTGCACATCAAAGGAAACTATTAGCAAGGTGAAAAGACAGCCTTCAGAATGGGAGAAAATAATAGCAAATGAAGCAACTGACAAACAACTAATCTCAAAAACATACAAGCAACTCCTACAGCTCAACTCCAGAAAAATAAATGACCCAATCAAAAAATGGGCCAAAGAACTAAATAGACGTTTCTCCAAAGAAGACATACAGATGGCTAACAAACACATGAAAAGATGCTCAACATCACTCATTATCAGAGAAATGCAAATCAAAACCACTATGATGTACCATTTCACACCAGTCAGAATGGCTGCGATCCAAAAGTCTACAAATAATAAATGCTGGAGAGGGTGTGGAGAAAAGGGAATTCTCTTACACTGTTGGTGGGAATGCAAACTAGTACAGCCACTATGGAGAACAGTGTGGAGATTCCTTCAAAAACTGGAAATAGAACTGCCTTACGATCCAGCAATCCCACTGCTGGGCATACACACTGAGGAAACCAGAAGGGAAAGAGACACGTGTACCCCAATGTTCATCGCAGCACTGTTTATAATAGCCAGGACATGGAAGCAACCTAGATGTCCATCAGCAGATGAATGGATAAGAAAGCTATGGTACATATACACAATGGAGTATTACTCAGCCATTAAAAAGACATTTGAGTCAGTTCTAATGAGGTGGATGAAACTGGAGCCTATTATACAGAGTGAAGTCAGCCAGAAGGAAAAACACCAATACAGTATACTAATGCATATATATGGAATTTAGAAAGATGGTAACAATAACCCTGTGTACGAGACAGCAAAAGAGACACTGATGTATAGAACAGTCTTATGGACTCTGTGGGAGAGGGAGAGGGTGGGAAGATTTGGGAGAATGGCATTGAAACATGTAAAATATCGTGTATGAAATGAGATGCCAGTCCAGGTTTGATGCACGATACTGGATGCTTGGGGCTAGTGCACTGGGATGACCCAGAGGGATGGTATGGAGAGGGAGGAGGGAGGAGGGTTCAGGATGGGGAACACATGTATACATGTGGTGGATTCATTTTGATATTTGGCAAAACTAATACAATTATGTAAAGTTTAAAAATAAAATAAAAAAAAAAAACAAAGACAGCTTTCATTTTAATGTATTTCTTATCAAAAACATGAAAAACAAGCAATCTTCCTAATTCCAAGGTATATATCCAAATAAAAAACTATTTCATGCATTACATTATAACCATACTGACTTATATTTTGAAAATATGAAGCATAACTTGCCTTTATTAATTTGATTTTCAAAAATTTTAGCTTATAAAAGGTCTTTTATTTCAAGAGGCAAATTATTATTCAGACAGATGTCAATTTTATTTTGAATTCATGCAAAGTAACTAAGCAAATATGAGCCTTGTACTTGTGAAAATGCAGTCCATTATAGATAGTTCTAAAAATCTTAATGGATATTAGTTCAGACATTAGTGAGCATGGCCTATGTAAAACAGTTATATCTTTATGTGAGATTAAAATGAGCAATTCATAATCTCAATTCATTTTTAAATAAATTTAAAACTGCAAATGAGCAATTCATATCTTTTAATGCTTAGATTCTGTCCCTGTAGTATAATTTCATTTAAAAATAATTATAAAAGTACCACAACTATTGATATATTGATTTTTTGTACTTGTATGTATGTACTAAGGAAGAGAGAAAGAAATAAATAGGGGAAAAGGAAATGATCTATGGATAAGGAATTTTCTAAAAGAAAGCATAATTAAAAATACATCTAAAGATTTAAAATAGCATAGACAAAGATACTGTCTATCCCTGAAGAGTCAGCTTCATAAACTCACCTATTT
The DNA here is from genome assembly GCF_029378745.1 of Bos indicus. Lineage (NCBI taxonomy): Eukaryota > Metazoa > Chordata > Mammalia > Artiodactyla > Bovidae > Bos > Bos indicus. Next base: position 41,338,301 of record NC_091789.1, read on the forward strand.
TAAGGCTAGAAAAATTTATTAAATTTTAGGAATGTATTAGTGAGTCAATCAAATACTTTATAATTTATCAATGTATCATGACTTTTTTTTTATATTTCTGTATCAAGTGGAATACAAAAATTCACTGAGAATTGTGATATTTACTAGGCTTATGTAGAAGTTAATTCATAATGGATATTCTTGCTGTCAAACTGTAATCCTATTAACCAATCATCCATTAAAATTTACCATGGTTATTTAACAACCAATTCAATTATCAGGAAAAGAATGAGCAAGAAAGTCAGAAGGAAATAGAGAAATAATGTTAGCTAAAGCAATATAAAAGAACCACATAAACACCAACCTCTAGAATGCTTTAATTACATACACACTTTTCATCTCTTAGTCATAAAATTATTAATCTCAAAATGCATTCAAAATATTTTGTATATCATACATTGTGTTTATATTAGCTTTAGAAAAGCTAAAAATTTAATCACAACCATAAGAGCAAAAAATGAATAATTAAGGAGGACTTACCATAAACTGTAAATGAGAAATTATATTGAAGCAGAAACATATCACCTTGAGAAAAATTGTTAAGAAACAGAACAATATACTAAGGCATATTTTAAAAGAGCAGCCATATGGTATATATCCTTAGGGTTTTAAAAAGAAGCACTAAAAATCTTATGTGTAGCACAGTAAACATTAATGAGTCTATAAACTATAATAGTTCAAAAACATATTTTATAAAATTCCTAAATATATATTAAATACCTGGTATTACATTAATCACTTATATAAACAAATACTGATACATAATAAATTGTGAAATTAAAGTATTTATTCCTCCACATATTCCAGATTCACCCATCGCCAGTCCTTCCCATCAGAAAGCTTCCACAAGCCTCTTGTCCTTATCCACTATTAAAGAAACCACAATTAAAGAATTAAAGACAACTAACCAAACTGATCACTTGGATCACAGCCTTGTCTAAGTCAATGAAACTATAAGCCATGTCACGTAGGGCCACCCAAGACAGATGGGTCATGGTGGAGAGTTCTGACAAACTGTGGTCCACTGGGGAAGGGAATGACAAACTGCTTCAGTATTCTTGTCCTGAGAATACCACGAACAGTATGAAAAGGCAAAAAGATAGGGCACTGAAAGGTGAACGCCCCAGATCGCTAGGTGCTTGATATTGCTACTGGAGAAGAGGGGAGAAACAGCTACAGAAAGAATGAAGAAACTGAGCCAAAGCAAAAACAACAAACAATTGTAGGTGAGACTGATGATGGAAGTAAAGTCCAATGTTGTAAAGAACAGTATTGCATAGAAAGCTGTAATGTTAGGTCCATGAATCAAAGCAAATTGAAAGTGTTCAAACAGGAGATGGCAAGAATGAAAACTGATATTTTAGGAACCAGTGAACAAAAATGGACTGAAATGGGCGAATTTAATTCAGATGACCATTATATCTATTACTGTTGGCAAGAATCCCTCAAAAGAAATCGAGTAGTCCTCACAGTCAACAAAAGAGTCTGAAATGCAGTACTTCGGTTCAGTCTCAAAAATGACAGAATGATCTTGGCTCGTTTCCAAGGCAAACTATTCAGTATAACGGTAACCGTCTATGCCCCAAACACAAATGCTGAAGAAGCTGAAGGCAAACAGTTATATGAAGACCTACAAGACCTTCCAGAACAACACCAAAAAAAAAAAAAGATGTCTTTTTCATCATAGGGGACTGGAATACAAAAGTAGGAAGGCAAGAGATGCCCAGAGTAACAGGCAACTTTGGCCTTGGAGTACAAAATGTAGCAGGGCAAATGCTAATAGAGTTTTTCCAAAAGAACGCACTGGTCATAGCAAGTGCCCCCTTCCAACAACACAAGAGATGACTGTACACGTGGATATCACCAGACAGTCAGTACCAAAATCAGATTGATTATACCCTTTGCAGCCAAAGATGGAGAAACTATACAGTCAGCAAAAACAAGACTGGGAGATGACTGTGGCTCAGATCATGAACTGCTTATTGCCAAAATCAGATTAAATGAAAGAAAGTAGAGAAAACCACTAGGCCATTCAGTTATGTCCTAATTCAAATCCTTTACGATTATGCAGTGGAAATGAAAAATACATTCAAGGGATTGGATCTGATCAGATCAGATCAGACCAGATCAGTCACTCAGTGGTGTCTGACTGTTTGTGACCCCATGAATCCCAGCACGCCAGGCCTCCCTGTCCATCACCAACTCCTGGAGTTCACCCAGACTCACGTCCATCGAGTCAGCAATGCCATCCAGCCATCTCATCCTCTGTCGTCCCCTTCTCCTTCGGCCCCCAATCCCTCCCAGCATCAGAGTCTTTTCCAATGGGTCAACTCTTCGCATGAGGTGGCCAAAATACTGGAGTTTCAGCTTTCCCATCATTCCTTCCAAAGAAATCCCAGGGCTGATCTCCTTCAGAATGGACTGGTTGGATCTCCTTGCAGTCCAAGGGACTCTCAAGAGTCTTCTCCAACACCACAGTTCAAAAACATCAATTCTTCGGTACTCAGCCTTCTTCACAGTCCAACTCTCACATCCATACATGATCACAGGAAAAACCATAGCCTTGACTAGATGGACCTTTGTTGGCAAAGTAATGTCTCTGCTTTTGAATATGCTATCTAGGTTGGTCATAACTTTCCTTCCAAGGAGTAAGCGTCTTTTAATTTCATGGCTGCAGTCAGCATCTGCAGTGATTTTGAAGCCCAGAAAAATAAAGTCTGACACTGTTTCCACTGTTTCCCCATCTATTTCCCATGAAGTGATGGGACTGGATGCCATGATCTTAGTTTTCTGAATGTTGAGCTTTAAGCCAACTTTTTCACTCTCCGTTTTCACTTTCATCAAGAGGCTTTTGAGTTCCTCTTCACTTTCTGCCATAAGGGTGGTGTCATCTGCATATCTGAGGTTATTGATATTTCTCCCGGCAATCTTGATTCCAGCTTGTGTTTCTTCCAGTCCAGCGTTTCTCATGATGTACTCTGCATATAAGTTAAATAAACAGGGTGACAATATACAGCCTCGACGTACTCCTTTTCCTATTTGGAACCAGGCTGTTGTTCCATGTCCAGTTCTAACTGTTGCTTCCTGACCTGCATACAGATTTCTCAAGAGGCAGGTCAGGTGGTCTGATATTCCCATCTCTTTCAGAATTTTCCACAGTTTATTGTGATCCTCACAGTCAAAGGCTTTGGCATAGTCAATAAAGAAGAAATAGATGCTTTTCTGGAACTCTCTTGCTTTTTCCATGATCCAGTGGATGTTGGCAATTTGATCTCTGGTTCCTCTGCCTTTTCTAAAACCACCGTGAACATCAGGAAGTTCACAGTTCACATATTCCTGAAGCCTGGCTTGGAGTATTTTGAGCATTACTTTACTAGTGTGTGAGATGAGGGCAATTGTGCAGTAATTTGAGCATTCTTTGGCATTGCCTTTCTTTGGGATTGGAATGAAAACTGACCTTTTCAAGTCCTGTGGCCACTGCTGAGTTTTCCAAATTTGCTGGCATAATGACTGCAGCACTTTCACAGCATCATCTTTCAGGATTTGGAATAGCTCAACTGGAATTCCATCACCTCCACTAGCTTTGTTCATAGTGATGCTTTCTAAGGTCAAATTGGCTTCATATTCCAGGATGTCTGGCTCTAGGTGAGTGATCACACCATCGTGATTATCTGGGTCATGAAGATCTTTTTTGTACAGTTCTTCTGTGTATTCTTGCCATCTCTTCTTCTTAATATCTTCTGCTTCTGTTAGGTCCATACCATTTCTGTCCTTTATTGAGCCCATCTTTGCATGAAATGTTCCTTTGGTATCTCTGATTTTCTTGAAGAGATCCCTAGTCTTTCCCATTCTGTTGTTTTCCTCTATTTCTTTGCACTGATCGCTGAAGAAGGCTTTCTTATCTCTTCTTGCTATTCTTTGGAACTCTGCATTCAGATGGTTATATCTTTCCTTTTTTCCTTTGCTTTTCGCTTCTCTTCTTTTCACAGCTATTTGTAAGGCCTCCCCAGACAGCCATTTTGCTTTTTTGCATTTCTTTTCCATGGGGATGGTCTTGATCCCTGTCTCCTGTACAATGTCATGAACCTCAGTCCATAGTTCATCAGGCACTCTATCTATCAGATCTAGGCCCTTAAATCCATTTCTCACTTCCACTGTAAAATCATAAGGGATTTGATTTAGATCATACTTGAATGGTCTAGTGGTTTTCCCTACTTTCTTCAATTTAAGTCTGAATTTGGCAATAAGGAGTTTATGGTCTGAGCCACAGTCAGCTCCTGGTCTTGTTTTTGCTGACTGTATAGAGCTTCTCCATCTTTGGCTGCAAAGAATATAATCAAATCTGATTTCAGTGTTGACCATCTGGTGATGTCCATGTATAGAGTCTTCTCTTGTGTTGTTGGAAGAGGGTGTTTGCTATGACCAGTGCATTTTCTTGGCAAAACTCTAGTAGTCTTTGCCCTGCTTCATTCCGTATTCCAAGGCCAAATTTGCCTGTTACTCCAGATGTTTCTTGACTTCCTACTTTTGCATTCGAGTCCCCTATAATGAAAAGGACATCTTTTTTGGGTGTTAGTTCTAAAAGGTCTTGTAGTTCTTCATAGAATCGTTCAACTTCAGCTTCTTCAGCGTTACTGGTTGGGGCATAGACTTGGATTACTGTGATATTGAATGGTTTGCCTTGGAAACGAACAGAGATCATTCTGTCGTTTTTGAAATTGCAACCAAGTACTGCATTTCAGACTCTTTGGTTGACCATGGTGGCTACTCCATTTCGTCTGAGGGATTCCTGCCCACAGTAGTAGATATAATGGTCATCTGAGTTAAATTCACCCATTCCAGTCCATTGCAGTTCGCTGATTCCTAGAATGTTGACATTCACTCTTGCCATCTCTTGTTTGACCACTTCCAGTTTGCCTTGATTCATGGACCTGACATTCCAGGTTCCTATGCAATATTGCTCTTTACAGCATTGGACCTTGCTTCTATCACCAGTCACATCCACAGCTGTGTATTTATTTTGCTTTGGCTCCATCCCTTCATTCTTTCTGGAGTTATTTCTCCACTGATCTCCAGTAGCATATTGGGCACCTACTGACCTGGGGAGTTTCTCCTTCAGTATCCTATCATTTTGCCTTTTCATACTGTTCATGGGGTTCTCGAGGCAAGAATACTGAAGTGGTTTGCCATTCCCTTCTCCAGTGGAGCACATTTTGTCAGATCTCTCCACCATGACCCGCCCATCTTGGGTTGCCCCACAGGCATGGCTTAGTTTCATTGAGTTAGACAAGGCTGTGGTCCTAGTGTGATTAGATTGACTAGTTTTCTGTGAGTATGTTTTCAGTGTGTTTGCCTCTGATGCCCTCTTGCAACACCTACCATCTTACTTGGGTTTCTCTTACCTTGGGCGTGGGGTATCTCTTCATGTCTGCTCCAGCAAAGCGCAGCCATTGCTCCTAGATTTGATAGAGTCCCTAATGAACTATGGACAGAGGTTCATGACACTGTACAGGAGGTGGTGATCAAAACCATCCCTAAGAAAATGAAATGCAAAATGGAAAAATGGCTGTCTGAGGAGACCTTGCAAATAGCTGAGAAAAGAGAAGTGAAAGGCAAAGGAGAAAAGGAAAGATATATTCATCTGAATGCAGAGTTCCCAAGAATAGCAAGGAGAGATAAGAAAGCTTTCCTAAGTGATCAATGCAAAGAGATAGAGGAAAACAATAGAATAAGAAAGACTAGAGATCTCTTCAAGAAAATTAGTTACCAAGGAACCATTTCACTCAGAGATGGGCACAACAAAGGGCAGAAATGGTATGGAAGTAACAGAAGCAAAATATATTAAGAAGAGGTGGCAAGAATCCACAGAAGAACTATACAAAAAATATGTTAATGACCCAGATAACCACAGTGGTGTGATCACTCACCTAGATCCAGTTATTCCAGACTGGGAAGTCAAGTGGGCCCTTTAGGAAGCATCACTAGAAACAAAGCTAGTGGAGATGATGCAATTCCAGCTGAGGTCTTTCAAATCCTAAAGCTGATGCTGTTAAAGTGCTGCACTCAATGGGCCAACAATTTTTGGAAACTCAGCAATGGCCAAAGGACTCAAAAGATGAATTTTAATTTCAATCCCAAAGAAAGGCAATGTGAAAGAATGTTCAAAATACCACACAATTGCACTCATTTCACACACTAGCAAGGTAATGCTCAAAATCCTCCAAGCTAGGCTTTAGCAGTATATGAACGAAGAATTTCTAGATAGTCAACTTGGATTCAGAAAAGGCAGAGGAACCAGACATCAAATTGCCAATACCCATTGGATCATAGAAAAAGTAAGAGAATTCTAGAAGAACATCTACTCTGCTTCATAAATTATGCTAAAGCTTTAGACTGTGTGGATTACAATAAACTGTGGAAAATTCTTAAAGTGACATAATACTAGACCACCTTACATGTCTCCTTAGAAATCTGTATGCAGGTCAAGAAGCAACAGTTATAACTGGACATGGAACAACAGACTGGTTCCAAATTTGGAAAGGAGTACGTCAAGGCTATATATTGTCATCTTGCTTATTTAACTTATATGTATAAGTACATCATGTAAAATGCCAGACTGGATGAAACACAAGCCAGCATCAAGATTTCAGTGGGGAAATATCAATAACCTCAGATATGCAGATGGCACCACACTTATGGCAGAAAGCAAAAAGGAACTAAAGAGCCTCTTGATGAAAGTGAAAGAGGAGAATGAAAAAGCTGGCTTGAAACTCAACATTCAAGTTGGCCCTGTCACTTCGTGGCAAATAGATGGGGAAAGAATGGTGACAGTGACAGACTTTATTTTCTTCGGCTCCAAAATCACTCCAGATGGTGACTGCAGCCATGATATTAAAAGATGCTTGCTCCTTGGAAGCAAAACTATGACAAACCTAGGCAACATATTAAAAAACAGAGACATCACTTTAGCGACAAAGGTCCATCTAATCAAAGCTATGTTTTTTCCAGTAGTCACATATGCATGTGACAGTTGAAACTTAAAGAAAGCTGAGCACCAAAGAATTGATGCTTCTGAACTGTGGTGTTGGAAAAGACTCTTGAGAGTCCCTTGGACTTCAAGGAGATCAAACCAGTCAATCCTAAAGGAAATCAGTCCTGAATATAAGCTGAAACTCCAATACTTTGGCCACCTGATGGGAAGAACTGACTCATTGGAAAAGACCCTGATGCTTGGAAGAATGAAGGTGGGAGGAGAAGGCGACAACAGAGGATGAGATGATTGGATGGAAACACCTACTTGATGGACATGAGTTTTTGCACGCTCTGGGAGTTGGTCATGGACAGGGAAGCCTGGTGTGCTGCAGTCCATGGGGTCAGAAAGAGTAAGACATGACTGAGCAAATTAACTGAACTGAAAATATTTATAAGTTAACATATATTGAAAAGACATTAACACATAATCAAATAAATGAGTGATGATGAAAAATGCATATTACCAGTTACTGTTTTAATCCATATGTGTTAAGGTCTAAACATTCAATACATACTTACGGAATTAGATAATTTTTTCATCTCTACTTTTGCTTGAACTATAGATCTGACACCAAATCAACTGGAGCTGTGCACATGAGAGTAAAAAAGGGGAAACATAAAATAATATGCCCTATTGTCAAACATTATAATGATATGACTAATGAGCATTGGTCAAGAAGTATGGAATGCATACATATACTCTAAGAGTATTTAATATTATTATGTTTAAAAATAGGTTCCATTTAACTCAACAATAATCTTTAAGGAATTTATATTAGGGAATATTTGAATAGTTGTGAAAATATTTATGTATGAAGAAATTTGTCACAGCAAAAAATCACAGGAAAAAATGATAGAAGCCTAAGTTTCTACTGATAAGCATTGATAAGATATTCATAACATGAATTTGGATATAGTTATATAATTAGATTTTCAAAATAATTATATACATTTGATATTGATAAGCTATATAAGAATGTTTTCAGTGTTTGAGTGCAAAATACATAATACTTTGTGTAGTGTGATACAATTTGTATAAAATTGTACTTGGAAAACTGTGTGTGAATTTGTGTAGAAGGAGGAGACATATACAGATAGATGGAAACAGAGATCTAGACAGAGAATTGACGTTTGAAAGCATGATCTCCAAAATTTTGTCAGTGATTACTTTAAATGGTGGAATTTAGAGTTATTTAAAAAAATTTTCTTCCTTATTTTCTGCTTTAATTTTTTAATGAACACATATGAATTGTACACTAAAAATTCTGATTTATTTACTGTAGCTTGGTTGTTTTCCTAGGAGATTTCTTGAGTGAATAGATGCTATCTTCTTTGTATCTTCTTTGTTCTATAAGCCCCATAGCAAAACACCCTGCAGTTTTGTAGTCCTCAATAAATATTCCCTGAATATTTAAACCACACAAGGAACTATGTCAACTTCTGCTACTGCTGGTAAGTCACTTCAGTCGTGTCCGACTCTGTGCAACCTCATAGACTGCAGCCCACCAGGCCCCCCCGTCCCTGGGATTCTCCAGGCAAGAACACTGGAGTGGGTTGCCATTTCCTTCTCCAACGCATGAAAGTGAAAAGTGAAAGTGAAGTCACTCAGTCCTGTCCGACTCTTAGCGACCCCATGGACTGCAGCCTACTAGGCTCCTCCATCCATGAGATTTTCCAGGCAAGAATACTGGAATGGGGTGCTGTCACCTTCTCTGTGTCAACTTCTAGGGTACTGCTAAAGTCTAAAAGTTAAACTAGAATTCAGAGTGATCTGATATGCTAACAAAGCATTACTTCCAACTCAGAATGACCTATAATAATTATGTACAAAATAAAATGAACAATATCAAAATGGACAAATGAAACACAATAAAGATCAGACACGAACAACAAGGTACTGAACAACAACAAATAGTTCGCTTCAGTCGTGTCCGACTCTTTGCAACCCCTTGGACTGCAGCATGCCAGGCTTTCTTGTCCATCACCAACTCCCAGAGCTTGCTCAAACTCATGTCCATTGAGTTGGTGATGCCATCCAACCAGCTCATCCTCTGTCATCCCCTTTTCCTCCTGCCTTCAATCTTTCCCAGCATCAGGGTCTTTTCCAATGAGTCAGTTCCTTGAAACATATACAATTAATACAACAAATAGCAGATACATTAAATCTACATTATTCTAAAAGCTAAATAGAAATAGGCATGTATAGAGGTGTAAGAGATCACATTTAGAAAGCTGACACCATCCTCTCAAATCACATATACATCCTTTTCTTTTAATTTGAGTCTTCTAAAAGCTTTAATTTCCTTTAAAATATAGTTAATTAAGAAGCTATTGTTTTTGTTCTTGCTGTTGTTCAGTTGCTAAATTGTGTCCAACTCTGCAATCCCATGTACTACAGTATGACATGTCTGAAACTGTGCTATTCATACAGTATCTGCCATCATGGCCGGAAGAATCTTTTTTTTTCTCTCTTTTTTTAATTGGAGAATAATTGCTTTAAAATGTTTTCTTAGTTTCCACTGTACAATAAAGTTCATCAGCAATATGCTGATCTCCTCTCACTTGAGCCTCCCTCCCTCCTGCATCTCACCCCCCAGATCATCCCAGAGCAGTGAGTTGAGCTCCCTGTGCTATAGAGCTACTTAGTGCTAGCTATCTATTTTATACAAGATAGTGTATGTATGTCATTTGCAATCTCCCAAGAGAATGATTTTCATACGCTTAAACAGCACATGGACCTAGAAGAGAAAATGTGAGAATTGGACTATAGAGAAAGCTGAGTACTGAAGAATTGATGCTTTTGAATGTGGTGTTGGAGAAGACACTTGAGAGTCCCTTGGACTGAAAGAAGATCAAACCAGTCAATCCTAAAGGAAATCAGTCCTGAACATTCATTGGAAGGACTGATGCTGAAGGTGAATCTCCAAAACTTTGGCCACCTGATGTAAAGACCTGACTCATTGGAAAAGACCCTGATGCTGGGAAAAATTGAAGGCAGGAGGAGAAGGGGACACAGAGGATGAGATGGTTGGATGGCATCACTGACTCAATGGACATGAGTTTGAGCAAGCTCTAGGAGTTGGTGATGGACAGGGAAGCCTGGCGTGCTGCAGTCCAAGGGGTTGCAAAGAGTCAGACACTACTGAGTGACTGAAATGAACTCAACCTAGAAGAGAAAATGTATAAAATGTATTAACTTTGATGGGAAAATTGTTCCTTTTTTCTTTCTTTATTCTAATTTTTCTTTAAAGACATGCCTTTTCAGGCTTCCCTGGTGTCTCAGTGGTAAAGAATCTTGTTGCCCATGCAGTATATATGGGTTAGATCCTTCATCCAGGAAGATCTTGCATGCCACAGAGCAGCTAAGTAAGTGCACCACAACTGTTGAGCCTGTACTCTAGAACCCAAGAGCCAAAACTATTGAGCCCATGTGTCACAGCTACTGAAGCCTGAGTGCCCTAGAGTCCATGCTCTGCAACCAGAGAAGCCACCACCATGAGAAGCCCATCACTGGAACCAGAGAGTAGATCCTGCTTTCCACAACTAGAGAAAAACTCATACAGCAACAAACAGCCAGTACAGCCAAAAATTAGTAAATTAAATAAAATATTTTAAGTTTTTTTTTTTCTTTTAAAGCATGCCTTTTCAAATCAGTATTCAACTTTAAGACATACTTGGAATAGTAAAGGAAGATTTGATTTTTTTAAATGTATACCTACCTACAGCTTTACATGTATAATCTTAACATGTTTTGATTTTTTTAAATTTTTTTATTTATTTTATTGTATTTTTAACTTTACAATATTGTATTGGTTTTGCCATATATCAACATGAATCTGCCACAGGTATACACATGTTCCTCAGCCTGAACCCTCCTCCCTCCTCCCTCCCTGTACCATCCCTCTGGGTCTTCCCAGTGCCAAATGTTTAGATTTTTAAAGTTAAAATCTTTTGTAATGATTGTTTTCTGAAAATTTGCTCTAATTTATCTTGACATTTATATGTATACAATTCCAATTTTAGTTACTAAAATTATATCTTATGGTTAAAAACGTTTCCAATTTCTGAAAGAGAAGTGAAGAGGTAATTTCATGTTAATGAACATGTACCGTCTTATTCAGAGGATTTTAAGTAGTCTGTTCACATATTGAATGCAGGAAGAAAAAGAAGGGAAAAAAAGGAGTTTTAGGTTTATTTTATTCAGGTAGACACAAGGAAGTATTTCCAGATTTTGAGAATTTTTAAAGGTTAGAATGGAAATCTAAGGAAGGCTATAGGGAGCATTGTTGGGGAAGGCAGGTAAATTGTGGTGAATGAAATTCTTAGCTCCCCATGACAGCTAAGAATATCATCTAAAGAAAGCAGGTTAGAGGGAGTAACTACTATACAGCAAAAATGATTAAGAATATGAGGTGGGGTGGGGAAGGCCGATTTTTACATGTTTGGGGGAGAATAAGACTTTTTTCAATTGTTGATATTTTGGAAACAATTCAAAGCTATAGAAAATTGTAGGAATTCTACATCTTTCACTCAGGTTCACTGTTTTGCTTGATTTCTCATTATATGTGTGTATACATGCATGAATGTATATGTTTATACAAGAATATATATATATGTAAGTATAATTGTATTAACCTGAAGAGTTGGGAGTAAATTACAGATATCAGTACTATTTATCTCTAATAATTTTAATCAGTTTCTTCTAAGAGCAAGGTTGTTTTTCTTTTTTTTGCATTATATGACTGTCAAGTCAATGAAACTTAAACGTGATCCTAAATATTACTTTCACATGCTCGTAAAGTAATGCTCAAAATTCTCCAAGCCAGGCTTCAGCAATATGTGAACTGTGAACTTCCTGATATTCAAGCTGGTTTTAGAAAAGGCAGAGGAACCAGAGATCAAATTGCCAACATCCGCTGGATCATCAAAAAAGCAAGAGAGTTCAAGAAAAAACATCTACTTCTGCTTTATTGACTATGCCAAAGCCTTTGACTGTGTGGATCACAATAAACTGTGGAAAATTCTGAAAGAGATGGGAATATCAGGCCACCTGACCTGCCTCTTGAGAAATCTGTATGCAGGTCAGGAAGCAACAGTTAGAACTGGACATGGAACAACAGACTGGTTCCAAATAGGAAAAGGAGTACGTCAAGGCTGTATATCATCACCCTGCTTATTTAACTTATATGCAGAGTACATCATGAGAAGCTCTGGGCTAGAAAAAAAACAAGCTGGAATCAAGATTGCCGGGAGAAATATCAATAACCTCAGATATGCAGATGACACTACCCTTATGGCAGAAAGTGAAGAGGAACTAAAAAGCTTCTTGATGAAAGTGAAAACGGAGAGTGAAAAAGTTGGCTTAAAGCTCAACATTCAGAAAACGAAGATCATGGCATCCGGTCCCATCACTTCATGGGAAATAGATGGGGAAACAGTGGAAACAGTGTCAGACTTTATTTTTCCGGGCTCCAAACACTGCAGATGGTGCCTGCAGCCATGAAATTAAAAGACGCTTACTCCTTGGAAGGAAAGTTATGACCGACATAGATAGCATATTCAAAAGCAGAGACATTACTTTGCCAACAAAGGTCCGTCTAGTCAAGGCTATGATTTTCCATTCATGTATGGATGTGAGAGTTGGACTGTGAAGAAAGAGGAGCACCGAAGAATTGATGCTTTTGAAGTGTGGTGTTGGAGAAGACTCTTGAGAGTCCCTTGGACTGCAAGGAGATCCAATCAATCCATTCTGAAGGAGATCAGCCCTGGGATTTCTTTGGAAGGAATGATGCTAAAGCTGAAACTCCAGTACTTTGGCCACCTCATGCGAAGAGTTGACTCATTGGAAAAGACTCTGATTCTGGGAGGGATTGGGGGCTGGAGGAGAAGGGGACGACAGAGGATTAGATGGCTGGATGGCATCACTGACTCAATGGATGTGAGTCTGAGTAAACTCCAGGAGTTGGTGATGGACAGGGAGGCCTGGTGTGTTGCAAATCATGGGGTCGCAAAGAGTCGGACACGACTGAGTGACTGAACTGAACTGAAATATTACTCATTCTATAGGTCATAAAATTTTGACTGATTGTTCCAATATTATCTTTAAAATATTTCATTTTTCCAATTCAGGATCAAACATTGCATTTAGTTCTCTTTAGTTTCTATTAACTTAGAGAACTTCCTCAACTTTTTCTTTTCATAGCACTAAAATTTTGAAACAATTCAGGCCTGTTGCTTTGTAATTAGCTCTTAGTTTTGGTTTGTCTTATTGTCTCCTCATGGTTATATTGATTTCATGTGTTTTCAGAAAAGAGTATCAGAGAAATCATGGGTGTCCTTCATAGTGTATCATATCAAGAGGTACAGGATGTCCACTTGTTCTAATACTGTTAGCTTTGGTCACTTGATTGAGGTAGTGTTCACCAGAGTACTCCGTTTAATGGAAACTTTTTTTTCCCCCTTTGGGACTAGTAAGTAATCTGTGGAGAATATGTCTAAATTATATATCCTTTTTTTAACCCAAAGACATAAGTACTTTTGGAAATAATAAGCACTAAGTGCAAGATCCTAGGAAGAATCTAATTAAAGAGTGTTCCATAGATAAGATGGTCTTAAAAACTGGTAAACCTCATGTTTCCACATTCATATGATATATTCCTTGGCATGTATAATATCAATATAAACATATGAGAAAATTGTAGTGTAAAAGCAAGGAAATTGTGCTCAAAATTTCACATTAACAGACAGAAAATGCTTTGAGCTGGAAAAGTCTCAGTGTGATGTGTTCAATAATTTAAGTACAAGAAAGAACTATGTGATTACTGAAGAATATAGCTTCATTACAAGTTAAGATAAGATATATTTGGTATATACTATAATGGAAGTACAGCCACTGAACATAAAGCTACCATAATAAATGCTATTTTATTTTCTTAGAGGAATAAGCAAAATATGACAAAGGAAGAAAGAACAGATGTGGTTATTTAGATTTTAAGAACTTTTGAAAAGCTTTTACATAAGAAGCTATTTAAAATAAGTCATCATAGGAATAATAAAAAAGAAAACCTATAGACATTTGAGTTTCTCCTCACAATTATTTCAAGAGCCAAAAAAAATCTGCAAAAGGATTAAAAGAGCAATTAGCCAGAAATAGTATTTGCATTTGTAGCAATGGGAGACTAGTTACATGCCCAGGAATAACTAAATAAATAGACACAATAAGGGTAAAATGAGTTCATTTCCTCATTGTTGAGGAAGGGAATTACAAATACAGAAAAGGAGAAAATTATGATGAACCTTGTGGCTTTGAGGCTTTATCTGAATTAGTAGCTGGATAGTAGTTTCTAAATATCACTCAGAACACCTTGGGAAAAATTATGATTTCAGTTCCAGGACATGAAGAGTACATGAAAAGCCTTAGACATTTTCTAAAACCAATAAGCAAAGAAGTGTTCAAGGAATGATGGGGATATATTAAAAGAACATAGTAGGCAGTTTAAATGAGCTCCCACTGGTGAAGGACAAATTAGGGCAATTTAAGCATTGAAATAAGTCATTATAAAGTATATTAAATCCAACTAAATAAAGTAGGAAACTATGAAATTAATAAAGGAAAAAATAGTAATTATGATAAACAATGTGATATTTACAGAGATTCAACTATTAAAATATGTCATGATTATAGAGAGAAAAAATAGAAAGCTTGCAGTGGGTAAATCTGTCATACAATTTCTTAATCAAGACATAATCAAAGTGAATATCAATAATGAAAAAAAATGTGTGACCTTATTAGATGGAATGAGAAGAACACAAAATCTGTTCTGTGATATTGCTGCCAAAGGTGTATGACTTTAATGAAATTGTGAGGAACCATCAAAAGAAACCAAACTGAGGGACATACATTATAATTGGTCTGTGCTTTTCAAAAATGTCAAGGCAATGAAAGTCTAAGAAAGATTGTGGGACTGTTCTAAAGGGAAGGAAAAATAAAGACTATAATAACTAAGCTCGGTCAATGTGTATATTCTGAAACAGTTCTTTTTTGCTATAAAGGACATTGTTTTAACATTTGGCAGAACTTGAATGGGGTCTGATGATTAGCTGGTGGTATGGAATTTATGTTAATTTCCCAATTTGAGACATGGTGAATGTCCTTCTTTGTAGAAAATATAGACTTAACTATTGCTGGAAAGTCATAGGGCATCAATTAACAATTTACTCTGAAATGGATCAAAGAAAATGTTGTTTGTACTGTACTTGCAAATTTTCTGTATAAATCCCAAAGTGTTCCAAAAAATTTAAAGCACAAAATATAGATGTGAATAGATAATTTACCTTTATTTTTATATTTTGGTCAATATAGTACAATCTCTTCTGCTACCTCTTTTACTTAAGTATGAAAAGGATAAGAGAATAAACACGCATTTAAAGTGCAAATATAGTTCATAAAGAGTGAAGTTTAACCATGCAATAAGTTGTGGGATGCTCCAGAATAGCGTCAAGATGATTATTTGACAGAAAGTTAACTCAAAGAAAAGTTACACACACGTAACAAGAAAAAAAGTGTGTGAGATGATGAACATGTTAATTAGCTTTATTCTGGTAATGATTTCATAATATTACATATATAAAATCACCATATTGTACATTTAAATAGATAAGATTTTTATGTGTCAATTATATCTCAATAAAGTTGGGAAAAATTGCAAAAAATAAATAAATAAAAAAGAAAAGTTACAGGCAAGAATTAAGAAAAAATTGAAATATATTGTTAAATCAAGAATTTGCGAGCCATCCTTATGAGGAGAATATAAAGTATATTAAGTATATATAAAGTAAATTAAGCTGCTTTGGTTGCTCTTTCTCCTTCTGCCTCTTTTGTCCTTGTTATAATAAATTCTGTTTCTTATTAATACAGTGTCGAAATGTCCCAAGAGCAATATAGTATTCATCAATAGTTGAAAGATCATTTTTATCCTTTTACATTAGGCTGTAAGAACTTGTAAATGAATGGTGCACAGTTGTTCTCTATTTTTAATTGCATGTGTGTAATGAATCAAGTGTGATTATTAAAAGAGCTTTGACTTCTTTATCTTCTTTCTGAAGATACCAAAACCATTCTTGAATACAACATATTTATTTGTAAAATAACTGGGAAAATGTGAGTAGATTAGATTACTTTTTTTATTATATCAACATCTAAAACCAAACAAACCAAATAACCCAGGAAAGGAAGGGATGGAACAAACCTTTAGAGTAAACACCAAAAAGGGATCTTTCAAAAGTATGCAGCATGAGGTCCAAGACTAGATAATTCTTAAAAAGAAAATGGAGGGACTTCCCTGGTAGTCAGCTGGCTAAGATTCCAGGATCCCAATTCAGGGGGCCTGGGTTCAATCCTCAGTCAGGGAACTATATCACATACCACAGCTAAAATATGAAAAAAATTCCTCATGCAGCAACTAAGACCTGGTGCAGCTAAATAATAAATAAATGTTCTTTTATAAAAAACAGCTATTAAGAAAAAAGGAAAGTAGGAAGTAAAACACAACAGGAAGTTATAGTAAAATTAAGAGATAAATCAAAATATCTGTTGAGATAAACAAGATCTTTGAATCTTCTAAAACCCATTCTTAAACTAGAGACCAACAGATCATTGTGTATCTTGATCTTTTCTGAACTTTTCAAAAGATAAATTTTTTCCTAACTATAATTTGGCATTACTCCATCAGCCTGCAGTATACGGCTATTAAAGAAACAAACCCGTAAAATAGCTGCATGGGATTTTGTTGAAACTAGGATGATGGGATTGTAGTGTTCTCTGTGTGTGGAGCCACAAGAGCATATTCTGTGTTTTCAGCAAATGGAAAAGTGGTGCTGTGAAACCACTTTGTTTTTATTTTGTGGATATTTTGAATCATGCACCTAATATTTCCTCCTTTTCTGGTACTTACTGAGAGAAAATTTAAGTCAAATTAAGGAACCATTTAAAGACAAAGCAGCAAGAATTTTGAATGCTAAATTTCCTCTTATCATCATCAGATCTTCTATAGTCATTTTCAATGTATCCACCTTTGATTCACCCACTTTTAAAGTACATTATTTAATCAAGCTTTGTTGCTATGCATTCATGTAAACCACCTAACATTCCCTCTGGAAAAATATGAAACAAAATATAAAAACAAACATGAATGCATGCTAAAACAGAGAAAAGTCGGTAGAAAAATGGTGAGTAAATACTGAGATTAATGTACTATAAAGATCTTAGGAAAGAATTAAGATATATAGTGTGTAAGTTGCTGAAAGCAGACTATAAAGTCAGAATATGTTTCAAAGGAATCAGTTTTTCTGCCTGTTTGAAATAAGAATGTGGATTCACAGACAAGCTGGAACATTTAATTTTGTACTGTGAAATTGTAAAAGAATGTTTGGGAGCAATAATTTTGGACACAACAAAACCTATAAGGAAAAAAATATATATATATATACACATATATGTATATATATAATAAGTACATACAGGCATTTGAAAATATTAAAATAAAAGCAACAGTGCAAATTACAATTATAAAAGTGATGAAAATACTAAGTCATTACTAATAACTATTGAAGGAAGACAGGAACACAGCAGGGTATTTAACCCTGAGGACAATGCATAGAACATAAAACAAAGGAGTAAAATGGAAAAAAGACAGCCATATAATTTTGAATTCATAAGGGGAAATGTGTGTTCAAGAGTATTTTCAAAAATGCTGATCTTTAAAATTGTTATGTTTTAGACAATGCTTCCGTTTAAAAAGAAAAAGTAAATTATTTATAATAACATTAAAACCTAAAAACATTTTAGTGAAAATCTCAGTGGCCATTTTTAAACAAAGAAAACTGTTTTAGTAGCAATAATATTAATATTTGGTATGTAAAGTGAAGTGATATTCACTCAGTGTGTCCGACTCTTTGCAACCCCATGGACTGTAGCCTGCCAGGCTCCTCTGCCATGAGGATTCTTCAGGCAAGGATACTGGAGTGGGTTGCCATGCCCTCCTCCAGGGGATATTCTCAACTCAGAGATTGAACCCAGGTGTCCACATTGGAGGTAGATTCTACCAACTGAGCAACAAGGGAAGCCCAATATTATGTATAATAATGATCAAAAAATAAGAATTTCATGTGAAGATTTTTCAAAAATGGAAAATAAAACTAAGAGAAACAATATCATAGGGAAAATTCCTTGGCCTCAGAAGGAATATACAGTCATAAAATTGTGAACATTAAAGATAAATTCTTCAAGCAGGCACTTTTGAAGAGTATTAAGGGGCACAAAATAAGAAATGCAAAATATAGAAAACTTTGAATATATGAGCTTTGGCAATAACAAAGCCAGCTTTATGAAACATAATCATATAATCTCATCATTATGAATGGTGCAGATTCTGCGGTTAAGGAAAACATTTTTGATTAACAGTGTAGGTGAAATAAGTTGTTAATTCAATCTAGGCACTGTGATGAAATCAAGATGTATCAATATTGAAATAAATTTTCATTATCCATATTTCTTGCATATAAAGAAATAACCTGAATTATTTTCTCTTCAAATAAGCTGTGCATAGTGAACTTTACAATCTCATATATATGTTAAAGACTTATACATATATATGACTCAAAATAACATTATTGCCAATACCTGCCAGCATAAAATCCTTCAAAAACATCAAATGCAATATTTGGATGAATCTGATATTTTTAAATTTGTTTTTACTTTTTATTTACAAGCAATTTCAAATACAGAAAACTTGCCAGAATAAGAATAATACAAAATATTTTGTAATAAACTATAATGGAATATAATCTGCAAAAAAACTAAATCATTATGCTATATACCTGAAACTAATGCAATATTGTAAATCAGATATACTTTATTTATTTTTTTAATGAGTAATGAGGAGAGGAAAAAAGAAGAATAGTACAAAAATATCAGTATAAATTTTACCAGTTTCACCAACTGTTAGCATTTTCTCTATTTGCTTTATCATTTACTTTTTTTCTCTCTCCTCCTGCCCTCCATATATAGTATTTTTTTTTCAGAATATTTTTAGAGTAAGTTGTATACATCATGGCCCTTCCACCTAAATACTTTAGTGTGTATAACTTAACAATAAGGATCCTGTCTTAATAATCATAACATTTTCAATTTCAGTAAATTTACCATTGAACTTATATTTCTATAAACCACGTGTATATTGTTTATTTTCAGTTGGCCCAATTCACTTTGTGGCATATTATCCCTCTAGTACAGGATCCAGCACTTTTAATTATTTCTCTTTAATCCCATTTTCTGGAACATTTTACAGCATTTTTGTTTATAAAATTGACATTTTTGAAGAGCATAGTAACCTACCTTTAAAAAAAAACATTATTGACTTGGGCTTTATTTATATTTTGTCATGCATGATTAAAGTTAGGCATCTCCAGAAGAATTCTGTAAAAGTGATATCACATTTCTTCAAGGACATCTCATCCAAAGGCAGATGAATTCCAACTGTATTATACTAAATATATTAATTTTGAGTATCCAATCAAGTTGTGGTTCTAACTGTTCATCTAATTACCTACAACCAAACTCCATTCTATGGTAATAATTTTTCCCTTGTAACATATGCTGTCTGTTTGGTGAATCTTTAAAATCATGTAAATATCCTGCTCTTCTTTAAACTTTCATTATAAAACTGGCATCTATTTTTTCCTGAATCAATCTTTATTGGGATAGTTACCAAATGAAGATTGTCTCATTATTTCACATTCACAAGTCAGCCTTTGGCATCCTGTTTATTTATCTATTTACTAATGGGGTAGAATCATATTTTTGTAATTTTCCCAACTGTTTGATTCATTAATATGCTCATTTTAGTGCTAAGATTGCCCAAATTTCACTAGCAAAAAACTTTTCAAGCTGACTCCTCTGTCATTTTACCATGCCTCCAGCCTAAGATATTGGCTCAGTGTTCATTTTGACCTATACTGCCCTAGTCTAGGAAACAGATATCTCCCCTAGGAGCCTTAGTCTCTTTTAAATTCCTATTGGAAACTAAGATTTAGGTGGTAGTTGTGTCCACTGTTACCAGGGTACCTTTGCTTCTAGGTTGTTTCTTTGCTAAGTATAGGAAATATATGCACGTTAATACATATTGCATATGCACGTGCATTTACATGTACATATTTATGTATAGGTGGACAGGTATATATTTAGATAAAATCATAATTTCTTATTGTTGTTGTTTAGTCACAATATCATGTCTGACTCTTTGTGACCCCGTGGACTGCAGCCTGCCAGGCTCCTCTAGCCTGCCAGGCTCCTCTGTCCATGGAATTTCCCAAACAAGAATACTGGAATAGGTCTCCATTTCCTTCTGCAATATGGATACCTCCAATTTCAGCCCATTCCATAGATTCTTTCTTGTCTAAACATATTCCACATTTGTATGATTTTTCTTCCACAGTGAGAACCCTGGTTCAGTAAATCTGTTTTAACCATAAAAAAAATATATAGTGTTTAAATACTTGGATTTGAGTTCCCCAGGACAATCTTCATGCTCAATGATTTCTTAGAAGGAATGCTAGAACTTTTCAATCCAATCCCAAACTAGAGCAATGCAAAATAATGTTCAAACTACTGCACAATTGCATTCATCTCACATATTAGCAAATCAGTGGTCAAAATCCTTCAAGATAGGCTTCAGCAGTATGTGAACTGAGAACTTCCAGATGTAAAAGCTAGATTTAGAAAAGGCAGAGGAAACAGAGATCAAATTGCCAACACCTGTTGGATGATAGAAAATGCTAGAGAATTCCAGAAAAACATCTACTTCTGCTTCACTTACTATCATAAAGCCTTTGGCTATGTAAATCACAACAAACTGTGGAAAATTCTTAAAGAGGTGGGAATACTAGACCACCATAACTGCCTCCTGAAAAACCTATATGAAGTCCAAGAAGCTACAATTATAACCAGACATGAACAACAGACTGGTTCAAAATTTGGAAAGGAGTACGTCAGGGCTGTATATTGTCACCCTGATTATTTAAGTTATATGCAGAGTACATCATGAGAAACACTGGGCTGGATGAAGCACAAGCTGAAATCAAGATTGCCAGGAGAAATATCAATAATCTCTGATATGCAGATGACACCACCTTTATGGCAGAAAGTGAAGAAGAACTAAAGAGCCTCTTGATGAAAGTGAAAGAGGAGAGTGAAAAAATTGGCTTAAAACTCAACATTCAACAAATGAAGACCATAGCATCCAGTCCCATCACTTCATGGCTAATAGATGGGGAAACAATGGAAACACTGAGAGACTTTATTTTCCTAGGCTCCAAAATTACTATGGATGGTGATCGCAGCCATGAAATTAAAAGACACTTGCTCCTTGGAAGAAAAGCTATGGCCAACCTAGACAGTGTATTAAAAATAGAGACATTACATTGCCAACAAAGGTCCATATAATCAAAGCTATGGTTTTCCAGTAGTCATGTATGGATGTGAGATTTGGACCATAAAGAAGGCTGAGCACCAAATTGATGCCTTTGAACTTTGGTTCTGGAGAAGACTCTTGAGAGTCCCTTGGACAGCAAGGACATCAAACCAATCAATCCTAAAAGAAATCAATCTTGATTATTCATTGGAAGGACTGATACCAAAGCTGAAGCTCTAATACTTTGGCCACCTGAAATGAAGAACTGACTCATTGGAAAAGACCCTGATGCTGGGAAAGATTGAGGGCAGGAGGAGAAGGGGATGGCAGAGGATGCCTTGACTGGATGACATCAGTAACTCAATGGACATGAGTTTGAGCAAGCTCTGGGAGATGGTGAAGGATAGGGGAGCCTGATGTGCTGTAGTCCATGGGGTTGCAAAGATTCGGACAAGACTGAGAACCTGAACAAAAGCAGCAAAAGTATACAGATCAAAATCAGAAAAAAGAAAAAGGCATGTGTGGCCAACTTCAGGAGAAACAAGGCACAAACTTTACCTCTCAGTGGAGTCACACAGGGACAAGCTTAATTCTCCCAGCAATGATATAGGACAGTGCATGTAAATTTTTGCCAGCTAGGAAATCTCATCCAAGCCTCAATGTCCAAGGTTTTAATGAGGGTCATTCATGCACGTATGCAGTCCATGTAACTGACCTCGCTACTAAGAGTGTTGCTGGCCAAAATCTTGGCTTTCTCTGCCCAATGAAGCTGAATAAAAAATATGGAGACAAAGTTTGGAGCAAATAAAAAGGTGTCTTTAACTCTCACCTGGCAAAGAGGGGAACACATTAGGCTCATGCCTCAAGAACTGTACCTCAGATTCCATAAGAAGTCTAGGGGCCTATTTGACGGCTCCTGGGTGTTAGGATCTAGTCTTAGGCTGGCTTCAGTAGCCCAGTAATTGAGTCTGGCAGTTAGGTGACTCTGAGGCCTTCTTTCTGATATGTAAAAAAAAAAAAAAAAAGCTACAAAAGACAAATGGGCAGGAAATACTTAGCATAGAGTCAAAGGATAATAGGTGGGAAATGTAGCTGCTGCAGAGTTACCAGGTAGAAAAGCAGATTTAGTAATAGACATGCAGAGTTAGGAGCAGTTAAAGTAAAAAAAAAAAAAAGGAATGTTCAGACTGTTCTTTTTAGCTTCTTTGTTTTCAGGAAAGGGAAAAAAAAGAACTCATTCCTCTTTTTTTCCTTGTCACTGCAACAAGATTCCTGTCCTCCCTGCTTAGAGAAAAAACAGGCAACGACCTTAAATCACATTATTAAGCTAATCTATCAAATCAAAATTGTACTAAACACGTTTATCATGAAGAATAATCCAGGTGCCAAGAGTATGGCTCTCAAGAGCCAGGTGAACACCAGTTCAGAAAGCTGGTCCTTCTTTGGAGACCATAGAAGGTTTCAAAGTTTCAGTAACCAAGGCCCATTGAGGTAACTCTTTAATGACCTATATATTGCTTCCCATGAAAAATGATTTTGATGCTAAAATTTTTATATAATTATGATAATTTTGAAAGATCTAGAGATAATTTACCAAATTTCCTTCCAGATTCATGATTTTGTGATTCTTATAGTACTATTCTATTCATACAATGCTAACAAGATCATTTTCTGTCTCAAACCAGAAAAAAGTAATTGCCAGCAAATTTTTAAAGAATAATATGCTTATTTCGTCTACAGTGGATCTTCCCAACCGAAGGATCAAACCCACATCTCCCAAATTGCAGGCAGATTCTTTACCAGCTAAGCCACAGGGATGCTCTTGCCTGGAGAATTCCAAGGACAGAGGAGCAGCACAGGTTGCATTCCATGGACTCACAGAGTCGGACATGACTGTGAGACTAACTTTTACTTTCACTTTTTATGCTTATTTCTTAGATCTCAAGACCATTTATTACTTAACAATATTTACTATAGTAATATATGTTGACTGCAGATATTTTGTAAAATGCAGAAGCATATAAATAAGAAAATTTGGCTAATACCACTATTAAGAGATGGCTGCCACACAAACTTGCTCAGTGCATCCTCCTACATCTAGTAACCTATCTCTTCACTATGGCTTTTGATTGAATGCATTTTAAAATGTTGAATTGTAAACTCAAAAAAAAAATTCCTTAAGAATTTGGGCATAACAATTTTTCCTAACTTTAAAGGAAAATTACTAAGTCCCATATTAAGCATTTATAGTGTATATGTAAGCCCACTCAGAGAAATAATAACTTATAATTTGTTTTGACTTAATTAAAGCCAGAATCATGCTATAAATTAAGGTCCATACATTAAAAAGAAAAATTACTCTCTATAAGTAAAAGAAAGAAAGAAAGCAACAAATTAAATCTCTTTCTCTGCTCATTACTGCTAAATTACCTTTCTTATTGAATATACATATGCAGTGTTTGGGCTTTCATGGTGGTGCTAGTGGTAAAAAGCCTACCTGCCAATACATGAAACATAAGAGATGCAGGTTCATTTCCTGAGGTGTGAAGATCCCTTGGAGGACAGCACAGCAATCCACTCCAGAATTATTGCCTGGAGGATCCCATGGATAGAGGAGCCTGGTGGGCTACAGTCCATAGGGTCACAAAGAGTTGAATGCAACCGAAGTGATTTAGCAAGCAAACATGCAGTTTTTAATGTGTTATTACACAGTTTAATACAGTAACATATTAAAAATACTTTTGTCATTTCAGAAATCTTAGAATCTTATGATTAAGTATGTCAGAAACATACTAAGAATATCTTTCAAAAATGATCCTTGAAAGAAGTTGCAATTTTAATAAATTCCAGGAATGGTAAATTTCTGTCAATATCAATGTATCAGTGGTGTGTGTGTGTGTGTGCACACATGCACGTGTCTGTGTGTGTGTAGAGAGAAAATGATATAGAGATAGAGAGACAGAGAGATATTTATTTTAAGGAATTACTTAATGTGACTGTGGAGCCTGGCAAGTCTAAACTCTACAGGGTAGCTGGCAACCTGGAGACTCAGAAGAGTTAATGTTTCAGCTGAAGTCTGAAGGTAGTCTGTTAGCAGAATTCACTCTGTATCTGTCTGTGTCCCAATTTCCTCTTCTTATAAAGACACTAGTCATATTGGATTTGGGTCCACTCTAATAATTTCATTTTAACTTAATTACACCTGTCAACTGAAAAAAAAAAAAAAAGGAACAGCTCAATGTAAGAGTTATGGGTTAAGTTTTATTGGGGGCAAGAAGAGGACTATAGTCCAGGAGACTGCCTCTCAAATAGCTCCAAGGAACTGCTCCAAAGAAGCAAGGTGGGAGATTCAGTACAAATGCGATTGTAGTGAAGGGAAGATATGTGCTGTTAAGCACAAATTTTGGCAGAGGTTGCTGGTAGTCACAAGAAGATTGCTGCTAGTCAAATGGAGCAGATGTCAACATTAATGATTTTAGTGCTTTTCTAGATATGAGAAGATACAATAATGTGCTTATGTAAAATCTTGTCCTGAAAATATCAAATTATCTGAAGGTTTGTTCTGCCATTTTCTCCCAGGTCATGATCCCTGCCCTGAACTCCTTTCAGGATGTGATGAAGGTCAGTGACTGTAGTGGCTAGTAAACTAATCCTTGTAGAGGCAGATGGTGAGTGACAATATTTGCTTGGCACAGTTTTAAATAACCAAATACAATCAAATGTTGAGTTGTTAGGGGTTAGGACTTCAACAAATGACTTTGGAGGAGAACACAGCCCATAATAATCAAAAACTATGATTTAAATTTTAAAGTGATATACACAGTATACTTTTATCAAGTGTCTAGTTTATAGTATATCAGAGAAAATTTCCCAATAAAACTTCTTTGGAAGATTCAGCCTATGTCAAATTCTGTATTTCTCCACATGTTTTGCACAGTTTTGGTCTTAATTTTTATTTTAGAAAAACTTTTATTTAGTATATATTGATTTTGTGCAATTAATAATCACCTTGTGTCCTTATTTTTAATTTATTTAGCTATTACATAGAAAAAAGTAAAGAAATACGTCTTTGTGAAATGAAATTCATAAAAAGAAAAGTATCAAATAGTTGGTAAAAATCCAGAGTATTCAGATATCCAGGGTAAATTTACGCTAAGTTGTTGTTTAGTTGCTAAGTCATGGCTCACTCTTTTGTGGCCCCATGGACTGTAGCCTTCCAGGCTCCTCTGTTTATGGCATTTCTCACGCAAGAATACTGGAGTGGGCTGCCATTTCCTTATCCAGTGTATCTTCCTGACCCAGAGATCAAACCAGGTCTCCTACACTGCAGCCTGATTCTTTACCACTGAATGACCAGGGAAGCACATATGCTGAAATCAGTTGCTTAAAGGTGAAAGATTAAGAGAAATAAACTGCTGTAATGTTATGCAAAATTGCTATTTTGAAAGAAAATGGAAATTCTACACCCTTTTATTTTGGCCAATTTTCAGTTCTATCCATCCTTCAAAGCCTAATGTGAAGTTTTCCTCCATCATGAAATCTTTCTGAGCATTTATATTCATTTATTTTATTTTGAGGTCTTCACACATTTTTGTTTTCTATCATAATGATTGACACATTTGATACCTATCAAAAAAGAATTCTTTAGAGGGCAGGAACTTCATCTTGCACTGCAATTTTATGCCCAAAGCAACTAAAAAGTGAATATACGCTAAGTTTCTGATCACTTTACAATGTTCAGATTAGATTTCAGGATTTTTTTTTAAAGTTTTATGTATTTACTTATATTTGGCTGTGTTGTGTTTTCATTGCTGCATGCAGGCTTTCTCTAGGTGCAGTATATGGGCTTCTCATTGAAGTGTCTTCTTTTGTTGCAGAGCATGGGCTCTAGGTGCTCAGGCTTCAGTAGTCATGGCTCTCAGATTCAGTTTATCCATGGCATGTGTGATCTTTCCAGACCAAGAATCAAATTCCTGTTCCCTGCATTTGCAGATGGGTTCTTAACCACTGGAGCACTAGAGAAAACTGAGTTTCAGGTGCTTTGATAAACAAGCTACTGTAATTCTGAAAGAGAAAGTCAAGGCAAGGCATCAGAGGTAAATATGAAGGTTGTTGAAGTTGTGGGAATGCATTTCTGAAACATTCTCTGATTACCTTTTGATAAGGATACAAAAATTAGCTAAGCATGATACTGAGATTTTCAGAGGACTAAAGACTCTTAGGTGATCATGAAACATACTCTCTGTTTTCAAGAATTTGTTGTTGTTGTTACAAGTGAACTAAAAGTGATTATACTGTAAACTAGCTCTGTATGGTCATCAGGGTACTTTTTCCCTTTTGCCTCATACTTTTTTCTTATTAGCCCATATCATAGATTCCTTGCATTTCACTTGCCAAAATTTTGAAATTCATTCGGTAGACAGTCATATACATTTCATCATCGTTTTCCTATCTAAGAAAAATAAATTTGATCATGTATTCCATGCTTAATTGATACTCTTTTTCCCCACACTCAAGTCCCCTATTTTCTTTTGAGTTACATACTCTTTGTTTCTTTTGATTGCATGTGTGCTCAGTCATGTCCAACTCTTTGCAACCTGATAGACTGTTGTCTGCCAGGCTCCTCTGTCCATGGAATTTTCCAAGCAAGAAAACTGGATTGGGTTGCCATTTCCTTCTCCAGGGGATCTTCCTGACCCAGGGACTGAACTCAAGTCTCTTATGTGACCTGAAGTGGCAGGTGGGTTCTTTATCACTAGTTCCACTTGGGGTTCAGTCTGGTGGGCTACAGTCCATAGAGTTTCAAAGAGTCAGAAATAATTGAAGTGACTTAGCAGGCTTCTGTGCTACTTTCATAAGCTACTTTCTCCCAGTTAGTGAACATATTTTCACTAGTAAACAAAGTTATTTTTTCTTACATGCAATTTATTTCTGAGACTAAATATCCAATAGCTTAATCAATTCAGTTCAGTTCAGATGCTCAGTCATGTCAAAAACTTTGTAACCCCATGGACTGCAGTAGGCCAGGCTTCTCTTTTCATTAACAACTCCTGGGGCTTGCACAGACTTAGGTCCATCGAGTTGGTGGTGCCATACAATCATCTCATCCTCTGTCGTACCCTTCTCCTCCTGCCCTCTATCTCTCTCAGCATCAGTGGCTTTTCCAATGAGTCAGTTCTTTGCTTCAGGTGTCCAAAGTATTGGAGCTTAAGCTTCATCATCAAGTCTTCCAATGAATATTCAGGACTGATTTCCTTTAGGATTGACTGGATGGATCTCCCTGCAGTCCAAAGGACTCTCAAGAGTCTTCTCCAACACCACAGTTCAAAAGCGTCAATTCTTCTGCACTCAGTTTTCTTCATGGTCCAGCTCTCACATTCAAACATCACTACTGGAAAAACCATAGCTTTGACTACACGGGCCTTTGTTGGTAAACTAATGTCCCTGCTTTTTAATATGCTGTCTAGGTTTGTCATTAACTTTTCTTCCAAAGAGCAAGCATTTTTTAATTTCATGGCTGCAGTCACCATCTGCAGTGATTTTGGAACCCCCCAAAATAAAGTCTCTGACTGTTTCCATTGTTTTCCCATCTACTTGCCATAAGGTGATAGGACTGGATGTCATGATCATTTTTTGAATGTTGAGTTTTAAGCCAGCTTTTTCACTCTCCTCATTGACTTTTATTAAGAGGCTCTTTAGTTTTTCTTTGCTTTCTGCCATAAGGGTGGTGTCATCTGCATATGGTTATTGATATTTCTCCCAGCAATCTTGATTCCAGCTTGTGCTTCATCCAGTCCAGCATTTCACATGATATACTCTGCATATAAGTTAAATAAGCTAGATGACAATATATAGCCTTGAGGTACTACTTTCCCAATTTGGAAGCAGTTGATTGTTCCATGTCCAGATCTAGCTGTCGCTTCTTGACTTGCATAGAGATTTTTTCAGGAGACAGGTAAGGTGGTCTGCTATTCCCATCTCTTTAAGAATTTTACAGTTTGTTGTGATCCACATAGTCGAAGGATCTGGCATAGTCAATGAAGCAGACATAGATATTCTGGAATTCTATGACTTTTTCTACGATCCAAGGGATGTTAGAAATTTGATCTCTACTTCCTCTGCCTTTTCTAAATCCAGCTTGAAAATCTCGAAGTTCTTGGTTGATGTACTGTTGAAGCCTAGCTTGGAGATTTTTGAGCATTATTTTGCTAGCATGTGAGATGAGTGCAAATGTGTGATAGTTTGAACATTCTTTGGCATTGCTGTTCTTTGCGATTGCAATGAAAACTGACCTATTTCAGTCCTGTGGACAAATTTGCCAAGTTTTCCAAATTTGCTGGCATATTGAGTGCAGCACTTTCACAGCATCATCTTTTAGGATTTGAAATAGCTCAAATGCAATTCCATCACCTCCACTAGCTTTGTTCACAATGATGCTTCCTGAGGCCCACTTGACTTTGCACTCCAAGATGTCTAGCTCTAGGTGAGTAATCACACCATTGTGGTTATCTGGGTTATGAAGATCTTTTTTTGTATATTTCTTTTGTGTATTCTTGCCACATCTTCTTTGTATCATCTGCTTCTGTTAGTTCTATACAATTTATGTTGTTTATTTTGCCTATCTATGCATGAAATGTACCCTTGGTATCTCTAATTTTCTTGCAGAGATCTCTAGCCTTTCCAATTCCATTGTTTTCCTCTATTTATTTGCACTGATCACTTAGGAAGGCTTTCTTATCTCTCCTTGCTATTCTTTGGAACTCTGCATTCATATGCTTATATCTTTCCTTTTCTCCTTTGCCTTTCACTTGTCTGCTTTTTGCAACTATTTGTAAGACCTCCTGAGGCAACCATTTTGCCTTTCTGTGTTTCTTCTTCTTGGAGATGGTTTTGATTAATGCCTCCTATACAATGCCATGAACCTCTGTCCATAGTTCTTTAGGCACTCTATCTATCAGATCTAATCCCTTGAATGTATTTGTCACTTCCACTATATAATCCTAAAGGATTTGGTTTAGGTCATATCTGAATAGTCTGTTGGTTTCCCCTACTTTATTCAATTTAAGTCTGAATTTGGCAATAAGCAGTTCATGATCTGAGCCACAGTCA
The DNA here is from genome assembly GCF_029378745.1 of Bos indicus. NCBI lineage: Eukaryota > Metazoa > Chordata > Mammalia > Artiodactyla > Bovidae > Bos > Bos indicus. Next base: position 41,367,949 of record NC_091789.1, read on the forward strand.
GTCCCCTGTGTTTTTTTTTTTTTTTTTTCCTGGCCATGTAGAGCTTCTCCATCTTAAGCTGCAAAGAATATAATCAATCTGATGTTGGTATTGACCATCTGGTGATGTCCATATAGAGTTGTCCCTTGGGTTGTTTGAAGATGGTGTTTGCTATGAGCAAGGCATTCTATTGTCAAAACTTTGTTTGCCTTTGTCCTGCTTCATTTTATATTCCAAAGGAAAATATGCCTGTTACTCCAGTTGTTTTTTTACTTCCTACTTTCACATTCTATTCCCTATGATAAAAAGGACTTTTTTTTTTTTTTTGGTGTTAGCTCTAGAAGGTTACATAGCTCTTCATAGAACTGTTCAACTTCAGCTTCTTTGGCATTAGTTGTTGGGGCATAGACTTGGATTACTGTGATACTGAAAGATTTGCCTTAGGGGGGAAAAAACAACTAGATTGTTCTGTCACTTTTGACACTGCAACTAGGACTGCATTTTGGACTCTTTCGTTGACTGTGAGTGCTACTCCATTTCTTCTAAGGGATTCTTGCCTGCAGTAGTAGATATAGTGGGCATCTGAATTAAATTCACCCATTCTTTCTTGTCTGTTTTAGTTCACTGATTCCTAAAATAATGATGTTCACTCTCATCATCTCCTGTTTGACCACTTTCAACTTAGCTTGATTTATAAGGGGCTTCCCTGGTGGCTCAGACAGTAAAGAATCCACCTGCAATGCAGGATACCTGGATTTGATTCCTGGGTTGGGAAGATCCCCTGGAAGAGGGCATGGCAACCCACTCCAGTATTCTTGCCTGGAGAATCCCTTTGGACAGAGGAGCATGTTAGACTATAGTCCATTGGGTCACAAAGAGTCAGACATGACTGAGTGACTGAACACATGGACTTAACATTCCTGGTTCCTATACAATATTGTTGTTCACAGCATCAAACTCTTCTTACATCACCAGTCACATCCACAATTGGGCACTGTTTTCCCTTTTGCTCAGCCTCTTCAAGGTGAAATCAAGATTTCACAAGCTGGAATCAAGATTGTTGGGAGAAATGTCAATAACCTCAGATATGCAAATGACACCAAACTTATGGCAGAAAGCAGAGAACCAAAGATCCTCTTGATGAAAGTGAAAGAGGATAATGAAAAAGCTGGCTTAAAACTCAACATTCAAAAAACAAACAACATGGCATCCTGTCCCATCCTTCATGGCAAACAGATGGGGAAACAATGAAAACAGTGACCGGCTTTATTTTCTTGGGCTCCAAAATTACTGCACAATGGTGACTGCAGCCATGAAATTAAAAGGCACTCGCTCCATGTAGAAAAGCTATGAACAACCTTGACAGCATACTAAAAAGCAGAGACATTACTTTGCTGATAAAAGTCTATCTAGTCAAACCTATAGTTTTTCCAGTAGTTATGTACGGATGTGAGAGTTGAACCATAAAGAAAGCTGAGTGCAGAAGAATTGATGCTTTTGATCTGTGTTGTTGGAAAAGACCCTTGAGAGTCCCTTGGACTGCGAGGAGATCCAACCAGTTGATCCTGAAGAAAATCAGTCCTGAATATTTACTGGAAGGACTGATGCAGAAGCTGAAGCTCCAATACTTTAACCACATGATGTGAAGAACTGACTCATAAGAAAATATCCTGTTCTGGGAAAGATTGAAGTCAGGAGAAGAGGACAACAGAGGATGAGATGGTTTTATGGCATCACCGACTCAATGGACATGAGATTGAGCAAGCTTCTGGAGTTGGTGATGGACAGGGAAGCCTGGAGTACTGCAGTCCAAAGAGTTGGACATGACTAAGTGAACTGAAATGGACAGCATCTTCACTCTTTCTTGAGCTGTTTCTCTACTCTTCTCCAGTATCATGTTGGGCACCTACCGACCTGGGGAGTTCATCTTTCAGTGTCATATCTTTTTTGCATTTTCGTATTGTTCATTGGGTTCTCAATTCAAGAATACTGAAGTGGTTTCCCATTTCCTTCTTCAGTGGACCACATTTTGTCAGAACTCTCCATCATGACCCACCCATCATAATAGTAATAACTTAATATTGATATGCAAATGGTAAACCAAATGCTTATATTGTCTTCTAAATTACCTACTGGATTTTGAAAATTATCTTTTAATAAGCACATTTTATGTTTCAGACACTGTGCAAGGTATTTTATGCATATTATACTAAATTTAATGTTGTTAACCTTTGAGGTAAGTGTTAAATGTTCTCTGTATACATGAGGATACCAAATTTTAGGAAGTTGAAAAATTCACCAAAAATCATCCATTTCATAAGTAGTTAGCATTATAGTTTAGGTCTCTGGTTATAAAATTCTCTTTTCATTGTATAATTATGCTTACACTTTGTCAACATGGAAATGTGGATTTGCTTGATCTCTATTGTTCACGATAAATTGCAATGTCATGAGAAATTGCTGTTTCTATCTGTCAAATGAGGAAACTAATGTTTAGAGCACTCTAAATCTTTCCCAAGTTAATATATCGGTAAACAGTCAAATTGGAATTTCAATGCAGGTCTTTGTTGTTGCTCAGTGACTAATTTAGCTTCTGACTCTTTGCATCTCCATGGACTGCAGCATGCCAGATTCCTATGTCCTCCACTATCTCCCAGAATTTGCTCAAATTCATCTCCATTGAGTCAGTGATGCTATCTAACTATCTCATCCTCTGCTGCCCTCTTCTCCTTGTACCTTCAATCTTCCCAGCATAGTCTTTACCAAAAAGCCGGCTGTTCACATCAGGTGGCCAAAATATTGAAGCTTCAGCTTCAGCAACAGTCCTACTATTGAATATTCAAGGTTGATTTCCTTTAGAATTGACTGGTTGGATTTCCTTGCTGTACAAGGGACCCTCAAGTGTTCTCCAGCATGACAACTCAAAAACATCAATTTTTCAGCACTCAGCCTTCGTTATGGTCCAACTCTCACATCCTTACACGACTATTGGAAAAACCATAGATTGACTGCATGGACCTCTGTCGACAAGGTGATCTCTCTGCTTTTTAATATGCTACCTAGGTTGGTCATAGCTTTCCTTCCAAGTAGCAAGAGTCTTTTAATTTCATGGCAGCAATCACCATGTGCAGTGACTTTGGAGCCCAAGAAAATAAAGCCCCCCACTATTTTCACTTTTTCCCTTTCTGTTTACCATGAAGTGATGGGACTGGATGCCATGATCTTAGTTTTTTGAATGTCGAATTTCAAGCCAGCTTTTTCACATTCCTCTTTCACCTGCATCAAGAGGTTATTTAGTTCCTCTTCTGTTTCTGCCATTAAAGTGGTATAACCTGCATATCTGAGGTTGTTGATATTTCTCCTCCTAGACACATCCAGAACTGAGTGTCTTTTCCACTTTGGCCCAGCCCCTTCATTATTTCTGGAGCTATTAGTCTTCATTCTCTGCTGTTCCCCAGTAACATATTGAATATCTTCCAATCTGAGGGTCTCCTCTTCTGATGTAATATATTTTTGTCTTTTCATACTGTTCATAGGGTTCTTATGACAAGAATACTGGAATAAGTTGCCATTTCCTCCACGAGTGGACCACATTTTGTTGGAACTCTTCACTATGATCTGCCCATATTGGGTGGTGCTGCACCTCATGGCTCACAGTTTCATTGAGTTATATAAGCCCATTTGCCACAAGGCAGTGATACATGAAGGGGTCAGTGCAGATCTAGAAATTAGACTAATAATGTAAATGAAGCACCTTGACCTATATCTTAAATATATTTTTAAACTGCATAATCAACTTCATATTTAAATAAATAAATAAACTCATCGCATCTGTAAATGAGTTCCACCGAGATCATTATGGTTTTCATTAAAATTCCAAGATTTTGATCTTGTTACAAATAGCATTTCTGATATCCCTGAAGAGAAATTGCTATAGTGAAATCTGAAAGGGGAAAAAAAATGAAAGGTAGTTAATGAGGTGATTTGGAAATGATTTTCTTTAAATGAGGTGGCTGCACGGGCACAAGAGAGCCTAGAGGAACTATTCCACATTCAAGGTCAGGAGGGGTGGCTGTGAGGAAATACCCCTTGTTCAAGGTAAGGAGAAGTGGCTGCACTTTGCTGGAGCAACTGTGAAGAGATACCCCACGTCCAAGGTAAGAGAAACCCAACTAAGATGGTAGGTGTTGTGAGAGGCATCAGAGGGCAGACACACAGACCATAATCACAGAAAACTAGCCAATCTAATCACATGGATCACAGCCTTGTCTAACTCAATGAAACTAAGCCATGCCTAAATCAAATTTCTTATGATTATACAGTGGAAGTGAGAAATAGATTTAAGGGACTAGATCTGATAGACAGAGTGCCTGATGAACTATGGACAGAGGTTCATGACATTGTACAGGCGACAGGGATCGACTATCACTATGGAAAAGAAATGCAAAAAACACAAAATGGCTGTCTGGGGAGGCCGTACAAATAGCTGTGAAAAGAAGAGAAGTGAAAATCAATGGATAAAAGGAAAGATATAAGGATCTGAATGCAGAGTTCCAAAGAATAGCAAGGAGAGATAAGAAAGCCTTCCTCAGTGATCAATGCAAAGAAATAGAGTAAAAAAAAAAAAAAAAAAAAACAGAATGGGAAATACTAGAGATCTCTTCACGAAAATCAGAGATACCAAAGGAAAATTTCATGCAAAGATGGGCTTGATAAAGGAAAGAAATGGTATGGACCTAACAGAAGCAGAAGATATTAAGAAGAGGTGGCAAGAATACACAGAAGAACTGTACAAAAAATATCTTCATGACCAAGATAATCACGATGGTATAATCACTCACCTAGAGCCAGACATCCTGGAATGTGAAGTCAAGTGGGCCTTAGAAAGCATCACTACGAACAAAGCTAGTGGAGGTGATGGAATTCCAGTGGACCTATGTCAAATCCTGAAAGATGATGCTGTGAAAGTGCTGCACTCATTATGCCAGCACATTTGGAAAACTCAGCAGTGGCCACAGGACTGGAAAAGGTCAGTTCTCACTCCAATCCCAAAGAAAGACAATTCCAAAGAATGCTCAAACTACCACACAATTGCACTCATCTCACACGCTAGTAAAGTAATACTCAAAATTCTCCACGCCAGGCTTCAGCAATATGTGAACCATGAACTTCCAGATGTTTAAGCTGGTTTTACAAAAGGCAGAGGAGCCACAGATCAAGTTGCCAACATCCGCTGGATCATGGAAAAAGCAAGAGAGTTGCAGAAAAACATCTACTTCTGCTTTATTAACTATGCCAAAGACTTTGACTGTGTGGATCACAATAAACTGTGGAAAATTCTGAAAGAGATGGGAATACCAGGCCACCTGACCTGCCTCTTGAGAAATCTGTATGCAGGTCAGGAAGCAACAGTTAAAACTGGACATGGAACAGACTGGTTCCAAATAGGAAAAGAAGTACGTCAAGGCTGTATGTTGTCACCCTGCTTATTTAACTTATATGCAGAGTACATCCTGAGAAGCGCTGGACTGGAAGAAACACAAATTGGAATCAAGACTGCAGGGAGAAATATCAATAATCTCAGATATGCAGATGACACCACCCTTATGGCAGAAAGTGAAGAGGAACTAAAGAGCCTCTTGATGAAAGTGAAAGAGGAGAGTGAAAAATTTGGCTTAAAACTCAACATTCAGAAAACCAAGATCATGGCATCTGGTCCCATAACTTCATGGGAAATAGATGGGGAAACAGTGGAAACAGTGTCAGACTTTATTTTTGTGGGGGCTCCAAAATCACTGCAGATGTTGACTGCAGCCATGAAATTAAAAGACGCTTACTCCTTGGAAGGAAAGTTATGACCATACTAGATAGCATATTCAAAAGCAGACATTACTTTGCCAACAAAGGTTCGTCTAGTCAAGGCTATGGTTTTTCCAGTGGTCATGTATTTATGTGAAACTTGGACTGTGAAGAAAGCTGAGTGCTGAAGAATTGATGCTTTTGAGCTGTGGTGTTGGAGAAGACTCTTGAGAGTCCCTTGGACTGCAAGGAGATCCAACCAGTCCATTCTAAAGGAGATCAGTCCTGGGTGTTCTTTGAAAGGAGTGATGCTAAAGCTGAAACTCCAATACTTTGGCTACCTCATGCAAACAGTTGACTCATGGGAAAAGACTCTGATGCTGGGAGGGATTGGGGGCTGGAGGAGAAGGGGATAAAAGAGGATGAGATGGCTGGATGGCAGCACTGACTCGATGGACATGATTTTGGGTGAACTCCGGGAGCTGGTGATGGACAGGGAGGCCTGGCGTGATGCAATTCATGGAGTCTCAAAGGGTCAGACACGACTGAGTGACTGAACTGAATTGAACTGAACTTTCTTAAATGACATTAGCAATGTTTTATCATTTGTGTATTTTCATAGTTACATCCCACAAAAATAAATATGTCTCCTTTCTAAAGATATATCTGGGGAAATCTTACCTATACCCTATCCATTAGATAAGGTAGAGAGATTCATCAGAGAGCTTTCTTTTATCCTCACTATAGGTATTCAACTAAAGAAACTTCATTATAGTCCACTCTCCAAAAAAAATCAACATAAAATTTATTTTACAGTCTTGCCTCATAATGACTACATTGTATAGTGTTTAATGTTATGAAATATTAATGAAGCTGAAGAAGTTATTATTTCTTACATTTATCTCCCAACTTTCTTTTATTTGGGAAATTTTAAGAACTCTTTGCTAAATAAAAACAATTACTATTAGCATTTTTATGTTAAATGATTCATAAAATACTCTTCCTTGGTACATGCATAGGTGTATTTGCATGACTACCTACTTTTTACATAAGTCCATACTCCATTTTGAAATGTATTTTATTTCTCTCCTCATTCAAACTTATTGGTATTCATCCTTATCTTAAGAAACGGGGTAATCATGACACACTGTGTAAATATTTGGCCACAATACTTAGAGAAACTATTTAAAGACAGCATTCACAGCTATTCAAATACCCAGTCAGCTCTGAAATAAAGCCTTACTTTGTCTCTCTATTGTCTGAACATCCATTCATGTACCTAGACACCATCTTTTTAATAGTGTAATGTATCCCAATGCTGATCTCCTTAAACATAAGTATTTTGATAGATTTAAATTGTGTATTTTTATTTTTATTTCCATTACTCTAGAAGGTGGATCATAGAGGATCTAGCTGTGATTTATATCATGGAGTATTATGCCTATGTTTTCCTCTAAGATTTTTATTATTTCTGGTCTTGCATTTAGGTCTTTAATCCATTTTGATTTGATCTTTATGTATGGTGTTGTGTTCTAATTTCATTATTTTACATGTAGCTGTTCAGTTTCCCAAGCAACAATCCCACTACTGGGCATATACCCTGAGAAAAATCATAATTGAAAAAGTCATATATACCCCAATGTTCATTACAGCACTATTTGCAATAGCTAGAACATAGAAGCAATCTTGATGTCCATTGACAAATGAATGGATAAAGAAGCTGTGGTAATTATATATGACAGAATAACAGCCATACAAAGGAACACATCTGAGTTAGTTTTAATGAGGTGAATTAACTTAGAGCCTATTATACAGAATGAAGTAAGTAAGAAAGAGAAAGACAAATATCATATATTAACGCATATATATGGAATCTAGAAATATGGTACTGTTGAACCTATTTGTAGGGCAGCAATGGAGATGCAGATATATAGAACAGACTTGTGGACACAGACTGGAAAGGAGAGGGTGAGACGAATGGAGAGAGTGGCAGGGAAACCTATATACTACCATATGTAAAATTGTGGGAGTCTTTACTGCTGAGTCAATGGGGAAGCCCAGATAAATGTATACTTATGGCTGATTCATGTTGATATATGGCAGAAATCAACACAAATTTATAAAGTGATTATATTTCAATTAAAAATAAATATTTAAAAAGCAAAAATAAATAATTAAATAAATGTGTAAAAAAATAGGGATTTCCCTAGTGGTCCAGTGGTTTGGACTTCACACTTCCACTGTGTAGGCATGGGTTTGATCGCTGTTTGGGGAATTAAGATCACACGTGTCGTGTGGCATGGCCAAGAAAATTAATAAAATAAATGTGCAGAAGACAGAAATGCTTGGAAAAGTATCTTTTTTAATCTGTCTGTATTTCAGATAACATTGTGGCTCAATTTAGTAAGTTATAAAATTATAAAAACCTATCAATATAAGTATCTACTTTATTGTGATAAGAAAACATTTTGCCCACTTTTACCTATCAACAAACACTAGCATAAAAAAATCAGATTCAAGATTGATTAACATCTTAACTAGCTGAACGGAGAAGGCAATGGCACCCCACTGCAGTACTCTTGCCTGGAAAATCCCATGGACGGAGGAGCCTGGTAGGCTGCAGTCCATGGGGTCGCGAAGAGTCGGACACGACTGAGCTACTTCGCTTTCATTTTTCACTTTTCACTTTCACGCGTTGGATAAGGAAATGGAAACCCACTCCAGTGTTCTTTCCTGAAGAATCCCAGGGATGGGGGAGCCTGGTGGGCTGCCGTCTATGGGGTCGCACAGAGTCGGACACGACTGAAGCGACTTAGCAGCAGCAGCAACAGTAACTAACTGAAACAGTAAAACCAGCAGGGAGGAACAAAAATACTGGGTTGACCAAAATGTTTATTTTTTTTCCTCCATAGGGTGGCTCTAGTAGCAATTAGTTGTCTTTAACTTCATTTGAAATAACTTTGTTAGATTGTATTGTGATAGCTGTCATATCAGCATGCATTTTGGAAAAAAAAATCAAAATTGGTGAATTTTTATGTCACCTGCTTCATATTGAAGACAAAACTAAAAAGCAACATTGTTGGTATATTATGCTTTATTATTTCAAGAAAGGTAAAAATGCAAATAAAACTCAAAAGAAAAGATTTGTGCAGTGTATGGAGAAGGTGCTGTGACTGACCAAACATGTCAAAAGTGGCTTGAAAATTTTCATGCTGGAGATTTCTTGCTGGATGATGCTCCATGGTCAAATAGACCAGCTGAAGTTGGTAGCTATCAAATCAAGATATTAGTTGAGAAGAATCAGTGTTACATCATGCTGGAGATAGCTGACATACTCAAATTATCCAAATCAAACATTTAAAATTATTTGCACCAGCTTGGTTATGTTAATCACTTTGATGTTTGGCTTCCACATAAGTTAAGAAAAGCCAAAAAAAAAAAACAAAAACAAAAACTTCTTGACCACATGTGGCTCTCTACTTAAATGTAACAAAATGTTCTGTCCTTTTTAATGGCTGAGTAATACTCTGTTGTGTATATGTACCACGGCTTTCTTATCCATTCATCTGCTGATGGACATCTAGGTTGCTTCCATGTCCTGGCTTTTATAAACAGTGCTGCAATGAGCATTAGGGTACACGTGTCTCTGTCAATTCTGGTTTCCTGGGTGTGTATGCCCAGCAGTGGGATTGCTGGGTTGTATGGCATTTCTGTTTTCAGTTTTTAAGGAATCTCCACACTGTTCTCCATAGTGGCACGTGTACACCCATGGCAGATGCATACTGATGTATGGCAAAATCAATACAATCAGATCAGATCAGTGTAAAGAAAAAAAAATAATAATAAAAAATAGAAAAAATGTTCTGGCCTTAAATTGTTACAGGTGATAGAAGGTGGATATTGGACAATAACTTGAAATGAGAAAGATTGTGGGGCAAGTGAAATGAACCACTACCAACCACACCAAAGGCTGGTCTTCATCCAAAGAAGGTGATGTTGTGTGTATGGTGGGATTGGAACAGAGTCCTCTATTATGAGTTCCTTCTGGAAAACCAAATGGTTAATTCCAACAAGTACTGGTTCCAATTAGACCAGCTGAAATCAGCACTCAATAAAAAGCATCTGGAATTAATCAACACATAGTCAAAATTAGAAAACACATAATCTTCCATCAGGATAATGCAAAACCACATGTTTTTTTGATGACTAGGCAAAAAAGTGTTACAGCTTGTCTGGAAGTTCTGATTCCTCTGTCATATTCATCAAACGTTTCACCAAACATTGAATCATTTGTTTTGGTCTTTATGAAATTCTCTTAATGGAAAAAAAGTTCTGCTCCCTGAAAGACTGTAAAAGGCACCTGGGACAGTTCTTTGCTAAAAAAGACAAAAATTTGGGGAAGACGGAATTATGAAGTTGCCTGAAAAATGGCAAAAGGTGAATATGTTGTTCAATGAAGCCTTTGGTGAATGTGTCTTATTTTTATTTAAAAAACTGAAGCAACTTTTTGGCCAATTCAATAAAAATTAGCATCAGAGAATTAGCTTCAAGTTTTGGTTCTTTCAGTTATCTGCTATCGTTGGAAAGATGTTTCACCTCTATGAACTTTACTGTCTTCATCAATAAAATAGGAAAAAAAAATCTACCTCACATAATTGTGAAAATTTATGTTAGGCTATGGGATATACCTGGTATATAAGAGCTACCATTTATTAGGTTATTTTTATAACACCAACCAGTTAAATTTGAGAGAATAAATAGAAAACCCTATATTCATGTTCATGAATAAAGAATAGGTATTGTCAAGATTAGTAAAAGTTCTTGATCCCAATGAGGAATGACTTCCAACAAACATGAACACCATTCTTCTTGATGTTCAGATAAAAAACCTTAAAGTAATCCTTGATCCTTTTCTTTCTCTCATATACAAATACAATGCATCAGAAAACTCTGTCAGGTCTGCCTTCAAATATCCAAACTATTCATATCTCACTATCCCTAATATTTTAACTATCGTCTCTTTTATGAACTATTGTGATAGCCTACCAATTGGTCTCTTTATTACTATCCTTATTTATTTCCATGCGTGTGCATGATAAGTTGCTTCAGTCATGTCTGACTCTTTGTAACCCCAGGGACTGCACCCCACCAGTCTCCTCTGTCCTTGGTATTCTCCAGGCAAGAACACTGGAGTGGCATGCCATGCCCTCCTGTAGGGGATCTTCCTGACCCAGGGATCGAACCCATGGTTCTTATGTCTTCTGCATTGGCAGGTGGGTTCTTTATCACTAGCACCACCTAGCAAGCACCTGTTTACCTCCAGTCTTTTTACAAAATAGCAGTCAACATGATCATTAAGAAATATGGGTCTCTAAGTTTCATTTTATCAACCTTTTCCAGATTATTCTATATGAAAGAATTCCTCTATAACACCTATATCCCTTAATTTCCTTTTAGTTTTTTTTCAAAGTGTATATTAAACTAGAAAATATTAACTTATTAGGATTTTTGTATAGTCTTCTAGAATGCAAGATCTGTAAGAGCAAGAAGTTTGTTGGCTTTATTCATCACTGTACTTCAACACTCCTGAAACATAATAGGGGTTTTTGATCCCTTAATATTTTGTTATGAAAATTTTCAAACATATAATAAAGTTGAAAGAATTTAACAATGAGAACCCATTTACACTGACTCCTAGATTCTAACGCTAACATTTCACTGTACTTTAAAACTTGATTTTGAGGCTAATTTTTGTGATCTAAGGCTTCCTAGGTGGCACTAGTGGTAAAGAACCTAACTGCTAGTGTAGGAGATGTAAGAGAAACGGGTTTGTTCCCTGGATGGGGAAGATCCCTTGGAGAAGGAAAAGGCAACCCACTCCTGTATTCTTGCCTGGATAATTCCATGGATAGAGGAGCCTGGTGGACTATAGTCCACAGGGTTGCAAAGAGTTGGACAAGATTGACATGACTTAGCATTCAGCATTTATTTGTAGTCTAAAAAATATTTCTTATATATTATGAAGAATGGAATATATTACTATGCTCATTTTACAAATAGGAAAACTGAGGTTCTAATAAGAAACCAGCTTACTCACTAGTTTGTGCTGTGCTGTGCTGTGCTAAATTACTTCAGTCATGTCCAATTCTTTGCGACCTTATGGACTGTAGCCCACCAGGCTCCTTCTGTCCATGGGATTCTCCAGGCAAGAATATTGGAGTGGGTTGCCATTTCCTCCTCCAGATGATCTTCCCCACCCAGGGATCAAACCCATGTCTCCTTCATTGGCAGGTGGATTCTTTTACCACTGCACCACCTGGGAAGACCCACTTGCTAGTTTCATACCATATAGATCCCTTTACATATACAGTGTTTCCTTACCTTGGCTGTACATTGGAATTACTTGGGAAGCTTTAAAAATACTCATGTTCAGGTTCTACTCTCATAGATTTTGATGTAATTAGTCTGGGAGATTGCCTGAAGGTCAGTATTTTTAAACCTGACAGATGTGCACTCAATGGACTCATATGCACTCAATGAGTTTTTGCAAACTCCAGTAGATAGTGAAGGACAGGGAAACCTAGCATGCTACAGTCTATGGGGTCACAGAGTCATATCCAACTCAGTGACTGAGCAGCAATCTAGGTAGGTGACCTCGATTTGTTCCATCTGCCAAAAGCACAATTTGATCCCAACCTCTTGTAACTTATGGATTTTGCACTGCTGTACCTGACTCAGGGCTGAAATTTTGAAATGAAAACTATAGGGTATTGGTTTGTGTTTGCAAGTATCTATGTGTGCTGTAGATGTATGGTATTATCAAAATTAATTTATTAAAGAGTTCTACTTAATTGACTTTAAGGAAATTAAATGCTAATGTAAATATTTAGGAATATAAAACTGGCCAGAATGAATTTTGGTTAACATGATCTAGGTTATATTCAACTTTAAAATGATATCTGGTATTAGCAACAGTTTCAAATTGGGAAAGGAGTATGTCAAGGCTGTATATTGTCACCCTGCTTATTTAACTTCTATGCACAGTACATCATGCTAAATGCCAGGCTGGATGAAGCACAAGCTAGAATCAAAATTGCCAAGAGAAATATCAATAACTTCAGATATGCAAATGACACCACCCTTATGACAGAAAGCAAAGAGGAAACAAAGAGCCTCTTGATGAAAATGAGAGAGGGAGTGAAAACGCTGCCTTAAAACTCAACATTCAACAAATGAAGATCATGGCATCCGGCCCCATTACTTCATTGCAAATAAATGGGGAAACAATGAAAACAGTGACAGACTTTATTTTTGTGGGCTCCAAAATCACTGCAGATGGTGACTTCAGTCAGGAAATTAAAAGATATTTGCTCCTTGAAAGAAAAGCTATGACCAACCTAGACAGTATACTAAAAAGCAGAGACATTACTTTGCTGTCAAAGGTCTGTCTAGTCAAACCTATGGTTTTCCAGTAGTCATGTATGGATGAGAGAGTTGGACTATAAAGAAAGCTGAGCACCGAAGAATTGATGCTTTTGAACTGTGGTTTTGGAGAAGACTCTTGAGAGTCCCTTGGACTGCAAGGAGATCCAACTAGTCAATACTAAAGGAAATCAGTCCTGAGTATTCTTGGAAGGACTGATACTGAAGCTGAAACTCCAATACTTTGGCCACCTGATGTGAAGAACTGACTCCTTGGAAAAGACCCTGATGCTGGGAAGGATTGAAGGTGGGAGGAGAAGGGGATGACAGAAGATGAGATGGCTGGATGGCATCACTGACACAATAGATATGAGTTTCAGTAAGCTCTGGGAGTTGGTGATGGACAGGGAAGCCTGCCGTGCTGCAGTCCATGGGGTCACAAAGAGTTGGACATGACTGAGTGACTGAATTGAACTGACCAACAACAGTGGCTTAAGTTTGTTGGATTTATTAGTATAGACATGTCTTTAGAGTCATCAGTGTTAAGTATAATATTTCTGTTGTATCTAGGTTTACTAGACCTTTTATGTATTGCAAATTTGTCATCAAGAAATGTAACTCAATATGGAAAGACTTTTAAGAAAAGTAAGATGTATGTTTTTAGTAAAAGGAAAGAGGAATGAAAAACTATAATAAAGAAATAACTGTACATTATTAGGACTTTCTAAGATTTGATTAAATCCAGGTGAGTAAATGGATTTTGTCGGGAATGGGCTAGGACAAGACTGGATTTGGTTTCTCTCTCTAACCCCCAGTTTTCTTAAAATGTCAAACTGCCTTTGGTAAAATTTTTTAAATTTCTTTACCTTGTAAGTTATCTGCTCTTTATTTGCCTTTGGAACCTTTTATTGAATCTTGGCTTATGATATAATTATTGTCTCACAGTGACCTATGATCTATCTTATTTGATTAAGTATTTTAAAAAATATTGACAAACTTCCCAAATATCAAATTTTACTTACAGGTCTTTTAGCCTCCAGCTAACATTGGGAAGGCTTAAATGGTCCTTGAGGGTCTCAGAGAAATGTTATAACTAAGATTATTTTGAATGTGAAGTTAAATGTCATCATTCATAATCCTGGTTATTTTAACCAAGTTTCTTTATAGATTACACTGTAATCAGATATTTAACCATTTTTTTAATGTCTTTTGCCATTTATAGTAATTTTTGCATTCTGATGCTGTTACAAGAAGTGTTTCATAGGACGACTAAGGAATCAGATGATGGCTATGCAGGAATTTCAGTCCCTATGGATTGAAATAAGACACTGTCCTGCCCTGGGGCCTCTAGATCAGGCATGCAGAGATGTTTTTTACTACCTGACAGGTAGCATTGATTTCCCTTATTCAGGAGATAGATCATTACCCTTCTGCCTTCCATAGGGATATAGAAGTAAAATTTCTGAGGGAGGAGTGAAATAGGAGGAAAGGAGACAGGGTGTAAACTTTAAAAGAATGACATAGTCCAAGGACAGGACATAAACTGATTAGAACCAAATAGGTCCAAGGTGGTATAGGAGTCAACTTCCACTAGACCTTGAGCCTCTGTATATGCTCACTGTAGCACACCAGCAAGCTATATGACACATCTACTGATCCCATTACAGTTCTGAGGCTGACCATCAAGTCAGAAATTGGGCAGTGGTCCAATTCCTGGAAATCCCCACCCTTCTCCAAAATAATTGGAATAATGCTTCTACTCATTAGCATATGAAATAACCCTACGCATAAAAACTAACCATGCCATACTTCCAGGTGATTTTTGCCTTGTGATATGGCCTGCACTTCGCCTGTGAAGTATATTTCTCTATAAATAAATATACTTCTTACCTATCAGAAATAAATAAATAGATAAATAAAATATTGCTGGGATAATATCAAGCATACTAACATTTTCAGTATAGAGGTCCCAGAGGAGAAGAGATAGAGATAAATGAGCAGATGACTTATTTGAAAAAAATGGTTGCCAAAAACTATTCTAAGTTGGGGAAGGAAACAGACATCCAGTTCCAGGGAACACAAGTGTCCCAATCAAGATGAAAGCAAAAAGTTCCACACCAAGACATATTATGATTAAAGTGGAAAAACTGAAAGATGAAGAGAGAATCTTAAAAGTAATAGGAGAAAAATAACTAGTTGCATTCATGGGAACTCCTATAAGCCTAGCAGCTGACTTTTCAGCAGATATTTTGCAAATAAGAGGGAAGTGGCAAATTGTATTCAAATGATTAAAGAAAAAAACAACAGCAAAGAGCATTCAACCTTCATGACTATCATTCAGATTTGAAAGAGAAATAGAATTTAAAAGACAAAAGTCTGAGTTCCACAGCTCTAAACTAGCTTTATAAGAAATGTTAAAAATTTCTCTAAGAAGAACAGCAAAGGCACACAATAAATATGAAAAGTATGAAAGGAAAATTTTCACTAGTAAAAGCAAACATACAGTGATAGCAGTAAAGTTAAAAGTTTACCTTTAAGTTAAAAGGACAGTTAAAAGACAAAAGTAGCAAAATAATTAGTAATTAAGGAATACACAAAACAAAAAGATGTAGAATATGACCTAAAAGATATTAAATGTCAGAAGGGGGAGCAAAATATAAGGTGGTTAGAACCCGTTCAAATTTATGAGATCATCAACTTGAAAAAAAATAAGGTTGTTATATATGAACCTCATGGTAACCACAAACTAAAAACAGACAGGAATCCAAGAACAACACCTAAGATCATCATCAAATCACATGCCAAGAGAGCAAAAGAAGAACAAAAATTACAACCAGAAAAAATGAATCAAATGGTGATAAGTACATACTGCTGCTGCTTAGCTGCTTCAGTCATGTCTGACTTTGTGCAACCCTATGGACTGCAGCATGCCAGGCTCCTCTGTCCATGGGATCCTCTAGGCAAGAATACTAGAGTGGGTTACCATGCCCTCCTCCAGGGGATCTTCCCAACCCAGGGATCAAACCCAGGTTTCCTGCATCACAGGCAGAGTATTAACCACTGAGCCACCAGGGAAGCCCAATATATATATACATATACACACACATCAATAGTTGCTTAAATGCTCCAACCTGAAGAAATAGAATGACTGAAAGGATTTAAAAATCCATATATGTGATCATATTGTAGAAGGCAACCTGCAAATCCTATGCAATCCCTATCAAAATAACAATGGCATTTTTCACAAAACTAGAACAAGTAATTCTAAAATTTGCATGGAAACACATAAGACCTTAATAGGCACGGCAATCTGGAGAAAGTGGCACAAAAGTTAAGGCATTATGCTCCTGTCTTAAACCATACTACAAAGATACAGTAATTAAAGGAACACATACTGGGACAAAAACAGACACATAGGTCAATGGAACAGAATAAATTCAAACTTATATGGACAATTAATCTAAAACAAAGGAGACATGAATATAAAATGCAAAAAGGCAGTTTTTTTCAACAAATCTGTTTTGGGAAAACTGGAGAGTTACATGCAAAAAAATAAAACTGGCCAAATTTTTCACACCATATACAAAAATAAACTCAAAATGGATTAAGGGCTTAAAGGAAGACCTGAAGCCATACAATTCCTAGAAGAAAACAGGCATTACCCTCTTTGACTTCAGTTTTAGCAATAGTTTTTTGGATCTATCTCCACAGACAGGTAAGGGAAACAAAAGCAAATGTAAACAAATAGGACTACATCAAACTAAAATGTTTCTGAACAGGGAGAGAAACTATCAACAGAAAGGCAACCTACTGAATGGGACAAGATATTTTCTAACAATATAACTGATAAACATATAATATCCAACATGTACAAAGAACTCATGCAACTTAAAAAAGATAAAAAATTGGCAGATAACCTGAATACATGCTTTTACCATATAGGTGATCAAGAGACACATGAAAAGATGTTGATCATCCCTAATCATCAAAGAAATGTAAATCAAAATCTCAATGAGATACCATCTCAGAGCTGTCAGGATGACTACCATTATCATTCAAAAGACAACAAATAACATGTGCTGGTTAGGATTTGGAGAGAAGGGAACCCTCATGTACTGTTCGTGGAGCTGCAAATTGGTACAGTCACTGTGGAAAATTATATGGGGTTCCTCAAAAAACTAAAAATGGAGCTACCAAAAGATTCAGCAATTTTCCTTCTGAGTGTTCACTGGAAGAAAGCAAAACCTTTATTTGGTAGCATTATTTACAATGGCCAAGATATGTAAACCACCAAAGATAAACAGATAACGAAGAAGTGGTATACATACACATATTAATAATATATATGCAAGGGAATATTAAACAAAATCTTGCCATTTGCAACAACATAAATGAATCTAAGCTGAAACTCTAAATACTTTGGCTACCTGATGCGAAGAGCTGACTCATTTGAAAAGACCCTGATGCTGGAAAAGATTGAGGGCAGGAGGAGAGGGGCTGACAGAGGATGAGATGGTTGGATGGCATCACCGACTCAATGGACATGGGTTTGGGTGGACTCTGGAAGTTGGTGATGGACAGGGAGGCCTGGCGTGCTGCAGTTCATGGGGCCACAAAGAGTCAGACATGACTGAGCGACTGAACTGAACTGAACTGAACTGAAGGGATCTAAAGGATATTGTGCTGTGTGTGCTAAGTCACTTCAGTCATGTCCAATTCTTTGTGACCCTATGGACTGTAGCCCACCAGGTTCCTCTGTCTGTGGGATTCTCCAGGCAAGAATACCGGAGTGGGTTGCTATGCCCTCCTTCAGGGGATCTTCCCAACCCAGGAATTGAACCCACATCTCTTACATCTCCTGCATTGACAAGCAGGTTCTTTACCACTTCCCTGATAACTCAGTTGGTAAAGAAACAACCTGCAATGCAGGAGACCCTGGTTCTATACCTGGGTGGGCAATTTTCCCTGGAGAAGGGCTAGGCTACCCATTCTAGTATTCTTGGACTTCCCTTGTGGCTGAGCTGATAAAGAACCCACCTGAAATGCTGGAGACCTGGGTATGATCCCTGGGTTGGGAAGAAGGGAAAGGCTACCCACTCCAGTATCTGGCTTGGTGAATTCCATGGACTGCATGGGGTCACAAAGTGTAGGACACGACTAACTTTCACTCTTTACCATTAGCGCCATCTGGTATTCAGTTCAGTTCAGTTCAGTTCAGTCGCTCAGTCATGTCCAACTCTTTGCGACCCCACGAATTGCAGCACGCCAGGCCTCCCTGTCCATCACCAACTCCCAGAGTTCACTCAGACTCACGTCCATCGAGTCAGTGATGCCATTCAGCCATCTAATCCTCTGTCGTCCCCTTCTCCTCCTGCCCCCAATCCCTCCCAGCATCAGAGTCTTTTCCAATGAGTCAACTCTTCGCATGAGGTGGCCAAAGTACTGGAGTTTCAGCTTTAGCATCATTCCTTCCAAAGAAATCCCAGGGCTGATCTCCTTCAGAATGCACTGGTTGGATCTCCTTGCAGTCCAAGGGACTCTCAAGAGTCTTCTCCAACACCACACTTCAAAAGCATTGATTCTTTGGTGCTCAGCTTTCTTCACAGTCCAATTCTCACATCCATATATGACCACTGGAAAAACCATAGCCTTGACTAGATGGACTTTGTTGGCAAAGTAATCTTTCTGCTTTTCAATATGCTATCTAGGGTGGTCATAACTTTTCTTCCAAGGAGTAAGTGTCTTTTAATTTCATGGCTGCAGTCACCATCTGCAGTGATTTTGGAGCCCAAAAAAATAAAGTCTGACACTGTTTCTGATACTGTTTCCCCATCTATTTCCCATGAAGTGATGGGACCAGATGACATGATCTTCGTTTTCTGAATGCTGAGCTTTAAGCCAACTTTTTCACTCTCCTCTTTCACTTTCATCAAGAGGCTTTTTACTTCCTCTTCACTTTCTGCCATAAGGGTGGTGTCATCTGCATATCTGAGGTTATTGATATTTCTCCTGGCAATCTTGATTCCAGCTTGTGCTTCTTCCAGCCCAGCATTTCTCATGATGTACTCTGCATAGAAGTTAAATAAACAGGGTGACAATATACAGCCTTGATGTACTCCTTTTCCTATTTGGAACCAGTCTGTTGTTCCATGTCCAGTTTTAACTGTTGCTTCCTGACCTGCATATAGGTTTCTCAGGAGGCAGGTCAGGTGATCTAGTATTCCCATCTCTTTCAGAATACTCCATTATTAATAATATCTAAATAGAAGCAATCCAAAATATTAATGAACAGACCTCATGAACATAATTTTGAAGAAAAAGAAGCCAGACATAAAATAAAATGAATATTACCTCATTTATATAAAGTTCTAAAAAAGGGAAAGCTAAACCATAATGTAAGAAATGCATATTAAGACGAAGAAAATTAAGAAAGTGAGGAACAAAAGTCAGGTTTTTAAAAATTTTGTCGTGCAGTGTCTTTTAATATAGGTAATATCAGAGAGCATATAAATGGGGCAATTAAAACAAACTTGAGAAGATGAAGGCATGTTAGCCTTTCCAGAAGAGGTGATACCTGATCTTTATTTTGAAGAACAGATATGAATTATTTAGCTGAAAAAGATGAGGGAAAATCACCTGATTTAGGAAAATTCAAATAGTTCTTTATGACTAGAGCAATGTGACCTTGTGAGAGATTTGCAAGAAATACTATATTCCATCCAATACATTCCTATAACTCTTAAAATATTTAAATTATTTGCTAATTTTCTAGTTTCTTTTTAGATTCTAAATTCCATGAAAAAGCTCCTATGTCTCTTTACTTCTGTATTGATATTATCTAATCCAGTTAAAATACAGAAGATATTCAATAAATATTTCTTGAATAGAGGAATAGATAGATGAATGAATGGATAGTTAGATAATGCCTACAGGAAAGGGTTATCAAAGACATCATTTGATAAAGGAAGGACTTTTAATTAATTTTTTTAAAAACTATAGAACAGTGCGTTAATCAGGATTCTTTTTCATAAGCAAATATGAATATTCAGAAGTGGCTAATGAAATAAAACTCACTAACAAATAACAAACTGTGTGGGGGGAGAGTGCAACAAGGATCTCTCTTTTTTCTCCCTTTCTCTCCTTTCCTCAATTCACCCTTACCTTCCTTCCTCAGTCTCTCACTGTCTCATTCTCTCATTTTTCCTTGCTCTGTGATTCAGGGATTCCTCCTCAGGCCAGTTTTTTATAAGGTCTGGGTGATCCTATAATTTATGGTCCACACCAGAACATTTTGGAGATTCAAAAGGAAGGAATTTTGTTAATAGCTACAGGGTGAAAACTGGCATGAACTGAAACTGCCCCCAACAAACTGTGAGCTACGATCACCCAGTGATTACCATATAGAGGAAGATTATGGCTAGGATCATTAATTCCTATCTTCTCTGCTTTATGATCAGGGAGAAAATGGCCTCTCTTTCCAAGCCCTACTGCAGAAATTTTGTTAAGGAAATTTGTTCTAGTTCTGGCCTTGTGATCAAGGGACTTGATTATTGTGAATAGCACCTCAACTTGAAATACTTCTGAAACACAATGGATAAGTATTTCCAGAATAACAGAGAAGGAGTTCTAGATTTAAAAATTGAAGTAATGTTTTAAAAGTAATTCAAATATTTCAAGCTGTTGGGTAAATTTTAGTGGAGGAAGTCTTTTTCAAGTTTCAGAGGCAGCTGTGTAGGCCTCTGACATGTTTCTGATTGCCTGGACATTGCCTGAATTACATGCCTGCCCACAAATGCACTGAGTGTTACCAGAAAGTCAAGTGGCACTTTAGATCAGAATTAGAGCTCTTGGAATTTTCTTGAGTCCCTGGAAGCCTGGCCAATTTCCCAAAGTCCAGAAAATCTGGTGACTCACAAGATGAAACAAACAGAATTGTAAAAGAGTTAACATAAAACTAGAGCTGCATTTTTACATGCAAACTGATGATGATACCAGTTTGCAGCCTGGGATTGTAAACATGAGCCCCCAAAACTGCAATTTGAAATCTCACCCATAGGGTGGATGCATCACCCAAGATGTTTTCCCATTTGGGACTCCAGATTGCTTTCAAAAAGGGACTTTCCAGCACTGTCCAAGTCTGGATGTATGTATGTGCTGTTATTTTCTTTATTGTTTCTCTTCTTTTAATAACTGTATATTGAAATTAAGTCAAATAATCTTCTATTAAATAACAACACTTTTGTTGTGTGAGACAAGTAGTTTCTTTTGTTAACAAATCTTTCAAATCTAAAGTGAAAGTAAAATTTTTAGCAAAAGACAGGCATATTTGACATGATCAGATTTATAAACTTATGTATGCATGTGCCTCCCTCATTGTCTATATACAATTTTAGGCAGGTTAAACTTGCAGATAACCAAACTCTTCTGTATTTCGCTAATAAGCCATATCTCCCATATTGTATTTTAAGTTTGGGGATTTTATACCCAAATGCTAGATGTTAAATTTCATATTGTCAAAGTAATTTCACCATGCTAGTCTATTAAAATCTTACTGATTTGTTGTCATTGCTATTGTTTGGTTGCTAAATTGTGTTCAAATCTTTGCAACTCCATGGACTGCAGCACACCAGGCTCCCCTGAACATAACCATCTCTGAGTTCACTCAAATCCAAGTCCATTAGTCAGTGATGCTACCTAATAATCTCATTCTCTGCTATCCTCTTCTTTTACTTTCAACCTTTCAGGCTCTTCTCTAATGAGATGGTTCTTCACATTAGATCACCAAAGTACTAGACCTTCCACTTGAGTATCAGTCCTTCCAATGAGTATTCAGAGTTGATATCCTTTAGGATTGACTTATTTGATCTCTTGCTGTCCAAGGGACTCTCAAGAGTCTTCTCCAGTACCACAGTTCCATAGCATCAGTTCTTTGGCACTCAGCCTTCTTTATGGACCTGCTCTCACATCTGAACATGACTACTGGAAAAAGCATAGCTTTGACTATATGGACCTTTGTCAGCAAGCTGACGTCTCTGCTCTTTAATACACTCTCTAGGTTTGTCACAGCTTTCCTTTCAAGGAGCAGGCATCTTTTAAGTTCATGGCTACAGTCACCACACAGTTTGGATAGTAATGTTACTAGTATACTCAAAGTTCTGAGTTTTTTAACAACAACAACAACAACAAAAAAAAAAAACATAAAACACTGTAAACTGTAGGCATTTTGCATACATGAAGACTGGATTCTCATATTAAATACCTTTTTTTCACTTTATTTTTCAATATTTGGGGGCTTCCTTTGTGGTTCAACTGTTAAAGAATCTGCCTCCCATGTAGGAGACCTGGGTTTGATCCTGGGTTGGGAAGATCCCCTGAAGAGGGGAAAGGCTACTGACTCTAGTATTCTGGCCTGGAGAATTCCATGAACTGTATACTCCATGGGGTCACAAGAGGTCGGACACGACAGAATGAATGACTTTCACTTTACTATCAATATTTTATCTATCGTGTTGGCCCCAGATTTTAGTCCCCTTAGAATACTATTTCAGTAGAACATTTTGTTTGAGTTTATTCTAGTATGACAATAAAAAGTGACCATAATGGACGTATCACTAGGAATTCATGTTGTGCTTGTAAAAGATTGATTACTGATTCTGTAGTCATAGTGTGTGTGTGTGTGTGTATATATATATCCTTTCAACTCTAAAACTTTGTGATTATGTGGTCAAATCTTTAAGTGGTTTCATTTTGTCACTTCTTAATTTAGCCTTTTGGATAGATAATTTGAAAGAAATATGCTATCTAACCTGGAGTCAATGAATTAATAGGATGTCTTTTCTATCATTTTGTTGTCACCTTTAAAATAAATGAAGGCAATATTTCAGTTTGTAAATCAATAGGATTTCAGTTTATAACCAGATGTAAAATTTTTGCAAAAATATTATTGATACTATAACAACTGCTGAACAAGTATTTATTTATTTTTTTTTTAATTTTATTTTTAAACTTTACATAATTGTATTAGTTTTGCCAAATATCGAAATGAATCCCCCACAGGTATACCTGTGTTCCCCATCCTGAACCCTCCTCCCTCCTCCCTCCCCATACCCTCCCTCTGGGTCATCCCATTGCACCAACCCCAAGCATCCAGTATCGTGCATCGAACCTGGACTGGCAACTCGTTTCATACATGATATTATACATGTTTCAATGCCATTCTCCCAAATCTCCCCACCCTCTCCCTCTCCCACAGAGTCCGTAAGACTGATCTATACATCAGTGTCTCTTTTGCTGTCTTGTACACAGGGTTATTGTTACCATCTTTCTAAATTCCATATATATGCGTTAGTATACTGTATTGGTGTTTTTCCTTCTGGCTTACTTCACTCTGTATAATAGGTTCCAGTTTCATCCACCTCATTAGAACTGATTCAAATGTATTCTTTTTAATGGCTGAGTAATGCTCCATTGTGTATATGTACCAAAACTTTCTTATCCATTCATCTGCTGATGGACATCTAGGTTGCTTCCATGTCCTGGCTATTATAAACAGTGCTGCGATGAACATTGGGGTACACGTGTCTCTTTCCCTTCTGGTTTCCTCAGTGTGTATGCCCAGCAGTGGGATTGCTGGATCATAAGGCAGTTCTATTTCCAGTTTTTTAAGGAATCTCCACACTGTTCTTCATAGTGGCTGTACTAGTTTGCATTCCCACCAACAGTGTAAGAGAATTCCCTTTTCTCCACACCCTCTCCAGCATTTATTGCTAGTAGACTTTTGGATCGCAGCCATTCTGACTGGAGTGAAATGGTACCTCATAGTGGTTTTTTTTTTTTCTCATAGTGGTTTTGATTTGCATTTCTCTGATAATGAGTGATGTTGAGCATTTTTTCATGTGTTTGTTAGCCATCTGTATGTCTTCTTTGGAGAAATGTCTATTTCTTTGGCCCATTTTTTGATTGGGTCATTTATTTTTCTGGAGTTGAGCTGTAGGAGTTGCTTGTATATTTTTGAGATTAGTTGTTTGTCCATTGCTTCATTTGCTATTATTTTCTCCCATTCTGAAGGCTGCCTTTTCACCTTGCTAATAGTTTCCTTTGTTGTGCAGAAGCTTTTAAGTTTAATTAGGTCCCATGTGTTTATTTTTGCTTTTATTTCCAATATTCTGGGAGGTGGGTCATAGAGGATCCTGCTGTGATGTATGTCGGAGAGTGTTTTGCCTATGTTCTCCTCTAGGAGTTTTATAGTTTCTGGTCTTACGTTGAGATCTTTAATCCATTCTGAGTTTATTTTTGTGTATGGTGTTAGAAAGTGTTCTAGTTTCATTCTTTTACAAGTGGTTGAACAAGTATTTATTGTTATCCCATTTATTTTATAATATTGACCTTATCTGAAATATTTTTCTGTGTCTCTTTCAGCAAGGCAGATTAAAAATAGTGGAAGGAAAGTGTTTACTAAAGTAAAGCTGAACTTTGTTTAATACATGTTTGAAAATTGTTGTACAATATATTATTGATATAAAATAAGCTGAAAAGCATACTCATATTTGCTAAATGATGACTGTACAGAAATCTTACTAAACTTTAAAAATTTTATGTTCTTTGTATTTGTTTTCTTTTGGGTAATCACTTTCTAGGCTTCTAGGATATTTCTTTCATTTTTAAAATTTTTATTTATTTTTTAATTGAAGGATAATTGCTTTACAGAATTTTGTTATTTTCTGTTAAACACCATTTCTTAAGAAATTGCTGTTACCCTGTTGTAGCTACAGATACAGGGTATCTCATCTACAGAATATGCTGAACTAGAGAGCATTTGGAAATGAATAAAACATTATGGACTATTCAAAATATATAATATGCCCATCATTACTTCCTCATAAAAATAATGATCTCCTGTTGAACACTTTTGAATGTGAGAACCACAAGTACATTAAAACAATAAGAACTCAACAACATGCCTTCAAGGTTTTGTAACAGTATTTGTTTAATCCAACCATCAGAGATCAGCAAGTTAACTGGAGTAGTTGATGCAGTCATTTAGAAGCACATAAAACTTATAGTTTTAGTACGTAATAAAATTAAAATGTAACATCAGTGACAAAAAATATTTGTAAGTAGGAGAAAATGTGAAAAGAGAATGAAATTTGAATCTGGTTAGCCAAATAAATACAAACTATATGCTTTTGTAAAAATTATACATGACTTTCACCTGAAGCCTAACAAGTTCTAAACTCACCTATGAATGGATACTTTGAAAAATGCTCTATGATAATTTCTGTTCAGTTGAACATGTATTTACTGTATATGATATGGCTGACTGTAAAATGTGAGCACAAAGAAAATATTAGAAGCTGATGTACAAAGAATTCTTAAAACTTTAATTTCTGTATATGTATAACTTTAGGGGCAAACACTATTCTTAGAACTTGATGTGTACTTTCTCATTCTTCTTCCCAAAACTTAAAAGAAACCTATTATTATTATCACAATTTTACAGTTTCAAGACACAGGGAGGCTGCTATGTAACTTGCTCTAGGTCATCCAAGTGATAAGCAATAACATCAGAATTAAATATCAGGGCAGCATTAAATCTCAGTGTTTGAGTTCAGAGCCCAAAATCTTGAATGCTACTCTATATTAAAAGTTTAAACTACCAAATTCTATAAAATTGTAACTTTAACCAAAGTATCTTAGAAATAGAAACATCAGTTCCTCTGATTTGAAATATATTTTACTACATATAAAAACTGCTTTAGAGTTTGAGCATTCATTACAATCATACATAAATGTATATTAAGTGCAGCCCAATATGCAAAAATTGACAATTAAAGAATGTCTAAATCACTATGCATAAATGTTTTATGCATAGTTCTTTATTAGCTTATAGTTAGGAGATCTTTATTTCTCTTTTAGCCTTGTGTTTCAGTCAATATCCTTCTGTTTTTGCTTTCTCATATATTATCCCTGATACATTTTGCCTCCTTCTTTTCCTCCATCCTACAATCCCTATCTATGCTTCTTAAAAAACAACAACAACAGCTTCCACAGCATCTGGTGCAACTGAGAAAGTGATCACTTCAGATGTGAAACGATGAAGAAAAGAGAGTGATTAACATGAAAATCTCTTCCATGTTCTATTCTCAGTAGTAGCTTCTCCTTAAGACTTCAAACACATGTTCCAGAAAACAATGGAAACAACTCTAGCAAATTTATTTTTCACTTAATCATTGTTCATCTCTTTATCGTCCCCCCAACTACTATATTTGTTTTACATCCTTAGTATTTGAAAGATTTGTTGTTAAAATAATAATATAATAATATCTTAGGACAAATGTTTTTCTTGATGAACTTACTCCAATGAGTGGTAATGTACAAGTTAATTATGAGATAGAGTTTGACCCATAGTCCTGCGCAAATTGTCTTGGATTCATTTTCTGGATATATCTGGACTAAAAGCAAATTGTGGGGGAAAAAATCAACAGAGCAACAATTCCAAATGCAGCAGGAAATAGTGTAGCTGGGGGAATATTTTTATAGGAAAATATTCAGACTCAAATACTTCATGACTACTTCTTTAAGTAGTCATACACCAATTTTGATGCTTACTCTAAGAACTTTACTATGGGAAAAAAAAAATGTTTTATGGAGCTTTTGTTAGCAAGTGATTCCTATATTCCCAAATAAAATTTGCTGTTGTTTATTCCCTCACAGTGTAACTTGTGCATATGACTTAAAGAAGAATAAAAATTTGAAGTAATTTCCTTATAAGTTCAAATCAGTTTAATATGTAATTGAAATAAATATATGCTGATAATTAAAGATGTATAAATAAGCATTTACATATAAACATACTTGATTCTTAAATCTTGAAGTTTAAGCTATTTTAATAACATTTTCTTTCATGACCATGCCTCTTTAAGAAATTGAAAGTTGATATCCTTCATTTCTAAATGGTGGAATATCAAACACAGGTACAGTAATTCTCAACTTTCTGCCCCAATATACCTGAAGGACACAATGTACTGCAGTTAGTAACAGTTCTTTAGATTAGCAATTAAATAAAAAATTTAGAATGTGGGAGAGTGGGCTGAAGCAGTAACAGATACTAATCAATCCTTAACAAAGAACAGTCTCTAAGAGCAGTAGAGTTCAAAAAATTACTCCACATAATTTTGATATGTAAAATTGCCTCCTGAATCTAGGTTAGGACTCATTGTTTTAAAGAATGCACTCAAGTTTTAATACAAACTCTCATGTAAACAGAATCTAAACAACCGTGCCAGAAAATCTACTAAGGACCTACTATTACTGTATGTTATTTTTAAATACCAATCAATTATCCAACATCACCTGGTATCTATAAATTAACTGAATTTTTAAAAATATAAATTTATTCATTTTAATTGGAGGCTAATTACTTTACAATATTGTATTAATTTTGCCATACATCAACATGAATCTGCTATGGGTGTACACGTGTTCCCCATCCTGAACCCCCCTCCCATCTCCCTGCCCGTACCATCACTCTGGGTCATCTTAGTGCACCAGCCCCGAGCATCCTGTATCATGCATTGAACCTGGACTGGCGATTCATTTCACATATGATATTATACATGTTTCAATGCCATTCTCCCAAATCATCCCATCTTCTCCCTCTCCCACAGAATCCAAAAGACTGTTCTATATATCTGTGTCTCTTCTGCTGTCTCACATACAGGTTTACCATCTTTCTAAATTCCATATATATGCGTTAGTATACTGTATTGGTGTTTTTATTTCTGGCTTACTTCGCTGTGGATAATAGGCTCCAGTTTCATCCACCTCATTAGAACTGATTCAAATGTATTCTTTTTAATGGCTGAGTAATACTCCATTGTGTATATGTACCACTACTTTCTTATCCATTCATCTCTTGATGGACATCTAGGTTGCTTCCATGTCCTGGCTATTATAAACAGTGCTGCAATGAAATTGGGGCACATGTGTCTCTTTCAATTCTGGTTTCCTTGATGTGTATGCCCAGCAGTGGGATTGCTGGGTCATATGGGAGTTCTATTTCCAGGTTTTTAAGGAATCTCCACACTGTTCTCCATAGATGCTGTACTAGTTTTCATTCCTATCAACAGTATAACAGGGTTCCCTTTTCTCCACACCCTCTCCAGCATTTATTGCTTGTAGACATTTGGATAGTGGCCATTCTGACTGGCATGAAATAGTACCTCATTGTGGTTTTGATTTGCATTTCTCTGATAACGAGTGATGTTGAGCATCTTTTCATGTGTTTGTTAGCCATCTGTATGTCTTCTTTGGAGAAATGTCTGTTTAGTTCTTTAGCCCGTTTTTTGATTGGGTCATTTATTTTTTCCAGAATTGAGCTGCAGGAGTTGCTTGTATATTTTTGAGATTAATTCTTTGTCAGTTGCTTCATTTGCTCTTATTTTCTCCCATTCTAAAGGCTATCTTTTCACCTTGCTTGTAGTTCTCTTTGTTGTGCAGAAGATTTTAATTTTAATTAGGTCCTACTTGTATATTTTTGCTTTTTATTTCCAATATTCTGGGAGGTGGGTCATAGAGGATCCTGCTGTGATGTATGTCGGAGAGTGTTTTGCCTATGTTCTCCTCTAGGAGTTTTATAGTTTCTGGTCTTACGTTTAGATCTTTAATCCATTTTGAGTTTATTTTTGTGTATGGTGTTAGGAAGTATTCTAGTTTCATTCTTTTACAAGTGGTTGACCAGGTTTCCTAGCACTGCTTGTTAAAGAGATTGTCTTTTCTCTATTGTATATTCTTGCCTCCTTTGTTAAAGATAAGGTGTCCATAGGTGCGTGGATTTATCTCTGGGCTTTCTATTTTCTTCCATTGATCTATATTTCTCTTTGTGCCAGTACCATACTGTCTTGATGACTGTGGCTTTGTAGTAGAGCCTGAAGTCAGGCAGGTTGATTCCTCCAGTTCCATTCATCTTTCTCAAGATTGCTTTGGCTATTCGAGATTTTTTGTATTCCCATACAAATTGTGAAATTATTTGTTCTAGCTCTGTGAAAAATACTGTTGGTAGCTTGATAAGGATTGCATTGAATCTATAGATTGCTTTAGGTAGTATATTCATTTTTATTATATTGATTCTTCCAATCCATGAACATGGTATATTTCTCCATCTATTAGTGTCCTCTTTGATTTCTTTCACCAGTGAAGAAGGCTGAGTGCCAAAGAACTGATGCTTTTGAACTGTGGTGTTGGAGAAGACTCTTGAGAGTCCCTTGGACTGCAAAGAGATCCAACCAGACCATTCTTAAGGAGATCAGCCCTGGGATTTTTTTGGAAGGAATGATGCTAAAGCTGAAACTCCAGTACTTGGGCCATGTCATGCAAAGAGTTGACTCATTGGAAAAGACTGATTCTGGGACGGATTGGGGGCTGGAGAAGAAGGGGACGACAGAGGATGTGATGGCTGGATGGCATCACTGACTCGATGGATATGAGTCTGAGTGAACTCCAGGAGTTGGTGATGGACAGGGAGGCCTGGCGTGCTGTGATTCATGGGGTTTCAGAGTCAGACACAACTGAGTGACTGGACTGAACTGGACTGAACTGATATATAGGTCTTCAGTTTCTTTAGATAGATATATTCCTAAGTATTTTATTCTTTTCATTGCAATGGTGAATGGAATTGTTTCCTTAATTTTTCTTTTTATTTTCTCATTATTAGTGTATAGGAAGGTAAAGGATTTCTGTGTGTTGATTTTATATCTTGAAACTTTACTATATTCATTGATTAGCTCTAGTAATTTTCTGCTGGAGTCTTTAGGGTTTTCTATGTAGAGGATCATGTCATCTGCCAACAGTGAGAGTTTTACTTCTTTTTTTCCAATCTGGATTCCTTTTGTTTGTTTTTCTGCTCTGATTGCTGTGGCCAAAACTTCCAAAACTAGTAGTTTGAAAAGTAGTGGTGAGAGTGGGCACCCTTGTCTTGTTCCTGACTTTAGGGGAAATGCTTTCAATTTTTCACCATTGAGGATAATGTTTGCTGTGGGTTTGTCATATATAGCTTTTATTATGTTGAGCTATGTTTCTTCTATTCCTGCTTTCTGGAGATTTTTTTTTACCATAAATGGGTGTTGAATTTTGTCAAAGGCTTTCTCTGCATCTATTGAGATAATCATACGGCTTTTATTTTTCAGTTTGTTAATGTGGTATATTACACTGATTGATTTGCAGATATTGAAGAATCCTTGCATCCCTTGGATAAAGCCCACTTGGTCGTGCTGTATGATCTTTTTAATGTGTTGTTGGATTCTGATTGCTAGAATTTTGTTAAGGATTTTTGCATCTATGTTCATCAGTGATATTGGCCTGTAGTTTTCTTTTTTTGTGGGATCTTTGTCAGGTTTTGGTATTAGGGTGATGGTGGCCTCATAGAATGAGTTTGGAAGTTTACCTTCCTCTGCAATTTTCTGGAAGAGTTTGAGTAGGATAGATGTTAGCTCTTCTCTAAGTTTTTGGTAGAAATCAGCTGTGAAGCCATCTGGACCTGGGCTTTTGTTTGCTGGAAGAATCCTGATTACAGTTTCAATTTCCGTGCTTGTGATGGGTCTGTTAAGGTTTTCTATTTCGTCCTGGTTGAGTTTTGGAAAGTTGTACTTTTATAAGAATTTGTCCATTTCTTCCAAGTTGTCTGTTTTATTGGCATATATTTGCTGATAGTAGTCTCTTATGATCCTTCGTATTTCTGTGTTGTCTGTTGTGACCTCTCCTTTTTCATTTCTAATTTTATTGATTTGATTTTTCTCCCTTTGTTTCTTGATGAGTCTGGCTAAGGGTTTGTCAATTTTATTTATCCTTTCAAAGAACCAGCTTTTGGCTTTGTTGATTTTTGCTATGGTCTCCTTTGCATTTATTTCTGCCCTAGTTTTTAAGATTTCTTTCCTTCTACTAACCCTGGGGTTCTTCATTTCTTCCTTTTCTAGTTGCTTTAGGTGTAGAGTTAGGTTATTTATTTGACTTTTTTCTTGTTTCTTGAAGTTGGCCCTGTATTGCTATGAACTTTCCCCTTAGCACTGCTTTTACAGTGTCCCACAGATTTTGGGTTGTTGTGTTTCCATTTTCATTCATTTCTATGCATATTTTGATTTCTTTTTTTTATTTCTTCTGTGATTTGTTGGTTATTCAGCAGCATGATATTCAGCCTCCATATGTTGGAATTTCTGATAGTTTTTCTCCTGTAATTGAGATCTAATCTTACTGCATTGTAGTCAGAATAAATGCTTGGAATGATTTCAATATTTTTGAGTTTACCAAGGCTAGATTTATGGCCCAGGATGTGATCTATCCTGGAGAAGGTTCCGTGTGCACTTGAGAAAAAGGTGAAATTCATTTATTGGGGGGTGAAATGTCCTGCAGATATCAATTAGGTCTAACTGGTCTATTGTATCATTTAAAGTTTGTGTTTTCTTGTTAATTTTCTGTTTAGTTGATCTATCATAGATGTGATTGGTGTATTAAAGTCTCCCACTATTATTGCGTTACTGTTAATTTCCCCTTTTACACTTGTTAGCATTTGTCTTACATATTGAGGTGCTCTTATGTTGCTGCTGCTGCTACTTGTAAGTCTCTTCACTCACGTCCAACTCTGTGAGAGCCCATAGCAGGCAGCCCACCAGGCTGCCCTATTCCTGGCATTCTCCAGGCAAGAACACTGGAGTGGGTTGCCATTTCCTGCTCCTATGTTGGGTGCATATATATTTATAATTGTTATATCTTCTTCTTGGATTGATCCTTTGATCATTATGTAGTGTCCTTCTTTGTCTCTTTTCACAGCCTTTGTTTTAAAGTCTATTTTATCTGATATGTGTATTGCTACTCTTGCTTTATTTTGGTCTCTGTTTGCATGGAATATCTTTTTCCAACCCTTCACTTTCAGACTATATGTGTCCCTTGCTTTGAGGTGGGTCTCTCATAGACAACATATATAGGGGTCTTGTTTTTGTATCCATTCAGCCAGTCTTTGTCTTTTTGTTGGGGCATTCAACCCATTTACGTATAAGGTAATTATTGATAAGTCTGATCATGTTGCCATTTACTTTATTGTTTTGGGTTTGAGTTTATACACCCTTTTTGTGTTTCCTGTCTAGAGAAGATCCTTTAGCATTTGTTGGAGAACTGTTTTGTTGGTGTTGAATTCTCTCAGCTTTTGCATGTCTGTAAAGCTTTTGATTTCTCCTTCATATTTGAATGAGATCCTTGCTGGGTACAGTAATCTGGGCTGTAGGTTATTTTCTTTCATCACTTTAAGTATGCCCTGTCATTCCCTCCTGGCCTGAAGAGTTTCTTCTGAAAAACCAGCTGTTATCCTTACGGGAATCCCTTTGCATGGTATTTGTTGTTTTTCCCTTGCTGCTTTTAATATTTGTTCTTTGTGTTTGATCTTTGTTAATTTGATTAATATGTGTCTTGGGGTGTTTTGCCTTGGGTTTATCCTGTTTGGGACTCTCTGGGTTTCTTGGACTTGAGTGATTATTTCCTTCCCCATTTTAGGGAAGTTTTCATCTATTATCTGCTCAAGTATTTTCTCATGGCCTTTCTTTTTGTTTTCTTCTTCTGGGACTCCTATGATTTGAATGTTGGGGCGTTTAACATTGTCTTAGAGGTCTCTGAGATTGTCCTCATTTCTTTTAATTTGTTTTTCTTTTTTCCTCTCTGGTTCATTTATTTCTACCATTATATCTTCTTCTTCTCTAAACCTATCTTCTGCCTCCCTTATTCTACTATTTATTCCCTCCAGAGTGTTTTGATCTCATTTATTGCATTATTCATTATATAGTGACTCTTTTTTATTTCATCTAGGTCCTTGTTAAACCTTTCTTGCATCTTCTCAATCTTTGCCTCCAGACTATTTATCTGTGATTCCATTTTGTTTTTAAGATTTTGGATCACTTTCACTATCATTATTCAGAATTCTTTATCAGGTAGATTCCCTATCTCTTCCTCTTTTTTTTGGTTTGGTGGACATTTATCCTATTCCTTTACCTGCTGGGTATTCCTCTGTCCCTTCATCTTGTTTATATTGCTGTGTTTGGGGTGGCTTTTGTGTATTTTGGCAGTGTGTGGAGTTGTCTTTATTGTGGAGTTTCCTCTCTGTGGGTGGGGTTGTACAGGTGGCTTGTCAAGGTTTCCTGGTTAGGGAAGCTTGTGTCAGTGTTCTGGTGGGTGGATCTGAATTCATTCTCTCTGGAGTGCAATGAGGTGTACAGTAATGAGTTATGAGCTGTCAGTGTGTTTGGAGTGACTTTGGACAGCCTGTATATTGAAGCTCAGGGCTGTGTTCCTGTGTTGCTGGTAAACTTGCGTTGTATAACTTGCTCTGGAACTTGTTGGCCCTTGGGTGGTGCTTGGTTTCAGTGTAGGTATGGAGGCATTTGATGAGCCCCTGTCGATTAATGTTCCCTGGAGTCATGAGTTCTCTATTGTTCTCATGATTTGGACTTAAGACTCCTGCTTCTGTTTTTCATTCTTATTTTTACAGTAGCCTCAAGACTTCTCCATCTACACAGCACTGTTGATATAACAACTAGATTAAAGATGAAAAGTTTATCCACAGTGAGGGACACCCAGAGAGGCTCACAAAGTTAAATGGAGAAAAGATGAGGGAGGAGGGAGACAGAGGTGACCTGAATGAGACGAGGTGGAATCAAGAGAGGAGAGAGCAAGCTAGCCAGTAATTGCTTCCTTATGTGTGCTCCACAGTCTGCACTGCTCAGAGATGTTCACAGAGTTATACATATAAGAGAAGAAGGAGGAAGGAGACAGAGGTGGCCAGGAGGATAAAGGGGGGAAGCAAAAGGAGAGAGACAGATCCAGCCAGTAATCAGTTCCCTAAGTGTTCTCCAGTGTCCAAAACACACAAAGAGATTCACAGAGTTGGGTAGAGAAGAGAAGGGGGAAGGAGGAGATAGAGGCGACCTGGTGGAGAATAAGGAGAGTCCAAAGGGGGAGAGAGCAGTCAAGCCAGTAATCTCGCTCACAAGTAAAAATGGGTACTGAAGATTGAGTTTTTAAAGATACAAATTGATAACAAACACAAAAAAGCAAAGGTTAAAAAATCTAGAGTCGAGGTTGGATTTTCAAAAATACAATATTAAAGAAAAAAAGGAGCAAAAATTATTTAAAAAAATATATATATATATATTTAGGTTTGCTTTCAGAAATCCCTTGCATTCCTATACATTAATAATGAGAAAATAGAAAGAGAAATTAAGGAAACAATTCCATTCACCATTGCAATGAAAAGAATAAAATACTTAGGAATATATCTACCTAAAGAAACTAAAGGCCTATATATAGAAAACTATAAAACACTGGTGAAAGAAATCAAAGAGGACACTAATAGATGGAGAAATATACCATGTTCATGGATTGGAAGAACCAATATAGTGAAAATGAATATACTACCCAAAGCAATCTATAGATTCAATGCAAACCCTATCAAGCTACCAACGTTATTTCTCACAGAGCTAGAACAAGTAATTTCAAAATTTGTATGGGAATACAAAAAATCTCGAATAGCCAAAGCAGTCTTGAGAAAGAAGAATGGAACTGGAGGAATCAACCTGCCTGACTTCAGGCCCTACTACAAAGCCACAGTCATCAGGACAGTTTGGTACTGGCACAAAGACAGAAATATAGATCAATGGAAGAAAATAGAGAGCCCAGAGATAAATCCACGCGTCTACAGACACCTTATCTTTGACAAAGGAGGCAAGAATATACAATGGATTAAAGACAATCTCTTTAACAAGTGGTGCTGGGAAAACTGGTCAACCACTTGTAAAAGAATGAAACTAGAACACTTTCTAACACCATACACAAAAATAAACTCAAAATGGATTAAAGATCTAAACATAAGACCAGAAATTATAAAACTCCTAGAGGAGAACATAGGCAAAACACTCTCCGACATACATCACAGCAGGATCCTCTATGACCCACCTCCCAGAATATTGGAAATAAAAGCAAAAATAAACAAATGGGATCGAATTAAACTTAAAAGCTTCTGCAAAACAAAGGAAACTATTAGCAAGGTGAAAAGACAGCCTTCAGAATGGGAAAAAAAAAAAAAGCAAATGAAGCAATTGACAACAACTAATCTCAATAATATACAAGCAACTCCTGCAGCTCAATTCCAGAAAAATAAAAGACCCAATAAAAAAAATGGGCCAAAGAACTAAATAGATATTTCTCCAAAGAAGACATACAGATGGCTAACAAACACATGAAAAGATGCTCAACATCACTCATTATTAGAGAAATGCAAATCAAAACCACAATGAGGTACCATTTCACTCCAGTCAGAATGGCTGCAATCCAAAAGTCTACAAGCAATAAATGCTGGAGAGGGTGTGGAGAAAAGGGTACCCTCTTAAACTGTTGGTGGGAATGCAAACTAGTACAGCCACTATGGAGAACAGTGTGGAGATTCCTTCAAAAACTGGAAATAGAACTGCTTTGTGACCCAGCAATCCCACTGCTGGGCATTCACACTGAGGAAACCAGAATTGAAAGAGACATGTGTACCCCAATGTTCATCGCAGCACTGTTTATAATAGCCAGGACATGGAAGTAACCTAGATGTCCATCAGCAGACGAATGGATAAGAAAGTAGTGGTATATATACACAATGGAGTATTACTCAGCCATTAAAAAGAATACATTTGAATCAGTTCTAATGAGGTGGATGTAATTGGAGCCTATTATCCACAGCGAAGTAAGCCAGAAAGAGAAACACCAATACAGTATACTAATGCATATATATTGAATTTAGAAAGATGATAATGATAACCCTGTATGCAAGACAGCAGAAGGGACACAGATGTATAGAATAGTCTTTTGGACTCTGTGGGAGAGGGTGAGGGTGGGATGATTTGGGAGAATGACATTGAAACATGTATAATATCATATATGAAATGAATCACCAATCCAAGTTCGATGCAGGATACTGGTTGCTTGGGGCTGGTGCACTGGGAAGACCCAGAGGGATGGTCTGGGGAGGGAGGAAGGTGGGGGGTTTCGGGATGGGGAACACGTGTATATATGTGGAGGATTCATGTTGATGTATGGCAAAACTAATACAGTATTGTAAAGTAATTAACATCCAATTAAAATAAATAAATTTATATTTAAAAAACCTAAAAAACACAAGGAATGATAGTTAAAATAGTAAAAATATATCTAGGACTTTCTCTGGTTTTGTTGTGGGCAGTGTGGGGTCAGTTCATTTTCATATAGTTCCTTGATCTGGCTTATATTTCTCAAAATCTATAGGCCCCTTCCTATGTTCAGTTTAGTTCAACTCAGTCATGTCCGACTGTTTGCAACTCCATGAATCACAGTACTCCAGGCCTCCCTGTCCATCACCAACTCCCGGAGTTCACTCAAACTCACGTCCATCGAGTCGGTGATGCCATCCAGCCATCTCATCCTCTGTCGTCCCCGTTTCCTCCTGCTCCCAATCCCTCCCAACAACAGAGTCTTTTCCAATGAGTCAACTCTTCGCATGAGGTGGCCAAAGTACTGGAGTTTCAGCTTTAGCATCATTCCTTCCAAAGAAAACCCAGGACTGATCTTTAGAATGGACTGGTTGGATCTCCTTGCAGTCCAAGGGACTCTCAAGAGTCTTCTCCAACACCACACTTCAAAAGCATCAATTCTTTGGCGCTCAGCTTTCTTCACAGTCCAACTCTCACATCCATACGTGACTACTGGAAAAACCATAGCCTTGATTAGACGGACCTTCCTATGCAATCGGTACTAACTACTAATCCATTTCACCTGTCACTTCCAAGGATGTTCCCTCTGTTTTAGCTTTTTCTGTTTACTGGTCTTCTCAGTGTCTAATTTCTGCCCTGACACAAGGGGGCAGTGGTGGACACGTTTTTAGGCTCATTTCTTCAGTTGTGCTGTGGGGAGGGAGGGATGCTGCAAACAAATGACATTGGTATATGCTTGCAGTGTCTCAGCCACTTTGGGTTTGTCCCCTCTCATGGCGTGTGTGCTTCGTCTGTCTACACTGCTTAGGCTCGAGGTTGCTTTGCTGGGAACTGCCTGAGTTGGCCCTGGGTTGTGTGCACTTCCCAGTTCTAAGCCACTCAGGTTCAGGTACTTGGGTAGTCCTCAGAGGTGCAGACTCGGTTGGGCCTGCGTTTTGCACCCTTCCCAGGTCCGAGCAGCTCAGGTGATCAGGTGTTTGGCAAGCACGGTTGCTGCGACTTATCGCCTCCCCCATCCCTGCCACTCAGTTTTCTGGGTGTAAAACCGACACACCTTCTCAGGTGGATACTGACCATCCAGAATCCCAGGAAGTCTTAGTTAGCAATGAAGCCTGCTTGCAGTTTGGTAGATAATGCCTCTCTGCGCCGTGATTGTCTCCTTCTGGCTCTGGCTGCCTGTCCCTGGAGAGGGATGGCTGGCAGCCGACTAGCTCTGCTCAGTCCTTTGTTCTGTGACCAGCCTGATGGTGTCTTAGGTTAGGGCTTTTCCTGTAGCTCTAGTCAGTCTTTTGTTCTGTGAGTGGGCCTGGCGGTTTCTTAGGTTAGGGCTTTTCACGTGGTACCTATCTCACCGTCTGGTTTGCTAGCCCAAGTTAGTTCCCTCAGATTGCCCTCGGGGCATTCAGGCCTGGTTCTTACTCTAAGCAATGCAGTCCATGCCTCCCTGTCCAGCCCCCACTTGCTAGTGGTGAATACAGGCATCTGAGCTGCTTCTCCTCTTGGGGAGTTACCATTGGACACGTAATCTGTGGGTTTTAATTATTTATTTATTTTTCCTCCCAGTTATGTTGCCCTCTGTGGTTCCAAGGCTTGCCACAGACTTGGCAGTGAAAGTATTTCCTGGTGTTTTGAAACTTCTCTCTTTTTTAAGACTCCCTTCCTGAGACGGAGCTCCATCCTTACCTCTTTTGTCTCTCTTTTTGTCTTTTATATTTTTTCCTAGCTCCTTTTGAAGACAATGGGTTTTTTTTCTGGGTGCCTGATGTCCTCTGCAGGCATTCAGAAGGTGTTTCGTGGTTTTACTCAGCGTTCAAATGTTCTTTTGATGAACTTGTGGGGGAGAAAGTGGTCTCCCCTTCCTATTCCTCTGCCATGTTAGGACTGCCTCTAACTCATTTTTTATACTAACTTTCCATAGTGAAGTCCCCACAAGTTTTTTCCTTTTTTTCTTTTTCAGTTCCTGATATTTTGAACTCTTTTTCATTAAATAGAACTTTTAGAGGAAGTGAGCTTAAATAATATGGTATTATATTTCGTATAATCTTATCTTCTGGTAAACTTTTGTCACTAGAGGTTGGAATATTCTTACCTGCTTATCCTGATGATTAAAATTCTTTCAGACTTGTCCATAAGTAAGATAATGTGTTTACTTCTTCACTCCCACTCCACCTCTGCACTCTAATTTCTTTTTTTTTAATAAATTTATTCATTTTAATTGGAGGCTAATTACTTTACAATATTATAGTGATTTTTCCATACAATGATATGAATCAGCCACAGGTGTACATGTGTTCCCCATTCTGAACCCCCCTCCCACCTCCCTACCCATCCCATCCCTCTGGGGCATCCCAGTGCACCAGTCCTGAGCACCCTGTCCCATGTATCAAACCTGGACTATACCCTAATTTCTTTAGGGGAAATGTTTGCTTTTTTGGTTATTCTGTTCATAAAGAGAAATATATTCTAAATATTCCTTCTATAACTTCTTGAAATACAAAAATGTAAGATCTAGACTTCAAGATTTCTTTTTTTTGTTGTTGTTTCGTGCTTAATTTTTTATTTCTGTGACTTATTTTTTTAATTTAATTTTATTTTTAAACTTTACAATATTGTATTAGTTTTGCCAAATATCGAAATGAATCCACCACAGGTATACCCACGTAATCTAGATTCTGTGTAGTTCTCAGAAGAGTTTAAACTTGTGGGAGTTTGATCAACAGCAATATTTTTTGCCATTTCTATCAGAGAGCCCGAGAATGAGAGTTTGAGAGCATAGTACTGCTGACAATGTTTTTTTTTTCCCCTGCCACAATAAAAGATAATGGGATGTCAGAAATATGAATAAGCAATTATTAGTTTCACAGCATTATAGAACAAAATCTCTAAAAATCACAATTGACTATACTGAATATTGACACATATTGACTTGAGTAGCTAAAGACAGAGATTTCTAAAGTTTAAAAAATGTCAAAAGATAAATATTTGTCATATACTCTGCAGCCAAATTTCTGTTATTATGCATCTCTGTTTCTAGGACATCAGCACTCTCTTGGGCCCATCTTACATAGCCAATGTGTTCATTGATTTTATAAATTATATTGATATATGTGTGTGTGTATATACATATATATATATATACACACATATATATGTGTGTGTGTATATATATATATATATATATATATATATATATATATATATATAAACCAGGTGTCAAGATATTGAATTTTTGAATTCAAAAGAAAACAGCTTATAATGTAATTTCATATTTTACCCCA
Source organism: Bos indicus (assembly GCF_029378745.1). Lineage (NCBI taxonomy): Eukaryota > Metazoa > Chordata > Mammalia > Artiodactyla > Bovidae > Bos > Bos indicus. The sequence goes on from NC_091789.1 coordinate 41,407,691, forward strand.
TATCATTAGTTTGATTTAGCTATTAGTTTACTGCTTTTCACAATAAAATCATATTTATAGTGAGTGAATAGCACCAACTTTGATGTCATGTAATTTAATTCTTTCATGAGAGCCATATTTAATTTAAATATAACATTTTTTATATAATGAAAAATTAGGATAAGTAAGTAGAACTACTATGACAAAGTTATATTTTAAAATATTCAGTAAATGTAAAGTATCCTAAAAGCAATAATCAAAAGTAGAGTTGTGGCTTTATGATGGACATACAACCTTAATGAAAATGGACTTGGGGCTTGCATATATTTGTCTTATTTCAAAATCAGTTTAGTGTTTGCTTTTTATGAATTTGTTGCCATTCCTAAAGACTTATCTTTAAATAATGATTTTTTTTCCCTATAGTAAACTAGAGTGTGGTAGTTTTATAGTTAGTAGGGTTTTTAAATTTTTAAAAAAAAATAGTAAAGCCTTAATAAACTCAAGTAAGAAATTTCATTGGTATTCATCAATGTGTTTTATTTCTTTATTTAGTGGGAACTATTTCTCCTTTTGGTTTCCCAGGTGGTTCAAGATAAAGAATCTATATGCCAATGCAGGAGACACAAGAGATGCAGATTTGATCCCTGGGTCAGGAAGATCCCCTGGAGGAGGAAATAGCAACCCACTCCAGGATTCTTGCCTGGGAAATCCTATGAAGAGGAGCCTGGTGGGCTACAGTCCCTGAAGTCACAAAGAGTCAGACAAGACTGAGAGACTGAGCAGGCCTGCATTTTTTCTTCTATTAATGTATTCTTTTAAATTTATATTTAATTTTTGATTATTTTTTAATTATTGAATTTATTTTTATTAAATTCCAATTTAATTTCTTCTTTTAAATTCATTTTTTATTTGGAAGATATTACTTTACAATATTGTGTTGATTTCTGCCATACAATATTGTGAAGCAGGTGTAATTATACAAAAATCCCCTCCATTTTGAGCTTCCCTCCCCTCCTCAGTCCCACCTGTCTAGGTCATCACAGAGCACCAGGCTGGGCTCCCTGTAATATAACAACTTCTTACCAGCTTTCTCTTTTACATATGATAGTGTATGTATGTCAATGCTAATTTATCCATGCATCCCACCTTCTCAATCCCTCACTGTGTCCACCAGTCCATTCTTTACATCTGCATCTCCATTCCTTCCCTGCTAATAGGTTCAATACCTTTTTTCAATATTCCATATATATGCATTATTATATATTTGTTTTTCTTTTTCTGACTTATTCCACTCTGTACAACAGGCTGTAAGTTCACACATTTCATAAAACTGACTGAAATTCGTTTTTTATGAATGAGTAACATTCCATCATATATATGTACCACATTTTCCCTATCCATTCATCTGTCAATGGAAATCTTGGTTACTTCCATGTCCTGGTTATTGTAAATAGTGGTGAAATGAATATTGGAGCACATGTATCTTTTAGAGTTGTGGCTTTCTCAGGGTATATTCCTAGATTTTTAAAAAAGTTATCTCCATACTCTTCTCCATAATGGCTGTATCCATTTATATACCCACCAACAAGGTAGGAGGGTTCCATTTTCTCCACATCCTCTGCAGAATTTATTGTTTGTAGATTTTTTGATGATGGCCTTTCTGATTGGTATGAGGTGATACCTCATTGTAGTTTTGATTTGCTTTTCTCTAATAATGAGCAATGTTGAGCATTTTTCCTGAAGTTTATTGACCATCTGCAGGTCATCTTTGGAGAAATGTCTGCTTAGGTCCTCTGCCCATTTTTTGATTGGACTGTTTTCCTGATATTGAGCTGTATGAGCTTCTCACATATTTTGTAAATTAATCATGTGTCAGTTGTTTCATTTGCAATTATTTTCTCTCATTCTTAGGGCTGCTTTTTAATCTTGCTCATTTTTCCTTTGTTATACAAAAGATTTGAGTTTAATTAGGGCTCATTTTAAAAAAAAAAATTTGTTTTTATATCCATTATTCTAGGAGGTGGGTCAAAGAGGATCTTGCTCTGATTTATACCAAAGACTGTAATAATGCCTATGTTTTCCTCTAAGACCTTTATAGTTTCTTGCCTTACATTTAAAGCTTTAGTCCATTTTGAGTTTATTTATACATATGGTGTTAAAAAATGTTCTAGTTTCATTCTTTTTTTTTTAATTAATTTTATTTTATTTTTAAACTTTACATAATTGTATTAGTTTTGCCAAATATCAAAATGAATCCACCACGGGTATACATGTGTTCCCCATCCCGAACCCCCCTCCCTCCTCCCTCCCCACACCATCCCTCTGGGTCGTCCCAGTGCACCAGCCCCAAGCATCCAGTATCGTGCATTGAACCTGGACTGGCATCTCGTTTCATACATGATATTTTACATGTTTCAATGCCATTCTCCCAAATCTTCCCACCCTCTCCCTCTCCCACAGAGTCCATAAGCCTGTTCTATACGTCAGTGTCTCTTTTGCTGTCTTGTATACAGGGTTATCATTACCATCTTTCTAAATTCCATATATATGCATTAGTATACTGTATTGGTGTTTTTCCTTCTGGCTTACTTCACTCTGTATAATAGGCTCCAGTTTCATCCACCTCATTAGTTTCATCCACCTCATTAGAACTGATTCAAATGTATTCTTTTTAATGGCTGAGTAATACTCCATCGTGTATATGTACCATAGCTTTCTTATCCATTCATCTGCTGATGGACATCTAGGTTGCTTCCATGTCCTGGCTATTATAAACAGTGCTGCGATGAACATTGGGGTACACGTGTCTCTTTCCCTTCTGGTTTCCTCAGTGTGTATGCCCAGCAGTGGGATTGCTGGATCATAAGGCAGTTCTATTTCCAGTTTTTTAAGGAATCTCCACACTGTTCTGCATAGTGGCTGTACTAGTTTGCATTCCCACCAACAGTGTAAGAGGGTTCCCTTTTCTCCACACCCTCTCCAGCATTTATCAGAGAAATGCAAATCAAAACCACTATGAGGTACCATTTCACACCAGTCAGAATGGCTGCAATCCAAAAGTCTACAAATAGTTTCATTCTTTTACATGCAGCCATCCAGTTTTCCCAGCACTACTCTTTGAAGAGAGTGCCTTTTCTCCATTGTATATTTTTTCAAAAAAAAAAAAAAAATTACAACCTGAGATAAATGGAAAAATTCTTAGAGAAGAACAATCTTCCAAGTCTAAACCAAGAGGAAATAGAAAATACAGCATATTGATCATAGTAATCTCTTATGATCCTTTGTATTTCTGTGGTGTCTGTTGTGACTTCTTTTTTATTTCCAATTTTATTGACTTGAGTCTTCTCCCTGTTTTTCTTGATGAGTCTGGTTAATGGTTTGTTAATTTTGTTTACCTTCTCCAAGAAATAACTTTTAGTTTTGTTGATCTTTGATATCGTCTCTTTCCTTTCTTTTTCATTTACTTCTGCTCTGCTATTTATTTCTCTCCTATTACTATCTTTGGGGATTTTTGCTCTTTTTCCAGTTGCTTTAGGTATAAGGTTAGGTTGCTGATTCTGTTTGTGTTGTTTCTTGGGGTCGACCTGTATTGTTATAAAATACACTCAACACTATTTTTACTGCAACCCATAGGTATTGAGTTGTTGAGTTTTCATTGTCATTTGTTTCTTTTTTGTTTCTCCTTTTATTTCTTTAGTTACCTCTTGATTATTCAAAATTATTCATATAGTTTAGCTTCTGTGTATTTGCAGTTTTTATAGTTTTATTCCCTGTATTTGATATCTAATCTTATAGTGTTGTGGTCAGAAAAGATGCTTGATATGATTTCAGTTTTTAAAAATTTACCAAGGCTTGATTTGTGACCAAGATGTGTTCTATCCTGGAGAATGTTTCATGTACACTTGTGAAAAATTGAAAACTAGTGTTTTTGGTAAAATACCCTTATATATCAATTAGATCTCTCTAGTCCAATATACTGTTTAAAGCTTTTCTCTTTATTAATTTTCTGTCTGGATCATCTGACCATTGGAGTGAGTGGGCTGTTAAAGTACCCCACTATTATTTTGTTACTGTTGATTTCCCCTTTAATAGTTGTCAGCATGTGTGTATGTGCCTTATGTATTGAGGTGCTCCTATGTTGGGTGCATTTCTATTTATAATAGTTTTTTCTTCTTCTTGGATTGATCCCTTGATCATTAATTAGTTTCCTTCCTTGTCTCTTCTAATGGTATTTATGTTAAAGTCTATTTTATCAGATACAAGTATTGCTACTCCTACTTTCTTTTGATTTTCATTTGCATGTACTGTCTTTTACCTGCCCCTCACTTTCAGTCTATATCCACCTCTAGGTCTGAAGTGAGTCTCGTATAGACAGCATATATATGGTTCTTGTTTTTGCATCCATTCAGCTAATCTGTGTCCTTTGGTGATAGCATTTAATCCATTTACATTTAAGGTAATTATTGATATGTATATCATATTGGGATTCCCAGGTGGTGCTAGTGGTAAAGAACCTGCCTGCCAATGCAGGAGACATAAAGAGATGCAGGTTCAATCTCTGGTTTGGGAAGACCCCATGGAGGAGTGCACAGCAACCTACTGCAGTGTTCTTGCCTGGAGAATCCCATGGACAGAGGAGCTTGGTCAGCTATAGCTCACAGGGTCACAAAGAGTTGGACACGACTGAAGTGACTATGCAAACACACATGATTCTATTGTCATTTACTTTGCTATTTTGGGTTTGTTTATGTAGGTTTTTTTTCTTTCGTGTTTCCTGTCTATATAAATTCCTTTAGCATCTGTTGTAAAGCTGTTTTGGTGGTGCTGAATCTCTTGACTTTTGCTTATCTGTAAAGCATTTGACTTATCCTTTGAATCTGAATAAGTTCCTGGTTCAGTAGACTCATCTTGGTTGTAGGCTTTTTTCCTTCTATCACTTCAAGTATATCCTGCCACTATTTCTGTGCTACAAACTTTCTGTTGAACAATCAGCTGTTAGCCTTATGGGAATCCCCTTATATGTTATTTCTTTCTTTTCCCTTGCTACTTTTAATATACTTTCTTTGTGTTTAATTTTCATTAGTTTGATTAATATGTGTCTTGGCATATTTCTCCTTGAGTTTATCCTGTATAGGACTCTCTGGGCTTCCTGGACTTGGTGGCTTTTTTCTTTCCCATCTTAAGGAATTTTCCTACTACAAACTCATTATATATTTACTCATAATCTTTCCTTTTCTCTTTTTCTTCTAGGGCTTCTATAATTTGAATGTTGGTGAGCTTAATATTGTCCCAGAGGTCTCTGAGACTGTCCTTATTTCTTTTCATTCTTTTTTCTTTATTCTGCTCTGCTTCGGTTATTTCCAACATTCCATCTTCCAGCTCATTATCTGTTCTTCTGCCTCAGTTATTCTGCTATTGATTCCCTCTAGTATATATTTTGTCTCAGTAATTGTGTAGTATTACTGATTGTCTATTCTTTATTTATTATATGTCTTTGTTAAAGATTTCTTCTATCTTCTCAATCTGTGCCTCCATTTTATTTATCTCTGCTTCCACTTTATTTCAAATATTTTGAACCATCTTTTTCAAGTATACTGCCTACTTCATCTTCATTTGCTTGGTCTTGTGGGGTTTTATCATGTTACTTCATCTTCTGCATGTTTCTCTGTCTTTTCATTTTGTTTGCAGTCTCTTTTCTGATGGCTGCAAGGTCATAGTTCATTTGTGGAGTTGGATCAGTGCCTTGTGAAGTTTTCCTGACTGGGGTGTAGGGGGAGGGTGGGGGAGGACTTGTACCTGAATTGATGGATACAGATGGGTCATTTCTCTCTGAGGGCCAGTGCCATATCCAGCAGTGTGTGTCTACTTTTGAGATGTCTATGGGCTTGGAATGGCTTTAAGGGATACTTTCTGATAATGGGTAGGGTTGTGTTCTTGTTTTGTTGAAGATTTGGCATGAGGTTCCCACCGCTGTAGCTTGCTTGCCTTTGAGTGGTGCCTGGTCTTAAGTGTTGAGATAGAGGTCTTTCAGAGAGCTCTCACTAATTAATATTCCATGGGGTTGGGAGCTCTCTGGTAGTCCAAAGTCCTGGCTTCAGGTCTCCTACCTCAGTGGTTCAGGCCTGACCTTTTACTGTAGCACCAAGACTCCACAAGGCACACATCACAAAAGATACAAGCCCAAGACAAATGGTGAAGGCAACATTCAACAGCCAAGAATACCAAGAAACTCATGTTTACAAAGGATAAAGAAGAGTGAAAAAGAGGGAAAAAAAGAATAAATGCATGAAAGAAGAAAGCAACCAAGCCAACAAACAAACCCATAAATGAAAATGAATACTAAAAACTAGACTAGCAAAAATACAAAATCAAAAACATGGAAAAGTGCATTATAACTAAAAACTGTAAAAATAGGAAAAACGTAAAATAAATTTATTTTAAAATAAAATTTTTTTAAAGTAAGTTAAAAATAAAATCTTAACCAGTAGTAGAGAACTTTAGACCAATACAAAGAAGAAAACAAACCAAAAAATAGAGGAAAAAATTTTATATGAGAGAATGCTAGTAAGGAGATTTTCCTCCTGATTCTGCCATTGTCCTCACCACACAGTAAGCACCAGCCAAACTGTCTACTCATAAAGTCCTCCAACATTTTTAGGAAGATCTCTGGACCTACTGTGGGCACTGTGAAATCAGCTTAGGCTCAGATCTGGCCTTGCTCCAGTTTGTACTTATGTCCAAAGTCCAAAATTTCCTCCAAAGTCCACAGTCTCAGGCTAACTGCAGGCATTAACCTGCTGCACCTGTAACTTCAGGACCGAATTCCTTCCCCTTCCTTGCTGATACAGCCCCTGATGCTCTGCTTTGGTTTTGGGCCCACTACTGCTTGTAGGCCACCATCCAGAGTCTTTTTCCCACCCAGACAAGAGGAGACAAAGTAGCAACTTATTAGGGATCACTTGCTCAGTTGAGCTGGGGAGAGGGAAGGGTATGGAAGCCATAACAGAGGTGTGCAGGGATCTCCTGCTGTGGCTGAGGCGTGCAAAAAGTTGCTATGGTTTGAGGTAGGCCATGTGCTCTCCTAAGGAGATTGGCCAGGGTTGTGTGTCCCTCAGCAGAGCCAAGTTTCATAGGCTCATAAGAAGGTATGGGCAGTAACCTTTGTCTGCTCATGGCTTAGCAGTAACTGCTACCTCTGGGATCAGGACCGTGGCAGTGGTGTTTTGTCTCCTGCCTTAGGCACTCACCCCAGCTTTGGCAGTGGCCAGTAAGCTTGTATTCTCCTTCTGGGATTGTAAACCACAGTCATGTCTTGTTCCACCTCTGGCTTGGTGGTGGCCAGGCAGATCTACCTCTGTGGTTGGGCAGCTCACAGCTGTTGCTCGTCCCACTATGTCATTCTTGGAGACAGGTTCCTGGGATCTGTGAGCGTGGGGAGTTAGAGGGTCCTTGCAGCAACGATCTCTTTTCTTTCTGGGAGGCCTAGGTTTTTTCCTAGACTCCCTCAGCTGTTTCATACCAGCCCCTCAGAGTATCTTCACAGCAGTCAACCTCAGCCCTCTCCCTGAGACCTCTCCTCTCCTTGGTCCTCTCTCCTCTCCATTCTGACCCCTGAAGTCTAAGCCTCAGCACCCAGCCCCCTCTCACTGTGGTGGGTGTGCAAGATGCTTCCTGACTGGGAAGTGCTGGTCAGCAATGATCTCTGTGGTGAATTCTCTGTTTTGCCTTCCAAGCACCTGTTGCTGCATTCCCCTTTGAGATGCTGAAGCTCTCCCCTGTTCCCACCCATGAGGGAGTTTCTGAGTGTGTGGAAATTTTCCCTCCTTCACAGCTTCCTCCCCAAGGCACAAGTCCCCTGCTCAAATCTTTTGTCTCTTTTTTCCCTCATATTTCTTGCCCTGCCTCATTCTATGGAGCTTAGCTTGTCTTTTTGGAAGTCTGGGGTCTTCTTCCAGGATTCATTATGTGTTCTGTAAGAGTTGTTTCACATGCAAGTGTATTTTTTATGTATTTATGGGGAGAAAGGTGATTTCTTTGTCTTACTCCTCCACCATCTTGATAGTCTCCCTTATTAAGGTTCACTGATGTGTTTTAGAGTTGATCTTTTATTTTTTTTAACTTAGGTTCCATTTGCAGAAGATAAGGTAAGGATTATAACTCCTTCAGTTCAGCTCAGTCACTCAGTCGTGTCTGACTCTTTGCGACCCCATGAATTGCAGCACGCCAGGCCTCCCTGTCCATCACCAACTCCCGGAGTTCACTCAAACTCACGTTCATCGAGTCGGTGATGCCATCCAGCCATCTTGTCCTCTGTCGTCCCCTTCTCCTCCTGCCCCCAATCCCTCCCAGCATCAGAGTCTTTTCCAATGAGTCAACTTTTCACATGAGGTGGCCAAAGTACTGGAGTTTCAGCTTTAGCATCATTCCTTCCAAAGTAATCCCAGGGCTGATCTCCTTCAGAATGCACTGGTTGGATCTCCTTGCAGTCCAAGGGACTCTCAAGAGTCTTCTCCAACACCACAGTTCAAAAGCATCAATTCTTCGGCGCTCAGTTTTCTTCACAGTCCAACTCTCACATCCATACATGACCACAGGAAAAAACATAGCCTTGACTAGACGGACCTTTCCTCCAACTCTATATGTGCTTCTAGGCTCATGTTAAAAACACGGAAAACATTTCCCAAAGAGCAAGATGTCTAATACCCTATCAGTATTTTCTTCATATTTGTTGATATTATTTGAGAGCACAAATACTTCATCCAGTCCTTAAAAAGTGGAATCAGTCCTGAGAAATATCCTTGGCATATGGTAGTGAAAGTAAAACTTGTTCAGTCGTGTCTGACTGTTTGTGACCCCATGGACTATAGAGTCCATGGAATTCTCCAGGTCAGAATACTGGAGTGGGTAACCATTCCTTTCTCCAGGGGATCTTCCCAACTCAGGGATTGAACCCAAGTCTCCTACATTGCAGGTGGATTCTATACCAAATGAGCCATGAGGGAAGCCTAAGATTACTGGAGTGGGTAGCTTACCACTGGAGTGGGTAGCCCAGGAATCCTGGAGTGGGTACTGTGGGCACATGTTAAGTGCTCAACAATTGTGTGTGAGATATACCGTTTAGGAAAATGTTCTACAAATTTTTATTTTAAATAAACTTTATGTTTTAGAGAAGTTTTAGATTTACAAAAAAATTGAGGAGAAGATACAGAGACTTCCTATATAGTGTCTACTTCCACCCACGGATAGACTTCCCTATTGTCAACATCCAGTGCTGCACTCAATATGCCAGCAAATTTGGAAAACTCAGCAGTGGCCACAGGACTGGAAAAGGTCAGTTTTCATTCCAATCCCAAAGGAAGGCAATGCCAAAGAATGCTCAAACTACTGCACAATTGCATTCATCTCACACACTAATAAAGTAATGCTCAAATTTCTCCAAGCCAGGCTTCAGCAATATGTGAACCGTGAACTTCCTGATGTTCAAGCTGGTTTTACAAAAGGCAGAGGAACCAGAGATCAAATTGCCAACATCCACTGGATCATGGAAAAAGCAAGAGAGTTCCAGAAAAACATCTATTTCTGCTTTATTGACTATGCGAAAGCCTTTGACTGTGTGGATCACAATGAACTGTGGAAAATTCTGAAAGAGATGGGAATACCAGACCACCTGATCTGCCTCTTGAGAAATTTGAATGCAGGTCAGGAACAACAGACTGGTACCAAATAGGAAAAGGAGTTCATCAAGGCTGTATATTGTCACCCTGTTTATTTAACTTATATGCAGAGTACATCATGAGAAACGCTGGACTGGAAGAAACACAAACTGGAATTAAGATTGCCAGGAGAAATATCAACAACCTCAGATATGCAGATGACACGACTCTTATGGCAGAAAGTGAAGAGGAACTCAAAAGCCTCTTGATGAAAGTGAAAGTGGAGAGTGAAAAAGTTGACTTAAAACTCAACATTCAGAAAACGAAGATCATGGCATCCAGTCCCAACACTTCATGGGAAATAGATGGGGAAACAGTGGAAACAGTGTCAGACTTTATTTTTGGGGGGCTCCAAAGTCTCTGCAGATGGTGATTGTAGCCATGAAATTAAAAGACGCTTACTCCTTGGAAGGAAAGTTATGAGCAACCTAGACAGCATATTCAAAAGCAGAGACATTACTTTGCCAACAAAGGTCCATCTAGTCAAGGCTATGGTTTTCCCTGTGGTCATGTATGGATGTGAGAGTTGGACTGTGAAGAAGGCTGAGTGCCAAAGAATTGATGCTTTTGAAGTGTGGTGTTGGAGAAGACTCTTGAGAGTCCCTTGGACTGCAAGGAGATCCAACCAGTCCATTCTGATGGAGATCAGCCCTGGGATTTCTTTGGAAGTAATGATGCTAAAGCTGAAACTCCAGTACTTTGGCCACCTCATGTGAAAAGTTGACTCATTGGAAAATACTCTGATGCTGAGAGGGATTGGGGGCAGGAGGAGAAGGGGACGACAGAGGATGAGATGGCTGGATGGCATCGCTGACTCGATGGACGTAAGTTTGAGTGAACTCTGGGAGTTGGTGATGGACAGGCCTGGCGTGCTGTGATTCGTGGGATCGCAGAGAGTCGGACACGACTGAGCGACTGATCTGGTCTGATCCACTAGGAGGATGAACTTACATTGACACATCATTGTCATCCAAAGTTCATAGTTTATATTAGAGTACACTCTGAAGATTGCATGTTCTATGAATTTTAGCAAATGTATAATGATATGTATCCATCATGAAAGCATCATACAGAGCATTTTAACTGTCCTAATAAACTCTATGATATGCCTATTCATTCATCTTCTCCTTTACACATTGACAACCACAGACATTTTTACACTCTCTATTTTTGCCTTTTCAGAAATATCATATAGTTGGAATCATACAGTATGTTTTCTTTTAAAAATAGCTTATTTTACTTATTAATATGCATTTAAGGTTTCTTGAAGTTATTTTGGATATAGTAGCTCATTCCTTTAAGCTCTGCTACTGCTACTGCTAAGTCACTTCAGTCATGTCCAACTCTGTGTGATCCCATAGATGGCAGCCCACCAGGCTCCCCCGTCTTTGGGATTCCCCAGGCAAGAACACTGGAGTAGGTTGCCATTTCCTTCTCCAATGCATGAAAGTGAAAAGTGAAAGTGAAGTTGCTCAGTCGTGTCCGACTCTTAGGGACCCCATGGACTGCAGCCCACCAGGCTCCTTTGTCCATGGGATTTTCCAGGCAAGAATACTGGAGTGGGGTGCCATTGCCTTCTCTGTACTTTAAGCTCTAAACAGTATTTTATTGTCTGGATCACCAATGTCTATTTATCCATTTATTTACTGAAGGACATATTAGTTGTTTCAAGTTTCGGCAATTATGAATGAAGCTGCTATAAATATCCTGGAGATTTTCTGTGGGAATAAGTTTTCAGCTCCTTTGAGTAAATACCAAAGTGCATGATTACTGGATTGCATGGTAAGAGTATGCTTAATTTCATAAGAAACTGCCAAACTCTTTTCCAAAGTGCCTATACCATTTTGTTTACCCATCAGCAATGACTGAGAGTTCTAGTTGCTCAAAATCCTCATCAGCATTTGGTACTGTTAGTGTTCTAGGTTTTGGCTATTCTGACAGGTGTGTAGTGGTAACTTATTGTTTTTTAATTTTTATTTCCCTAATGACATTTGATGTGGAATATCTTGTCACATGCTTGTTTGCCATCTTCATATTTTCTTTGATTAAGTGTCTGCTAAATCTTTTCATTGTTTTTTTTTTTTTTTTCTTAACAGAGTTGTTCATTGCCTTATTGTTGAATTTTATGGGTATTTTCATATTTTAGATAATGGTTATCTAAAATATGGTTATCAGCTATGCTTTTCCTAGTATTTTCTAGTCTGTAGTCTATCTGTTCATTCTTTTGACTGATTTTAGTGAAGCTGAACTTTTTCCATCTAATGAATGCCATTTAATCAACTAATTTTTTTCATGGATAATTCCTTGGTGTTGTACAGTGTACCCTCCATATCCTCAGATGCAGAACCTGTGAATGAAAAGACCAACTGTCAGGGACTTGAGCATTCATGGGAATGTTCATATGGAGTCCTGGAACCAATCCCCCAGGGACACAAAGGAAGACCTAAATATAAAAGTTTTCACCAAATACATTGTTATCTAAGTTCTCTCCAGTTTTTTTTTTTAGAAGTTTTATATTTATGTATTTTACATGTAGATCTCTGACCCATTTTGATTTAATTTTTATGAAGGGTGTAAGGTCTTTATCAAGATTTAGTTTTGCATGATGTTCAGTTGTTTCATCACCATTTGTTGAAAAGACTACCTTTTCTTCCTTGCAGTACCTTTGTTCATTTAATTTTTATTATTTTAAATGTTTGAAACTGTGTTTTATGACTTACAATATGCTCTGTCTTGGTGTATGTTCCACATGAGTATGAGAAGTATGTTTATTAAATGAAGTTGTTCATAGATGTCGATTTTATCCAGTTGCCTGGTGGCTCTATCAAGTTCAGCTAAGCCCTTACTGATATGCTACCTGTAGTATCTACATATTTCTGATAGTGGAGGGTTAAAGTCTCCAAGTATAATAGTGAATTCACCTACTTCTTCTTATAATTCTATTAGTTTTGCCTCACATTTTTTTCTTTTTAAGGATAAGGGGACGGGAATGCAAAAGAGGAAGTCAAGAAACACCTGGAGTCACAGGCAAATTTGGCCTTGGAATACGTAATTAGCAGGGCAAAGGCTAATAGAGTTTTGCCAAGAGAACACACTGGTCATAGCAAACACCCTCTTCCAACAATACAAGAGAAGACTCTACACATGGACATCACCAGATAGTCAACACGGAAATCAGACTGATTATATTCTTTACAGTCAAAGATGGAGAAGCTCTATACAGTCAGCAAAAACAAAATTGGGAGCTCTCTGTGGCTTAGATCATGAACATCTTATTGCCAAATTCAGACTTGAATTGAAGAAAGTAGGGAAAACTACTAGACCATTCAGGTATGACCTAAATCAAATCCCTTATGATTATACAGTAGAAATGAGAAATAGATTTAAGGGCCTAGATCTGATAGATAGAGTGCCTGATGATCTATGGACAGAGGTTGGTGACATGGTACAGGAGACAGGGATCAAGACTATCCGCATGGAAAAGAAATGCAAAAAATCAAAATGGCTGTCTGGGGAGGCCTTACAAATAGCTGTGAAAAGAAGAGAAGTGAAAATCAATGGATAAAAAGAAAGATATAACCATCTGAATGCAGAGTTCCAAAGAATCGCAAGAAGAGATAAGAAAGCCTTCCTCAGTGATCAATGCAAAGAAATAGAGAAAAACAACAGAATGGGAAAGACTAGAGATTTCTTCAAGGAAATTAGAGATACCAAGGGAACATTTTATGCAAAGATGGGCTCGATAAATGACAGAAATGGTATGGACCTAACAGAAGCAGAAGATATTAAGAAGAGGTGGCAAGACTACACAGAAGAACTGTACAAAAAAGATATTCACAACCAAGATAATCACAATGCTGTGATCACTCACCTACAGCCAGACATCTTGGAATGTGAAGTCAAGTGGGCCTTAGAAAGCATCACTATGAACAAAGCTAGTGGAGGTGATGGAATTCCAGTGGAGCTATGTCAAATCCTGAAAGATGATGCTGTGAAAGTGCTACACTCAATATGCCAGCAAATTTGGAAAACTCAGCAGTGGCCACAGGACTGGAAAAGGTCAGCTTTCATTCCAATCCCAAAGAAGGTTCAAACTACCACACAATTGCACTCATCTCACACGCTAATAATGTAATGCTCAAAATACTCCAAGCCAGGCTTCAGCAATACGTGAACTGTGAACTTCCAGATGTTCAAGCTGGTTTTAGAAAAGGCAGAGGAACCAGAGATTAAATTGCCAACATATGCTGGATCATGGAAAAAGCAAGAGAGTTCCAGAAAAACATCTATTTCTGCTTTATTGACTATGCCAAAGCCTTTGACTGTGTGGATCACAATAAACTGTGGAAAATTCTGAAAGAGATGGGAATACCAGACCACCTGATCTGCCTCTTGAGAAATTTATATGCATGCCAGGAAGCAACAGTTAGAACCGGACATGGAACAACAGACTGGTTCCAAATAGGACAAGGAGTACGTCAAGGATGTATATTGTCACCCTGTTTATTTAACTTATATGCAGAGTACATCATGAGAAACGCTGGACTGGAAGAAACACAAGCTGGAATCAAGATTGCCGGGAGAAATATCAATAACCTCAGATATGCAGATGACACCACCCTTATGGCAGAAAGTGAAGAGGAACTCAAAAGCCTCTTGATGAAAGTGAAAACGGAGAGTGAAAAAGTTGGCTTGAAGCTCAACATTCAGAAAACGAAGATCATGGCATCCGGTCCCATCACTTCATGGGAAATAGATGGGGAAACAGTGGAAACAGTGTCAGACTTTATTTTTGGGGGGCTCCAAAGTCACTGCAGATGGTGATTGTAGCCATGAAATTAAAAGACGCTTACTCCTTGGAAGGAAAGTTATGAGCAACCTAGATAGCATATTCAAAAGTAGAGAGATTACTTTGCCAACAAAGGTCCATCTAGTCAAGGCTATGGTTTTTCCAGTAGTCATGTATGGATGTGAGAGTTGGACTGTGAAGAAAGCTGAGCACTGAAGAATTGATGCTTTTGAAGTGTGGTGTTGGAGAAGACTCTTGAGAGTCCCTTGGACTGCAAGGAGATCCAACCAGTCCATTCTGAAGGAGATCAGCCCTGGGATTTCTTTGGAAGGAATGATGCTAAAGCTGAAACTCCAGTACTTTGGCCACCTCATGGGAAAAGTCGACTCATTGGAAAAGACTCTGATGCTGGGAGGGATTGGGGGCAGGAGGAGAAGGGGACATCAGAGGACGAGATGGCTGGATGGCATAACCGACTCGATGGACGTGAGTTTGAGTGAACTCCGGGAGTTGGTGATGGACAGGGAGGCCTGCCGTGCTGTGATTCATGGGGTTGCAAAGAGTCGGACACTACTGAGCGACTGAACTGAATTGTTTTACAGAATTTTGTTGTTTATCCTCACATATTTTTATGTTTTTATTAGATTAATACACACTAAGTATTGTTGTGTGTTGGAAAATTGAATCATTTCTACTTTGTAATATCTCTCTTTATTCCTGATACTTTTCCTTGCATTGAACTCTGGACTATCTGAATTTAAGGTAGCTAACATAGCTTTCTTTTGTTTGGTGTTTACATAATATAATTTCCTACATTCTTTTAATATTAATCCATGTGTGGTTTTACTTTTGCAGTGGATTTCTTTGAGATGGAACATATTTAGATGGAACTTGTTTTACATCTAGTCTGGCAATTTCTGTATTTTATTGTTATATTTAGGGTATTGATGTTCAATGTGGCTCATATAGTTAGATTAATAGCTATCATATCTATTACTGTTTTTTTATCTGCTGCTTTTGACCTTTGTTCTATTTTTCTCTTCTATTCTTTTCACCATTTGTGGTTTTAACTGAGCATTTTATATGATTCCATTGTTTCTACTTTCTCAACATATCAAATATACTTCCTTTTTAACTTTTTTAAGTTGGGTGTCTTAGTATTGTCAATATGTTTTTACCACTAACTCAAGTACGCTTTCAGATAACAGTACACCACTTCACAGGGAGTGGAAATACCATGTTGCTGTTGCTGTTCTTCAGCTGCTAAATATCGTCTGGCTCTTTGGGCCCTCATGGACTGCAGCATGTCAGGCTTCCTAATCCTTCACCATCTCTCAGAGATTACTCAAACTCATTTCCATTGAGTCGGTGATAACATTCAAACATCTCATCTTCTGTTGGCCTCTTTTCCTTTTGCCCTCAATCTTTCCCAACATCAAGGTCTTCTCCAATGAACTGGTTCTTCACATAAAGTGGGCAAAGTATTAGAGCTTCAGCTTCAGAATCAGTTCTTCCAATGAATATTCAGGGCTGATTTCCTTTAGGATTGATTGGTTTTATCTCCTTCCTGTCCAAGGGACTTTCAAGAGTCTTCTCCAGCACCACAATTTGAAAGCATCAGTTCTTCAGTGCTAAGCCTTCTTTATGGTCCAAATCTCACATCCATACAAGACCACTGAAAAAACCATAGGTTTGACTATAAAGACCTTTGTTGGCAAAGTGGTATCTCTGCTTTTTTAATATGTTGTCTAGGTTTGTCATGGCTTTTCTTCCAAGGAACAAGCATCTTTTAATTCTGTGGATACAGTCACCATCCACAGCAATTTTGGAGTCCAAGAAAATAAAAACCGCCACTGTTTTCACATTTTCCTCATCTGTTTGCCATGAAGTGATGGAACTGGATGCCATTATCTTAGTTTTGTGAATGTTGAGTTTTAAGTCAGCCTTTTCACTCTCCTCTTTCACTCTCATCAAGAGGCTCTTTAATTCATCTTCACTTTCTGCCATTAGAGTGGTATCATCTGCATATTTGAGGTTGTTGATATTTCTCCTGCTACTGCTAAGTTACTTCAGTCGTGTCCAACCCTGTGAGACCCATAGATGGCAGCCCACCAGGCTCCCCCGTCCCTGAGATTCTCAAGACAAGAACACTAGAGTGAGTTGCCATTTCCTTCTCCAATGCATGAAAGTGAAAAGTGAAAGTGAAGTCGTTCAGTTGTGTCCAACTCTTAGCGATCCCATGGACTGCAGCCTACCAGGCTCCTCTGTCCATGGGATTTTCCAGACAAGAGTACTGGAGTGGGCTGGCAGTCTTAATTCCAGCTTGTGATCATCCAGCCTGGCATTTTGCATAATGTACTCTGCATATAAGTTAAATAAGCTGGGTGACAATATTCAGCCTTAATGTACTCCTTTCCCAATTTTGAACCACTGTTCCATGTATAGGTTCTAACTGCTACTTCTTGACCTGCATACAGGTTTCTCAGTAGACAAGGTGATCAGGTGTTCTCATTTCTTTAAGAATTTTCCACAGTTTGTGTGATCCACACAGTCAAAGGCTTTAGTGTTGTCAGTGAAGAAGTAAATGTTTCTTACTGGAATTCCTTTGCTTTTTCTATGATCCAATAGATGTTGACAATTTGGTCTCTACTTCCTCTGTCTTTTCTAAATCCAGCTGGTACATCTGAGAGTTCATGGTTTACATACTGTAGAAGCCTAGTTTGAAGGATTATGAACATTATCTTATTAGCATGTGAAATGAGTACAATTGTATGGTAGTTTGAACATTCTTTGGCATCACCCTTCTTTGGGATTGGAATGAAAACTGACTGGAGTCTTGTAGACATTGCTGAATTTTCCAAATTTGCTGACATAATGCATACAGCACTTTAACATCATCATCTTTTAGGGTTTTAAATAGCTCAGTAGGAATTTCATCATCTTCATTAGCTTTGTTCATAAGGAAGTACTTTACAATAACAAAATACTTCTAATTCCTTCCTCAGGTCCTTTGTATAATCACAGTCATTCATTTTACTTATACATGATATACACACTTGCTGCTATTATTTTAGACAAAAATTTGTTTGTTAGATCAACTAAGAAAAATAAAAGTGCTTATTGACCTTGCTTATTTTTCTCTGATGCTCTACCTTTCTATATGTAGAAATGAGGTATTGATTTGCATAGATTTCCTTCTCTCTGAAGTTTTTTTTTTTTTTTTTAATTTCTTGTAAAGCAGGTCTACTCTAAAGCAACAAATTTTCTCAATGTTTGCCTGAGAAAGTGTTCTTTTCTTCTTCACTGCTAAAAGACAATTTTAAAGAATGCAGAATTCTAGATTGGAGCTGTTGGTTTTTGTTTAAATTCTCTCAACACTTTAAATGATTCACTTCATTCTCCTGTTGCTTGTATGGTTTTGAGGAAAAGTTGAAGATAACAATTACATTCCACTTTTCTTCAAAAACCATACAAGCAAGAGGAGAATGAAGTGAAATATTTAAATTGTTTAGAGAAATAAAACCCAAACTCCAATCCAGAATTCTATATTCTGTAAAATTGTCCTTTAACAGTGAAGGAGAAATAAATACTTTCTCAGGCAAACACTGAGAAAATTTATTGCTTTATAGTAGACCTCCTTTATAAGAAATTTTGTAAAAATTCTTCAGAGAGAAGGAAATTGTTGTAGATCATTAACACATATCTACATATAGAAAGCTAGAACATCAGAGAAAAATATACAAAGTCAAATAACATAAAAAAAGGAGAAGTGGAAGCTGGGACAAATTTTATTTTCTTGATTTCCAAAATCGCTGAGGACAGTTACTACAGCCATAAAATTCAAAGACACTTGCTCCTTGGAAGGAAACCCACGACAAACATAGACACTTTATTAAAAACAGAGACATTACTTTGCTGACAAATGTCCATATAGTCAAAGCTATGGTCTTCTCAGTAGTCAAGTATGGATGTGTGAGCTGGAAAATAAAAAGGCTGAGTGCCAAAATATTGATGCTTTTGAATTGCCATGCTGGTGTAGACACTTGAGAGTCCCTTGAACTGCAAGGAGATCAAACCAGTCAATCTTAAAAGAAATCAACCTTGAATATTCATTGAAAAGACTGATGCTGAAGCTGAAGCTCCAAAACTTTGGCCACCAGACATGAAGAGCTGACTGATTGGAAGAGGCCTTAATACTGGGAAAAATTGAAGGCAAAAGGGGAAAGGGGATGGCAGAGGATGAGGTGGTTAGATAGTATCACTGAAACAATGAACATGAACTTGAGCATACTCCAGGAGATAGTGCTAGACAGAGGAGCCAGGCATCCATGAGGTTGCAAAGGGTCAGATATGACTTAGCAACTGAAATACAACAATAAAATTCTTATCTTAGGTCCTCTATGGGTCAGGTTTCTCTCAAGACTCTGTCTTTGACTTTCTGCAGTTTGACTGTGAAAAGTCTAAGTAGTATTTTTGGCATTTATTCTTTCTGATGCTCTCTGATCTTCCTAGATCTATGGTTTAGTGTCTGACATTAGTTTGATAAAATTCTCCAATACTATTTCTTCAGAAATATCTTCCATTCCTTTTTCCTTGTAGTATTCTCATTACATGTACATCATGTTTTACCTTTTATAATTGTCCCACAGTACTTGAATTTTCTGCTTTATATTTTTCTTTACTTTTTAGTTTGAGAAGTTTCTATTAACTTATATTGATGTATTCTCAAGCTCAGAGATTCCTTCACTGGCAATTTCCATTTTAATAATGAACCTGTTGAAGACATTCTTCATTCCTGTTGTAGTGTTTTTAACCTTTTGCCTTTCTTTTTTTCTCCTTCTAAATTTTCAAGCTCACTGCCTACATTATGTGTTTGTTTTTGCATGTTGCCTACTTTTTCCATGGTGGCCTATTGAAAACAAACGCACAAACTAAAAGCTGAGAATTTAATTTTATTCTGCAGACATTCTTAGGACCTCAAGCCCAGGAGACAGCATTTCAGATAATGCTGAGAAAACTGTTCTGAGGAGGCAGTGGGAGAGGGTGAGATATTTATTGTTAATTAAAGAAAACCAGATATCTTAAGTAATTTAATGCTTTTCTGTATATGGGAAGATGCAAGAGTCTTGGCTTACTGAAATAATTCCTCTATAATGCACCTCAGGTATCTGGGGCCAGCATCCTGTGTTTTCTCATCCTGAGTTTCTTCAAGCTGCACCATCAAGTGTGACTGTAGTCTCACGACCAGCAGGTATTCCTTGTTTCCATCCTGAGTTCCCTCAAGGCTCAGCATTGGGGGTGATTATAATCTCTGATGTCTGCACATCCTTTGCTTACTGCTGTGGGAGGCAGCATTCTTAGCTGATAAGCCTTTAGCAAATTAATCACAGTATTTTTTTTTAATTTATCATCTAAAATATCCAACTTTTTTGCCATGCCTCACTCTAGTACTGATGTTTTTCTCTGTTCCTTCAAACTGTTTTTAGCAACCTTTTATTATTCCTTACAACTTTTTGTTGAAAGCAAGATATAATGAGTTGGTTAAAAGGAACTCCAATAAATAGACTTTAGTGATGTGGTATAAAGGTCTAGAGGGAGAGAAAGCATTCTATAGTCTTATGGCCAGTTCTTAGTCTTTTAGTGAGCCTGAGTCCCATGGCTGTAAACCTCACAAGTATCTTTTAGTTCTCTTCCTCCTGCTAAGCATATTGAAAAGGACTGAGACTGGGTATTTAACTTAGCTCAAGTCAGTTAGCTTTGATAAAATTCCAAAAGGTTTGTCCTTGGTAATACAGTTTCTCTTGAAGGAAAGCCTTGTTAAGAACAATAGAATGTTCTGACGTATTTCAAAGTTACATTCCCATTCCACGTTGGAAGCCCTGACATATTTCAAAGTTACATTCCCATTCCATGTTGGAAGTCCAAAGAAAATTTTCTTTGATTTTCGCTGTGAGAATCTAGTAGAGATCCAAGACAAAATACTCACAAAAGCCAGGGGACTCCCCAGGAGTTTTTAAGTCTCAGGTTTCTGCACTCTGAGTCTCCAAATATTTGGCAATTATGGTTCAGATTTTTCTAATCTTGTTTGGATTCCTGCAAAGTTTTCTGCTTGGAAGGGGTTCTGCTTTGGTAAAATGTGATTTTCTGTATTTATGTCTCTCAATCACTGAAGATAGTGACTGCAGCCATGAAATTCAAAGATGCTTGCTCCTTGGAAGAAAAGCCATGACCAACCTAGACAGCATATGAAAAAGCAGAGACATTACTTTGCCAACAAAGGTCCATCTAGTCAAGGCTACACTTTTTCCAGTAGTCATGTATGGATCTAAGAGTTGGACTATAAAGAAAGCTGAATGCTGAAGAATTGATGCTTTTGAACTGTGGTGTTGGAGAAGACTCTTGAGAATCCCTTGGACTGCAAAGAGATCCAACCAGTCTATGGAAATCAGTCCTGAATATTCATTGGAAAGACATGATGCGAAGAGCTGATTCACTAGAAAAGACCCTGATGCTGGGAAAGATTGAAGGCGGTAGGAGAAGAGGATGACAGAGGATGAGATGGTTGGATGGCCTCCCTGACTCAATGGACATAAGTTTGAGTAGGCTCCAGGAGTTGGTGATGGACAGGGAAGCCTGTTGTCCTGCAGTCCATGGAGTCGCAAAGAGTTGGACATGACTGAGTGACTGAACTGAACTGAACTGATTAGGTCATGGAACAAACTAAGACTGTTGCAGTTTGTGCAATTACTGCAGGCAACAGAAAACTAAGATGCTAAGTGCAAATTCTTTGGGCAATACATTTAATTTTTAAAACTAGAACAAAGATGCAAACCAGAAAGTTTGTAATAGGATTTGTAGGATGGCATTTCCTCTTGATAATACAATCTTTATCGCTGATATATACATCCTGTAACTTCACTAGAGGGAGTAAAGGACTATAGACAGTTGAAACAAATATGACATAGAGACTACATGAAAAAAGTTTCAACACCGCAAAATTATGACTTAGCAGTACTTTGGACTTCCCTGGTGGCTCAGACGGTAAAGTGTCTGCCTACAATGTGGAAGACCTGGGTTCTCTCCTTGAGTCAGGAAGACCCTCTGGAGAAGAAAATGGCAACCCACTCCAGTACTCTTGCCTGGAAAATCCCACGGACTGAGGAGCCTGGTAAGCTACAGTCCATGAGGTCACAGAGTCGGACGTGACTGAGAGACTTCACTATAGATAAAAAGAAAACATGTCTTAAGAGAGCCACTAGATGACTACATCTCATGGACTTCTGCATATTTTTCTAAATAAATTGGCTTTCTTCTTCCTCACAATGAAACATCAAAGTTTGTTCAGATTGAAATGTTGTGCTTATTATAATAGCTTTGTAGTTTCAAATTTACTTGTTTTTACAGAGAAGACTTTGAGTTTATTGTACTAGAATTTGTCATACACACATACACAAACACACCCAGACATTACTTTTAATGAATTGACACATCTTTCTTGCTCAAAAGGGCAGATATAGGTACATATATGTTGTGAAATCTAACTGCTTTCTTTAAAATCAGAATAATTGGCAAACAAACCCTTCATTCCTTATTAAAAACATTTACAAAGTATACTTCTGTGGTGATACATGAGATGCAAACAGCAGGCAAAAATGTAGTGGTTCTTTCAGGGACTGCAGTAAATAAGTAGGAACCTGACTGTGCCATTGATTTTATTTTGACCTTGGATAGGTTGCTGATCCTTTTACTTTTCATTTTATATCAGTTCAGTTCACTTAGTCGTGTCCAACTCTTTACGACCCCATGAATCGCAGCATGTCAGGCCTCCCTGTCCATCACCAACTCCTGGAGTTCACTCAGGCTCATGTCCATCGAGTCAGTGATGCCATCCAGCCATCTAATCCTCTGTCATCCCCTTCTCCTCCTGCCCCCAATCCCTCCCAGCATCAGAGTCTTTTCCAACGAGTTAGCTCCTCACATGAGGTGGCCGAAGTACTGGAGTTTCAGCTTTACCATCATTCCTTCCAAAGAAATCCCGGGGCTGATCTCCTTCAGAATGGACTGGTTGGATCTCCTCACAGTCCAAGGGAATCTCAAGAGTCTTCTCCAATACCACAGTTCAAAAGCATCAATTCTTCAGCACTCAGCCTTCTCCACAGTCCAACTCTCACATTCATACATGACCACAGGAAAAACCATAGCCTTGACTAGACGGACCTTTGTTGGCAAAGTAATGTCTCTGCTTTTGAATATGCTATCTAGGTTGGTCATAACTTTCCTTCTAAGGAGTAAGCGTCTTTTAATTTCATGGCTGCAGTCAACATCTGCAGTGATTTTGGAGCCCCCAAAAATAAAGTCTGACACTGTTTCCCCATCTATTTCCCATGAAGTGATGGGACCAGATGCCATGATCTTAGTTTTCTGAATGTTGAGCATTAAGCCAACTTTTTCACTCTCCACTTTCACTTTCATCAAGAGGCTTTTGAATTCCTCTTCACTTTCTGCCATAAGGGTGGTGTCATCTGCATATCTGAGGTTATTGATATTTCTCCTGGCAATCTTGATTCCAGCTTGTGTTTCTTCCAGTCCAGCGCTTCTCAGGATGTACTCTGCATATAAGTTAAATAAGCAGGGTGACAATATACAGCCTTGACGTACTTCTTTTCCTATCTAGAACCAGTCTGTTGTTCCATGTCCAGTTCTAACTGTTGCTTCCTGACCTGCATACAGGTTTCTCAAGAGGCAGGTCAGGTGGTCTGGTATTCCCATCTCTTTCAGAATTTTCCACAGTTTATTGTGATCCACACAGTCAAAGGCTTTCGCATAGTCAATAAAGCAGAAATAGATGTTTTTCTGGAACTCTCTTGCTTTTTCCATGATCCAGCAGATGTTGGAAATTTGATCTCTGGTTCCTCTGCCTTTTGTAAAACCAGCTTGAACATCAGGAAGTTCACGGTTCACATATTACTGAAGCCTGGCTTGGAGAATTTTGAGCATTATTTTACTAGCATGTGAGATGAGTGAAATTTTGCGGTAGTTTGAGCAGTCTTTGGGATTGGAATGAAAACTGACCTTTTCCAGTCCTGTGGCCACTGCTGAGTTTTCCAAATTTGCTGGCATATTGAGTGCAGCACTTTCACAGCATCATCTTTCAGGATTTGACATAGCTCCACTGGAATTCCATCACCTCCACTAGCTTTGCTCGTAGTGATGCTTTTTAAGGCCCACTTGACTTCACATTCCAGGATGTCTGGCTCTAGGTGAGTGATCATACCATCGTGATTATCTTGGTCATGAAGATATTTTTTTGTACATTTCTTCTGTGTATTCTTACCACCTCTTCCTAATATCATCTGCTTCTTTTCATTTTATATATTAACTTGAAATAGATTACTAACCCATTCCCAACTATTTTTATGAATACTATCTTGATGCAAGTTCATATTTAAAGGCAAAGATAAATTCAAGTATATACAGTAAACAGTTCTAATTATTTTCTTATTATTTTATCAAGTCATAATATTCTTTTTGCTTTTCCCTTAGAATGTTTTTCTGTGTGCCTGTGTGTGTTTTAAACCAATAGTGCTTTCAATGTTCATTTTAAAATGTCTGTGTATGTATTTTCTGTATACATTTTGATTTAATTTGTAGAGTAAGTGTTCTACAAATGTGTCTTAGCTCTTTATCAGGTATTCATTTAAGTCAAAAGCACTGTAATTTGTTAGTTTTCTATGATAATTCAAGATGTTCTCATATTCTCATTTAAAGTTTGAAAAGGAAGAATTTGCATATATTATCAGAGTTGAACATGCTGAGAGGTAGAGAATAAGATGTTGTCTAATAAGACATTCATTACATATACTAGTTTTTAAGAATCATTTTTAAGCTCAAAGTTTTAACATGGTTCAAGATAATAACTATGTTTAGTGTTGCTGCTGCAGTTCAGATGCTTTGACTTTAATATCTGTCGTGTGGTTAATTTGCAAAGAAACTTTTTTTTTTTTTTTTTAATGACAAAGCCTGCTACTGATTCTAGGAAAGAAGAAACTTCTTATTTAAAATCTACCATATCTCACATCAGTGGATCAAAGACATTTTAATGCAGTATTTGTCAATGTCTCCCATGGAATGGAGTTTTTAAAGTTTTGCCTAAAAACTTTCTAGTCTATTTTCAGTGACTTGAAAAATATGTAAAATGGTTCCAAGAAATAAATCATTACATTTATTAATGCCTTACTCCTAATGCATTTTCCCAAACATCTCTAAATAATATATGCATTTCTATCTATAAAAGAATATGCATTTGTTTTAAAAATTGGAAATTGAGAAGTGTGAAAAAGAATAATCTATTGACAGATTAATGCTTGTAATAATTTGGCTTATTTTATGCCATTATGTTTCTATTCAATTATGTACAATATAGTTGGACCCATGTTCCATATACATTTTTTTTTTTTTAACTTGTATAATGAAGAATTTGCCTGGCCTTATCCCTGGAATATAGCCTCTAATTTTTTTTTTTTTAATTTTCCTAGTGATAGGTGTGTCTTTGTTATTCATTTTGGGCCCATCCAAACACATCCAGATCATGCTAAGATAACTAATGGTGGATCCATAGAGAGGTTAGGGCAATACAATGATACAGCATGGGGGCTGGTCATGGAAGAAAGGTCAATTATGTGATTAGAGAGTTGAAGCTTTGGACGATATGATATTTGCCTTTCTTCCAGAGAGGGAAAAATGGCTGGAGATTAGTTTCAATCAAGTGACTAATAATTTAGTATATCATGCCTGTATAATGAAACTCTCCCCAAAATACAGACACCAAAACTCGGATGAGATCCCTTGACGCAGAAACAATATTCCTTGTAGTCACACATTGGTATGCCAGGAGGGTGACTTGCCTGAATCCTTAGGAAGAGGAAAATGAAAGCTTATAAGGTCCTCCCATACCTCATCTTGTACATCTCTCCTTTACCTGATTCTGAATTGTTTATTTTTGCTATAACAAACTACAACTGTATGTATAGCATTTTCCTTACTGTTGTCACTATAGTGAATTATTGACTCTGAGGGGAAAGTCTTCCAATATTATAGCCAGTTTTTCAGAATTACAGGAGGCCTGGGATCCCTTAAACTTACAGTTGATGTCTGAAATAAGTAGTCTTGTTCAGAATTGCACCTTTAACCTGTGTCATTTTGTGCAAATCCACCGAGTTGTATCAGAAGTCATTGCACAATTTTATAATAGTAATTTCCAGTATAGTTTAATTTATTGGAAAATTTTAGTTCTAAGTATTTGAGTGGTATAACAGCTGATCTTTATTTAAACACTTTTTAATAATTCTGTAATGGGTGTATAACTTTTACTATAAAATTTTTCTATTTTATAAGTTAGTCCATATATACCTTGATGAAAATTTGAAAAATAAACAAACATAAAAATGAAAATGAAATATTCTTATTGTTTTGATTTATATTTTTTCATACTTTTAGTTATAGAATGCTTTATATCAATTTATAGTTAATTATATACCACTGTACTTTATTGAAGTTTGAGTATGATAAAATTTTCAATTTTATGTAAGGAAGGCTATGATAGTCTTCTAGATAAATCAATGTGCAATATTTAACCTTTGATTACTTCCTTTGCATAAAATTCTAAAAGCAGATTTAATGTTTAATGAATATTTTTGGGGTAAATCGTAGAATGCCAAAATGTTTCTAAAACACTTATGTGCAAAAAATACCTATGACACCATTGTTGTTCAGTAGCTAAATCATGTCAGACTCTTTACAAACCCATGGACTGTAGCATGCCAGACTCCTCTGTCCTCTACTATCTCCTGGAGTCTGCACAAATTCATATCCATTGAGTCAGTGATGCTACCTAACCATCTTATCCTCTGTGTTCCTTTCTCCTTTTGCCTTCAAATTTTCCCAGCATCAGGGTCTTTTCCAGTGAGTTGGTTCTTCGCATCAAGTGGCCAAGGCACTGGTGCTTCAGCAGCAGTACTTCCAGTGAATATTCAGGGTTGATTTCCTTTAGGATTTGTTGGATTGATCTCCTCGCTGTCCAAGGGACTCTCAAGAGTCTTCTCCAGTGTCACAATTTACACAATTTGAAAGCATCAGTTATTTGGTGTTCAGTCTTCTTTATGGTTCAACTCTCACATCAGTACATGACTACTGGAAACACCATAGCTTTGATTATATGGACCTTTGTGGCAAAATTATGTCTCTGCTTTTTACTATGCTGTGTAGGCTTGTCATAGCTTTCCTTCAAAGGAGCAAGCGTCTTTTAATTTCATGGCTGCAATCACCATTTGCAGTGATTTCGGAGCCCAGAGAAAATAAAACCTGTCACTGTTTCCACTTTTCCCCCTTCTATTTGCCAGGAATTGATGGGATAGGATGCATGGTCTTAGTTTTTTGAAAGTTGAGTTTAAGCCAGCTTTTTCACTCTCCTCTTTCACCATTATCAAGAGGCTCTTTAGTTACTCTTATATTTCTGCCATTAGAGTGGTATCAACTGCATAACTGAGGTTGTTGCTATTTCTCCTGGAAATCTTGATTTGGTTTTTAATGATCTGTCTTCAAGTTCACTGATGGCTTTATCTATCTGTATAATTTGCTTTTTGGACCCTCTAGATAATTTTTCAATTTGGTTCTCATAACTTTCAGTTTCAGAATTGCATTTTTTCCTTTTTAAATCTATCTCTTTTGATATTCTCAGCTGAGTCATATATCATTTTCCTGTTTTTTTCCTAACTCCTTTGCCCCTGTTTTCCTTTAACTCTTTGTGAATATTTAAAATAGCTGTTTTAAAATATTTGTCTAACAATACATTGATGCCAGCAATTCTTCAGAGGTGATTTCTGGAGGTTTATTTTGCTCCTTTGAATGAGCCATATTTTCCTATTTCTTATATAAAATGGTATGAAAGCATATATTATGTTTTAGCCTGACTTGTCAATTTTCTCACTACACTTTTGTGAGGCATATCTTCTCCAATGATTAAAAAAATAAATTGTATATTGGACAGGGTAGTACCATTTAACTTTTTTTCCTAAATGTTTTCCTGACAACACTAGTAGTCTTGAATTTTTGTACTTTTGATATGAATAGCATTAAGCTTAGTGGGTAGAGAAGCCACCTGTCAATGCAGGAGACACAGGAGATGTGGGTTGGATCCCTGGGTTGGGAAGATCCCATGGAGAAGGGAATGACAACCCACTCCATTATTCTTGCCTGGGAAATCCCATGGACAGAGGAGCCTGGTGGGCTACCATCAATGAGGTTGCAACGAGTGGGACATGACTGAGATACTAAGCATGCAAGCATGTAATGGTTGTTAAACAGATTAAGGAAAATAAGAGGGCTTAAACCTTGTCTGTGCTTCTTTGATTGCTTTAAATTAAAAAAAAAAAGCCATCAGAAACTAGAAATTCTTAGGAAGTCAGCATTTAGAGGAAATTAAATTCTCATCTAATACAGCTTCTAAGGTATAATGGTGTTGAATCAACATGACTTCATACTTTTGCCCTTTCCCTCTTAAAGGGAAATTGATCAATTTATACATAGGACAAAATTTTTCACTAAATTTGATATCTTTCTTCTTTAGCATGTCAATTAAGATTAATAGTCACAAGGCAGTTTAAGTAGGTGGTTGCTGCTGCTGCTGCTGCTGCTAAGTCACTTCAGTCGTGTCCGACTCTGTGCGATCTATGGGGATAGATGGCAGGCCACCAGGCTCCCCCATCCCTGGGATTCTCCAGACAAGAACACTGGAGTGGGTTGCCATTTCCTTATCCAATGCATGAAAGTGAAAAGTGAAAGTGAAGTCGCTCAGTCTTGTCTGACCCTCAGGGACCCCATGGACTGCAGCTTTCCAGGCTCCTCCATCCATGGGATTTTCCAGGCAAGAGTATTGAAGTGGAATGCCTTTGCCTTCTCCGAAGTAGGTGGTCAAATGTGGCAATTAGGAAATTCCCCCAGGACAAATTTTTAGGCTATTTCCAAGAAGATTTTAACCTAGGGAATTACTGTTATTATAAAATATTATTATTCTTACTGTTAAAATTGTTATCTGGAGAGTATATATCACTTTTTGATATTATATTTTTCTTATTTTAAAATAAATACATTGTTATGGATGGAAATTTTAAAAAAATAAAAATGGAAATGAATCAATCAGACTTTTGATTCATATTTTTCAGAATTTTCATGTGCACAGATTTTTATTAGTATTTTGTGTTAAAAGTCTGAAAATGATTGTAATTTTTTGTCACCAAATAACTGCTGCATATCCTCACTTCACATTTCATGCAAATACAATTCTTTATGTGATCTTTGTGACCACTGGCTTCTTTCACTTAATATTTTCAGAGTCTATCCATGTTGTAGAATTCCATTTTTATGGCCAAATTAAATGTCACATTTTATTCATTTAGTCATCTGTTGATGGACATGTGAGCTGTTTATACTCTTTTGGATATTATGAATAACAGTGAGATAAAAATTCATGTACAGTATTTTGAGTGGACACAGGTTTTAATTACTCTTGGTTATATACCTACAGTAGAACATGGAATAGCTGGATCATGGAAAGTCTATACTTAACAGTTATAAGAACAGTCAAAATTTTTACAAAGTGGCTGCGACATTTTATTCCCATAAGCAATGCATGAATATTACCATTATCCTTGTCAACACTTATTATTTGCATTTTTTATTACAATCATCCTTGTGTGTATGCAATGGTATCTCATATTCATTTTGTTTTTGCGTTTCCAAAGTGACTAATGGTGCTGAATATCTTTTTATATGCTCGTTGGTCATTTTATATCTATTTTGGAGAAATCTCTGTTCATATTTTTGCATGATTATAATTAGGCTATTTACTTTTTTATTATTGAGTTGTAAGAGTTCTTCATAGAAGCTAGATAGTTCTCTTATCAGACTTACTATTTAAAAATATTTCTTCAGTCCTCTGTGTAAGGAACTTCATAAGTTGAGCTTTATGTCCACTACTTAATATCTAAAATGACTGTCAAAGAAAGAGGTAAGCATTTTTCCATAACTCAGTGTGTATTTGTGTGAGTGTGGCAGGCTAAAACAATTTGCCACATGCTAGTTTCCAACAGATTACTGGGGAAAGTTAGTCTTTAAATAAACCTGACTAGCACATATGGCTATTGCTATTAATATATAGTAAGATATATACTAGAATCAAAGAAGGCAATGGCAACCCACTCCAGTACTCTTGCCTGGAAAATCCCATGGACGGAGGAGCCTGGCAGGCTGCAGTCCATGGGGTCCTGAAGAGTCGGACACGACTGAGTGACTTCATTTTCACTTTTCACTTTACAATATTGTATTGGTTTTGCCATACATCAACATGAATCCGCCACGGGTGTACACGTAAATTCTTGAGTAAAAATTTTCTTAACAAATATATTAGTAGCTGGGTATTCCTGTCTTCCCAGGTAGCTCAGATGGTAAAGAATCCATTTACAATGCGTGAGACCCTGGTTTGATTCCTGGGTTGGAAAGTTCCCCTGGAGAAGGGATAGGCTACCCACTCCTGTATTCTTGGGCTTCCCTCATGGCTCAAATAGTTAAGAATCTGCCTGCAATGAAAGAGACCTGGTTTCAATCCCTGGGTTGGGACTATCCCCTGAAGGAGGGCATGCAAACCTGCTCCAGTATTCTTGCCTGGAGAATCCCATGGACAGAGGAGCCTGGCGGGCTACAGACCATGAGGTCACAAAGAGTCAGATACAACTGAGCAACTAAGCACAGCACAGCATATTCTTTTAGAAGCTCTAGATATAATTATAGGTAAATAAATATACATATCTCAAAACAAAAACCAGCATCATTTTATTGAAATATCATTGATATATAACATTGTGTAAATTTAAAGTATACAGTGTGTTGACTGATATATTTACATCTGAAATATTACAATTCCATTAGCTAATGCATATCAGGTCAGTAATTATCTTTTCTTTTCTGTAGTTGGGAAAATTAAGATGTACTCTCTTAGTAACTTTGAAGTTTATAATACAGTATGGCTGACTATAATAGCTATGCTGTGCATTATTTATCTACTAGCTCCAAGTTTGTACCATTAAAAACATATATCCAATTCCTGCACCCAATAGTCCTGAATAATCATCATTCTACTCTATTTCTACAAGTATAGCTGTTTTTAGATTCCCCATTGACATGATGTCCTTCAGTACTTGTCTTTCTCCATATAATTTATTTCACTTAACATAATGTACTCGAGGTCCATCCATGTCATTGCAAATAGCAGACTTTTCTTCTTTCTCATGACTGAATAATATTCCATTGCACATACCTAACACATCTTCTTTATCCATTCATCCATTGATGGGCACTTAGATTGTTTCCATATCTTGGGTATTGTGAATTCTGCAATAAACATGGGAGAGCCTATCTCTGTGAATTCTTGTTTTCATTCCCTTTCAATTTATACCCAGAAATGAAATTGATGGATTACATGTTCTATATTTAATTTTTTTTTGAGGAACTTCCATACTGTTTTCCATAGTGACTGAAACAATTTACATACCTACCAATAGTGTATGATTCCCTTATCACAATATCTTTGCCAACACTTGTTATCAGTTGTTTTCTTGATTATAGACATTCCAAAACATATAAGGTGATATCTCATTGTGGTTTTTATTTGCATATCCTTTGTAGAATCACCTTTTAAAAATGTATTTATTTGTAATTGAAGGTAATTACAATACTGGGTTAGCTTTCGAATCACTTTTATTAGCAACATTTTTGCTATAAATAAAGTAAGCAAAGATGCACATTGTCACTAATATTACCATGCTTTTCTGGATACCCCAGATAATAAAACTGGATAAATAAATGAATAAAGTATAAATGTTTATACAAATAAAAATGTTTTATGTAGATTATATGATTACATTTTTTAAAACAATCTCTGCACACAGCAATTAAAATAAATAGGATAATTCAGTAGGGTATCTGGTTACAAAATTCATACAAAGTTTAATAGATTTTTAATGTATGCAAAATAATTAATTAGAATAGAATAAGATACAGCATATCATTTGCATAATAAGAGAAATTAAATACTTAGGAACAAATTGAATAAGTTTGTGTGAACTTTAAAATTATCCTCAGAAAATTAAGTACTGAGTCAGTGAGCAAATATTATTTATATTTAGATAGAAATGACCCAATGTTGTAATGATATTGCTGTTCTCTAAATTAATATCAAGATTTAATATGACTTAAAGAAAAATAATAATAAAATGGAGATATGGACTATTTTCTATTAATATGTACCTGGAATCTATCCAGATAATCACTGATAAAAAGAGAATAATTAGTTATATTAATCTTTTTTCCAGGTTTTAAAACAAGGTATGGAAATTAAGGAGATTGATATTCTTCCTCGAGTAGATTAACAAAAAAAGAGTATGATATATTTCAAACATGCACTCCAAAATAAATGAGATTTTAAATATGATTGATGACTAGTTGAAAAAGCTTTCTCTGTACAGTTTCCAAGTTATGAATTATTTTAAGGAATGCCTAAGACTATGCCAAAGCCTTTGACTGTGTGGATCACAATAAACTGTGGAAAATTCTGAAAGAGATGGGAATACCAGACCACCTGATCTGCCTCTTGAGAAATTTGTATGCAGGTCAGGAAGCAATAGTTAGAACTGGACATGGAACAACAGCCTGGTTCCAAATAGGAAAGGGAGTTCGTCAAGGCTGTATATTGTCACCCTATTTATTTAAATTATATGCAGAGTACATCATGAGAAACGCTGGACTGGAAGAAACACAAGCTGGAATCAAGATTGCCAGGAGAAATATCAATAACCTCAGTCAGACATGCAGATGACACCACCCTTATGGCAGAAAGTGAAGAGGAACTAAAAAGCCTCTTGATGAAAGTGAAAGTGGAGAGTGAAAAAGTTGGCTTAAAGCTCAACATTCAGAAAACGAAGATCATGGCATCCGGTCCCATCACTTCATGGGAAATAGATGGGGAAACAGTGGAAACAGTGTCAGACTTTATTTTTCTGGGCTTGAAAATCACTGCAGATAGTGACTGCAACTGCGAAATTAAAAGACGCTTACTCCTTGGAAGGAAAGTTATGAGCAACCTAGATAGCATATTCAAAAGCAGAGACATTGCTAACAAAAGTCCGTCTAGTCAAGGTTATGGTTTTTCCTGTGGTCATGTATGGATGTGAGAGTTGGACTGTGAAGAAGGCTGAGTGCCAAAGAATTGATGCTTTTGAAGTGTGGTGTTGGAGAAGACTCTTGAGATTCCCTTGGACTGCAAGGAGATCCAACCAGTCCATTCTGAAGGAGATCAGCCCCGGGATTTCTTTGGAAGGAATGATGCTACAGCTGAAACTCCAGTACTTAGGCCACCTCATGCGAAGAGTTGACTCATTGGAAAAGACTCTGATGCTGGGAGGGATTGGGGGCAGGAGGAGAAGGGGACAACAGAGGATGAGATGGCTGGATGGCATCACTGACTTGATGGACGTGAGTCTGAGTGAACTCCGGGAGTTGGTGATGGACAGGGAGGCCTGGCGTGCTGCAATTCATGGGGTCGCAAAGAGTTGGACACGACTGAGCGACTGATCTGATCTGATCTGAAGACTTCCAAGACTATAAAAATCCTTACATGTTTACATATTTGTTCAATCTGAAATTTATTTTAGTATCAAAAGAATTATGTGATATATGGAACCATTTAAATGGCATCAATGAGGTAACATACCTCAATGGTTAAAGCAGTAAAGAGTTAAAAATTTCATATTTACTTTTGAATAGTGTGAGAAATAAATACTTCTATATTCTTAGGTGGGAATGTAAACTGGTGATTTGCAGGAGGGGGGGCAACTTAGTATCTACCAGAATTTAAAGTACAAGTATTATTTGAATAATTATTTTATATCTAGGAATTTATTTTAGATGTAATCATATCAGTTCCCAGCGATTAATACACTATTTATTATAGTGTGTTTGGGTATATGTGTGTCTCTCTGTATGCCATGCTCAGTCGTTCAGTTATGTCCAACTCTTTGTGACCCCATGGACTGTAGCCTGCCAGGCTCCTCTGTCCATGGGGTTTCCAAGGCAAGAATACTGGAGTGGATTGCCATTTCCTCCTCCAGGGGATCTTCCCACCCAGGGATCAAACCCAGGTCTTCTGAATGGGCAGGCAGCTTCTTTACCACTAAGCTACCTGGGAAGCCCATCTATCTGTATAGCTTGTACATTCTTAATTATTTCTTGATGGATGCACACACACAAAATCTGTTAAATCTGTTAGCAGCTTGTGTAGTGGAATTATTGTAGTCAGGGGTTATAAGCTTTTTCACTCTATGAAATTTGATAATTTTGCATTTTTACCATGAGTATGTGCTTTTAATAGTAGAGGTTTTAATTAAAAATAAGTAATTTATGTAAATACCAATATGATATACAATTAAGTAATGTTAAACAATATGTTTTATTATAAATTATTATTCAAATATGCACATAAATATATGACAAATAAGATCATAAAAATTGTATAAAAAGCAATTGTACCAAATTGTATGCATTTTTCAAAAGTTTCCAGAGCATAATTCACACACGCAAAGTGTGAGGGAAGCCTTTAGTTTAAGGCATCTAGACATGAAATATGTGTTCTACAATTTAACATATGAACATTCATAATAAGCATGAGATAAACTGGGCAAAGTTAAATATACATGTAGATACAGTAATATGCATCAATATATATCTATCTGATATTATATGTGTGTGTCTGTGTGTATATATATATATATATATATATATATACACACACATATATTCACCACTTTTGAATATTTTTTCTCCCAAAACCATAAAAGTACAAATGGTTTAGGCTTCTTTCAAAATAGTAAATCACTTAGTCAACATGATTCTTATTATATGGTTTTATATTTTATTACAAAATTCATATAGGTCTAAAAATTTGTTATCCAAATAGCACACAGAAAGGTACATTATTTGATATATGAATTGACTCCTTTTTTTTTTTTTTTTACAAAGTGAATACAAACCCTAGGTGTTAATTATTTTTTTACCAAATGTCTCCAAACTGGAAAATGCCCCTACTCAAATACTTCTACTTGGAGCTTTTGGGAATGTTACATGATTCAGTAACTTACAGTTCTTTAATTAAAGCCCAGCAAATAACATGCAAAAATGATTATATAAATACTGATCTTTCATTTGTTTTTAACAATTCTTAAAGCTTTTGGTCTGTACAAAGTAACACTTTAGAAATAAGTAAGTGCTTTTAGGGAACAATAATTTCTTTCACATTAATTCTATGAATCTCTTTAACAAACTTCCCATTTGGAAAGTCTCTAGTGCTTTTCAGACTACTCCAGTGCATATTGGTTATCATTCAACAGAAGAGCTTTAGATAGACTAGAGTTGTAAATATATATTGTCTTAGAATAATATTCTAATATTAACATTGAAGATATTTTTAACAAATGTCATTTAAGTATTTTCCTAGATATGTAACTACGACTTGGAAGATGAAGAGTTTATTTGAAAGTATGTCCTATGTGGAGAAAGAAATGGCAACCCACTAGAGTATTCTTGCCTGAGAAATCCTATGCACAGAGGAGCATTGCAGTCCATGAATTCACAAAGAGTTGGACACGACTTAGTGACTAAACCACACATGTCCTTATGGTATCTCTGGGTATTCGACAGTCAAATTTCAAATGAGCAATTTTTTTTAAATTGGGATTTCATAAAAAATTCTAATAAATAAATAAAGGACCATTTTCAATCCACTAAAATATCAACAACATACACATTTTAAAAAGTGGTAGTGGTACCTGAGAAAGGAAGAGAAAGATAAAATGAAATCAAATAGAATTGATGACACATAGGTATTATAAAATTGACTTTTCTTTCTTTTAATTGAAGTACTGTTCATTTTCATTATTACCTTGTTTCAGATGTACAGCATAGTACTTCAGTTTTTCCTTATGTTGCCTAATTTTGTACATTAAAATATATGTGCACACATACAATATATATGCAAGTATATATCATAATGTCATCAATACATAAATATTATGTTTCCTTTGTTCTTCTAATATCAGAAGTAACAATAAAATTAGTTCAAAGGCAAAATAATTTTCCTGCTAGGTAGTCACACAAGTTTGCAAATGGGATAGCTGACAAACCAACTGAAAAAAACATTTTATGAAATAAGCACATGCACAAATCATCAGTATTTGCATGTTGTTTTTCAGTTGCTGACTTACGTCCAACTCTTTGTGGCCACATGGACTGCAGCATGCCAAGTTTCCCTGTCCTTAATTATCTTCTGGAGTTTGCTCAAACTCATGTAAATTGGGTCAGTAATGCAATCCAACCATCTCTTGTCCCCTTCTCCTGCCCTCAATCTTTCCCAGCATCAAGGTCTTTTCCAGTGAGTCAGTTCTTCCCATCAGGTGGCCAAAGTAGTGGAGCTTCAGCTTCAGCATTAGTCCTTCTAATGACTATTCAGGATTGATATCCTTTAGGATTGACTGGTTTGATCTCCTTGCTGTCCAAGGTACTCTCAAGAGCTCTGCAACACCACAATTCAAAAGCATCAATTCTTTGGTACTCACCCTTTGTCACAGTCCAAATCTCACATCTGTACATGACTACTTGAAAGACCATAGCTTTGACTGTATGGATTTTGTTGGCAAAGTAATGCCTCTGCTTTTTAATATGCTGTCTAGGTTTGTCATGGGAGAAGGCAATGGCACCCCACTCCAGTATTCTTGCCTGGAAAACCCCATGGATGGAGGAGCCTGGTAGGCTGCAGTCCATGGGGTCGCTAAGAGTCAGACACGACTAAGCAACTTCACTTTCACTTTCCACTTTCATGCATTGGAGAAGGAAATGGCAACCCACTCCAATGTTCTTGCCTGGAGAATCCCATGGATGGAGAAACCTGGTAGGCTGCAGTCCATGGGGTCGCACAGAGTTGGACACGACTGAAGCGACTTAGCAGCAGCAGCAGGTTTGTCATAGCTTTCCTTCCATGGAGCAAGTGTCTTTTAATTTCATGGCTGCACTCAACATCTTCAGTGATTTTAGGGCCCAAGAAAATAAAATCTGTCACTGTTTCTACTTTTTCTCCATCTGTTCACCATGAAGTGATGGAACCAATGCTGTGGTCTTAGTTTTTGAATGTTGAATTGTAAGCCAACTTTTTCACTCTCCTCTTTCACCCTGATCAAGAGGCTCTTTAGTTCCTATTCACTTTCTGTCGTTAGAGTGATATCATCTGCATATCTAAAGTTGCTGGTATTTCTCCTGGCAATCTTGATTCCAGCTTTCCTCTAAGCATATCAGCTTCCCAAGTAACGCTAATAGTAAAGAACCCACATGCCAATGCAGGAGACACAGGAGATGCAGGTTAGATCCCTAGGTCAGGAAAATCCCCAGAATAGGAAATGGCAACCCATTTCAATATTCTTGACTGAAGAATCCCATGGACAGAGAAGCCTGGGAGACTATAGTCCATAGGGCTACAAAGAGTGGGGCATGACTGAAGTGACTTAGCACACATCCATTCTCTAAACATAAGGAGGCACTTGGCCTTCTTCGCACTCATCATCACCACTCTTACTTTCATACTTATGCAGTGTTTGTATATGCTTTATAAAAATAAAACAAATAGCTTTACAAAAATTCGCCAGCTTGAAACAGCTATGAAATCAGTCAATTGGATATTGGAGGAGGACAGAGTCAATGTTAACTTGCTTCTCTGCATTCATTTTTAAATTAATGTCAGAGGATATTTGAGAAAAAAAGAGGTCATAACAAGAAGTAAATGCTTTAGTAATAGTGAAAAAATATTTTTTACAATGGGAAAACACTGTAGACTCAGAAAAGAAAAAAAACTTTTCAGTACCTTAAGCTAGTCAGACAGAGCTCTTGTTAGACAGTTTTCATATTTTAACAAATGGGAGAAGATGTTTCAAAGTAATCAAATGAGTCAGGCAGTGAATATATTTTAAAGCATACGTGAATCTGTATTTCTCAAGATATAAGACTGTTGCCATTCGTGTAATGAAAAGCACAGCAGATTAGGCCTTCAAGATAAAATGAGGTCTTCCCAGTTAAATTTCAATCTCAAATTAACAATTAATAATTTTCTAAATAATTTTCTAAGTATCTTTTTTATTCATATAATATTCAAATTTAGCTGAGTATACTGTACTTTTATTTGCTACATCTGGCAACCTTGCAGTAGCAAGGATTCACAAATCCCTTAATTTTCCTTCAATTGCACTAATGTACATCTTAATATTTACTTCTTAATATCAAATATTATACTTTTTATCCCTATAATTTCCATTTGATTTTGTTATAGATTTTGTATCTCTAATATAATTCTCCTTTAATCTATTTTCTTGAAAATATCAGCTATAATTCTTTTTAAGTTTGTGTCTCAGTTCAGTCACTCAGTCGTGTCCGACTCTTTCCGACCCCATGAATCGCAGCACGCCAGGCCTCCCTGTCCATCACCAACTCCCAGAGTTCACTCAGACTTACATCCATCGAGTCAGTGATACCATCCAGCCATCTCATCCTCTGTCGTCCCCTTCTCCTCCTGCCCCCAACCCCTCCCAGCATCAGAGTCTTTTCCAATGAGTCAACTCTTTGCATGAGGTGGCCAAAGTACTGGAGTTTCAGCTGTAGCATCATTCCTTCCAAAGAAATCCCAGGGCTGATCTCCTTCAGAATGGACTGGTTGGATCTCTTTGCAATCCAAGGGACTCTCAAGAGTCTTCTCCAACACCACAGTTCAAAAGCATCAATTCTTTGGCGCTCAGCCTTCTTCACAGTCCAACTCTCATATTCATACATGACCACAGGAAAAACCATAGCCTTGACTAGACAGACCTTTGTTGGCAAAGTAATGTCTCTGCTTTTGAATATGCTATCTAGGTTGGTCATAACTTTCCTTCCAAGGAGTAAGCATCTTTTAATTTCATGGCTGCAGTCACCATCTGCAGTGATTTTGGAGCCCCAAAAAATAAAGTCTGACACAGTTTCCACTGTTTCCCCATCTATTTCCCATGAAGTGATGGGACCAGATGCCATGATCTTGGTTTTCTGAATGTTGAGTTTTAAGTCAACTTTTTCACTCTCCACTTTCACTTTCATCAAGAGGCTTTTGAGTTCCTCTTTACTTTCTGCCATAAGGGTGGTGTCATCTGCATATCTGAGGTTATTGATATTTCTCCCAGCAATCTTGATTCCAGCTTGTGTTTCTTCCAGCCAAGCATTTCTCATGATGTACTCTGCATATAAGTTAAATAAGCAGGGTGACAATATACAGCCTTGACGTACTCCTTTTCCTATTTGGAACCAGGCTGTTGTTCCATGTCCAGTTCTAACTGTTGCTTCCTGACCTGCATACATATTTCTCAAGAGGCAGGTCAGGTGGTCTGGTATTCCCATCTCTTTCAGAATTTTCCACAGTTTATTGTGATCCACACAGTCAAGGCTTTGGCATAGTCAATAAAGAAGAAATAGATGTTTTTCTGGAACTCTCTTGCTTTTTCCATGATCCAGCAGATGTTGGCAATTTGATCTCTGGTTCCTCTGCCTTTTCTAAAACCAGCTTGAACATCAGGAAGTTCACAGTTCATTTATTGCTGAAGCCTGGCTTGGAGAATTTTGAGCATTACTTTACTAGCATGTGAGATGAGTGCAAGTAACTTCAATATTCTGTCATTTCACTCTATTTTCTGTCTTGTTTTTTTCCTATTGGTTTTCAATCATCTGACCTTACTTTCTGGCAACAACTTTTTAAATGCTGAATACAGTGTTATGTGTGTATATGTAATTTCTTATGTGTATGAAAAATCGTTAAAGTTTTGGTTGATGATGTTATTTCATTCCACAATGATTTGTATTTTTCCTAGCTGGCAAGTAGAGTTAGAGCATGTTGATGTATGGCAAAACCAATGCAATATTGTAAAGTAAAAAAAATAATAGTAAATTTTTTTTAATTTAAATAAAAAATAAAATGTAAAAAAAAAAAAAAGATACCTTTGATTCATAGAATGCTGTCCTATATGTGTATAATTCTAAATTTAGGATGAAGGCCTTCCTACACTTCAAAAAAATAAAGTCCTTAATTCCAGTTCTTGTTTCCTCAGACCACACAGTTGCTGAATTCTCCCTAAATAATTTGGGTCTTAAGAGCTACTTTCCCCATTACTTATCTGCTTCTAAACTAGGCATGTGTGCAAGAACAGCATAGGGGTTGTCAAGTGTCTCAAGAAATTCTATGCACAAAATCATGCTCAGTTTTCTGCAATTAACTTTTATCTGGGATTTTGGTCCTCTATGTCCACACTACTTGGTAGCCCTGAAATCCAATCATGTCTCTTTAGTCTCTCTAGCCCAGTGATATTTATACAACATAGAGGCTGCCACATTGTTCAGTTTCTATACATTTAATGGAGAATTGACAAATGTACCAAAGATAAATCAATAATACAGTGCTTGCCTCAGTGTGTTTCCACATGTGTCTGTGATCTCCAGCTCCTCAACTTCTGGCTGCCTTGACTGTTCCCTGATACTTTCAATCAGTTTTTTAAATTAAGTAATTTGTTTTAATTGGAGGATAATACAATCAACTTTTTAAAATGTACCCAGTTTTGAAAAGGGTGTGGATGATAACTAAGGCTGTGAAATTGTAACTAGAACATGTAAAGAATACTCATAAATTAACAATGAAAATATCAGTGACATCTCACACACTAGCAAAGTAATGC
This sequence comes from Bos indicus, assembly GCF_029378745.1. Taxonomy (NCBI): domain Eukaryota; kingdom Metazoa; phylum Chordata; class Mammalia; order Artiodactyla; family Bovidae; genus Bos; species Bos indicus. Next base: position 41,448,064 of record NC_091789.1, read on the forward strand.
TCAAAATTCTCCAAGGTAGACTTCAATAGTATGTGAACCGAGAATGTCCAGATGTTCAACCTGGATTTAGAAAAGACAGAGGAACGAAAGATCAAATGACCAACATCCTCTTGATCATTGAAAAAGCAAAAGAGTTCCTGAAAAACATGTACTTATGCTTTATTGACTACACCAAAGCCTTTGACTGTATGGATCACAACAAACTGTGGAAAATTCTTCAAGATATGGGAATACCAGACCACCTTACCTTCCTCCTGAGAAATCTAGATGCATGTCAAGAAGCAACAGTTAAAACCAGACATGGAACAATGGACTGCTTCCAAATTGGGAAAGAAGTACATGAAGGCTTTATATTGTCACTCTGCTTATTTAACTTATATCCAGAGTACATCATGCAAAATGCTGGGACAGAAGAAGTGCAAACTAGAATCAAGATCAATAACCTCAATATGCAGATGACACCACCCTTGTGGCAGAAAGTGAAGAGGAACTGAGGAGCCTCTTGATGAAAGTGAAAGAAGAGAGTGAAAAAGTTGGCTTAAAACTCAACATTCATAAAACTAAGATCATGGCATGTGGTCCCATCACTTTATGCCAAATAGATGGGGAAACAATGGCAACAGTGACAGACTTTACTTTCTTGTGCTCCAAAATCACTACAGATGGTGACCGCCTGCAGCCATGAAATTAAAAGACTGATGCTTTTGAACTGTGGTGTTGGAGAAGACTCTTGAGGGTCCCTTGGACTGCAAGGAGATCCAATTAGTCCATCCTAAATTAAACCAGTCCTGAATATTCATTAGAAGATATAAAAATGACCAATAAGAACATGAACAGATGTCCAACACCATTGATATTCCGGGAAATGCAAATGAAAACCATAAGGAGGAACAAGCTCACATGCACTAAGAGGGCTATAATCAAAACAATAAGATAATAACAAGCATCTCTGATGATGTGAATAAATTATAACCCTTATACGCTGCTGGTAAGACTGAAAAATAGTGCAGCCAACTTTGGGAAACAGTCTGGCAATTCCTCAAATGGTTAAATAGAGTTACTATGTTGTCCATCAGTTATTCCGATCCTAGATAACTATTCAATAGAAATAAAAACTTATGTCTAGACACAAATTTATACAGAAATACAGCAGCATTATTCATAAGTGGAAACAACCCATGTCCATCAACTGATGAGTGGATAAATCAATTGTGGTAAATAAATTCAGACATACAAAGGAGTGAAGTACTAATAACATGATAAAAATGAATAAATCTTATTGACATGCAAAGTTAAAGGAGTCAATCACAAAAATCACATATTATATGATTCCATTTATATGAATGTCTAGAATAGTTGATTCTGAGACTTCCCTGGCAGTTCAGTGGTTAAGATTTCACCCTTCTACCACAGGGATTGCAGATTCATCCCCTGCTTGGGAAACTAAGATCTAACATGCTGCATAGTATGGTCAAATATTTTTTTTAATTTTAAAAATAGAGGTTTCTATGGATAAGAAAGTATATTAGTGTTTGTCTAGAGTTGGAGGAAATCGGGATGATAGATGGTCATTGATAAACAGTAAAGGATGTTTTATTTGAGGTAATGAAAATATTCTAAAATTGACTATGGTCAAGGTTGCACACATTGGAAAATATACTAAAATATAATTACTTATACATATTAAGTGACTGAACTGTACAATATGCAAATTATATCTCAATACATCTCATTAAAAAACTAAATTCAGCTTTTACCAGTTTTCTTGGTAGAAAGGTTAAGCTGATGTCAGCTACTTTGCCTTAGTCTAAACCTGAAGTCAGACTCCATTGTGTTTGTTGGAGAGAATAATAAAGTCCACAATGTAAAGGAGTTGTTTAAGATGAGAACTGAAAAACTAGAGATGTGATAAGCCAGTTTCTGTATTAAGGAACTTTGTTTCCTTAGCTTTTTCTTTCAATTTTGGATCATTGGTCAACTGAAAGAGTAAAAGTTCTTCCAGGAGTTATTGGATCTAGGAAACAAATACTAGAATTGAATGAGTATACCAGAGAGTACATGATGTTGATCTATCAAGAGGCACATAGCTTGAGGTTGGATAACAGAAAGTAATTCAATATTAGAGACCTTTATTTTGGTAGAGGATTTAACACCATTGCAAGAACCCAAAGAGACAGTGTAAACTCACTGCTCAGGTGAGAAAAGGGATCAAATGGTCAAGTGAAGGGGGTTTACTAGAGTATTATATAAGCCTTGGTTATAAGACTAATACCAATATTACTATGTAAGACTGGTAATCCAATAATACAACTGTATTCCTTAGGATAACCTAGAGAATTCCCGCATCTACTAATAAAATAAGGATGCACTTCTGAAGGGGGCAACAGAATTACTGGGAAGGTAAAATATGGTCATCCTCTGTAGCCAAAAGCTGATGATAGATGATGCTATTACAGAACTGGATTCACTGAGAGCAATAGGGATGACACTATTCTCAAATAACAGAAAATAAGTAATGGTGCTTAACTGCCAGAAGCAAGATGAGAAAAACCATGAGAGGCAAAGCAATGGCAACCAGAGAGTCTTGACCCTTAGAGAGATGCAGATAGTTAAGATGATATGGTGTCACCAATGGCAAGATGAATGGGAAGCCAGCAAGCATATCAACCTGTAAAAATAAAAGATATCAAGGACATATGGTCAGGAAGCTAAAGACAACTGCTCCAAATTCACAATTCTTCACCTAGTTTCTGGACCTAAGTGAATCAGACTTTAATTGGAACCCAGTGACTAAAGAACAGGCCCCAGGAGGATAGATACTACAACATAAAAGGGCAAGTGTATATAACAACAATTTTCCCAGTCCCTCCTTAATAGACCAAGGGTCCAGACATTTCAAGAACAATCTGATTCAGTATTCAAATAGATATCCAGGCATTTAAACCATAAAAATGGCCCTAATGTTACAGTAAATGCAGTACCATTGCAGGTTAGGCTTACTGGTCCACTGGGTTTGCAGATTCACTCAGTGGTCATTTCTTCAATCCCGAAATATATCATTGACAATCTCATACATAATAGTGGGCATATCCCAAATATTTGTTCCTTGGTCTGTGAGATGAGAACTATCATCATTAGTTAGGAAGATAAATTAGAAGTATATAAAAAAAAAGTCTGAAACTTACCTGCCTATCCATAACCAGATAGTAAATCAAAAATCAGTTATGTATCATGGTGAAATGATAGGGATTAGTACCACTCTTAGGGGCTTCCTAGTGACTCAGTGGTAAAGAATCCGCTGCTAATGAAGTTCAGTCCCTGGGTCGGGAAGATCCCCTGGAGAAGGAAATGGCAACTCATTCCAGTATTCTTGCCTGGGAAATCTCATGGACAGAGGAGCCTGGTGGGTTATATTCCATGGGGCTGCAGAGTCATACATGACTTAGCAACTAAACAACAAACAACAGCACCACTCTTAAGGACCTAAAGCATGCAGCATCAGTGGCCCCAAGCCATAAGAGAACAGGTCTATTTTGGAGGATGACAGCAAAATATTACAAGCTCAATCCGTTAATAGTCCCACTTTCAGCTGTAATACACATGGTATCTTTGATAAAGTAAATTAGAATTTTTTGTTGCTGTTTAGTTGCTAAGTCATATCCAACTCTTTATGAACCGATGGACTGTAGCCTGCCAGGCCTTTCGCTGCTGCTAAGTCACTTCAGTCGTGTCCGACTCTGTGCGACCCCATAGATGGCAGGCCACCAGGCTCTGCCATCCCTGGGATTCTCCAGGCAAGAACACTAGAGTGGGTTGCCATTTCCTTCTCCAGTGCATGAAAGTGAAAAGTAAAAGTGAAGTCGCTCAGTCGTGTCTGACTCTTCGTGACCCCAGGGACTGAAGCCTACCAGGCACCTCCATCCATGGGATTTTCCAGGCAAGAGTACTGGAGTGGGGTGCCATTGCCTTCTCCGCCAGGCCCTTTGGTCCAGGGGTTTCCCCAGGCAAGAATACTGGAGTGAGTTGCCACTTCCTCCTCCAAGGCATCTTCCTTACCCAGGAATCAAATTCCTGTCTCCTGCATTGGCAGGTAAATTCTTCGCCGCTGAGTCACTAGGGAAGCATATTATGTGGCCATTGATCTATAAAATGTTTCTTTCCAATCTCTTCAGAAAGATTGACTAAAAGCTGTTTACATTCACCAAGAATAGAAAATAGTAAACATCTATGGTACTTTTAACTCTCAGACTCTTTATCATAATGTATTTTGGAAAAGACCTTGATGTTATGAATATTCAGGAGAACATCACACTGACTTACTATACCAATGCCTTCTTATTAATTAGCCAGCATAAGTAAGAAAGAGCAAGCATGACAGAAGCCTCTTTAAAACACATATACAGAAGATTAGTAACTGTGCTATGCCAATAGTTGTTACATCCTAAGGCAAAGAGGAAAAAAATAAATGATGCTGATCCTGTCCTTATTCAAGCATTTGATCATTTGTTCATCATGGAATTTTTGGATAATTTGATTTGTAAAACATTGCATTAAATATTTATCTTGATTGCTGAGTTTTTTTTTTTTTTTTGCTGCCCCTTAATTCCTGTGGTAAATCCCTCATTTGTTTTACCCCTATCCCAACTACTCAGAGACTCAAGAAATTAGTAAAGATGTTGAGGGTCCAGTGGCCTGCAACACATTGGGACATTTCATCCAAAGTAAAGAAAAATTATTGCATCTTTAACCTACCACCTCTAAGGGGTAAACACAACATCTTGGAGGTCTTTATTGGAATTGGAGGTTGTACAGTCTATTCTTAGGAATACTGCTCCCACCTGTCTATCAGATGATATGAAAGACTATTATCTTTCTATGAGGCTCAGAGCACAAAAGGGCTCTGCAGCATGTCTGGGCTGCAATGCTTGGGTTATATGATACAGCAGACCCTATTGTGTTTAAGTACCACATGGGAAAAGATGTGGGAAAAGACATTATGAAGAATTGATTATAATACTATTGGGGAAAACACAACACAATCCCCAGAATTCTAGACAGGATCATGCTGTCTGTAATAGATAACAACTTGAAAAATAGCTCCAGAAATGCTATTGGGCCGCAATAGAGACCTAGCACCTGATAATGGATATTAATTGCCCATAATAAGTTCTGTTGACCCGCAAAGATGGGTAAAGCAACAATCCATCACAATTTAATTGATACAAAAGGGATCGAGTCTTACTTAAGTAAGGCTAGGTGCCATATGTAAGCCACCTGAGCATGTATCCAAGATTCTTATATCATCTGTTATGGTCATATCTATATCCATCTCACATTCCATAACCTGACTTTCTCAACTTTGTCTCAGCCATGTGCTTGGTTTTAGTCAATGAGATGTTAATAGAGGTGCAACAAGCAGAGGCTTTAAACTTATTCGTGTGGCTGAACTGGTTGTTTATATATTTGCTGTTGCTCTGAGTACAATATGTTGTGGCTAGCTTGCTGCTCTCAAGAAGGGAATGAGTGACATGCAAAACAAAACCACCCAGTCATCATGCGTGCATCTGTACTGAGTCGCTCAGTCATGTTTGACTCTTTGCAACTCTATGGACCATAGCCTGCCAGGCTCCTCTGTCCATGAGATTCTCCGGGCAAGAATACTGGAGTGGGTTTCTATGCCCTCTTCCAGAGGATCTTCCCAACCCAGCAATTGAACCTGCTTATCTTATGTCTCCTGCCTTGGCAGGCAGGTTCTTTACCCCTAGAATCACCTGGAAAGCCCTCCTAGTCATCATAGCTTAAACCAAATTCACCTCAATGGGCCTGTAATATTGTGAGTAAAAAAAAAAACCAAAAGCTTATTACAACATGCCACTGAGATTTCCAGGTTGTTTACATACAGCAGTAGTGATTTAATATATGAAACAATAATTGCAAGACTAAATTAAAAATTCTGAAACAAAAATAGAACCAAAGTAAATGTTTTCTTAAAAGAAAAAAGGAAACAATAAAAGGACAAGAATGTATCTACCAGGGAAATGTTAACCATTTTTTTAAAAGTGGTATATTTATGTTTGTTGTTGTTTAGCTGCCTTAGCATGTTCAACTCTTTTGCAACCCCAAGACTGTAGCTCATAAGGATCATCTGTCCATGGGATTTTCTAGGCAAGAATACTGGAGTGGGTTGTCTTTTCTTTCTCCAGGGGATCTTCCCAACCCAGAGATCAAACCTGTATCTCCTGCATTGACTGACAGATTCTTTACCACTGAGCCACCAGGGAAGCATCATTAAATTTTTTTTTTTTTAGCATCATTAAATTTAATACCCAACAAAGTAGACTTAAGACAAGAACTATTATTATAAAAACCATTACTTAATATCAAATATTATACTATAATACAAAATATTATATTTATAATTTGTATATTAAGTGTACTATTCTATAATTATAAATTATAACATTTGTTTTTGTTCAGTCACTCAGTCATGTCCTACACTTTGTGACCCCATGGACAATAGCATGCCAGGCTTCCCTGTCCTACAGGGAAGGAGCTTGTTCATCTCATGTCCTGGAGCTTGCTCAAACTCATGTCCATTGAGTCGGTGATGCCATCCAACCATCTCATCCTCTGTCATCCCCTTCTCCTCTGCCTTCAATCTTTCACAGAATCGGGGTCTTTTCTAATGAGTCAGTTCTTCACATCAGGTAGCCAAAGTATTGGAGTTTCAGTTTCAACATCTGTGCTTTTAATGAATATTCAGCATTGATTTCCTTTAGGATTGACTGGTTTGATCTGCTTGTAGTCCAAGGGACTCTCAAGTATTCTCCAACACCACAGTTCAAAAGCATCAGTTTTTCGGCACTTAGCTTTCTTTATGGTCCAACTCTCACATCCATACATGACTACTGGAAAAACCATAGCATGAACTATATGGACCTTGGTTAATAAAGTAATGCCTCTGCTTTTTAATACTCTGTCCAAGTTTGTCCTTTTCTTCCCAGGAGCAAACATCTTTTAGTTTTGTGGCTGTAATCACCAACTACAGTAATTTTGGAGCCCAAAAAATAAAATCTGAAAATATTTTTTCTTGTAAATATTATTATTATTAATATAAATTTATTTATTTTGATTGGAGGCTAATTACTTTGCAATATTGTATTGGTTTTGCCATACATTGACATGAATCCGCCACGGGTGTACATGTGTTCCCCATCCTGAACCCCCCTCCCACCTCCCTCCACATACCATCCCTCTGGGTCATCCCACTGCACCATCCCCGAGCATCCTGTATCATGCATCGAACCTGGACTGGTGATTCGTTTCTTATATTATACACGTTTCAATGCCATTCTCCCAAATTATCCCACTCTCGCCCTCTCCCACAGAGTCCAAAAGACTGTTCTATACATCTGTGTCTCTTTTGCTATCTCAGATATAGTGTTATAATTACCATTTTTCTAAATTCCATATATATGCATTAGTATACTGTATTGTTTTTCTTTCTGGCTTACTTCACTCTGCATAATAGGCTCCAGTTTCATCCACCTCATTAGAACTGATTCAAATGTATTCTTTTTAATGGCTGAGTAATACTCCATTGTGAATATGCACCACAGCTTTCTTATCCATTCATTTGCTGATGGACATCTAGGTTGCTTCCATGTCCTGGCTATTATAAACAGTGCTGCGATGAACGTTGGGGTACATGTGTGTATTTCAATTCTGGTTTCCTCGGTGTGTATGCCCAGCAGTGGGATTGCTGAGTCATATGGCAGTTCTATTTCCAGTTTTTTCAAGGAATCTCCACACTGTTCTCCATAGTGGCAATATACAAATTTTTGAGCCAAGGAAAATAAAGTCTGTACTTTATTTATTATTTATATAATAATATAATATAATATGTATATTATAATTTTATAATAAAATAAAATATGATTATTTTATATGATCTTTAAAATAATGATATAATAAAAATTCATATAATTTTAAGTTTAATGTAAAATAATATAAAGTATTAGCATATGATAAAATAGTTATTAATATAAAAGCCATCTTATGTTGAGAAAAAACTCAGTTCAATTGGAATATACACTACACTAGATTTGCATCTACTAATTTCAAAACACACAAAATAAAATTGATAATACTCAAAACAGAAAAAGAGAACCAAAGAAATACACAATTACAGTTGGAGATTATTACAACATTCAATAACTGAGAAAACAAGTTATCCAATAAAATAGTAAGGGCATATGAGATTTGAACAATGAGGTTTACAAAGTTGACCTAATTGTCATATATACAACGTCCAACAAATCCAGAATTTAGATTTTTTCAATTGCACATGGAAACTTTACTAAACTGACTATACTATACTAGTCTACAAAGTAATTCTCAACAGATATTAAAGAAATACAATCATGTACAGCATATTGTCTGACTGCACTAAAATTAAGCTAAAGAAGATGCTTTGAAGAAATACAAATATTTGGAAATTGAGCAGCACAGTTTTCATAACTCATGGGTCAAAAAGGAATTTAAATATATTTTGAACCAGAAGGTAATGAAATACAACATATCAAAACTTGCAGGATGTAGCTAATCAAGACATAGATTTTAATAGCTTTAAATGAACTTTCCAGAAAACCATTTTGTGAGTTCATAATCTAAACATACATTTCAACAGGCTAGAAATTACAGCAAGTTAAACCAAAAATAATGTAAACAATGAAGTAAAAAAGATAAGAGCAGAGAGCAATAAAAGTTAATGCAGTGCAACCATAGCAAAATTAATAAAAAATAAAAAACAATATTGTTTTTTTCTCTTTGAAAGATTAATAGTATTGAATATCCCTGACATTAAAAAGAAGATAGTCTTAATCACCTATATCAAGACATCTTTACATGTTAGACAGATAACATAGGTTATTATTATTATTTTATACCAATACATTTAAAACTTTGGATTAAATGACAAATTTCTTTTAAAAAAAGCCACCTCTGAATAATGACAGAAAAGAACAACAATCTTAGTTGTTCTCTAGTAACTCTAGTATCTCTCTTGTATCTCTAGTTGTTCTCTAGTTATTAAACAAATTTCTTCCTATATATATTCAATGCATTCTCAATCCAAAACTCAGTATATTTTTTGTTGTTTTTCAAAGAAATTATCATTCTGATTCCAAAAATACATGGTAATGAAAAGTCCCAAGAAGAGCCATAAAAATTGTGAATAAGAGTAACCATATTGGAGAATTTTAAACTACCAGATATTGAATTATAAAGGTACATCAATTAGAGCACCATTTCAATCTATATTTTATCAATAATTATTTGGGTATTTAATATTTGTAAAAGATAGAGCACATAAATTATGATACATTTATAGGATGTAAATATCTGCAGCCATTAAAATTTAGAAAGGTCCATTTCATTGATGCTGATATTTAATTTATGAAAATCTATTATATTCATTTGACTGATATTACTAATTTAAAATAGTTTAAAAAATTCAGCTTATTTAAAACAATATTTTGTACACACAGTAGAATATCATATAAGAAACAAATTGCCAGTCCAGGTTTGATGCAGGATACAAGAAGCTTGGGGCTGGTGCACTGGGATGACCCAGAGGGATGGTATGGGGAGGGAAGTGGGATGGGGGTACAGGATGGGGAACACGTGTACATCTGTGGTGGATGCATGTTGATGTATGGCAAAACCAATATAATATTGCAAAATAAAAAATAATAATAATAAATAAATAAAATATAATAAGGAACATTGGATGTAAAGAAAAAAATAAACTGATGAAATTACAAAAAAAACGTCATTTAACTATTAATATGAAAAGACCTCTGGGAGGTACTTGTTAAAGAAACCAGTTAGGAACACTATGTATAGTTTGCTATCATTTGTGAAAAAATAATATTCAAATATATTTCACATATATATATATATTTGCATATGTCTCAATGTCTCTGGAATAATCTCTTAAAATAATAATCTATAAAAATCTATAAAAATAATAATCCAAAAAAATATCAGGAAGAATGTTTTCAAAATGTAAGTAGTGATTATCTCCGGAAGTGTGATTTTAGAGGTCAAGTTTACTTCTCTGTAAACTTTTGATGACTTTATAATCATAAAAAAATTATGTTTGAATAAACATAATCTCACTGAGATGAGAGCAAAAAAAGAAATCTCTTCTAATTGTGATCATGTTCACACATGCTCAGTTGTGTCTGACTCTTTGCAGCTTCCTGGACTGTGGCCTGCCAAGCTACTCTCTCCATGGAGTTTTCCAGGCAAGAATAGTGGAGTGGGTTGCCATTTCCTACTCCAAAGGATCTTTCTGACCTAGGGATTGAATTCAAGTCTCTTGCATTTCCTGCATTGTAAGGCAGACTCTTTACCACTGTGCCACTTGACCCATTTGCTAATGAAACAACCACTTGAGACTTAATCTAGGAGCCTGAGCCAACAACTTTTCCCAAGTACACGTCTGATTGTTTTTTTTTTTTTTTTTTTTTTTTGCATGCCAAAAACGCACATGGCAAGTAGAAGGAAGTATTTATAGCCATCACTTCACTAGCTAAAACATACCTGTCTTTAAAATTGTCACATTTTAGGAAGAGGGAAAAGAAAAAAGAAGAAATTGAGTTGAGGAAAAAAAAATGTATATTATGTACTCAGAAGCTTCCTATACCACATTTATGATTACTCCACCATTGCACATCAAAGTAGGAAATTGATAAGCGTGTTGTTTTTATGATTAATATCAGAGATAAATCATAATTAACTATAGTTGAGATAAGCACCCAGGTGTTCAGATATTTAACTGAGAATAATTTAAACTCTTCTCTTCTGTCTCTTTGTCTTTTTGTCTCTCTCTCTCTCTCTTCTCTCTCTCTCTCCCTCTTTCTTTCTGAAATCTGGGTGAGAGATTTTAGCTATAAAAGTCTGTCAGAAGATATTACTGCTAAGTTTTGCTATTTATGCCCAGAAATTCTACAAAAGTTACTCATTTTCTGACATGTTTTAACAATCTCTGCTTTTCACCTGAAAAAAAGAAAAATGACAAGAGAAAAATGACATTCAAAGATGAAACAAATTTAGAATACAGAATACTTACTCAAAATTTTTTTCATGAGCAAGAGAAGTATTTATTACAGAATTAAATGTTTTACTTTTTTCAGCAAGCTAGGCAGTATATTTATAGAAGCAATGCTTTAAAATATAATCATTAATTTTTATTATTTAAGTACAATTGACTGATTTCTGAAGAAAAAATGTCTTGAATCTTATAACTAATATTTTCATAAAATAAAAAGTAGAACAATTAAAGTTTAATATTTTTATTAGTCACCATTCAAAAAGGAAGTGAAAATTTTACATTTATGCAACAATGCTTTAAGTTCTGAATGAGCTTAAAAATTGAACTTTAAGCATCATTAATGTAATTTAGTATTTAAGTAAAATAAGATAGTATTTCAAGCAAATCTATAGCTTTAAAAAGAAAAGAAATTCAAATCTTTCTTAAGGTGACTACTGAACATAACAGTACTGAATCAAACCTGAGATATTCTTTTTTGAAGAGTGATTGTTTTTCTATGACAATGGCTCAAAACACTGTAGGATTGCAATACTGACAGCAAAGCTTCATTGCCATGCTGCTGTTTTTAAGACTTTTAATTTCTAAATATAAAACTCAAAGAGACAAGCCATGAGTAAGCTATAGTCTTGATTAAAACTTCAAGGGCTAAGACTTAGGCAAAAGTTTTGAATGATAGTATGGTCTCTGACAAGAAACTTAGATCTGTTCTTCACAAGAGTTCTATCTTCTGCTCATTTCTGAATAGTGAGGAATGCTACTCACTATTAATATTGCAATAAATTTTGATTATTACAGAAATATAGGAAAACATTCCAAATAATATGTATATCCTTGCATACATCATTCCTTAATTTTCTAATAATTACTGGAAAGTAAAATCAATACACACTGAAACTCTTAGAAAAATCACAAGAATGAGAAAAAAAATCCTATGTAAATATTTCCTCAAGAAATCTTTATTAAATGAGATATTGAATGACTATTAAAATAATATTCATTATTTTGCATTGAATGTAAAATATGTCAATTTACATTCTCACCAACAGTGCAAGAGCATTACCTTTTCTCCAGCACTGATACAGACATTATGGAAGATGGTATGGAGAGTCCTTAAAAAACTAGGAATAAAACCACCACATGACCCACCAAGCCCACTCCTAGGCATATACCCTGAAGAAACCAAAATTGAAAGAGACACATGTATCCCATTGTGTGTATCCCATTGCAGCAGACAAATGCATCCCATTGCAGCACTATTTACAATAGCTAGAACATGGAAGCAACCTAGATGTCCATCGACAGATGAATGGATAAAGAAGTTATGGTACATATACACAATGGAATATTACTCAGCCATAAAAAGGAACACATTTGAGTCAGTTTTAATGAGGTGGATGAACCTAGAACCTATTATACAGAGTGAAGTGAGTCAGAAAGAGAAAAATAAATATCATATTCTAATGCATATATATGGAATCTAGAAAAATGGTACTGAAAATTTGTTTACAGGGCAACGGTGGAGAAACAGATATAGAGAATAGGCTTATGGACACAAGGAGAGGGGAGGAGAGGGTGAGATGTATGGAAAGAGTAACATGGAAACTTACATTACCATGTGAAAAATAGATAGCCAATGGGAATTTACTGTATGGCTCAGGAAAGTCAAACGGGGGCTCTGTATCAACCTAGAGGGGTAGGATAGGGCAGGAGATGGGAGGGAGTTTCAAAAGGGAGGGGATATAGGTATACCTATGGCTGATTCATGTTAAGGTTTAACAGAAAACAGCAAAATTCTGTAAAGCAATTATCCTTCAAAAAATATAGATACCTGTGGTGGATTCATTTTGATATTTGTCAAAACTAATACAATTATGTAAAGTTTAAAAAAAAAAAATAAATGGAAAGGGATTTAAAAAAAAAAAAAAAAGGAAATAGCAAAAAATATAGATAAATTTAAAAAAAGAGTTGTAGTAAAAAAATGACCAAAAAAAAAAAAAAAGAAAAAAGAAAGAAAGAAAAACAGTTTATGTCTAACTTCACTCTATTTTTATTAATGGAATATGCTTAATGACTGTCTAAATCCCTTCCATACATTCACACAAACACTCCTCACTACCTCGTTCTTTGCCTCTGGAGAAAAAAACACCAGAAACTACCAACAATTAAGACAAGATCTGATTCAAATGTGTTCTTCTTAATAGCTGAGTAATATTTCATTGTGTATATGTACCACGACTTTCTTATGAATTCATCTGCCAATGGACATCTAGGTTGCTTCCCTGTCCTAGCTATTGTAAACAGAGCTAATTAAAGAACGCATTTGAATCAGTTTTAATGAGGTGGATGAAACTGGAGGCTTCATCCAGAGTGAAGTCAGAAAGAAAAACACCAGTACAGTATATTAATGCATATATATGGAATTTAGAAAGATCATGGCAATGACCCTATATGCAAGACAGCAAAAGAGACACAGATATAAAGAACAGACTTTTGGACTCTCTGGGAGAAGGCGAGGGTGGGATGATTTGAGAGAATAGCATTGAAACATATATATTTCCATATGTAAAATTGATGACCAGTCCAAGTTCGATGCATGAAACAGGGCATTCAAAGCTGGTGCACTGGGATGGGATGGGGAGGGATGTAGAAGGGGGCTTCAGGATAGGGGACACATATACACCCATGGCTGACTCATGTCAATGTATGGCAAAAATCACAATTTTGTGAAGTAACTAACTTCCAATTAAAATAAATTAATTAATTAAAAAAGGCAAAATCTAATACACATATGAAGACTTGATTGCAACTAAAATAGTGTCAATTTGCATTGTACTTACTGCCTTCTCAATAAAGGCCAATGTTTAAAAAAATTCAAAATGCTGTGCAAACTTTATACTGAGGCTATTACATTTATTATTACCAAGGATTCTTGAGACTTTTCCTTTCTGGCCCTTCAGATAAGTGCCTTTGACTTTCAGGAGAGGCAAGAACAATAATAACAAAACAGTAGGTACTTTTTGTCTTCAGTGTTGCTCATTTTCCCTTTCAATGTTGTTTTTATCCATTTTGGCCCCATCCACTGCTCCCTCTTATAAACAAATTTTCTCCCTCTCAGATTCCTTACCTTCTTATTTGCAAGATTCTGCCGTCAGGAAAAAAAAGAGGATGTCATTATTACTAACAACTTGATTTGAATACCTGTAATGGGCTATCCTTCCCTGATGGGAAATGAGCCTGAAGAAAGAATGCCTAAAATTAGAATTTAAGAAGGTGTAAAATAAAAGGAACTCTGAAATTCCTACAGGTTATACCACATTTGCAACTGCGCAAGTCTTGTGCCCTTCAGGTTCCTGTTTTCCAAAATGAGAGAATCGGTGAGGGGCCAAATTAGAGAACTGGGGAACAATTTTAGCCCTGCTATTTCAGTTCATACTCAGAGGACAAGATAAAGCAGCATAGAAGTAGCACACAATAGCCGAATCTCATAGTGTCTGTCTCAGTCTCTTTTTCTCTAAAGGAACCAAACCTTGTCACCCTTTCTAGAAGTAACTGGCCCAGAACTATCCAAAGACTTTCAGCTCTTGGGTTTTTACTTAAGTGCTAAAGGCAGTGAATGGACAAATGCTTTTTATTTTCTCATGATAGCCAAAAAATATTTCAGCTGGAAACCTTCTCTGAGTGAAAGAATATCAGATTTGGAAGAAATATTTTCATGAATGTCTCCTTTTGAGATGGATCTGATTTGCCCATTAAGACACAGCTGCCCATGCCCATGAGTTATAGCTCATTCCTTCCCTCAAATACACACTTTACATGATCTTAGTATCAGTGTGGTCTTAATACCAGTCAGTCAGTTCAGTCGTTCAGTCATGTCTAACTCTTTGTGACCCCACGGACTGCAGCACGTCAGACCTCCCTGTCCATCACCAACTCCCGGAGCTTACTCAAACTCATGTCCATTGACTCAGTGATGCCATCCAAACATCTCATCGTCTGTGGTCCCCTTCTCCACTCGCCTTCAATATTTCCCAGCAATACAGTCTTTTCCAATGAGTCAGTTCTTCATGTCAGCTGGCCAAAGTACTGGAGTTTCAGCTTCAGCATCAGTCCTTCCAATGAATATTCAGGACTGACTTCCTATAGGATGGACTGGTTGGGTTTCCTTGCAGTCCAAGAGACTCACAAGAGTCTTCTCCAACACCACCAAAAGCATCAATTTTTCTGTGCTTAGCTTTCTTTAGAGTCCAACTCTCACATCCATACATGACTACTGGAAAAACCATAGCTTTGACTAGATGGACCATTTTTGGCAAAGTAATGTCTCTGCTTATTAATATTCTGTCTAGGTTGGTCATAATTTTTTTTTCCAAGAAGCAAGCATCTTTTAATTTTATGGCTGCAGTCACCATCTGCAGTGATTTTGGAGCCCCCCCCCCAAAATAAAGTCTTTCACTGTTTCCACTGTTTACCCATCTATTTGCCATGAAGTGATGGGACCAGATGCCATGATCTTAGTTTTCTGAATGTTGAGTTTTAAGCCAAATTTTCACTCTCTTTTTTCACTTTCAAGAGGCTCTTTAGTTTTTTGTTTTTTTTTTTGCTTTCTGGCACAAGGGTGGTGTTATGTTCATATCTGAGGTTACTGATATTTCTGCCAGCAATCTTGATTCCAGCTTGTGCTTGATCCACCCAGTGTTTCTCATGATGTACTCTGCATATAAGTTAAATAAGCAGCGTGACAATATAAAGCCTTGATGTATTCCTTTCCTTATTTGTAACCAGCTTGTTTTTCCATGTCCTGTTCTAACTCTTGCTTCCTGACCTGCATACAGATTCTTCAAGAGACAGGTAAGGTGGTCTAGTATTTTCATCTCTTTAAGAATTTTCCACAGTTTGTTGTGATCCACACAGTCAAAGGCTTTGGTCTAGTCAATGAAGCAGAAGTAGATGTTTTTCTGGAACTCTCTTGCTTTTTCAATTTATCCAATGGATGTTGGCAATTTGATCTCTGGTTTCTCTGCGTTTTCTAAATCCAGCTTGAACATTTGATAGTACACGTTCACATACTATCGAAGACAGGCTTGGAGAATTTTGAGAATTACTTTACTAGCATGTGAGATGAGTGCAATTGTGTGGTGGTTCGACCGTTCTTTGGCATTGCCTTTCTTTGGGATTGGAATGAAAACTGACCTTTTCCAGTCCTGTGGCCACTGCTGAGTTTTCCAAATTTGCTGGCATATTGAGTGCAGCACTTTCATAGCATCATCTTTTAGGATTTGAAATATCTCAACTGGAATTGTATCACCTCCACTAGCTTTGTTCATAGTGATGCTTCCTAAGGACCACTTGACTTCACATTGCAGGATGTCTAACTCTAGATGAGTGATCATACCATTGTGATTATCTAGGTCATGAAGATCTTTTTTGTATAGTTTTTCTTTGTATTCTTGCCACCTCTTCTTAATATCTTCTGCTTCTGTTAGGTCCATACCATTTCTGTCTTTTATTGTGCCCATCTTTGCATGAAATATTCCCTTGGTATCTCTAATTTTCTTGAAGAGATTTCTAGTCTTTCCCATTCTATCATTTTCCTCTATTTCTTTGCATTGATCACTAAGGAAGGCTTTCTTATCTTTCCTTGTTATTCTTTGGAAATCTGCATTCAAATGGATATATCCTTCCTTTTTTCTTTCGCCTTTCACTTCTTTTTTGTAAATACTATTTTTATTTACAAACTGCTATTTTTAAGGACTCATCAGACAACTGTTTTGCCATTTTGCATTTCTTTTTCTTGGGGATGGTCTTGATCCCTGCCTCCTGTACAATGTCACGAACCTCCACCCATAGTTATTCAAGCTCTCTGTCTATCAGATATAATCCCTTGAATGTATTTTTCACTTCCACTGTATAATCATAATGAATTTGATTTAGGTCATACCTGAATGGTCTAGTGATTTTCCTTACTTTCTTCAGTTTAAGTCTGAATTTGGCAATAAGGAGTTCAATCTCTGAGCCATAGTCCGTTCCCAGTCTTTTTTTTTTTTTTTTTGCTGACCATATAGAGCTTCTCCATCTTTGGCTACAATGAATATAATCAGTCTGATTTCATTATATACAAAGACGGTAGGCGCTGGAGCAGCAGCTGCATATCTCTGGAGCGAATTTTAGGAGATAACCCATGTCCACGGGCAAAGGAGAAGCCCCAGCAAGATGGTAGGAGGGGCGAAATCATGTTTAGAGTCAAAAACCCCATACCTGCCAGAGATGCTCAGAGGACTGAAACAAATCTGTGTGCACCACGACTCAGAGACCCCACAGAGACTGAGACAGAACAGTGTTTGTGTGTCTCCTGAGCAGTTATGTGTCAGCAGTGGACTGCTGTGGGGGCCAGGAACTCTGAGTACAGCCAACTTGAGTATGGCATAAGCCCCCTTGGAGGAAGTCACCATTAACTCCACCATAGAGCTGACGGAAGTTACATAGGACTGGAGAAATAGACTCTTGGAGGGCACAAACAGAACCTTGTGCGCACCAGGACCCAGGAGAAAGAAGCAGTGACCCCACAAAAAACTGACCCAGACTTGCCCATGAGTGTCCAGGAGTCTCCAGCAGAGACGTGGGTCAGTGGTGGCCTGCTGCAGGATTGGGGGCACAGAGTGTAGCAATGCATGCATGGGACCTTTTGAAGGAGGTCACCATTATCTTCATTACCTCCACCATAGTTTGGTCTTAGGTAAATATCAGGGAGGGAACACAGATCCACCCATCAACAGAAAATTGGATTAAAGATTTACGGAGCATGGTCCCGCTCATCAGAACAAGACCCAGTTTCCCCCTCAGTCAGTCTCTCCCATCAGGAAGACTCCACGAGCCTCTTAACATTCTCCATCAGAGGGCAGACAGACTGAAAACCACAATCACAGAAAACTAACCAATCTAATCACATGGACCACAAAACATAGTTTTATGACTCAATGAAACTATGAGCCATGCCGTATAGGGCCACCCACGACATATGGGTCATGGTGGAGAGTTCTGACAAAACATGGTCTTAATATTGAGGAACGTAAGTGTGTTTTCCTTATCCTTGAGTGACCATTCCCTTTTTAGTAGCTTTCCACTTCTGGGTATAGTGCAGGCTAAGAAAATAGAAACTGAATACATATTAACACAGTAAATAAGTGAAATTAAGTGGAAAGGCCATTTGTTGCCTTGTATTTTTTACACGAAGTTGTGTATATTGCTGTTTTATGATTCAGTTTGTCTTCCTACTGTAATAGAATCTCCAACACCCAACATAACTTTTGTATTAAACAAAATGTAGTAGAGATTTGAAGTTAGGGTTGTGACTTACAATGGCCACAGTTTAAGTAGTATAACTTATTTTAAAGCAATATAGTTGTTTCTGTTGATATTCTAGTTACTAACACTGATTTAGTTGAAATTAGGAGCAAGTTAGTTTTTGCTTTGCTTCAACTTCCTAATTTGTCAAGTTAACAATTAGTGAAATTTGATATAGGATAGATTGTCTACTCTCTACCTAAAAAGCCTCTATAGCCCATTGTATCAAACACAAATTGACAATATACTCATAAATCTCATTGGGAAATCTAACATTTGATATAATACAGCATGCAGCTACTATTTCATCTTAACTCTTAGTAGCAATTTGGATTAGTATTATGATTTTGTTTTTGATGTTGAATTTTCCACAAACTGAAGTAGTCTTTAGAAGAGATTGACTTAGAAAGCCCTTTCATCAAAGCATATCTGTTTCAATTCAAGAAACAGAGGTAAAATAGTTCTGTGAAGATGCAGATAAAATGCTATGCTGTTGAGCTTTATAATCTAACTCTTCCATACACAAATTATAACACTTCTGCACACATAAAAATGTCCAACATCTTAGGTATCTTATGCCTGATTCAAACATTTCAGGGAAAAATTATGATAATATGGTACCATAACTGTCATATGAAAACCTATTTCTATACATTGTATACTTAATTTCTTCAACAAATATATGAATGATATCATTATTTCCATTTGTATATGTGAAGAAAGTGATGCTCAGAGAATCTATGCAATTGTTCAAGGCCACCAGTTAAGGGAATTGGATAGCCAGTCTATAAACATAAAACTGTGTCTCTAGCCAATCATACGACATCAATATATCACATCTCACCTTCCAAACTCAAATCAGTCAGTGCAGCACTTGATTTCATTTATTCTATTTTTCTTATCCATCACAGTCATGATTAGAAACAAAATTTTGGTTTGGTGGGACCATAGGTATAAAGCTTCAGGGTGAATGGTTTTTTTCTCTTTGTGTGTAAGGACAAAGGACCCTGGTAACTAGGGAAGGAAATGACAAGAAAACAAAAATATGATGTTAAATTAAGAACTCTGTGTACTATGGTATTACTTGACTCATGATCTGGTCTCAAAAGTCCAATTATAGTAAAGTGGCCATGTATCTCATGCTTTCTCAAGTCTTAAACAATGGAAAAGTATCCATGATCAGCTGCTAAAATATTCTAATATTGCAATGAATTATGAAAACCAGGCATTTCTATTTTATCTGGAAAATGGAATTTTAGATACACCTGCCTCTTTCTTGATTTAGGGATTATAAACTTCTACCTTCAACTTACATATTTTAGATAAACTTTCTCCTCCATGTTAAGCATTATATGAAATATGAGATTAGCTTTTTATCTAAAGTTTAATATTAATACTTTTCAAAAATAGTGTTATTGAATCTATTGCATATTATTAATATACTATTAATTTTGCTCTCACATTAAACTCAACTTTTCACACTGTTGTTTAAAAATACACAAAAATACAGGAGATCCCTGGTATCCTAGTGGTTAGAATTATGGGTTTTCACTGCTTTGGTTGAGATTCAATCCCTGGTTGTGGAATTTAGATGCTACAAGCCACACAGCATGACAAAAAATAAAAAAAAATACACTTTTTTAAGTATACAAAAATAAATCTTTCTTTAAATTTGGATCATATAACAAGAGTATCTACACTTAATTATTAAATGTAATGCATTATTTTTGTTATATGTAAAAGTACCAGAGAGAGTATTAATATTCATTGTGACAAGATTTCAAGTACCACATGTTAGTAACATGACAGTTGCAGCATTAATGTATGCCACTTAATAAGAAATGAAATGTTTCCTTAAGTAATACACTTCAATAACACAAGAATTTTGCCCACATTGATATTCAACTCTTTGCTTCCTTATCCAGCAGAGTTAAAACTAGACTTTTCTGATGAAGTATAATCCTAGCTAAAATAATTATTTGATTGCCTTATTCTATGCTTCAGAAAGAATTAAGTTTTTGTAGCAAATCAACATTCACATAACTCAATATGTCATCACTTCTCATTAAATTAATGAAGATGAGGCATTTTAAAAGGTGTCTTCACTACATACTTATCTAGGAAAATTGTCTCATATAAAAAATGGAAATAATAGAGTGAAAGAATTATGAACCAAAATTTTATATCCCAGGAATATTAATATCTGACTAGAGTATGAGTAAGAAAGCTATGATTTTACTAGAATTTTATAAAAATCAGATTTTCCAACATGACATGTCAGTGAAACATTTTTGTTTAATATTTTTGGTAGAAAAACAAAGATGATGGCTCCATTTCTTTTCCTATGAAGTAAATAGTATCCTTGTTGACATATCTATTACACCTTGGAATTGAGGCCATAAATACAGATATGTATAGAACACAGCCATGTATTAAAAAAAAAAAAAAGAATGTGTCAAGACAGTGTAAATTAGTGGGTAATGGTAAGGATTGTGAAAAATCCCAGCTTTATCACATACTATCTTTGAGACAATAAGCAAGTTACAATATACTCTTGAGCCTCAGTTTTTTTTAATTGTTAAAATATTATTAATAATAACCACACTGTATAGCTACTATAAAGACCAAGTTATATAATGTGTTTAATGATCCTAGCACCAATGAAAGACACATAGAAGGAGTTTAATTATACAGTGAGAACACTGGAATAATCTCTGTTTTTAATTCTCAAAAGTGTTCAGGTTTGCAGATATACCAATGTAACAAATTATTGTTCCATTTTAATACTAATAATGAAATGGAAGAGTGTATAGGACAACAGCTGAGCATTTTTCACTCACACTACCACGTACTTATTTCCCCAATTTTCTTCTATCTTCATGTTACCATTGAGAAGAATAAAGCAGCAAAACATAAAAAAATAAATAAATAAAAATAAAATACCAGAAAAAAAAAAGATTCTAGGGTAATATTTTCTCATTAATGGAGTGTTTTTCTCATTTTCTCATTAATGGAGTGTTTGAATCTTTATACAAAAGTACATACTCTGACCCAAACTTTCCCCAGTATTTCCACTTAAATAGGTTCCAGAGAATCCTTGCCTCTTCACCCACCTGCATCATGCATATCTTTCTTTTAGTTAGTCAGTCAGGAAGTTCAGTGACTCAGTTGCATCTGGCTCTTTGTGACCCCCATGGACTGCAGCACACCAGGCTTCCCTGTCCATCACCAACTACCAGAGCTTGTTCAAATTCACGTCTACAGAGACGGTGATGCCATCCAACCATCTCATCCTCTGTCATCCCCTTCTTCTCCTGCCTTTAATCTTTCACAGCATCAGAGACTCTTCCAATGAGTCAGTTCTTCACATCAACTGGCCAAAGTATTGGAGTTTCAGCTTCAACATCAGTCCTTCCAGTGAACACCCAGGACTGATCTCCTTCAGAATGGACTGGTTGGATCTCTTTGCAGCCCAAGGGACTCTCAAGAGTCTTCTCCAACACCACAGTTCAAAAGCATCAATTCTTCAGTGCTCAGCTTTCTTTATAGTCTGACTCTCACATCCATACATGACTACTGGAGAAACAATAGCTTTGAATAGACCGACCTTTGTTGGCAAAATAATGTCTTTGCTTTCTAGCATGCTGTCTAGGTTGATCATAGCTTTTCTTCCAAGAAGCAAGCATCTTTTAATTTCATAGCTGCAGTCACCATCTGCAGTGATTTGGGAGCCCAAAAAATAAAGTCTGTCACTGTTTCCATGTTTCCTAATCTATTTGCCATTAAGTGATGGGACAAGATGCCATGATCCTTTTTTGAATGTTGAGTTTTAAGCCAGCTTTTTCACTCTCCTCGTTCACTTTCATCAAGAAACTCATTAGTTCTTCTTGGCTTTCTGCCATAAGAGTAGTGTTATCTGCATATCTGAGGTTATTTATATTTCTTCCCGCAATCTTGATTCCAGCTTATGCTTCATCCAGCCCAGCATTTCACATAACGTACTCTGCACATAAGTTAAATAAGCAGGGTGTCATATATAGTCTTGGCATATTCCTTTCCCAATTTGGAACCAGTCCTAGAGCCAGACATCCTTGAATGTGAAGTCAAGTGGGCTTTAGAAAGCATCACTATGAACAAAGCAAGTGGAGGTGATGGAATTCCAGTTGAGCTATTCCAAATCCTGAAAGACGATGCTGTGAAAGTGCTGCACTCAATATGCCAGCAAATTGGAAAACTCAGCAGTGGCCACAGGACTGGAAAAGGTCAATTTTCATTCCAATCCCAAAGAAAGGCAATCCCAAAGAATGCTCAAACTACCGCACAATTGCACTCATCTCACACACTCGTAAAGTAATGCTCAAAATTCTCCAAGCCAGGCTTCAGCAATATGTGAACCATGAACTTCCTCATGTTCAAGCTGGTTTTGGAAAAGGCAGAGGAACCAGAGATCAAATTTCCAACATCTGCTGGATCATGGAAAAAGCAAGAGAGTTCCAGAAAAACATCTATTTCTGCTTTATTGACTATGCCAAAGCCTTTGACTGTGTGGATCACAATAAACTGTGGAAAATTCTGAAAGATATGGGAATATCAGACCACCTGATCTGCCTCTTGAGAAATTTGTATGCAGATCAGGAAGCAACAGTTAGAACTGGACATGGAACAACAGAATGGTTCCAAAAAGGAAAAGGAGTTTGTCAAGGCTGTATATTGTCACCCTGTTTATTTAACTTCTATGCAGAGTACATCATGAGAAACGCTAGACTGGAAGAAACACAAGCTGGAATCAAGATTGCTGGGAGAAATATCAATGACCTCAGATATGCAGATGACACCACCCTTATGGCAGAAAGTGAAGAGGAACTCAAAAGCCTCTTGATGAAAGTGAAAGTGGAGAGTGAAAAAGTTGACTTAAAGCTCAACATTCAGAAAACCAAGATCATGGCATCTGGTCCCATCACTTCATGGGAAATAAATGGGGAAACAGTGTCAGACTTTATTTTTTTGGGCTCCCAAATCACTGCAGATGGTGACTGAAGCCATGAAATTAAAAGACGCTTACTCCTTGGAAGGAAAGTTATGACCAACCTAGATAGCATATTCAAAAGCAGAGACATTACTTTGCCAGCAAAGGTCCGTCTAGTCAAGGCTATAGTTTTTCCTGTGGTCATGTATGGATGTGAGAGTTGGACTGTGAAGAAGGCTGAGTGCTGAAGAATTGATGCTTTTGAACTGTGGTGTTGGAGAAGACTCTTGAGATTCCCTTGGACTGCAAGGAGATCCAACCAGTCCATTCTGAAGGAGATCAGCCCTGGGATTTCTTTGGAAGGAATGATGCTAAAGGTGAAACTCCAGTATTTTGGCCACCTCATGCGAAGAATTTACTCATTGGAAAAGTCTCTGATGCTGGGAGCGATTTGGGGCAGGAGGAGAAGGGGACAACAGAGGATGAGATGGCTGGATGGCATCACTGACTCGATGGACGTGAGTCTGAGTGAACTCCGGGAGTTGGTGATGGACAGGGAGGCCTGGTGTGCTGGGATTCATGGGGTCGCAAAGAGTCAGACACGACTGAGCGACTGATCTGATCTGATCTGCTGTTCCATGTCCGGTTCTAACTGTTGCTTCTTGACCTGCATACAGATTTCTCAGGAGGCAGGTAAAGTGGTCAGGTATTTCCATCTCTTTAGGAATTTTCCACAGTTTGTTGTGATCCACACAGTCAAAGGTTTAGTCTAGTCAGTGAAGCAGAAGTAGATGTTTTTCTGGAACTCTTGCTTTTTCTATGATCCAACGGATGTTGGCAATTTGATCTCTGGATCCTCTGTCTTTTCTAAATCCAGCTTGAACGTCTGGAAATTCATGGTTCACATACTGTTGAAGCCGGGCTTGGAGAATTTTGAGAATTACTTTGCTAATGTTTGAGATGAGTGTAATTGTGAAGTAGTTTGAACATTCTTTGGCATTCCCCTTCTTTGGAATTGGAATGAAAACTGACCTTTTCCAGTCCTATGGCCACTACTGAGTTTTCCAAATTTACTGGCATATTAGATGCAGCATTTTCACTTTTAGGGATATGTTTCAGTTCAGTCAGTTCAGTTCAGTTCAGTTGCTCAGTCATGTCCGACTCTTTGGGACCCCATGAATTGCAGCACGCCAGGTCTCCCTGTCCATCACCAACTTCCGGAGTTCACCCAAACTCATGTGCATCGAGTCAGTGATACCATCCAGCCATCTCATCCTCTGTCATCCCCCTCTTCTCCTGCCCCCAATCCCCAGCATCAGGGTCTTTTCCCATGAGTCTACTCTTCACATGAGGTGGCCAAAGTATTGGAGTTGCAGCCTCAGCATCAGTCCTTCCAATGAACACCCACGATATGTTTAGTGGTACTGAAATATCTATATCAAACTAGAATTTGAATGAACAAACTAGAAACATGTGTTACCTTGAGTCAGAATTTTATCCCAAGAGTTTTTGGGCTAAGAGTCTAAGATCCAATATGGGATTCAGAGTAAGATACCTCAGAAACTTATCTGATTCTCATAGAAATACCTCTAATCAAGTTAACACACTAAATATATAAACAGCTCGGACATTTCAGTCTCTCAGTCATGTCCGCTAATCATCAGAGAATTGTAAATGAATACCACCAAAAATATCACCTCACACCTTTCAGAATGGCTATCACCAAAAAGAACATAAGTAACAGATGTTGCCGAGGCTGTGAAAAAAAGGAAATCCCCCTACACTTTTGGTGGGGACGTAAATTGATATAGCCACTATAGAAAACAGTATGGAGTTCCTCAAATAACTAAAAATAGAACAACCACATGACCCAGAAATCTCACTCCCGGGTACATATCTGAAAGCAGCAAAAGTACTAATTTGAAAAGATGCATGCACTCCAATGTTCATAGCAGCATTATTTTCAATCATAAAGATACAGATGCAATCTATGTTGTCATCAACAGATAAATGGTTAAAGAAGTGGAGAAACTCTATGTATGAGCTGAGACACTTCAGTCCTGTCCAACTCTTTGCGACCCTATGGAATGTTTTCTACCAGGCTCTTCTGTCCATGGGATTTTCCAGGCAAGAATACTGGAGTGGTTTCCCATGCCCTACTCCAGGATGTATATATATGTGTGTGTGTGTGTGTGTGTGTGTTTGTATATATATATTCATATATATATAATGAAATACTACTAAATAGTAGTAGTGTGAAAAATTATTATAATAGCATATAATATAGTAATATACTATAATATATGCTATTATAGTACATAATGTAGTAATATACTATAATAGTATATAATAGCAGCATATAATAAGAACATACAATAAAATACTACTCAGGTATCAAAAAGAATGAAATGTTGCATTTGCAACAGCATAGATGGACTTGGAGGGTATTACACTAATTGAAATGTCAGACAAAGGCAGATACTGTGTGATATCACTTATATGTGAAACCTACAAAGTACAACACATTAGAAAATATAACAAAAGTGAAACAGGTTCACAGACATAGAGAACAAACTAATGGCTACCATTTTCGGGGAGAGGCAATATAAGGTGGGGGGGTAGGAAGTACAAATTTTTATGTATAAAATAAACTACAAGGATATATCGCATAAAATAGGAAATACAGCCAGTATTTCATAATAACTATAAATGAAGTGTAACTTGTAAAATTGTGAATCACTACATTGTACACCTTAAAATTACATAATATTGTCCATCAACTATACTTAAAACCATAAAATAAAAGAGAAAATAAAAAGAAAAAAAGAAAAAAATACTCATTTCAACTATATGATAATGTTAATCAACCAGTCAGTGAATAATTGTTTCAGATAGTTTATATAAATATGTACAAAAATAAGAAACAGCTTTGAGAATACATAAACTGTACTATTTAGAGGTCCGTTATGTATATGTCAACTTACATTTGGTATGTGTACTTAAAACAGAAATTTCTTCTAATATTTGTATCCAATTTCTAATCTAATTTTGACAAAAATGTTGTTAATATTGATTACTGTGTGCATACATTCTATGTCACTTCAGTCGTGTCCAACTCTTTGGGACCCCATGTAGCAAAGTAGCCCTGCCAGGATACTCTGTCCATGGGATTCTCTAGGCAAGAATACTGGAGTGGGTTGCTCATTGATTACTACTAAACAGTAAACACTAAACATCATTCTGATTTCTCTCTAACACAGGCTTCTGATATGTATTGTTATCATGATTACCTTAAAGCAATAGGAATGCAGACCAGGTTACCAATACCTGAATCTATACCCATTGATAGTTTTCTTTTTTTCACTAATATGGTGAATTATCCTATAAAAATTTTTGACAGGATATAGCATGCAATATTTTAAATTCAAAGGACATTATGATGATTTAATCTGTAATAATTTCCTAGGTCTTCATCATAGGCCATAGAATTTCAGTTCACAACATTTTTTAAAATTAATTTATTTTAATTGGAGGTTAATTATTTTACAATATTGTGCTGGTTTTTGCCATACATTTACATGAATCAGCCATGGATGTACACGTGTTGCCCATCCCAAACACCCCTCCCATCACCCTTTCCATCACATCCCTCTGGATTGTCCTAGTGCACTGGCTTTGAGTGCCCTTTTTCATGCATCAAACTTGGACTAGTCATCTTATTCACATATGGTAATATACATGTTTCAATGCTAATTTCTCAAATCATCCCACCCTCACC
Organism: Bos indicus; assembly: GCF_029378745.1. Taxonomy (NCBI): domain Eukaryota; kingdom Metazoa; phylum Chordata; class Mammalia; order Artiodactyla; family Bovidae; genus Bos; species Bos indicus. The sequence continues at coordinate 41,475,268 of NC_091789.1, forward strand.
TTCTCCCACAGAGTCCAAAAATCTGTTCTTTATATCTTTATCTCACATATAGGGTCATGATTATCATCTTTCTAAATTCCATATATACAGTATTGGTGATTTTTGTTCTTACTTACTTCAGTCTGTATAATAGGCTCCAGTTTCATCCACCTCATTAGAACTGATTCAAATGTGTTCTTTTTACTAGCTGAGTGATATTACATTGTGTATATGTACCACAGCTTTCTTAGCCATTCATCTGCCAATGGACATCTACGTTGCTTCCATGTCTTAGCTATTGCAAACCGTACTGTGATGAACATTGGGGTACTCGTGTCTCTTTCAGTTCTGGTTTCCTTGGTGTGTATGCCCAGCAGTGGGATTGCTGGGTTGTATGGCCATTCTATTTCCAGTTTTTTAAGGAATCTCCATGCTGTTCTCCATAGTTGATGTAGTAGTTTGCATTCCCATCAACAGGGCAAGAGGGTTCCTTCCTCTCCACACCTTCTCCAGGATTTATTGTTTGTAGACTTTTTGATAGCAGCCATTCTGACTGGCATGAGATGATACCCCACTGTGGGTTTGCATTTCTCTGATAATGATTGATGTTGAGTATCTTCTCATGTGTTTGTTAGCCATCTGTATGTATTCTTTGGAGAAATGTCTGTTTAGTTCTTTGGCCCATTTTTTGATTGAGTTGTTTATTTTTCTGGTATTGAGTTCTGTGAGCTGCTTGTATATTTTTTAGATTAATTCTGTGTCAGTTACTTCATTTGTCCTTATTTTCTCTGATTCTGAAGGCTGTCTTTTCACCTTGCTTATAGTTTGTTTTGTTGTGCAAGGAACACAACTTTTTAAAGTTTAATTAGGTAACATTTATTTATTTTTGCTTTTATTTCCATTACTCTTTGGGGTGGATCATAGAGGATCTTGCTGTGATTTATGTCAGAGAGTATTTTGCCTATGCTTTCCTCTAGGAGTTTTATAGTTTCTGGTCTTGCATTTATATATTTAATCCATTTTGAGTTTATTTTTGTGTATGGTGTTAGAAAGTGTTCTAGTTTCATTCTTTTACAAGTGGTTGACCAGTTTTCCCAGCACCACTTGTTAAAGAGATTGTCTTTTCTCCATTGTATATTCTTGCCTCCTTTGTCAAAGATAAGGTGTCCATAGGTGCATGGATTTATCTTTGGGCTTTCTATTGTGTTCCATTGATCTATATTTCTCTTTGTGCCAGTATCAAATTGTCTTGATGACTGTGGCTTTGTAGTAGAGCCTGAAGTCAGGCAGATTGTTTCCTCCAGTTCCATTCTTCTTTCTCAAGATTGCTTTGGCTATTCAAAGTTTTTTTTTTTTTTTTTCCATAAAAATTGTGAAACTATTTGTTCTGGTTCTGTGAAAAATACTGTTGGTAGTTTCATAGGGATTGCATTGAATCTGTAGATTGCTTTGGGTAGTATACTCATTTTCACTATATTGATTCTTCCAATCCATGAACATGGTATATTTCTCCATCTATTTGTGTCAACTTTGATTTCTTATTACTGTCAGGTTGGCTGATACATTCAAATATATTTTGCCAAAGTAAATCTCCCCAAAACAAACTGTTCTCATGAAATCACTAAATCTTTAGTTAAAGTTACATATTTAAAACAATGCATGCAGTTTTATCTTTCTACTTGTGTGAAACTCAGTTTAATATTATATGAGAAAGAAAACCCTTGAAAATTTGTAATCATTAACTCAATAATACACATATCGCAAATAGTATAATCTATTAAAGTGAAAAATTTTCAGTTCCATTTCATTAATAATGTGGTGAAATTACACTAGCAGTACCATTACACACTAATACTAATGTAGTGAAATTAATCATGTAATTTTAATTTCTTTGCTCTTCTTCAAATAAAGCAGTAATGATTTTCCAATTTTAAAGATGTGATTTAATATTTTTTATAAACATAAATTCTAAAACATCATTTTATACAGCAGGGCTTATATTAGTGTATGTTCAAAGGCATGGGCTATGTGATAAATATGGCCAAGAAATGATTAACTTCTGTCCTTCCCTCCAGGCTGTTGACACCTCTGGCCAGTCTTTTGAGAACCACCCACTCTGTGAGTGATATTTAATATGGAGGGAACCCTTTGCTCAATATGACTCCCCTAAAATTATACAAGCATAAAAAACAGGGAAGAACTCTAAGAATTAATACTTGTTCATAAAGTAATGCATAAACTTAAAAAAAATATTATCTTGCTTATTTGTTTGAAGCAGAGGGTGTGATATGCAATGGGAGGCTCTCATCAAAGATTTGGATATCTTTACTTTTGCTTGAAATGTCTGCAGGAAATACATAAATCTCCTCCTTGAGCTAGTCTTCAGTTCAGTTCAGTCACTCAGTTGTGTCAGACTCTTTGCAACCCCATGAACCGCAGCACGCCAGGCCTCCCTTTCCATCACTAACTCCTGGAGTGCACCCAGACCCATGTCCATCGAGTCGGTGATGCCATCCAGCCATTTCACCCTCTGTCGTCCCCTTCTCCTCCTGCCCTCAATCCCTCCCAGCATCAAGGTCTTTTCCAATGAATCAACTCTTCGCATGAGGTGGCCAAAGTACTGGAGTTTCAGCTTCAGGATCAGTCCTTCCAATGAACACCCAGGACTGATCTCCTTTAGGATGGACTGGTTGTATCTCCTTGCAGTCCAAGGGACTCTCAAGAGTCTTCTACAACAACACAGTTCAAAAATATCAATTCTTTGGCACTCAGCTTTCTCCAGAGTCCAACTCTCACATCCATACATGACCAATGGAAAAACCATAGCCTTGACTAGACGGACCTTTGTTGACAAAGTAATGTCTCTGCTTTTTAATATGATGTCTAGGTTGGTCATAACTTTCCTTCCAAGGAGTAAGTGTCTTTTAATTTCATGGCTGCAATAACCATCTGCAGTAATTTTATCTGCACCATTTGCAGAGCTAGTCTTACCTCCTTTAAAAGGGGCTAACATCAGAAACTGGCCTATAGTTTGGAAGAATCTCTGATATACACTGATTCAGAATAACAGAGTGATCTTCAGGATCTGCTGCGCTTGTAAATACTGGACTAGCTTTTAGTTTCTCACAGTTCTAAGATTTTTAACTGTTGTACGTATAGAGCTTTAACGCCCTCTTCCTTTTGTCTCTGTAGTGTTCTACTTGATATAAAGATGCATAAGAATTTCTTTAGTTATTTTTGTTTGTTTGTTTTCTTTTTCATGCATAGCCTTCTATGACCTTCTGTATTATCAAGAAAAGCTGCTAAATTTCCAGGGAGATAACATCAGTAATTGAAAGGGGATAGTTTTTTTTTTTTTTTCCTGTTTATTTTGCTTACAATGTTGCCAAAATTTAGGAAAGCTAGTGGAAGAAGTAAAAAACTTTAGTTTTTAGTTAATTCTACTTCTGAAAGCACACTATTCCCTTCTGGAATTTCCCAATAGAAAAAAAATATATATTTTATGTCACTTAATCATTTTGTAAGTTTCTTTTCAAATAAGTTAAAACTTAACAGAAGTGTTGCAAAAATTCCAATTTACCCTTGGCTGAGATACCACATTTAGAAGTACTTTCTTACATTTGCTTTGTTGTTCTCTTTCTATTCAGACACATTATTTTTAGAAACTTTCAAAATTTATTTGTAGATATGATATCACTTTATCCCTAAGACTTCATTTATTTTCCAACAATAGGAATTTGCTTATATCAGTACAATTATCATGACCAGGGTATTTTTCAAACTTCTTAAACTGTTCTAATTATGTGCTTTATAATAAAAGAAAAAAAAAATCATCATGACCCAGAATCAGGTCTATTGTATTTCAGTGTAATGTCTGCTTACTCTCCTTTAATCTGGAATATTAATAATCCCTCAATCTTTTCTTATGCAGTGATATAGTAAAAGAGTGTAACCTTGATATGTTTGAAGATTATAGACTGCTTATTTGTGTATTCTTTACATTTGCATTTGATATGTTCTTGTGATTAGATTCACTTTATACATTTTTAGCAGGAATACTAGAGAAATTATGAGTTCAGTTCATGTCAGGAAGTATGCAAATTTTGTTTGTCCCAATATTTGTGATATTAAATTTGCTTAGTTAAGGCATGTCTGTCATGTTTTATTACTGTAAAATTGTACATATACCATTTATTGCTACAGGAAACTCTCTAGGATCACATACCCTTTACAAATATTTGTTTATACAATATCCAACAAGCACTGTATTTTGGTTTTTTATTCCAAAGAGATATAAATAAATCATCTGATTAAAAGTTTTGTTGAAAAGAGGGTGGAATAGAAGGATGTGAGCTCACCTCTTCTTACAGGAAAAAAAAACGTCACAACTAAGTCTTAACAATCACTGACAAAACAAGCTGCTGCTGCTGCTAAGTTGCATCAGTCTCTACCAAAAAGATACGTAACATTCAAAGACAAGGAAAAAGCCAAAATGAGATAGTAGGATGGGCACAATTATGATAAACTCAAATCCCATGCACACTGAGTGGGTGGTCCACAAACTGGAAAATAATTATAGCACAGACATTATTTCATAGGAGTGAAAGTTCTGAGCCCTGCATCAGGCTTTTCAGTCTAGCAATATGGCAATGGGGGAGGAGCCCCCAAATAATCTGGTTCTGAAGGGCAACAAGATATGATTTCAAGAATTCCACAGGACTGAAGGAAACAGAAACTCCTCTCTTGGAGGGTGCACACAAGGCACCAAGACCCACAGGGAAAAAAGCAGTGACCTCATAGGACACTGAGCCAGACATACATGCTAGCATTGTAGGGTCTCCTGCAGAGAGATAAACCCAAAGCGGAACGTGCTGAGACACATAGAAATCAAACTGACAAAAGTAAAACACTCAAATAAAAATATTGAAGGAAACAGAGGAAAAATCACAAATAACATACAAGGGAATTCCCATAAGGTTATAACCTGATTTCTCAGCAGAAACTCTGTAGGCCAGAAAGGAATACTGTAATATATTTAAAGTGACGAAAAGGAAGAACCTACAACCAAGAATACTCTATCCAGAAAGATTCTCATTCAGATTTGATGGAGAAAACAAGAGCTTTACAGACAAGCAAAAACTAAGACAATTCAGCACCATGAGACCAGCTTTGCAACAAATACCAAAGGAAATTATCTGGGTGGAAAAGAAAAGGCCACGACTAGAAAGGAGAAAATCACAAATGGAAAAGCTCACCAGTAAAGGCAAACATACAGTAAAGATACAAAACCATCCACACACAAATATCATATTAAAACCAGAAATTGTGAGAAGAGGAGAGCACAAATGCAGAATATTGAAAATACATTTGAAATTAAAAGACCAGGAACTTAAAACAGTCTTGTTTATATATAGATGCCACATCAAAACCTCATAGTTACTGCAAACTAAAATCTATTACAGATACACAGACAAAAAAGAAAAAGGAATCTAAATTAAAGTTCATCATCAAATCACAGGAGAAGATAACAAAAGAGGAAGGGAATAAAAAAGACCTAAAAAAACAAACCCAAAATAAGTAACAAAATGGCAATAAGAATATGCATGTAGATAGGTACCTTAAATTTGATATTAACGTTCCATAAACATATTTGATAGGACATGCTAATATAGGTTGACGTTTTTGCCTTTTAACACACTTTTGAGGATCCAAAAATCCATTTCACCCATCATTTAAAAACTCAATATTCCAAATAATTGATTGCAAATTTAAACTTGATAATATTTGAATGACCTTGAAATTGGTTAGTATGGATATTTAATAGTGAGAATAGAGAATACTGTCTTTTTCAAACACATGAGATCTCTAAGCTTTCTCTTCCTCTCCAAAAATCACATAGTCTGTGTAATATTTCCAAACATTTGACCCACAACTTTGTTCACCTAAATATATTCTATGTATAAGGAGCTGAAGATATTTACAGTAAGGCAGCGTATGAATTGATACATTAACAATCAATCAGGGAAATTCTGTTCAGTAAGAATGAGCAATATATATATATATATATATATATATATATATATATATATATCTGACTCCAGAAATTAGAATTAAATTGTAAGTGCATTGAAATGCACTCGTGGTTTTTAACTTTTATAAGATATGGAATTCTTGAAATTGTAATGGAGCAATAGAACTAAAGAATTTGATGTTGCATTTAAAGCACATTTAAAGTTCTTATGCTCTGGATGTTAGCAATAATTTAAGAGCTAATATATTTATATTTATTTTTATTCATCCCACATCTTTCCAAAACAGATATGAAGCAGCTTACAATAAAATATTTAAATAAAATAAAATAACATATGTTGTGTTGACTTGTCAATTTCTTGATTTTAACACAGTAAGAATTAAGTTTACTAATAAATGTTATATTAATAACAGTTTTGAAAAACACTATTATGCCCCATATCATTTATAATTCTGTATAATGTATTTACAAAATACAAAATTATAATGCTAATTTATTAATAAATGTTAAATGAAGTAGTTGCTTCTTTACTGCTAATTTTCTTTTTAAGTTAATTTTCCTTTTATTATTTTTATATCTGGGATTTTGTTTTAGGCATTCGTCTCAATATTTCAGCATGAAGTTAAACAATTCATAGGTCTGTTCAGAATCTCCTGCAGAAGTTATGGAGCATATGAACCTATCAAAATATGGCTGATTCAATTGGAAAATGACTCATATTTGTTGTTATCACTTACTAGAATGCAAATTCCATTAAACAGGGATTTTACATTTGTGCTCATAATTGGATTCCCAATGCATTGAAAAGTGAACGTGTTTCTAGTTCCTCGACCATTGATATATCATCAGCAATACAGCAGAAAGAGTGATCCTTTGAAAATGTAAGTCATATCGTGTACCAAAAATAATTGTAATGGTGTCTCAGTTCACTCAGAGTAAAATACAAGGCTTTTAAATGGTATAAGGCATGACACAAATTGCTTCCCTCAATTGTTAGCTCCCTAATCAATGGCACCCCACTCCAGTACTTTTGCCTGGAAAATCCCATGGATGGAGGAGCCTGGTAGGCTGTATGTAGTCCATGGGGTCGCTAGAGTTGGACACGACTGAGCAACTTCACTTTCAGTTTTCACTTTCATGCATTGGAGAAGGAAACGGCAACCCACTCCAGTGTTCTTGCTTGGAGAATCCCAGGGACCGGGAAGCCTGGTGGGCTGCCGTCCATGGGGTTGCACAGAGTCGGACACGACTGACGCGACTTAGCAGCAGCAGCAGCAATCTCAAGTTCCACTAGTATTCCTCTTGCTTACATAATTTATTATTTCTTAGATCACAGTAGGCACACTCCTTCCTCAGTGATTTTGCACCTCTTGTTTCCACTGTTCAGAACACTCTTCACCCAATAGATTCATATCATTTCTCTCAAGTTCTTTAAGCCTTAAGTCAAAAATCACCTTCTTAAAGCTTTCCCTCACTGCCCCGTCTAAAACCACATCACTTTAGTATCCACACTCCTTCACCTTTTATTGGTGCTCTATGCCCCTCCCCCCCAGCTTTATTTTTCTCCATCATGATGTGATAGACATTTATTTATTTATTGTATTTCTTCTCCATTACTATGTAAACTCCATGAGGACAGGGGTTTTGTATGTTTTGTTCTTTTCTGTATGTCTAGAGCAGTGTATTGCAACTATTAGGCACTTAATACCTGTTGAATCCATAAATCAATGAAAAATGGACTTTCAAGTAGTGTTCTATTTTTGCATCTTCTAGACTAGCTATAGAAACAATTTTTCAAGTATAGCATTTTGATATGGGAAAAGGCTGTGAAACCATAGCTTAGTTGGTAAAAACACCAAATTTTTTCAGTAAAAAATCTTGATTTGGGAAAGTCACAAAACCTATTTGCTCCTCAGTGTGCTCAGTTATAAATAAATACTGATTACTATGTCAAAGGTTGATGTGAGATTTTTTTAAACCTTTTTCATTTTCCAGTGGGGTATAAGCAATTAACAATGTTGTCATAGTTTCAGGTGAACAGCAAAGGGACTCAGCCATATATATGCGTTCTCCCTCAAACTCCCCTCCCAATCAGGCTGCCACATAACATTGAGCAGAGTTCCATGTTCTATAGAGTAGGGCCTTGCTGTTTATCCATGTCAAATATAGCAGTGTTTACATGTCCATCCCAAACTCCCTAACTATCTTTCCTTCATCATACCCCCCAGCAACCATAAGTTTGTTCTCTTAAATCTGTGAGTCTCTTTCTCTTTTGTTATTTTTGTTGTTGCTCAGTCACTCAGATATTTGACTCTTTTCAATGCCATGGTCTGCAGCACTCCAGGCTTCCCAGTTCTTCAACAACTCGCAGAGTTTGCTCAACTCATAGCCTTTGAATCAGTGCTGCCATCCAACTACCACATCCTCTGTCATCCCCTTTTCCTTAATTCTTTCCCAGTAGCATCAGGGTCTTTTCTAATGAGTTGGCTCTTTGCATCAGGTGGCTAAAGTATTGGAGCTTCAGCTTCAGCATCAGTTCTTCCAATGAATATTCAGCATTAATTTCCTTAAGAAATTACTGAGAATCCAAAGGATTCTCAAGAGTCTTCTCCAACACCACAGTTTGAAAGCATTAATTCTTCAGCACTCAGCCTTCTCTATGGTTCTACTCTCAAATTCATACTTGCTTACTGGAAAAACCATAGCTTTGACTATACCGACATTTGATGACAAAGAAATATCTCTGCTTTTTGAATACTCTGTCTAGGTTTGTCACAGCTTTTCTTCCTTTGTGCAGTGATTTTGGAGCCCAAGAAAATAAAGTATGTCATTGTTTCCATTATTTCCCCTTCTATTTGCCATGAAGTGATGGGACTGGATGCCATGATCTTAGTTTTTCTAATGTTGAGTTTCATACCAGCTTTTTCACTCTCTTCTTTCACCTTCATCAAGAGGCTCTTTAGTTCCTCTTCACTTTCTGCCATAAGGGTGGTGTCATCTGCATACCTGTGGTTATTATTTCTCCCAGAAACCTTGATTCTAAGTTAAATAAGCAGGGTGACATAAACAGCCTTGACATTTTCCCTTCAATTTTGAACTAGTCCATTGTTCTGTCTGTTTCTAACTGCTGCTTCTTGACTTGCCTATAGGTTTCTCAGGAGACTGGTAAGGTGGTCTGGTATTCCCATCTCCAAGAATATTCCACAGTTTGTTGTGATCCACACAGTCAAATGCTTTAGTGTAGTCAATGAAACAGAAATAGATGTTATTTTCTGGAATTATCTTGCTTTTTTATGATTCAATGGATGTTGGCAATTTGATCTCTGGTGCCTCTGCCTTTTCTAACTCCAGCTTGAACAGCTGGAACTTCTCGGTTCATATACTGTTGAAACCTAGCTTGAAGGATTTTGACTATTAACTTGCTTGTGAAATGAGTGCCATTGTGTGGTAGTTTGAGCATTCTTTGGCATTGCCTTTCTTTGGGATTGGAATGAAAATTGACCTTTTCCAGTCCTGTAGACACTGCTGAGCTTTCCAGATTTTTCTGGCATATAGAGTGCAGCATTTTCACAGCATCATCTTTTAGGACTTGAAATAACTGGATTTCCCTCACCTCCACTAGTTTTGCTCATAGTGATGCTTCTTGAGGCCCACTTGACTTCACATTCCAGGATGTCTGGCTCTAGGTGAGTGATCACACCATTGTGGTTACCAGGGTCATTAATGTCTTTTCTGTATATTTCTTCTGTGTATTCTTGCCACCTCTTCTTAATATCTGCTGCTTCTGTTTTGTAAGTAAGTTCATTTGTATCATATGGGCATTGCAGTTATCTGGAAATAGCTGCTTTAGTTAGATTTTCCATGACTAAATTCATGCTATTATAATTAAAACAAAATGGAGAGAATGTGGAAACTGGTCATCAGATAGACTATTAAACTTACAAACTGAAATTTTACTTCCAAGTTAGCACAAATAAGGAAATAGCTGTGCTCATTCTAGTGCACACAGGCCTGTATGCATGTGCATGTACATACACACACAAACAAATGCACACATACAGAAAAAAAATCAGGGACATATATGAAAAAAAATATACAACTTGCTTGGCAATGATTTCCTTTCCAAATTTAATATCATCTATTAAAAAGTTTAAATTATAGCTCCTTATATTATATTCTACTGGTTTCATAAAAAGTGACTTTTTTTCACACAATTTGAACCAAGCTCCTTTAGAGATAATAACAAAATTATCATTTTTTTCCTAAAAGAACTCAGTATCAGAGAATAGTTACATATTTCAGTGTTAGTCAAACATTGAATTATTGTTCAGTGCTTCAAATAATGAAGAGGAATCCTAATAAATTTAATCAGCAAAGGACTATATTTAGAAAAATAATTTTCATGTTCATCCTGCAATAACTTGAAAGGAACAAAATATGCTTATGACTAGCTAAGAAATACATTATATGATTTTCAAAGGCTTAGTCAATTTTTAATTGATATATTTAGTAACATGACAAATTTGAGAGTTTCACATGACATTTCCATGATATAAAATTTGATTAAATGTAATTCTCATTATTAAACACATTTAAAATTAATTTTAAAAGAGAAATATCAATAACCTCAGATACACAGATGACACCACCGTTATTGGCAGGAAGTGAAGAGGAAATACAAAGCCTTTGATGCAAGTGAAAGAGGAGAGTGAAAAAGTTGGCTTAAAGCTCAACATTCGGAAAACTGAGATCATGGCATCTGGTCCCATCACTTCATGGAAAATAGATGGGGAAGCAGTGGGAACAGTGACAGACTTTATGGGGGGGGGGGGGCGCTCCAAAACCACTGCAGATGGTGACTCCAGCCATGAAACTAAAAGATGCTTGACACTTGAAAGGAAAACTATGACAAACCTAGACAACATATTAAAAAGCAGACACATTACTTTATGGACAAATGTCCATCTAGTCAAAGCTATGGTTTTTCCAGTAGTCATGTATGAATGTGAGATTTGGACCATAAAGAAGGCTGAACACTGAATAATTTATGCTTTTACACTGTGGTGTTGGAGAAGACTCTTGAGAGTCCCTTGGACTTCAAAGAGATTAAACCAGTCAATTCTAAAGGAAATCAGTCCTAAATATTCATTGGAAGGATTGATGCTGAAGATGAAGCTCCAATACTTTGACTATCTGATGTGAAGAGCCAACTCATTAGAAAAGACCCTGATACTGGGAAAGATGGAAGGCAGAGGAGACAGGGATGACAGAGAATGAGATAGCTGGATGGAATCACTAACTCAGTGAACATGAGTTTGAGCAAGCTCTGGGACATGTTGAAGGACTGATGCTGAAGATGAAGCTCCAATACTTTGACCACCTGATGCAATGAACTGACTCGTTAGAAAAGCCCCTGATGCTGGGAAAGATTGAAGGCAGGAGGAGAAGGGGACGACAGCAGACAAAGTGGTTGGATGGCATCACCAACTCAATGCACATGAATTTGAGCAACCTCTGGGAGTTGGTGGTGGACAGGGAAGCTTGGCTTGCTGCAGTCCATATGGTTACAAAGAGTCAGACACGACTGAGCAACTAAACTGACTAAAAATTAATTTTGACTCAAACTATGGGAAAAGTAAAGAAATTTAAGCACATCTAAGAAAATCTTGATCTAGTAAAGGAGTTTGGATTATAATTTATCATAACAATACATTATTTTAAAAAGGTACACATGCTAATTTAACATTAACTTTTATTGAATTTATCACCTTCAGCTTGAAGAATTAGTCAAAAAAGAACTACTTAAAATTACATAAATCATCTTAGTTATAAATATGTCTATAAAATTATTATGTGATATTATATGGAATGTCCACTTTTATTCTATACTTTATTCTGAAAGTCTTTGCAGACAGAGAAAAAAAATGTGTTTTTTTTTTCTTGTAGATGTGATACATTCTTTAGCATAAGTTCAATATAAGAAAAAATTCAAATCAGTGCCAGGACCTCTAGAAGCAACCTCTAGAAGTGCCAGGACCTCTAGAAGCAACTGAAATGATCTTAAATATGTGGAATTTAAGGAGTGAATTCTCTGAGGAATAACACTGCCTCTGATAATGAATCATAACATGAGAGTCTAGTTGTTTACACACTAATTATTATACATTCTAATAATTTTACCTTAACTGTCAGACAGTATATAGTCCAGGTACACATCAGTTTTTTTTTTAATTGCTTAAAACATTTACATTATACTCAAATGAGGAGTCCTCATTTAATTAAGAATTTTCTTATAGAACCCCTTGAAACAGTAAGATATTTTGATGTATTAAAATGGGCTGTGGTTAAGGGAAATTTTTCTCTTCAGTATTTCAAGAACATTTCTTTTAATCTGTGCATTTTTAAGTTGTTACCTAACAAGGTTTTAAGACAATTCTCATTCTTTTACACTGTGGGCAAAGAAATCAGATCATACCCTTTCTCCTCCTTTGCTTTCTGATTCATAATTATTCTTGCTTGTTCCACATAAGCTTCCCTCATAGCTCAGTCTGTAAATTATCTGTTTGCCATGCAGGAGACCTCATGGGAAATATCCCCTGGAGAAGGAAATGGCAACCCACTCCAATATTCTTGCCTGGAGTATCCCCTGGGCAGAGGACCCTGACAGGCTACAATCCATGGGGTCTCAAGAGTCAGACATAACTTAGTGACAAAACTACCACCACCAAGGTGTATAAGAGTAATTTCCACTAATACTGTATTTGAATAAAGTTGTTGATGTTGTCATTGATTTAAATTATACGATTTTTTTTGTTTAACATTTTTCTTAAAAATCCCTTAAAGAATATATTTTAAAATTTGAATTCCTGCTCTTATCAGTGATAAATCATTTTCCATCAACAAGTCAATTTTCCCAGATTCAAGAAGAGAAAAATATGTCTAATACATTGGAATTCTGCTTCCAGTTCTAATGGAAAACCTCTAAACATAGCTAGAGAAACTGCACAGAAACAGAGTTTACAGATCAAGCCCAGGGATACCCCTGCTGCTGCTCCTGCTAAGTTGCTTCAGTTGTGTCCGACTCTGCGCTACCTCATAGATGGCAGCCCACCAGGCTCCTCTGTTCCTGGGATTCTCCAGGCAAGAACACTGGAGTGGGTTGCCATTTCCTTCCCAATGCATGAAAGTGAAAAGTGAAAGTGAAGTCGCTCAGCCGTGTCCCACTCTTTGAGACCCCATGGACTGCAGCCTACCAGGCTCCTCCACCCATAGAATTTTCCAGGCAAGAATACTGGAGTGGGTTCCAATTGACTTTTCTGGGGATATCCCTAATTATATATTAAAACAGAAAGAAACAACACTCATGGGAGAAAAATCATATAATCTATAATATCCACAATTTAACATTGATAATGATCAGGATATTATACAAAATTATGAAAAAAGTAAATCAAGGAAATGGAATGCCTTCTGAGACAAAATACATGTTTTAACTATCTGGGAAATATTTTGTTTTCCCAACAGATTGTTCTCTTATCATTATGTAATGTCCCTCTTTGTCTCAATTTTATTTGCTCTAAACTCTACTGTATCTAAGATCTATGTCCACTCCTAATATTTTTTCCTGGATTAGTGTTTCCATGGTATATTTTTCCACTCTTTTATTCTCAATTTACTTATATAATTGTGTTTGAAGTGAGCTTCTTAGGATTAAGTTTGTTTTTTTAAATCCATCTTTTCATCCTTTGTTTATTAGAATATTTATATCACATATATTAAAATATTTAGACCATCAATATGTTAGAACATAAGTTTGAAGTTTTATCTATTTTTTCTATTTGTTTCCACTCTTTATCTTTCCTTTATTTTTCTTTTCTTGAGTTCCTGCAGGTTATTTGAATATATTTACGATTATATCTTATTTAGTTTATACTGCTTTTGAGTATGTCACTTTTTCTTAGAGAGGTTGCTCCTGATATTAAAATATGTGTAAGTATCTTATTTCAAATTACTGGCATTGACATTTTATCACTTCTAGTGAAGTGTAAAACGTTTACTTCCATTTAGGTTTCTTTATCATCCAAGTTTTAAAATATAATTTTCTTAGGTATTTCTTTTGCATACAGTTTAGCACACCTGAGACAGCATCATATTTATTTCAAGTAATAAATATGACTTAAAATAAGAGTGATTCTATTCATAATAATAAAACATTTTTTCTATACTCCTGTTTTTACCCATTTTGATGTTCTTACATTCATGAATTCTCAAACTTTCATCTGTTTCTATTTTCTTTCTGTTTAGAGAACTTATTTAGTCATTCTTTAAGTGTAGGAGTGTCTTTATTGTCCCTTTTATTCTTGTGGAGTACTTTTGCATATATAAAATTCAAAATTACTACTAATTTGAGTTGGTATTCTTTTATAAATAATGCATAATTTCTTTATTTTCTTTGAAGTTTTTTTTTCTTTGTCTTTTGTTCTCAGAAGTTCAATTATGATTTTTCTTAGAGTAGATTTCTTTGGTTTTATTCTGAGTTTCATTTAGCTTCTTGAATTTGTAGGCTTATGGGTTTTTTTTTTTTTTTTTTTTTTTTTTGCAAATTTGGTACTCTTTCAGCCCTTATTTCTTCACATGCTTTCCCAGTTTCACACTCTCTTTCTTCTGGGATTCCAGTTATGCAGATATTGAGCCTTTTATTATTTCCCCACAAGTCAGGACATTATGAGAGCAGTCCTGCTCCTGTTACTAAAGTTCGAGAGTAGCAAATTAAAAAAAAAACAAACAAACAAACTTCCATTCACTTTATGTCTGCTTTTTCATTTGTTTAGATTTGGTACATTCTATTGATCTGCCATTGAGTTGACTAATTCTGTCATTGTTGCTTCTACATTATAATTAAGATCATTCAACTAATTTTCTTTCAGTTACTATATTTTTCAGTTATCTAAATTCTATTTGGTTCTTTTTCTTTTAATAATTTCCCATTTCTTGCTGAGATTTTCTAACTTTTTATTTCTTGTGAGGATATTTATAATGGGTGTTTGTTGCAACAAATGTTGCTTGTTGTGACATTTTATGATGACTTTTTATAATCTTTATCAAGTAATTCTAATATATCATTCATCTTGATATTTATATCTATCATGGAATGAATTGTGCCTCATCCCTCAAATTTATATGTTGAAGTCCTAACCACTGGGACTTTAGAATGTGACTGTATTTGTAGATAGGGCCTGTAAGGAAATGACTATGTTTAAATAAGGTAATTAATCCAATCTGACTGGTATCCTTATAAAAGGAGGACATTTGACATTCTGAATGAGAATATCAGAGATACACTCACACAGGAAAAAAGACCATTTAGACCACAGTGAGAAGATGGTGAAAAAAGAAAACTTATTGACACCTTAATTTTTGACTTCCAGCCTCCAGAATTGTGAGAAATAAATTTTTGTTGCTTAAGCCAGCCATTCTGTAGTACTTTGTCATGGCAGCTGTAGCAAATGAAGAGTTTCTGATTATTTCCTTTTCTTATTTAAGTTGTGATTTTCTCTTGCTGTGTATAACACCACTTCATTGCAAATGAGTGATATGGAAATTCAGATTATGCCTTGGTCTTCTGAGCTCTTCTCAGTGCAAGTGAAACACTGACTTGCACTGTCTCATCGTTTCCAAGTAGGGTGTCAGATCAGTTTCCTACTGGGCCCTGCAGCGTCCAGGGGAGCAAAAGGAAAGGATAAACACATACACTGCTTTTTTTGCTTCAACTCCCTACTCCCCACTGACTTTATTAGTGGGAGGGAGAAGTGTAGTACAAAATGGCTGAGGTTCCTACCACCTTACTGAGCATCATTGATGCCTGGTGGTAGTGGAGATGAAGCTTTCCACTGGGCCCTGCTAAAACCCTGGGTGGCAGAAAATGAAAGCAATGACTAATCCTAGCTTGCACCACCTTTGTCAGTCTTGTTCAAGTATGGAAAGTGTAGAAGGCTGAACAATCTGTTAGCATGAAGGATTTTAAACCAACAATTATAATTATTTTCAGTGAAGTGAAACAAAATATTTTCAGTGAACAAAAACATCAGAGATGGAAGCCCTCAATAAAGAATAGAAAAAAAAGAACCAAAAGAAAATTCTGGAACTCAAAAATATGATTTCTGTAATGAAAAAATAATAAATATATAGCAAAAGGGAACATGACAGATGCAAGAGTATTAGAGAGAAGATATAGCTATTGAAATGTCTAAGATAAAGAAAAAAGAGAAATAAAATTATGAAAAAGATGCTCAGAGAAAAGTTAGATGGCATTAAATTTTCAAATATATGGGAAATGGGAATATCAAAATATTGGTCTAGCCAAAATGTTTGTTTGGATTTTTTTTTACAAGATGTAACAGAAAAGCCTTAATGAACTTTTTGGCCAACTCAAGATCAGTGAGAGAGGAAAATGAGGCTAAAAAATAAAAATAACAAAGAAAAACCTATAGCTTGAAAATTTCCAAATTTGATGAAAGACAGAAATTTTCAGAGGCAAGATATTCTGAATACCAAGCAATATACAAAAAAGTTCATACATTGCGGTATTGGATTCAAACTATTAAGTCAAAGAGGAAGAGCAAATCCTGAAAATATAAAGATGAAAATAATAGGCTACATACATGGGGGTAAAAATAATATAATTAGTGGCTGATATCAGAAACAACAGAGGCAAGAAGAGAGTAGGGCAAAATTATTTAAATACTAGAAATAAAATAACTATCAATTTAGAATCCTGTATGCAACAAAAAGTCATTCAAGAATTAAAGTGAAAGAAACACATTTTCAAACAAATGAAAGCTAAGAGGATTCATCATCCTTTGACTTATAGTGCAATAAATTCTCAAAAATTTGTTTAGGCTAAAGCAAAATGATAACAAGTAGATACTCAGACTTGGAGAAAAAATAAGTAAATGCATCAGAATCAGTAAATATATAGGAAAACATTAAAGACAGCTGCTTTTGTCTTTTAAATTCTTTAAAATCATATAATTGCTTAAAAACTAATATTTTAACATTGTTCTATGGGTATTTAATACACACAACAGCTATAACATTAAGAACAGGCTGGAAAATATGGGTGTACAAGGATGAAAGATTTCAATATTTATTCTGAAAATATTCAAATGATACAAAAGAGTTAAGGCAGGAAAAGAGAGTACAATGTAAAATGGAGACAGGTAAAAAACAAAACCAAAAAAATGAAACAGGAAATCCACATATAACCACATCAATAATTATATAAGTTGTTCATGGTATAAATACTCTAATTAAAAGGCAGTAATTGTCAAAATGAATTAAAGATAAGGCTCAACTGTATCCTGTCTAAAAAAGATGCACTTTAAATACGCTGAAAGTAAATGGATGAAAAATAATTTACCATGGAAATCATTAGCATATAAAGACTGATGTATTAATAGCTATATTTTATCAGATAAAATAAGTTTCAATAAACATTTATCATTATGGTCAATTCAAGAAGACATCAAAATCATAAATGTGTCTGCTCCCAAAAGGAGAACTTCAAATTATATAAAGTAAAAATTTGCAAACTTCTAATTATATAAAGTAAAAATTTGCAAAATTAAAGTGAAGAAAGTGAAAGTGAAAGTGAAGTTGTGTCTGACTCTTTACAACCCCATGGACTGTAGCCTAGCACGCTCCTATGTCCATGGAATTTTCCTGGCAAGAATACTGGAGTGGGTTGCCATTTCCTTCTCCAGGGGATCTTCCCCACCCGGGTCTCCCACATTGCAGGCAGACGTTTTACCATCTGAGCCACCAAGGAATTCAAAATTAAAGGAGGGAATATAATTCAAAAATAGTAATTGGAAAATTTTAAATCCTCTTAAAGCAACTGATAGAACAACTAATTTAAAAAATCAGCAAAGACACGTGAAGTAAAATAGCACTAGTAAGCTCCTTGATCTGATTGGTATTTATACCAGCACTTAACAATAACAGAATACATATTCTTTCCAATTGCATGTGCATATAAACCTCACTCTGGGTCATAAAAGAAGCCCACTAAATTCAAGAATATTGAAATCAGAGCAGAAAAAGAAATAAAAGGAATCCAGATTGGAAAAGAAGAAGTAAAACTCTCACTGTTTGCAGATGACATGATCCTCCATATAGAAAACCCTAAAGACTCCACCAGAAAATTACTAGAGCTAATCAGTGAATAAAGTAAAGTGGCAGGATATAAAATAAACACACAGAAATCCCTTGCATTCCTATACATTAATAATGAGAAAATAGAAAGAAAAATTAAGGAAACAATTCCATTCACCATTGCAATGAAAAGAATAAAATACTTAGGAATATATCTACCTAAAGAAACTGAAGACCTATATATAGAAAACTATAAAACACTGATGCAAGAAATCAAAGAGAACACTAACAGATGGAGAAATATACCATGTTCATGGATTGGAAGAATCAATATAGTGAAAATGAGTATACTACCCAAAGCAATTTATAGATTCAATGCAATCCCTATCAAGCTACCAATGGTATTTTTCACAGAGCTAGAACAAATAATTTCACAATTTGTATGGAAATACAAAAAACCTCGAATAGCCAAAGCAATCTTGAGAAAGAAGAATGGAACTGGAGGAATCAACCTGCCTGACTTCAGGCCCTACTACAAAGCCACAATCATCAAGACAGTATGGTACTGGCACAAGGACAGAAATATAGATCAATGGAACAAAATAGAAAGCCCAGAGATAAACCAACACACCTATGGACACCTTATCTTTGACAAAAGAGGCAAGAATATACAGTGGAGAAAAGACTATCTCTTTAACAAGTGGTGCTGGGAAAACTGGTCAACCACTTGTAAAAGAATGAAACTAGAACACTTTCTAACACCATACACAAAAATAAACTAAAAATGGCTTAAAGACCTAAACATAAGACCAGAAACTATAAAACTCTTAGAGGAGAACATAGGCAAAACGCTCTCCGACGTACATCACAGCAGGATCCTCTATGACCCACCTCCCAGAATATTGGAAATAAAAGCAAAAATAAACAAATGGGATCTAATTAAAATTAAAAGTTTCTGCACAACAAAAGAAACTATAAGCAAGGTGAAAAGACAGCCTTCAGAATGGGAGAAAATAATAGCAAATGAAGCAACTGACAAACAACTAATCTCAAAAATATACAAGCAACTCCTACAGCTCAATTCCAGAAAAATAAACGACCCAATCAAAAAATGGGCCCAATAACTAAATAGACAGTTCTCCAAAGAAGACATACAGATGGCTAACAAACACATGAAAAGATGCTCAACATCACTCATTATCAGAAAAATGCAAATCAAAACCACGATGAGGTACCATTTCACTCCAGTCAGAATGGCTGCGATCCAAAAGTCTACAAGCAATAAATGCTGGAGAGGGTGTGGAGAAAACGGAACCCTCTTACACTGTTGGTGGGAATGCAAACTAGTACAGCCACTATGGAGAACAGTGTGGAGATTCCTTAAAAAACAGGAAATAGAACTGCCATACGGCCCAGCAATCCCACTGCTGGGCATACACACCAAGGAAACCAGAATTGAAAGAGACACGTGTACCCCAATGTTCATTGCAGCACTGTTTATAATAGCCAGGACATGGAAGCAACCTAGATGCCCATCAGCAGACGAATGGATAAGAAAGCTGGGGTACATATACACAATGGAGTATTACTCAGCCATTAAAAAGAATACATTTGAATCAGTTCTAATGAGGTGGATGAAACTGGAGCCTATTATCCACAGCGACGTAAGCCAGAAAGAAAAACACCAATACAGTATACTAATGCATATATATGGAATTTAGAAAGATGGTAACAATAACCCTGTGTGCGAGACAGCAAAAGAGTCACCGATGTATAGAACAGTCTTATGGACTCTGTGGGAGAGGGAGAGGGTGGGAATATTTGGGAGAATGGCATTGAAACATGTAAAATATCATGTAAGAAACGAATGGCCAGTCCAAGTTCGATGCACGATACTGGATGCTTGGGGCTCGTGCACTGGGACGACCCAGAGGGATGGTATGGGGAGGGAGGAGGGAGGAGGGTTCAGGATGGGGAACACAAGTATACCTGTGGTGGATTCATTTCAATATTTGGCAAAACTAATACAATATTGTAAAGTTTAAAAATAAAATAAAATTAAAAAAAATAAAAAATAAATAAAATGAGCTTTTAAAAGCAGAGAATTTTCTCAGCTGAAGTGAAAGTGAGAGGAAGATGTTAGTGTCTCAGAGGTGTTACATTGCTATCTATATTGAGGATAAAGAAAGAGTCGTAAACAAAGGAATATGTGCAGCCTCTAGAAACTGGAAGAAGCAAGGAAATAGATTCTCCATTAGAGCCTCTAGTAAGTAACAATCATTTCAACACTTTGATTTTAACTCAGTGAAACATATATAGGTGTTCTGTAAAATAATACAGTTGTGTTGTTTATGCCACTACATATATGGTACTGTGTTATGGCAGCAGTAAAAAAATAATAGTGACTTTGGGGTAAGCAAAAATTTCTTTTTTAAAAATATTTATTTATTTTAATTGGAAGTGGACATGAAAGACACAGGTTATAAACAATTAGGTTGACAAAATGGATATCATTCAGATTAAAACTTTCATTCTTTGAACATCAAGAGGACAAAAGGCTGGACTCCAAGAGTAAGGGAGAAAAATTTTTATAGAATATATGTCAGGCAAAGTACTTATACTCAGAATGTATAAAGGAAACATACAGCTCAAATAATAAGGAAAACTACACAGTACAAAATACACAAAAATTTTGTCAAAAAACTGAAGAGTCTACTCTTCAAAAACACAATATATAAATGAGCAGACAAGCAGATGAAAAAATGGTCAATAACCTTGGAGAAATGGAAATTAAAACCACAATAAAATACTAGTACTCATTAACTAGAATAACAAAATATTCAGGTTAAACATCAGCCACTAAATAATAAAGAAAAAATGCGGTATAGCTATAGCACACCCTACTATGCAGAAAAACATCATAATATAAAAACATGCAGCAACATGGATGTATCTCAAAAATATAATGCTAAGTAAAAGAAGACAAACATGGAAGACTGTGCACAGCATGATTCCATTAATACGAAATTCTAGAAAGGGAAAACTATTATGATAGAAAATAGACAATTGGGTGTTTAGAGGAAGAAACAGAAGGAGGTGATTGAGTACAAGGGGCAAGAGGAAACTTGTTAAAGGGAGATAAAAATTCTATAACTTGATTATGGTAGAGGCTACATGATTGCATAGAATTGTAATATTTCATTGAAAAATTATCTTAAGACTTACTAGTTTTATTATATGAAGATAAAGTTTCAATAAATAGAATAGAGAAGCATATGCCAAGTAATTATCCACTGATTATCGAATCAGTTGATTAAAAAAGAGTAAAACTCAGGATATTTATTTCTTTTTTAATGCTTTATCCACTAGGCCATACTTCCTGTCATGTAAAGCAAATTTTTTGAAGTGTTATTCCTTCATAAGATTGTTTGCAGTATTTCTGTAAAAAAAAAAAAAAAAAAGGTTAATGAATCCCAACTCAAACAGTAATAACAGTCCCCACACACTAGGCCAGAGTTCTTTCATAACCTAAAATTGTCATAATTAATTTGGATTTCAAATTAACTATATTAATGTGACAACACATGTGACTTAACACTACAAGAAAAATCTCTTCAGGAGTTTTCCTTCCTGCGGGCTCCATATAAAGAGATTATATGCAACATATTAGTAAAATAATAACATTAATGTCTGCTTTTAAAAGCTGAAATTCTTAATATTAGCACCATAGAAAATATTTGAAAAAAATCACATTGATTTTAAAATCTGCTCTTAATATATATTTTATCATTTTCCACCTGATTCAAAAAATCCACAATCCATTTTTCCCATTTTATTTTAAAACTCAGAATGAAACTTTCTATTAAAGAAATTCTGAAAATTTAATTAATAGAAGTAAAGTGATTCATTTAAGGTGTAAATCCAACAGAAAGGAGGAGAATGGGAGAATAGCAAAAGCAACATTTTATACAAAAGCATAACAATGCATAAAATTAGTAACTTTTAGCATAACAAGAAACTTAAATTCTACATTGGCAGAAGGAAAAAATAAGAAACAATGAAATTTTCATTGGGGAAGCAAAAGGGAATTGGTATCACTTTAAACCATTAGGATTGTGAAGGTTTAGTGTAAAAAAGGAAAAAAAAATAAATTAGTAGAAGTAGTTAGATCATTTGATCAACCATTCTCAATCAACCTTGCAACTTTCCATCCCCAACAACCATTCCCCTTTCTTACACACAAAATATTTTCTGCAAAGGGTAAAATAGAGCTTATGAATGCAAGAATACAAAGTAGAGCAGAAAAAGGGACTTTCACTCTCAAAACAAAGGGGTTCAATGAAAACACATGTATTATATGTGCAACTTTTATCCCCCCACTCAGCTCCTGGAAATGTGGTATTCAGGGATATGTCATCTTGACAGGATTGGGGGATAGTCTTCTCTGAAAAAACTGCCTACTCCAAGAGATAATGCAAATATATTGATATCATGGGTTCCTCAAAGAAACAACCCAGATAGATCACCAAAAAGTGAAAACTAAAATGAACGAACCCAACTTGTGTGCACAGAACTTTCACGTAGGTGATTAGTGCCCACTTTTAATAAGAAAAAAGTTGTCAATCACCAGATATTTGGGAAAGTATTTAATATAAAAGAAAGAAGCAAAAACAGAAAAGTAGTATGTAGCGAACAAAAACACCCAAGGAGAAAAATTTCAAAACTGTGAATATTCTCAAAGTAATAAGAATATATAATTTGATTGAACAAAAATAGAATGGCACAACAATAATGTTCTAAGAACTAAATATTATTCTTGTGAAAGTGGAAATGTAAAACTCAATAGAAGGTTTGAAATATGAAAATGATGGTATTTTTCAGGAAGTAGAATAAAAAGATAAGAAAAATAGATGTAAGATAATGAAATTAAAGAGAAATTCAGGAATTACAACATTGAATTTTAACTTACAAGGAGTGAAGACAGATATGTAACAGAGAAAGTCAAAGGAAAGGTTAAGAAAATGTCACAGACTTGAAATTCATAGCTTGCATATTCCCAGAGATCATCAAATGCCCCAGAGATGGGATAAAAATCAATATACATCAAGGCAAATCCTTTTAAAATTTCAGAACACTGTTCAAAAATAAACTAACCTACAAATTTCTATAAAAGATACAAGGAATTCCTTAAGCAAAGATCAAGTAGAATGGCCTAAGATTTCTCAACAAAGACACAGGTGCTATAAGATAGTTAAGCAATGTTTTCAGTTGTGAATGAAAATGATTTCCCACTTAGGAATCTTTGCCCAAAGAGTTTTATTACTCAAGTATGAAAGAAGAGGGCTCCCCTGGTGGCTCAGATGGTAAAGCATCCACCTGCAGTTCAGAAGACCTGGGTTCAATCCCTGGGTTGCCAAGATCCCCTGGAAAGGGGGTCATGGCAACCCACTCCAGTATTCTTGCCTGCAGAATCCGCATGGACAGAGGAGCCTGGCAGGTTACAATCCATAGAGTCACAAAAAGTCAGACACAACTGAGCGACTAAGCATATGAAAGAAAATTGAAACACTGGTAGACCAATAGGCTTAAAATAAGTCGTATGCCATGGAACCTTTCTCAAAATTTGTCCTGGAGAGTATGATCCACTAAATAAGTGATTAAAAAAACTAGGAAGAGGAAACCATGGGACTCTGAACAGCATCCAACAAAATAAAAGAGCAAAACAATCTCCAGAACGTTCATGGAGGGCAGTTCTGAAATGGTAGCCACAAAGGAATTCTAGACAGCACGCAGTCAAGTTTGCAGTAGGTCATAAGGCTCCAGGTGGGGTCTCTTCAAAGAGATGAAATTGATAGAATGTGTGTGAATGTATTAAAAATAGAGACTTATACCTGGAGAATGTGAAGTTCAATTAATAAAGTACATAGCAACAAACCAACAAGAAGGAAAATCATTACTATACTATGATGAATAACATATTGTACAAGAGAAAAAAGAAATAATAGTGGTGAAGTAATTGATTGATTTTACAAAGTTATAATAAAAGCACCAAATAATGTTCTAGCTAGAATTGGAATGTAACTCATGGGAAAATGAGAGGAATGGGAAGTATGTGTATGCATTTGTGTGTATGTGTGTGTGTGTGTGTGTGTGTGCATGTTAAATGGGGTGGGGAAAGTATAAAAGAGAACTGAATTTAAAGTCAGTTCTTGGGATTTCCCTTGTGGTAGTGGATAAGAATATGCCTGCCAATGCAGGGGACATGGGTTCAATCCCTGATCTGGGGAGATTCCACATTCTGCAGAGTAACAAATCCTTGCTCCACAGCTACTGAGCGTGTGCTCTAGAGAATGCACATTTCAACTTCTGAGCCCATATGATGCAACTACTGAAGCCTGTGTGCCTAGTGCCCATACTCCACAACAAAAGAAGCCACCACAATGAGAAGCCCACACTCCACAACAAAGTGTAGCCCCCATTCACAACAACTAGAGAAATCCCAAGCAAAGAGAGGAAGACTCAGTGCAACCAAAAAAAAATATATAAATATATATATATATAAATATATATACATAAATAACATCAGTTCTTAATATGTATTGCACATATGTTCAATAGATATGCTGCTATCGTAAGTTTGGAATATATCATTTGGATTGTATACATATATAGTCTTTTTGTTTTCAAATAACTTATTTTACAGGTAATGAGGAGTCTATAAACAAGGAATATAGATTGACCAACTGCACATTGCTAAAGACAATGAAGTTCAACTGTCACTTTTAAAGGAAAATTGAAGGCAAATATTTGGAAAAATTTTAAGCTTATGCATTTGCCTTCTACTACTCTCTGTCCTCTTCCAAGATAAATTTCTAGCTTCTTCTTCTTTTTTTTTTTTTTTTGGAAATCGATGCCCCTCTCCTATTTAAGATATGAGTTGAAAATTAGTTTGTCTTAAAAGCCTTCCCTGATTCATCCTACTCCACACTAGACACATGTTCCTTCATGTTATTTTACAACATGTCTGTATTCAGCTCTTTTCCCACTTATTAATGTATTGCTTCACTCTTAGCTCAAGGTATTACTTGTATTTATAGCTTTTCTTTCCTAAGTAGACAATCAACTTGTTTAGAATAGTTCTGCACCTCATTTCCTATTACACTTACTAGTCCTGTGATAGGTTAAAAATAATTTATGTCTAAAAATGCATTAGGGAAATTTATCAATTTTATCTTTAAGTCTAAAGTCAGAGTACAAGCAAGCCTTCCCAAAACATTGGTCAGAGCTAATATTCCTTCAGTCAGTAACATGTCTTGATTATTGTCTATGTGTTCATTGATGTGTCAAATGCTGAAAATACAAAAACATTTGAAATTCAATACAGCTCTTTATACTGCCTCACATGAAAATAAGAGTCTCAAGTAGAGGATGAATATTAGATTCACAGTTTGGGACAATAATAAATGAGCTAAACATGATCAACAGGCTAGCAGTCTAGTGTGTAATCAGAAAAGTAAATATAAAGCCATAATATGGATAAGAGGAAGACAAGATGTGAGGAACTTTGTGGCAGAGGATGAGGAAAAAGATGTAGATTCTGTTCCACGTGATCATGATAAAAAAACTACAATGAGATATCACCCCACATTAGTCAGATGATCACATCATCATCAAAAAATCTACAAACCAAAAATGCTGGAGAGGATTTGGAGAAAAGATAACCCTCCTCCACTGTTGGTGAGAATGTAAACTGATATAGTCATTATGGAGAACAGTGTGGAGATTCCTTAAAAACCTAAGAATAAATCTACCATATGACCCAGCAAACGCACTACTAGGCACATACCTTGAGAAAATCATAATTGAGAAAGACACATACACCCCAATGTTCATAGTAGCACTATTTACAATAGGCAGGATATGGAAGTAACCTAGATGTCCACTGACAGATAAATGTATAAAGAAGATGTGGTACATATGTACAATGGAATATTACTCAGCCATAAAAAGAACGAATTTGAGTCAGTTCTAATGAGGTGGATGAGCCTAGAGCTTGTTACAGAGTAAAGTAAGTCAGAAAGAAAAAAACAAATATAGTATATTAATGCATATATATGGAATCTAGAAAAACGGTATTGATAAATCTATTTGTGGGGATGGAATGGAAGTGCAGATGTAGAGAATGGACCTGTGGACACAGTGAGGTAGTGAGAGAGTAAGACACATGGAGAAAGTAGCATCAACATATATACACTATCAAGTGTAAGATAGATAGCTGGTGAGAACTTGCTGTGTAGCACAGGGAGCTCAATCTGGCACTCTAAGATGACCTGACGGGATGGGATGGAGAGAGAGGAAGGAGGCTAGGGAAGGAAGGAATGTTTGCATAACTAAGGCTGATTTGTGTTGGTGTATGGCAGAAACCAAAATTATGTTGTAGAAATTAAAAGAAACTAAAGAAATTTTTAAAATTACTAATTGAGCCTAATGCCACATCTCTTCATTTATCCTATCTTATATTGTACTGCACACTTCCTTATACTCTCCATTTTAGCCACACTGGCCACCATCCACACTCTTCCACTGGTCCATTGCAGTGTGCATCCTTCTTCACTGGAACATTTTTATCAACATTATTCACCTAGGTATCCTATAGGTATCCTTTAGCTTTCAACTTAAGTGTCACTTCCTCAGATATTTCTTCCTGACCTTTTAAAATTATATACCCAAAATTGTGGGGTATATTGTAAAACTGTGTACCTTGTATTTCTCAGAAACTCTTGTCACAGTTGCAGTTTGCATGTATTTATGTGACTGATATCTATTTCCCAAATTATACAGTCAGCTCTCCCAGAAGAGCAGGTTTTTTGTTGATTACCACTTACCTCAATGCTTGTAATAAAATAGGTACTCAATATACATCAGTAGGAAAAATTAAACAATGTGATAAGAAAAATGAAATGAGGCAAGCACTTTGGGAGACAAACAAAAAATACAGAAATAGTATGTTATTATCTTTATTAATTGGGGCCCATAGGATTCCACCAGGTCATCAAAAAAAAAAAAAAAGAAAAACTGCTCAAGTTATGGAGGTACCACAAGTAGACTAAATAAATAACAGGAAGACAATTCATATAGATGAATATAGGGTTAGATATTTCTTCATCTGGAGATAAGTCCATCCTCTCATGGGTGGATTTTCCTAGAGCATTGGGACATAGAGTGCATGTATTCTAGTACTGAGGATGCAAACTATTAGAGTGTGGCTCTGAAAGGATCTATTAGAAGGGAAAGCATCTTTGGTGAGTATTAATCTCTCCCCCAGACTCAGAAATTCTTGCTCTTTGACTAGAAACATATACCCTAGTATTAAACTCTTTTCTCAGTTATCTGAAATTCCAGCACTATATAGATTTTCTTAAATAGTTTAAATTATTTTTAGGGAATAAGGGCCAAGTTAGAGAAATTAGTTAACTAATGCCTTTTGCTGATTGTTAGGAGGTATATTTTAAGTGCTGCACTCAAAGAGCTACAATTTCAAATGACTAGTATATTTGCTAGAGTTTAGTTGCAAGAAAAACCAAATGGGCTAGGATGGACAGGGAAATTTTCATGGAAGATGAAAAGTACAATAGAAATGAGAAGGTATTTTAAGACAGGAATTATATAAGCAAAGACCTAAGACCTAATTCCTAATTAAGAGCTCATGATATCCATAGTTTAAGTAAAAATGCTAGTTTTTTTTCATGTTTAGTCCATTTTTCATATTATTTCTGATTCTAGCCACTCAAAGAGAAAACAGGGAAATATAATACTTCTACAACAAAAGAGTGTTGACAAGTGTTAAAAGTCCAATTCAACTCTAGAATAGCAGATATGGGTTCAGAAATGAGAAATAAATGTACCTATTTCCTTCCAAAAAAAGTAAAAAAGCAATACAAAAAAAGCTCTTCAAAAAAGAAAAATATCATTTTGTCAATGTCTGAGAACCAAGAGTCTTTGTTGTAGTTGCTACTATGGAATATACTATGTGTTATTAAACTATATTAACAACTCATCCAGATAGCACAGTCCAAGAAGAAATATGTTCCTGCTGATACCCCCTTTTTTATATTGAAAACACTTGTTTCATTCTAACCTAACTTCTCTGTTGAACTATCTCCATTCCTGTACTACTCTTACTTCTATGATGGAATTAACTTAGCTCCCCATTTATATTTCCAATGGCTTTTTCAACTAAATTTACATAATAATAAAACAATTTGGCAAACCATAAACGTTACATAAAACGGAATTACACTTTGAAAAGATGTTAAGAGTACTAAAAATATAAAATTAAGATGTGTGTGTTCAGTAGCTCAATCATGTCCAACTCTTCGCCATCCCATGGATGGACTATAGACTGCCAGGCTTCTCTGGCCTTGGAATCCCCCAGGCAAGAATACTGGAGTGGATTGCCATTTCCTTCTCCAGGGGATCTTCCCAACTCAGGGGTCAAACCCATGTATCTTGCATCTCCTGCAATAGCAGGCAGATTCTTTACCACTGGGCCACCTGGGAAGCAACAAAACTAAGATATTTTATTTAAATGTAAGATGCTGGTTTAATTATAAGGCTTTAGCTCTCATTTTCTTTTTAAATTGATCTAAGTATCTGAACAAAAGTTTATTTAAATATTATCTAATTAAATTTAAAAAATAAAATTAAAGATATTAAATATTTCTCAACATTATCAAGACTAACATTATCTTACTTATCTCAAAAATTGTCTGCTTAAAGTTAGATAAATTAAGATCCTATTTTTTCCCCCATAGGAATCTGAGATACTTTTGCTATTTTTGTTATCACTTTGTGTGTAAATAGGTTTTCATGAATAGACTGCACTTAAATTTCTGCAAAAGTTCTTTTATAACATTTTAGTAAAACTTTTGAACCATTTGGCAAAAGTGAGTGGTATGGGAATTTTGTGTAGAAATATGGCTTTTAAAGAAAAGGCATTATTTATTTTGGTGCTATCAATCGGTCAGCACTTTCTAAATTAAAAAAAAAATTCATTTGCCTGTATATTTGTGGAGCACCTATTATGCCAGGCATGGATGTGGTAGTCATTCTAGAGGAATAATCCAGAAACAACATAGTCTTCTTTAAGGGTCACAAGCATTGCAGGGACCATTAGAACTCTGCATACATCTTTCACTCTGGATGCCTAGCAATAATTTTTCTTACTCAGTTTTAGTAGTTTCATGTGTGATACACCTAATTTGATTTTGAAAATAACTATTTTCAAATATATTAATGACATCTGCTAAGATAGGTACCAGTTTGCCTGTGGAGAAAATAACTGACAACAAGGCATCAGTCAGGCTCTCCTGCCCCACTCTCTCACGACCTCTTACCTTATGTTCTGTAAACAATGATATTGCTGACCTTGGTATCACTGGGCCTGAGCACCCACTTGGCCATGGACCACTACTTTGTATCTCTTAGTATATCAGTTTCTGGAGTCCAGCTCCAGCAGCCAGGGATTCAACCTGAAGGAAGGGACGGTGTCAGTGAGATTAAAACTTTAATTTCCCCAGTATAATCAGAATCTACTACACCAGGCACCACCGAAATTCCTTGAAAGGGAAGCAAGCTACGCCCCAGCACAAGTCTTACAATGCCCTCAGGTAAGGGGCCAGCCACTCCTGTTGGAATCAGAGTGACCAGTATGTCAGGGGTTAATATTGTTGCCAAGTCCCTCTTCCTTCCGCTTCTTTCCTAGCCTGGGTGAGGCCCTCCTGAGGGGGTTTTCTCCAAATAGCACGCTCTGTATATTGTGCATGTGTCTGCTTTAAAAGCTCCTTTGTTTCAAAAAACTCTTTATCTTCCTCAGCCTTAGGCAATGCGCTGGGGGAACTCCTGGGCCCTGGGAGGTACAAATGGAGGTGGCAATCGCCTTAAATCAGAAAGTGGTGGATAAATTTTTAAAGATTTGTGTAGAGGGGGAGGGGGCTCGCCAGGGTGCCCAGCTGCAGCGTCCTGCAAGCCTTCTCCTTCCTCAGGAGGTAGAGCACAGTCTCCCTCCTTTTCTTCGTCAATGGCAGAAAACATGATCTGCACAGAAGGTGGAGTCCCACCATCCACCGCTATAGCCTCCCCCATAGGCTGTCTAACAGCCTCATGATGGAGGTCCAGGACATTTCTAATCATATTCCACAGAGCAAAAGCATCTACAGGAACATTTTCTGGCCCATGTAAAGTATAAAACAAACGTAGAAATTTAGACAGTCTTCCTGTGCTTACTTTAACGCCTCTATGGGCTAACATGTGAAGTAATATTTCAATAAACATTTGTCTGTTCTTAGATGGAGAGAAACCATTCTTCTAGAGAATATTCTTATTCCTTCTGTACCCTCTTCACCCTGCCTAAACTGCAGGGGGGTGCCAGCCACTCACAGGTACAATTCTAACCACCCCACGTTATAATCCTAAATTACTTACCCTTCAGTGTCCCCTGTTCTGGGCGCCACTTGCTGGAATCCAGCTCTAACAGCCAGGGATTCAACCCGAAGGGAGGGACAGTGTCGGTAAGTAATGACACAGCCTCTCAATTTTCTTGGACTGTGCATTTATTTCAAGTTTAAGATTTTCTTTCATATTTTTACAAAAGCATTAGGCCAGAGGTTTGACATTTTCAGTTCCCCCTCACCCAGGTTTATTATCTCCATAAATCATTGTTGCCCTTCAAACACAGTCCCTGCTTCAGCGATTCTCTTAGAATCAGCTTTACCATCTATTATCTACTTCCTCTTATGTGTCCTATAGTTAACTTGTGATTACATTGTAACTCATGCTACATTCCTCAGTTTCTTTCTTATCTTTCTAAATCCTGTTTGCCCCTAACATCCTGACCTCACTATCTCTTAAAAAGGCTTCTAGCTATTAGTATCTCTAAAATTCCTAACCTCTATAAGCTATAGTAAAATATGTGAACATTACAACATTCCTTAAATCTTTAACTTCTATTTTGATTATTTCTAAGCCCTAAATTCAGTAAACTACTTTGCCATAAACATTTTCCTCACAAACAGGCTTCAGATAGCAATCCCTCCCATGGCCTCAAGCTGCGGCCTATGTGCTCATCCCAGAACAATCTTTTGTAAAAGTCCTTGAACAAATATCAATGATTAACTTTATGAATTATTCTCTGAGCACAGCTGCAGAAGGCTTTGTTCCTTCTCATGCTCCTCTCAAGAACAACAAGCACCTTAATATTCCTTTTCAGTCAACTCAGCCTAGGAGAGGAAAAAACAAGTCAGCATCATAAGGCCTAACTCCTTTATCCCGGGTCCGTGCCTGCGGGACAAAGAGAGGGGGTTGGGGCCATGCCTCCATTTTGTCAGTAATGCCTAATGCAGCTCCCGATAATCAGCAGTCTTTGAAGATTCCCTGCTGCTACTGCCCAGGGAGAATAAACATGTCTGCAGTCCCCACAGCTCCTTGAGTCTTCTTCCAGCTTCCCCAGTTGCAGCTTATCTACCTTGGGTTCAGTAAACAGTGTGAGCACCAAGACATTGCCCAGGCTGTCTCATTTTTAACAGTTACAATGCCATATTTAAGGAAACCTCTCCCAGGATTATTGGTCATTCTCTGTGTACCATCTATGATTAGAAACATTTGCTAGCATATGAGGGTATCTATACATCCATAAAATAAAATAGTAGTCACCTTTACTGGTAACACAATACCTGGTAGATAATAAAAGAGCCTAAATAAATAACAAAACAATCTTTCGCCACTTCTCCAAAATTTACAGAAAGGGATTAAGTTTTACTAGGAAGTCAACCTTTAAATCTTTGGTTATGACAGAAATGGGAGTCATCAAAGAGCTACTTTGATATTACACAGGTTAAAAATGTTGGCTGGTTAATTTGTTAATGAAAACCAAAAAACGAAAGAAAGAAAATGGCTTGAAACTATGCTGTTCACTTACATATCAACACTCATATGCTTTATAATATGATCTGTATTGCTAAACATATGAGAGCAATTATCTCATCATTTTTGCTCATTCAATTAAACACTTATGTTTTTATTTTTTTAATAATTTTATTTATTTATTTATTTTTGGCTATCTTAGGTTTTCATTGTTGCCAGTCTTTTCTCTAGTTATGGTGAGTGGTGGGGGGCTACTGTCTAGTTGTGGCGCGTGGGTTTCTCATTGCAGTGGTTTCTCCAGTTGCAAAGCATAGGCTTTAGGACATGCAGCCTTCAGTAGCTGTGGCTCCAGTTTCTAAAGTACAGGCTCAATAGTCCTGTCACATGGGCCTCGTTGCTCTGAAGCATGTGGGATTCTCCCAGATCAGGTATCAAATCCATGTCTCCTGGATTGGACAGCAAAATCCTATTATATATATTTTTCTGCACGGGTAAAACATTACAGGCCACACAAGTAAACCAGAAAAAACAAAACAAAACAGTGAACTGATATTCAGCTTACAAGGGTTTATTATGCTCCAGTATTTAAGGAGAAAAACAAATTTTCCTTGTATACTGTAAAAAGACTAAGAAGCAAAATAAAAAAAAAAATTGTCAACTTAAAAAATAATGTCAAAAGTATTTTATTTCCCATTTTTTCTTACTAAAGCATACTACAGAGCTTCTTTTCTAATGGATTTTCCTGGAAACTTTTGTTAAGCATTTCATACAGCCTAGGCAACTTGAATAATTTTATTCTGCAACTCCATGCCTTCAGATTCATGTAAACACTTCTAACTTGGTCTTCTCATCTCCCCTTGCTTTAAAAATTTCCTCCATGACAACTGTATGCTGAGATCAATCTGCATTTGGGGGTATTTTAATTAGGAGCATTAAGCTGTGTTTTGAAACTATCCTCAATTAAACTTTGCCTAATATTAAAAATAATTGATTTTATTTAACACCTTACATGTGTTAGAAAATCAATGCTGATAGTGATAATGGAAACTTATTTATTAAGTTTTCTGAAAAGAAGTTTAAAATTAAGTTCACTCATTGCCACAACTAGAAAAACACTGAGCAATAACAGTTAATAAAAAAAAGTAGCATTATTCACTGATGCTTTTATAGTAAAGGAATAATTTTATATTCAATTTATTACAAATTATTAAAAGTAACTTTTACAACATAGAAAATCATAAATTGATTAAAATTGTAATATATCAAACTTGTTCTGTAATTTTTAATATGTACATAATATATAATCATAATATTCTAGTAAGATGCATAATTATACAATTATGAGATTAAAATGACATTTTTAGATTATAAAGCATTTCAATCTGCTCCCTTATTTATCTTGAGTGATAAATACCATGTTATAGATATCTAAAATATTGGGAAATAAAAAAGATTACTTGTAGTATTTTAAAAATGTATATTGTATGTCTTAATAAATTCTGTATTCTATCATGATCTTAACATCATGGTCACAGGCTTCATAAACCTTATGGGTTATTTACAGGTCTGTAAATTAGCAATTTTATCAGATAAAAATAATTTTTGCCTACATGCAAAGGTTTAAAAGTATAAAAATAAGAGGATGAAACTTAGTTTCCAAGTATTAATATGCAATAATAATGAATTTCAGTGGTTGTCAATATCACCTTGTTTCCACTCTTTCTCAAAGCTTAAGAGAATTGTTTCAGAAGCTTTATCTAATTTTGCACTCACCTGCCAATTTTCATCTTATCTAAGCAGAGAATAATTTTCAAAATTATCATATGGAAAATAATATTGCTTTAATATCTGAAACAATGCAAATGATGAGCAACCAGTGAACAGGAAATGTGAGGCAGCAATATGAGAAGGGAGATATCAGCCTGAGCATTTGAAAAATAACAAATGAAAATGTCACATGATTCTTCACTCTCTTCTCTCTCCCTCACTGTATTCCTTCCCTAAACCTTTCTCACGAATTGTGCAAGCTTATGGGAATCAAAGTGAATTTCAAGGTGGCTGCTATTCTTCCCTAACCACAGACCTTACACGATTTATAACGCACTTACATATATACTATCCCATCTTATCCTTAAAACATTCCTTTGAAGCAAATAATATTATATAGAAATTATAATATGCTTTTAGTATCATTATGTATTATAGCATAATTGTGCACTATATTATTGTATACTTTTATTCTAAATTTACTTTGGTTGGCAATTCCAAATTCAGTGCTCTGTTCAGTGCAAAATGTGTTATTGTTATTTTATTATAAAAATGCTCAATGTTTATTCTAGAGTTTAAGGTAACAGAAACATCAATATGTAGAGTAAGTAGCAATTTCTGTTAAAAGAATATAATAATAGTTTTCTATCTATAGTTCTTTTGTTTCTTTAGGTAAATTTATTCCTAAGTATTTTATTCTTTTCATTCCAATGGTGAATGGGATTGTTTCTTTACTTTCTCTTTTGTTTTTTCATTGTTAATGTATACTAATGCAAAGGATTTCTGTGTCAATTTTATATCCTGCAAATTTACTATATTCATTGATTAGCTCTAGTAGTTTTCTGTGGTATATTTAGGGTTTTCTAAATAGAGGATCGTCTGCAAACAGTGAGAGTTTTACTTCTTTTTTTCCAATCTGAATTACTTTTATTTATTTTTCTTTTCTGATTGCTGTGGCTAAGACTTCCAAAACTATGTTGAATAATAATGATGAGAGTGAGAACCCTTGTCTTGTTCTTGATTTTAGAGGAAATACTTTCAATTTTTTGCCACTAAAGATAATGTTTGCTGTGGGTTTGTCATTTATGGTGTTTATTATGTTGAGGTATGTTCCTTCATTCTGGAGATGGTTTTACCACAAATGGGTGTTGAATTTTGTCAAAGGCTTTTTCTGCATCTATTGAGATAATCGTATAGTTTTTATTTTTCAATTTATTAATATAGTGAATCACATTTATTGATTTGTGAATAATGAAGAATCCTTGCATCCTTGGAATAAAGCCCAACTGGTCATGATATATGATCTTTGTAATATGTTGGTGGATTCTGTTTGATAAATTTCTGTTGAGGATTTTTGCATCTATGTTCATCAGTGATATTGGCCTGTAGTTTTCTTTTTTTGTGGCATCTTAATCTGGTTTTGGTATTAGGGTGATGGTGGCCTCATAGAATGAATTTAGGAGTTTGCCTTCCTCTGAAATTTTATGGAAGAGTTTAAGTAGGACAGGTGCTAGCTTTCTCTAAATTTTTGGTAGAATTCACCTGTGAGGCCATCTCGTCTTGGGCTTTGTTTGTTGGAAGATTTTTTATTACAGTTTCGATTTCCATGCTTGTGATGAGTCTGTTAAGATTTTATATTTAGTCCTGGTTCAGTTTTGGAACCTCATACTTTTCTAAGAATTTGTCTATTTCGTCCAAATTGTCCATTGTATTGGCATATAATTGCTCATAGTAGTCTCTTATGATCTTTTATATTTCTGTGTTGTCTGTTGTGATATTTCCATTTTCATTTCTGATTTTATTGATTTGATTCTTCTCCCTTTTTTTCTTCATGAGTCTGGCTAATGATTTGTCTATTTTATTTATCTTCTCAAAGAACCAGCTTTCAGTTTTGTTTATCTTTGCTATAGTCTCATTCATTTCATTTTCAATTATTTCTGCTCTGATTTTTATGGTTTCTTTCCTCTTACTAACTTTGGGGTTCTTCTGTTCTTCATTTTCTAGTTGCTTTAGGTGTAAGTTAGGTTGTTTATTAGATGTTTTTCTTGTGATGAAAGATATCAAAAATGACACAAACAGATGTAGAAATAATACCATGTTTGTGCATTGGAAGAATCAAAATAGTGAAAATGAGTATACTACCTAAAGCAATCTGTAGATTCAGTGCAATCCCTATCAAGCTACCAATGATATTTTTCACAGAACTAGAACAAGTAAGTTGACAGTTTGTATGGAAACTCAAAAAAAAATTGAAATAGCCAAAGCAATCATGTTAAAGAAGAATGGATCTGGAGAAATCAACCTTCCTGACTTCAGACTATACTATTAAGCTACAGTCATCAAGACAGTGGGTTTCCCTGGTGGCTCAGATGTTAAAGCATCTGCCTGGAATGTGGGAGACCCCGGTTCGATCCCTGGGTTGGGAAGATCCCCTGGAGAAGGAAATGGCATCAAGACAGTATGGTACTAGCACAAAGACAGAAATATAAATCAATGGAACAAAATAGAAAGCCCAGAGATAAATCCACACATTTATGGACAGCTTATCTTTGTCAAGAGATATACAATGGAAAAAATGCAATCTCTTTAACAACTGTTGCTGGGAAAACTGGTCAACCACTTGTAAAAGAATGAAACTAGAACACCATACACAAAAACAAACTCAAATGGATTAAATATATAAATGTAAGACCAGAAAATATAAAACTCAGAGGAAAACATAGGCAGAACACTGATATAAATCACAGCAAGATCGTCTATAACCCATCTGCCAGAGTAATGGAAATAAAAAACAAAAGTAAACAAATGGTACCTAACTAAAGTTAAAAGCTTTTGCACAATGAAGGAAACTTACAAGCAAGGTGAAAAGACAGCCTTCAAGATGGAGAAAATAATAGAAATGAAGCAACTGACAGAATTAATCTCCAAAATATAAAATTAGCTCATACAGCTCATTACCAGAAAAATCAACAATCCAATCAAAAAGTGGGCCAAAGAGCTAAACAGACATTTCTCCAAAGAATGCATACAGATGACTAATAAAGAAATGAAAAGGTACTTAACATCACTCATTATTAGATGAATGCAAATCAAAACCATAATGAGGTACCATGTCACACCAGTCAGAATGGCTGCCATCAAAAAGTCTACAAACAATAAATGCTGGAGAGGGTGTGAGAAAAGAGAGCACTCTTACACTGTTGGTGGGAATGCAAACTCGTATAGCAACTATGGAGAACATTGTGGAGATGCCTTAAAAACCTGAAAATCTAACTGTCATATGACCCAGCAATCCCACTGGTGGGCATGCATACTGAGGAAACCAGAATTGTAAGAGACATATGTACTCCAATGTTCATTGTAGTACATGAATGATAGCTAGGACATAGAAATAACTTAGATATCCATTGGAAGACAAATGGATAAGGAAGTTGTGGTTCATATACACAGTGAGATATTACTCAGCTATTAAAAAAGAACATATTTGAGTCAGTTGTAATGCAGAGGATGAAACTGGAGCCTATTATACAGAGTGAAGTAAGTCAGAAAGAGAAACACCAATACAGTATATTAACTCATGTATATTGAATTAAGAAAGACAGTAGCAACCATCCTATATGCAAGGCAGCAAAAAAGACACAGATGTAAAATCAGACTTTTTGACTATGAGAGAAGGTGAGGGTGGGATGATTTGAGAGAATAGCATTGAAATATGTATATTACCATATGTAAAATACGATAAGATATACTTCAATGCAAAGAAATAGGGGGAAACAATAGAACGGGAAAAACTAGAAATTTCTTCAAGAAAATTAGAGACACCAAGGGAACATTTCAGGCAAACATGGGCAGAATAAAGGATAGAAATGCTACAGATCTAAAAGAAGCAGAAGATATCAAGAAGAGGTGGCAAGAATACACAGAAACTACACAAAAAATTATCTTTATGGCCCAGATAACCACGATGGTGTTATCACTAATCTAGAGCCAGATATCCTGGACTGAAAAATTAAGTGGGCCTTAGGAAGCATCGCTACAAACAAAGCTGGTGGAGGTGATACAATTCTAGTCAAGCTATTTCAAATCCTAAAAGATTTTGATGTGAAAATGCTGCACTCAATATGCCAGCCAATTTGGAAAACTCAGAAGTGGCCACAGGGCTGGAAAAGGTCAGTTTTCATTTCAATCCCAAAAATGAGCAATGGCGAAAAATATTCAAACTACTACCAATTTCACTCATCTCACATGCTAGCAAAGTAATGCTCAAAATTCTCTAAGCCAAGCTTCAACAGTACATGAACTATGAAGTTCCAGATATTCAAGCTGGATTTAGAAAAGGCAGAGGAACCAGAGATCATATTGCCAGCATCCTTTGGATAATAGAAAAAGCAAGGAAAATCCAGGAAATCATCTACTTCTGCTTTATTGATTACACCAAGGTCTTTGACTGTGCAAATCACAACAAACTGTGGAAATATTAAAGAGTTGGGAATATCAGACCACCTTACCTGCCTCCTGAGAAATCTGTATGCAGGTCAAGAAGCAACAGTTAGACCCGGACATGGAACAACAGGTTGGTTCCAAAATGGGAAAGGAGTACGTCAAGGCTGTATATTGTCACTCTGTTTATTTAATTTATATGCAGAGTACATCATGCACAATGCTGGGCTGGGTGAATCACAAGCTGGAATTTAGATTGCTGGGAGAAATATCAATAACCTCATATACGTAGATGCCAACTCCCTTATGGAAGAAAGTGAGGAGGAACTAAAGAGCCTCTTGATGAAAGTGAAAGAGGAGAGTAAAAAGCTGGCTTAAAACTCAACATTCAAAAAATGTAGATCATGGCATCCAGTCCCTTCACTTCATGGCAAATTATATAGGGAAATGATGGAAACAGTGAGAGTCTTTATTTTCTTGGGCTCCAAAATAACTGCAGAAATTAAATAACTCCGTGAAATTAAAAGACATTTGCTCCTTAAAAGAAAAGCTATGACCAACCTAAACAGCAAAGTAAAAAGCAGAGACATTACTTTGTCAGCAAATGTCTGTCTAATCAAAGCTATGGTTTTCCAGTAGTCACATATGGATGTAAGAGTTGGATTGTGAAGAAAATTGAGCACCAAAGAATTGATGCTTTTGAACTGTGGTGGTGGAGATGACTCTTCAGAGTCCTTTGGACTTCAAGGAGATCAAACCAATCAACCCTGAAGGAAATCAGTCCTGAATATTCATTGGAATGACTGAGGCTGAAGCTCCAATACTTTGGCCACCTGATGCAAAGAACTGACTCATTGGAAGAGACCTTGATGCTGGGAAAGATTGAAGGCAGTGGGAGAAGGGAATGACAGAGGATGAGATGGTTTGATGGCATCACCATATCAATGGACATGAGTTTGAGCAAGCTGCAGGAGTTGGTGATGGACAGGGAAGCCTGGTGTGCTTCAGTGCATGAGGTCACAAAGAGTCGGACGTGACTGTGTGACTGAACTGAACTGAAAATAGATGACCAATACAAGTTTGATGCTTGAAGCAGGGCACACAAAGCTAGTGCTCTGGGACAACCCAGTGGGATGGGGTGTCGAAATAGGTGGGCGAGGGATTCAGGTTGGGAAAACACATGTGTACCCATGGCTGATTCATGCCAATGTGTGACAGAAACCACCACAATATTGTAAAGTAATTACATTTAATTAAAATAAGCAAATTAATTTTAAAAATAATATAATAATATCAGAAAAGAGTAATTTGCTTAGTTAATATTCATTTTGTGATTTCAAATTATCTGGTGAGCTCTTTAAATCTCATGAGCTGAAAAACTATCAAATGCTGGCCATTCACAAATATGTATATCCTGTGTGGCCCTCATCTATAAGATAAATAAAATAGATACTCTTATTCAAATCACCTGTACTTCTCCACTTAAACACCTAAGGATCATCTCAAACTTAATTGTCAAAAACAATCAACTAACTGCCTCCACTTCCCAAACACCTTGCTTCTCCTGCTTTATTCCCTATAATCAGGGTAACTCTACAACTCATAATTCAGAGGTACTTTTGAGATTGAGAGGGGGAATGTTAATAATCTATCTCAATAAAATGTAACTGCTTTTATTCATTTCCAAAGCTTAAAATCTTGGAATCACTTCTGTGAACTTTTAATTTCATATCCTGTATTCAGTCTGTCAGCAAATATTTTCAGTTCTGTGTCAGAATTAAATTATATTTCACTACCTCCAGAATTACACATGCTGTATTATAATTCCTTTTCTGTACCTTCTCTAAAATATCCTTGCCTCCAAACATGTCTCTCTAAAATCTATTTTAAGCACAGCATCTGACATAATCCTTTTAAAATATAAATCATATCATGTCATTCAAAATTCTCTTATAATGTCCCATAATATCCAAACATAAGCAGATTTCATAAAATGGACACAATCCTTCACTAGCTGCTCCTTTTCCAACCCATTGTCTCTTTGACATCAGTTGCTGTTACTCTCCTACTTGCTTGCTCCTCTTCAGTGATATTGCTTCCTTGCTTCTCTTTGAACATTTCAGGTCTTAGATTTCCTGTGCTGTTTCTTCTCTCTACAACTTTCATCACTCATTCAAATCTGTGTCCCAGTGAAACTTTCTAAGTGTCCTTTCAGGTCCCTATTCACAATTACATTTGTGACCATTAGGCATTCTACATATTTTGCTCATCTGTTCACTGTCTGCAACTAACTACTACAATGATAACTCTATAAAGATGTGAAGTTTTTTCCATTTTCTCCCTACTGCCAAGACCCAAACCAATGCTCACAATCACAAAATATCTTTTAAAGAAGTAATTAATTAATTGACAAGTTTTATATTTAGATTCAAATAATATCTGCACCAGCAAATAAGTGTGGGTTAATGATTATAGATATGAAATTGAATTTTAATATAATTATATTTTTATTTTATTAAGTGATGAAGACAGTACCTACACTATGTCATGTGACTGTTTTTCTCTTCTGCCTGGTAAAATGGAAATTTTTTCCCATTTTAAGTAATAAAAATATCCATTCATATACAACTTCAAACTCAATTCTTGCATGGGTAAGTTCTACAATGTAAATAATACAAAACACCAATACAGATTTAATTACTTTCTCTCTTGTAATTTTTTTTTCCTATTTAGAAAGAACTATATAGTATGTATCGGAGAAGGCAATGGCACCCCACTCCAGTACTCTTGCTTGGAAAATCCCATGGACGGAGGAGCCTGTTAGGCTGCAATCCATGGGGTTGCTAAGAGTCGAACACGACTGAGTGACTTCCCTTTCACTTTTCACTTTGATGCATTGGAGAAGGAAATGGCCACCCACTCCATTGTTCTTGCCTGGAGAATCCCAGGGATGGGGGAGCCTGGTGGACTGCCATCTATGGGGTCTCAAAGAGTCAGACACGACTGAAGTGACTTAGCATAGCATAGCATAGCATATACTATGTATGCATGGCTCTTTTTTAGCTTCTATTTATTTTGAATTGATAAATCAAGAAACTCACTAATCACTGCACCATTACAATTAATTGAATTTAAGTATGAGTTAATGTGTTCTCCCTTGGACAGCAAAGAGAACAAACCAGTCAATCCTTAAGGAAATCCATCCTGAATATTCATTGGAAGGACTGATGCTGAAACTGAATCTCCAATACTTAGGCCACCTGATGAGAAGAGCCAACTTATTGGAAAAGACCCTGATTCTGGGAAAGACTGAAGGCAGAAGGAGAAGGGGACAACAGAGGGTGAGATAGTAGGATGGCGTCACTGACTCAATGGACATGAGTTTGAGCAAGCTCTGGGAGATGGTGAAGGACAGGGAAGCCTGGGGTGTTGCAGTCCATGGGATTGCAAAGAATTGGATATAACTGAGTGACTGAACAACAAATGTGTAAATACAGTTTTACATGATAAGGAATTTCTACCAGCTTCATAACGAATGCATATGTGTTAGTGTCTTCCGAACTTGGTCTGATATATAAAACTGTTACATTATACTAAACAAATGTTTCTCAGTTAGTTTTCAAATAGGACAAATTCCCTCTGACAATGTTTTTCAATAAAATTTTTTAAAATGGGCATTTAAGGAGATTCATTTTAAAGAATATAAAACAATAGGCTCATACTGTAATTTTTACCACTTAAATGAAATATAGCTTTGATTTCTTAAAACAATAGCATACTCAAAAGAATTGTT
The DNA here is from genome assembly GCF_029378745.1 of Bos indicus. NCBI lineage: Eukaryota > Metazoa > Chordata > Mammalia > Artiodactyla > Bovidae > Bos > Bos indicus. Next base: position 41,517,351 of record NC_091789.1, read on the forward strand.
ACTTCTAAAGGTATAAAAGTTAAGTAATGAATCAAAGAAAGCATTGTGGCAGTCTTGCTATAGGAAATTATAAACATTGACCTTAAACCAGTGTTTCTACCAATAGGTAAAAAAAATGTGATTTGCATTTTTAAGAGAAAATAATGGCATCATATTTCAAATATATATATTTGAAATTAAATTCACCCATAAATGTTATAATAGCAATAATATTAAGTAATAACTGTAATTCCAAAGTGAGAAAAATATAACAAAATTCACTATTTCCAACATAAATATGTTATAAAATAGCATCATGTAATGAAAAAAAAAAATGAGGAAAGATAAAAGCAATACTATGTTCTTTATTGTTCCCCCTAAATATCATATTAATTTAAAGACTCTTAATAGTTAATCTTTTACAGTATATATTGCTTTAAGGAAGGATGGTTAATATTTTACCCACTTGGTGTTTGATAAAATCTTAACACAAGTAGAAGTTTCATTGATTTCCTAAGGAGGAACCAGGGATCCATACACAAAACAAGAGATATTATTCTTGGAAAGAAAGATCTCACAATTCATTTAGTTTCTATTGCCAAAGAATTTCAAAAACTAATTTGTCTGGGCAGAGTCTCATCTCTCCAGGATTGTCTTAGGTGTGGTCTAAATGTGCAGTTCAGCTGACCTCTCAAGGTCACTTCCAGATTTATGAGCTTGTGAAATTCCTTAAAGCCATTTCTTTTCCAGGCTAACGTACACTGTTTCCACTTTCCTTAACAGATGAAAAAAGCCTTTGTTCATGCTCTAAAAAAAGCAGATCACTGAATACTGTTTTTTTCCATGAAACTGAACAATTCAGAACTCTTTTGTTTAATGCAGAATTGCTAACAGCAGTCCTCCCCAATGTGTTACTATCATATTTCAAACCATGCCACATGCTGCTGAAAGGTTCCTCTCTAAATGCCATAGGATGGGTTGAAACATGGTCACCCAAGGTAATTCTTTCTGGAACAATGAGGGCCTACTATGATTACAAAAAAACACAGTTTTGCTTCTTTCTTCCTCTGAATTGCTTTCATCCCAAAAGATAGGTTTCTATAATTTTAGCCTGAGATAGATTTGTTTTCCTCTGCAAATATTTGAAAATGAGAGTTATGTCTCAGGTGAATACACGTCTACTACTCTAATCACAAAATAACATCAGAATTCTAGATATTTGACCCCTGAACTGTTATCACTATTGTAACTTCTTAAAAGTTCTTAGTAGACTGAGATGGAAACACACTGACCTTCTTGATGAAGATATCAACTATAGCTTGCTTGTATAATCTACTCATCTATTTCAAAAATAGTGAGAAATTGCATCCTTTTTTTTCTTTTCTTTCTTTTTTTTAATTTTATTTTATTTAACTTTACAATATTGTGTTGGTTTTGCCATATATCAAAATGAACCTGCCACAGGTATACATGTGTTCCCCATCCTGAACCCTCCTCCCTCCTCCCTCCCCATACCATCCCTCTGGGTCGTCCCAGTGCACCAGCCCCAAGTATCCAGTATTGTGCATCGAACCTGGACTGGCGACTCATTTCATATATGATATTATACATATTTCAATGCCATTCTCCCAAATCATCCCACCCTCTCCCTCTCCCGCAGAGTCCATAGAGAGAAATTGCATCTTAAAAATCATTCACATATGTAATTGGCAAGCAACATTATCCCATCTCTGTAGCACATATTTAATTTCATGGAAATATATACCATTACTAATAAAGTATGACAATAAAACAGTAATGCAATTTAATGAAAAAATAGAAAATTATCATTGCTTTGTTTAAAAAAAAATGCTACATTAAAAATATAAAACATTGTCTCTTTTAAGCAAATACTAAATGAATTCAAAATAACTGCATTATTCCAATAATCCTGGCAACCTGTCTAAAGTTTATGGTTTTATATTATATCACTTGGGGCCTCCCAGGTGGTGCTAGTAATAAAGAACCCATCTGCCAATGCAGGAGACATAAGAGATATGGATATGATCCCTGGGTCAGGAAGATCCCTTGGAGGAGGGCATGGCAACCCACCTCAGTATTCTTGCCTGGAGAATACCATGGACAGAGGAGCCTGGTGGGCTACAAGTCCACAGGGTCACAAAGAATCAGATGTAACTGAAGTGACTTAGCACATACACACAAGGTATCACTTATATATGGAATCTAAAATACAACAAAAATGAACTTATTTACAGAAAAGAAACAACACACAGACATATAGAATAGACTTGTGGTTACCATGGATGAGGGGAGGATTGGGAGTTTAAGATTAGCAGATGCAAAATATTATATATACAATGGATAAACAACAAGGTCATACTGTATAGTCCTGGGAACTCTATTCAATATCTTGTGATAAACCATAATGGAAAATAATATGAAAAAGAATACATATATGTATAATTGAATCACTGTTGTACACAGAAATAAAAATAACACTAAATCTATACTTCAATAAATGTAAAAAGTTTTAAGTAAAATTAAAATAGCTTTAATCTATATTTTCTTAGCTTAAGAAAATTTATTATGGCATAAACAAATGGGCATATGTATAGTTAGCAGTTTTAATTATATAAACTTAGACCAGGGATTCATATATATGTATTTAAGAATGGTAAAACAAAACAAAAACAAAACAAACAAAAAAAACAAGAATGGCAAAACAAAAGTGCCTTTAAAAAGTTAGTTCATTGCTAAAGTTTTTTTTTTATCTTTAATAATGTTATGTTGTATCATTATGTATGATTTATTTTCAAATATTTGACTCAAATAGAAAAGACCATATCTGAGTTTGCTCCCAGCTATGTTCAGCCTACAATATCTCTTCTCAGTTTTTCCCAATATCTTCAGCATCCTTGGTATTTATTTTTTAATATATTGTATTTTTCTTGTGGTTAAAACACACATAACATTACATTTTTCATCTTAACCATTTTTAATTGTATAACTCAATAGTGTTAAATATATTTGCATTGTTTGCATTAGAACTTTAGGACTTGTTCACCTAGCAAAACTGAGTTTGATAACTATTTTTTATCCTATGATTATTTTCACTATAAAAGGGAAATGCTTTCTATCCTTTTTAATTATTTTTAAGAATTAAAGTTATGCTTTCAACTATCAGTTTGACCTTAATCTAATTCCCCCTTAACACAAAATCATGAATTCATATAGTGACATCAATTAATCCAAAATACTTTGTCTCCAATCACTGAGGAGGCTAAATACAAAATCTACTCTTCTCTTTGAGTTAGTCCTCTCCTATCTTCTTAGAGTCAGCAAAATAAATTAAACTATACTCATGTCTGAATTCCTTCTAAGAATTAAATTAAGACAGAACTTCATGTAAGAGTAGGTATAACCTCACTGTCCAGGCCACATTCCAAACAAACTATTTTCTTTGTATGGATATAACTTCTCCTTGCTTATTTGGTCTGGTGCTAGACCTTGTTTCATCCATGTTTCATTCATTCTGTTTTGTAGCATGTTTGAGAAGAAAAGTTAACCAAAAAGTTTTAAAAATAGAGTTCCACTCTTTTGGCTTCATCTACTTAATTTCTTTATTTAATCATGCTTTTAAATATTTAAAATATTTACATTGAAATATTTCAACACATATTGGTATCTCCTGTTTAATATCTTCCTATCACCCTCTCTATGCACTGATTTACAAAATATCATTTTCTAAACTTTTATACTACTGATTTTGACATCCCATTCTGCTGTCTTAATCACAGTAAGAACTAGTATGCCCAATTCCAACCCTCTTGCTTCATTGACTTCCTTTCATCTCCGTACCTTGAGGTCTTAAGGCAAACGAAAGTTGATTAAAACTGACTTTAATGCCGCTTTAAATTCATCCCAGAAAACATAAACAAAAAACCCATAAAACTATGTTTTATCATAGGCAGTCTTATCTTAATAATGGAAGAACTCAAGTCAATTTCTAGGCATAAGGACTCTTATACTACAACTAGTCGAAAGATTGAACATTAAAAATTTCCAGGTGTTGACATAATACCCTTGTGAGTTTGAACAGTCATGTCTTGTCATTTCCAACTGATGAACTAAGGCAGGCACCTGAAAACAACTGTTGAAGGAGAGGCAGAAAGTTAAGACAGTTTGTACCAATTGCTGAATGTTGCTTTTCCTGAGTCTGTTATTAAGTGATCATATTCTAGCTGCATGTATTATATAAAATCATGTCCACATCCACTAAGTAAGCAGCACTGATCTGCATAGAAGAGAATGTAAAAATTTCAACATTACTATTCCAACAGAACTGTCATGTTAATAACATAGTGAACAAATCACATATGGAGGTTTTTGATTCCTGAGTTAGGTTAATTTCAATTTCCCTAAATCATTGATTATATATGATAAAGTAAACATTGAATTCAGATTCAATTTAAGTATCTTGAATATTTATATAATGATCACAATAGTAGATGATAGGAGAAAAACCAAAAGAAATTATAATACAAGGACATTTGTCTCAAGGTTATAATAGACAGGTAAAGAAACAAACATAATTATTTAAAATAATATATGTTCTAGAAGGTAGTATTTCATTCAGTGCTAGAATATTAGGTGCATAAAGTACTAGTGACATTATAAAACATAAAAAGTTATGAAGATACTACAGAAAAATTTGGTAAAGGAGGGGAAATGTATTATGAAAAAAAGTTAAGCTTTGGGGTTAATAGCAATTATTTTGTCTGACTAGAATAAAGAATTTTCACTGGTAATAGTGAGAGACAGGATGGGTAAATCAGTATATAAAGAACCTTGAATGCTAGTCTAAGAAATAGGTCTTAATATGATAAGCAGTGAAGTAAATGCGTCTCACAGCAGAAATGGTGTGATAGTATCATGAGAGGGACATTTTGTTCTCACAGGAGCTCAAGAATGCTTAATAAAGTTGTACTGTTCCATCCAAACTAGTTCATGAATATTTAAAATCTGTTTTGATTAATGCCCTTGTTTTTTCTAAATGGTTTTAAAATGGTACAAGGTACAAAGTATTGTTTCTTTCTCACTGGGGGAAGAAGTTCTATCTGCATTGAGTGATAGGATAATCTTCCTAGGGCAGTGTAAAAGGATCTCAAATGTCAGACTTCTCTGTGCTCCTTAAGACTTCCAAAGTGATTAAAGAATTTATATAAAGTCATTCTCTTCATAAAATTATTTTAGATTGCAAAATAATATGCATTTGAAGGAATTTTCTAAATTGCTAAAACCATATATTTGCTTAGGTTTCAAAAAGTCTTGTGGTTAAAAGCTGGCACATAATGTCAGGACATCTGTAACCTTTGTTTCTCTTTAAACACTGCGTTTTTAGCAAATCATTTCTGCTGGTTTCCATGCTTGTCTTTCCTCATGGAAAACTCTAGATTCAAGATCTAAAAAAAACAATTTTTTGGCTTATTTAAATCTCTATCTGGTATCTATAATCTCAATATCCTTCTCCATGTTCCTTTAGTCAACTTTTGATTGCACCTGTGAAATTAATTTATAATGGAGAGGTATTATAATACCTGCTTCTCACCACCTTGCAATCATGTATAAGAATAACTATTATAGTAGAACTGAAGGCTGACAGCTCTTCTGAAAGAAGTGTGTTTGTTAGAAATATGTCTGCGGAAATGAGCACAGAACAAAATCTCTTCTGGTAATTATTCTTTCTAAAATATTTGCCTTAAACATATAAATATTTAAATTAAAACATAATAACTACTAACTGCATTAAATAAGTCTATCATAAAGGCCTCTCAAGCATTTTTCAAAAAGTCCAATTAATTGCTATTAAAATAGCTCTCTCTCTCTCTGTTTTCATGCATGTATGTGACTATACCTTTATACTGCCTTTTTGAAATTTACTTAGTACCCAATATTTACCAGTTAATTTGTCATTGAGATACCATTTCACTGATATTTAAAGGATATTCTCTCTCCAGTGTTCTTATTTTTTAAATTAGGCAAATTTTATTAGTTATAACGTAAAATTTGACTAAATTCCTAGTTTTATTTTTGCAGTAACAAAAATTCTGTCAATTGATCAGATCATTCTATCAACAAAGTATCTTTTCCTTTTGGATTTTTTTAAATTAAAAATATGGAAATAAAATATTTCCTTGAGGATTAATTTATTTAAGTTAAAATTGACTTAATTTCTGACACATTCAACTATTATATAATTTACTTAAGACATTACAGACATTTTATCTCAGGATACTTGATATGAAAAATAGTGTAGAAACATAAAAGAAATAACTATCTTAAAATGTTACCCATGTCTATAGATATATCTTATGTCATTGATCATTTGGCTACAATTTTTTTGTGCACTCACATATGTATGTGAATTTTCTGATCTATTATTTTTTTTCTTTTGTATGAAAATCTTATCAATTATGATTTATTTTTATTTTTTTAATTTAATTTTATTTTTAAACTTTACATAATTGTATTAGTTTTTCCAAATATCAAAATGAATCCACCACAGGTATACATGTGTTCCCCATCCTGAACCCTCCTCCCTCCTCCCTCCCCATACCATCCCTCTGGGTCATCCCAGTGCACTAGCCCCAAGCATCCAGTATCGTGCATCGAACCTGGACTGGCATCTCGTTTCATACATGATATTTTACATTACTATGGAACTTTGATCTTACCCTGTAACATATGACAAGCAAACAATTATCTAGATTGGCTTTAATTGTGGCAAAATGTGGTTGACTACTGGAAAAAAAGTGAAAATTACATGTTTTCCACCTTTCAAATGTATTGTTTAAGTGAAGCTTTCTCCATTTTTCTCCTAAGTTTTTCTAGCTTTGGTATAGGTAAATAGTCAGTGAATTTTAAAATAATGCAGAGCATAATATGCACTGTGACAAGATGTCTTTTCAATCCCTGCCCTCAACTTCTGTGTCATTCTAGCCATCATCACAGCTTAAATATATGACCCTTTTAAAACACTGAATAAGCGCTCCCCTAACTAAACTTCCTGGCTTCCCTGGAGGCTCAGACGATAAAGAATTCACCTGCATTGTAGGAGACCTCTCTTTGAACCCTGGTTCAGGAAGATACCCTGGAGAGGGAATGGCTACCAACTTCAGTATTCTTCCATGGAGAATTCCATGGACAGAGGAGCCTGGTGAGCTACAGTCCATAGGGTCACAAAGAGTCAGACAGGACTGATTGACTAACACTTTCATTTTCAACTAAACTCCATGGTCCAGAATTTTAACACATTACACACTCCTCTTTGTACAAGACATCAGAGGTTTAGATCGGAAAGGCAGTGTTATTTGCATACTAACTAATCAGACACTCCCACAGGATTCTAAGAGTCAAGGGAAGAGTAAAAAAGAGAAATAAGGGAGTGGACATGGAAGTTTCCTGAGAAAATAGGTTTTGGTAGGTAACAAGGACAGGTAGAGAGGAGAAGAAGGTAGAATGGAAGAAAAAGAAGAAGAAGAAAGGAGGATAAAGGGATAAAAGAATATTATCCTATCTCAAATTTTGCATAGGATGATCTCTTGTTTACAGCACAAGCACCAAAACTCATATTAATTTTCACTGTTACTTGCATTTCTCAAAATTCTTGTGTTTAGCTAGAAAAAAGTTCAGACTAAATCATATTTGACAATCCTTCTGTGAGTTTAGTTGACAGAGGCTTCTACTGGCAGAAAAGGAACTAAATTCAAGTAATTTACTTTGGTCCCCACAGTGATTTTAAAAATCTCTAGAATTTGAATATCTTTTCACGGTGCATGTAAAGTTCCTCACTACTCTCTAATATTTTATAAACTTCCTGGTTTACTCATTTACCTGTCTCAAGTCTGAAATCATTTGCCTTTCCTACCATGACTTATTGCTTCTGATTTGTGTTATTGTTCCAGCCCCAGAATGTGATACTCTGGAACACAGACATGAAGGTATTAAATTTCTCCTCTATGAGCATGCTTTCTTAAAACAGCCTCCTTCCCCATCAAAGACTTGAAACTCGGAAATCCTGTGGAGCACAATCAGAAGATGTGCTTTTATTTCTTGTGTGGCTGGTTCACTGATCTCTCCATTGAGCAAATTTCTACCCATGAATTAAGCATTTAAAATCATCTCATATATATGGAATTTAGAAAGATGATAACAATAACCCTGTGTACGAGACAGCAAAAGTGACGCTGATGTATGGAACAGTCTTATGGACTCTGTGGGAGAGGGAGAGGGTGGGAAGATTTGGGAGAATGGCATTGAAACATGTAAAATATCATGTATGAAACAAGATGCCAGTCCAGGTTCAGTGCACCATACTGGATGCTTGGGGCTAGTGCACTGGGATGACCCAGAGGGATGGTATGGGGAGGGAGGAGGGAGGAGGGTTCAGGATGGGGAACACATGTATACCTGTGATGGATTCATTTTGATATTTGGCAAAACTAATACAATTATGTAAAGTTTAAAAATAAAATAAAATTTAAAAAAATCATCTCAAATTGTTTTGTGGGAAATATTGCTTTGAGGATATCACAGAATGTTGAGTAACCACTTCCTGCTTTTCAAAGTTATAAAATGATGATGAATTGCAAGTGCCTCAGTGTTAGATGACTTTTCCAATTTTTTGATTATTGCCTAGAAATCCCTGTTACATATATGGCCCTGGGACTCAAACTATTTTAGCAGTTTAAGTTAACATATGTTCCGTGTTTTGTTTTGCTTTTTACAAGTTTGGTAAATAAATATTAGTTTTCATGTAAAAACAGAATGTTCCTTTTAGAATGTACAATTTAAATATTTTCTGACCACAATTTTTTATAAATAGTAAAATAATAATTACGTTTACCATTAATAATAACTAAAAGATTATGGTATCTACGGTTGTAACTGTAGCAGAACAGAGAAAAATTTTGGTCATTATTTGGCTAAATGGCACCCCCTAGTATTTCAGGTTTGAAAATGATGTTTGTGAACTGCCCTGACAGTCCAGGGGTTAAGACTCCATGTTTCCACTGCAGGGGGACATGAATTCAATTCCTAGTCAAGGAACTGAGATCCCACATGCCCACATGGGGTAGCAGAATAATGATAATAATAATAAAACAGGTAATAAATATTCTGTAGCCTTGAGAAGACAGGTAGATAGATAGTTGTACTCAGTCATGTCTGACTCTGTGACCTCATGGACTATAGCCTGCCAGACTTCTCTGTCCATGGGATTCTCCAGGCAAGAATACTAGAGTGGGTTGCCATTTCCTCCTGCAGAGGATCTTCCCAAGCCAGGAATCAAACCCACATCTCCTTCATTGCAGGCAGATTCTTTACTGCTGAGCCACCAAGAAAGCCTTGAGAAGTTCAGCAGTAAAATCATATTTTTATAAGCATGACTTATTGGACTAAAATATTAATTTAATTTTCAATAACATTAAAATATAGATTGTTTTGGGAAATATATTGATCAATGATGTTCTTATATAAATGTAGGATATTTATGGCTTGAATCATGTAATTGTTAATTAAAACTCTAAAGGAAACTTCAAATCTATTTAGTACAAATCTTTCATTATGTACATAAGGAAACTGATGCCCAAAGAAAATAATTTGTTAATTGTTTTATGCATGATGCCATGCTTACCACTTTACAAACGTTATGTCAAATAACCCTTATAAGAACTACATGTGGTAGAGATGATGATGACGATGATAATGATGATGATACTCATTTCATAAAAGGGAAAACTGAAGCTTAAAGTGATTGTTACTTGTAAAGATCTACAAAGTTATTAGGTAGCAAAGCCTGCTTTTAAACCAGGGCTGTTTAGCATACTTTTTCAGAAACAGCTTTAAAGAGATATCATGCATTTAAAGAGGTATCATACATTTCACCTATTTAAAATGTATAATTCACTGACTTTTAGCACATTCATAGAGTGTGATCCATCATCACTACAAAGTTTAAATTATTTCATCACTTTAAAAAGAAACCCTATACCCATGAGTGGTTATTTCCTGTATTGTATCTGTGTGTATATGAAATTCTCTGTATATTATGACCTTTTGACATCTTAAAAATTCTTTTCTAGCTAGGGAGATACTGTCCCTTCTTAGGTTACCAATTATTAGAACTAGCAAAGGGTCCAGGCCCCTGTTGTGAGCATACTTTTGATATGCAAAGTAACCAATTCAGGGTCACACCTCCTCTTTCTGGTCTGCATACCTCAGGAGGCAATACACTGTTGCCTTAATCATCCTGGGGCTATGTACCAGGCAACTTGCCCAAAACTCATAGAAATTATTCAAACTAGGTCAATTCTAATATCTTCTCTCTGCCTCATCTTGACTTTCTGGAAAACTCCAATAAAGGCTCTGGTCTAAACCTTCCCCTCACTTCTGCCTCCTAATCAGCCTAGTCTCTATCCCATGTTGCCCTGCCTGGTGTGTTGTACCTCCTGTCTCTAGGACCTATGAATATGATAAACTATTTTTCATCCTGGGTCTCTCCCCTGTCTCTTCTTGTGGCCATTTTTTACTATCTCATAAAACAATACCAAACATCCCAAATGTTTCCACCAGAGCACCAGCAGCAAGCAACTATTAATCTACTTTATATCTTAAATATTGCCTATTCTAGACAAATAATGTAAATGGAATTAGTGTTCCTTTGTGAGCAGCTTCAATGTTGTAGCATGTATCAGTACTCTATTTCTTTTTATCAAACATTCTATTATATGAATATATGTTTTATTTATCAGATTTATAGATCACATTTTATTTGTCAGATGATGGATGTTTATATTGTTCTACTTTTTGGCTGCAAAGAATAGTGCTGCTAAGAATGTTCACATAGTTTTTTAGGTGGATATGTATTTTAAATTCTCTAGGTGTGGAATTATTGGGTCATATGGTAACAGTATGTTTAAATAATTAAATGTCAGATTGTATCCAAAGCACTAGTATATAAATTTTCCACATCCTCATCCGTATTTTTTATTATCTGACTTTTTGATTGTAGCTATCACAGTGTAAGTGAAGTGGTGTATTACGGGTTGGCCAAAAAAGTTTGTTTGAGTTTTTCCATAAGATGGCATGGAAAAACATAATTTTTTTGATCAACACAAAATTTTTTACTCAATTTTAATTTCTCTGATGACTAATTACGTTAAGCATCTTTTGATGTGCTTTTTGTTCACTTACCTACCTTCTTTGCAGAAATGTTTTTTTTCCCAAGTCTTTTGTTAATGTTTTAATTGGACTGCCTTTTTGTTGTCAAGCTTTAGGATTTTTTTAAAAATATTCTAGATGCAACTCCATTATCAGATTATTTTAACATGATTTTTCTACTGCTCTGTGAGTTGTCTTTACACTTTCTTGATGGTGTCCTCTGAAACATGATATTTTAAAAAATTTGTGATGTCTAGTTTTTCTTCTATGGCTTCTGCACATATGTTTAATTCTAAGTTCAGTTCAGTTCAGTTGCTTAGTTGTGTGCGACTCTTTGTGACCCCATGGACTGCAGCACACCAGGCTCCCCTGTCCATCACCAACTCTCAGAGCTTACTAAAACTGCTTTTGAACTGTGGTGTTGGAGCAGACTCTTGGGAGTCCCTTGGATGGCAAGGATATCCAACTTATGTCCCTTGGATGGCAAGGATATCCAACTACTCCATCCTAGAGGAAATCAGTCCTGAATATTCATTGGAAGGACTGATGCTGAAGCTGAAACCCCAATACTTCGGCCACCTGATGCAAAAAACTAACTCATTTGAAAAGACCCTGATTCTGGGACAGACTGAAGGTGGGAGGAGAAGGGGATGATAGAGTTAATTCTGAGAGTCATATAGTCTTTGCCCTTACATTTATGTCTTTTTTTTTTTTTTCTGGATACATTTTGAGTTAATTTGCTTTCTACGGTGTGAAGTAGAAATCTAACTTCTTCTTTGGCGTGAATATATACAGTTGTCTCAGAATATTTGCTGAAAAGAGTCTCTGTCCCATATATGTCTTGGCTCTGTGGCATATGTTCTGAAACTCTGCACTATTTGTTCCCAATTACAGTTAGTTTAGTAGCAGCCTTAAGAATAGAAACTAATCTACTTTATGTAGACAAATATTTGTTGATCAAAATTCTATTAAGTACATTATTAGTTATTTTAATAAGGCCTTACTCCTTACAAAACTTTTGCACAATCACAATTTTTTGACCCTAAGAGCAACCTAATGAGGTTTATGAATGTCTTAATTTTTAAAAGTAAGGGAAACTGAACTTTAAAAAAGCCAAGTGACTTACCTAAGGACATAAAATTAGTGGTACCAGAGTTGATATCTTCTGCTCCAAAGCCAATGTTACGTCACAGGGTTTAATCTCAAAAATATGCAAATATCTCATACAACTCAACAATAAGAAGACAAACAATGCAATTGAAAAACAGGCTGCTGCTGCCAAGTTGCTTCAGTCGTGTCCGACTCTGTGCGACCCCATAGACGGCAGCCCACCAGGCTCCTCCATCCCTGGGATTCTCCAGGCAAGAACACTGGAGTGGGTTGCCATTTCCTTCTCCTGAAAAACAGGGAGGAGATGTAAATAGACATTTCTCCAGAAAAGACATACAGATGGCCAATAGGACATAAAACGTTGTTCAATATCTCTAATTACTAGAGAAATGGAGATAAAACCCACAATGAGGTACTACCTTACACTAGTAAGAATGAATACCATTAAAAAGCCTACAAATAGCAAATGTTAGAGAGGGTGTGGAGAAAAGGGCATCCTCTCACACTATTGGTGGGAATGTAAGTTGGTGCAGCCACTGTGGAAAACAATATGGAGGTTCCTTGGGAAACTAAACCAGAATTGCCATATGATTCAGCTATCCCATTCCTGGGCATATACCCAGGCAGAATTATAATTCAAAAAGATACATGCAACATTATATTCATAGCGGTACTATTCACAATAGCCAATATGTTAAAAAAAAAAAAAAAAGAAGAAGGAGAAGAAGTGAAAGTGTTACTAAATCGTGTCTGCATCTTTGCAATCACTTGGACTATAGACAGCCAGGGTCCTTTGTCCATGGAATTCTCCAGGCAAGAATGCTGCTACTGCTAAGTTGCCTCAGTCGTGTCCGACTCTGTGCGACCCCATAGAGGGCAGCCCACTAGGCTCCTCTGTCCCTGGGATTCTCCAGGCAAGAATACTGGAGTGGGTTGCCATTTCCTTCTCCAATGCATGAAAGGGAAAAGTGAAAGTGAAGTCGCTCAGTTGTGCCCGACTCTTAGTAACCCCATGAACTGGAGCCTACCAGGCTCCTCCATCCATGGGATTTTCCAGGCAAGAGTACTGGAGTGGGGTGCAATTGCCTTCTGGAATGGGTATACATTCCCTTCACCAGGGGATCTTCCCAGCCCAGGAATCGAACTCGAATCTCCTCTATTGCAGGCAGATTATTTACTATCTGAGCCACCAGAGAAGCCCCAACCAAGACATAGGAAAAACCTAAATGTCCATCATCAACCAATGAATGGATAAAGATGTGGTATATATACAATGCAATACTACTCAGCCATAACAAAGAACAAAATAATGACATTTGCAGCATCCTGGATGCAACTAGGAATTATCATCCTAAGTGAAGTAAGTCAGAAAGAGAAAGACAAATACCATATGATATCATTTATATGTGGAATCTAAAATATGGCACAAATTGACTTATCTACAAACAGAAACAGACTCTTAGGCATAGAGTTAGGACTTGTGGTTGCCAAGGGGAAGGGAGAGAGATGGATTAGGAATTTGGAGTTGGTAGATGCAAATTATTACATTTAGGATTGATAAACAACAAGGTACTACTATACAGCACAGGGAACTATATCCAATCTCCTAGGATAAACCATAATGGAAAAGAATATTGAAACAAAGAATGTATATGTATGTAAAATTGAGTCACTTTTATGTACAGGAAAGATTGGCACAACATTGTAAGTTAACTATATTTCATTAGACAATAACAAAGTATACCAGTGGTACAAATATAAGGTGATAAGAAGGAAAATAACACTAAAATTTTATAATTATCAATTTGCTCTTTACCAAGCTTGTTTATAACCTATATGCAGGTCAGGAAGCAACAGTTGGAACTGGACATGGAACAACAGCCTGGTTCCAAATAGGAAAAGGAGTACGTCAAGACTATATATTGTCACCGTGCTTATTTAACTTCTATGCAGAGTACATCATGAGAAATGCTGGGCTGGAAGAAGCACAAGCTGAAATCAAGATTGCAGGGAGAAATATCAATAACCTCAGATATGTAGATGACACCACCCTTATGGCAGAAAGTGAAGAGGAACTAAAAAGCCTCTTGATGAAAGTGAAAGAGGAGAGTGAAAAAGTTGGCTTAAAGCTCAACATTCAGAAAACGAAGATCATGGCATCTGGTCCCATCACTTCATGGGAAATAGATGGAGAAACAGTGGAAACAGTGTCAGACTTTATTTTTTGGGGCTCCAAAATCACTGCAGATGGTGATTGCAGCCATGAAATTAAAAGACACTTACTCCTTGGAAGGAAACTTATGACCAACCTATATGGCATATTCAAAAGCAGAGAGATTACTTTGCCAACAAAGGTCTGTCTAGTCAAGGCTATGGTTTTTCCAGTAGTCATGTATGATGAATGTGAGAGTTGGACTGTGAAGAAAGCTGAGCACCAAAGAATTGATGCTTTTGAAGTGTGGTATTGGAGAAGACTCTTGAGAGTCCCTTGGACTGCAAGGAGATCCAACCAGTGCATTCTAAAGAAGTTCAGTCCTGGGTGTTCTTTGGAAGGAATGATGCTGAAGCTGAAACTCCAGTACTTTGGCCACCTCATGCGAAGAGTTGACATTGGAAAAGACTCTGATCCTGGGAGGGATTGGGGGCAGGAGGAAAAGGGGACGACAGAGGATGAGATGGCTGGATGGCACCACCAACTCGATGGATGTGAGTTTGAGTGAACTCTGGGAGTTGGTGATGGACAGGGAGGCCTGGCATGCAGCAATTCATGGGGTCGCATAGAGTCTGACATGACTGAGCAACTGAACTGAACTGAACTGATATCATTTGAGTTTGATAAAATCACAAGTAAATGTCACTTATTAATTCACTGATTATTATCTTTAAAATATTTTATTATTTTAAATGTATTTCATGCAATACTTATTATATAAAGTTTAATTTAAAAATTCACATCAACCTGAAGAATAAAGTAACAATAATAATTGCTGTTGTCGTTCAGTAGCCCAGTCATGTCTGACTTTTTCTGACCCCATGGACTACAGGCCAGGCCTCCCTGTCCCCTACACTCTCCTGAAGTTTGCCCAAGTTCATGTCCATTGCATTGGTGATGCCATCCAGCCATCTCATCCTCTGACACCCTCTTCTCCTTCTGCCCTCAATCTTTCCCAGCATCAGGGACTTTTCCAATGAGTTGGCTTTTCCATCAGATGAGCAAAATACTGGAACTTCAGCTTCAGCATCAGTCCTTCCAATGAGTATATGGGCTTGATTTCCCCTAAAATTGACTGATTTGATCTCCTTGCTGTCCAAGGGACTCTCAGGAGTCTTCTCCAGCACCACAGTTTGAAGGCATCAGTTCTTTGCTGCTCTGTCTTCTTTACGGTCCATCTCTCACAATCATCTGTGACCACTGGAAAGACCATAGCCTTGACTATCCAGGCCTTCATTGAAAGAGTAGTATCTCTGCATTTCAACCCGCTGTCTAGGTTTGTCATAGCTTTCTTGCTGAGAAGCAATCATCTTCTGATTTCTTGGCTGCAGTCACCATCCACAGTGATTTTAGAGCCCAAGAAGAGGAAACCAGTCACTGTTTCCACATTTCCCGCTTCTATTTGCCATGAAATAATGGGGCCAGATGCCATGACCTTAGTTTTTTAATATTTAGTCTTAAGCTGGCTCTTTCACTCTCCTCTTCACCTTCATCAAGAAGCTCTTTAGTTCCTCTTCACTTTCTACCATTAGATATGTCTCCTGCTTATCTTGATTCCAGCTTGTAACTCATCCAGCAAGCAATTTTCATGATGTGTTCTGCATATAGTTTAAATAAACATAGTGACAGCAGACAGCCCTGTCCTACTCCTTTCTCAGTCCTGAACCAATCAGCTGTTCTATACAGGGTTCTAACTTTGGCTTCTTGACCCACAAACAGGTTTCTCAGGAGACAGGTAAGATGTTCTGGTATTCCCATCTCTTTAAGAGCTTTCCACAGTTTGTTATGATCCACACAATCAAAGGCTTTAGCATAGTAAGTGAAATAGGTAGATGTTTCTTTATGGACTTCCCTTACTTTCTCTATGATCCATAAAATGTTGGCAATTTGATTTTTGGTTCCTCTGTCTTTTCTAAACCCAGCTTGGACATCTGAAAGTTCTTAGTTCATGTAATGCTGAAGCCTAACAGGCAAGATTTTAAGCATGACCTTAAAATCCACTGGAGGAGGGAATGGCAAACCACCCCATATACTTGGCATGTGAACCTCATGAACTGTATAAAAATACTAATAAATTAATGAGTTTTATATTGTTCTTGATACTGTTCTTAGGCCTTTACATTGAGTATCTTATTCAATCTTCACAAAAACTCTTTGATGATTTATCTATATTTAGATTTTATGAAGGAAATAATATGTAATAGGTAGGCTAGTATTAAATGATATACTTAAGAAATAAATAGAAAGGAGCCATTTAAATAAAGTTTGCTAGACAATGATAGAACATGTTGATATTAGAATTTGTTTCATTTTTTTAATTTTTTTTATTTTATTTTTTTAAATTTTTTTAATTAATTTTATTTTTAAACTTTACATAATTGTATTAGTTTTGCCAAATATCAAAATGAATCCGCCACAGGTATACATGTGTTCCCCATCCTGAACCCTCCTCCCTCCTCCCTCCCCATACCATCCCTCTGGGTCGTCCCAGTGCACCAGCCCCAAGCATCCAGTATCGTGCATTGAACCTGGACTGGCATCTCATTTCATACATGATATTTTACATGTTTCAATGCCATTCTCCCAAATCTTCCCACCCTCTCCCTCTCCCACAGAGTCCATAATAGAATTTTTTAAATTTTTATTTATTTATTTTTTAAATTTTATTTTATTTTTAAACTTTACAATATTGTATTAGTTTTGCCAAATATCAAAATGAATCTGCCACAGGTATTAGAATTTTTAAAATGAACTATATATAATGTCAGGCTTAAGTGGTGACTCACCTGGTAAAGAACCTGCCTGCCAGTGCAGGAGGTGCAAAAGACATGGGTTCAGTCCCTGGGTCAGGAAGATCCCCTGGAGAAGGAAATGGCAACCCACTCCAGTATTTTTACCTGGAGAATCCCATGGACAGAGGAGCCTGGTGGGCTACAGTCCCTGGGGGTCACAGAGTCAGTCATGTGCATGCATGACTGAGCATGCATGCACACACATATATAATTTCAAAAGTTAAAAAAAAAAAAAAAAACAGGTATGCCAGTGTCATTGCTGCTGCTGCTGCTAAGTCGCTTCAGTCGTGTCTGACTCTGTGCAACCCCATAGACGGCGGCCCACCAGGCTCCCCCGTCCCTGGGATTCTCCAGGCAAGAACACTGGAGTGGGTTGCCATTTTCTTCTCCAATGCATGAAAGGGAAAAGTGAAAGTGAAGTCGCTCAGTCGTGTCCGACTTTTCGCGACCCCATGGTCTGCAGCCTACCAGGCTCCTCCGTCCATGGGATTTTCCAGGCAAGAGTACTGGAGTGGGGTGCCATTGCCTTCTCCAGCCAATGTCATTACTTAAATACAATTACAAGGCCTTCTGTAGCATTTTCATTTAGTAGTCAAATCTTTGTGATACAATGATTATTATCCCCATAGATGAGCACACCGAAGTTCAGAGAGTATAAGTGACTTGAACTAAGCCAAAGAACTCTCTAACCTTTTAACTTCCACTTTTAATATACTCTCATACTCCATTTTATTAGTCCATTATTTCTCTTCTATTCTAGTTCTATTCTCATTCAAGTAGTAATTCAATATTTCACACCCATTTATTCTTTTCATCTTTATGATGAATCTGTCCACTTATGAGCCAGAGTTCAACAAAATATACCTCTAATACCACTTTTCATAATATCATTTCTAATCACATACTGGATTTGGAAGGCATACTTAAAAATATTCTGTGCCTCATAGAGTAAGAAATATATATCAGAACCCATAGGTTAAATATGCTGCAGCAACTTTTCTCTATTCTCCAGCTGGGAGAAAAACAATTAAATTTTATATACAATTCAATGATCTTCAAACACATCCTGAGAGCTAAAAAGTAAAAGGACTAATATTAAATTCCTGGCAACTGTAAAAAATCAGCATACTATATATAAGTCTTTGGAGCATGAAATAAAAGTGTATGTTGAAAATGGGGGGGAAATGAGGTGCATCATTCATATAATAATGATAGTGGTTTTTCCTATAGCATTTCAATCTGGAGGTTTGCTTTCTAGCTGTTTTAAAGGCTTTGAGTAGCTGATTTAATTGTCTCTAAGAGACAAACTAATGTTCTAACTTCATCAGAGTTATTTTAGCCTAATACTGACTCTGCCTCTTAATGTTTGGTCTTAATTTGCTAAATCAAGTGATTAAGTTTAAAGTAAATTTAATTAAAAAGGGAGGAGAGTAAAATAAGAGAGTACTGGTGAAAACAGGCTGACTTACTAGTCCAGTATATTTAAGCACATACATTCATATGTTTAGGCTTGAATATTGGCCAGATGAAATTTTATGAACCCTAGAAAATAATAGCCACTAACTCTAAGGGTATTATATTTAATACATGTAGTATTTAGATCAAGGGTACCCTCATGACCTGACTGTTTAAATTTTGGCTCATAAGCTATATTATGTGTTGCTACATCATGAAATTTGTTTCTACATCTAATTTCCTCAATAAAGTCTTCTCAAAATAAATTCAACTAATTTCCTGCGATGTTTAATATCTCCAATGATTTTAAAAATTATTGTATGTATATAGTACCATTCAAATTAAAAACTTTATCTTAGGCACCATTTAATTTGCTTTCAAAATTTTTCAGGAAAAAATATGATTTGTGCTATACTGAGGGTGAAATTCTAATGTCTGCTGGTTTCCCCCCTTATTCCCTATGAAATTGAGGAACTATATTTTTCCATTATTAATTTATGCTTGCATTCCACAACTCATCTTGAGTAAAAACATGTGCAAGACAGTGTGCTTTGTTTTGTGAGAGGTACCAAAGAGAGCTAAATGAAAATAAGACTATTTTAAACCCAGACTCTGTCACTTAACTGTGTGAATTCAGGGTTTTTTTTTTTTTAATTTTAATTTCTTTGATTCTCAGTTTTAAATTATGTAAAAGAGAGACAACAGCACCTCCCTAAATGGTTTGTGTAGATATTAAAATATATATTATATGGAAATATGTAACACAGTGCTGGGCACAGAAAGATAGCTAAATACACATGAGTCTGACAGAGACATTATATTCAGTAGATGAAACTGGCATTAAGAAAAATGTCACCTGAATGATAGATAAGAATTTAGTCAGAAGGAGTTGATAGGATATCATTCCATTGAGAGGAGAGCATGTGGAATCGTGTAAAATATAAAAATGCGGAGTCTTTTCAGGAATTTTAGGGGGAGGGCTTGAATAGAGGCTATGAATAAGAGACTGGGGAAATAAATTGGATAGTTAGATGGAGATTAGATCAAGTAGTTTGGGCCTACTTTGTTAATTAAAGATAAGATTTGAATGTTTCTAAACATGGAAGAATAATAATGAAAGCTGGATTGGTAACAGGGAGATACTGAAAAATATATGACTGATAATCAGGCTAATATAATACATCAGGTATAAATGTTTAAGGGCCTGGAACAGGAAGTTGGAAATGTGAAAATAAAGAGTGATCAAGACTAAAGATAATGATTAGAGAGCTATCTTCACACAGGTTCAAAGTATGATATGACCTGGCCCTGCCTGTCTCACTAAGGATATTTCCTGTGCCTCCATAGTCCCTCTTAAAGCTCCAATAAGAATAAATTATCTTCAGCAATTTGCTTTGTTCTTGTCTACATGCTATATACTCGCATTTGGAAGTATTTTTCATTGATTTATCCAACTGAACATCTTCATTCATCCTTCAAGCATCAGTTCAGGCATCAGACCCTCTGAAAAAAAATCTCCCCTATCCTACCTATACAAACTTCATTATTCTAGCTACTTCTTACCCTTCTATATCATTTTTTTTTCAAGGGACTGGGACCCACCTACACACATTCAGTTACAAAAGTCAGAAACATATCCTTGGGATTTCCTTGGCAGTCCAGTAGTAAGGAATCTGTGCTTTCACTGCAGGGGTCCAGATTCAATCTCTGGTCAGGGAAATAAGGTCCTGCGAGCTGCCTGTGTCATTTTGACTACTAATGGCATTGCCTTCATTACACTCTTTTTCATTTCTTAGTTTACGCAGACTATTAAGATGGTTATCACATAGTAGCACTTAATATTTCTTGAAGCCATAGCACTATATATTTATAGCAGCTTATAGTTTACTATGTTTCAGCACATTGTTTTCAACACTTTACATGTACTAATTTACATAATCTTAACTTTAGAAAACTCTTTAAACTAGTAATAATTATCTCCATATAACAGTTGGTATAACTCAGGCAAAGAGAGAACAAATAAAAAGAGCAATGTTTCAGGTATAGAAAACCATGAAATCAAGCATTCAAACTCAAGCATTCTGGATCCAAGCCCCCTTCTGTTAACAAATACAAAACATTCAGTCTCCTAAATGAAACTGTGAAACACATTAAAAAGGGATATTGGTCAAAGTAAATCCATGGTTAATTATTATAGTTAGAAAAAAGAAGTAGACATCAAGTAGAAATATTCAACAAAGTGGGAGGAAAATCAGGTTAGTATAGTATTGTGGAACCAAAGGAAATGTTCCTTTAAAAAAATCGGAACATGAGAGAGATTAACAGTGCCAGAAAAATAGTTGTTAATTGATAATCCAAGTCTCAAAAGAAGTGGAAAGGAAGAGAAACAAGACCACAGAATCAGTCTTCTAAATGTAGATGGCCAATCATTTCTCAGAAATGGGAAGGGGAAAGAAAAAAGAATATTATTAGAAAATGCACAGATATAGTAATGGAGGAGCATCAAGCAGACTCATGTATAAATATCTTGATTATGTGAGAAAAGTTGTAGGAAAGATCATCTGCTAAAATTGTCACTGAATGCACATTCATATGCCCAATGCATAGTAAGGCCAAACAAACCAAAATGTAATTTGGAGTAGACAAAGGTTTATTGCAGAGTCATGCAAGAAGACATGTGGCTGATGCCCCTCAAACTCTGAACTCCTCAAAATGATTTAATAAAGCACTTTTAAAGGCAAAGTGAGGAGAGATGTGGTTAGTTGTTGCAAACTTCTTGGTGTCAGAATTCTTTGATGTTAAATGTTGGAGGCAGGAGGAGAAGGGGATGACAGTGGATGAGATGATTGGATGGCATCACTGGCTTGATGGACATGAATTTGAGCAAGCTCCAGGAGTTGGTGATGGACAGGAAAGCCTGACATGCTGAAGTCCATGGGGTCACAAAGAGTCGAACACGACTGAGCAACTGAACTGACTGACTGATAGTTGTCCATGTAGGTCAGGTCATAATGCCCCTGTAAACCTCCAATAAAGCGAATGTTATTCTCGGTCCTGCAACTTTTTATCTTTATATTAATGAACTCAAAGGTCAGAGCCCTGAGAATGGGCTCTCCTGCATATTTCAGGCTTTAGACAGCATTCTTTTACAAAAGGTGCAGAGCCAGCATGACTAAGCATAGGAACCGAACAAATCTAATACGGAATCAGATTTGTTCTTCCTTATTACAAAAGTGATGAAGACTGATTAGACTGGAAATTTTTAAAAAGGAAAAGACTTGGTAAAATCTCTATGAGGAATGAAACAAAAAAGCCATAAACTAAGTCACGTACTAGAAAAAAAATTAATTGTTAATATCTTAAAGCAAAAGAGGTGCTGAATGGCACAAAACCTAAATAGTAGTTATACTATATTTGAAGTGAAGAACAGTAACTAGAACTTAGAAAATATACTGTAATATCCAAGGATAATAGTATGGGAAGGGATAAAGGAAGAATAGAAAGAGTTCTGAAGTCCTTTGGAGTAGAAGAATACAAGCAAATTGCTGAGTCATATATAAAATTATTTATATTTTTATGGTAGAAAAATCAAGAGCAGATGGCATAGGTGCATTTCATGGGCTGCAAATAATTAGGATCTAGGCTTCAGATGTATAAGGTGAGCCTGAAGTATATTGTCATCCCATAAAATGTAGAATTAATCAAAAGCTACAGATATCAAAATATAAATGCTAACATCAAAAAGGTCCTACTGGGCAAAGATGAGAAGCTCATTTAAGTATCAATAAAAGTAATAGCTACAACATATTTAAATATATCAAATATTGCCAAGCTTATAATTATATTTAAAAAACAAATAAAAACTTCATTGATCACTTGTGGAGGATGCTAAGTATCATTTCATTATTATGAAATCCCAAATCTTAGTAAATAAATGAAGACATTTATCCTTCCTTTTCTATATACCCTTCATCTTCTCAGTATTACCAAATATGAGTTGAGAAGTCTGTGTATATTTAATGCCCCTATGATATAGTCTTGCCGCTCTCCTGGAAAAAATGTACATACAATTTATGTGTATGTGTGTATATTTATATATGCACATAATTTATAGGAAAAAGACTATAATAAGAAAAAATGAGGCAATATCTAGGGAAGCTAAACCCAGACACAGGGAAACTGCACAGCAAAAACAACCTGATTACTTCAGCAAGACAATAAAAAGAAAGAGGAATGGAGGAAAGGACACAGCAAGGAAAAGAGATGGTAAGAGAACTTACATATTTTTTAAAACTTAAAATATATCACCAATCAAAATAGGGTGAATTTATTTAAATATGAAGTAAAAAAAAAAACTTTATTTTTTTTAAGATTCAAATTTTGTTTTCATCAATGTTTGAGAATGATTACATTTACAGAGTTTTGTTATTTTTGTCTCTTTGAATTCTAATATTATAAAACTCCAAGATTCAAATAAACACCAAAAAAAAACCACCATTTATTGTTTCATTAAACTTATTATGCCATGGATTTGAAGAAGTTTAAGTTCTGATTCTCAATAAAGCAACATAAGCATATGCAATAAAGGGTGGTCAGATTGTAATGGTAGATATTCAAAAAGAGAATATATCAAGTGAACCATGCAGATCTCCTGGAGAACATGCTTAGTCAGGTCAAAAAGGGAGGGCCAGTTTCTGAAGAAACAGAGACACCTAGGAATTAAAGTAGCTGGCATTCCAGAAATCAAATTGCCAACATCCACTGGATCATCAGAAAAGCAAGAGAGTTCCAGTAAAACACCTATTTCTGCTTTATTGACTATGCCAAAGCTTTTGACTGTGTAGATCACAATAAACTGTGGAAAATTCTGAAAGAGATGGGAATATCAGACCACCTGACCCGCCTCTTGAGAAACCTGTATGCAGGTCAGGAAGCAACAGTTAGAACTGGACATGGAACAACAGACTGGTTCCAAATAGGAAAAGGAGTACGTCAAGGCTGTATATTGTCACCCTGCTTATTTAACTTATATGCAGAATACATCATGAGACCTGCTGGGCTGGAGGAAGCACAAGCTGGAATCAACATTGCTGGGAGAAATATCAATAACCTCAGATATGCAGATGGAACCACCCTTATGGCAGAAAGTGAAGAAGAACTAAAGAGCCTCTTGATGAAAGTGAAAGAGCAGATTGAAAAAGTTGGCTTTAAGCTCAACATTCAGAAAACTAAGATCATGGCATCCGGTCCCATCACTTCACAGCAAATAGTTGGGGAAACAGTGGAAACGGTGGCTGACTTTATTTTTTGGGGGGCTCCAAAATCACTGCAGATAGTGACTGCAGCCATGAAATTAAAAGACGCTTACTCCTTGGAAGGAAAGTTATGACCAACCTAGATGGCATATTCAGAAGCAGAGACGTTACTTTACCAACAAAGGTCTGTGTAGTCAAGGCTATGGTTTTTCCAGTGGTCATGTATGGATGTGAGAGTTGGACTGTGAAGAAAGCTGAGTGCTGAAGAATTGATGCTTTTGAACTGTGGTGTTGGAGAAGACTCTTGAGAGTCCTGCAAGGAGATCAAACCAGTCCATCCTAAAGGAGATCAGTCCTGTGTGTTCATTGGAAGGACTGATGCTAAAGCTGAAACTCTAATACTTTGGCCACCTGATGAGAAGAGCCGACTCACTTGAAAAGACCTTGATGCTGGGAAACATTGGGTGCAGGAGCAGAAGGGGATGACAGAGAATGAGATGGTTGGATGGCATTACTGACCCAATGGACATGGTTTGGGTGGACTCCAGGAGTTGGTGATGGACAGGGAGGCCTGGTTAGCTGCAGTTCATGGGGTCGCAAAGGGTCGGACACGAGTGAGTGACTGAACTGAACTGAATCACTTCTAGCCACTTCTACTACTAAAGCCACCAGCATCTCTCAACTGGACTATGGTCGTATCTTAAAACAATACACTAAAAAAAAAAACTTTAAAATATTAAAATGCAGTGTGATAAATGAGAAAAGTGTCTGCCTGCAATGCAAGAGACCAGGGTTCAATCCTTGGATAGGGAAGATCCCCTGGAGAAGGAAATGGCAACCCACTCCAGTACTCTTGCCTGGAAAATTCCATGGACAGAGGAGCCTTGTAAGCTACAGTCCATGGGGTCGCAAAGAGTCGGACACGACTGAGCCGGACACTTCACTTCAAATGAGAAAAAGCACTGGATTATGTTAATATTTAGAAGTTAGTGTTAATGTTTCAGGTGTGACAACAGTATATTTTAGTTATTTTAGTAATTCTTTTGCTTCAGAAATACATATTGAGATAATTGCAGATGATATGACATGTGAGTTATACTTCAAGATAATCCTACAGAAAGCAGGGAATAGTTGTTCAGGTTAAACATCTCACCTGAAGTCATATATCTAGTGTGAATCTGATAGCCAAGAAAGTAAAAAAGTAAGTACAGTTCTGTATAATACCAAGATTGGGCAGTGGGAGCAGGAAAATGGTCTGCCTATATCATTGAAGTTTAACTAGATAAAGCAAAATGAATATTTGAATATGGTTATGCATGTCAAGCTAGCATCCAGATTAAAAACTGAGAGGGGATTCTAACAACAGAGAGGAATCAATCATACAGATCCCAATGAAGTACATGTTTGGTATATATGCTAGATATAACTTTCCTTATTCAAGAATAAATAAACCTTATGACATGGAGTCTATAATAAGATTCAGTTATATTAAGAAAATATTTCTATGAAAAATAAAAATTATAAATTCTATTTAAAATTATAAAAGCTATACAAATTATAAATCTTTACAAAATTATTTACAAAAGAAAATAGGAAAATAGTTGGACTGCATGTTCTGTTCTTCATAAAATACATTGAATTATGTATTTTATAAACAAGATGACAAGAAAGAAAAGGAGGTATAAGGTATAAATTAAGGATGTGTAGAAACTAAAACCTGTAGTAAAATTAAAATCCACAATAGAAATATTTGAAGAAAAAAATCAGCATTTTAGAAAATCAAAATTGTGATGATGATCATGATGACATAGTGCAAACCAGAGATACTTTCTCAGAAAGCAGAGGAAAACAACAAGAAATACAAGACAAAATATGACAAAAAGCTTAGACCCAGTTTATGGCTAATTAGTGTCCCTGACTGAAATAAGCCAAAACAAATATAGCAGAAGTGACAAACAGGTATAATTTATTAAATTTTCCTAACAATTGCAATCTTGATATAAGTTAAGCTGGCAAAAAATACAGCCAATAAATGACCTTCGGAAATTTAAATGCCATGAAAAAATATCCAATATAATATATGAAAACTCCAAGCTGTGACACCAAAGTTATTCCATCAATTTATCAACAGAACTTTGTTTAGTAATGTCTGCTAAAAGTTTTTTATAATTTTATAGCAGTACTGAGGAGATAAAATTCTCCAGGTTTGATGCAGGATACAGGATGCTTGGGGCTGGTGCACTGGGATGACCTAGAGGGATGGTATGGGGAGGGAGGTGGGAGGAGGGTTCAGGATAGGGAACACGTGTACAGCCGTGGTGGATTCATGTTGATATATGGCAAAACCAATACAATGCTGCTGCTGCTGCTAAGTCACTTCAGTCGTGTCCGACTCTGTGTGACCCTATAGACGGCAGCCACCAGGCTCCCCCATCCCTGGGATTCTCCAGGCAAGAACACTGGAGTGGGTTGCCATTTCCTTCTCCAATGCAGAAAAGTGAAAAGTGAAAAGTGAAAGGGAAGTCGCTCAGTTGTTTCCGACTCTTAGCGACCCCATGGACTGCAGCCTACCAGACTCCTCCATCCATGGGATTTTCCAGGCAAGAGTACTGGAGTGGGATGCCAATACAATATTGTATAGTAATTAGCCTCCAATTAAAATAAATAAATTTAAATTAAAAAAATACAAGCCTCAAAAAAAAAAAATTCTTCTGGTGATGCCTGTTTTTCTCTTTCATCCAGTAGTTAATAATCAAATTTACTAAACTAACAAATTATTTTTTTTTAATTTTAGCTTAAATTCATACCTGTTTTGTTGCTGTTCTTAGTCATTAAGTCGTGTCCAACTCTTTGTGACCCCATGAACTGTAGCCCACCAGGTTCCTCTGTCCATGAAATTCTCCAGGCAAGAATATTGGAGTGGGTTGCCATTTCCTTCCCAGGGGATCTTCCTGACCCAGAGATCAAATCCAAGTTTCCTGCATTGCAGGCAGATTCTTTACCATTTGAGCCACCAGGGAAGCCCAAAATATTTGACAGTAATTATTAATCTAGAAATAAAGGAAAGCTCCAGAATACTTTCCTTCAGAATTTAATTACACAAAATCTGGTGAACCAACTCTACTTTCATCAGTCTAACTAAATAAATATTTTTTTTTTTGTTTCTGAATTAAACTAAGTATTTAAACCAAAATTGCTGTTGAAATCTAATTCTGAACAAAAGTAATATAAAAGTTGTACTTCTTCCAATAGTGTCTAACTATTCATAAATTTCCTTTGCTTATAATTTTGTTACTGGCTCAATCAACTATAAAATGTTCCTTTTGAAAAGTTACTTGGAAAAAAAAAAAAGAAAAGTTACTAGATAAAATGTGAAATTTCTTTTTCAAATCAAGCACTATGTAAGCTGATGAGCATTCTTCTCAGACAGAAGAGTTTCATTGAATATCCAGCAGTTATGTTCTTATTCAGTCAGGAAATACTACTAGCTAAAAAAAAAAGTATCCCCTTATTTTTTTTTTTTTTTTTTTGACAGCAGGTAGCTTCTCATGAGGAGGAGGAGAAAGAAAAAGAGGCAGTTGCCATAAGCTGCGGGTGGCTGATGAGGGGGAGGTGTCATTTGGGAAGCACAGTAGGTGGCTTGGACTCCTGAGAAAGAGGTGACAGTTGGGAGATAGCAGCAGATGTTTGCTATGAGGGAGAAAGACCTCTCACCAGAGTTGTCAATGATTGTTTTTGTGCATTTTCACTGCAAAAAATCTGAACTTTGGCATTTTAACTGACAGCACCAGATATGCCTAAAAATACTTATGAAGCCTAACTACTTACAAGCTGAAAAAATTAAAAAGGCATTACTTTTGCTAATGATTGAGTCTGAATCTCAACAATTAGCAAAATGTTAAAGACGGCTTTATATTGTATATTTTCAATTGCAAATTTTCTTGAAAAATCAAGTGTTGAATATTTTAAATAGAATAAAGTTTGAGAATATGAAAGGTAGGATCATAAATTTAATCAATATTTAGGAGCAAATTCCAAGCCACCGTGATTATTTTTATGGTGCATAAATTAACGATTCAAGCTACTTCAAGATTGGTAATGGACAGGGAATCTTGGCATGCTGCAGTCCATGGGGTCACAAAGAGTTGGACATGACTGAGTAACTGAACTGAACTGATAGGCAAAAACTTCCCTAATATGAAAAAGGAAATAGCCACTCAAGTCCAAGAAGCCCAGAGAATCCCATACAGGATAAACCAAAGGAGAAACATGCCAAGACACATATTAATCAAAGTAATAAAAATTAAGCACAGAGAACAAATATTAGAAGCAGCAAAGGAAAATGAAACAAATAACATACAAGGGAATCCCCAGAAGCTTAACAGCTGATCTTTCAAAAGAAACTCTGCATCCCAGAAGGGAGGGGCAAGATATATTTAAACATATAAAAATAACCTAAAAGCAAGATTAGTCTATCCAGCAAGGATCTCATCCAGATTTGAATAAAAAATCAAAAGCTTTACAGATAAGCAAAAGTTATGAGAATGCAGCACCATCAAACCAGCTTTACAACAAATGCTAAAGGAAATTCTCTAGACAAAAAACACTAGAGAAAGAAAAGGCCTACAAAAACAAACCAAAAACAATACAGTAAATGGTAATAGGATCATGTGTGTGTGCGTGTGTGTGTGCACACTAAGTCATTTCAGTTGTGTGTCTCTGCAACCCTATTGACTATAGTTCACCAGGTTCCTCTGCCCATGGGATTCTCCAGGCAAGAATACAAAAGTGGGTTGCCATGCCCTCCTCCAGGGGATCTTCCCAACTCAGGGATCAAACACACACCTCGTATGTTTCCTTCATTGGGAGGTGGTCTCTTTACCACCAGCACCACCAGGAAAGCCCAATAGGATCATCAGATCAGATCAGATCAGTTGTTCAGTAGTGTCCGACTCTTTGCGACCCCATGAATCACAGCACGCCAGGCCTCCCTGTCCATCACCAACTCCCGGAGTTCACTCAGACTCAGGTCCATCGAGTCAGTGATGCCATCCAGCCATCTCATCCTCTGTCATCCCCTTCTCCTCTTGCCCCCAATCCCTCCCAGCATCAGAGTCTTTTCCAATGAGTCAACTCTTCACATGAGGTGGCCAAAGTACTGGAGTTTCAGCCTTAGCATCATTCCTTCCAAAGAAATCCCAGGGCTGATCTCCTTCAGAGCGGACTGATTGGATCTCCTTGCATAGATATCAATAATTATCTTACATATAAATGGACTAAATGCTCGAACCAAAAGACACAGATTGGCTGAATGGATACAAAAACAAAACCCTTATAGATGCTATCTACAAGATACCCACCTCAGACCTAATGACACATACATACTGAAAGAAGTGAGGGGCTGGAAAAAGTTATTGCATGCAAACCAAAATCAAAGGAAAATGGGAGTAGCAATATTCATATCAGATAAAATATGCTTTAAAATAAAGACCATTACAAGAGATAAGGAAGGGCACTACATAATGATCAAGGGATCAATCCAAGAAGAAGATATAATAATTAAAATATATATGTACCCTTTAGAGGAGCACCTCAATACATAAGGCAAGTGCTAAAAACTATTGAAGGGGAAAACAACAATAACACAATAAGAGTGATGGAGGTTAACACCCCATTCACACCAATAGACAGGTCATCGAGACAGAAAATTAATAAGGAAATGCAGCTTTGAATGAGCCATTGGACCAGTTGGGCCTAATTGATATCTACAGGGCATTTCATCCCAAAACAGTAGATAGCACATTTTTCTCAAGTGCACATGGAACATCCTCTATGATAGATCAAATCTTCATCTATAAATCAAGCCTTGGTAAATTTAAGAATATAGAAGACTTCTTTGATCAGAATTCTGTAAGATTCTATATTAACTCTGAAAAAAAAAAAAAAACTATAACAAACACAAACACATGGAGGCTAAACAATACATTTCTGAATAACCAAGAGATCACTGAAGAAATTAAAGGGGAAATCAAAAATACAATGAAATCATGACATCTCAAAACATACGGGATGCACTAAAAGCAGTGCTAATAAGGAAGTTTATATCAATATAAGTCTACCTCAAGAAACAAGAGAAGCATCAAATAAACAACTTAATTCTACACCTATAGCAACTAGAAAAAGAACAACAAAACCAAAATTAATAGAAGGAAGGAAGTTATAAAGACCAGAGCAGAATAAATGAAAAAGAAGCAAAAGCGGGGAAAAAAAAAAAAATCAATAAAAGCAAAAGTTGGTTCTTTGATAAGGAAAACAAAATTGACAAACCATTAGTAAGACTTATCAAGATAAGAAGGGAGAAGACCCAAATCAATAAAATTGGAAATAAAAAAGAAGAGACAACACAGAAATGCAAAGGATCAAAACATCTATTAGCAATTATATGTGAATCAAATGGACAACCTTGAAAAAATGGACAAGTTCTTAGTAAAATATAACCTTCCAAAACTGAATCAGAAACAAATAGAAAACATGAATAATCCAATCACAAGCACAGAAACCCAAACTATAATAAAAACCTTCCAACAACAACAAAAAAAGCCCAGGACCAGATGGCTTCACAGGCAAATTCTACCAAAGGTTCAGAGAAAAGCTAACACTGATCCTACTAAAACTCTTCCAGAAAGTTTAAGAGGAAGGAAAACTCTTGAACTCATTTTATGAGGCAACCATATCTCTGAAACCAACACCAGACAAAGATGCCACACAAAATAAAATTATAAATCAATATCACTGATGAATATAGATTTTAAAATCTCACAAAATTCTAGCAAACAGAATGCAACAACACATTAAAAAGATCAAACATCATGATCAAGTGTGCTTTATGCTAGCGATGCAAGAATTCTTCAATATATGCAAATCAATTAATGTGATACACAGTATTAAGATATATGGCAAACCAATACAATATTGTAAAGTTAAAAAAATAAAATAAAATAATAAAAAAAGAAATTGAAAAACAAAAACCACGTGATCATCTCAATAAATGTAGAGAAAGCTTTCAACAAAATTCAACACCCTTTTATGATAAAACTCTCCAGAAAGGAGGCATAAAAGGAATATACCTCAACATAATAAAGACCATATATGACAAACCCACAACAAACATTATTCTCAATAGTGTAAAACAAAGCATTTCCTCTGAGACTAAGAACAAGAGAAGAGTTCCCACTCCTGCCAGTATTATTCAACATAGTTTTGAAAGTACTAGCCACAAAAATCAAAGAAAAAGAAATAAAAAGAATCTAGATAGGAAAAGAAGAATTAAAACTCTCAGTGTTTGCAGATGACATGATACTATACATAGAAAACCTTAAAGATGCCACCAGAAAATTACTAGAGCTTATTAATGAATATAGTAAAGTCATGGGATATAAAATTAATACACAGAAATCCCTTGAATTCTTATATACTAACAATGAACTATCAGAAACAGAAAGTAAGGAAATAGTCCCATGTACTGTGAAACAAAAATAATAAAACACCTAGGAATATGCCTACCTAAAGAGACAAAATACTTGTATGCAGAAAATAAAAGAATGATGAAATAAATTGGAGATGACACAAATAGATGGAGAGACATACCATGTTCTTGGATTGGAAGAATCAATATTGTGAAAATGATTCATCTACCCAAAACAATCTACAGATTCAAAGGAATCCTTATGAAAATGCCAATGCTATTTTTACAGAACTAGAACAAAAAAAAAATCACAGTTTTTATGGAAAGACAGAAGAAACTGAATAGCCAAAGCAATCTTGAGAATGAAAAATGGAGCAAGAGGAATCAACTTTTCTGACTTCATACTATACTACAAAGTTACAGTCATCAAAAGACTATGGTATTGACAAAAACAAATTTTTTGTCAAAAAAATTTTGTCAAAAAAAAATACACCAATGGAACAAGATAGAAAACTCAGAATAAACCCACACACCTATGGGCACCTTATCTTTGGCAAATTAGGCAAGAATATATACAATATATACAATGTATACAAGAATATACAATGGAGAAAAGATAGCCTCTTCAATAAGTGGTCCTTGGAAAACTAGACAGCTACAAGCAAAAAGTACTCCTTTCCCAATTTGGAACCAGTCCATTGTTCTATGTCCAGATCTAACTGTTGCTTCTTTACTTATATATAGTTTTCTCAGGAGACAGGTAAAGTGGTCTGGTATTCCCACAGACTTTTCCACAGTTTGTTGTGATCCACACAGTCAAGGGCTTTAGTGCAGTCGATGAAGCCGAAGTAGATGTTTTTATGAACTTCTCTTGCTTTTAGGACTTTGGCAATCTGATCTCTGATTCCCCTGCCTTTTCTAAATTCTGCTTGAACATATGGAAGTTCTTGGTTCACATATTATTGAAGCTTGCTTGGAGAATTTTGAGCATTAATTTGCTGGTCTATGAGATGAGTGCAATTGTGCAGTAGTTTCAACATTCTGGCCATTGCCTTTCTTTGGTATTGGAATGAAAACTGGCCTTTTTCAGTCTTGTGGCCACTGTTGAGTTTTCCAAGTTTGCTGGCATATTGAGTGCAGCACTTTAACAGCATCATCTTTTAGGATTTGAAATAGCTTAACTGGAATTGTATCACCTCCACTAGCTTTGTTCATAGCGATGCTTTCTAAGGACCATTTGACTTCACATTCTAGGATGTGTGGCTTTATGTGAGTGATCACACCATCATGGTTATCTGAGTCATTAAGATCTTTTGTGTATAGTTTTTCTGTATATTCTTACCACCTCTTCTTAATAATCTTCTGCTTTTGTTTCCTCCAAATCATTTCCGTTCTTTATTGTGCCCATCTGTGCATGAAATGTTCCCTTAGTATCTCTAATTTTCTTGAAGAGATCTCTAGTCTTTCCCATTCTATTGTTTTCCTCTATGCCTTTGCATTGATCACTTAGAAAGGCTTTCTTATCTCTCTTGTTATTCTTTGAAACTCTGCATTCAGATGGATATACCATTCTTTTTCTCCTTTGCCTTTTGCTTTTCTTCTTTTCTCAACTGTTTGTAAGGCCACCTCAGACAACCATTTTGCCTTTTTGCATTTCTTTTTCTTGTGGATGATTTTGATCACCACCTCCTATACAATGCCACTATCTTCTATCCGTAATTCTTCAAGAATTCTATCAGATCTAATTCCTTGAATCAAATTGTCACTTCCATTGTATAATTGTAAGGAATTTGATGTAGGTCATATCTGGTGGTCTTGTGGTTTCCCCTACTTTCTTCTATTTAAGTCTGAATTTTGCAATAAGGAGTTCATGATCTGAGTCACAGACAACTCCCAGTCTTGTTTTTGCTAACTGTATAGAGTTTCTCCATCTTCCACTGCAAAGAATGTAATCTATCTGATTTCAGTATTGGCCATCTGGTGATGAAGCATAGAGTCATCTCTTGTGTTGTTGGAGGAGGGTATTTGCTATGAGCAATGTGTTCTCTTGGCAAACTTCGGTTAGCCTTTGCCCTGCTTCATTTTGTACTCAAGGGACAAACTTCCCTGTTACTTCAGGTATTTAATGACTTCCTACTTTTGCATTCCAGTCTCCTATGATGAAAAGGACATCTTTTTTGGTGTCTTGTAGGTCTTGTAGGACTTGAAAGGTCTTGTAGGACTTCATGGAATCATTAAATTTCAGCTTCTTTGGCATTAGTTTTTCGGGCATAGACTTGGATTACTGTGATATTGAATGATTTTCCTTGGAAATGAATAGAGATCATTGTGCATTTTTGAGATTGCACCCAAGGAGTGCATTTTGGATTCTCCTGTTGACTATGAGTGCTACTCCATTTATTCTAAGGGATTCTTGCCCAACGTAATAGATGTAATGGTCGTCTGAATTAAATTCACCCATTCTGGTTAATTTTAATTCCCTGATTCCTAACATGTCTATATCCATTCTTGCCACTTGCCATCTCCTGTTTGACAACTTCCAGTTTACCTTGATTCATGGACCTAACATTCCAGGTTCTTATGCAATAATGTTCTTTACAGCATCGAACTACACTTCCATCACCAGTTAAATCCACAACTGAATGCTGTTTTTGTTTTGGCTCAGTTTCTTCATTCTTTCTGGAGCTATTCCTCCACTCTTCTCCAGTAGCATACTGGGCACCTACCGACCTGGGGAGTTCATCTTTCAGTGTCATATATATTTGCCTTTCATAATGTTCACAGCCTTGTCTAACTCATTGAAACTATGAACCATGCCATGTAGGGCCACCTGAGATGGACAGGTTAGTGGTTAGTTCTGACAAAACATGGTCCACTAGAAAAGGGAATGTCAAACCACTTCAGTATTCTTGCCTTGAGAACCCCATTAACAGTATGAAAAGTCAAAAAGATATGACATTGAAAGATGAATTCCCCAGGTCAGTAGGTGCCCAAAATTTTCATCATGTACAGATAATATGATACTACATATAGAAAATAAAAAGACTCCATACAAATGCTACTGGAATTGATAAACTTAGCAAGGTTGCAGGAGACAAGATTAACATATGTAAATTGCTTGCATTTCTTTACACCAATAATGGAGCATCAGAAGGTAATGTAAGAAAATAATACATTTTTAAAGTTCACCCCCAAAACATGATATTTAGGAAAAACCTGGCCAAGCAGGTGAAAGACTTATACCCTGAGAAATATAAAGCATTAAGGGAAGAAATTAAAAATTATTCAAGGAAATGGAAAAATATACTATGCTCTTGGACTGGAAGAAATATTGTTAAAACGGCCATATTAACTAAAGCAATCTTCAGATTTAAGGTGATTGCTGTCAAATTATTAATAACATTTTTCACATAACTAGAAGAAACAATATTAAAATTCACATGGAAGCTTGAAAGACCCAGAATCACCAAAGCAATCCTGAAGAAAAAGAGTAAAGCAATAGGCATAAGCAGCCCAGGATTCAGACAATACTTCAAAGCTACAGAAATCAAAATAGCATGGCATTGGCAAAAAAATAAAAGATAATAGATATATGGATCAATGGAACAGAATGGAGAGCCCAGAAATAAATCCATACACCTATGATCAATTAAAATTTGACAAAGGAGGCAAGAATATACGATGGGAAAGACAGTGGTGTTGAGAAAGTTGGACAGCCAGATGAAAATCTATGAAGCTAGAATATACTCTCTCACCATATACATAAATAAACTCAAAATGTCTTGAAGACTTAAACATAAGACATGACACCATTAAACTCCTAGAAGAAAATATAGCAAAGCATTCTCTGACATAAATGTTTTCTTAGGTCTGTCTCCCGAAGAAATAGAAATAAGAAAAAAATAAACAAATCAGACCTAATCAAGCTTACACACTTGCATGCAACAAATGAAACAAAAAGAAAAGGCAACAGAATGGTAGATTATATTTGCAAATGATGCAACTGACAAGGGCTTAAATTCCAAAATATACAAACAGAACATACAACTCAACAACAACAACAAAAAACAAACAATCTTATCCAAAGTGGGTAGATCTAAATAGACATTTTTCCAAAAAAGACATGCAGATGGCCAAAAGGTATATGAAAAGATATTAAATATCACTATTAGAGAAATGCAAATCAAAACTACAATGAGGTACCATCTCACACCAATCAGAATGGCTATCATTAAAAAGTCTACAAATAAGAAATTCTAGAAAGGAGGTAGAGAAAAGGGAAGTCCACTACACTGTTGGTGGGAATACAAGTTAGTGCAGCCACTGTGGAAAACAGTATGGAGGTTCCTCAGAAACTTAAAAATAGAATTACCACATGCTCCAACAATCCCACTCTTGGGCATATATCCAAACAAAGCTGTAATTCAAAAATATATATGCACCCTTGTGTTCATAACAGCACTATTCACAATAGCCAAGACATGGAAACAACATAAATGTCTATCATCATATGAATAGATAAAGAAAACGTAGTATATATAGACATTGGAAAATTAATCAGCCAAAAAAATAACAAAATAAAGCCATGGTTGCAACTAAAGATTATCATACTAAGTGAAGCAAGTCAGAAAAAGAAAGACAAATGCTATATGATATCACTTATATATGAAATCTAAAATATGACACAATTGAAACCATCTAGGAAACAAAAACAAAGTCACGGGCATAGAGGACAGACTGGAGGTTGCCAAGGGGGAGGAGATTGAGGGAAGGATAGAATGGTAGGTCAAGGTTTGCATATGTAATCTTTTATATACAGAATGGATAAACAACAAGGTCCTACTGTACAGCACAGAGAATTATATTCAATATCCTATGATAAACAACACAAAAGAATATTTTAATGTATATACATATATATAACTGAATCACTTTGCTGTACAGAAGTAATTAATCCAACATTGTAAATCAACTATATTTCAATAAAAAAAATAATAATGAAAAAATAAAGTATACTATAAAGCTATAATAAACAAAACTGTATTGTACTGACACAAAACAGCCACAAAGATCAGTTGAACTCAATAGATAAGCTAGAAATAAATCCACACACTTGGTCAAGTAATATATTACAAATGAGGCAAGATTATGCAGTGAAGAATAGATATTGTCTTTAATAATTTGTGTGGAGAAAACTGAAAAGTTACATTCAAACCAATGAGATCAAATCATTTCCTCACACTATACCAAAGATACATTCAGAATGAATTAAAAACCTAAATACAAGACCAGAAACCATAAAGCTCCTAGAAGGAAAAATTAGCATATCAGTCTTTGACATAAATCATATCATTATTTCTGGGAGTCTGTCTAATGCAAAAGAATTAAGAGCATTTATAAATAAATGAGACCTAATTAAGCTTAAATTTTTTGCCCTGTAAAAGAAATCATTAACAAAACAAAAGACAACCTGCAGAATGGGGAAATATATTTGTTAAAGATATGATTGAAAAGGGGTATTCAAAATATATAAATAGCTTATGCAACTCAATATCAAAAAAAAGAAATAATCTAATCAAAATGGGCAGAAGACCTGTATAGACATTTTTCCTAAGAATATGGAAACAGGTAAAAGAAAATATGTTTAGCATCACTAATATACTGCTGCTGCTGCTGCTAAGTCGCTTCAGTCGTGTCCAACTCTGTGCGACCCCACAGATGGCAGCCCACCAGGCTCCACCATCCCTGGGATTCAAAAGCAAGTCAAAACCACAATGAGGTATAACCTCACACCAGTCAGAAAGACTATCTTCAAAAAGGCTATAAATACAAATGTTGGAAAGGATGTGTAGAAAAGGGAACACTCATGCACTGTTGGTGTGAATGTAAATTGGTTCAGCAACTATGGAAAACACTATGGAGGTTCCTCAAAAGACTGAAAA
The DNA here is from genome assembly GCF_029378745.1 of Bos indicus. NCBI lineage: Eukaryota > Metazoa > Chordata > Mammalia > Artiodactyla > Bovidae > Bos > Bos indicus. The sequence continues at coordinate 41,554,781 of NC_091789.1, forward strand.
TAGAATTGATCCATCAATTCCACTCCTGCTCATATATCTGGAAAAAATGAAAGCACTAATTTAAAATGATGCATGAACCACAATATTCATAGCAGCACTATTTATAGCAGCCAAGATATGGAAGCAACCCAAGTGCCTAGAAGCCAACAATTGAATTAAGATATGATTTGTATGAGTGAGTGAGTGAAGTCGCTCAGTCGTGTCTGACTCTTTGCGACCCCATGGACTGCAGCCTACCAGGCTTCTCCGTCCCTGGGATTCTCCAGGCAAGAACACTGGAGTGGGCTGCCATTTCCTTCTCCAATGCATGAAAGTGGAAAGAGAAAGTGAAGTCTCTCAGTCATGTCCGACTCTTAGTGACCCCATGGACTGCAGCCTACCAAGCTCCTCCGTCCATGGGATTTTCCAGGCAAGAGTACTAGAGCGGGGTGCCATTGCCTTCTACCTGTGATTTGTATGCATATATATATATTTTTTGTGTGTGTATATATATATATATATATATATGTATATATATATGTATATATATTTGTATACATGTATATATATATATGTATGTATATATACATATATGTATATATATATCATGTGTATATATACATGAATATATACATATACATACATATATATATATATATATATATATATATTAGGGAATTCCCTGGTGAATCAGTCATAAATAATCCACCTGCCAATGCAGAATACACATATTTGATCCCTGGGTTGGGACAATCCCATGGAGAAGGAAATGGCAACCCACTCCTGGATTCTTGCCAGAAAAATCCCATGGACAGAGGATCCTGGTGGGCTACAGTCCGTGGGATCACGAAAGAGTCAGACACAACTCAGCAACTAAATAACAACAGATATTACTCAATTGTTAAAAAATTAAATATTGTCATTTGAATAAATATGAATGGACCTAACAATTATTCTTAGTGAAATGTTAGACAGAGAAAGACAAATACTACATAATATCATTTATATATGGAATCTACAAAATATATTCATTACAGAAACATACTCATAGATTAAAAAGAACAACTTAGTGGTTACCAATGTGGACAGGGAATGGAGGAGGGACAAATGAGGTGTATGGGACTAACAAATACAAAGTACCTATACATAAAATAGATAAGGAACAAGGATATACTGTATAGGACAGGGAATTATAGTCATTCTCTTATAATAACCTATAATGGAATATAATCTGAAAAAAATACTGAGTTGTTATGCTGTATACCTGAAACTAACACAATATTGTGAATCAACTATACTTTGATTTTAAAATGAGAGGGAGGGAGATGGAGGGAAAGAAACAAACAGAAAGTAAGCAAGAGTAAGGCTTTCTCTGGGACTCAGGAGTTTTAATTTTCTGTAAGCTTTTTCACAATGATTATTCAAGTAAAAGCAACTTCCAAATATTCCCAGCCTTCAAAACAGAGTTTAAATAATACAAACTCTACATCGTATCTGTGAAGTCCATTAACCTCCACATTCAGCTTTCTCAAAAAACAGCCACAACTACGCACTGTAAATCAGGCATGTATTTTTCAGATAGCAATACAGAAGACCAGTAATAAAGCCAGAACTAATATCAGTATTTATGGACTCTTGGATCCAGACTACTTCCACTAAGGCAGATGAGTTTCTTAAGTATGAAATTTCAAGGAATTTGGGAAAGAGGCCAGGCCCAGGGTGGCAAGCAGGGGATAGTCTGAAAAATCTGAGAATGAAATAAAATTTGAAAAAAAATTAAAATATGCATTAGGTATAGACTTGTGTTCAAATAGTCTAAACCATCAAATATGATTAAGTAAAATATGAGTAATAAAGAAGAATTTTGTTTATAACTGTGACATTGGTGTAGATGCTATATGTACATTCTCCTCTTTTATGGCTAAAATAGGAGAGGAGAAAAGCATCAAGTGCGATGCATAAATCCTACATTTTCTAAAAGCTCTTAGGATGTTACTTTTTCCCCAGAAGGCAAATGTTTACAGTGAAAAATGTATACGTTTCTATAGTCTGTTTTTTTCTTTAGAAAATTACAGGTGACCTGAAAAAAAAAGAAATATATTTTGGTGCATTACATCTACTGGGAGATCACTTAAAGTAGTAGGAAGAAATACTGTTCCTGAGGTTCTGCTCTTAGAAGATGAAGAGTTTTAAGTGAACTTTTCATTTGGTCTACTCTGAGGGCTTCTCCTCATTGTGATGAATGCTTTCTTCACTTGAGTAGAAATTCTCCTGGAGGAAGTCTTTGATAAATATGGTTTGTAAACTTGTCAAGTACAAAATGGAATATGTGTTATCTAGTTTGAACTGAGCATACTTGTGAGCATACCAATTGCTTCCTTTTCACCAGAGCAAAGCGATATCCACACCAGTGTAGCAAAGTGTATTCCAAAGAAACAAGTAACCACTAAAGAAAGCCCTACAAACATGACATGCTAATAACCTAATGGTTCCAGATAAAGACACCACTCTTGACTAATGATTGCGTTTTAAAGTACAAAGCATTAAACCAGATAACTGAGTCATGGTGAAGTAAATTTAATTATTTAAGCATATTATAATTTATAAAAAGATTAATATTTACTGATAAGTGAAACAAGTAAGTCTGGGCAAAGGAAATATTTAGTCTATAAAATGACAAAACAAATCCTCGAATTAAATAGAGTTATTTGGTAACGGTCTAAAAATTCACATTTTTAATAATTAAGAGAGAAAGAAGGTATGCCCCTCTAAAAAGTCAATTCACTTGCAACAAAAGACATGGCTCTAACTCAAATATTTATCTTAACTTTCCAAAATTTGTCTTACATATTAATTCTTCATATATTAAGAATATAATTGTGGTTAAATTACTTAGCCTCTTTGCACTTCAGTTTACTTACCTGTGAAATGGAGATATTAGTGTATAAATCATAGTTACTGTGAGGGTTTAATGAGGTAATACACATAAAGTATTAGGTTTTTTTGTAAGAAAGTAAGTACTGGATACTTATTAATTGTTATTTTGTACAAGATAAAATTATTGCTAGAGTAAAAGGGCAAAGAAAATATCAAGACTTAATATACAACATTTTGTTTTATGTATGGCAGATTCTTTACCATCTGAGTCACTACAGAAGCCCCAAGTTCACACACTAATATATAAAAATAACATAGTTTGATTTCTTTAAAAGCATAAAGTATTTTTAAAATTTTGTAATATTTGCTTTCAGCAGTGTAATCCTTTAAGAAATAATTTAAAGCTACAGTAGTCAAAACAGCAAGGTACCAATACAAAAGCAGACATATCAATCACTGGAACAGAACAGAATGCCCAGAAATAAGCTTACACATTTGTGGTCAATTAATCCAAGACAAAGGAGAAGGAATCTATGATCAGAAACAATGGGCAGAAGGTCCAAACAGACATTTTTTTTTTTTTAAGAAGATATACAGATGCCCAACAGACACATGAAAAAATGTTCAATATAGTTCATTTTATTGGAGAAATGTAAATGAAAACAATAATCAGGTATCACTTCACTCCTGTCAAAATGACTATCATCAAATTGTCTATAAATAACAAATGCTTGAAAAGGTGTGGAGAAAAGGAACCTTTGCACTGTTCATGGGAATGTAAATTGGTGCAGCCAGTATGGAAAGCAGTATGGAGGTTTCACAAAAAACTAAAAGTAGAACTATTATTTGATTCAGCAATCTCATTCCTGGGCATAGATTCAGAGTATACAAAAAAATAAAAATAAAAAAGACACATGAACCCTCATATTTGTAGCAAAATAATTCACAATAAGATATGGAGGCAACCCAAGTGCCTATCAACAGGTAAATGAATAAAGAATATGCCTTATACACATACAATGGAACATTACTTAATCATGAAAAATGAAATTCTGGCATTTACTGAAGCATGCATAGATGTAGAGAATACTAATTTTAGTGAAATTAGCCAGAAACAGAAAGATAGGTACTGTGTGATATCACTTATATGAGGAATTTAGAAATAATATGAAGGAATGCACATGCAAAAAAGAAATAGACATAAAAAAAATAATAGCTACCAGTGGGGAGAGGAAAGGGAGGAAAGACAAATTAAGGATTAAGAGATACAAACAGATCTGTACAAAACAGATAAACAACAAAGTTGTGTTGTATTGCACAGGGAATTACAGTTATCTTGTAACAACTTTTAATGGAATATAACTTCTAATGGTATATCATCTATAAAACTACTGAATCACTATGCTGTGCACCTGAAATAAACATTTTACATCAACTCAACCTCAATAAAATATTAATGAATGAATGTATTAAATAATTAAAATTATTGACATTAATAAACTCTAATTTCAAAAGACTTTCAAATACCCAATAGGTACATGAAAAGTTGCTCAGCACTACTAATCATCAGGGAAGTTCAAATCAAAACCACAGTGAGATATCACCTCATACCTGTTCAGTTCAGTTCCGTGGCTCAGTCGTGTCCACCTCTTTATGACCTCAAGGACTGCAGCATGCCAGGATTCCCTGTCCTTTATCAACTCCCGGAGCTTGCTCAAACTCATGTCCATCGAGTCAGTGATGCCATTCAACCATCTCATCCTCTGTCGTCCCACTCTCCCATTGCCTTCAATCTTTCTCAACATCAGGGTGTTTTCCAATGAATCAGTTTTTCCCATAAGGTGGTCAAAGTATTGGAGCTTCAACTTCAGCATCAGTCCTTCCAATAAATATTCAGGAACTGATTTTCTTTAGGATGGACTGGTTGGATCTCCTTGCAGTCTAAGGGACTCTCAAGAGTCTTTTCCACCACCACAGTTTAAAAGCATCAAATCTTTGGTGCTCAGCTTTCTTTATAGTCCAACTCTCACAAGCATACATGACTACTGGAAAAACCATAGCTTTGAATAGATGGAGATTTATTGGCAAAGTAATGTCTCTGCTTTTTAATATGCTGTCTAGGTTGGTCATAGCTTTTCTTCCCAGGAGCAAGTGTCTTTTAATTTCATGGTTGCAGTCACCATCTGCAGTGATTTTGGAGCCCCAAAACATAAAGTATCTCACTGTTTCCATTGTTTCTCCGCCTATTTGCCATGAAATGATGGGACCAGATGCCATGATCTTGGTTTTTGAATGTTGAATTTTAAGCCAGCTTTTTCACTCTCCATTTTCACTTTCACCAAGAGGCTCTTTAGTTCTTCTTTGATTTCTCCCATAAGAGTGGCGTTATCCATGTATCTGATATTATTGATATTTCTCCCAGCAATCTTGAGTCAAGATTTTGCTTCATCCAGCCCAGCAATTCACATAATGTACTCTGCATACAAATTAAATAAGCAGGGTGACAATATACAGCCTTGACTTACTTCTTTCCCAATTTGGAACCAGTCTGTTGTTACATGTCCAGCTCTAACTGTTGCTTCTTGAACTACGTACAGATTTCTCAGAAAGCAGGTAAGGTGGTCTGGTATACCCCTCTCTTGAAGAATTTTCCAGCTTTTTGTGATCCACACACTCAAAGGCTTTTGCATAGTCAATAAAGCAGAAATAGATTTTTTTTTTCTGGAATTCTCTTGCTTTTTCAAGGATCCATCGGATGTTGGCAATTTGATCTCTGCTTCCTCTGCCTTTTCTAAATCTAGCTTGAACATCTGGACTTTCACAGTTCACGTACTGTTGAAGCCTGGCTTGGAAACTTTTGAGCATTACTTTGCTAGTATGTGAGATGAGTGCAATTGTGCTGTAGTTTGTACATTCTTTGGCATTGCCTTTCTTTGGGATTGGAATGAAAAGTGACATTTTACATACCTATTAGGAGGGATATTATAAGGAAAGATAGAAGATAGCAAATATTGGTGCAAATGTGGAATAAAGGGAACAGGTGTACACTGTTGGTGAAGATGTAAATTGGAGCAGCCACTATGGAAAATAATATGTGTGCATGCATGCTAAGACACTGCAGTTATGTCCCACTCTTTGCAGACCTATGGACTGTAGCCTGGCAGGCTCCTCTGTCCATGGGATTCTCCAGACAAGAATACTGGAATGGTTTGCCATGCCCCCCTCCAGGATGGAAAATAATATGTTGCTGCTGCTGCTAAGTCGCTTTAGTCGTGTCCGACTCTGTGACCCCATAGACAGCAGCCCACCAGGCTCCCCCATCCCTGGGATTCTTCAGGCTAGAACATAGGAGTGGGTTGCCATTTCCTTCTCCAATGCAGGAAAGTTAAAAGTGAAAGTGAAGTCGCTCAGTCATGTCCGACTCTTTGCAACCCCACGGGCTGTAGCCTCCCAGGCTCCTCCATCCATGTGATTTTCCAGGAAAGAGTACTGGAGTGGGTTGCCATTGCCTTCTCTGGGAAAATAGTTTAAACAATCTCATTTCTGAGCTTATATCCAGAGAAAAAGAAATCAACATCTCAAAGAGATATCCTCATTCTTGTGTTCATTGCAATGTTACTCACAATATCTAAGGAATGGAGACAACTTAAGTATCTCTCAACAGGTGAATGATTTAAGAAAATGTGATACATATCTCCAAAGAAGTATCATTCACGTTTGAAAATGAAGGAACTTCTACCATCTGTGACAACATGGATGAACCTAGAGGGCAGTATGATAAGTGAAATAAATGAGAGACAAATACTGCAGCATGGTAACTATATTTAGTAATACAGTACTACATACTTGAAATTTACTGAAAGTAGTTCTTAAGTATTCTCATCGCAGACATGAAACAGGGGTTAACCACGTGAGGTAATGGGTATATTAATTACCTCAATCTTAGTAATCATTTCTCAATGTATGTTGTTGTTGTTCAGTCCCTCAGTCATGTCTGACTTTTTGTGACCCCATGGGCTGCAGCACACAAGGCTTACTTGTCTTTCACCATCTCCTGGAGTTTGCTCACACTCATGTCCCTTGAGTTGGTAATGCCACCCAACAACCTTGTCTTCTGCCATCCCCTTATCCTCCCTTTTCTATTTCCCAGCTTCAGGAACTTTTCCAATATGTTGGCTCTTCACACCAGGTGATCAAAATATTGGAGCTTCAGCTTTAGCATCAGTCCTTCCAATGAATATTCAGGACTAATTTTCTTTATGATTGACTAGTTTCATCTCCTTGCAGTCCAAGGGACTCAAGAGGCTTCTCCAGCACCACAGTTTGAAAGCATCAATTCTTTGGTGCTCAGCTTTCTTTATGGTCCAACTTTCACGTCTGTACATCATTACTGGAAAAACCATATATGTATATTAGTCGCTCAGTCACGTTTGGCTTTTTGCAACCCCACTAGGCTCCTCTTTCCATGGGATTGTCCAAGCAAGTATACTTGAGTGGCTTGCCATTCCCTTATCCAGAGGATCTTCCTGACCCAGGGATCAAACCCTGGTATCCTGTCCTGCAGGCAGGAATCTTTGACTATATGGACCTTTGTCATCAGAGTAACATCTCTGTTTCTTAATACTCGGTCCAGGTTTGTCATTGCTTTTCTTTGAAGGAGCAATCGTCTTTTAATTTCATGGCTCCAGTCACCATCTGCAGTGATTTTGGAGTCCAAGAAATTTAAGTCTGTCACTGTTTTCATTGTTTCCCCATCTGCTTTCTGTGACGTGATGTGACTGTATGCCATGATCTTAGTTTTCTGAATGTTGAGTTTTAAGCCAACTTTTTCACTCTCCTCTTTTACTTTCATCAAGAGGTTCTTTAGTTCCTCTTCCTTGTCTCCCAATAGAGTGGTATCATCTGCATATGTAAGGTTATTGGTATTTCTCCTGGAAATCTTTATTCCATTTTGTGTTTCATCCAGACCAGCATCTCACATGATGTACTCTGCATATAGCTCAGATAGTAAAGAATCTGCCTGCAATTCAGGAGACCCTGGTTCGATCCCTGGGTCAGGAAGATCCTCTGGAGAAGGAAATGGCAATCCACTCCAGTATTCTTGCCTGGAGAATCCCATGGACAGAGGAGCCTGGTGGGCCACAATCCATAGGGTTGCAAAGAATCAGAAATGATTGAGTGACTAACACTACTACTACTACTCTGCATATAAGTTAATAAGCAGGATGACAATATACAGCCTTGATGTACTCCTTTCCCAATGTTGAACCAGTCCATTGTTCCATATTCAGTTCTAATTGTTGTTTATTTTTTTTTAAATTTTATTTTATTTTTAAACTTTACATAATTGTATTAGTTTTGGAGGAAGGAGGGTTCAGAATGGGGAACACATGTATACCTGTGGCGGATTCATTTTGATATTTGGCAAAACTAATTGTTGCTTCTTGTCTTGCATACAGGTTTCTCAGGAGGTGGGTAAGGTGGTCTGGTATTCAAATTTCTTTAAGAATTTTCTATGGTTTGTTGTGATCCACAAATCAAAGGCATTAGCATAGTCAATGAAGCCTAAGTAGATGTTTGTTCTGGAATTCCCTTACTTTTTCTATGATCGAGCAGATGTTGGCAATTTGAACTCTGGTTCCTCTGCCTTATCTAAATCCAGCTTGTACAGCTGGAAGTTCTCGGTTTCAGTTCAGCTCAGTTCAGTCACTCAGTCATGTCCAACTCTTTGCAACCCCGTGGACTGCAGCAGGCCAGGATTCCCTATCCATCACCAACTCCCAGATATTGCTCAAACTCATGTCTATTGAGGTGTTGATACCATCCAACCTCTGTCATCCTCCTTTACTACCGTCAATCTTTCCCAGCATCAGAGTCTTTTCCAAAGAGTCAGCTCCTTGCATCAGGTGACCAAAGTATTGGAGTTTCAGCTTCAGCATCAGTCCTAAGGAATATTCAGTACTGATTCTCTTTAGGGATGACTGGTTGGATCTCCTTGCAGTCCAAGTCAAGAATCTTCTACAACACCACAGTTCAAAAGAATCAATTCTTTGGCACTCAGCTTTCTTTATAGTTCAACCCTTACATCCATATATGACTACTGGGAAAACCATAGCTTTGACTAGACGGATCTTTGTTGGCAAAGTAATGTTTTTGCTTTTTAATATGTTGTGTAGGTTGGTCATAGCTTTTCTACGAAGGAGCAAGTGTCTTTTAACTTCATGGTTGCAGTAACCATCCACAGTGACTTTGGAGCCCAAAAACATAAAGTCTTTCACTGTTTCCATTTTTTATCCATCTATTTGCAATGAAGTGATGGGACCAGATGCCATGATCTTAGTTTATCAAATGTTGAGTTTTAAACCAGCTTTTTCACTCTCCTCTTTCACTTTCATCAAGAGGCTCTTTAGTTCTTCTTTGCTTTCAGCCATAGGGATAGTGTCATCTGCGAATCTGAGTTTACTGATTTTACTCCCAGCAATCATGATTCCACCTTGTGCTTCATCCAGCCCAGCAATTCACATAATGTACTCTGCATATAATTTAAATAAGCAGGGTGATAATATACAGCCTTCACGAACTCCTTTCCCAACCTGGAACCAGTCTGTTGTCACATGTCCCGCTCTAACTGTTGCTTCTTGACCTGCATACAGATTTCTCAGGAAGCAGGTAAGATGGTCTGATATTCCCAGCTCTTGGCGAATTTTCCACAGTTTGTTGTGATCTACACGTTCAAAGGCTTTCGTGTAATCAATAAAACAGCAGAAACAGTGTCACACTTTATTTTTTGGGGCTCCAAAATCACTGCAGATGGTGATTGCAGCCATGAAATTAAAAGACGCTTACTCCTTGGAAGGAAAGTTATGACCAACCTAGACAGCATATTCAAAAGCAGAGACATTACTCTTCCAACAAAGGTTCATCTAGTCAAGGCTATGGTTTTTCCAGTGGTCACGTATGGATGTGAGAGTTGGACTGTGAAGAAAGCTGAGCGCTGAAGAATTGATGCTTTTGAAGTGTGGTGTCGGAGAAGACTCTTGAGAGTCCCTTGGACTGCATGGAGATCCAACCAGTCCATTCTAAAGGAGATCAGTCCAGGATGTTCATTGGAAGGACCGATGCTAAAGCTGAAACTCCAGTACTCTGGCCACCTCATGTGAAGACTTGACTCAATGGAAAAGACTCTGACGCCGGGAGGGATTGGGGGCAGGTGGAGAAGGGGACAACAGAGGATGAGGTGGCTGGATGGCATCACTGACTCGATGGACATGGGTTTGGGTGAGCTCCAGGAGGTGGGGATGGACAGGGAGGCCTGGCATGCTGCGATTCATGGGGTTGCAGGGAGTCAGACACGACTGAGAAACTGAGCTGAACTGACATGCTTTTCTGAAATTCTCTTGCTTTTTCTATGATCCAATGGATGTTGGCAATTTGATCTCTAGTTCCTCTCCCCTTTCTAAATTCAGCTTAAACATCTGGAAGTTCATGGTTCACATACTGTTGAAGCCTGGCTTGGAGAATTTTGAGCATTATTTGGTAACATCTGAGATGAGCAAAATTGTGCTTTAATTTGAACATTTTTGGCATTGCCTTTCTTTCAGATTGGAATGACAACTGCCCTTTTACAGTCATCTGGCCACTGCTGAATTTTCCAAATGTATTGGCATATTGGGTGCAGCACTTCCACAGCATCATCTTTTAGGATTTGAAATAACTCAGCTGAGATTCTATCACCTCCACTAGCTTTGATGTTAGTTAAGCTTGCTAAGGCCCCCTTGACTTGCAATCCAGGATATCTGGCTCTAGGTGAGTGATAACACCATCATAGTTATCTGGGTCATGAAGATTTCTTGTATAGTACTTCTGTGTATTCTTGCAACCTTTTCTTAATATCTTCTGCTTCTGAGAAGTCCATCCGATTTCTGTCCTTTATTGTGCCCTTTTTTTGCATGAAATATTCCCTTAGTAGTTCTTCCTTGAAGAGATCTCTAGTCTTTCCCGTTCTATTCTTTTCCTCTATTTCTTTGAATTGAGGACTGAGGAAGGCTTTGTCTCTCCTTGCTATTCTTTGGAACTCTGCATTCAAATGGTATATCTTTCATTTTCTTCTTTGCCTTTAGCTTCTCTTCTTTTCTCAGCTATTTGTAAGGCCTCCTCAGACAACCATTTTGCCTTCTTACCTTTCTTTTTCTTAGCGATAGTCTTGATCATCGCCTGTACAATGCCAGAAAACTCCATCCATACTTCTTCAGGCACTCTGTCTATCAGATCTAATCCCTTGATTCTATTTGTCACTTTCATGTATAATAGTGAACTTCCATGTGCACTATTGCCATCTCCTATTTGACCACTTCTATTTCCAAAGCCTTTGACTGTGTGGATCACAATACACTGTGGAAGATTCTGAAAGAAATGGGACTACCAGACCACCTGACCTGCCTCTTGAGAAATCTATATGCAGATCAGGAAGCAACAGTTAGAACTGGACATGGAACAACAGACTGATTCCAAATAGGAAAAGGAGTACATCAAGGTTGTATATTGTCACCCTGCTTATTTAACTTATATGCAGAGTACATCATGAGAAATGCTGGGCTGGAAGAAGCACAAGCTGGAATCAAGATTTCCGGGAGAAAAATCAATGACCTCAGATATGCAGATGACACCACCCTTATGGAAGAAAGTGAAGAGGAACTAAAAAGCCTCTTTTATTTTTTTGCAGTTTTTTTTTTAATTTTATTTTATTTTTAAACTTTACATAATTGTATTAGTTTTGCCAAACATCAAAATGAATCTGCCACAGAAAGAAGAGTGAAAATGTTGGCTTAAAGTTCAACATTCAGAAAACTAAGATCATGGCATCAGCCCCATCACTTCATGGGAAATAGATGGGGAAACAGTGGAAACAGTGTCAGACTTTATTTTTTTGGGCTCCAAAATCACTGCAGATGGTGACTGCAGCCATGAAATTAATCCTTGGAAGGAAAGTTATGACTAACCTAGAAGCATATTAAAAAGCAGAGATATTATTTTGTCAACAAAGTTCTGTCTAGTCAAGTCCATGGTTTTTGCAGTGGTCATGTATGGATGTGAGAGTTGGCCTGTGAAGAAAGCTGAGTGCCAAAGAATTGATGCTTTTGAACTGTGGTGTTGGAGAAGACTCTTGAGAGTCCCTTGGACTGCAAGGAGATCGAACCAGTCCATCCTAAAGGAGATCAGTTCTGGGTGTTCATTGGAAGGACTGATGCTGAAGCTGAAACTCTAGTACTTTGGCCACCTCATGTGAAGAGTTGACTCAATGGAAAAGACCTTGATGGTGGGAGGGATTGGGGGCAGGAGGAGAAGGGGACGACAGAGGATGAGATGGCTGGATGGCATCACCCACTCAATGGGCATGATTTTGGTGAACTCCGGGAGTTGGTGATAGACAGGGAGGCCTGGCGTGCTGTGATTCATGGGGTCACAAATAGTCAGACACAACTGAGCGACTGAACTGAACTGATTTTACCTTGATTCATGGACCTAGAATTCCTGGTTCCTATTCAATATTGTTCTTTTTTTTTTAAATTTATTTTATTTTTAAACTTTATATAATTGTATTAGTTTCACCAAATATCAAAATGAATCCATCACAGGTATACATGTGCTCCCCATCCTGAACCCTCCTCCCTCCTCCCTCCCCATACCATCCCTCTGGGTCATCCCAGTGCACTAGCCCCAAGCATCCAGTATCGTGCATTGAACCTGGACTGGCATCTCGTTTCATACATGATATTTTACATGTTTCAATATTGTTCTTTACAGCATCGGACTTTACTTCCATCACCAGTCACATCCACAACTGGGAGTTTTCACTTTGGCTCCATCTCTTCATTATTTCTGGAGTGATTTCTCCACTCTTCTCTTGTAGCATATTAGGCTCTCAGCAACCTGGGGAGTTCATCTTTTGGTGTCCTATCCATTTGCCTTTTCATACTATTCATTGTATTCTCAAGGCAAAAATGCTGACGTGGCTTGCCATTGCCTTCTCTAGTGGACCATGTTTTGTCAGAACTCTCTACCATGACCTGTCCATCTTGGGTGGCCCCCACATGGCATGGCTCATAGTTTCATTGAGTTAGACAAAGCTGTGGTCCATGTGATCAACTTGGTTAGTTTTCTGTGATTGTGGTTTTCATTCTGTCTGCCCTCTGAAGGATAAGGATAGGAAGCTTATGGAAGCTTCCTGTCTGGAGAAACTGACTGTGGGGGAAACTGGGTCTTGGTCTGATGGAAGGGACCATGCTCATAAATCTTTAATCCAATTTTCTGTTGATGAGCAGGTCTGTGTTCTTTCCCTATTGTTTGACCTGAGACCTGACTATGGTGAATGTAATGAAGATAATGGCGACCTCCTTCAAAAGGTCCCATACACATACTGCTGCACTCAGTGACCCCAACCTTGCAGCAATCCACTGCCCACTCACGCCTCTGTCAGATGCTCCTGGACACTCACACACAATTCTGGGTCAGTCTCTTGAGAGGTTACAATTCCTTTCTCCAATGCTGGGTATTGGTGTGCCCAATGTTTTGTTTGTGCCATCCATGTCCCTGTTTCCCCAGTCCTGTGTAAATTCTGTAATCAAATCCCAGTGTCTTCCATGGTCAAATTCCTTGGGGGTTCTCAGTCCCCTGCCCAGAACCCCAGGTTGGGAAATCTATTGTGGGTCCTAGAACTTTCTTAACAGTGTGAGAATGTCTTTTGGTATAATTGTTCTATAGTTTGTGGGTCATATGCTTGGCAGCTTTATGGTGGGGTTAATGGCGAACTCCTCCAAGAGGGCTTGTGCCACAGGCTGCGTGACCCAGATCAGCTGCAACCAGAGCCCCTGCCCCTGTGGCAGGCCACTGCTGACCTGTACCTCTGCAGGAGACTCTCAAACACAGGCCTGGTTCAGTCTGTGGGGTCTCTGGGTCCTGGTGCACACAAGGTTTTGTTTGAGCCCTCTGAGCTTCTCTGGCATGTATACAGTTTGATTCTAGATGCAATTTTGCCCCTCCTACCATCTTGCTGGGGCTTCTCTTTTGCCCTTGGACGCTGGGAATCATTTTTTGTTGGGATCCAAAATTCTCCTGTCAATGATTGCTCAAAACTGATTTGTAGTTTTTTAGTTCTCATAGGAGAACATGAACATATGTCCTACTCTGCCATCCTGCTGTCCATGCTGTTACTTACTGCTGAAGCCTAGCTTGAAGGATTTTGAGCATAATCTTGTTAACATGAAATGAGTGCAATTGTATGGTAATTTAAACATTCTTTGGCATTGCCTTTCTTTGGGATTGGAATAAAAACTGACCTTTTCCAATCTTGTGGCCAAGGCTGTTTTCCAAATTTGTTGGCATATTGAGTGCAGCACTTTCACAGCATCATCTTTTAGGATTTGAAATAGCTCAACTGGAATTCCATCACCTCCACTGGCTTTGTTCATAGCAATGCTTCCTAAGGTCCACTTGCCTTCACAGTCCAGGATGTGTGGCTCTCATTGAGTGACCACACCATCATGATTATGTGGGTCATTAAGAGCTTTTTTTTGTCCAGTTATTCTGTGTATTCTTGCTACCTCTTCTTAATATCTTTACTTCTGATAAGTCCTTGCCATTTTTGGCTTTTATTGTGCCGATCTTTCCATGAGATATTGCCTTGGTAGCTCCAATTTTCTTAAAGAGATCTCTAAACTTTCCCATTCTATCATCTTCTTCTATTTCTTTCCACTGTACATAAGAAGGCTTTCTTTCTTTTTTTTTTTTTTTTCTTTTTGGTTTTTGAGGAATCAATTTAGTTTTTAAATTAATTCATTTATTTTAGTTGGAGGCTTATTACTTTACAATATTGTGGCAGTTTTTGCCATACACTGATGTGAATCAGTCATGGGTGTACATATGTCCTCCCATCCTGAACCCGCTCCCACTTCCCTCCCCACCCCATCCTTCTGGGTTGTCCCAGAGCACTGGCTTTGAGTGCCCTGCTTCATGCATCAAACTTATCCCTCCTTTCTATTCTCTGGAACTCTGCTTTCAGTTGGCTATATCTTTCCCTTTCTCCTTTGCCTTTCACTTCTCTTTTTAGCAGCTATTTATAAGGCCTCCTCAAAAAACCACTTGGCCTTATTGTATTTCTTTTTCTTGAGGATGATTCTAAAATATCATTTAGATTCTCTAACACCCTATCATTGCATTAAACAATAAAATAAGATTATAGAGCATTAGATCACTATAGCATTGCTTTTGCAGAATTATATTTTGACATTTTGCCAATCAACACTTAGTGTCCTTGTAAGACTAATCCTTATGAACTTTTGGTGTATAACACTTGGTAATATCTCTTCAAACTCAAGTACATATTTCAGTGTTAATTATCAATATGTTCTTTAAAGAAATAGTTTTAGAGGTAAATTTCCATAATACTTGAAACAAAATTATAACCTATTCTTTCTCATGTTTAGTAATAGTTTAAACCAAGTATAAGGAATTTTTGTTTTAGTGGCTCTGATGGTAGAGAGTCTGCCTGCAATGTGGGGTTCAATCCCTGAGTTCTGAAAATCTCCCGGAGAAAGAAATGGGAACCCACTCCAGTACTCTTGCCAGGAAAATTCCATGGATGGAGGAGTCTGGTAGGCTACAGTTCATGGGGTTGCAAAGAGATGGACAAAACTGAGCGACTTTACTCATTGCTAACCATCCAAAGGAATAGGTTATAATTAGTATAAGGAATTGGGGGGCTTTCCTGGTGTCTCTGTCGGTAAAGAATCTGCATTCAGTGTAGGAAATTCAGGTTCAGTCTTTGGGACAGGAAGATCCTCTGTAGAAGGGAATGGCAACCCAGTCCAGTATTCTTTCCTGGAGAGTTTCATGGACAGAGCATTCTTGTGGGCTACAGTCCATGGGGTTGCAAAGAGTTGGACACGACTGAGCTTTCATTTTTCATGAGGAGTTTATAATTATCCAACTCTGTCCTCACCCAAATAACAAATTCCATTTTGCATGCTTTATTTGAAATATAACTGATACACATTCCAAATATTTTCTCTGATTCATGACTTCTTTCCAGACCCTGTGACAGAAAAACTTCCTCTTTGGATGGGCAATTCTGTTGGAGACTTTATCTCTGCTCCTCATTTTAATGCTGTGTCAGGGAGAAGAGAGATGCTACTCCTCTCTGCACTGCTACTCACCACTCACTAGATTTTAGAACTTTCAAATGACTTAAAGTCTTGGTCCATTATTATTTGGTAAATAATCTAAGGTTATTTAGATTTTTTCCTGTTTTTGTCTTCCTCTATTTATTTGTATTGTTCTCTGGAGAAGACTTTTCTTTTTTTATCTCTGTTTGCTATTCTTTGGAATGCTGCATTCAGTTGGGTATATTGTTCCCTTTCCCCTTTGCCTTTCACTTCTATTCTTTCCTCAGTATTTCTACAGCCTTCTGGGAGAATCACTTTGCCTTCCTGCATTTCTTTTTTAGAGGGATGGTTTTGGTGACTGCCTCCTGGACAATGTTATGAACCTCTGCCCATAGTTCTTCAGGCACTCTGTCCACCAGAACTAATCCCTCGAATCTGTTCATCACCTCCACTGTATAATCATCCAGGAGACCCCAGTTCAATTCCTGAGTCAGGAAGACTCGCTGGAAAAGGGATAAGTTACCCACTCCAGTATTCTTGGGCTTCTCTCGTGACTCAGCTGGTAAAGAATCTGCCTGCAATGTGGGAGACCTGGGTTTGATCCCTGGGTTGAGAAGATCCTCTGGAGAAGGGAAAGGCTACCCACTCCAGTATTCTGGCCTGGAGAATTCCATGAACAGTATAGTCCATGGCATCACAAAGAGTCAGACAAGACTGAGTGACTTTCACCATCACTTCATGGTCCAGTGGTTTTCCCTACTTTCTTCAATTTAAGCCTGGGTTTTCCAATAAAGAGCTCATGATCTGAGCCACAGTCAATACCAGATTGTGTTTTTGCTGACTGTATAGGAATTCCCCATCTTCCAGTGAAAAGAATATAATCAATCTGATTCTGGTATTGACTATCTCGTGATGCCTATGTGTAGAGTTGTCTCTTTTGTTGTTGAAAGAGGGTGTTTGCTATGACCAGTGTGTTCTCTTGGCAAAATTCTGTCAATTTTCTGTCTTGTCACCTCCTGTTTGACCACTTCTAATTTACATTGATTCATGGAACTTATTTTCCATGTTTCTATGCAATATTGTTCTTTACAGCATCAGACTTTACTTTCACCTCCAGACACATCCACAACTGAGTGTCATCTGGCTCAGCTTCCTCATTCTTTCTGGAGTTACTTCTCCACTCTTGCCCAGCAGCAATTTGGACAGCTGCAGATCTGAGGGATTCATCTTTCAGTTTCATATCATATTGTTTACAGGATTCTCGAGGCAAGAATACTGGAATGGTTTTTCATTCCTTTTTTATTCAGTTGTTCTCAATGAGATGGTTGTTCTGACTTACCTAGTCTGCCATTAATAGACATAAAAGTTCTAACGTGGCAAAACACAATTGGATGACATTAACATCATAGGACCATACACAAAACCCTAGAGTCTTATCCCTCTATGTAAATTATAAAATCTGCATCCATTACTATGCTACCAATTATACTTAGCATAATATGACATTAGTATGATAATATTGTCAAGTATAATTTATAAATTGCCAACATCCAAGAGAGTTCCAGAAAAATATCTATTTCTGATTTATTGACTATGCCAAAGCCTTTGACTGTGTGGATCACAATAAACTGTGGAAAGTTCTGAAAGACATGGAAATACCAGACCACCTGACCTGCTCATCGAGAAACCTATACATAGATCAGGAAGCAACAGTTAGAATTGGACATGGAACAACAGACTGGTTCCAAATAGGAAAAGGAGTACGTCAAGGCTGTATGTTGTCACCCTGCTTATTTAACTTTTATGCAGAGTACATCATGAGAAATGCTGGGCTGGAAGAAGCATAAGCTGGAATCAAGATTGCTGGGAGAAATATCAATAACCTCAGATATGCAGATGACACCACCCTTATGGCAGAAAGTGAAGAGCAAAAAAAGCCTCTTGATGAAAGTGAAAGAGGAGAGTGAAAAAGTCGGCTTAAAGCTCAACATTCAGAAAACGAAGATCATGGCATCTGGTTCCATCACTTCATGGGAAATAGACAGAGAAACAGTGTCAGATTTTATTTTTTGGAGCTCCAAAATCACTGCAGATGGTGACTGAAGCCATGAAATTAAAAGATGCTTACTCCCTGGAAGAAAAGTTATGACCAACCTAGATAGCACATTCAAAAGCAGAGACATTACTCTGCCAACAAAGGTCCATCTAGTCAAGTCTATGGTTTTTCCCGTGGTCATGTATGGATGTGAGAGTTGGACTGTGAAGAAAGCTGAGAGCTGAAGAACTGATGCTTTTGAAGTGTGGTGTTGGAGAAGACTCTTGAGAGTCCCTTGGACTGCAAGGAGATCCAACCAGTCCATCCTAAAGGAGATCAGTCCTGGGTGTTCATTGGAAGGACTGGTGCTAAAGGTGAAACTCCAGTACTTTGGCCACCTCATGCAAAGAGTTGACTCATTGGAAAACACTCTGATGCTGGGAAGGATTGGGGACAGGAGGAGAAGGGGACGACAGAGGATAGATGGCTGGATGGCATCACCGACTCGATGGGCATGAGTTTGGGTGAACTCTAGGAGTTGGTGATGGACAGGGAGGCCTGGTGAGCTGCGATTCATGGGGTTGCAAAGAGTCGGACACGACTGAGCGACTGAACTGAACTGAACTGAGTGTCATACTATAGAATATCTATCATAGACTATGACATCCTTCAGAAGGAGGGCAATATTTTTTAATTTTTTATCCCTTATATTAATACACTGTGGAAGACACATAAAATACTCAACACACATAAAGGATTGTGAATACTAATGTTTGATAAAAGTTCTAGAGTATTAATCACAATTTCATTACTGACAAAGTTTAGGAATCCTTTCAGGTCTTTTTTTTTTTTTTTTTTTTGACCATTTCTTTTTTGGAAACAATATTCCATATATGTATTTTTCATATTTTTTTACTAAAATTGTCATATACAAGAAATAAATTAGCCATAATTTTTTTTCATTTTCCAGAATATACTGTCTTTCTATTGCCAACATTTTTGAGTATATTCAAATTATATTCATAATAATTGAATTGAGGTAAAAAAAAATACAGAATTTTGAGGGAACTGTTTTAGCAAAAATCTGATTTGATGGATTCCTCCATAGTGGAACAAGTGATACGTAATTTATTTTCCCTAATTTATACCTCCCTTGCATGTATCATAATAGCATGTATCATGAAAAAATACATATTTATATGTATTTGAATGTATTTGAATAATGTTTTCAATAATGTTTTTGAATAGCATATTTTAAAACTTATAGCTCACTTTCTTATTACATAGACAAAATGCAATATAGTTTTAAAGGGTGTTTATAAAGTTAATTGTTTTATGATTGACCATGTCTCAACTAAACTAGTTAATGTCAGACATATATTTATAGAAATAGATCTTTAAACTGTCAAAAATAAACTACATTTCACCACACTATTAGAAGATAGTAATCACCTGATGAACTAATAATTTAGCTGCTGCATATCAAAAACTGTCAATGCACAGATCAAATTTCCCATGGAATATAATTTTCATGTTCTGATTCTATAATATAAAGCCTTCTGTGTAGAACCGAATTCCTTATGGCCCTGAAACATCCTTAAAATTTCATTCATTATAGCTTTGTTTGCTGGGCTAAAGCAATTCACTGGTTATTGTCATGTCTTATGTTTTTAAGTACATTTTTCCTATACAAAAAATGTACATTTAAAACTAGATGTAAAAAACAGGATTTTTAAGTTATGCATGGATATTTTGTACTGGTTAAAAAGAGATATAACGCTCACACTAAATAAAACATTATATATGTATGCTTGCAGGTGTATATATGTATATTTATGTGCATATTTATATGTATATAATGACACCCCACTCCAGTACTCTTGCCTGGAAAATCCCATGAACGGAGAAGCCTGGTGGGCTGCAGTTCTAACTGTTGCGTCCTTACCTGCATATAGGTTTCTCAAGAGGGAGGTCAGGTGGTTTGGTATTCCCATCTCTCATGAGCCCACAATACATGTAAAATTTGAATAGTTGTGTGGTTTATATGACAGCCTTGACTGTGAAATGTTATCAGCTCTGTTCAAGCTGGTTTTAGAAAAGGCAGAGGAACCAGAGATCAAATTGCCAACATCCACTGGATCATTGAAAAAGCAAGCGAGTTCCAGAAAAATAACTACTTTTGTTTTTTTTGACTATGACAAAGCCTTTGACTGTGTGGATCACAATAAACTGTGGAAAATTCTGAAAAAGTTGGGAATACCAGACCACCTGACCTGCCTCTTGAGAAACCTATATCCAGGTTAGGAAGCAACAGTTAAAACCGGACATGGAACAACAGACTGGTTCCATATAGGAAAAGGAGTATGTCAAGGCTGTAAATTGTCACCCTGTTTATTTAACTTCTATGCAGAGTACAAGTGTGTGAGATGAGTGTAATTCTGCGGTAGTTTGAGCATTCTTTGGCATTGCCTTTCTTTGGGATTGGAATGAAAACTGACCTTTTCCAGTCCTGTGGCCACTGCTGAGTTTTCCAAATTTGCTGACATATTGAGTGCAGCACTTTCACAACATCATCTTTCAGGATTTGAAATAGCTCAACTGGAATTCCATCACCTCCACTTGCTTTGTTAGTAGTGATGCTTTCTAAGGCCCACTTGACTTTACATTCCAGGATATCTGGCTCTAGGTGAGTGATCACACCATCGTGATTATCTGAGTCATGAAGATCTTTTTTGTACAGTTCTTCTGTGTATTCTTGCCACCTCTTCTTAATATCTTCTGCTTCTGTTAGGTCCATACCATTTCTGTCCTTTATCAAGCCCATCTTTGCATGAAATATTCCCTTGTTATCTCTAATTTTCTTGAAGAGATCTCTAATTTTTCCCATTCTGTTGTTTTCCTCTATTTCTTTGCATTGATCACTGAGGAAGGCTTTCTTATCTCTTCTTGCTATTCTTTGGAACTCTGCATTCAGATGCTTTTATCTTTCCTTTTTTCCTTTGCTTTTTGCTTTGCTTCTTTTCATGGCTATTTGTAAGGCCTCCAGAGACAGGCATTTTGCTTTTTTGCTTTTCTTTTCCATGCGGATGGTTTTGAACCCTGTCTCCTGTACAATGTCATGAAACTCAGTCCATAGTTCATCAGGCACTCTACGTATAAGATCTAGTCCCTTAAATCTATTTCTCACTTCTACTGTATAATCATAAGGGATTTGATTTAGGTCATACCTGAATGGTCTAGTGTGTTTCCCTACTTTCTTCAATTTCAGTCTGAATTTAGCAATAAAGTGTTCATGATCTGAGCCACAGTCAGCTCCTGGTATTGTTTTTGTTGACTGTATAGAGCTTCTCCATCTTTGGCTGCAATGTAAAGTAATGCTCAAAATTCTTCAAGCCAGACTTCAGCAATACGTGAACCATGAACTTCCAGATGTTCAAGCTGGTTTTAGAAAAGGCAGAGGAAACAGAGACCAAATTGCCAACATGCGCTGGATCATTGAAAAAGCAAGAGAGTTCCAGAAAAACGTCTATTTCTGTTTTATTGACTATGCCAAAGCCTTTGACTGTGTGGATCACAATAAACTGTGGAAAATTCTGAAAGAGATGGAAATACCAGACCACCTGACCTGCCTCTTGAGAAATCTGTATGCAGGTCAGGAAGCAACAGTTAGAACTGGACATGGAACAACAGACTAGTTCCAAATAGGAAAATGAGTACATCAAGGCTGTATACTGTCACCCTGCTTATTTAACTTTTATGCAGAGTGCATCATGAGAAATGCTGTGCTGGAAGAAACACAAGCTGGAATCAAGATTGCCTGGAGAAATATCAATAACCTCAGACATGCAGATGACACCACCCTTATGGCAGAAAGTGAAGAGGAAAAAAGCCTCTTGATGAAAGTGAAAGAGGAGAGTGAAAGTGTTGGCTTAAACTCAACATTCAGAAAAATAAGATCATGGCATCTGGTCCCATCACTTAATGGGAAATAGATGGGGAAATATTGGAAACAGTGTCAGACTTTATTTTGGGGGGGGGGGGCTCCAAAATCACTGCAGATGGTGACTGCAGCCATGAAATTAAAAGGTGCTTACTCCTTGGAAGAAAAGTTATGAGCAACCTAGATAGCATATTCAAAAGCAGAGACATTACTTTGCCAACAAAGTTCTATCTAGTCAAGGCTATGGTTTTTGCAGTGGTCATGTATGGATGTGAGAATTGGACTGTGAAGAAAGCTGAATGCTGAAGCATTGATGCTTTTGAAGTGTGGTGTTGGAGAAGACTCTTGAGAGTCCCTTGGACTGCAAGGAGATCCAACCAGTCCATCCTAAAGGAGATCAGTCCCGGGTGTTCATTGGAAGGACTGATGCTGAAGCTGAAACTCCAGTACTTTGGCCACCTCATGTGAAGAGTTGACTCATTGGAAAAGACCCTGATGCTGGGAAGGATGTGGGCAGGAGGAGAAAGGGATGACAGAGGATGAGATGGCTGGATGGCATCACCGACTCAATGGACATTGAGTTTGGGTAAACTCCAGGAGTTAGTGATGGACAGGGAAGTGTGGCATGCTGCAATTCATGAGGTCACAAAGAGTCAGACATGACTGAATGACTGAACTGACTGACTGAAATATTCTCTTACTGATTTTGACAATAAAGTAAAAATTTTCAAACTTACTGTGTTAAAATAATGGTTAATTACAAATTAATTTAAAGTTCCCTTAAAATTGCTTCACTTCCTTTGCTATTTCTCGAAACCTATAAGAAAATGAAAAACATCTCACTCTGCACCACATAGATAAACTAATAGGATTTAAGATTTATATTTGAAAACATCATAAATTTCTGTTTCTAGAATTGACTGATAGTTTAGGTAGTGGATAAGCTTCATGTCTGTGGTGCTTTGATAGTGATAATTGCCATTTATCAAACACTTTATCTGGATTTTACAAAACTTTCCCTTAATTCTCAGGATAACTTTACAGATAGCAGTGGCGAGGCTCAGAAAGGCTCAGTAAATGGTCTAAAGTCATAGAGCGAGTCAGTAGCAAAATAAGAATTTGATTTCAACTCTAAATATAACAGCAAATATACACTTTTAGGCACTATACTATATTAACTAAGCTTTCCTTGTCTCACATCTGATATAATTCTGTATATGAAAGTTTATTATTAAGATTTTAGTTTTTGTATAATAGAATGTGACTCAGTTCAGTTCAGTCACTCAGTCGTGTCTGACTCTTCGTGCACCATGGACCACAGCACACCAGGCCTCCCTGTCCATCACCACCTGCCAGAGTTTACTGAAACTCATGTCCATTGAGTCGGTGATGCCATCCAACCATCTCATCCTCTGTCGCCCCCTTATCCTCCTGCCTTCAATCTTTACCAGCATCAGGGTCTTTTCAAATGAGTCAGCTCTTCAAACCAGGTAGCCAACGTATTGGAGTTTCAGCTTCAACATCAGTCCTTCCAATGAACACTCAGAACTGATCTCCTTTAGGATAGACTGGTTGGATCTCCTTGCAGTCCAAGGGACTCTCAAGAGTCTTCTCCAACACCACAGTTCAAAAGCATGAATTCTGTTTTCAGCTTTCTTTATAGTCCCATTCTCACATTCACACATGACTACAGGAAAAACCATAGTCTTGACTAGACAGACCTTCACTGGCAAAATAACGTCTCTGCTTTTTAATACACTGTCTAGGTTGGTTATAACTTTCCTTCCAAGGAGTAAGCGTCTTTTAATTTCATGGCTGCAATCCCCCTATGCAGTGACCTTGGAGCCCCAAAAAACAAAGTCAGCCATTGTTTCCACTGTTTCTCCATCTATTTTCCATGAAGTGATGGGACTGGATGCCATGCTCTTAGTTTTCTGAATGTTGAGCTTTAAGCCAACTTTTTCACTCTCCACTTTCACCTTCATCAAGAGACTGTTTAGTTCTTCTTAACTTTCTGCCATAAGGGTGGTGTCATCTGCGTATCTGAGGTTATTGATATTTCTCCTGACAATCTTGATTCCAGCTTGTGCTTCCTCCAGCCCAGCATTTCTCAAGATGTACTCTACACAGATGTTAAATAAGCAGGCTGACAATATACAGCCTTGACATACTCCTTTTCCTATTTAGAACCAGTCTGTTGTTCCATGTCCTGTTCTAACTGTTTCTTCCTTATCTGCATACAGATTTCTCAAGAGGCAGTTCAGGTGGTCTGGTATTCCCATCTCTTGAAGAATTTTCCACAGTTTATTGTGATCCACACAGTCAAATGCTTTGGCATAGTCAATAAAGCAGAAGTAGATGTTTTTCTGGAACTCTCTTGCTTTTTTGATGATCCAGCAGATGTTGGCAATTTGATCTTTTGTTCCTCTGACTTTTCTAAAACCAGCTTGAACATCTGGAAGTTCACGGTTCACATATTGCTGAACCCTGGTTTGGAGAATTTTGAGCATTATTTTACTAGCGAGTGAGATGAGTGCCATTGTGTGTTAGTTTAAGCATTCTTAGGCATTGTCTTTCTTTGGAATTGGAATGAAAATTAACCATTTCCAGTCCTGTGGCCACTGGTGAGTTTTCCAAATTTGCTGGCATATTGAGTGCAGCACTTTCAGAGCATCATCTTTTAGAATTTGAAACAGCTCAACTGGAATTCCATCACCTCCACTAGCTTTGCGTCATTGGCCATCATTAAACAGGAGGATTGGTGGCCTTGCTTGTCCTTTGAGAAATTTTATCTTGAGAATGCATTTATAATTAATTATTAATAATTAGCTATTTTTAACTTAAAATAAAAATTAGTTAAAATTTTAACTAATAATAAAATAAAAATAAAATTATTAAAAATAATTATTTTTGCATTACTATGGATTAGAAATGCCTAGAGGAAGGAATGTCTGTTACAGTTTGGTATTTTATTGGCATCTAACCTACCCAAGGATGCAAAAGACCTGAATTCTGAACAGTGTAAGACACTGAAAACACTGATAAAATAAATTGAAGGCAAAAGAAATAGGCAGAAATTTCTACCAAACTTTTGGTTGGAGAAATCGATATTCTTAAAATAACCATACTACCCAAGGCAATCTATAGATTCAATGAGATCCCCCTCAGACTACCAATGGAATTTTTTATAGAATTAGAACAAAAAACTTTAAAATTTTTATGGAAACAAAAAGACCCCAAATAGCCAAAAGAGTCTTGACATAGAACAGTGTTGGAGGAATCTGGTTCACTGACTTCAGTCTATACTTAGTACTTGCACAAAAGCAGAAATATGGGTCAGTGAAACAGGATAGAAAGCCCAGAAATTAATCCACTCACTTATGGTCAAGTAAACTATAACAAAGGAAACGAGAATATACAATGGAGAAAAGACAGTCTCTTCAGTACATAGTGCTGGGAAAACTAGAGCTAGAGGGAAAGCAATGAAATTTAAATATTCTCTAGCATCATATACAAAAATAAACTCAAAATGTATTAAACACCTAAATATAAGACTGGATATGCTAAAACCCCTAGAGGAAAAAAGTAGGCAGAACACTCTTTAACATAAATCACAGCAGTAGTTTTTTGGTTCTGTCTCCCAGAGTAACAAAATTAAAGCAAAAATAAACAAATGGGACCTAATTAAACTTAAAAGTTTTTGCCCAGCAAAGGAAACCAGAAACAAATCAAAACACAACCTTGTGAATGGAATAAAACATTTGCAAAAATATGACTAATAAGAAACTAATATGTAAATAGCTCATACATTTCAACATTAAAAAAATCCAATCTAAAAATGGGCAGAAAATATAAGTAGACATTTCTCCAAATAAAACATACAGATGACCAACAGGCACATGAAAAGATGCCCAGCATTGCTAATTATTAGAGAAATGTAAATCCAAACTACAATGAGGTATCACCTCACACCAGTCAGAATGGCTGTCATTAAAAAGTCTACAGATAATAAATGCTGGAGAGAGTGTGGGGAAAAGGGAACCCTCCTACAGTTGTCAGTAGGAATATAAATTGGTACACTCACTATAGAAAACAGTATGGAGATCCTTAAAAAACTTAAAAAAAAAACAAAAAACTACCATATGATTCCACAACCCAACTCCTGGGTATATGTCCAGAAAAAACCATAATTTGAAAAGATACTCACACCAATATTCACTGAAGCACTATTGATAATAGCTGATACATGGAAGTAACCTAAATGTGCATAGACATAAGAATAGATAAAGAAGATGTAGTACAATTATACAATGGATTACTACTCGGCCATAAAAAGGGTGAAATAACGCCATTTGCAGGAGAGGACTTTCAAGATGGTGGAGGAGTAAGATGGGAGATCAACTTCCTCCCCACAAATACATTAAAAGTATATCTGATTGTGGAACAGTTCTTACAGAAAACCTTCTGAATCTTGGCAGAAGACCCCAGACTTCTGAAAAGGCAAGCCAATCTCCTCAGAATAAAGTAGGACAAAGATAAAGATTAAAAAAATAAGACAAAGGATTTTGGAATGGGGACCTGCTCCCTGGAGAGGGATCAATGAGGGCAGAAAAGTACCCGCACACTCAGAAACCACTTCATGGGCAGGGATAGAGAGGAGCTTCAGAACCTCAGACAAGATTGCAGCAACAGGTGTTAAGAAGGCAAAACAGAGGGAAATCACCACAGAGATTACTATTAACCAGCACTTCCCAGCCTAGACACTGTTTGCATGCCCACTGTGGTGAGTGGGGGCTGAGTGCTGAGGGTCAGGCTTTTGGGGTTGGACCCCAATGAAAGGACAGGGGTTGAATGCCATGAACATATTCTGAAAGGACTAGTACTACTGCAGAAAAGAAGCCAATTCTGACTCCATATTGGAACTGTTTCTTTGACTTGCTGTCGCTTTTATTATTATGATCTTATATATTGGCCTGCCTCAAAGGACCCTGCCCCTCTGCCTGATTGTGAACTAAACTGCCTTTGTTCAGCTTATAGACAGGTTGTTTGACACTGCCCACCTGTGAATAGAAGAGATTAGCACACACTTTCCAAAGGCTGACCCTTTTCAGAAATGTTTTGTAAGACTGAAGACCCTTTTTACTTTACTTCCTCACTGCCTCTCCCTCTCTATTATGCCTTTTGACTTTAGTACCTCATTGCTTCTCTCTCTGCCTCTATAAAAAACCTGGCATCCAGACCCCGCAAAGATAGTTACTTTGAGGCATTAGTCCACCATCTTCTCAGTCAGCTGGCTTTCCCCTATAAAGTCGTATTCCTTGCCTCAACACTTCATCTCTCAGATTCACTGGCCTGTTGAGCGGTGAGCAGAGTGAGCTTGGACTCTGTAACAGCTGAGGGAGTCCAGGGAAAATCCTGGGCTTCCCATAGAGGCAAGACATCGTTGCCTCAGAGATCAGCTAACTTTCCATGATCACAGATTGAAAGAACTTGCCTTCACTCAAATGCCATAAGTGGGATGAGCAATGGTGTAACCTGCCTAACCCCAGAGGTAGATATGCCTGGGCAAAGCCAGCAAGAGAGCCAAAGGCAGAACTAGAGGTGACTGCAGTTTATGATCCCAGAGGGGAGAACACAAATCCACTGGCCAGTGCCAAACCAGGGCAAGGTCCTGAGGCTGGGAACAAATGATTTTGCTGTAGTCCCAACCCCAGAGGGAGCAGCTGCCACCAAGCTAAAGGTAGGCACAGGTTACTGCCCACACCTTCCTGTGATCCTAGTCTGCTTGGTTCTCCCAAGGGACACACAACACAGGCCAATTCCCCTGGAAGAGCACATGACCAGTCGCAGACTATAGCAACTTCCTGTAGGCCTCAGTCACAGCAGACACTCCCCACACACTCCAATTTTGTCTTGCATACCCCTTCTCTTTCCCCAGCCCTACTGAGGAAGTGAGCCCTCATAAGCCACTACTTTTGCTTCCTCTTGTTTGGGCTGGGAACAGGCACTGGCGGACAACCTACAAGCAGAGGTGAACTCAAAACCAAAGCAGGACACCAGGGAGCTGTGTGAGCAAAGATGAAGGGAATGTACTCCTGCAGCCACAAGTGCAGGGATTAAATCCCCACAAATAGCCTGAGACTGTGGACTTTGGGGGAAATTGTGGAATTTTGGGGCAAGTACAAGCTGGAGTTAAGACCAGATCTCAGTCTGAGCTGACCCTGCAGTGCCCGCAACTAGTCCAGAGATCCTTCTTGAAATATTGGAGGACTTCCTGAGTGGGCAGATTGGCTGGGGCTCACTGTGTGGAGAGGACAATGGCAGAATCAGGACGACATTCTTAATACCATTTGCAGCAGGGTAGGTGGATCTAGATATTACCACATTAAGTGAAGTACATCACACAGATAAATGTCATATGACATCATTGATATGTGAAATATAAAATAATGATACAAATGAACTTATTTACAAAACAGAAATTGACTTACAGATATAGAAAATAAACTTATTGTTACCAAAGTGGATATTGGTGGTGGAAGGAATAAATTAGGAATTTGAGATTAACATATAACTACTAAACAAGGACATGCTATATAGCAGAGACCTATAGTCACTATCTTATAACCTATAATGGAAAAAAAATCTGAAAACACCATATATATATATATATATATATATATATATATATATATAACTGAGTCACTTACTGTACACTTAAAAATAACACATTTTTAGTTAATTATATTTCAATATAAATGTTACAGAATGACTATCTCAAAAAATCATAGCTTTGAAATGAATTAAGAGAATCCAGTACGTAATACTCCCCTACTCTATTCTATATTTATATATAGAATCATTTTTTCTCAAAACAGTCCCAGAAAGATAAATAACTACAACACTAACTGTAGTGGCTTTATCATACCACAAGGAGGGTGTAATAACATGCAAATTGTTGAGGAAAATTCAGACATGCATTTAATATAGGTGTCTGCACCTTTATAGCCAAGTCATGGATAGGTCATCCTGGACAACCCCCCGCAGGACTTAGTTCTTTAAAATGAGTACCCGTTTGACCTCTTCCCATTTGCTCTCATTCCTAAAGGCAAAACTGAATAAATTGCTCTGAGACAATTATTTTGAGATTCAACAATTGTTACAGGATATCTTAACAGTAGTATCTGACCAAATTTATATAGCAACCTCAAACATAGTCTTTCAAATATATAGCACTCAATTTCAGATTTCTGAGTTGAACCTGAAGGGTTAGGAGCACTATTGCTTAATCCTGTATCAATGTTTTGGAATTGAAATAAGTAGGAAGATTCCTTGAATCATCACGCCATCTCCTCCAAATGATCTTGTTTTAAAAAAATATGACCAAAAGAAATAAGATCTTTAGTTCCATCAAAGAGGAGCAAAGGCAAACTATAGACAATAAAAATATGCTTGTAGTCATGGGAGATATTGGTTACAATGGTGAAATTATTAAACATAGAGAATCATAGGTATGATGAAGCAGATAAAAAGTGGAAGTAAATACACCAACAAAAAAATAACATGGCCATATTGGACAGTTTTAGAGCTATCTAACTGGCTAGAGAAGATAAAAATTAGAATAAGGAAAAGTAGTCAACTGTGAAGAAAGTGTTAATCTGATCTGCAGCAAGGCAAGATAAGGATGTTTGGAAAATGCATAATCTACTTTCTGTATATTATTGTAAGTATATCAAAATCAATATATGATGACCATTCAAAATTCTTTTTTTTTTTTAAAAAAAACAATGTGAATGAATAAATTTCCTTCTGTGACTGTAAGCTCTTTTCAAGGACAACTTTATGACCTTAACTATATGCCTGGCAACACAGAACAATTCCTGTCACAGAAATGAAACAGTAACTGATAATAATAAACCAGAAATAAAAATTGATGTCACCCAAGAATCTTCCCTCTCTGCTTACTTCTCACTTCCAAGTAGTTATATCTATTCACTCTCTCCATCCCTTAGACAATCTTTTATCATCCTTTGCAACAACTTCTAAAGTTGTACCCTCTCAGGTACAGGCTTCTTCTAAATTTTTTGTTAATAAAGCCAGAATTAACTTTTTGAAACCCATATCTAATCATGTCATTTCACTCTTGGTGGAAATGTAAATAATTACAGCCACTATGGAGAACAGCATGGAGGTTCCTTTAAAATCTAAAACTAGAATTACCATATGACCCAGCAATTCCACTACTGAGCATATCCCCTGAGAAAATCATAATTCGAAAAGACACAAGCATCTCAGTGCTCACTGCAGCATTATTTACAATGGTCAGGGCATGGAAGCAACCTAAATGCCCATCAACAGATGAATGGATAAAGATGTGGTACATATACACAATGAAATATTACTCAACCACTAAAAGTAACAAAATTGGGTTGTTTGTAGAGATATGGATGGATCCAGAGTTTGTCATACAAAATGAAGTAAGTCAGAAAGAGAAAAACAAATGTAGTATATTAATGCATATATGTGGACAAGAGGAAAGGCTTCCCTAGTGGCTGAGCTGGTAAAGAATCTGCCTGCAATGTGGGAGACCTGGATTTGAACCCTGGATTGGGAAGATCCCCTGGAGAAGGTGAAGGTTACGCACTCCATTATTCTAGCCTAGAGAAATCCATGGACTCTATAGGTCCATGGAGTCACAAAGAGTTAGACATGACCGAGCAACACTTACTCACTCGCTCATGGAATCTAGAAAAACGGTATAGATAAACTTATTTGCAGGGCAGGAATAGAGATGCAGATAAAGAACAGACATGGACACAGTACGGGAAGGTAACGGTGGCATGAACTGGGAGATTGGGATTGACATATATAAGCTACCATTTGTAAAACAGATAGCTAGTGTGAAGCTGCTATATACTACAAAGAGCTCAGCTTGGTGCTCTGTTATAACCTAGAAGGGTGGTATGGGGAGAGTGTGAGGGAGGTCTAAGAGGGAGGGGGTGCAGGAGAGCCTAGAGGAGCTACTCCACTTCAAGGTCAGGAGGCGTGGCGGTGGGGAGATACCCTTCGTCCAAGGTAAGGAGCAGCAGCTGCACTTTGCTGGAGCAGCCATGAGGAGATATCCCACGTCCAAGGTAAGAGAAACCCAAGACAGTGAGTGTTGCAAGAGGGCATCAGAGGGCAGACACACATTCTAATCACACTAAGATGACAGCCTTGTCTAACTCAATGAAATTAAGCCATGCCCTGTGGGGCCACCAATATGTGCTGTCATGGTGGAGAGGTCTGACAGAATGTGATCCACTGGAGAAGGGAATGCCAAACCACTTCTTGCCTTGAGAACCCCATGAACACTATGAAAAGGCAAAATGATAGGATACTGAAAGAGGAACTCCCCAGGTCGGTAAGTGCCCAATATGCTACTGGAGATCAGTGGATAAATAACTCCAGAAAGAATGAAGGGATGGAGCCAAAGCAAAAACAATACCCAGCTGTGGAAGTGACTGATGATGGAAGCAAGGTCTGATGCTGTAAAGAGCATAGGAACCTGGAATGTTAGGTCCATGAATCAAGGCAAATTGGAAGTGGTCAAACAGGAGATGGCAAGAGTGAACATCGACATTCTAGGAGTCAGAAAACTAAAATGGACTGGAATGGGTGAATTTAACTCAGATGAACATTATATCTACTACTGTGGGCAGGAATCCCTTAGAAGAAATGGAGTAGCCATCATGGTCAACAAAAGAGTCTGAACTGCAGTACTTGGATGCAATCTCAAAAATGACAGAATGATCTCTGTTCTTTCCAAGGCAAACCATTCAATATCACAGTAATCCAAGTCTATGCCCCAACCAGTAATGCTGAAGAAGCTGAAGTTGAACGGTTCTATGAAGACCTACAAGACCTGTTAGAACTAACACCCCAAAAAAGATGTCCTTTTCATTATAGGGGACTGGAATACAAAAGTTGGAAGTCAAGAAACACCTGGAGTAACAGGCAAATTTGGCCTTAGAGTATAGAATGAAGCAAGGCAAAGGCTAATAGAGTTTTGCCAAGAGAATGCACTGGTCATAGCAAACATCATCTTCCAACAACACAAGAGAAGACTCTACACATGGACATCACCAGATGGTCAACACAGAAATCAGATTGATTATATTCTTTGCAGGCAAAGATGGAGAAGCTCTATACAGTCAGCAAAAACAAGACCGGGAGCTGATTGTGGCTCAGATCATAAACTCTTATTGCCAAATTCATTCTTAAATTGAAGAAAGTAGGGAAAACCACTAGACCATTCAGGTATGACCTAAATCAAATCCCTTATGATTATACAGTGGAAGTGAGAAATAGATTTAAGGGACTAAATCTGATAGAGTGCCTGATGAACTATGGACTGAGGTTCGTGACATTGTACAGGAGACAGGGTTCAAGATCATCCCATGGAAAAGAAATGCAAAAAAGCAAAATGGCTGCCTGGGGAGGCCTTACAAATAGCTGTGAAAATAAGCAAAGGAGAAAAGAAAAGATATAAGCATCTGAATGCAGAGTTCCAAAGAATAGCAAAAAGAGATAAGAAAGCCTTCCTCAGCGATCAATGCAAAGAAACAGAGGAAAACACAAGAATGGGGAAGAGTAGAGATCACTTCAAGAAAATTAGAGATAGGAAGGAAACATTTCATGCAAAGATTGGCTTGATAAAAGACAGAAATGATATAGACCTAACAGAAGCAGAAGATATTAAGAAGAGGTGGCAAGAATACAGAGAAGAACTGTACAAAAAAGATTTTCATGATGAATATAATCACGACGGTATGATCACTCACCTAGAGCCAGACATCCTGGAATGTGAAGGCAAGTGGGTTTAGGAAGCATCATTATGAACAAAGCTAGTGGAGGTGATGGGATTCTAGTTGAGCTATTTCAGATTCTGGAAGATGATGCTGTGAAAGTGCTGCACTCAATATGCAAGCAAATTTGGAAAACTCAGCAGTGGCCACAGGACTGGAAAAGGTCAGTTTCATTCCAATCCCAAAGAAAGGCAATGCCAAAGAATGCTCACACTACCACATAATTGCACTCATCTCACACACTAGTAAAGTAACACTCTAAATTCTTGAAGCCAGGCTTCAGCAATATGTGAAACGTGAACTTCCAGATGTTCAAGCTAATTTTAGAAAAAGCAGAGGAATCAGAGATCAATTGCCAACATCCGCTGGTTCATTGAAAAGGCGAGAGAGTTCCAGAAAAACATCTATGTCTGCTTTATTGACTATGCCATAGCCTTTGACTTTTTGGATCACAATAAACTGTGGAAAATTCTGAAAGAGATGGGAATACCAGACCACCTGACCTGCCTCTTGAGAAACCTATATGCAGGTCAGGAAGCAACAGTTGGAACTGGACATGGAACCATAGACTGGTTCCAAATAGGAAAAGAAGTACATCAGAGCTGTATATTGTCACCCTGCTTATTTAACTTATATGCAGAGTACATCATGAGAAACCCTGGGCTGGAAGAAGCAAAAGCTGGAATCAGTATTGCCAGGAGAAATATCAATAACCTCAGACATGCAGATGACACCACCATTATGGCAGAAAGTGAATAAAAACTAAAAAGCCTCTTGATGAGATTGAAAGACAGGAGTGAAAAAGTTGGCTTAAAGCTCAACATTCAGAGAATGAAGATCATGGCATCTGGTCCCATCACTTCATGGGAAATAGATGGGGAAAGAGTGGAAACAGTGTCAGACTTTATTTCTGTGGGCTCCAAAATCACGGCAGATGGTGACTGCAGCCATGAAATTAAAAGGCCCTTATGCCTTTGAAGAAAATATGACCAACCTAGGTAACATATTGAAAAGCAGAGACATTACTTTGCCAACAAAGGTCCGTCTAGTCAAGGCTATGGTTTTTGCACTGGTCATGTATGGATGTGAGAGTTGGACTGTGAAGAAAGCTGAACACTGAAGAATTGATGCTTTTGAAGTGTGGTGTTGGAGAAGACCCTTCAGAGTCCTTTGGACTGCAAGGCGATCCAACCAGTCCATTCTAAAGGAGATCACTCCTGGGTGTTCTTTGGAAGGAATGATGCTAAAGCTGAAACACCAGTACTTTGGCCACCTCATGCAAAGAGTCAACTCATTGGAAAAGACTGATGCTGGGAGGGATTGGGGGCAGGAGGAGAAGGGGATGACAGAGGATGAGACGGCTGGATGGCATCACTAACTCGATGGACTTGAGTGTGAGTGAACTCCGGGAGTTGGTGAAGGACAGGCAGGCCTGCCGTGCTGTGATTCATGGGGCTGCAAAGAGTCGGACATGACTGAGCGACTGAACTGAACTGAACTGATACATACATAAGTCTGAATTTGGCAATAAGGAGTTCATGATCTGAGCCATAGTCAGCTCCCGGTCTTGTTTTTGCTGACTGTATAGAGCTTCTCCATCTTTGCCTGCAAAGAATATAATCAATCTGATTTCAGCATTGACCATCTGGTGATGTCCATGTGTAGAGTTTTCTCTTGTGTTGTTGGAAGACGATGTTTGCTATTACCAGTGCGTTCTCTTGGCAAAACTCTATTAGCCTTTGCCTTGCTTCATTCTATACTCCAAGGCCAAATTTGCCTGTTACTCCAGGTGTTTCTTGACTTCCAACTTTTGTATTCCAGTCCCCTATAATGAAAAGGACATCTTTTTTGGGGTGTTAGTTCTAACAGGTCTTGTAGGTCTTCATAGAACCGTTCAACTTCAGCTTCTTCAGCATTACTGGTTGGGGCATAGACTTGGATTACTGTGATATTGAATGGTTTGCCTTGGAAAGAACAGAGATCATTCTGTCATTTTTGAGATTGCATCCAAGTACTGCAGTTCAGACTCTTTTGTTGACCATGATGGCTACTCCATTTCTTCTAAGGGATTCCTGCCCACAGTAGTAGATATAATGTTCATCTGAGTTAAATTCACCCATTCCAGTCCATTTTAGTTTTCTGACTCCTAGAATGTCGATGTTCACTCTTGCCATCTCCTGTTTGACCACTTCCAATTTGCCTTGATTCATGGACCTAACATTCCAGGTTCCTATGCAATATTGCTCTTTACAGCATCGGACCTTGCTTCTGTCACCAGTCACATCCACAAGTGGGTGTTGTTTTTGCTTTGGGTTCATCCCTTCATTTTTTTTTCTCCACTGATCTCCAGTAGCATATTGGGCACTTACCGACCTGGGGAGTTCCTCTTTCAGTATCCTATCATGTTGCTTTTTCATAGTGTTCATTGGGTTCTCAAGGCAAGCGTACTGAAGTGGTTTGGCATTCGCTTCTCCAGTGGACCACATTCTGTCAGACCTCTCCACCATGACCCATCCGTCTTGGGTCGCCCCACATAGCATGGCTAGTTTCATTGAATTAGACAAGGCTGTGGTCCATGTGATCATATTGGCTACTTTTCTGTGATTATTGTTTCAGTGTGTCTGCCCTCTGATGCCCTCTTGCAACACCTATCATCTTATTTGGGTTTTTCTACCTTGGGTGTGGGCTATCTCTTCACGGCTGCTCCAGCAAAGAACAGCCTCTCCTCCTTAAACTGAAGAAAGTAAGGAAAACCTCTAGACCATTCAGGTATGACCTAAATAAAATCCTTTATGATTATACAATGGAAGTGAGAAATAAATTTAAGGGACTAGATCTGATCGACAGAGTACCAGATGAACTATGGACAGAGGTTCATGACATTGAACAGGAGACAGAGATCAGGACCATCCCCATGGTGGTAAAAACACACACACACACACACACACACACACACACACACAAAAGCAAAATGGCTGTCTTAGGAGGCCTTACCTATAGCTGTGAAAAGAAGAGAAGCAAAAAGCAAAGGAGAAAAGGAAAGATATAAACATCTGAATGCAGAGTTCCAAAAAATAGCGAGGAGAGATAAGAAAGCTTTCCTAAGCGATCAGTGCAAAGAAATAGAGGGAAACAACAGAATGGGAAAGACTAGGGATCTCTTCAAGAAAATTAGAGATATCAAGGGAACATTTCATGCAAAGATGGGCTTGATAAAGGACAGAAATAGTATGGACCTAACAGAAGCAGAAGATATTAAGAAGAAATGGCAAGAATACACAGAACTGTACAAAAAAAATCTTCACAACCCAGATAATCACAATGGTGTGATCACTTACTCACCTACAGTCAGACATCCTGGAATGTGAAGTCAAGTGGGCCTTAGAAAGCATCACTGCAAACAAAGCTAGTGGACGTGATGGAATTCCAGTTGTGCTGTTTCAAATACTGAAAGATGATGCTGTGAAAGTGCTGCAATCAATATACCAGAAAATTTTGAAAACTCAGCAGTGGCTACAGGACTGGAAAAGGTCAGTTTTCTTGCCAATCCCAAAGAAAAGCAATGCCAAAGATTGCTCAAACTAATGAACAATTGCACTCATCTCACACTCTAGTAAAGTGATGCTCAAAATTCTCCAAGCCAGGCTCCAGCAAAACATGAACCGTGAACTTCCAGATGTTCAATCTGGTTTTAGAAAAGGCAGAGGAACCAGAGATCAAACTGCCAACACCTGTTGGATCATCGATAAGGCAAGAGAGTTCCAGAAAACATGTATTTCTTTTTTATTGACTAAGCCAAAGCCTCTGACTGTATGGATCACAATAAACTGTGGAAAATTCTAAAGGAGATGGGGATACCAGACCTGCCTCTTGAGAAACCTATATGCAGATCAGGAAACAACAGCTAGAAGTGGACATGGAACAACAGACTGGTTCCAAATAGGAAAAGGAGTACCTCAAGGCTGTATATTGTTACCCTGCTTATTTAATTTATATGCAGAGTACATCATGAGAAACACTGGGCTGGAGGAAGCACAAGCTGGAATCAAGATTGCCAGGAGAAATATCAGTAACCTCAGATATACAGATGACACCACCCTTAAGGCAGAAAGTTAAGAACTAAAGAGCCTCTTGATGAAAGTGAAAGAGGAGAGTGAAAAAGTTGGCTTAAAGCTCAACATTCAGAAGACCAAGATCATGGCATCTGGTCCCATCACTTCATGGGTAATATATGGGGAAACAGTGGAAACAGTGTCAGACTCTATTGTTTGCGACTCCAAAATCACTGCAGATGGTGATTGCAGCCATGAAATTAAAAGATGCTTACTCCTTGGAAGGAAAGTTATGACCAACCTAGATAGCATATTAAAAAGCAGAGACATTACTTGGCCAACAAAGGTCCATCTAGTCAAGCCTATGGTTTTTCCAGTGGTCATGTATGGATGTGAGAATAGGACTGTGAAGAAAGAAGAGCACGGAATACTTGATGCTTTTTAAGTGTGGTGTTGGAGAAGACTCTTGAGAGTCCCTTGGACTGCAAGGAGATCCAATCAGTTCATCCTAAAGGAGATCAGTCCCGGGTGTTCATTGGAAGAACTGATGCTGAAGCTGAAACTCCAATACTTTGGCCACCTCTTGCGAAATGTTGACTCATTGGAAAAGACCCTGATGCTGGGAGGGTTGGGGTGAAGAGGAGAAGGAGAAGACGGAGGATGAGATGGCTGGATGGCATCACCAAATTGATGGACATGAGTTTGTATAAACTCCGGGAATTGGTGATGAACAGGGAGGCCTGGCGTGCGAGACTGAACTGATACATACTTAGTGGGGTTTCCCTCATAGCTCAGTTCGTAAAGAATCCCCCCACATTGTAGGAGACTCCAGTTTGATTCCTGGGTTGAGAAGATCCGCTGGAGAAGGGAAAAATCTACCCACTGCAGTATTCTGACCTGGAGAACTCCATGAACTGTATAGTCCATGGGCTCACAAAGAGTTGGACAGGATTTCAAATCTTTTAGGATTTCAAATCATAAAAGTTGATGCTGTGAAAGTGCTGCACTCAATATGCCAGCAAATTTGGAAAACTCATCAGTGGTCACAGGGCTGGAAAAGGTCAGTTTTCATTCCAATCCCAAAGAAAGGCAATGCCAAAGAATGCTCAAATTGAACTCATCTCACACACTTACAATGTAATGCTCAAAATTCTCCAAGCCAGGCTTCAACAGTACATGAACCATGAATTTCCAGATGTTCAAGCTGGATTTAGAAAAGGCAGAGGAACCAAAGATCAAACTGCCAACATCTGTTGGATCATCACAAAAGCAAAAGAGTTACAGTAAACATCTACTTCTGCTTTATTGACACCGAAGCCTTTGTGTGGATCACAACAAACTGGAAAATTCTTAAAGAAATGGGAACACCAAACCACCTTACCTGCCTCCTGAGAAATCTCTATGCAGGTCAAGAAGCAACAATTAGAAGTGAACATGGAAGGTCTGATTCATTCAAAATTGGGAAAGGAGTATGTTCAAGGCTGTATATTGTCACCTCGCTTATTTAATTTGTATGCAGAGTACATCATGTGAAATGCTGGGGTAGATAAAGCACAAGTTGGAGTCAAGATCGCTGGGAGAAACATCAGTAACCTCTGATACTCAGATAACACCACCCTTATGTCAGAAAGTGAAGAAGAACTAAAGAGCCTCTTGGGGAAAGAGAAAGAGGAGAGTGAAAATGTTGCATTAAAACTCAACATTCAGGAAGCTAAGATCATGGCATCCTGTCCCATCACTCCAAGACAAATAGATGGAGAAACAATGGAAACAGAGAGACTTATTGTTTGGGGCTCAAAAATCACTGCAGATGGTGAGTGCAACCATGAAAATAAAAAAGGCTTGCTCCTTGGAAGAAAAGCTATGATCAACCTAGACAGCAAGTTAAGAAGCAGAGACATTATTTTAGCAATAAAGGTCCATCTATTCAAAGCTATGTTTTTTCCAGTAGTTATGTAGTATGGATATGAGAATTGGACTATAAAGAAAGCTGAGTGCCAAATAATTGATGCTTTTGAACTGTGGTGTTGGGGAAGACTCTTGAGAGTCCCTTGGACTGCAAGAAGTTCAAACTAGTCCATCCTAAAGGAAATCAGTCCTGAATATTCATTGGAAGGATTGATGCTAAAGCTGAAACTCCAATACTTTGACCACCTGATCTGAAGAACTGACTCTTTGGAAAAGAGTCTGATTCTGGGAAAGATTGAAAGCAGGAGGAGAAATGGATGGCAGAGGATGAGATGATTGGATGGCATCACTGACTTGGTGGACAAGAGTTTGAGTAAGCTCAGGGAGCTGGTGATGGACAGGGAATCCTGGGGTGCTGTAGTACACGGGGTCGCAAAGAGTCAGACACGACTGAGCAACTGAACTGATATATACATAGCAGTAAGTAGAGAGGGGATTTTTTTTTCTTTGCAACTCATTTACCAGAGAAGTGATTTTCACCACATTTATTTATAAGCTCTTTTGGTCCATTTATTCACCTCACCCTCAGGGAGGTGTAATGATGCTTTCAATAGTATTTTTGAAAATAATAATTGAGTGTGTTAGTTTCAATCTGACTTAGGAGTGAACCTCCTTACAGACAGCACTAGGTCTTCTCTGGTACTCTATGCCAGCATATTTTAATATGGTATTCAGTATCAGTAATTATAGTTCCCCATAGTATTATAATTCAAAGGTATAATACATGTCTACCAACTTAATCTCTATCTGCAATACATGCAAAATTTTGTCCCAAACTACTAATCTCTTTTTTAATTAGCCTTTGTTTTTAGAGTGGAAAGGGAATAGGATTTTTATTAATTGGGTTTTCAGAGAATTCAATGTATACTGCCATTAATGTAATAAAACAATAATAAATCATTTGTATTATAGAGAATCAGTAATTTTATTATGCCCTACTTTTCAAATGAATGCACAAAATATGCTTGATATTTGATAGACTGCTGAAATAGCTAAAGCAATGTTAATTACATATTTATATAAAAAACTTTGGAAAAT
Source organism: Bos indicus (assembly GCF_029378745.1). NCBI lineage: Eukaryota > Metazoa > Chordata > Mammalia > Artiodactyla > Bovidae > Bos > Bos indicus. The sequence continues at coordinate 41,594,677 of NC_091789.1, forward strand.
ATTTTACCTATCTCATTTCAAATCCTATGACTCCAAATTCATTATTTATAGCTTTAAAACTTAAAACTGACTGGCATTTCAAACACCACTTTTTAAAACTTTATGGAAGCTGATAACTTTCAAAAATGATCAAGAAGATCTGGGATGAAGGAAGGAAATTGAGCACAAAGTTTAGGAAATGATATGAACTGTTAAAAATATAAAAGTTCATTTTACATATGGTAATGTATATGTTTCAAGGCTACTCTCTCTATTCATCCCACCCTTTCCTTCCCAGACTGTGTCGACAAATCTGTCCTCTATGTCTGCATCATCATTGCTGCCCTGCAAGTAGCCTCATCAGCACTGTCTTTCTATATTCCATATATATAGATAACGGGTGAGAATTCTCTATATGATACAGGGAGTCAAACTCGGTGCTTGGTGGCTATCTAGAGGGGTGGGAGGAAGATTCAAGAGGGAGGGGACATATGTATGCTTATCGCTGGTTCATGTTGATGTATGGCAGAAACTGACACAGTTTTGTAAAACAGTTATCCTCCAATTAAAAATAAATTTAAAAATACAAAAATCTGATAAGCACAGTGTTCATTAAAGTACAGATTTAAGCAAAGCTGAAAATTATATATGATATCAAGGAATATATCACAAATGATATCCTTACTTTGGACACTTTAGTGATAATCTTTATTGTGCATTGATATAAGTGAAAGGCACATGCTCAAGTATTATCATTATATAGTTACAGCTGTGATGGACATATCAAAAAGGGTTTAAGACTCATATGCTTCTTTACAATATGATTCCTAATTGATTACAATTCATAAGGATAATTTATCTCATCAAGAAGTCAGTTAATTCCCCAGTTTACCCTCAAGAAAATAAGAGCTAGGTGGTCTCTTGTGATAAGGCAAAAGAGAAAAGGAAAGATCCACCCATTTTAATGCAGAGTTCCAAAGAACAGCACAGAGAGATAAGAAAGTCTTCCTAAGTGATCAGTGTAAAGAAATAGAGGAAAACCATAGAATAGGAAAGACAAGAGATCATCCTGGAATGCAAAGTCAAGTGGGCCTTAAGCATCGCTACAAACAAAGCTAGTGGAGGTGATGGAATTCCAATTGAGCTATTTCAAATGTTAAAGATATTAATAAAAGTTATCAAAAACCATGACTGAGCAACTGAACTGAACAGAGTCCATTTAGATACACAAAATGTGGACAGATCACAACTAACAAAACTGTATGGGTCTCTTATGTGTGAGTCCACAGCAAGGCCCAGTTCTTTGAGGAGGATGAATAGATTCAAGATACTATCTGAGACTGTACCAACTAGTTTGCCACCATTGGTGCCTGGAACTAACATCATTCTGTACTTTGCCATCATATTTTACTTTGCCATCACATTGTACTTTTCTATTTCATTGTCAACCCATGCACCATCATAGAACAGTTCAGTTCAGTCGCTCAGTTGTGTCTGACTCTTTGCAACCCCATGAATCACAGCACGCAAGGCCTCCCTGTCCATCACCAACTCTTGGAGTCCAGTCAAATCCATGTCCATCGAGTCGGTGATACCATCCAATCATCTCATCCTCTGTCGTCCCCTTCTCTTCCTGCCATCAAACTTTTCCAGCATCAGGGTCTTTTCAAATGAGTCAGCTCTTCGAACTAGGTGGCCAAAGTATAGGAGTTTCAGCTTCAACATCAGTCCTTCCAATGAACACCCAGAACTGATTTCTTTTAGAATGGACCGGTTGGATCTCCTTGCAGTCCAAGGGACTCTCAAGAGTCTTCTCCAACACCACAGTTCAAAAGCATCTGTTCTGTGGTGCTCAGCTTTTGTCACAGTCCAATTCTCACATCCATACATGACCACTGGAAAAACCATAACTTTGACTAGATGGACCTTTGTTGACAAAGTAATGTCTCCGCTTTTGAATATGCAGTCTGGGTTGGTCATAATTTTCCTTCCAAGGAGTAAGTGTCTTTTAAATTCATGGCTGCAATCACCATCTGTAGTGATTTTGGAGCCCCAAAAAATAAAGTCTGACACTGTTTCCACTGTTTCTCCATCTATCTGCCATGAAGTGATGGGACCAGATGCCATGATCTTCGTTTTCTGAATGTTGAGCTTTAAGTCAACTTTTTCACTCTCCTTTTTCACTTTCATCAAGAGGCTTTTTAGTTCTTAACTTTCTGCCATAAGAGTGGTGTCATCTGCATATCTGAGGTTACTGATATTTCTCCCAGCAATCTTGATTCCAGCTTGTGCTTCTTCCAGCCCAGTGTTTCTCACGATGTAGTCTCCATAGAAGTTAAATAAGCAGGGTGACAATACACAGCCTTGACGTACTCCTTTTCCTATTTGGAACCAGTCTGTTGTTCCATGTCCAGTTCTAACTGTTGTTTCCTGACCTGCATATAGGTATCTCAAGAGGCAGGTCAGGTTGTCTGGCATTCCCATCTCTTCAAGAATTTTCAACAGTTTATTGTGATCCACACAGTCAAAGGCTTTGGTGTAGTCAATAAAGTAGAAATAGATGTTTTCTGGAACTCTCTTTCTTTTTTTCACGATCCAGCAGATGTTGGCAATTTGATCTGTGCTTCCTCTGCCTTTTCTAAAAGCAGATTGAACATCTGAAAGTTCATGGTTCACGTATTGCTGAAGCCTGGCTTGGAGAATTTTAAGCATTACTTTACTAGCGTGTGAGATGAGTGCAATTGTGCAGTAGTTTGCACGTTCTTTGGCATTGCCTTTCTTTGGAATTGGAATGAAAACTGACCTTTTCCAGTCCTGTGGCCACTGCTGAGTTTTCCAAATTTGCTGGCATATTGAGTGCAGCACTTTCACAGCATCATCTTTTAGGATTTGAAATACAAGCACAATGTAAAACATGTTATCTTTCTGATATAAAATTTATCAGTTAGTTTCAGGCTTATGATTCATCTCCAAAGATGATATGGTTTTCTTGTGGTTGTGGAGACCATAATGCATAGACCATTGCTTATTCCCACTCTGACATATTAATTTTATCAGACCTTAGCCTCCATCTTAAGTAATGGCGGAAAAAGTTTCACAGCTTTGGGTACCTTTTAAAGATTATGGCATTACTGTTTTCATCTTATCAGCCAAGTCCAGCCACACTATTGTGATTCTTGAAACTTACTATAAGATGTTTCATTTTTCAGGACATTTTAAGTCTGACAATAATATACATTCTTCTCACAAAAGCCAGTCAATAATGGGTTGATTTTCAAGGTAGCCAATGAAACTTTCATGTCCCCTACCATCTACAGGCATGTGGGATTAATGAAATTTGGTACAATTTTCCCAAATCAACTTAAAAAAGATTTCTGACTTTACATATCTTCCCTCTTTCTGTATACATGCCTTACTAAGACAATTTGCTAATTGGATGTTCTTTTTTAAGAAACATACACAGATGTATAGAACAGTCTTTTGGACTCTGTGGGAGAGGGAGAGGGGTGGATGATTTGGGATAAATGCATTGAAACATGTATAATATCATATAAGAATTGAATTGCAGTCCAGGTTCGATGCAGGATACAGGATGCTTGGGGCTGGTGCACTGGGATGACCCAGAGGGATGGTACAGGGAGGGAGGTGGGAGGGGGGTCCAGGATGGGGAGCACGTGTACACCCATGGAGGATTCATGTTGATGTATGGCAAAACCAATATAATATTGTAAAGTAATTAGCCTCCAATTAAAATAAATAAATTTAAATTAAAAAAAATAATGGACCTAAACTTGCAATTAAAAAAGCTATGTATAATAAGAGATTAAAAGACGCTTACTCTTTGGAAGGAAAGTTATGACCAACATAGATAGCATATTATAAAGCAGAGACATTACTTTGCCAACAAAGGTCTGTCTAGTCAAGGCTATGGTTTCTCCAGTGGTCATGTATGGATGTCAGAGTTGGACTGTGAAGAAGGCTGAGCTCTGAAGAATTGATGCTTTTGAACTGTGGTGTTGGAGAAGACTCGAGAGTCCCTTGGACTGCGAGGAGATCCAACCAGTCCATTCTAAAGGAGATCAGCCCTGGGATTTCTTTGGAAGGAATGATGCTAAAGCTGAAACTCCAGTACTTTGGCCACCTCATGTGAAGGGTTGACTCATTGGAAAATACTCTGATGCTGGGAGGGATTGGGGGCAAGAGGAGAAGGGGACGACAGAGGATGAGATGTCTGGATGGCATCACTGACTCGATGGGCATGAGTCTGAGTGAACTCTGGGAGTTGTTGATGGACAGGGAGGCCTGGCGTGCTGCGATTCATGGGGTCACAAAGAGTCGGACATGACTGAGCGACTGATCTGATCTGATAATAAGATTACTTCTTAACTAATGGGCAGCTGCTATATATAACACAGGAAGCCCAGCCTGGTGCTCTGTTATGACCTGGAGGGGTGGGATGGGAGCGGAGAGGGAGGTGTATATATAATAAACAGGAAGGGAACGTATATATAATTATGATTGATGCACAATGTTGTATGGCAAAAACCAACATTGTAAAGCAATTATCCTCTGATTAAAAAAAAGACTGCTTCCTAAAAAAAAAAAAAAAAGAAAGAAAGTAATCATCCCCAAGTGGTTTCCAGGTAATGGTACACTTGACAAAAGCAACATGTATGCTTATAAACTTATTTTGAGCCTTTCCTTGCCACAGTTCTTTCTTCCCCATATCAACAACCGTATGCTGATCTGGTTGTTATCATGGTCAAAAGAGCCTCCAAGTGTCATCATGGTCAAAAAAGGCCTAGCAGATTCAAACTTAATTCTTGTTCAACCACCTGGATTTTATTGCTAAATTAACATGGTCCTAGAGCATAATGATAAAAACTACCTGTTGGGTCCACTGATCTCAGAATCGCCTACAGTGGCCTATGTGACCCAAATAAGGGGATCTAAGGATTTTTATAATTTTTGTAAAAATGTCCTTGTCCCCATTGCATTTTACACTTGCAGTTGAAATGTCTAGGTGTAAATAGTAAATGATTGGTAAACAAAGAAAGTGTAGTTACTGCTACTAATTTGTGGCACAGTATGTTTGTGTTGGTGAAAAGAGATACACATCCCACACAGGGAGAAGGAACCAATTATACTTCTGGTGTGACAAAACAGCGAGGAATATTAATGATCTTCTTTCAGAATTGCCATGGAACAAGGGAAAATTCCCTTGTATATCCCTTGCAAACTGTTGCAAATATCTTATATTTGAATGCTATTAATCCCAGCAACAATTTCAGACAATATGTCCTTTAACATTGGAGAAGGAAATGGTAGCCTATTCCAGTATTCTTGCCTGGAAAATCCCATGGACAGAGGAGCCTCATGCACTACAGTCCATGGGTTACAAAAGAGTCAGACATGACTTGGCAAATAAACAACAATAATCTTTTAATCTTACTCTAAAATCTATTGGAAACAGCAGAGGATGGTTCTCCACCTTCTACATTTCCCAATCAAAACATCTTTCAGCACCTTCAGATGTATATCTTTTCCTTTTCCTATCATTATTTCCTTTGCTGCCACTCACTTCTTACATGGGATAGATGAGTGCCACCTGACTAGTGGTATGGACAAACAAGACAGCTTGAACTGATCACATGGTCAGTTCATACTGAAAACAAGGGCTAGAATCATTTTTTTTTCACACATAACTGGAAACCTCCAGACCTACTGCTGGCTAGGAGACCACATTATAGAAATTATTAACCTGGGTATAGACTCACAAAGTTTCTCTTTAGGAGTCTGAACAACTGTAGACAATGCTTTCTGTACAGAGTACCATGTGCACCCCTAGAACTGTACTACTAGTTTTGAGGAAACCAAGTATTAATGTGTTTCAGTTTTGAAAGCACAACTATTTGTTCCTTAAGATATTCATAAGAAACCTTCATGTTTAATGACATACCTCCAGTAGATCATACATGCCTTGTATGACTTTAGAGCTCTTTCCAAATGAGTATCACTCTTGTTAAACAAGGGAGAATCCCAGAGGGCTAACATACTCATTAATTATGTGTGACCTGAAGGCAGTTATTCCTCCAATGGGAGTCATAAAGCTTTTTTTCTTTTTTTAATGGCATATAATTTGTACCTGACTTTAGTTGAAGTGATCAACAATAACATTTGAGCTCTAGAAAGCATTGAGGTCAACTTCAATTTACTTTACAGGGTTATTATGAATAATAGAACTGCCATAGACTACATATTTGCAGATCAGTGTGGCATTTGTGCTACTTCTAATGCAGCCTGCCATTCCTGAATTAATTTCTCTATTCAAGTATTATGACCAATAAGGAAACTTAAGGAGAAAGCCTCCTCAGAGTGTAAGCTAGATTCAACTGTTTAATATTTGTTCACCAAAGTCCAGGATGTTGGTGGGCATGGTTGAAGTCAATTCTACAGTTTGGCCACATTCTGCTTCTTAGAGCCCCGTATATAGTTGCCTTAATTAAATGCAGTATGAAACAAATTGGTTGGATATTTCCTCAGTCCCTTAGATATATTTTCTTGTGATTAACAAAGTGACATACACTGGGAAAATTCTTCAGAAGCCAATGCTTCACAGGTCTCTCATTTTTCTTCATATGTTGCAAGCAGAAAAATTGACTAGTGTTTAAGACTTCCCTGGTATCTCAGGTGATAAAGAATCCACTTGCAATGCAGGAGACCCAAGTTTGATCCCTGGGTTGGAATGATTCCCCTGGAGAAGGGAATGGCAACCCACTCCAGTATTCTTGCCTGGAGAATTCCATGGACAGAGAAGCCTGGCAGGCTACAGTTCATGGAGTTTCAAAAAGTTGGACACGACTGAGCATCTAACACACACACACACACACACACACACACACACACACACACATTCCAGACTCTTCCAAGATGTTTGAATAGTGAAGAGTCTTTGAAAATAATGATAGCGCTTCCATATGGAATCTACGACACTTTTTTTTTTAAATAAGCATAATTAAAATCTCTCTCTCTAGCCAAGATCAGATAGGTTCACTGGCCATTATAAAGGTTTCCCTATGCTTGATATGTCTGTCTAGTAACAGAAAATGCTTCATGTGCAGTCATCACTTGTCCTTCTTTTCAGTGTGTTGTGGGATGCGGGGTTCAGGAACCTGTCACAATTGTTAATATTCTGGCTACTGCTATTACTCTGAGCAGTAAACTGTTCTTTGTCTTTGATTTAAGAACATCAGGTCTTCTGCAAGCATAAATGAAACTGTGGCAGGTTAACTTTGTCAGCCTACAAATACAGTAAAATTTCAGATTCTTTAAAATTTTAAGCACCACAACATCCATATCTTCAGAAATTCCTTTTAGAAGCAAGAAGTGTATACAAAGAAAATAAAATTACATATAAAATTACAACAGTGGTGAAAAAAGGCCATCATTTGGCTTTGTATATATGCAAAATCCTATCATATCAAGAATCCAGGAGAATCAAGCTGAACAATCCACATTATTAATATCAATTCAAATTCTTCTTGCTTTGCACTATCTTCTTTGGTCTTTACTATTGAGTCACCTTGGAAGAGTAAGGAAACCTATAAGAACAAGAGTAAGCAAAGTAAGAGTCAAAATTTTAAACCAACAAAGTGTTGAAGTAAGTAATTATTTTTTCTTTCATCATCATTGATTTAACATTTCTCACTGAAGTCACAATTTCCTCAGTTTCTTTTTGAAATATTTTTATTTAGGGAAGAAAGATCTTTCTTAAATATTTCCTATTTATAAAGGAAAGAATGCATTTACAACATATAGCATTAAATGCCCTTCAGTTCAGTTCAGTTCAGTCGCTCAGTCATGTCCGACTCTTTGTGACCCCGTGAATTGCAGCATGCCAGGCCTCCCTGTCCATCACCAACCCCCAGAGTTCACTCAAACTCATGTCCATCGAGTCACAGATGCCATCCAGCCATCTCATCCTCTGTGGTCCCCTTCTCCTCCTGCCCCCAATCCCTCCAGCATCAGAGTCTTTTCCAATGAGTCAACTAATCTCATGAGGTGGCCAAAGTATTGGAGTTTCAGCTTCAACATCAGTCCTTCCAAAGTACACCCAGGACTGATCTCCTTTAGAATGGACTGGTTGGATCTCCTTGCAGTCCAAGGGACTCTCAAGAGTCTTCTCCAACACCACAGTTCAAAAACACCAATTCTTTGGTGCTCAGCTTTCTTCACAGTCCGACTCTCACAACCATACATGACCACTGGAAAAACTATAGCCTTGACTAGACGGACATTTGTTGGCAAAGTAATGTCTCTGCTTTTGAATATGCTATCTAGGTTGCTCATAACTTTCCTTCCAAGGAGTAAGCGTCTTTTATTTTCATGGCTGCAATCACCATCTGCCGTGATTTTTGAGCCCCCCAAAATAAAGTATGACACTATTTCCACTGTTTCCCCATCTATTTCCCATGAAGTAATGGGACCAGATGCCATGATCTTCATTTTCTGAATGTTGAGCTTTAAGCCAACTTTTTCACTCTCCTCTTTCACTTTTATCAATGAACCAAATTTTTTATTCTCCCAGTTCAATTTAGATATAGAAGACATAAAAATCAATGATCCTTTTCTCTATTTTTTCAATATGTGATCATAATGACCTATATTACAAAACATATGTCCATTTAAAATTTGTCTTCACTCGTAAGTACACTCAATATAAAGTGCAAGTTTTAATAGGAAGTGAGCTAAATTCTTTTTTATGTAAAAGATGTTTTATCTGTGTTTTTAATGATGTAGATCTTTACTTATGCTCAAGACATATCAAATATTTCAGAATGTTTTTATCTCAAGCCAGATCTTATTCACTTTTAGTATGTGGACATTTCTTCTTTAGATAGGAATATATCCAGTATTTTACCATTAGCAGTAAATGCATTGTGTGGCATTGAATCAGTCAGACAAAAACACAGATGAATCCTGAAATCCGTATAATTCTTGACAGAAGGATCATCAAATAAGTGCAATTAAAAAGAGTTTAATAAATAAACCATTTATAAATATGTGAAAATCATACTGTATGATAATGCACCTTGAAGCTGTCAGAAGCAGGAAAACATTAACATGCCTAGTCCTGAGTTCTTAAAGATAGAAAACAGTTACCAGAACTTAGTGAGAACTCAAACTCAGCTGCCCCAAAGGGACTGTAGCCTTTCTTAGTAGTACAGAGCTCCTGCCAATCTACAGTGTGATAGGGAAGGATTCAAAGCAATTTTTAACCTGGCATTGCCCTTTACCCATGTCCTCAGAATCTGACAATACCTCCTATTGATATTCCAATATCTTCTGGCCTAACTTGAAGCCAGAAAACAGGGAAGCCTGGCTGAACAATTTCACAGAGCTCAACAACCTGGAGCTTGAGAGTGGATGTTCCACGACAAACATAAATGAAGGAGGAAAACTCAAATATAGCCACTTAAAATTAAAGACTTCAGGGATGCAATAATCCCACAAAGAAAAACTGGAAAAAAAGAGAATTATTCTTTCTGAAAGCACCAAAAATTTGCTAAAGCAACAAGGACAAGAGAGGATAACCCAGTAAAGCAGGGACTGACAAGCTTTTTCTTGATGGATCAGATGTAAATATTACAAGCTTGCAAACTATAGCCTCTGTTGCAAATACTCTTCCATGTCATTGTAGCAAAAGTAAACAGACAACACTTGTTGACTGAGCATGGCTGTTTCAATAAAGCTTAATTTATAAGAACAAATAGAAGCACCCCCTTCACCATGGCCCATAGATTTAACCTCTAACATCCTCTGTTTCTAACCACTAGACCCACATTTAAAGGACTCAAGTGATTTGGTCAAGCTCAGGGATTTATACATTATCAGACATATCATGGATGGGGAGAATAGAAAACATCTTAAAATTCTGTTTTCCACTATTTCTAGTGTATGTATAATTTTAATGCCAAAAAATGTAAAAAGGGAGAAAGAAAGCAACAAGAATCTTTTGAAATTTACAAAACTGGTGATATACTTCAATTCATATGCTCAAGAGGCCCAAACACAATATACACAAAGAAACTTAGAGACATAAAATAAGACTTCTGAAAGAATATTAGAAATATTAAATCTTAAAAGAAGCAAAATGAGAAAAAAGTGTTACCTTTAAAGAAATAAAAATAAGAAAAATGGCTGACTCTAGAACATAAAAGTTGGAAGTCAAAATACATTGAAATGGTATAATTAAAGAACTAAAGGAAAATAATTGGCAAGCTAGAACTCTATACTCAGTAGAAATATTTTTGAAAAAATGAAAGTTGATACATCCAGTATGGAGAACAACAGTATGGAGGTTCCTTTAAAAAGTAGGAATAAAACTACCATATAACCCAACAATCCCACTACTGGGCATATATCCTATTGTTCAGTTGCTCAGTAATGTCCAACTCTTTGTGACCCCTTGGACTGCAGCATGCTAGGCTTCCCTGTATTTCACCATCTCCCAGAGTTTGCTCAAACTCATGTCCCATTGAGTCGGTGATGCCATCCAATCATCTCATCCTCTGCCATCCTCTTCTCCTGCCTTCAAACTTTCCCAGCATCAGGGTATTTTCCAGTGAGGCAGTTCTTCACATCAGGTGGCCAAAATATTAGAGCTTCAGCTTTAGCATCTGTCCTTCCAATGAATATTCAGGGTTGATTTCTTTTAGGATTGACTGGTTTGATTTCCTTGCAATCCAAGGGACTCTCAAGAGACTTCTCAAATACCACAGTTCAAAGCATCAGTTCTTCAGTGCTCAGCCTTCCTTGGGCTTCCCTAGTAACTCAGATGGTAAAGAATCCACCTGCAATGCAGGGTCTGGAAGATCCCCTGGAGAAGGAAATGGCAACCCACTCCAGTATTCTTGCCTGGAGAATTCCATTGACAGAGGAAGCCTGGCAGGCTACAGACCATGGGATCACAAAGAGTCAGAAATGACTGAGTGACTAACACACCCACAACCTTCCTTATGGTCCAACTCTCACATCCATAAATGACTACTGGAAAAAACCATAGCTTTAACTGTTCTGACCTTTGTCAGCAAAGTAATATCTCTGCTTTTTAATATGTCATCTAGGTTTATATTCTAAGAAAACCACAATTCAAAAAGACATATGCACCCCAATATTCAATGCAGAACTTTTTCCAATAGCCAGAACATGGAAGCAACCTAGATGTCCATCAACAGATTAACAGATGAAGAAGTTGTGGTGTGTGTATATATATATATATATATATGTATATATATATATGTATATATAATGAAATATTATTAAGCCACTAAAAGTGACAAAATTGGTTCATTTGTAGAGATGTGGATGGATCTAGAGTCTGTCACACAGAGTGAAATAAGTCAGAAAGAGAAAAACATACAAATAGAAAAAACATACAAAGAGCAAAAAGAAACATACAAATAGAAAAATATTCAAGTATCATGTATTAATGCATACATGTAGAATCTAGAAAAGTGATATAGATGAAATTATTGCCACAGCAGGAATCGAGATGCAGACATAGAAAACTGACTTGTGGACACAGTGAGGGAATGAGAGGGTGAGATTAATTGAGAGAATAACATTGAAACATATACATTAGCACATGTAAAATAGGTAGCTAGTGGGAAGTTGCTATATAAAAAAGGGAGCTCAACCCAGTGCTCTGTGACAACTCAGAGGGATGGGATGGCATGAGGGGTGGGAAAGAGGTTCAAGAGAGAGGGGACATATATATACTTATGGCTGATTCATATTGTTGGATTGCAGAAGCCAACACAATAGTGTAAAGCAATTATCCTCCAAAATAAAGGTGAAGTAAAGATATCTTCAGATGGATAAAATGTGAGAATCTGTCACCAGAATATGTGCACTACATATAATACTAAAGGACCTTTCTTTGGAAAGAAAAAATTTCCAAGAGAAACATGGATTTGCAAGAAACAAGCAAGAGCAAAATAACACAATATGTAGGTGAATATTGATGATCAATAATTGAAAATTGGTACAAAATAATATCACTAATGTGATATTTAAAATACAGACAAAATTAAAATGTATGACAGTGATAATTCAAATGTCACAAGGGGCAGTGGATATTATTAACAAATGTTAAGAATGTAATATTACTAGGTATGTGGTAAAAGCAATGATTTGTATTAAATTGTATTGAACAAAGTGTGCATATTTTTATTTCAAAGGTATCCACTTTGAGTAGTAGAATAAACAATGAGCAAAGCAATATAGATAAAATTAAGTAATTAATATAAAAGGAGGCAGTAGGGACTTCCCTGGAGGCCCAGTGCCTAAGACTCTGTGCTCCTAATGCAGGGGGCCCCAGGTTCAATCAATGGTCAGGGAAGTATATACCACAACACATGCTGGAACTAAGACTTTGCATGCCACAACTAAGATCTGGTGCAGACAAATAAATAAATATGTATTTTAAAAAGGAGGAAGTTAATGATAGAAAGATATAAAACAGTTTGGATACATGGAAGATTGTAGTAAGAGAATATATTACACTTAGTGACTACTTTGGGCTTCCCTGGTAGTTCAGCTGTTAAAGAATCTGACTGCAACCCAGGAGACCTGGGTTCAATCCCTGGATTGGGAAGATACACTGGAGAAGGGAATATCTACCCACTCCAGTATTCTGGCCTGGAGAATTCCATGAACTGTATATGTCCATGGGGTCACAAACAGTGACTTTCACATGACTATTTTAATGTGCTGTATTTTCCTGTAAAAGGCTTATTTTGGAAAATCAGATTAAAATGCAGTTGATGCTTGAACAACACTTGTTTAAACTGCAGGGGTCCATTAATATGTACAATACTACCCAATCCATGATTTATTGAAACAATGGATTCAGAACTGTGGCTACAAGGGCTGATTATGGTACTTGATACCGTGACTTTTTTAAACTACAGCAACAAATCCTCGAACCAATCCCTCACAGATATGAAAGGATGACTGAAATAATTACATGCTGTTTACAAGAGAGCCATTTTAAAGAACACAGAGAGTTTAGAAGTAAAATAATCAATAAATATATATTTTATAAAAACTAACCAAAAGAAAGTTGGTGTATGTTAAGGCTTTGTTAAATTAACTTTTGCTAATGGAGCACAAGGTAATGGAGAGCCACAGTTCAAAAACAGACAATGGGAGAAATCTAAATAAATAAGTTTATTCTTTAAAATTCTTCCAGTTCCTAGAGGAAATACATAGCAAACCTAGAGGGGCCATGTGAGATTAGGGCAGAGTATAGGTAAAGATATAGGCAAAACCTAGGGCACATGCCTTCTTTAGGGTCAGTGGGAGAAGTGCTTTGGGATGCCCAGGCTAGATCTTCATTGGTCAATTCAAACCAAAACAGTAGGGTTTTAATAATCCCTACAGAGTTCTTATGTAAGGGGTGCATAGGAAATACAGGCACTGGGATGCAAGCGAATATATTGATCATAATATTTGTGGTGGAAGCTGTATCAGGGACTTACATTTGCTTGTGACTCTGTGGGCCGAAATTAAGGCATATTCTTCCACAAGTATTTAGTGTCAATTTAAGATCATTGTAGGCCACTTAACCAAATAAAACTAATGCCAGGCAACAATACAATAGATTTAGTTCAGTTCAGCTCAGTTGCTCAGTCGCGTCCAACTTATGTGACCCCATGGACTGCAGCAGGCCAGGCTTCTCTGTCCATCACCAACTTCCAGAGCTGACTCAAACTCATATCCAATGAATCAGTGATGCCATCCTACCATCTAATCCTCTGTCATCCCCTTCTCCTGTCTTCACTCTTTACCATCATCAAGGTCTTTTCCAATGAGTCGGTTCTTTGCATCATGAGACCAAAGTATTGGAGCTTCAGCTTCAGCATCAGTCCTTCCAATAAATATCCAAGACTGATTTCCTTCACTATTAACTGGTTTGATGTCCTTGTGGTACAAGGGTCTCTTAAGAGTCTTGTCCAACACCACAGTTCAAAAGCATCAATTCTTTGGAGCTCAGGTTTCTTTATGGCCCAACTCTCTTACCCATACAAGACTACTGGGAAAACCATAGCTTAACTATATGGACGTTTGTTGGTAAAGTTTCTGCCTTTTAATATGCTGTCTAGGTTTGTCATAGCTTCCAAAGAGAATGCATCTTTTAATTCCATGGCTGCAGTTACCTTCTGCAGTGATTTTGGAGCCCAAGAAAATAGTCTCACACTGTATCTATTGTTTCCCCATCTATTTTCCATGAAGTGATGGGAGCAGATGTCATGATCTTAGTTTTTTGCATGCTGAATTTTAATCCAGATTTTTCACTCTCCTCTTTCACTTTCATCAAGAGACTCTTTAGTTTCTCTTCAATTTCTGCCATAAGGGTGGTATCATCTGCATATCTGAGGTTATTGATATTTCTCCTGGCAATCATGATTCCAGCTTATGCTTCATTCAGTCCAGCATTTTGCATCATGTTCTCTGTATATAAATTAATTAAACAAAGTGACAATATACAACCTTAACATACTCCTTTCCCAATTTGGAACCTGTCCATTGTTCCATGTCTGGTTCTAACTGTTGCTTCTTGATCTGCATACAGACTTCTCAAGAGGCAGGTAAGGTCATCTGCTATTCCCATCTCTTTAAGAATTTTTCATAGTTTGTTGTGATCCACAGAGTCAAAGGCTTTAGTGTAGTCAATGAAGCAGAAGTAGATGTTATTTCTGGGAATTATCTTGCTTTTTCTACGATCCAATGGATGTTGGCAACTTGCTCTCTGGTTCTCCTGCCTTTTCTAAACCCAGCTTGAACATATGAATATTTTCGGTTCATGTACTGTTGAAGCCTAGCTTGGAGAATTTTGAGCATTACTAGCATGTGAGTTGAGTGCAATTGTGTGGTAGGTAGTGTCAACACTCTTTGGCATTTCCTTTCTTTGGGATTGGAATGAAAGTTAGCCTTTTCCAGTACTGTGGCCACTGCTAAGTTTTCCAAATTTCCTAGCATATTGAGTGCAGCACTATCACAGCATCATCTCTTAGGATTTGAAATAGCACAGCTTAATTTACATCACCTCTACTAGCTTTGTTCATCATGATGGTTCCTAAAGCCTACTTGACTTCACACTCAAGGATGTATGGCTCTAGGTGAGTGATCATACCATCATGGTTATCTGGGTCATGAAGATCTTTTTTGTATAGTTCTTCTGTGTTTTCTGGCCACCTCTTCTTAATATCTTCTGCTACTGTTAGGTCCATACTGTTTCTGTTCTTTACTGTGCCCATCTTTGCATGAAATATTCCCTTGGTATCTCTTTCTTGAAGAGATTTCTAGTCTTTCCCATTCTATTGTTTTCCTCTATTTCTTTGCATTGATCACTGAGGAAGATTTTCTTATCTTTCCTTGCTATTCCTTGGATTTCTGCATTCGGATGGGCATATCTTTCCTTATCTCCTTTGACTTCCACTTCTCTTCTTTTCTATCTATTTGTAAGCCCTTCTCAAACAACCATTTTGCCTTTATGCATTTCTTTTCCTCAGGACTGTTTTGATCACTGCCTCCTGTACAGTGTTATGAACCTTCATCCATAGTTATTTGGACACTCTATCTATCAGATCTAACCCCTTGAATCTATTTGTCACTTCTACTATATCATTGTAAGGGATTTTTTAGGTCATACCTGAATGGTTTAGTGGTTTTCTCTACTTTCTTCAATTTAATTCTGAGTTTTGCAATAAGGAGTTCATGATCTGAGTCACAGTCAGCTCCTGGTCTTGTTTTTGCTGACTGTATAGAGCTTCTCCATCTTTGGCTACAAATAATATAATCAATCTGGTTTGAGTATTGACAATCTGGTGATGTCCATGTGTAGAGTCATCTCTTGTGTTGTTGGGAAGTCTGTTGTGAATGGTCTAGGCTCACAACAGATTTCCCGACCTGAGGATCTGGCAAAGGGACTGAGAAGCCCCAGGGTATGACTTGGAAGCCCAGTGGGATGTGATAACAGAATTTTCACAGGACAGGGGGAACAAACTCTTGGAGGGCACAAACAAAACCTTGTGCACACCAGGACCCAGGAGAAAGGAGAAGTGACACCACAGGAGACTGAGCCAGACTTGCCTGTGAGTGTCCAGGCATCTCCAGTGGAGGCGTGGGTCGAGAGTGGCCTTCTGTTGTGTCATGGGCATTGAACGCAGAAGTCCTGGCATAGCCCTTTTGAAGGAGGTCGCTATTACTGCCATTACTCCTACCAACATTTGGTCTCAGGGCAAACTACAAGGAAGGAACACAGCCTCACCCATCAACAGAAAATTGGATTAAAGATTTACTGAGCATGGCCTTGCCCATCAGAGCAAGACCCAGCCAGTCCCTCCCATCAGGAAACTTCCATAGCCTCTTATCTTTATCCATCAGAGGGCAGACAGAATGAAAATTACAATCACAGAACACTAACCAAACTGATAGCTTGAATCACAGCCTTGTCTTACTCACTGAAACTATGAGCCATATCTTGTAGGGCCTTCCAAGATGAATGGGTCAAAATGAAGAGTTCTGACAAAATGTGGTCCACTGGAGAAGGGAATGGTAAACCACTTTAGTATTATTGCCTTGAGAACCCCATAAACAGTATTAAAAGGCAAAAAGATATGACACTGAAACATTAACTCCCCAGGTCTGTAAGTACCCAGTATGCTACTGGAGAAGAGTTAAGAAATAACTCCAGAAAGAATGAAGAGGCTAAGCCAAAGCAAAACAAATGCCCAGTTGTGGATGCGACTGGTGGTGGAAGTAAAATCCGAAGTTGTAACAAACAATATTACATAGGAACCTGGAATGTTAGGTCGACAAATCAAGGTAAATTAGAAGTGGTCAAACAGGAGTAGCCAAGAGTAAACATTGACATTTTAGGAATCAGTGAACTAAAATGGATGGAAATGGGTGAATTTAATTCATATGACCATTATATCTACTACTGTGGGCAAGAATCTCTTAGAAGAAATGGAGTAGCCCTCATAGTCAACAAAATAGTCCAAAATGCAGTACTTGGCTGCAATCTCAAAAAAAGTACAGAATGATCTAGGTTACTTCCAAGGCAAACCATTCAATATCACAGCAAACCCAAGTCTATGCCCCAGCCACTAATGCCAAAGAAGTTGAAGTTGAATGGCTCTATGAAGACTTATAAGACCTTTACGAACTAACACCAAACAAACAAAAAAAGATGTCCCTTTCATTACAGGGGACAGGAATGAAAAAGTAGGAAGTCAAGAGATACCTAGAGTAACAGGAAAGTTTGGCCTTGGAGTAAAAATGAAGCAGGGCAAAGACTTTAGCCAAAAGAACAGACTGGTCATAACACCCTCTTCGAACAACACAAGAGAATGCTCTACACATGAACATCACCACACGGTCAATACCATAGATTAGCTTAGCTAAATTTGCAACAGCATAGCTATACTATATCAGAAAATTACATTTTAACACAAGAACACCTCGTCTTCTAGGAAGATATCACAATTCTAAACCTATATGCATGCAATAACTTAGCTTCATAATATAAGGCAAATGGCTGGAAATAATAGAAGTGCATGAATGCACAATGTGAATGAGAAACATTAAGTGTTCTCTCTTAATAGCTGATAGAGAAAAAAACAGTAATGATGTAAAAAATCTTAAAGATTTAACCTTATAACCTAAAACAAGTAGACATATGTAAAATAGTGCATTCAACAATGAAAAAAATATACATTCTTTTTAAGTGCATATGGAACATTTTTCAACATTAAACATGGGCTTTGTTATAAAGGATGCTTCAAAAGTTTAAAAGACTTAAAATCACTCAGTGTATACTTTGATCTGGACTTTTCCAGTGGCTCAGCAGGAAAGAATCTGCATGCAGTGTGGGAGCCATAGAAGACACAGGTTAGATCTTTGGGTAGGGAAGATCCCCTGGAGCAGGGCACAGCAACCCACACTAATATTTTTGCCTGGGGAATCCCATGGACAGAGGATGTTGATGAGCTACAGTCCATAGAACTGCAAAGAGTCAGACATGACTGAAGCAACTTAGCATGCATGCATGCACATATTTTGATCTGCTAGAAATAAACTAGAAATTGATACAGAAAGATAAACAGAAAGTCTTCAAGCACTTAGAAATTACACAATACACATGTAAGCAAGTCAAGGAATAAATAACAATTACAAAAAAATTTAATGAATGCTAATGAATAGATGGCATTTCAAAGAGCTAAAGCAGTACTTAGATAAAAATGTAGAATCTTAAATGCAGATATCAAAATATTAGCATGCCTGGAAATCCATTATATAAACTTCCACCCAAAAGAGATAGGAAGAATACTTATCCAATGGAAGGTAGAAGGAAATAATAAAAGAACATGTATCAGTGGAAAAAAAAATCAAATAATGAAAAGTAAAAATCAAAAAAGCCAAAATAAATTATACCAAAGGTTAATAAAATTAATAAGCTCCTAGAAAATGGACAAAGGAGGAAAAAGAGGCAATATAACTAACTAGTAACAGAAATTAATGAAAAAGTTGGAATTATTAATACTAATAATCCTGTAGGTATTAAAGACATAGTAAAAATGATCAATGCAAAGAAATAGAGGAAAACAAAGGAATGGGAAAGATTAGAGATCTCTTCAAGAAAATTAGAGATACCAAGGGAATATTTCATGCAAAGATTGGCTCGATAAAGGACAGAAATGGTATGGACCTAACAGAAGCAGAAGATATTAAGAAGAGATGGCAAGAATACACAGAACTGTATAAAAAAGATCTTCATGACCCAGATAATCACGATGGTGTGATCACTGATCTAGAGCCAGACATCCTGGAATGTGAAGTCAAGTGGGCCTTAGAAAGCATCACTACGAACAAAGCTAGTGGAGGTGATGGAATTCCAGTTGTGCTGTTTCAAATCCTGAAAGATGATGCTGTGAAAGTGCTGCACTCAATATGCCAGCAAATTTGGAAAACTCAGCAGTGGCCACAGGACGGGAAAAGGTCAGTTTTCATTCCAATCCCAAAGAAAGGCAATGCCAAAGAATGCTCAAACTACCACACAATTGTACTCATCTCACACGCTAGTAAAGTAATGCTCAAAATTCTCCAAGCCAGGCTTCAGCAATATGTAAACCATGAACTTCTAGATGCTCAAGCTGGTTTTAGAAAAGGCAGAGGAACCAGAAATCAAATTGCCAACCTCTGCTGGATCATGGAAAAAGCAAGAGAGTTCCAGAAAAACATCTACTTCTGCTTTATTGACTATGCCAAAGCCTTTGACTGTGTGGATCACATAAACTGTTGAAAATTCTGAAAGAGATGGGACTACCAGACCACCTACCTGCCTCTTGAGAAACCTATCTGCAGGTCATGAAGCAACAGTTAAAATTGGACATGGAACAACAGACTGGTTCCAAATAGGAAAAGGAGTACATCAAGGCTGTATATTGTCACCCTGCTTATCATGAGAAACACTGGGCTGGAAGAATCACAAGCTTGAATCAAGATTGCCAGGAGAAATATCAATAACCTCAGATATGCAGATGACATCACCCTTATGGCAGAATGTGAAGAGGAACTAAAAAGCCTCTTGATGAACGTGAAAGAGCAGAGTGAAAAAGTTGGCTTTAAGCTCAACATTCAGAAAACGAAGATCATGACATCTGGTCCCATCACTTCATAGGAAATAGATGGGGAAACAGTGTCAGACTTTGTTTATGGGGTTCCAAAATCACTGCAGATGATGACTGCAGCCATGAAATTAAAAGACGCTTACTCCTTGGAAGGAAAGTTATGAGCAACCTAGATAGCATATTGAAAACCAGAGACGTTACTTTGCCAACAATGGTCCGTCTAGTCAAGGCTATGTTTTTTTCCAGTGGTCATATATGGATGTGAGAGTTGGACTCTGAAGAAAGCTGAGCACCAAAGAATTGATGCTTTTGAACTGTGGTGTTGGAGAAGACTCTTGAGAGTCCCTTGGACTGCAAGGAGATCCAACCAGTCCATTCTGAAGGAGATCAGTTCCAGGTGTTCTTTGGAAGGAATGATGCTAAAGCTGAAACTCCAGTACTTTGGCCACCTCATGCAAAGAGTTGACTCATTGGAAAAAATTCTGATGCTGGGAGGGATTGGGGGCAGGAGAAGAAGGGGACAACAGAGGATGAGATGGCTGGATGGCATCACCGACGTGAGGGACATGAGTTTGAGTGAACTCTGGGAGATCTTGATGGATATGGAGGCCTGGCGTGCTGTGATTCATGGGGTCGCAGAGAATTGGACATGACTGAGCGACTGAATTGGACTGTGCTGAACTGAAAGTTGACATTATAAATACAGCAGGCAAATACATTTGAAAAATAACAGATAGGCTCATTAGAAAAATAAACTTTAAAATCAATCAAAAAAGAAATAGAAAATGTTAATTCCATATCCATTGTAAACATAATATATTATTTAAAAACTTCTGTAAACAAAAAATAAGTTAATCAAAGATTTCAGTTTGTTCACCTTTAAGTTCTTCCAAATATTTAAGAAAAAATAGCCATAGAAATAAAAATAACATATAAAATAACTTATAAAAAGAACAATAAATCACAAAAAGCAGAATTTATTTCTTAACATTTAAATGTCATTCAACATAATGTACCTTGTTAACAAGATAAAGATTAAAACATATAGTCAATTCAACAGGTGCAGAAAATAAAACTGCAACTATTTCAAAGGTTGGAAATTTGAAAAAAAAAAATCATATGACTTCATAGGAAGCACGTAAGCCTAGCCAAAAAAAAAAAAAAAGTCTATCACATAAAAGGGATAGAAGCACAAGGAATATCAGGGGCCCAAGAGATTTCCAGTAGCAGTTCATTGTGGTCTTTTCTTAGTCATATAGGATGTTCCATTTCGAGATTATAAACCACCAAGAGATATGTGAGGAATCTTTATGTCAAGAGAACTTGAACAAATGTTTCAAACAGAATATTTTATAGCCAATGGTCAAAGAGCCAACAGAGTGTGTGACTAGCTAAACTAGGTTTAAATTATAAAGCTGTACTTTCCCAAACAATGTAAACAAGCTGTTCCTGGTTATCACTAGGGATGTTTCAAACTTTAAATAAAATATTGTGCATTTATAGCTAGCCCATATGAGACCTATTTTGGTCCAGAGACAATAAACGCCAGGCTTCCAGGGATTAATACTTCTATTCAACATTGTATGTGAAGCCCTAGTAATGACATAAGGGTACAAAGATGGAAGAAGGGGAAATTAGAATAAAAAATATTAAAATATAATTTCCTGAAGAAATCACAACTTAAACAGAGAATAAATTGTTCTATTAAAAAATCATGTGGATTAATAAGTAAATTTAGAAGATCACTAGATATAAGATGAATGTTAAAAAGTGAATTATGCTACTGCTGCTGCTGCTGCTAAGTTGCTTCAGTCGTGTCCGACTCTGTGCGACCCCATAGACAGCAGCCCACCAGGCTCCCCCGTTCCTGGGATTCCCCATGAAAGAATACTGGAGTGGGTTGCCATTTCCTTCTCCAATGCATGAAAGTGAAAAGTGAAAGTGAAGTCGCTCAGTCGTGTCCAACTCTTAGAGACCCCATGGACTACAACCTACCAAGCTCCTCCATCCATGTGACTTTCCAGGCAAGAGTACTGGAGTCGGGTGCCACTGCCTTCTCCAGAATTATGCTACTAAACACCATCAGAAATAAATTAAAATCTATGATTTATAACAGCAAATCTCATCAGATATCTATAAATGAAGGCATAAAACATATGTCAGTCTCTTATTCAAAACATCAAAAGTACTGAGGGAAATTTAAAGATAAATAAATAGACATATCATGCTCACGGATGTAGTATGTTGATTCTCCCAAAATTGATCAGTAGATTTAATGAAATTCCAATTAAATTCCCACAAGGTTACTTATGAAAATCAAAGAGAGGATCCTAAATCCATATAAAAATGATAAAGGCCAAGATTAAGCAATGCAATCTTGAAATAATAACAAAAAAAGGATGACTTACACTAAACGATATCAAATTTTCTTATAAAGCTCTAAGAAACTACAGATTTTTTCAAAAATAGAGTTTAGTTTTGGAAGCCCTCAGTTCAGGTCAGTTCAGTCGCTCAGTCATGTCCGACTCTTTGCGACCCCATGAACTGCAGCACGCCAGGCCTCCTTGTCCATCACCAACTCCCGGAGTCCACTCACACTCACAACCATCAGTGATGCCATTCAGCCATCTCATCCTCTGTCGTCCCCTTCTCCTCCTGCCCCCAATCCCTCCCAGCATCAAGAGTCTTTTCCAAAGAGTCAACTCTTCGCATGAGGTGGCCAAAGTACTGGAGTTTCAGCTTTAGCATCATTCCTTCCAATGAACACCCAGGGCTGATCTCCTTTAGAATGGACCGTTTGAATCTCCTTGCAGTCCAAGGGACTCTCAAGAGTCTTCTCCACCACCACAGTTCAAAAGCATCAATTCTTTGGTGCTCAGGTTTCTTCACAGTCCAACTCTCACACCCATACATGACTACTGGAAAAACCATAGCCTTGACTAGACGGACCTTTGTTGGCAAATTAATGTCTCTGCTTTTGAATATGCTATCTAGGTTGCTCATAACTTTCCTTCCAAGGAGTAAGCGTCTTTTATTTTCATGGCTTCAGTCACCATCTGCAGTGATTTTGGAGCCCTCCAAAATAAAGTCTGACACTGTTTCCACTGTTTCCCCATCTATTTCCCATGAAGTGATGGGATCAGATGCCATGATCTTCGTTTTCTGAATGTTGAGCTTTAAGCCAACTTTTTCACTCTTCACTTTCACTTTGATCAAGGGGGTTTTTAGTTCCTCTTCACTTTCTGCCATAAGGGTGGTATCATCTGCATATCTGACATTATTAATATTTCTCCTGGCAATCTTGATTCAAGCTTATGCTTCTTCCAACCCAGTTTTTCTCATGATGTACTCTGTATATAATTTAAATAAGCAGGGTGACAATATACAGTCTTAACATACTCCTTTTCCTATTTGGAACCAGTCTGTTGTTCCATTTCCAATTCTAACTTTTGCTTCCTGACCTGTTAGGTTTATGCTTAAATCAAGCAGAATGTTTATAGAGTATCCTTGACATCTTCCCTCTCACACACAGACACAGTCGTCTTCACCAACATCCTGCATCCCACTAGCACATTGTTACAGCCAATACACCTACATTGACATGTCATTATCACCCAAAATCTACAGTTTACACCTTAGTTCAGCCTTGGTGTTTTACACTCTATGGGTTTTGACAGCTGCATGCCTACATAGTTTCATTCAGTATAGTCTCACTACACTAAAAATCATCTGTGCTCCACTTACTCATCCTTCCCTTCCCCAACCCCCTGCCAATCACTCATATTTTTATTGTCTCCATACTTTTATCTTTTTCAGAATGCCATAGTTGGAATCATAGAGCATATAGCCTTTTCAGACTGGCTTTTTCACTTAGCAATAAACATTTGCTTCTTCCATGTCTTTTCACGGTTGATAGATCATTTATTTTTAGTGCTGAATAATGTTCTGCTCTCTGAATGTACCACAATTTATCCACTTGTTTATCCAGAACATCTTAGTTGCTTCTAGATTTTGACAATTGTGAACAAAACTGCCATAAACATATATTTACAGGTTTTGTGTGGTTATAAGTTTTCAATTCATTTGGGTGCATACGAAGAACTGTGATTGCTGGACTGTGTGGTAAGAGTATGTTTAGTTTTGTAAGAAATCGCCAAACTGTCTTCCAAAGTGTCTTTACCATTTTGCATTCCCACCAACAACGAATGAGGGTTCCTTGCCAGCATTTCGATTTGTCAGTGTTTTGGTTTTATATTATTTTAATATATATTTAGAGGTATCTCAATGTTCTTTTTTTTAAGAATTTTTTTAATTGATTTTTTGACTGTACCATGCATCTGATGTGACACTAGTTCCCCAAACAAGGATTGAACCCAGGCCCTCAGCAGTAAGAGAATGAAGTCCTAAGCCCTGGACTGCCAGGGAATTCGCTCAATGTTGTTTTAGTTTGCAATTCCCTGATGACATTTGATGTTCTTCATATTTTCATATGCTGAATATTTCCTTTGGTGAGGTATCTGTTCAGATACTTTGCCTTCTTTTTTAGTCAGGTTGTATCTTTTTTATTGTGGGCTTTAAGTGATATTTGTATTATTTTGAATGACAGTTGTTTATCCAATATGTCTTTTGTAAATATATTCTCCAAGCCTTTGGCTTGTCTTCTCATCCTGTTGACAATATCTTACACAGAACAGAAATTTTCATTTTAATAGAGTCCAACTTTTAAATTTTTTTCTTTTATGAATTCTGTCTTTTGTGTCATATCTAAAAGTTATTGCCAAACCCAAGTGGTTTTCAAGCAGGAAGATCTAGCTACTGATACAAGGTAAGAATTCTCATCTCACAGAAAAAGGCAAACAGAATAAAATGCTTACCATTTGTAGGAGGAGCCCACTTACCTTGGTCTATGGATTTGGATTTGCCAAAGCAGATTCAATACGCAAAGTGCTCCTGGAACAACACTTTAATCAAAGAAAGGAGAAAAGATTCAACAAGATAAGCGTTTGTCATGTGCACTGGGTCCCTGTGGTCAGTGGTTCTCTCCTGATAGTTGATGCAGGGCTATGGATTGATGAAACCACTTGTCATGTAGGCAAAGATTCCATTCCTTCCCCATGGGGGGAAGATGTATTAATGAGGCTGGCCAGGGACTATATAATGCACACGTATAAGCAGTACAAAGAAGTTCACTGCATACCTAACACAGGGAATGATTTCTCCTAATAAACAAGAAGCAGCCAAACTCTCTATTAAGAGGGAATGTCCGAGGCCCAGAATACTAAATGGGCAAACCTGGGGAGGGCAAAAATAGACAAATGGAACAGGATAGAGTTCAAAAATCATCTCACATATAGATTCACTTGATTTATAGCAAATATAACAGTGCAGTGCCTTAATAAAAGAAGACTCAATCGATTGGAATAAAAGAATTTCAACCTCTACTTCATACCATGTACAAACATCAATTCTTAATGGATTGTTTAAATGTAAAAGGTATAATAATAAAGTGCTTATATGAAATAATAAAATTTATTCATGAACTGGAAGCTGACAAAGGCATTTAATAGGATAAAAAGTAGTAACTATAAATGGGAAAAAGGTGAATTGTACTACATTAAGTTAAGATCTTCTCTTTTATCTAAATTAGTATTAAGAAAATGAAAAGCCAAACGTAGACTGGAAGAATATAATTGCAATCCATATATTTGACAAAGGACCCATATCCATTATATATGAAGAACAATAATTCAATAATAAAATGATGGATACTCAATCAAAAATAAATACATAAAACCCACAATACTCAAATGGGGATTAAAAAAAAAGTTAGTGTAAGACCACTATTCAACTGTATTAGTCTTTATAGAGTTAAAGCATAGAATATTACACTCATTAGAATTTCTGAGATGTAAAAAAAAGACAATATGAAGTCTTGATACTGATTCATATCAACTAAAATTATCACAGATGTTATTGGAGTATATATTTGTATACTCAGTTTGGAAAGCTGTTAGTATCTACTAAATTGAATGAATATTCCATGACCTTTCAATTCTACTCCTAGGTATCTACCCAATAAATTTATATATTAAGCCAAAGATATTTACAGTAATACTCACAGTAGCACTATTCTAATAACTTAAAACTAGATTTAACCCAAAATTCTATTAACAGTGAGATAAGAAAAGTAGATTGTAGTTTCTTAATCAAATGAAATTCAACACATTAACATTAAATAATGGTCTACAACTACACAAAATGATGAAGGACCACATAAGTTTAATGTTGGATAAAGAGATTATTTATTTCAGTGTGTGTGAATCATATCAAGTTCAAAAATAGGCAAAATTAATATATGCAGAGAGATCTCAGTATACTTGTTACCCTGTCAAGGCAGAAGACTAAGAAGGATAAGACAAAGTACTCATGTTACTAATGTTTCATTTTTGGTCTAGGTGGTGGTTACACAGAAGATTTTACATTTTGAAAATTCAACAAGCTAATACACTTATGTTTTGTTCACTTTTATAAGTGTATATTATATTGGGTTGTACAAAATTTCATTTGATTTTTCTGTAAGATGTCATGTAAAAATCTGAAAGAACTTTTTGGACAACCCAATACTTCTATTTAAAATTAGCAACAAAGGGGAAAAAATTAATATACAATAGATGCTAAAATAAAAAGCATAATTTTCCAAGTCCAATTTTCAAGCTTTGAATTTCTTTTTATGAATAGTTAAACATGCATTTCAACTGAATGCTGATTATAATTAGCATTGTTAGTAATTCTGAACATTCACAATGTTCATACTATCTTTTTAAAAATGACTTCCATATTATCTTTTGGACATCAGGATAGTCTGATATTTTAATGTCATATGTTAAATTATAATGCATTATCCTGATATCAAACCCACATTATGAATATGTAATTGTGTATATTGATGAAAATCTAAATACATGTATATATATATTATATTGAAGGCAACCAGATATTAAGTGCTAGACTATTTAAGCAAAACTTATCTACTAAGCTATTTGAAAGATGTAGCTGTAAACTATTCCATTAAGTTGAAAAATAGCATTTCATTGTAATTTCAAGTGCTGTAGTAATACCAAGTTTTATTGCTAACTTCATACCAAAGGTCTACAGGTTTCAACTATATCAGTAGACAGCCGAGTTACATTGTATAATTTCCTGAAAGCCTTCAGCTCAGAAAAGGCATTCTTCCAAGGAAGTCTTATCCAGATAATTTCATCTCTATTTCATTAAGAAAACTAATGCCACTTGGTGTGTCTTTTTGGAGAAGTGTATATTTAGATCCACTTCCTATTTTTTGATTGGATTGTTTTCAATCCAGAATACATGACTCTATACATAGAGGCAGTGATCAAAACATCCCCAAGAAAAATAAAAACTAAGATCATGGTATCCTGCCCCATCACTTCATGACAAATAGATGGGGAAACAGTGAGAGACTAATTTGGGGGCTCCAAAATCACTGTATCTGGACACTGCAGCCATGAAATTAATAGACACTTGCTCCTTGGAAGAAAAGCTTTGACCATCCTAGACAGCATATGAAAAAGCAGAGACATTACTTTGCTGACAAAGGTCCACCTAGTCAAAGCTTTGGTTTTCCCATGAGTCATGTATGGATGTGAGAATTGGGCCATAAAAAAGCTAAGCACTGAAGAGTGGATACTTTTGAACTCGGGTGTTGGAGAAGACTATTGAGAATCCCTTGGACTGCAAGATCAAACCAGTCAATTGTAAAGGAAATCAGTCCTGAATATTGATTGGAAGGACTGATGCTGAAGCTCCAATATTTTGGCCACCTGATGTGAAGAATTGACTCCTTAGAAATGATGCTGATGCTGGGAAAGATGAAGGCAGGAGGAAAAGGGGACAGCAGAGGATGAGATGGTTGGCTGGAATTACTGACTTGATAGACATGAGTTTGCACAAGCTACAGGAGGTGGTGTTGGGCAGGGAAGCCTGGCGTGTTGCAGTTCATGGGGTCACACAGAGTTGGACATGATTGTGTAACTGAACTGACTGATACATAAAAATTTCTAAACTTGCTACCAGAAAACTGCTGCAGCTCATCAATGAATTTAGTAAAGTTGGAGGATACAAAATTAATGTGCAGAAACCCCTTCCATTTCTATACACTAACAATGAAAAATTAGAAAGAGAAATTAAGGAAGCAGTCCCATTTATCATCATATCAAAAAGAATAAAACACCTAGGAATAAATGTACCTATGGAGGCAAAAGATCTGTACTCGGAAAACCATCAGGCACTGATGAAATTAAACATGACGTAAACATATGGAAAGATATATCATGCCTTTTGATTGGAAGAATCAATATTTTCAAAAATGGCTGTACTACACAAGGCAATTTACAGATTCAGTATAATCACTATTATATTATCAATGGCATTTTTCTTAGAACTAGAATACAAATTCTAAATTTATATGGAAGTACCAAATATCCTGAGTAACCAAAGCAATCCTGAAAGATAAATAGAGCTGGAGAAATCAAGCTCTCTGACTTCCAACTGTATTAAAAACCTACAGTTATCAAAACGATAGGGTCCTGACAAAAGAAAACAGAAATATAGATCAATTGAACAGGATAGAAAGCCCAGAAACAAGCCCATGCACATATGGTCAATTAATCTACAACAAAGGAGGCAAGAATGTTCAATGGAGAAAAGACAATTTCTTCAATAAGTGGTGTAGGGAAAATTGGAAAACTATGTGGAAATTAATGAAACTAGAACATTCTCTAACATCATATACAAAAATAAACTTAAAGTGGATTAAACACCTATATGTAAGATAGCATAGTCTAAAACTCTTAGAGCAAAGCATAGACAGACCACTCTTTGAAATAAATTGCAGTAGTATATTTTTGGATGCATCTGCTAGAGTAATGAAAAAAAAAATAAACAAATGTGACCTAATTAACCTTAAAAGCTTTGTACAGCAAAGGAAGCCATTGACATAACCAATATACAACCTAATGAATGGGAGAATATATTTGCGAATGATATGATGAAGAAGGAGTTACTATCCAAAATTTATAAACAACTCATACAACTCAATTTCAAAAGAATACATTCATTTGTTTTAAGGGTAGGTGAAACTGAGAGAACAGCATAGAAACATATACATTACCATATGTAAAATAGATAGCTAGTGGAAAGTTTCTGTACAACACAGGGAGCTCAATACATCACTCTGTGAAAACCTAGAGAGGTGGGATGGGGAGGCAGGTGGGAATGAGATTCAAGAAGGTGGAGACACATGTAAACTTACAGCTGATTTATGTTGTTGTATGGCAGAAGCCAACACAATATAGTAAAGCAATTATCCTCCAATTATAAATAAATTAAATGAATTAAATCCTCCAACCAAAAGACACAGACTGGCTGAATGGATACCAAAACAAGACCCATATATATGCTGTCTACAAGAAACTCACTTCAGACCTCAAGACACATATAGACTGAAAGTGAGAGGACGGAAAAATATATTTCATGCAAATGGGAAGCAAAAGAAATCTGGAGTAGTAATCCTCATATCAGACAAAATATACCTTAAAATAAAGAAGATTACAAGAGATAAAGAAGGACACTACATAATGATCAAGGGATCAATCCAAGAGGGAGACATAGAAATCGTAAATATCTATGCAACCAACATAGGAGCACCTCAATACATAAGACAAACACTAACAGACATAAAAAGGGAAATTGACAGTAACACAATAATAGTAGGAGACTTTAACATCCCACTCACACCAATGGACAGATCATCAAAACAGAAAATTAATAAGGAAACACAGTCTTAAATGATACATTAGATAAGGCGGATCTCATTGATATCTTCAGGACATTCCATCCAAATGCAGAAGAATGCATCCTCTTCTCAAGTGCACATAGAACATTCTCCAGAATAGATGACATCTTGGGTCAAAAATCAAACCTCAGTGAATTTAAGAAAACTGAAATCGTATCAAGCATCTTCTCCGATCACAATGCTATGAGACTAGATATCAATTACAAGAAAAACACTGTAAAAAACACAAATACATAGAGATTAAGCAACAAGTTTCTAAATAACCAATAGGTTACTGAAGAAATCAAAAGGGAGATTAAAAAAAATTCTAGAAACAAATGACAATGAAAACATGACAACTCAAAACCTATGGGATGCAGCAAAAGCACTACTAAGAGGGAAGTTTACAGCAATACAATCCTACCTCAAGAAACAAGAAAAACATAAAATAGACAGCCAAATTGTACACCAAAAGCAACTGGAAAAAGAAGAATAAAAAAATTAATAGAAGGAAAGAAATCATAAAGATCCAAGCAGAAATAAATGGAAAAGATATGAAAGAAACAGTAGTAAAAATTGATAAAATTAAAAGCTTGTTCTTTGAGAAGATAAACAAAATTGACATGCCCTTAGCCAGACTCATCAAGGAAAAAAAAAAAAAAAAAGCAGAAGAATCAAATCAACAAAATTAGAAATGAAAAAGGATAGGTTACAAAAAAAAAAAAAAATATGGAGAAATGCAGAAGAAATGGACAGATTCTTAGAAAAGTTGAAGCTTCCAAGACTGAACCAGGAAAAAATAGAAATGATGAACAACCCAACTACAAGCACTGAATCTGAAGCTGTGATCAAAAATCTCCCAAGAAAACAAGAGCCCAGCACCAGTTGGCTTCAAAAGAGAATTATATCAAACAGTTAGAGAAGAGCTAATGCCTATTCTTCTAAAGCACTTTCAAAAAACTGCAGAGGAAGGAACACTTCCAAATTCATTTTATGAGGCCACCATCACCCTGATACCAAAACGAGGAAAAGATAACACAACAAAAAGAAAACTACAGGCCAATATCACTGCTGAACATAGATGCAAAAATCCTCAACAAAATTTTAGCAAACAGAATTCAGCAACACATTGAAAAGCTCATACACCATGATCAAGTTGGGTTTATTCCAGGGATGCAAGGATTCTTCAATATATGGAAATCAATCAATGTGATACACCATATTAACACATTGAAAGATAAAAACCATATGATCATCTCAATAGATGCAGAAAAGGCCTTTGACAAAATTCAGCACCTATTTATGATTCAGTTCAGTTCAGTTCAGTCACTGAGTCGTGTTCGACTCTTTGAGACCTCATGAATTGCAGCACGCCAGGCCTCCCTGTCCATCACCAACTCCCGGAGTTCACTCAAACTCATGTCCATCGAGTTGGTGATGCCATCCAGCCATCTCATTCTCTGTCATCCCCTTCTCCTCCTGCCCCAATACCTCCCAGCATCAGAGTCTTTTCCAATGAGTGAACTCTTCGCATGAGGTGGCCAAAGCGCTGGAGTTTCAGCTTTAGCATCATTCCTTCCAAAGAAATCCCAGGGCTGATCTCCTTCAGAATGCACTGGTTGGATCTCCTTGCAGTCCAAGGGACTCTCAAGAGTCTCCTTCAACACCACAGTTCAAAAGCATCAATTCTTCGGCACTCAGCCTTCTTCAGAGTCCAACTCTCACATCCATACATGACCACAGGAAAAACCATAGCCTTGACCAGATGAACCTTTGTTGGCAAAGTAATGTCTCTGCTTTTGAATATGGTATCTAGGTTGGTCATAACTTTCCTTCCAAAGAGTAAGTGTCTTTTAAATTCATGGCTGCAATCACCAATCTACCATGATTTTGGAGCCCCAAAAAATAAAGTCTGACACTGTTTCCACTGTTTCCCCATCTATTTCCCATGACGTGATGAGACCAGATGCCATGATCTTCGTTTTCTGAATGTTGAGCTTTAAGCCAATTTTTTCACTCTCAACTTTCACTTTCGTCAAGAGTCTTTTTAGTTCCTCTTCACTTTCTGCCATAAGAGTGGTGTCATCTGCATATCTAAGGTTGTTGATATTTATGATTAAAACTCTTCACAAAATGGACATAGAAGGAACCCATCTCAACATAGTAAAGGCCATATGTGATAAGCCTGCAGCAAACATTATTCTCAATGGTAAAATACTGAAAGCATTCCCCCTGAGATTAGGAACAAGACAAGGGTGTCCACTTTCACCACTATTATTCAACATAGTTCTGGAAGTCCTAGCTATAGCAATCAGAGAATAAAAAGAAATAAAAGGAATCTAGATCAGAAAAGAAGTAAAGCTCTCACTGTTTTCAGATGGCATGATACTGTACATAGCAAACCCTAAACATAGAATCAGAAAATGACTAGAGCTAATCAGTGAATTTAGCAAAGTTTCACGATACAAAATCAATATACAATCACTTGCATTTCTATATTCTAACAATGAAAAATCAGAAAGAATAATTAAGGAATCAATCTCATTCACCATTGCAACACATAGAATTAAATACCTAGGAATAAACTTATCTAAGGAGACAAAAGAACTGTACACAGAAAATTATAAGACACTAATGAAAGAAATCAAAGACAACATAAACAGATGGAGAGATGTTCAATGTTGCTGGGTAGGAAGAATCAATATTGGGAAAATGACTATAGGACCAAATGCAATCTACAGATTTAACACAATCCCTACCAAATTACCAATGACATTTTTCACAGAACTAGAACAAAAAAAAATTCACAATTCATATGGAAGCACAAAAGACCCCAAATATTCAAAACACCCTTGAGAAAGAAGAATGGAGCTGGAGGAATCAACCTTCCTGACTTCAAATTATACTACAAAACTACAGTCATCAAGACAGTATGGTAACTGGCACAAAAACAGAAATATAGACAAATGGAGCAATATGGAAAGCCCAGAAATAAACTCATGTACCTATGGGTAACTTATTGTTGATCAAAGAGGCAAGAATATACAATGGGGCAAAGACAGCCTCTTCAATAAATGATGCTCTGAAAACTGGACAGCTACATTTAAAAGAATGAAATTAGAACACTTCCTAATACCATACACAAAGGTAAACTCAAAATGGATTAACAACCTAAATGTAAGACCAGAAATCATAAAACTCTTAGAGAAAAACATAGGCAGAACACTTGATGACATAAATCAAAGCAAGATCCTCTATGACCCACCTCCTAGAGTAATGGAAGAAAAAACAAAAGTAAACAGAGGAACCTGAATAAACTTAAAAGCTCTTACATAGCAAAGCAAACTATAAGCAAGGTGAAAAGACAACCTTCAGAATAGGAGAAAATAATAGCAAATGAGGCAAGTGACAAAGGATTAATTTCCAAAATATACAAGCAGCTCATACAACTCAATACCAGAAAAACAAACAACTGAATCAAAAAGTGGGAAAAATACCTAAACAGATATTTCTCCAAAGAAGACATACAGATGGCTAACAAACACATGAAAAGATGCTCAACATTGCTCATTATTAGATAAATGCAAATCAAAACTACAATGAGATATCACCTCACACCGGTTAGAATGGCCCTCAACAAAAAGTCTACAAACAATAAATGCTGGAAAGGGTGTGGAGAAAAGGGAACACTCTTGCACTGTTGGTGGGAATGTAAATTGATACAACCACTATGGAAGATGGTATGGAGATTCCTTAAAAAACTACAAATAAAACCACCATAGGACCCAGCAATCCCACTCCTAGATATATACCCTGAGGAAACCAAAATTGAAAGAAACACATGTATCCCATTGTTCATTGCAGCACTATTTACAATAGCTAGAACATGGAAGCAATCTAGATGTCCATCGACAGATGAATGGATAAAGAAGTTGTGGTGTATATACACAATGGAATATTGCTGCTGCTGCTGCTCCTGCTAAATTGCTTCAGTCATGTCTGACTCCATGCAACCCTATACACAACAGCCCACCAGGCTCCCCCATCCCTGGGATTCTTCAGGCAAGAATACTGGAGTGAGTTGCCGTATCCTTCTCCAATGCATGAAAGTGAAAAGTGAAAGTGAAGTCACTCAGTTGTGTCTGACTCTTAGCGACCCCATGGACTGCAGCCCATCAGGCTCCTTCATCCACGGGAGTTTCCAGGCAAGAGTACTGGAGTGGGTTGCCATTGCCTTCTCCGAATGGAATATTACTCAGCCATAAAAAGAAACATATTTGAGTCAGTTCTAATGAGGTGTATGAACCTAGAAACTATTATACAGAGTGAAGTGAGTCAGAGAAAGAAAGATAAATACCATATTCTAGCACATATATGTGGAATCTAGAAAAATGGTACTGAATAATTTAACTACAGGGCAATAATGGAGAAACACACATAGAGAATAGACTTACGGACATGGGGAAGAGGGAAGGGGAGAGTAAGCTGTATGGAAAGAGTAACATGGGAACTTACATTACCATATGTAAAATAGACAACCAATGGGAGTTTGCTGTTGCCTCAGGAAACTCAAACAGGGGCTCTGTATCAACCTAGAGGGGTGGGATGGGGAGGGAGATAAGAGGAAGTCTCAAAAGGGAGAGGGTATATGTATACTTATGGCTGATTCATGTTGAAGTTTGACAGAAAATGGCAAAATTCTGTAAAGCAATTATCCTTCAATAAAAAATAAGTAATTAAAAAAAAACTAAATAAATTATAAAAAAAAATTAAGAGTGGCCAGGATAGTCAAGTAGGAAGACTCTTATTTCACCCTTTCCCACTAGCATACTAACATTACAGCAATTTATAGAGCAAATACCTACTAGAATAACCAGTAGACTAGCAGAAAGGAACTTCTACAAGTAAAGATATAAGGAAGGAACCACAATGAGGTGGGTAGGAAAGTCAAAAACACAATATACTCAAGTCCCAGATCCCTAGGCAAGTGAGTCATAAACGGAGGATAAGCATAATTTCAGACATTCTCCCCAAGGAGTGAGGGGTACAAGCTCCATAAAGGAGATTTTCATGCTACAAGTTTCTCCCACATCAGAGTCCTGAATCAGGAGAATGAGGCCCTGGAACAGTTGGTATTAAAGGCCAGTGGGGCTTGCATTCAGGGAGCTGAATGATTCATAGACCCCATCATTAAATGGTGTATGCAAAATCTCACACCCTGAGACCCAAGTCAGAAGTAGTAATTTGAATGCAGCCTGAGTCAGACTCACTTGCTGATCTTGGAGTGCCTCTAGGAGAGGCAGGAGGCAATTGGCACTCACCCTGGAGATATAGACACTGTTGCTGCTGCTAAGAAACTTCAGTCGTGTCCAACTCTGTGCGACCCCATAGACAGCAGCCCACCAGGCTCCGCCATCCCTGGGATTCTCCAGGCAAGAACACTGGAGTGGGTTGCCATTTCCTTCTCCAATGCAGGAAAGTGAAAAGTGAAAGTGAAGTTGCTCAGTCGTGTCCGACTCTAGCGACCCCATGGACTGCAGCCTACCAGGCCCCTCCATCCATGGGATTTTCCAGGCAAAAGTACTGGAGTGGGGTGCCATTGCCTTCTCCAGATATAGACACTAGTGGTAGCCATTTTGAGGAGTTCATTCTACCATGAAGACACTGGGGCTGGCAAGCATCATTTTGGAAACCTCCCTCTAGCTTATTTGTGCCAGGACCCAGCCAGTCAACACAGTTCAAGGGACATCTCAGGCCAAGCACCTCCAGTTGCATAGTCATATAGCCCCAAACACCAGCAAGTCCATACCAGCTTTGACACCGCAAAACCACATTCAGTCACCCTAGGACATGGCGTTTCACACCAGCAGGTCTGTATCACTCTTGGGATATACCAGGATCAGGCTCCACCCAAGAACAGGCCAACACCAGTATCATGACTTCCTAAGCACTGCAGTCAGCTGCCTCAGAATATGGTCCCACACACCAGTAGGTGGCACCAGTTCTAAGACTCCCTGGATTGTGTAGCCAGTGATGATAAGTCATTAATACACCCACAGAGAGCCAGCAGCCTCTATATTTAGCAAGGACTAGCACCCAGTTGGGGGCCAGCCCTGCCTACCAGCATCCAATAAAGCTTGAAACCATCACAACAAAAGGGCCCATACAGACCACATAAAGGAAAACCTTACAGCATTTAGTTATGGTGATCAAAAAAGATTGTGCCAGTGGGCTCCATAGTATATCTCCTGCATAAGGCCACCTCTCCAAGGTCAGGAAACATAGTGGACCTATCATATTTAAAAATAGAAAACAGAGTCAGGCAAAATTGCCTGACTCTGTGCTTTCTATTTTTTAATTATTAGATATGACAGAGGATGAGATGGTTGGATGACATCACCGGCTCAATGAACATGAGTTTGACCAGGCTCTGAGAGTTGGTGATGGACAGGGAAGACTGGTGTGCTGCAGTCCATGGGTTCACAAAGAGTCAGACAGGACTGAGTGACTGAACTGGATTGATGTTTCAAAGAAAGGAATGGGATAAAATCCCAGAAGAACTAAATGAACAGGAGATAATCAATCTACCCAACAAAGAGTTCAAGGTAATGATCATAAAGCTGTTCAATGAACTTGAGAGAAGAATGGATGAGCACAGTGAGGACTTTAACAAAAAGAAAATACATAAGAACCAAATAGAGCTGAAGAAAACAATTACTGGTATTAAAAAGTAAACTAAAAGGAATCAACTGTGGATTAGATGAATAAATATATAAATATAACCCTGTAGGTATAATGCAAGCTGAACAGGAAAAAAGTGCCATATTGACTTTTACCTATTATAGTAGTTTATTAGGGTTGTCACAGAAAAGTGTCACAGTCTGGGTGGCTTAAACAACAGAAATTTATTTTCTCATAGTTCTGGAGACTGGATACCTGAGATCAAACTGTTGGCTTGTTTGATTTCTCCTGAGTCCACCTTCTCCATGCATTTTCAGTCTTCCCTCTGTGCCCTATCTGTGTCCTAATTACCTTTTCTTATGAGAATACCAGTCATATTGAATTAGGGCCCACATATATGGCCTCATTTAACCTTAACTACCTCTTTAAAGGCTCTATCTCCAAACACAATGGAATTCTGATGTATGGGGATTAGAACTTCAACACAAATTTTGGAGGGACATAATGTAGCCTATAACACAAAACGTCTATAGCTTTATTTTTCTAACATTCTCCCTGGGCCAGAATACCTCGAGATCTGTCCAAGTCAGTGTCCCAATAGCTATAGTTGACTATGGCTTACAGGGTTTTTTCCATCCCTATTGTAACAGGTTACTACAAATTTAGCTATTAAAAACAATTCACACTTATTATCTTCAAGTCGGACAATGTGTGACTGGGTCCACTGGTCAGGGTCTCGTAAGGCTACAATTAAGGTGTCATCTAGGCTGTGATTCTTCATGGAGCTTGGAGTTCTATTCCAAGTTTACTTGGCTGTTGGAAAAATTAAGTCAATTTCAGATATAGAACTAAGGTCTCTAGTTTATTGCCAGCTATGAACTAGGGCCACTCTTAGATACCAGGTACCTGACATTTCCTGCCGTGTGGCTCTCTTTAAATCGTTAATATCTGCTTCTTCTAAGCCAACATATGAGCTTTAAATCTCTCTCACTTCTTCCTCCTATGACTTTTAGACTCCTTTTAAAAGGGTTCACTTGATTAAATATCAAATGCCCACATTCAAAGGAAATGGATTATACAGGGTATACATAATAAAGAGTGATTACTATGAGGCCATTTTAAAATTCTGCCCACAACAAAGAAATTGATTCATGGGACCACAAAAAATAACAGAAATGTTAAGAATTAAGTAAAAGATAATAGGTAAATTCAAGGTCCAGATTTCAAAAGAAGTATGGCAATAAAGTTTCCTCTGCAAAGGATGAAATCTGAAAAGTCTTCCAGAAGCAACAGGACAATATGAGTACAGTAGAACTAAAGTAGAACTGAAGGAGTAGAACTGAAGTTTCCTGACATTAAATACATTGGAGTGATAAAAATTGTAGTTGTATTGGACTGAACCAGAAAACTTCTGGTCACTTATAATCTTCACATTTATTTGCACATGAATTTTGCATAATAAAAGGTTCATTAAAATAATGACCATGTCATTTTTTTTTTCTTTTCACTACATCATCAGTGCCTAGAATATTGCCTGGAACATATTATTTTCTCAGAAATAATCTTTTGAATTAATAATTATCTGACATGGCATGAGACTCTCAGACATCTGACATGTAACTATTGTCCTTCATCTTTAAAATGGATGATCTTGATGTAATGTCACTTGGAGAGTTTGGTAGAGAAAAGCTGAGGTTGGACCAATCATCTTTGGGAAATAATTTATATGCTATAATAAAGAGAAAGGAAAAGGCACAAGATGTGGTGTGAAGTCTTTGTATCATGCTCTATATCATCATTTATTCCCATTAAATAATACAGGAAGGTCAGCTGTCAGTATTATAATTGGATATCATCAGTGTTAATAATCTCAAATATGAATGAAGTGAAGTGAAGTTAAAGTTGCTTAGTCAGGTCTGACTTTTTGAGACCCCATGGACTATACACTCCATGGAATTCTCTAGGTCAGAATATGGGAGTGGGTAGCCTTTCCAGTCTCCAGGGGATCTTCCCATCCCAGGGATTGAACATAGGTCTCCCTCATTGCAGGCGGATTCTTTACCAGTTTAGCTACAAGGGAGGCCCAAGAATACTGGAATGTGTAGTCTACCCCTTCTCGGGTGAATTTCCCTACCCAGGAATCGAACTGGGGTTTCCTGCATTGCAGATGAATTCTTTACCAACTGAGCTATCAGGAAAATTCAAATATGAATAAAGGGGAAATTTTATCTTGCCACTTAGGAAACAGTAGTCAGGAATAGAGTTTGATATTAGATAATCTCTGTTCATTCTTTTTAAGACAGTAGAGACCTTTTTTGCTGTTTGCATAATATAAATATCCAAGAAACCAAGGTGAATCCTAATCAGTCTTCCAAAAGAAATTCTGAATAATATGATCATCATTTTCATGTTCTATTTAAGATAATATTAAGTAATTATTAGTTAGGGATAATCGGTTTTCTAGGTCACTTGCTGATGAGTTTTTGCACTGAGTCATATATTTCTCATAAAATAACCTACTAATTAATATAAAGCCTGGAAAAGAAATGTGAATCTCCTTTGATCTTTGGCCAAACATTTCTCAGGAAATATCCATATGTCAACTTCTGAAATAAGAAGACTATGCTCTATACTTCATGTAGATCCCTCCTTATGATAGTCACATAAAGGTGATTATTTTTATTTAAATGAATGTAATATAAAAGCAGGTAAAATTTTGGCTGATGGGAATTAGATTAAAATCACATGCTAAAGAAGGAAAGCCATCAAATCAGGTATTGGCTCAGTGATTGTTTAATAAATATCTTCTGTTGACTAACAGCTTTCCTGGTTTTCCATAGATTTTCTGAGCTGTGTTGAACTTTATTCTTTCTTTAAAGAATAAAGATATTAATACTTCTTGTTAAGATATATTTATCAGTTGTATTTCCGAGGTCATCTCATTTTGCATTTGATAAAATTTGTTAAGGAAAATATATTTTTTAATTTATTAATTTTTTAAACCAAAGATAATTGATTGCTTTACAGAATTTTGTCATTTTCTGTCAAACCTCAACATGAATCAGCCATAGGTATACATATGCCCCCTCCCTCTTGAACCTCCCTCCCATCTCCCTCCTCATCCCACCCCTCTAGGTTGCTACAGAGCCCCTGTTTGAGTTTCCTGAGCCATACAGCAAATTCCCATTGGCTATCTATTTTACATATGGTAATATAAGTTTCCATGTTACTCTATCCATACATCTCAACCTCTCATCCCCTCTCCCCATGTCCATAAGTCTGTTCTCTATGTCTGTTTCTCCACTGCTTCCCCGAAAATAAATTATTTGGTACTATCTTTCTAGATTCAAATCTATGTGTTAGAAAAAGATCTACAAAAACAGACTCCAAGCAATTAAGAAAATGGCAATAAGAACATATATATCAATAATTACTTTAAATGCAAATGAATTAAATGATCCAACCAAAAGACACAGGCTGGCTGAATGGATACAAAAACAAGACCCATTAGTCATCAAAAATATGCAAGTCAATGCCACAGTGATATATTACCTCACTTCGGTAAAAATGATTTTTACCAAATAGAGAAGAGAAAACAAGTGCTAATAAGAATGTGGAGAAAAGAGAACTCTTGTTTACTGTTGGAGGAATATAAATTGGTAGAGAGAGCAATTATGGAAAACAGTATGGAGATTTCTCAAAAAATGAAAAATAGAGCTACTACAAGATCCAACATTCCATTTTGTATATATCCAGTCAGTTCAGTCACTCAGATGTGTCTGGCTCTTTGCAATCCCATGGACTGCAGCATGCCAGGATTCCCTGCCCATCACCAACTCCCTGAGACTGCTCAAACTCATGTTCATCGAGTCCGTGATGCCATGTAACCATCTCATCCTCTGTCACTTCCTTCTCCTCTTGTCTTCAATATTTCCCAGCATCAGGATCTTTTACAATAAGTCAGTTTTTCACATCACGTGGCCAAAATATTGGAGTTTCAGCTTCAGCATTAGACCTTCCAATGAATATTCAGGACTGATTTCCTCTAGGATGGACTGGTTGGATCACCTTGCAGTCCAAGGCATTCTCAGAGTTTTCCCCAACACCACAATTCAAAAGCATCAACTTTTCCATGCTCAGCTCTCTTCACAGTCCGACTCTCTCATCCATACATGACTACAGGAAAAACCACAGCTTTGACTAGATGGACCTTTGTTGGCAAAGTAATGTCTGTGCTTTTTAATATGCTGCCTAGGTTTGTCATAGCTTTTCTTCCAAGGGCCATGCATCTTTTAATTTTATGGTTGAAGTCACCATCTGCAGTGATTTTTGAGCCCAGAAAAATAAAATCTCTCAGAGCTTCCTTTGTTTCCCCATCTATTTGCCATTAAGTGATGGGACCAGATGCCATGATCTTATTTTTCTGAATGTTGAGTTCTAAGCCAACTTTTTCACACTTCTCTTTCAATTTCATCTAGAGGCTCTTTAGTTCTTTGCTTTCTGCAATAAGAGTGATGTCATCTGGATATCTGAGATTATTGCTATTTCTCCCGGCAATCTTGATTGCAGCTTTTGCTTCCTCTAGTGCAGCATTTCCCATGACATACTCTTCATATAAGTTAAATAAGCAGGGTGAGAATATGCAGCTTTGATGTACTCCTTTCCCAATTTGGAGCCATTCTGTTGTTTCGTGTTTGGATCTAACTGTTGCTTCTTGACCTGCATACAGATTTATCAGGAAGCAGGTAAGGTGGTCTAGTATCCCCATCTTTTGAAGAATTTTCCACAGTTTGCTGTGATACACACAGTTAAAGGTTTTGTCGTAGTCAATAAGGCAGAAGTAGATGTTTTTCTGAAACTCTCTAGCTTTTTCGAAGATCCAATCAGTTCAGTTCAGTGCAGTCACTCACTCAGTCGTGTCCGACTCTCTGTGACTCAATGGACCACAGCAAACCAGGCCTCCTCGTCAATCACCAACTCCTGGAGTCCACAAAAACCCATGTCCATCGAGTCAATGATGCCATCCAACCATCTCATCCTCTGTCGCCCCCTTCTCCTTCTGCCCTCAATCTTTCCCAGCATCAGGATCTTTTCCAATCACTCAGCTCTTCGCATCAGGTGGCCAAAGTATTGGAGTTTCAGCCTCAACATCAGTCCTTCCAATGAACACCAAGGACTGATCTCCTTTAGGATGGACTGGTTGGATCACCTTGCAGTCCAAGGGACTCTCAAGAGTCTTCTCCAACACCACAGTTCAAAAGCATCAATTCTTCCATGCTCAGCTTTCTTTATAGTCCAACTCTCACATCCATATATGACTACTGGAAAAACCACAGCCTTGGCTAGACAGACTTGTTGGCAAAGTAATGTCTCTGCTTTTTAATATGCTGTTTAGGTTGGTCATAAGTTTCCTTCGAAGAAGTAAGCATCTTTTAATTTCATTGCTGCAATCGCCATCTGCAGTGATTTTGGAGCCCAGAAAAATAAAGTCAGAAGCCACTGTTTTCCCATCTATCTGCCATGAAGTGATGGGACCAGATGCAATGATCTTAGTTTTTTCAATGTTGAGCTTTAAGCCAACTTTTTCACTCTCCTCTTTCACTTTCATCAAGAGGCTTTTTAGTTCCTCTTCACTTTCTGCCCTAAGGGTGGTGTTATCTGCATATCTGAGGTTATTGATATTTCTCCCAGCAATCTTGATTCCACCTTGTGCTTCTTCCAGCCCAGCGTTTCTCATGATGTACTCTGCATATAAGTAAAATAAGCAGAGTGACAATATACAGCCTTGACGTACTCCTTTTCCTATTTGGAACCAGGCTCTTGTTCCATGTCCAGTTCTAACTGTTGCTTCCTGACCTGCATACAGGTTTCTCAAGAGGCAGGTCAGGTGGTCTGGCATTCCCATCTTTTTCAGAATTTTCCACAGTTTATTGTGATCCAAACAGTCAAAGGTTTTGGCATAGTCAATAATGCAGAAATAGATGTTTTTCTAGAACTCTCTTGCTTTTTTGATGATCTGTCAGATGTTGGCAATTTGATCTCTGGTTCCTCTGCCTTTTCTAAAACCAGCTTGAACTGATAGTTCATGGTTTCCATAATATTGAAGCCTGGCTTGGAGAATTTTGAGCATCACTTTACTAGTGTGAGAGATGAGTGCAATTGTGTAGTAATTTGAACATTCTTTGGCATTGCCTTTCTTTGGGAATGGAATGAAAACTGACCTTTTCCAGTCCTGTGGCCCCTACTGAGTTTTCCAAATTTGCTTGCATATTGAGTGAAGCACTTTCACAGCATCATCTTTTAGGATTTGAAATAGCTCAACTGGAATTCCATCAACTCCACTAGCTTTGTTCGTGGTAATGCTTCTTAAGGCCAATTTGACTTTGCATTCCAGGATCTGGCTCTAGGTGAGTGATCACACCATCATAGTTATCTGGGTCATCAAGATCTTTTTTGTATAGTTCTTCCATGTATTTTTGCCATCTCTTCTTAATATCTTCTGCTTCTGTTAGGTCCATAAATTTCTCTCCTTTATTGTGCCCTTTGTTGCATGAAATATTCCCTTTGAATCTATAATTTTCTTGAAGAGATCTCTAGTCTTTTCCACTATTTTATTTCCCTCTATTTCTTTGCGTTGATCACTGAGGAAGGCTTTCTTATCTCTCATTGCTATTCTTTGAAACTGCATTCAGTGAGTATATCTTTCCTTTTCTCCTTTGCCTTTAGCTTCTCTTCTTTTCTCAGCTATTTGTGAGGCCTCCTCAGACAAACATTTTGCCTTTTTGCACTTCTTTTTCTGGGGCATGGTGTTGATATATTCAAAGAAATGGAAATCAAGATATCCAGAAGATATCCTTATCCCCATGTTTATTGAAGCATTATTCACAATAGCCAAAATACAGAAGCAACCTGTGTCCATCAACAGATAAACTTTCAAAGAAAATGTAGTATATGTATGCAGTGGACTATTCCCATCCATGAGAAATAAGGAAATCCTGCAATTTGTGACCACTTGGATGGACCTTGAATGTATTTAGCTAAGTCAGAAAAAGGCAAATATTTTATGCTATCATTTCTCTGTGGAATCTAAAAAGGCTGAACTCAAGAAAAAAGAGAGTAGAATGCTGGTTACCAGGGTCTGGGCTGTGGAGGAATTGGGTAGATGTTGGTTCATTGGTACAAATTTTCATTTAGAAGATGACCTAATGCAAAGCATAGTGATTACAGCCAATGATAACAAATTGTATAATTCACTTATATATCAATCAAAAAGAGAAACTATATTTCTAGTTTTCCTCACTAGGAAGGTGTATCTGAATTGTCTAATATTACTTTTCTTTTCTTTTCTTTTTTTTTACAACAACTTAAAAAGGAACTTATTTTACATAAAATGTTATCTAATCATAGTCTGAAAACCAGTAATGGCCTCAAAGAATCCAACTGGTAATACTTGAACTGGTCATTTGAGTATTATTTCTCATGAAAACTGCTTTTCTCTGACATAATTAATGTATTTACAATAATTTAAAATCTGAAGTTCAGTTTGATTTTAATAATTAAATAATTCAATATTAAAATTAAATTTTAATAATTTGAGTTAATGGTTTAATAACCTTAGCTGTTAAGACTTCCCTATCCCCTCCACACATATTTACAAAAATATTCATTGCATCACCTATTTGTTCCCATAGCATATTGTCAGGGACTTTGTACAATAAAATATGAATTCTGTTAGAGCTAGAAACCTTGACTAGAACATGGTTAGTACTTGGTAAAAAAGAATAATTTAACTCTCCCATTAATTATTATAAGCTTTTTTGAAGTGTAAATGGACAGACTTTTTTCAAAAAAACAATTTTTTTTCAGTCAATTGTAAGTGGAAAAATCTTGAAATTTCATGAATTTTATGATGAATGGCTAATTTCATGTGAAATTCATTATCAGTGTGTACTTTATATTAATAATATACACTTAATGAGTCCATAAGCAATATGCAATTTAATTGCCAAAGCAAAATAAAACTTGGTGTTAGCATTGGAAACCTATATTCAAATGAAAGTTTATAGAGAAATAGAGTTTAAATAAAAGTAAAATTCTATGATTTAAAATGACTTATGAATCACTGGAATCATGCACTGTTTTCATTCCTCTAGTATCTTATCCTCTCCTATCTCTCACCTCTTAGTTAATTTTATTCTTTGTAGCAGCCTTAATAATTTCAAGGTTACAATAGTTGCCTGTTGATTATTTGGACGAGGTAATGAATTAATTAAAAACTCTCAAAATTGTTTACCAACAGAGCAGGAGGGAATACAGGCATCAATATCTAGACAATTATATTCCAGGGCTTAATTTGAAACAAAATTTAAGTAAGTTTCAGTTTTTGCATTTATATAAAGTGGAATGAAATCTGTTGTTGTTGTTCAGTTGTTAATTCGTGCCTGATTCTTTGCAAGTCCATGGACTGCAGCACACAAGCCTTCCCTGTCCTTCACTATCTCCCGGAATTTGCTCAAACTCATGTCCATTGACTCAGTGATGCCATACAACCATCTCATCCTTTGCCACCCCCTTTAATTCCTGCCCTCAATCTTTCCAAGCATCAGGGTCTTTTCAAATGAGTTGGCTCTTCACATCAGTTGGTGAAAGTATTGGAGCTTCAGCTTCAGCATCAGTCCTTCCAATGAATATTCAGGGTTGATTCCTTTAGTATTGACTGGTTTGATCTCCTTGCACTCCAAGGG
Source organism: Bos indicus (assembly GCF_029378745.1). Taxonomy (NCBI): domain Eukaryota; kingdom Metazoa; phylum Chordata; class Mammalia; order Artiodactyla; family Bovidae; genus Bos; species Bos indicus. The sequence continues at coordinate 41,639,634 of NC_091789.1, forward strand.
ACTCTCAAGAGTCTCCTCCAGCATTGCAGTTCAAAAGCATCAATTCTTTGGCACTGAACCTTCTTCATGGCCCAACTCTCACATCCATACTTGACTACTGAAAAAATCATAACTTTGACTCTATGGACCTTTGTTGGCCAAGTGATGTCTCTGCTTTTTAATACACTCTCTAAGTTTGTCATACCATTCCTAAAGATGTGGATGGGACTGGTGGTGGAAGTAAAGTCCAATTCTGAAAAGACAAATATTGCATAGAAACCTGGTCCACGAATCAAGGCAAATTGGAAGTGGTCAAACAGGAGATGGCAAGAGTGAACATAAACATTTTAGGAATCAGAGAACTAAAATGGACTTGAATAGGTGAATTTAACTCAGATAACCATTATATCTACTACTACGGGCAAGAATCCCTTATACTACGGGCAAGAATCCCTTAGAAGAAATAGAGTAGCCATGATAGTCAACAAAAGAGTCCAAAATGCATTACTTGGATGCAATATAAAAAATGACAGAATGATCTTTGTTCATTTCCAAGGCAAACCATTCATTATCACAAAAATCCAAGTCTGTGCCCCAACCAATAATGCTGAAGAAGGTGAAGTTGAACGGTTCTATGAAGACCTACAAGACCTTCTAGAACTAACACCCAAAAAAGACATCCTTTTCCTTATAGGGGACTGGGATGCAAAAAAGAAAGTCAAGAAAACCTGGAGTAACAGACAAATTTGGCCTTGGAGTACAGAATGAAGCAGGGTAAAGGCTAATAGACTTTGGCCTAGAAAATATCCTAGTCATAGCAAACACTCTCATCAATAACATGAGAGAATATTCTACACAAGGACATCACCTGATGGTAAATACCAAAATCAGATTGATTACGTTCTTTGAAGCCAAAGATGGGGAAGCTCTATATATCAGCAAAAACAAGACTCGGAGCTTACTGTGGCACAAATCATGAATTCCTTATTGTCAAATTCAGACTTAAATTGAAGGAAGTAGGGAAAACCAATACACCATTCAGTTATAACCTAAATCAAATCCCTTATGACTATGCAGTGGAAGTGACAAATAGATTCAAGGGATTAGATCTGATAGAGTTACTGAAGAACTATGGACAGAGGTTCCCGACATTGTACCAGAAGCAGTGATAAAGACCATCCCCAAGAAAAAGAAATGCAAAAAGGCAAAATGGTTGTCTGAAGAGGCCTTACAAATAGCTGTAAAAAGAAGTGAAGTGAAACACAAAGGAGAAAAGGAAAGAGATACCCATTTGAATGCAGAGTTCCAAAGAATAGCAAGGAGAGTTAAGAAAGCCTTCTTCGTTGATCAATGCAAAGAAATAGAGGAAAACAATAGAATGGGAAAGACTAGAGATCTCTTCAAGAAAATTAGATACCAGGGGAGCATTTCATACAACAGAAATGGTATGGACTTAACAGAAGCATAAGATATTAAAAAAAGGTGGCAAGAATAAACAGAAGAACCATACAAAAGAGATTGTCATGATGCAAATAATCATGATGGTGTGATCACTCACCTAGAGCCAGACATCCTGGAATGTGAAATCAAGTGGGCCTTAGGAAGCATTACGATGAACAAAGATAGGAGAGTTGATGGAATTCCAGTTGAGCTATTTCAAATCCTAAAAGATGATGCTGTGAAAATGCTGCACTCAATATACCAGCGAATTTGGAAAACTCAGCAGTGGCCACAGGACTGGAAAAGGTCAGTTTTCATTCCAGTCCCAAAGAAAGAAATGTAAAAGAATGCTCAGTCTATCACACAATTGCATTCATCTCACACACTAGCAAAGTAATGCTCAAAATTCTCCAAGCCAGGCTTCAACAGTATGGAAAACTTCCAGATATTCAAGCTGGATTTAGAAAAGCCGGAGGAACCAGATATCAAAATGCAAACATCTGCTGGATCACTGAAAAAGCGAAAGAGTTCCAGGAAAACATCTACTTCTACTTTATTGAATATTCCTAAGTCTTGACTGTGTGGATCACAACAAACTGTGGAAAATCCTCAAAGAGAAAGGAAACCCAGACCACCTGACCTGCCTTCTGATAAATCTGTATGCAGGTCAAGAAGCAACAGTTAGAACTGGACATGGAAAAACAGACTGGTTCCAAGTCAGGAAAGGAGTATGTCAAGGCTGTATATTGACACCCTGCTTATTTAACTTATATGCAAAGTACATCATGAGAAATGCTGGACTGGATGAAGCACAAGCTGGAGTCAAGATTGCCAGGAGAAATATCAGTAACAGCAGATATGCAGATGACACCACTCTTATGGCAGAAAGAGAAGAAGACCTAGAGCCTCTTGATGAAAGGGAAAGAGGAGAGTGAATAAGTTGGCTTAAAATTCAATATTCAGAAAACTAAGATTATGGCATCTGGTCCCATCACTTCATGGCAAATAAATTGGGAAACAATGCAAACTGTGAGAAACTTTATTTTTTTTGGGGAGGGGGGTCCAAAATCACTGCAGATGGTTACTGCAGCCATGAAATTCAAAGACATGCCTTGGAAGGAAAGTTATGACCAATCTAGACAGCATATTAAAAAGCAGAGATATTACTTTGCCAACAAAGTCCATCTAGTCAAAGCTATGGTTTTTCCTGTAGTCATGTAAGGATGTGAGAGTTGGACTAAAAAGAAAGCTGAGCACTGAAGAATTGATGCTTTTGAACTAGAATGTTGGAGAAGACTCTTGAAAGTCCATTGGACTGCAAGGAGATCCAATCAGTCCACCCCAAAGGAAATCAGTCCTGAATATTCATTGGAAAGACTGATGGTGAAGCTGAAACTACAATACTTTGGCTACCTGATAGGAAGAACTGATTCATTTGAAAAGATCCTGATGCTGGGAAAGATTGAAGGCAGGAGAAGAAGGGGACGACAAAGGATAAGATGGTTGGATGGCATCACTGTCTCAGTGGACATGAGTTGGAGTAATCTCTGGGAGTTGGTGATGGACATGGAAGCATGGCATGCTGCAGTCCATGGAATTGCAAAGAGTCGCACACAACTGAGCAACTGAACTGAACTGAACTGAAGATTTTCACAGCTTTCCTTCCAAGGAGCAAGCATCTTTCAGTTTCTTGGCTTCAGTCTCTGTCAGCGGTAATTTTGCAGCCCAGGAAAGTAAAAGTCTGTCATTATTTCTGATTTTCCCTTCTATTTGCCATGAAGTGATAGTACCAGATGCCATGATCTTTGTTTTTTGAATATTGGGGTGTTGAGTTTTTTTTTTTTAATATAAATTTATTTATTTTAATAGGAGGCTAATTACTTTACAATATTGTATTGGTTTTGCCATTGATCACCATGAGTCTGCCACGGGTGTACACGGGTTCCCCATCTGGAATTCTCCTCCCACTTCCCTCCCCATACCATCCCTCTGGGTCATCTCAGTGCACCAGCCCCAAGCATCCTGTATCATGCAGCGAACCGGGACTGGAGATTCATTTCATATATGATAGTATAGATGTTTCAATGCCATTCTCCCAAATAATCCCACCCTCTCCATCTCCCACAGAGTCCAAAAGACTGTTCTATACATCTGTGTCTCTTTTGCTGTCTCACATACAGGGTTATCATTGTCATCTTTCTAAATTCCATATATATGCCTTCGTATACTGTATTGCTGTTTTTCTTTCTGGCTTACTCCACTCTGTATAATAGGCTCCAGTTTCATCCACCTCATTAGAATGGATTCAAATGTATTCTTTTTAATGGCTGAGTGATACTCCATTGTGTATATGTACCACAGCTTTCTTATCCATCCGTCTGCTGATGGACATCTAGGTTGCTTCCATGTTCTGACATTATAAACAGTGCTGTGATAAACATTGGGGTACACGCATCTCTTTCAATTCTGGTTTCCTTGGTGTGTATACTCAATAATGGGATTGCTGGGTCATAAGGTAGTTCTCTTTCCAGTTTTGTAAGAAATCTCCACACTGTTCTCCATAGTGGCTGTACTAGTCTGCATTCCCACCAACAGTGTAAGAGGGTTCCCTTTACTCCACAACCTCTCCAGAATTTATAGCTTGTAGACTTTTGGATCACAGCCGTTCTGACTGGCTCGAAATGGAACCTCATTGTCTTTTTTATTTTCAGTTCTCTGATAATGAGTGATGTTGAACATCTTTTCATGTGTTTGTTAGCCATCTATATGTCTTCTTAGGAGAAATGTCTGTTTAGTTCTTTGGCACATTTTTTGATTTGGTAATTTATTTTTCTGGAATTGAGCTGCAGAAGTTGCTTGTATATTTTTGAGATTAGTTGTCAGTTGCTTCATTTGCTATTATTTTCTCCCATTTTGAAGGCTGTCTTTTCACCTTGCTTAGAGTTTCCTTTGTTGTGCAGAAGCTTTTAATTTTACTTAGGTCCCATTTGTTTATTTTTGCTTTTATTTCAATATTCTGGGAGGTGGGTCATAGAGGATCCTGCTGTGATTTATGTCAGAGTGTTTTTCCTATGTTCTCCTCTAGGAGTTTTATAGTTCTTGGTCTTACATTTAGATCTTTAAGCCATTTTGGGTTTATTTTTGTGTATGGTGTTAGAAAGTGTTCTAGTTCATTCTTTTACAAGTGGTTGACCAGTTCTGGTTAAAGAGATTGTCTTTTCTTCATTGTATATTTTGCCTCCTTTGTCAACTATAAGGTGTCCATAGGTGCGTGGGTTTATCTCTGGGCTTTCTATTTCGTTCCATTGATCTATATTTCTGTCTTTGTGACAGTACCATACTGTCTTGATGACTATGGCTTTGTAGTAGAGCCTGAAGTCAGGCAGGTTGATTCCTCCAGTTCCATTCTTCTTTCTCAAGATTGCTTTGGCTATTCGAGGTTTTTTGTATTTCCATACAAATTGTGAAATTATTTGTTCTAGCTCTGTGAAAAATACCATCGGTAGTTTGATAGGGATTGCATTCAATCTATAGATTACTTTGGGTATTATATTCATTTTCATTATATTGATTCTTCTGATCCATGAACATAGTATATTTCTGCATTTGTTTCCTCTTTGATTTCTTACACGAGTATTTTATAGTTTTCTATATATCGGTCTTTAGTTTCTTTAGGTAGATATATTCCTAAGTATTTTATTATTTTCATTGCAATGGTGAATGGCATTTTTATCTGAATTTCTGTTTCTATTTTCTCATTATTAGTGTATAGGCATACAAGGGATTTCTGTGTGTTGATTTTATATCCTGCAACTTTATTATACTCATTGATAAGGTCTAGTAATTTCCTGGTGGAGTCTTTAGTGTTTCTATGTAGAGGGCCATGTCATCTGCCAACAGTGAGAGGTTTACTTCTTCTTTTCCAATTTGGATTCCTTTTATTTCTTTTTCTGCTCTGATTTCTGTGGTCAAAACTTCCAAAACTATGCTGAATATTAGTGGTGAAAGTGGGCACCCTTGTCTTGTTCCTGACTTTAAGGGAAGTGCTTTCAATTTTTCACCATTGAGGATAATGTTTGCTATGGGTTTGTCATATATAGCTTTTATTATGTTGAGGTGTGTTCCTTCTATTTCTGCTTTCTGGAGAGTTTTTATCATAAATAGATGTTGAATTTTGTCTAAGGCTTTCTCTGCATCTATTGAGATAATCATATGGCTTTTATTTTTCAATTTGTTAATATGGTGTATTACTTTGATTGATTTGTGGATATTGAAGAATTCTTGCATCCTTGGGATAAAGCCCTCTTTGTCATGCTGTATGATCTTTTTAATGTGTTGTTGGATTCTGATTCCTAGAATTTTGTTAAGGATATTTGCATCTATGTTCATCAGTGATATTGGCCTGTAGTTTTCTTTTTTGGTGGCATCTTTGTCAGGTTTTGGTATTAGGGTGATGGTGGCCTATAGAATGAATTTGGAAGTTTACCTTCCTCTGCAATTTTCTGGAAGAGTTTGAGTAGGATAGGTGTTAGCTCTTCTCTCACTTTTTAGTAGAATTCCGCTGTAAAGCCATGTGGACCTGGGCTTTTGTTTGCTCGAAGATTTCTGATTATAGTTTCTTTTTTTTATTTAATTATTATTATTATTATTTTTACTTTACAATATTGTATTGGCTTTGCCATACATCAACATGCATCTGCCACAGGTGTGCACGTGTTCCCATCCTGAACCCCCTCCCACCTCCCTCCCCATACCACCCCTCCAGATCATCCCAGTACACCAGCCCCAAGCCTCCAGTATCCTGAATTGAACCTGGACTGGCGATTCATTTCTTATATTATATTATACATGTTTTAATGCCATTCTCCCAAATTAATCAGCTCTAATGAGGTGGATGATTATAGTTTCAATTTCCATGCTTGTGATGGGTCTGTTAAGATTTTCTATTTCTTCCTGGTTCAGTTTTGGAAAGGTGTACTTTTCTAAGAATTGCTCCATTTCTTCCAAGTTGTCCATTTTACTGTCATATAATTGCTGATAGTAGTTTCTTATGATCCTTTGTAATTTTCTGTTGTCTGTTGTGATCTGTCCATTTTAATTTCTAATTTTAGTGATTTTATTTTTTCTCCCTTTGTTTCTTGATGAGTCTGGGTAATGATTTGTCAATTTTATTTATCCTTTCAAAGAACCAGCTTTTGGCTTTGTTGATTTTTGCTATGGTCTCTTTGTTTCTTTTGCATTTATTTCTGCCTTAATTTTAAAGATTTCTTTCCTTCTACTAACCCTGGAGTTCTTCATTTCTTCCTTTTCTAGTTGCTTTAGGTGTAAAGTTTGGTTGTTTATTTGACTTTTTTCTTGTTTCTTGAGGTATGCCTGTATTGCTATGAACCTTCCCCTTAGCACTGCTTTTACAGTGTCCCACAGGTTTGGGGTTGTTGTGTTTTCATTTTCATTCTTTTATATGCATATTTTGATTTATTTTTAGATTTCTTCTGTGATTTGTTGGTTATTCAGCAGCGTGTTGTTCAGCCTCCATATGTTTGGATTTTTAATAGTTTTTTCTCCTGTAATTGACATCTAATCTTACTGCATTGTGGTCAGAAAAGATTCTTGGAATGATTTCAATTTGTTTTTAATTTACAGAGGCAAATGGCCCAGTATGTGATCTATCCTGGAGCAGCCTCCATGTGTGTTTGAGGAAAAGGTGAAATTCATGGTTTTGTGGTGAAATGTCCTATCAGATCAGATCAGTCACTCAGTCATGTCTGAATCTTTGCAACCCCATGAACCACAGCATGCCAGGCCTCCCTGTCCATCACCAACTCCTGGAGTTCACTGAGACTCACGTCCATTGAGTCAGTGATCCCATCCAGCCATCTCATCCTCTGCGTCCCCTTCTCCTCTTACCCCTAATCCCTTCCAGCATCAGAGTCTTTTCCAATGAGTCACCTCTTCGCATGAGGTAACAAAAGTACTGGAGTTTCAGCTTTAGCATCATTCCTTCCAAAGAAATCCTAGGGCTGATCTCATTCAGAATGGACTGGTTGTATCTCCTTGCAGTCCAAGGGACTCTCAAGAGTCTTCTCCACCACCACAGTTCCAAAGCATCAATTCTTTGGCGCTCAGCCTTTTTCACAGTCCAACTCTCACATCCATACATGACCACAGGAAAAACCATAGCCTTGACTAGATGGACCTTTGTTGGTAAAGTAATGTCTCTGCTTTTGAATATGCTATCTAGGTTGGTCATAACTTTCCTTCCAAGGAGTAAGCGTCTTTTAATTTCATGGCTGCAGGCACCATTTGCAGTGATTTTGGAGCCCAGAAAAATAAAGTCTGACACTGTTTCCACTGTTTCCCCATCTATTTCCCATGAAGTGATGGGACCGGATGCCATGATCTTCGTTTTTTGAATGTTGAGCTTTAAGCCAACTTTTTCACTCTCTACTTTCACTTTCATCAAGAGGCTTTTTAGTTCCTCTTCACTTTCTGCCATAAGGGTGGTGTCATCTGCATATCTGAGGTTATTGATATTTCTCCCGGCAATCTTGATTCCAGCTTGTGCTTCTTCCAGTCTAGCGTTTCTCATGATGTAGTCTGCACAGAAGTTAAATAAACAGGGTGACAATATATAGAGTTGACGAACTCCTTTTCCTATTTGGAACCAGTCTGTTGTTCCATGTCCAGTTATAACTGTTGCTTCTTGACCTGCATACAAATTTCTCAAGAGGCAGATCAGGTGGTCTGGTATTCCCATCTCTTTCAGAATTTTCCACAGTTTATTGTGATCCACACAGTCAAAGGCTTTGGCATAGTCAATAAAGCAGAAGTAGATGTTTTTCTGGAACTCTCTTGCTTTTTCCATGATCCAGCAGATGTTGGCAATTTGATCTCTGGTCCCTCTGCCTTTTCTAAAACCAGCTTGAACATCAGGAAGTTCATGGTTCACATATTGCTGAAGCCTGGCTTGGAGAATTTTGAGCATTACTAGCGTGTGAGATGAGTGCAATATGTGGTAGTTTGAGCGTTCTTTGTCATTGCCTTTCTTTGGGATTGGAATGAAAGCTGACCTTTTCCAGTCCTGTGGCCACTGCTGAGTTTTCCAAATTTGCTGGCATATTGAATGCAGCACTTTCACAGCATCATCTTTCAGGATTTGGAACAGCTCAACTGGAATTCCATCACCTCCACCAGCTTTGTTCGTAGTGATGCTTTCTAAGGCCCACTTGACTTCACATTCCAGGATGTCTGGCTCTAGGTCAGTGATCACACCATCATGATTATCTGGGTCATAAAGATCTTTTTTGTACAGTTCTTCTGTCTATTCTTGCCATCTCTTCTTATACAAATATCCTATAAATATAAATATCTTTCTTATAGAAATGTCCTATAGATATCAATTATTTCTAACTGGTCTATTGTATCATTTAAAGTTTGTGTTTCCTTGTTTATTTTATATTTTGTTGATCTATCCAGAGGTATGAGTGGGGTATTAGTCTTCGAGTCTTATTGTGTTATTGTTAATTTCCTCTTTCATTCTTGGTAGCATTTGTCTTACATACTGCAGTGCTCCTATGTTGGTTGCATATATATTTATAATTGTTATATCTTCTTCTTGGATTGATCCTTTGATCATTATGTAGTGCCCTCCTTTGTCTCTTTTCACAGCCTTTGTTTTAAAGTCTATTTTATTGCTTCTCCTGCTTTCTTTTGGTCTCTATTTGAGTGGAATATCTTTTTCCAGCCTTTCACTCTAAGTCTGTGTGTGTCCCTTGTTTTGAGGTGTGTCTCTTTTAGACAACATATACAGGGGTCCTATTTTTGTATCCATTCAGCCAGTCTTTGTCTTTTGGTTGGGGCATTCAACCCATTTAAGTTTAAGGTAATTATTGATAAGTATGATCCCATTGCCATTTACTTTATTGTTTTGGATTCAAGTTTATACACCTTTTTGTGTTTCCTGTCTAGAGAAAATCCTTTAGCATTTGTTGGAGAGCTGGTTTGGTGGTGCTGAATTCTCTCAGCTTTTGCTTGTCTGTAAAGCTTTTGATTTCTCCTTCATATTTGAATGAGATCCTTGCTGGGTACAGTAATCTGGGCTGCAGGTTATTTTCTTTCATCACTTTATGTATGTCCTGCCATTCCCTCCTGGCCTGAAGAGTTTCTATTGAAAGATCAGCTTTTATCCTTATGGGAATCCCCTTGTGTGTTATTTGTTGTTTTTCCATTGCTGCTTTTAATATTTGTTCTTTGTGTTTGAACTTCATTAATTTGATTAAATATGTGTCTTGTGGTGTTTTGCCTGGGTTTATCCTGTTTCGGACTCCCTGAGTTTCTTGGACTTGGGTGATTATTTCCTTCCCAATTTTAGGGAAGTTCTCAACTATTATCTCCCCAAATATTTTCTCATGGTCTTTCTTTTTGTCATCTTCTGGGACGCCTATGATTCGAATGTTGGTGTAACATTGTCCCAGAGGTCTCTGAGATTGTCCTCATTTCTTTTAATTCGCTTTTCTTTTTTCCTCTCTGATTCATTTATTTCTAACATTCTATCTTCTACCTCACTAATCCTATCTTCTGCCTCTGTTATTCTAGTATTTGTTTCCTCCAGAGTGTTTTTGATCTTATTTATTGCATTATTCATTATATACTGACTCTTTTTTATTTCTTCTAGGTCCTTGTTAAATCTTTCTTGCATCTTCTCAATCCTTGTCTCCAGGCTATTTATCTGTGATTTCATTTTGATTTCAAGATTTTGAATCATTTTCACTATCATTTTTTGGAATTCTTTATCAGGTAGATTCGTTATCTCTTCCTCTTTTGTTTGGTTTGGTGGGCATTTATCCTGTTCCTTTACCTGCTGGGTATTCCTCTGTCTCATCATCTTGTTTATATTGCTGTGTTTGGGGTGGCCTTTCTGTATTCTGGCAATTTGTGGAGTTCTCTTTATTGTGGAGTTTCCTCACTATGGGTGGGGTTGTATGGGTGGTTTGTAGAGGTTTCCTGATTAGGGAAGCTTGTGTCGGTTTTCTGGTGGGTGGGGCTGGATTTCTTCTCTCTGGAGTGCAATGAAGTGTCCAGTAATGAGTTATGAGATGTCAGTGGGTTTGGAGTGACTTTGTGCAGCCTGTATATTGAAGCTCAGGGCTGTGTTCCTGTGTTGCTGGAGAATTTGTGTGGTATGTCTTTCTCTGGAACCTGTTGGCCCTTGGGTGACGCTTGGTTTCAGTGTAGGTATGGCGGTGTTTGAGGAGCTCCTGTCGATTAATGTTTCCTGGAGTCAGATTTGGACTTAAGCTTCTTGCATCTGGTTTTCAGTCATATTTTTACAGTAGCCTCAAGACTTCTCCATCTATACAGCACCTTTAATAAAACATCTAGGTTAAAGATGAAAAGTTTCTCCATGGTGAGGGACACCCAGAGAGGTTTACAGAGTTACATGGAGAAGAGAAGAGGGAGTAGGCAGCTAGAGGTTACCAGAATGAGATAAGGGGGAATCAAAAGAGGAGACAGCAAGCTCGCCAGTAACCACTTCCTTATGTGTGCTCCACAGTCTGGACCTCTCAGAGATGTTCACAGAGTTATTCAGAGAAGAGAAGAGGGAGGAAGGAGACAGAGGTGGCCAGGAGGATAAAGGGGGGAATCAAAAGGAGAGAGACAGATCCAGCCAGTTATCAGTTCCCTAAGTGTTCTCCACCATCTGGAACACACAAAGAGATTCACAGAGTTAGGTAGAGAGGAGAAGGGGGAGGGAGGAGATAGAGGCGACCTGGTGGAGTAAAAGGAGAGTCCAAAGGGGGAGAGAGCAGTCAAGCCAGTAATCTTGCTCCCAAGTAAAAATGGGTGCTGAAGATTGGGTTCTTAAAGGTACAAAATTGATAACAAATACCAAAAAGCAAAGATTAAAAATTTAGAGTAGAGGTTGGATTTTCAAAAATAAAATATTAAAGAAAAGAGGAAAAAAAAAAAAAAACAAGTCACAAAAATTATAATATATATATATATATATATATATATATATATATATATGAAGTTTGCTTTAAAAAATAGGGTCTCTCTCTCTCTCTTTTTTTTTTCTTTTGCAATGCAATAGTAAGTTATAAAAATGAAAGTTAAAGGAGTAGTAGAGGACTTAAAAATTAAAAAAAAAAGGAATTATAGTAAAAATAGTAAAAATATATCTAGGATTTTCTCTGGTTTTGTTGTGGACAGTGGGGGTCAGTTCATTTCCAGATAGTTCCTTGGTCCAGCTTATATTTCTCAACATCTATAGGCCCCTTCCTCTGCAGTCGGTACTAATTACAGGGTTTTAAATTATTGCACCTGTCACTTCCAAGGTGGTTCCCTCTGTTTTAGCTTTTTCTGTCTGCTGGTCTTTTCAGTTTCTAATATCTGCCCTGGCACAAGGTGGGGGGGGGGGGAATGGTGGCGGTGGACACATTTTTAGGCTCACTTGTTCAGTTGCACCGTGGGGCGTGAGGGACACTGCAAACAAATAACACCGGTGTGTGCTTGCAGTGTCTCAGCCACACTGGGCCTGCTCCCACTAACGTTGTGTGTGCCCTCCCTGCCCACACTGTTCAGGCTCCAGGTTGCTCCACCGGGAACTGTCCGAGGCTGGCCCTGGGCTGAATGCCCTTCCTAGGTCTAAGCCACTCAGGTTCAGGTACTCAGGTAGTCCTCAGAGGTGCAGACTCGGTTGGGCCTGCATTTTGTGCCCTTCCCAGGTCTGAGCAGCTCAGGTGATCAGGTGTTTGGCAAGCGGGGTCGCTGCGACTTATCACCTCCCCATGCATGCCGCTTGGTTTTCTGGGTGTACAACCGATGCACCTTCTCAGGCGGATGTTGACCATCCAGAATCCCAAGAAGTCTTAATTAGCAAAGAAGCCTGCTTGCACTTTGGTAGATAATTCTTTTCTGGGGCCGTGATTGCCCCCTTCTGGCTCTGGCTGCCTGTCACCGGAGGGGGGTGGTCTGCAGCGGACTAGCCTTGTTCAGTCCTTTGTTCTGTGAGCAGGCCTGAAGGTATCTTAGATTAGGGCTTTTCGTGTAGCTCTAGTCAGTCCTTTGTTCTGTGAGCAGGCCTGAAGGTGTTTTAGGTTAGGGCTTTTCGTGTAGCTCTAGTCAGTTTTTGTTCTGTGAGCAGGCCTGATGGTTTCTTAGGTTAGGGCTTTTCGTGTAGCTCTCATCAGTCCTTTGTTCTGTGAGCAGGCCTGGCAGTGTCTTAGGTTAGGGCTTTTTGCATGGTAGCTATCCCACAGTCTGGTTTGCTAACCCGTTAGTCCCCTCAAATTGCCCTCGGGGCCTTCTGGCCCGGAACTTACTGTAAGCAATGCAGCCCGCGGCTCCCTGCCCAGCCCCCACTTTCTAGCGGAGGGTGCAGGCGCCTGCACTGCTTCTCTGCTGGGGGAGTTATCATTGGGCATGTCATCCGTGGGTTTTAATTATTTATTTATTTTTCCTCCCAGTTATGTTACCCTCTCTGGTTCCAATGCTTGCCACAGACTCGGCAGTTAGAGTGTTCCCTGGTGTTCAGAAACTTCTCTCTTTTTAAGACTCCCTTCCCAGGATGGAGCTCTGTCCCTACCTCTTTTGTCTCTCTTTTTGTCTTTTATATTTTTTCCTACCTCCTTTCGAAGACAATGGGCTGCTTTTCTGGGTGCCTGATGTCCTCTGCTGGCATTCAGAAGTTGTTCTGTGGAATTTACTCTGCGTTTACATGTTCTTTTGATGAATTTGTGGGGGAGAAAGTGGTCTCCCCGTCCTATTTCTCCACCAACTTAGGACCACCTTCTTTGAATGTTGAGTTTTAAGCCAGCTTTTTCACTTTCCTCTTTGACCTTCATCAGGAGACTCAAGTTCTCCTTCACTTTCTTCCATTAGAATGGTATCATCTGCATGTCTAAGGTTGCTGATATTTCTCCCAGCAATCTTGATTCCATCTTTTAATTCTGCCCGTCTGGTATTTCACATGATATACTCTGCATATAAGTTCAATAAACAGGGTGACAATATATAGTCTTGTCATCAGTTCAGTTCAGTCACTTTCATGTCTGACTCTTTGTGACCCCATGAATGGCAGCATGCCAGGCCTCCCTGTCCATCACCAACTCCCGGAGTTCACTCAGACTCAGGTCCATTGAGTCAGTGATGCCATCCAGTCATCTCATCCTCTGTCGTCTGCTTCTCCTCCTGCCCCCAATCCCTCCCAGCACCAGATACTTTTCCAATGAGTCAACTCTTCACATGAGGTGGCCAAAGTACTGGAGCTTCAGCTTTAGCATCATTCCTTCCAAAGAAATCCCAGGGCTGATCTCCTTCAGAATGGACTGGTTGGATCTGCTTGCAGTCCAAGGGACCATACACCTTCTCTAATTTTGAACAAGTCAGTTGTTCCATGTAGGGTCCTAACTGTTGCTTCTTTACATGCATATAGGTTTCTCAGGAGACAAATAAGGTGGTATGATATTCCCATCTGTTTAAGGATTTTCTAGTTTGTTGTGATCCACACAGTCAAAGGCTTTCATGTAATAAGTGAAGCGGATATAGATGTGAAATCTAGTAACTGAATAAAAAGAACATTTAAAAAAATGCCATTTAAGACTAACATAAGGGAAAATTCTCCAAACACATTCATATTTGTCAAGCTTTTTCTTTTAAATTTCAAAAATAATTATATGATTTTTATAGAAAAGGATAATGATCCAGATTTTTTGTATTGAAAACTTCTACCTTATAGTATCTGAAACTCTGTATTTTGGGCATAGGAGATTACTAGAGTGACAAAGTATCTTCAGAGAATTGATGCAAACTCTAATTCTTTGACACTAATACATTTATTTAAATTCACAAGGCAAGTAAAATTAAAGTACAGGCATTCCCCATTTTATTGTGGTTTGTTTTATTGTACTTCACAGATACTGTGTTTTAATAAAAAATAAAAGTGTGTAACAACCCTGTGTTGTCAGATGATGGTTAGCGTATTTTGGCAATAAACTATTTTTTAATTAAAATAAGTACATTTTAGATATAATGCTATTTCATACTTACTAGAGTACAGTATAATGAGAGCATAACTTTCCATATGCACTAGAAAATCAAAGTGACTTGCTTTACTGTGATATTTGATTTATTGCCATGGTCTAGAACCAAACATGCAATATCTCCACGGTATGCCTGCACTAAATTTTATATTTTCCTTGATATTGAGAGAGGGTAAGATGTTCAAAAGAAGTAATTTGAGGAGAATTTAATAATGTGATTAGTGACAGTGTGAACAGAATTTAGAGAAACTAACAAGGAATTGTGCAATATCCTAGGGATTACAACAATGAAGAGACTTGCACTTAGTCCTAAAAGGGAAAAGGGGAGCAATTGACTAAAAGAACCTGTTTGGAAAGGTACATGGAAAGTGCCACGTTACTTGAGCTATGACCTTCATGATCTTTGGTAAAAGGATACAGCTTCCTGCAGGTTTGATGACAGGAAGAGAACTGGAGAAATAAATGTATCCACTTCATTCTTTAACTGTGAACCTCTGCCTATGAAGGCACACTCCATTGGCAAAACCTAATGAGAAGCCAAAGAATAAGGAAGCGTGTTACTTTGATCTTAAGCACAGAACAGGATAAGAGGCAGAAAGGAGATCTGGAAAGGAAAGGGAAAATATTGATTGTGCTGCTCCATTGTAATGTATACTCCATGAAGGTAGGGACTAATTTTTTCACCAATCTAGGTATATCCTCAGCATTTAGATTACTGCCTAGGACAAAGTGAAATCTCAATAAATATTTTAAAATGAATTTGGATAGCCTGGTTAATCCAATTGCATGCAATACTTTAAAAGATCTGGAAAAGGCACCAACTCAAAATACTTCCTTTTATATTCTATTTGCATTAATGAAGGCAAACTAAGATATACTGTAGAAAGGATTCCAAAGTGTAAGTGATAAAAACAAAACAGTTTTATGTCTTGCTCTTGTTATATGTCCTTCATATGATTGTTCCTGCTTTTCATAGCCACTCAGGGACAAAACTGACAGAGAAATCACGAACTTGGAAATTGTCAATCCTACGCAAGAGGGAGAAGAGAATGTTGAATTATTGACAATTAAATGATCATTCTATAAGTGATGTCTGCTCACAATGAATTGACCACAGTTAGGCACATGGCCTCACTCAATCTCTATGGGAGCTGAAAGTGTAATTCTACCATGTACATGAAAGAATGAAAGCCCAGAAATATGACTATCAGAACACAGTCAAAGTAAAGATATATATTCTTTGAGTAGATTATACATGGAAGACAGTGACAACTAGACCCTAATAAATGTTAATAAAACAAATTAAGATACTAAAAAAGAGAAAAATGTATATCAATGAATTTATTAATGAATGTATTGATTAGGATTGTGTTTAGAGTTATACTGTGACAGATTGTTTTAGTTCAAATAATATATTTTGCCTTCCTACAAATCAGCATACTGTGAAGTTTATTGAAGATAGACCTCTTAAAAAAGCATTCAATTGATAATTGTCGTATTTACTGAGCACATTGCTTTCATAGATTCATAAAATACATCTTTGAAAAGAATTAAAAAAGATTCAGTCTCCTTAACTAAGCAAATGAGGTTTAGTAAAACAAAGGGATTTATTCCAAGAATACACAGTTGGTAGCAAAACTAGGGCTCAATTCTAGGTCTAACTGCCACTCAAGTACATTTTCTATAGCAGTATAGCTGCATATTATCTCTTGCTATAATTGCTATTAGAAATCTAACACCAATTAATTAACTTGACAGTAATAAGTACTCATGGTTTAGTAATAAAAGCCAATTTTAACCTTCAGTCACTTTAATTATGCAGTTATACATAACACTAATTTGAAGACAGGATATGCATTCAGTAAAGATTTGCTAGTGGTGCGGTTGATTATATGTAGAAGGGGAGAATACAACTTCATTTGCTATTCTTTATCCTATTTCTTTTGATAGTGAAAAGAGAAAACTTGAACAAATATCTAAGCAAACTTCCCAGGGTTTAAATGATATGTTTCTTTTAATTTTTTAATGGTTTACTCACAAAAAAATGAAGACCAAACAGAGCCTGTGACTTCCACTCAAAAGATTAAGTGATAAACTTTAATATTGCTACTGGTCATGATCATCTGAGAATCTAAATTAAACCATACTAAATAGTCTAATTACAATAAATTCCAATATTCTGCTATTAAATATTTATGATTGGTTACAACAAATGTTATTGATACAATTTTATATCCATCAGCTTTATTTAAGTCAGATTTGAAAACAACATACTAAATTCTACTTTCATAAAAACTCATTGGCAGGATAAAAATGAATAATTTTCAGTGGTTTTAAATTTCTGATACTGTGGCTGAACAGATAATAAATAGTGTTCTACTTCATTAGAAAATAAAAACTTGGTTTTATTCATCTCTAGAGGGGCTTAAGGCAAAATAGCATAGAACAATAACTGTAAGATGAGTTTTTTAAATGCTCATACCTAAATCATTTTTTTCCTGAAGTTTAAAATACATCATGATATCAAGATGGTACTTTGAACCCAGTACAATGCTTAGCTTCATTGTACTAGAAGATGAAAATTAAAAAAAAAAAAAAAGCAACAACTCAATTTTTAAACTAAAGTTGTTTTTTGAATGGTTTTATAGATTCAAGTCTTGCTTGATATTATTCCTTGACTTTCAGTAAATAATTCTTTCTTTAAAAAGGGAAGTAGCATGGAGAATAACCAAATTGGTATTCCTTAAAAACTAATTCATGCAAAGATGAGCACAATGAAGGATAGAAACAGTATGGACCTAACAGAAGAAGAAGATATTAAGAAGAGGTGGTAAGAATACACAGAACTGTACAAAAAAAAGCTCTTAATGACCCAGATAACCATGATGGTGTGATCATTCACTTAGAGCCAGACATCCTGCATGTTAAAGTCAAAAGGGCCTTAGGAAGCATTAGTACAGACAAAGCTAGGTGATGGAATTCCAGCTGAGCTATTTCAATTCCTAAAAGATGATTTTATTAAAGTGCTGCAGTGGCACTCAGCAGTGGCCACAGGACTGGAAAGGTCAGTTTTCATTCCATCCCAAAGAAGGACAATGACAAAGAATATTCAAATTACCACACAATTGCGCTCATTTCACATGCTAGCAAGGTAATGCTCAAAATCCTTCAAGCTAGGCTTCAACAGTACATGAACTGAGAACTTCCAGATGTACAAGCTGGAGTTTGAAAAGTCAGAGGAACCAGAGATCAAATTGCCAACATCTGTTGGATCACAGAAAAAGCAAGGGAATTCCAGAAAAACATCTACTTCCCCTTCACTGACTGTGCTCAAGTCTTTGACTCTGTAAATCACAACAAACTGGAAAATTCTTAAAAGGATGGGAACACCAGAAAACCTTACCTGCCTCCTGAGAAATCTGTATGCAGGTCAGGAAGCAACAGTTAGAACTGGACATGGAACAACAGACTGGTTCAAAGCTGGAAAAAGACTACGTCAAGGCTGTATATTGTCACCCTGCTTATTTAAATTATATGAAGAGTACATCATGTGAAATGCCAGGCTGGATGAAGCTCAAGCTGGAATCAAGATTTCTGGGAGAAATATCAACAACCTCCGATATGTAGATGACACCACCCTTATGGCAGAAAGTAAGAGGAACTAAAGAATCTCTTGATGAGAGTAAAAGAGTAGAATGAAAAATCTGGCTTAAAACTCAACATTCAAAAAACTAACATCGTGGCATCTTGTCTCATCACTTCATGACAAATAGATGGGGAAAAATGGAAATTTTGGGGGGTCCTAAAATCACTGCAGATGGTGACTATAGCCATGAACTTAAAAGACACTTGCTCCTTGGAAGACACTTGCTCCTATGACAAACTTAGACAGTGTATTAAAAAGCTGAGTCATCACTTTGCCAGCAAAGGTCCGTATAGTCAAAGCTATGGTTTTACAGTATTCATGTATGGATGTGAGTGTTAGATGATAAAGAAGGCTGAGTATCTAAGAATTGATGCTTTCAAACTGTGGTGCTAGATAAGACTCTTGACAGCCCCTTAGACTACAAAGAGATCAAACCGGTCAATCTTAAGGGAAATCAGTCCTGAATATTCATTGAAAGGACTGATTTTGAAGCTGAAGCTCCAATACTTTGGCCACCTGATGCAAAAAGACAACTCACAGGAAAAGACAGTAATGCTGGGAACAATTGAGGTCAGGAAGAGAAGAGGACAACAGAGCATGAGGTGGTTGGATAGCATCACTGACTCAGTGGACACGAGTTTGAGCAAACTCTGGGAGATGGTGAAGAGCAGGGAAGCCTGGCATGCAGCAGCTCATGGGATTGCAAAGAGTCAGACAGAACTGAGCAACTGAACAACAACAAAAACTCGTTCAACTATATCTTTGATTTATATATATTTTTTAAAATTTTATTTTATTATTTTTTTAATTTTTATTTTAATTGGAGACTAATTACTTTACAATATTGTGGTTGTTTTTGCCATACATCAACATGAATCAACCAAGGGTGTGCATGTGTCTCCCATTCCTGAGACCCCTCCCACCTCCCTCAGCACCCATCCCTCTGAGTTGTCCCAGATCATCAGCTTTGACTGCCCTACTTCATGCATTGAACTTGCACTAGTCATCTATTTTACATATTTTAATATACATGTTTCAATGCTATTCTCTCAAATTGTTTCACCTTTGCCTTCTCCAACATAGTCCAAAAGTCTGTTCTTTACATCTGTGTCTCTTTTGCTGTCTTGCATATAAGGTCGTCATTACTGTCTTTCTAAATTCCATATATAAGTGTTAATATACTATATTGGTGTTTCTCGTTCTGACTTACTTCACTCTGTATAATAGGCTATAGTTTCATCCACCTCATTAGAACTGACTCAAATGTGTTCTTTTTAATAGCTGAGTAGTATTCCACTGTGTATATGTACCACAACTTCCTTATCCATTGGTCTGCTGATGAACATCTTGGTTGCTTCCAGGTCCTAGCTATTGTAAACAGTGCTACAATGAACACTGTGGTCAGTTCTGGTTTCCTTGGGGTGTATGCCCAGCTGAGTGATTGCTGGGTCATATGGCAGGTCTATTTCCAATTTTTTAAGGAATCTCCGCACTGTTCTCCATAGTGTCTGTACTATTTTGCATTCCCACCAACAGTGTAAGAGGGTTCCCATTTCTCCACACCCTCTCCAGCATTTATTATTTGTAGACATTTTGATAGCAGCCATTCTGACCAGTGTGAGATGGTATCTCATTGTGGTTTTGATTTGTATTGATTTATATACTTTTTTTACTTACACCACTGTCAATTTTTCCAAAGACAAGTTCTAGCTAAAGATTCAGCAGGTGAACAGTATTTCCTTTATTTTAATGTAAAGACTTAAGATCCATAGTTTAAAAAGATTCATATGAAATAAAAATACCTTCTAGGATTTGAAGGGATCTTCCCTTGTGGCTCAGCTGGTAAAAAATCTGCCTGCAATGTGGGAGACCTGTGTTCAATCCCTGGGTTGGGAAGATCCCCTGGAGAAGAGAAACGCTACACACTCCAGTATTCTGGCCTAGATAATTCCATAGACTGTATAATCCATGGGGTCTCAAAGAGTCAGACACTACTGAGCAACTTTCACTTTCACTCTCACTTTCATGCTTTGAAGCTCATGATAAGGCCTATATATTACCAGTGATACTTTTTATTGTTATTTGTGGGATCACACTATTTTGTTACATTTTAAAAATACCTTTCAAACTCCAGTGAGTGGGAGAGTTGTCATTTTTTCTTTCTTGGGTTGAAGTTATTTCTTGAGTTTTAAAATATGCCAATTTAATATGGTAAAGTAAATGTTAAATATACTAAACAGAAATTAAAATAATTCAGTTTAATACTTTTATTTTATTTTCAACTTGTAACCTATAGCATCTCACTCACTCATTTGCTCAGTCATGTCCCACTCTTTGCAACCCTTTGGACTCTAGCCTGCCGGGCTCCTCTGTCCATGGGATTTTGCAGGCAAGAATACTGGAGTGGGTTACCACTTCCTCCTCAGGGGACCTTCCTAACTTAGGGATCAAGGCCATGTCTCCTGTGTCTCCTGTATTGCAGGCTGATTCTTTACTGGTGAGCCATGGGGGAAGCCCATTTTAAACTTAAATTATTGCCAGTGAAGAATGGAGAAAATGTGCATACAAAGAATTGCTATATAGGCATATAGGTTTTTTTTTTTTTTTTTTTTTACTCAAAATTTAGGTAGTACAGCTATTTCTTTTAGATTTGCTCCTTTAAGTACATTTGAGAAATCCACTGTGAAGCAAATGACATTAGAAAATAAACAGAATAGATGCCAATCATAATGAAATTTTAACTCTATCTAAAACATTGAAAATAAGTTATAAAAATGTAGTTATGATTTTTCTCTTTAAAGTGATATATATAATAACATTATACATGGACATATAGGTAATAACTTTATTACAAATGGAAGGAGAAAAAGTGGAAACAGTGACAAATTTTATTTTCTTGAGCTCCAAAATAACTGTAGACTGTAACTGCAGCCATGAAATTAAAAATGCTTGCTTCTTGGAAGGAAAGCTATGATAACACTAGACAACATATTAAAAAGCAGAGACATCACTTTGCCAACAAAGATCTGTGTAGTCAAAGCTATGGTTTTCCAGTAGTTATGCTCAGATGTGGGAGTTGGACCATAAAGAATGCTAAGCACAGAAGAATTGATGCTTTCAAATTGTGACATTGGAGAAGACGCTTGAGAATCCCATGGACTGCAAGATCAAAGCAGTCAATACTGAAGGAATCAACCCTGAATATTCATTGGAGTGACTGATGCTGAAGCTGAAGCTCCAGTACAATGGTTAAATAGTATCGTTGATCAATGGATGTGAATTTGAGCAAACTCCAGGGGATAGTGAAGGACAGGGAAGCCTGGCATGTTGCAGTCCATGAGGTCACAAAGAGTCAGACATGACTTCATGACTGAACAACAACAACAATATATAATCAAACTGCAGTTTATCATTCATTCATTCTTTCAACTAACATTTTAAAAATATTTCTCTAATTAGGGAAATGCAAGTCAAAAATGCAAGACACTGTTACTCACTCTAGAATTGCCAAAAAAAAAAAAAAAAGGACCATAGGAAATATTAGCAAGGATTTGGAGAAATTGGAACCATCATATGCTCCTGATGAAAATATAAAATTGTGTAGCCATTTTGGAAAGCATTCTGGATGGTCTTTATAAAGTCAAAAATAATGCTGTCATATGACCTAGAAGTTTCACTCCTAGATATACACAAAGAAATAGAAACATAAAAAAATAGAAACACAAAAGTGGGCAACATGAATGTTTATAGCAGCATTATTCTTACTAGACAAAAGAAGAAGCCACCCAAAAGTCCACAAATGGCTGAATGGGTAAACAAAAGTGGTTTAACTATACAATGCAATAGTATTCATAAATAAAAAGGGAATAAAGTACTGACATGTTGTTTAGCATGGATAAACTTTGAAAAAAAATTACACTAAGTGAAAAAAAAAATAGTTCCAGAAGCCCACTAATATACAATTACATTTATATGAAATATTCATCTAGGCAAATCCTAAAGACATAAAGCAAATTGATTAGTGGTTGCACAGTGGCTAAGATGAAGAGGAGCTGGAGAAAGACTGCTAATGGTTATGGGTTTTCTTTTGGGGATGATGAAAGTATTCTAGGATTAGATAAAGCTTATGATCACATAAATCTTTAAATATATGAAAAACCACTGAAGTGTAAGTTTA
Source organism: Bos indicus (assembly GCF_029378745.1). Lineage (NCBI taxonomy): Eukaryota > Metazoa > Chordata > Mammalia > Artiodactyla > Bovidae > Bos > Bos indicus. The sequence goes on from NC_091789.1 coordinate 41,661,919, forward strand.
AAAGAATGAATTTTTATGGCATGTGAAATATAGCCCAGTAAAACTACTTTTTTTTTTTTTTAAAGGAGGATATATATTATATGTGAAACACTATTTGGGATACAATATAGCAAAACACAATTCCTGATCTCAAAAGGAAAAAAAAAAAAATACAAACTAGAGACAAATCAATGTGGGAAAATATCAAACTAGTCTTGGTAGGAAATGGGAGAGAATTATTGGATTAACTAAAAGGTAAAGATGGTGGAGATGAAGAAGAAGCTATAGGTTTGAGAAATTAACTAGACATATAGAATCAATATGATTTATTCAAATATTAGATATCAGAATGAATGAAAGAAAGGTATTCTAATTTGTTATAAAAGGGAAGAATATTCTTTTATTGACATAAGTAATACAGGAAGAGGAGAAGAATTCTAGGAAAAGAAAAGCAGTATAGCTTTGGACATTGACTTTAAAAGTATCTTTAGAACTATATCCACTCACATTCATTGTCCATTTTGTCTTCAACAGTACCAATTTCCAGGTCACTGAATAAGATCTTTCTTAGCCATATAACTGCTCATGGTCTTAGGAAAAATATCTTCCTTTTGAAAATCTAGTTGCCACTTCATTAATATAGAAAGAATACTCTGGACCTAAAAATGTCTTGATAGTGGTAGAGTATCAGCACATAAAGGAACTTATTTTCCCCAACAAAAATCTGGACCAGCTTCACATATACTTTACATCAATTTCTGGAATATGATGGTTATAGCATTTGCACATTGATTTGTATTCACTAACCTTTATGCTGTCTTAGCATTTTAATAGCATATTTTGTGCCTGTACTTCTGAGAGACATTATTTATTTTAATGATTTAAATCAATGATTTAATGTGAACCATAGGGACACACATTTTTTATTATTTACCTGCATAAACATTCCCTTTGTGAGCAGAAAATTGTCAATGAAAAAAAAAAAAAAAAAAAACAGAAGAGAGGTTGGGGAAAGTTAAAAAGGTGATTTAAAACATATATTACAGATTTTTCTCCATAGATAAATAGTGCCTAAATATTTATACTATGTAAAATATACATATTTTGAATATAAAAAATGTTATGCAATATGTAATTTTTTAAAGTAGATTTATGCTTTCTTCCGGGGAAGGCAATAGCACCCCACTCCAGTACTCTTGCCTGGAAAATCCCATGGATAGAGGAGCCTGGGAGGCTGCAGTCCATGGGGTCGCTAAGAGTCGGACACGACTGAGCGACTTCACTTTCACTTTTCGCTTTCATGCATTGGAGAAGAAAATGGCAACCCACTCCAGTGTTCTTGCCTGGAGAATCCCAGGGACAGGGGAGCCTGGTGGACTGCAGTCTATGGGGTCGCACAGAGCTGGACATGACTGAAGTGACTTAGCAGCAGCAGTATGCTTTCTTCTGCTAAGAAATTGTTACTTGAGATAAATTTCATTAAAGTGGAGTATCAGTTCACTTCAGTTCAGTCGCTCAGAAGTGTCTGACTCTTTGTGACCCCATGGACTGCAGCATGCCAGGCCTCCCTGTCCATCACCAACTCCTAGAGTTTACCCAAACTCATATCCGTTGAGTTGGTGATGCCATCCAACCATCTCATCCTCTGTCGTCCCCTTGTCCTCCTGCCTTCAATCTTTCCCAGCATCAGGGTCTTTTCAAATGAGTCAGCTTTTTGCATCAGGTGGCCAAAGTATTGGAGTTTCAGCCTCAAAATGCAGGACATATATAATAATAATATATATATATATAAAATATTCTTATTATTACATAAAACTTTAAACTGTGATGTTTACAATTTATTTATGTCAGTCATAGCTAAAACATGCACTCTCAAAAAAATCAACTCTGAGTTGTCTATACAAATAGAATGACTGGAGGGTATAGAAAGTCAAAAATTTATTTACAAACCCAATTGCTAATATCCCAGTATCCATCTCCATCATTATTGTTTGCTTAGACTTCAAATGCCTAGATCATGCAGCATTTAGTGCATCAGAGAGATGATGATGCTTTCTGAGTTCAATTGTCCTCTTATTTTAACTGTGTATTGAAGAGTCTAAATATAGAAATTTATAAATTAAATATATTTTCTATTACTGAAATTTTATATAAAATGTACCAAGTAATAGTTTATTGTGTATTCCTGCAAATAATTTTTCTATTTTAGTGCATAAATTGGTCTTTGTATTAAATTAGGTCAAGAAACTCCTTAAGTATCATCTCAATATTTTAAATGATCAGATACAAATATATTTTTTATTTAGTTAGGAATATTGAGGCTCTTTATAAAAGATTTCAAAATTAACTAAACCCTAACATAAACAATTAATTGATATTCTAATATTCACATTGGATGTCTAAGCACATAATTAAATTGTCTGAATGGCTATGTTAGCAATAAAGAGGAAGAAAAGTTGATATACCATTATAGAAATATGGAAGGGTTTTGGAGTTTTCGTTTCAAAATATAGAGTGGACAGAGCTAATGTGAAAGTTTTTGAATATCAAACATGCATATACATGTTACATTCAACATAACCAAAATGTTTAAATATATGTACATATTCAAACCAAGGGCTTCCCAGGTGGCCCAGTGGTAAGGAATCTACCTGCTAATGCAGGAGACATGGGAGATGTGGGTTCGATCCCTGGGTCAGGAAGATCCCCTGGAGTAGGAAATGGCAACCCACTCCAGTATTCTTGTCTGGAAAATTCCATCTACAGAGGAGCCAGTGAGCTGCAGTAAACTCCATGGACAGAGGAGCCTGTCTGACTGCAATTCATGGAGTCACAAAGAGTCAGATATGAGTGAGTATACACATATACATAATTCCCAGGTGCCAGAAAAAAAAAAAATCTAAGATAGATTAACAATCTGACTGGTGATCTAGAGGTGCCCTACTGAATACAGTATAGACATAGGGGAAGAGAGCTTAAATCCATATGGAGATAAGAGATCTGTTCTTGGATCAAGGTAAAGCAGGGAATTATTTTTGAAATAACATAAAGCTGAGACTTTTGGAAAGGCTAACCCTTCAATGAAAGGAAATTGGAAAGACTGTGCCCACTGGCCCACAAAATCTGTAAGGAATTTATTTCTCTACCTAAAATTTCTGTGAAAAAAATAGATTCCATTAAAAAATAATGTTTAAGATACCAAATAGGCATATGAATTCTGATTTACACCACTTATATGGTGCAGAAATCCTGAGGCCATAAATGTACCTGGAACCTCTGAGGGCACACCTACTAGAAGCAAATACAAAAACTCTTTAACAATTGTGGTGAGTGTCTTGATAGGCCACCCAGATCCCCTGAAAAATGAAGAACTTTTTTCCCCCATTTGTATGGAGTGAAGCCTAAGTGACAGCCTTTAGCTGTCAGCTCCTATGGGGATTACCTCTTCTGAAAAAAGCCAACTTGCCCAGAGGTGCACTTTCTTCTCAAGGTAGTCTGCCTCCAAAGCCTGGTCAAAATGATAATGTTTATAAAGGTTAAGCTCTTTTGTTACAATGGGACAATCTTCAGCATTCCTTACAGGATCTGCTGAGTCATCTGTTACAACTGTGTTGTAATATTAATACTGGCAGCACACCCCCAAAAAAATTCTATATGAAAGTTCTGTTTCACAGTCTGCCTCCCAGGGAATACAACAAGAAGAAGCAATATTTAACATAATACAGAGAACATATGTCTACCACAGGGAAAAAAAATGATTCACACTAAAACATTAAAAATATTTTTAAGTTCAGAGGATACTATCTATAATGACAAAGTTAACAGATACTACAAACAGGATGAAGAGCATCAAAGTATTAGAGATAATGGAATAAATTGAAAGACACTACAAAAATATTTTAACTGGTTAAAAAATAAATAAAAAACAGAAAGGTAAAAAAAACCTCGACATTGTATAGAAAAAGGAAGGTGAATTTGGACAGAAAAAGAGATTTGGGGAAGGGGCTAATATATAGTATATTGGAAGTCATTATCCAATCTACCTTTCCTCTAGTCTACATTCATGTTCTGCAGATATCAGAAAATAAAAACATACATTTCCAAGACTCCCTTGAACTAGGTTTCTGGATGTGATTTAGATTCAAAACTGATGCTCTAATGTGAGGCTTGGATATAGACATAAGGTAGAGGTTTTTATTCTCCTGATCCTGCTCTTTGCTGGCAAACAGGCATATGGGCTTAATAGAGGTCCCCATGTCCAGTTACTCACTTTACAGTGGGAACATGACTAGAGTGAGTGAGGCCTTTGGCACAAAATTTAAGGAGATACTAAAAGTCTCAGTAATCAAGATAAACTTAATGCAGTATTTTGGAAAGTGAATTATCTCTGCTCTTCACTCTATTTCCTACTTTTTACTGAGTAGAGGTTTAGCATGATCCCTCTTTTCTAGGTCCTTAAGGTGTAAAGTTAAGTTGCTGAGTTGAGTCCTTTCTTCTTTTTTAATGTAAGCATTTATAGCTATAATATCTTTCATATGACTGCTTCTGCTGTATCCCATAATTTTGGGTATGTTGTGTTTTAATTTTCATTTATATCCAGATATTTTCTAATTTCTTTTGTGATGTTTTTCTTTGACTCACTATTATTTGAAAGCATGCTGTTTAATTTCAACAGAATTGTGAATTTCCCAGTTTTTCTTCTACTGTTGATTTTGTTTTGTTCCACTGTGATTAACAAAAAACACTTTGTATAATTTCAACCTTTTAAATTGATAAGCACTTGTTTTGTGAACTAATGCACAGTTTGTCCTTGGATATGTTATATGTGTACTTGAGAAAATATGTGTTTTATTATTGTTGAGTGAAATCATCTCTATAATTATTGTAAGTTCAATTAGTCATGTTCATATATAAGCCATCTATTTCCTTATTGATCATCTGTCTGGTTGTTATACTCACTATTGAAAGTGGAGATTTGAACTTTTCTACTACTAATGTGAAGCTGTTTATTTCTCCCTTCATTTCTGTTGATGCTTCCTTTATATAAATTGGAGCTCTGTTGTTTGGTGGACATATATTTATAACTGTTATTTCTTTTTGTGAATTGATACTTTTTTCATTATATATTGTCCTTCTTTGTCTCTTTTTACTTGGTTTTTCAAGAGTGTGTTGTTTAATTTTTACATATTTGTGATTTTTCAAGTTTCCTTCTGTTTCATTCCATTGTGGTCAGATAAGATACTTGGTATGATTTTAAGCTTCTTAAATTTGTTAAGAGTTGTTTTGTGACATACCACAAGATCTATCCTAGAGAAGGTTTTGAGTGTGGTTGAGAAGAATGTGTATCCCGCTGCTGGTGAAAGGAATGTTCTAAATATATCTGTTAGGTTCATTTGGTCTATGGTGTTGTTCAAATTCATTGTTTCATAATTGAGGGCTTCCCTGGTAGCTCAGTTGGTAAACAGTCTGCCTGCAATGCAGGAGACCCCAGTTATATTCCTGGGTCAGGAAGATTCACTGAAGAAGAGATGGGCTACCCATTCCAGTATTCTTGGGCTTCCCTTATGACTCAGCTGGTAAAGAATCTGCCTGCAATGTGGGAGACGTGGGTTTGATCCCTGGTTTGGGAAGATCCCCTGGAGAAGACAAAATCTACCCACTCCAGTTTGGTTTTCTAACTATTATTTTGAGTGGGAAATTGAAGTTTCCCACTGTAATTGTATTGCTATTTCTCCCTTCAGATCCATCAGTGTTTGCTTTTTATATTTAGGTGCTTTGATATTTGATATTTAGTTATATTTTGTCTTCCTATTAGTTGACCATTTTATCATTATGTGATAACCTTCCTTGTATCTTGTAGCAGTTTTTGGCTTAAAGTCTATTTTATTAGCTATAAATATCCCTACTCTCTTCTGGTTACAATATATATAGAGTATATTTTTCCATCCCTTCACTTGCCGTCTGTGTGTGCATGCTAAATTGCTTCACTCAGAGATGGCAGAAAATTGCAAGCAATCTCCACTCTTTTTTTTTTTTTTCAACCATAGGGAGAGAACCAAGGTTGGACCACTTCTTATGTATCATAGCCATACCATGCTGAGGAGGGCGTGGGGTATGGATGAATTAAAGTGCAAGGAAATTTTCTACTATTTCGAATGTTGTATCTTGCTTGATTGAGTATTCACATGGTTTGCTGCAGATCTTTGACTTTTCTAGAGCTCCTATTAGTTGCTGTTTAGTTGCTAAGTGATGTCTAGCTATTTGAGACCCCATGGACTCAGACTGCCAGGCTCCTCTGTACATGAGATTCTCCAGGCAAGAATGCTGGAGTGGATTACCATTTCCTTCTCCAGGGGATCTTCCCAGTTCAGGTATCAAACCAATGTCTCTTGCATTGGCAGGGAATTTTTTTTTTTTTTTTTTTACCACTGAGCCACCAGGGAAGCCTAAAGCTCCTATAAAGTTATTTAAATCAGTCTGTAGTGGTTTATTTTATGTTTCCTTTGGGAAACAATGTACTGGAGCTTTCTAGTTTGCCATTCTGCTGGCATTACCCTCAAATACATTATTTTATCTTTCATTTTTATAATTTATAATATGTACTTTTTCAAATTTGCTAGGTTATTGTTTCTAATTTTCTATTCATTGTAGATATTTTCATACTTGTCTTATGTTTCTTAAGTACTGGAAATATGACTATTTAAAATTTGCTGTTGTTCAGTCACAAAATTTTAAAATATTTTAAAATGTTTTAAAATATTCCCATTGAAACAAGAAAGAAAAAAAAGAACTCTGGATGAGAAATATAGGTCTGCTGTCTAAATGATGATTATAGACTTGACAACAAACAAAAATGGAAAAACATTTTACACTTTAATAAAAGCTAATTTAAATTCTTAATTTCTGTGGAATTCAGAATTCTGTGAAAAATTCAAAATTTTTTGGAAAATTCTTAAAGAGAAGGGAATACCAGACCACCTGACCTGATTCTTGAGAAACCTGTATACAGGTCAGGAAGCAACTGTTAGAACTGGACATGGAACAACAGACTGGCTCCAAAGAGGAAAAGGAGTACGTCAAGGCTGTATATTGTCACCCTGCTTATTTAACATATATGCAGAATACATCATGAAGAATGCCGAGCTGGAGGAAGCACAAGCTGGAGTCAAGATTACCAGGAGAAATATCAATAACCTCAGATATGCAGATGACATCACTCTTATGGCAGAAAGTGAAGCAGAACTCTTGATGAAAGTGAAAGAGGAGAGTGAAATAGTTGGCTTAAACTCAACATCCAAAAAACTAAGATCATGGCATCTGGTCCCATCATTTCAAGGCAGATAGATGGGGAAAGAGAGGAAACAGTGTCAGACTTTATTTTTGGGGGCTCCAAAATCACTGCAGATTGTAATTACAGCCATGAAATTAAAAGATGCTTACTCCTTGGAAGGAAAGTTATGACCAACCTAGACAGCATATTAAAATCGAAGACATTGCTTTGTCAACAAAGGTCCATCTATTTAAGGCTATGGTTTTTCAAGTAGTCATGTATGGATGTGAGAGTTTGACTATAAAGAAAGCTGAGCACTGAAGAATTGATACTTTTGAACTGTGATGTGGAGAATACTCTTGAGAGTCCCTTGGACTGCAGGGAATCTAACCAGACATCCTAAAGGAAATCAGTCCTGAGTGTTCATTGGAAGGACTGATACTGAAGCTGAAACTCCAACATTTTGGCCACCTGATGCGAAGAGCTGACTCATTTGAAAAGACCCTGATGTTGGGAAAGATTGAAGGCAGGGGGAAAAGGGGAGGACAGAAGATGAGAAGGTTAGATGGCATCACAGACTCAATGGACATGAGTCTGGGTAAACTCTGGGAGTTGGTGATAGAACTGGAGGCCTTGAGTGCTGCGGTTCATGGGGTCGCATGGGGCACCGCTGAGAGGCTGAATTCAACTGAACTGAAAAGTTAATTTGCACATAATTAGAGAAGCCATTTCAAATCCTGGAAGATGATGCTGTGAAAGTGCTGCACTCAATATGCCAGCAAATTTGGAAAACTCAGCAGTGGCCACAGGACTGGAAAAGGTCAGTTTTCATTCCAATCCCAAAGAAAGGCAATGCCAAAGAATGCTCAAACTACCACACAATTGCATTCATCTCACACACTAGTAAAGTAATGTTCAAAATTCTCCAAGCCAGGCTTCAGCAATACAAAAACTGTGAACTTCCAGATGTTCAAGCTGGTTTTAGAAAAGGCAGAGGGACAAGAGATCAAATTACCAACATCTGCTGGATCTTGGAAAGAGCAAGAGAGTTCCAGAAAAACATCTATTTCTGCTTTATTGACTATGCCAAAGCCTTTGACTGTGTAGATCACAATAAACTGTGGAAAATTCTGAAAGAGATGGGAATACCAGACCACCTGACCTGCCTCTTGAGAAATCTGTATGCAGGTCAGGAAGCAACAGTTAGAACTGGACATGGAAAAACAGACTGGTTCCAAATAGGAAAAGGAGTACGTCAAGGCTGTATATTGTCACCCTGCTTATTTAACTGATATGCAGAGTGCATCATGAGAAACGCTGGGCTGGAAGAAGCACAAGCTGGAATCAAGATTGCTGGGAGAAATATCAATGACCTCAGATATGCAGATGACACCACCCTTATGGCAGAAAGTGAAGAGGAACTAAAAAGCCTCTTGATGAAAGTGAAAGAGGAGAGTGAAAATGTTGGCTTAAAGCTCAACATTCAGAAAACAAAGATCATGGCATCTGGTCCCATCACTTCATGGGAAATAGATGGGGAAACAGTTGGAAACAGTGTCAGACTTTATTTTGGGGGGCTCCAAAATCACTGTAGATGGTGATTGCAGCCATGAAATTAAAAGACGCTTAGTCCTTGAAAGGAAAGTTATGACCAACCTAGACAGCATATTCAAAAGCAGAGACATTACTTTGCCAACAAAGGTTGGTCTAGTCAAGGCTACGGTTTTTCCAGTGGTCATGTATAGATGTGAGAGTTGGACTGTGAAGAAAGCTGAGCACTGAAGAATTGATGCTTTTGAACTGTGGTGTTGGAGAAGACTCTTGAGAGTCCCTTGGACTTCAAGGAGATCCAACCAGTCCATTCTAATGGAGATCAGTCCTGTGTGTTCTTTGAAAGGACTGATGCTAAAGCTGAAAGTCCAATATTTTGGCCACCTCATGTGAAGTGTTGACTCATTGGAAAAGACTCTGATGCTGGGACGGATTGGAAGTAGGAGAAGAAGGGGACAACAGAGGATGAGATGGCTGGATGGCATCACCGACTGAATGGACATGAGTTTGGGTGAACTCTGGGAGTTGGTGATGGACAGGGATGCCTGGTGTGCTGCAGTTCTTGGGTTTGCAAAGAGTCGGACACAACTGAGTGACTGAACTGAATTCATAATTGGGAGTATATATTGATTAATAGAGACAACAAAGTACATTATATATTAAAATGCAACAAAGAATTTTATTCTTCCATGATATTTTTAATCAGAGGCAGAATTTAGATGGTAGAAAAACCAATTTCAAACCATGCAGTTCACATCAGACCATTGTGCAGCAATTCACTTGGCATGCAAAAGAACAAACATCTTTAAGCTTTGTGAAAAGCATATCAAATAGTCTGACAAGGCAAATCTCAGGGTTCAGTCTTTCTCTCTGCAAATAAATGGCTGCTGCTGTCCATCCATGTGCCCCTCACTTGCTGAGTTTCTGTGACTTATACTGCACTGGCCATTTTAAGAGGAAGCTTCTCTGTAAACTGAATGCAATCTACATTTCAGTGAAGCTTCCACTTCTTTTTCCTGTTGCTAAAATCTAAATGACTACTATGAATCAAAATCCTTATTTTGGATAGTGATGGGCAATAAAATATGCATGAAAAGAAACACCACTTTGGAAACATGAGAACAGATGATGCACGGTATATCTAATCAGAGGATGTCTATGAATTTAGTTTACTTTTGCACAAATATTTTAAGAATTTTAACTTACCAATGATTCTGTAATCCAAAAGTGTAAATGTAGCAGTACATTAAAATTGCCTTCTAGGAAATTGTAGCGTCACTACAAATTGTGTGTTTGCAGTTATCATGCCTATATATTTTTTATAATCCACTATAACCATTATCAGAGAAGGCGATGGCACCCCACTTCAGTACTCTTGCCTGGAAAATCCCACGGATGGAGGAGCCTGGTGGGCTGCAGTCCATGGGGTCGTGAAGAGTAAGACACGACTTAGTGACTTCACTTTCACTTTTCACTTTCATGCATTGGAGAAGGAAATGGCAACCCACTCCAGTGTTCTTGCCTGGAGAATCCCAGGGACTGTGGAGCCTGGTGGGCTGCCGTCTATGGGGTCGCACAGAGTCAGACACGACTGAAGCAAACTAGCAGTAGCAGCAGCGTAACCATTATAATGTTGAAGACAAGAATATGTTATGGGAAGAAAGGTGTCACACAAAGGTGACATGTAAGGAGTCACAGTTTTCTATGTTCCTTTCCTCTGAAATGTACACGGAGTCTGTGACATGCTTCTACCAATAGAATATGGCAAATGTGATGGGATTTCAATTCCTTGATAAGGTTACATTATAAGAGATTCCATTTTATAAGATTAAAGTGAAAGATTCTGTTGCTGACCTTTAAAAGTAAGCTAACAAATCTTTGTCATGTCTATGTGGCTAAACAGGTACTCTGCAAATTTAATATATATTTAGAATACATCATGTGAAATGCCAGGCTGGATGAAGCACAAGCTGGAATCAAGATTGCAGGGAGAAATATTAATAATCACAGATATGCAGATGGCATCACCCTATGGCAGAAAGTGAAGAGGAACTAAAAAGACTCTTGATGAAAAGTGAAAGAAAAGAGTGAAAAAGCTGGCTTAAAACTCAACATTCAAAAAACTAAGATCATGACATCCAGTCCTATCACTTCATGGCAAAAAGATGGGGAAACAATGAAAACAATGAGAGACTTTCTTGGTCTCCAAAATCACTGCAGATGATGATTGCAGCCATGAAATTAAAAGACACTTGCTCCTGAGAAGAAAAGCTATGACAAACCTAGACAGCATATTAAAAAGCAGAGATAGTACTCTGCCAACAAAGGTCCATCTAGCCAAAGCTACAGTTTTTCCAGTAGTCAGGTATGGAAGTGGGAGTTGGACCATAACGGAAGCTGAGCACCAAAGAATTGAAACTTTTGAACTGTGGTGTTGGCGAAGACTCTTGAGAGTCCCTTGGCTGCAAGGAGATGAAACCAGTCAATCGTAAAGGAAATCAGTCCTGAATATTCATTGGAAGGACTGAAGCTGAAGCTGAATCTCCAATACTTTGGCCACCTGATGTGAGGCACTGATTCATGGGAAAAGACCCTGATGCTTTGAAAGACTGAAGACAGCAGGAGAAGGGGACAGCAGAGGATGAGATGGTAGAATGGCATAACTGACTTAACGGACATGAGTTTGAGCAAGCTCTGGGAGTTAGTAATGGACAGAGAAGCCTGGCATTCTGAAGTCCATGGAGTTGCATGGAGTCGGACACGACTGAGCAAATGAACTGAACTGATGTGGCTAGGGCAGGTGAATGGCCTCTGAGAGTTGGCTGAGAGCCAGGAAGAAATTAGGAATCTCAGTGCTACAACCATAGGAACAACTAGATGAAAGTGCAAGTTGATACCAAATTCCAGCCTAACCAACATGTTGATTGCAATCTTATGAGACGCTGAGCCATAACGCAGCTAAGCCCTGCTCAGACTCCTCCACCATAGATGGAAAGCAAACTAACCAGGTATTGTTTTCAACTTTTTTGAAATGTTATTTTCTAACTATGTGGGTGATAGAGTCAGTCAGTCTGTCTTACAACAACAGTTTTCAACACTTAAGAAATATATTACAGAGTAGTCATAAGCAGGTTGGGAGATCTGTAGACTTTTGTAGAAATTGATAAATAATGATAACATTTTGATATTTCCTTGAGCCTTGTTGCAATTATCCCCATTAATTCAATGTTTCCAGATCTAGTACAGTCATCTTTAAAATCTAAGTTAATAAACATTCAAACATTAATATATATATATATATATATATATATATATAAAATTCTGTTTTTTGTGTCATTATAACTTTTTGTGGAAGTCTGTAACTGTGAATGAAATGGAAATAAGGCAAAAGTCTATGATTAAGGACAACCATTCTAGACACTGTGATATACTTACCAGTGTGGTAATGTCAATCACATAGAAAAATGCTAATGAAAAAGCACCTTAAAGTTAATATATACCATATAAATTATCAATAGTCACATAAAACATGAAGACAAGTTGCCTGTGGTGCTTCAAAAGAATTGTTTATCAACTACATTAGAATTCAAAAGGTCAAGATGCAGATATGATTTGTATATTGTAAGTAGGCACACTCTTCAGTTATTTTCTAAAAGACCCTGGATTGCATTACAATTTTCTATAGAGAAAATGATCTTTTGAGAGTATAAATAATGCAAAACTTGAAGCCTTGTCTCATGACCATTGCCATTTTACAAAAAAAAGAAAAGAAAAGAAAAGAAAATTGGGACTCAGTGAAACTTAAGTGATAGAACATTGTACTTGGAACTTTAAAACAAAAATCACTTTAATTGAAGTTTATTGAAGTTTTAATTTTAAATTCTTTAACCCTCTCCCCAGGCAAATTTGAACAATATAGTTTTAAACACTAGAAAATCTAGAAAAATGTCAAGATAACTCTTCAGTTCAGTTGCTCAGTTGTGTCCGTCTCTTTGCTATCCCATGAACCACAGCACGCCAGACCTCCCTGTCCATCACCGACTACCGGAGTCTACCCAAACCCATGTCCATTGAGTCAGTGATGCCATCCAACCATCTCATCCTCTGTCATCCCCTTGTCCTCCTTCCCTCAATCTTTCCCAGCATCAGGGTCTTTTCAAATGAATCAGCTCTTTGCATCAGTTGGCCAAAGTATTGGAGTTTCAGCTTCAACATCAGTCCTTCCAATAAACACCCAGGACTGTCTAAAATTCATTTTTTAACATGCATCAATATTTTCAACATAAGCTTGTATTGTACCCTGGTCCACTTAGCACCATAATGTCCCTGTACTATAACTGAGAGTCAATATATGGTCTAAACTTTATCAGTAGACATTTAATAAATATCAATTTATTTGATATGAGGCAATATTTCAAAAATTGGTGTGCTTCAGAGTAAGCAAATAAATAGGATCAGAATCAGAAATTATGAAACTTTTTTTTCATTTCTGTGATTGTTAATTTTATGTCAACTTGACTAAGCTGCAGAATCCAAATTTTTCCTCAAATACAAGTTTAAATGTTGCAGTGAGGGTATTTTTGGTGAGATTAATATTTAAATCAGTACATTTTAGTAAGGAAGATTTATCTCCATAATGTGGGTGGACCACATTCACTCAGTTGAAAGCCTTACACAGGAAAAAAACAAAAAAACAAAAAAAAACTGATATCTCCCAAAGGAAAGAGGATTCTGCCTCCAGACTGTTTTTAGACTTGAGCTGCAAAATCAACAACTCTTCCCTGGGTCTCTAATCTGCCAACTTGCCCTGTAGAATTCAGAATTTACAGCTTCCATGGTTATGTCAGGCAATTAATTAAAAATCTCTCTGTCTCTGTCCCTGTTTCTCTTTCTCTCTGTCAACACACACACACACACACACACACACACACACACACACACCCTACATCTTTTTGGTTTTGTTTCTCCAGGGAACTCTAATACAGATTTTGATATCACAAGTGGTTCTAGAGGAACAGAATCTTAAGGATCAATTTTCTGAATTGATTGTGGGGTTTCTAGAATTGCTTTTCTAATATGATTTGATTTTAAAAGTAAATTGTAGAGAACTGATAATTTATAGTGTGATGATGAAAAGGAAATATTGGATTTCTGTGTAGATTCAAATATCTGTTGAGAATTAAAAATACCATCATAGAATGTTCCTCATTGAATATTTATAAAAAACAAGGTTCTGAGTGACCTTGTCTTTGATACTTTGTTTTTGTTTGTTTGTTTGTTTTGTTTTTTCAAAATAATAAGTGTAATGAGATTGGACAGTTGTTCCTAACCGAACTAGACAAAGTGGGAAAAGGAAAGCCTGAGCTCAAGAATTATAATTCTGAGCTTAAGTGTTGTATAAATGACCTGGAAATTTTAATATCTGCCCTAAAAGAAACCAAACCCAGGCTCTTGTTCTCTGTATGGCCAAATCACAGTATAAATTAAATTCTCAAATTGCAGGTGTCTGCAGCTAAAATGAGGGTATTGATTGAGAAAAAATGGGAGCCTGAAAATTAGAAAAAGTCTTTATAGGAAGATTCTGATGATACCGGGTTATTGGAACTCTAAAATCTGATTAGTCTTCTTTGCCTGTATAAGCAGCCTCTCTCCAACTCTGTCTGAGTAGATTAACTTGCTGAGACTAGAGAAACTGCAATGGCTTACCCTGAGGTAACTGCCTTGGAAGAAATTGCTGATTCTCTTCAGGACCTATCTCACCACCCCTCTTTGTTTCTAGAACTATTTTTCTTATTGTTGTTCAGTTGCTAAGTTGTGTCCAACTCCTTGAGACCTCATGGACTGTAGCACACTGGGCTCCTCTGACTTCAACTATCTCCCAAAGGTTGCTCCACTTCATGTTCATTGAGTCAGTGATGCTATCTAACCATCGCATCCTTTCCTGTCCCCTTCTCCGTTTGCCTTTAATCTTTACAGAATCAGGGGCTCTTCACATCAGATGGCAAAAGAACTGGTGTTTCAGACTCAGCAACAGTCTTTCCACTGAATATTCGGGGTTGATTTCCTTTAGGATTCATTGGTTTGATCTCCTTGCAGTCTAAGAGACTCTCAAGAATCTTCTCTACCTCCACAATTTGAAAGCATCAATTCTTTGGCACTCAGACTTCTTTATGGATCAACTCTCACATAAACACCTGAGTGTTAGTCACTCAGTTGTGTCTGACTCTTTGTCAACTCATGGACTGTAACCCACCAGGTTCCACTGTCCATGGGCTTCTCTAGGCAAGAATACTGGAGTGGGTTGCCATTCCCTTCTCCAGGGGATCTTCTTGACCCAGGGATTGAACTGGGGTCTCCCACATTGGAATCAGATTCTTTACCATCTGAGCCACTAAGGAAGCCCTATATACATGACTACTGGAAAAACCATACCTTTGACTATACTGACATTTTTTCAGTAAAGTGATGTGTTTGCTTTTTAATACACTGTCTAGGTTTTTCATAGCTTTATTCCAAGGAGCAAGAGCCTTTTAATTTCATAGCTTCAGTCACCACCCACAGTGATTTTGGAGCCCAAGAAAATAAAAATCTGTCACTGTTTCCACTTTTTCCCCTTCTATTTGCCATGAAGTGATGGAACCACATGCCATGATCTTAGTTTTTTGAATGCTCAGTTTTAGTCCAGCTTTTTCACTCTACTCTTTCCTCCTCATCAAGAGGCTCTTTAGTTCCTCTTCATTTTTTGTCATTAGAATGGTGTCATATGCATACCTGACATTGATATTTCTCCCAACAATCTTGATTCTAGCTTATGATTCATATAGCCTGGCATTTCTCAAGATGTATTCTGCATATAAGCTAACTAAGGAGGATGACAATATACAGCCTTGACATACTCCTTTTCCAATTTTGAACCATTCTGTCGTTCCATGTCTGATTCTAACTATTGCTTATTGACCTGCACACAGGTTTCTCAGGAGACAAATAAGGTAGTCTGGTACGCTCATATCTTGAATAATTGTCCACAGTTTGTTGTGGTCCACACAGTCAAAAGTTTTAACATAGTCAATGAAGCAGAAGTAGATGTTTTTCTGGAGCTCCAATCTTAGCAAGTGTTAAAGTTGAGGTACAAAATGTGATCCAGAAGGAAGTGTGAACAATTATTTCAGATATAAAATGGAAAAATGTTTCTCACTCATAATAAGTCTGAAATAATAATATATTATTGAAATATATGAATTCCATATGAAATTGGTTTTCAATTTGAATAAATCTAAACATATTGAGTTCCTACTATGTGTAAGTTATTCTTTAATGGCATCATTTTATTTATTTGTGAACTCTTCTAAGATTTTTTATATTTTCTTTGTAACTTCTCCTATTAGTTGGTACCATCAACTTTGATTTTAATTTTAGCATCTAGATGCTGAAAATCCCTATAACTCTCCTCTAACTTCACATCTATTCATCTAGCTTCTTATTTAACATTTCTATTTGAATGTCTCACAGACATACTAATTCAATATATCTAAAACTGAACTTAACATTTTTCATTTCAAATCCACTTTTCTTATACTAAATGGAATTACCAGCCACTCAGTTGCTAGTACCAGAAACCTAAGATGATTCATCCTACACATTTCTGACCTAATTCTTTCTCTGGAATTCATTCACTTCTCTCCACTTCTACTAACTGACATCCTAGTTCAAATAGTTACTATCTTTAATGTTGACTACTAAAAATTCTTCTCATCAGTCTCTTTCTATATATGTTTGCTATCTACAATTCAGTCTCTACATAGGCCTTAATTAAACATAAATCTGGTCATTATACTATCTTGCTTATTCAGTCCATTGAACATGCAATGAACTTTTTCACTCAAACATTTTCACAAGATAATCCTTCAATATGGAGAAATGTTCACTCCCACTTTTAACTAACTTAGCCTAGCTAACTCCTTTCTTTTTAATGTTTCAGATTAAATATCACTTCATGCAAACTTTTGATAATAAGCCAAACTTTGATTTCCCTATAACACACTCACAATACTTCATGATATATCTTGCAAAAACTTTTTCAGTTTCTATTTTCTCTGACAATTTTTCATTTCTAAGAGGGCATAGACTCTTTCTGTCTTATTCATTGCAGTATCATTACTGGTACAATACATGTCACTTAAAGGGAATGCAATAAATATTTGCCAGATGAGTAAATGGAAGAGTGAAAGAATGAAGAGATGAATGAATGATTGAACACAATGTTTGAAAAAACCTACAGTAACAAATCACAATACTAAAAACAAACAAAAAAACTGTCATTCATGACACAAGTAATGAGATCATACACAGTGATAAGAGCTGACATATAAAATGAGAACCTATTTTCTGTGTTTAATAACAATCTATAAGTCATTTAGAGCTTGGCTACACACCATGAATCATCTCACATGTGTCTAGTTCAAGATTTACCCTAGGAAATAAAAGAAATGAAGAAAGCTATTTTTCGAGTTTGGGACAAAATGACAAGATAGTGGAGGAGTAGGTGGACATGAATGTATCAGGAATATTTCTTCAAATGCAGAGGATCTCACATAGCACCAGCTGAGAGCTAATAGGAATCCCTGAAGACCAGAAAGGATTATATATATCCACACAAATCTCGATAGGATGAAGGAAGGAAGGAAAAACGAGAAGACAGTGAATGCAACTTGACCTCCACCTAGGGGATGAAGGAACTGAAGCAGAGGAGAGATCCCTACATCATAATACAAATTTGGGATAGAGGGGAGGCATCAGAGACTGTTGGAGAGTACAGCAGCTGATCTATGATGGTCTGAATGGAGTGAGACGCACAGAGTCTTACCCACCCTGGATAGGGAGGAGGGTCCTTCAGTATTTGCCATGGGTGTGAGCTGGAGTACAGGGATTGGAAAGCAATCCCAGGGCAAGGATTGCTGTTGATTCTGGGGAGACAGCCTGAGGGAACATGAGGGAGGAGATTGCAGCAGGAAATGCCCTTGAAGGAAATCCAGGCAGCCATGGAGGTGGGATGATACCACTGAGTCATGCACAGTGGGTGGAGCCATCACAATAGCCTCACTCTCCCCACAAGTGGGCGCTGGCAGCTGACCAATAGAGAAAGTCCCAAGAGAGGGTGGCTTTTTGAGTGCCTGATGCACTGAGCAATAGAGAAGTATTTCAGACAGGGTGACCATTTGAGCACCTGCTGTGCTGGACAATAGAGAAAGACCCCAACCAGGGGGATTTTTTGAGCATCTGCTGTGCCAAGCAATAAAGAAAGACCCCAGCCAGGGAAACCTTTTGAATACAGTTGCCAGAAGCTATAAAAAGACTCTAATAGCGCCTTGTCTCATGTGTCCATGGTTGCTGGCATCCCTGCACACCTTGCTCCATGAGGTTCCCCATGATCCAAACAACTATGCCACCTTCACGTTCAGTCCTCAATGAGGAAGAACTGCCAGAGGCTAGGGAAAAAAAAAAAAAAAAACCTAATACCTACTGGCATATCTCTTGTGCCTGTGGCCGCCAGCACCCCTGTATACCTTTTGTTGCCAGGATCCCCACAATCCAAGCAACTGTGCCACCTCCACATCACTGGGGCAGACCCAAGTCTTCCAGGGCAGCCTCAGTAGCAAACTCCTGTGGATGACCTACATGCAAAGAAGAGATAAAACCACAACTGAATTCCATCGACAGAGTGGCTAAGGACAAGGATCAAAAATCTTTCTTCCAGCTTTACAAGATCCGGATTAAATCCACACAATCAATTAGGTATACTCTGTGTCTATGGAATGTATAAAAGGATGATAAGATTTCCCACAAAAGAAAACTCACTAGCTCTGGCAACTATGTACATTGGAGGCAAGTACATGCAAGAGTAGGGACAGATTAGAGTCTGATGTGTCCCTGTTGCAGAGAAGAAACCAATTCTGACTCCGTGTTGGAAAGTGTTTCTTTGACTTGCTTTTCAGTGCTTTTGTTATCATAATCACAAATAATGGCTTCTCATAAAGAACCCTACACCTCTGCCAGACTTTAAACTAACGTGCTTGCCTACCACCTCTCCCTCTCTTTCACTTTACTTCCCCACTGCCTCTCACTTTCTGTTCTGTCCTTTGATTTGAGTCCCTCTATTGCCTCTCTCTCTAGCTCTCTAAAAGGACCTGGCTTCCAGACTCTGACAAGATGGTTACTCTGAGACACTAGGCTGCTATCTTCTCAGTCAGCCAGCTTTCCAAATAGTCTTATGCCTTACCTCAATAAATTCCCAACAGCAAGTGCAGAGAACAGTCCAGCATTGGAGGGCCTCCTAGGGTGCCAGAGATGGAACTAGCACTCTGTAAACATTTTTTTCTTTTTTTTCCTGTTTCTCTTACTTTTTCTATTTTTTCCTCTTTTCTTTCCTTTTTCATATTGTTCTCATTTTCTTTCTTTATTATTCCTTTAATTTTTATTTTAATAAGCTATTTTCTCCATTTTTAAAATGTCATATTTAAATAAATTTATTTTTTTATTTTTTACAGTCATGATTGCTCTCTTCTTTTTTGACTCTTCTTTTTATTTTTTTTTGCCTCTTTTTTTCTCTCTTCTTTTCTCTTTGTAAGTGTGCAAATTTTTCAGATGTTCCTGGCTAATTAGTGCTGCTTTCACCATTAGTCTTAGAGTTTTGTCAGGCCTGTCAAGTCTTGGTGCTACAGTAAGGGGTTGAACCTGAACTCCCGAGGTAGGAAACTGGAGTCCAGGACTTTGGATCATTAGAGAACTCCCAATCCCATGGAATATTAATTGATGAAAAATTAAAGCCTCCCAAGGGCTTCTATCTCAACATTAAGGCCAAGATCCACCCAAAGGCCAGAAACATCCAGTGGCAGATGTCTCAAGTCAAACCATTAGCAAAACAGAAACACAACCACTCCCATTAGTAGAAAGACTGCCCAAAGCCATACAAGGCCCAGAGATACCCAAAAGACACCACTGGACATGGCACAGCCCATTAAAGAGACAATATACAGCTCCATCCAACAGAGAATAGGCACAAGTCCTCCCAATTGGGAAACCTTCACAAGGCATTGGTCCAATCCCACCCACGGGGGGCAAACTAAACAATTAAGAGAAACTATGACCCTCCAGCCTGAAGAAAGGAGACCCTAAAACACGGTAAATTAAACAAAATGAAAGAGTAACATGCAGCAGATGAAGGAACATATTAAAAGCTCACAAGAACAAACAAATGAAATAAGCAGTCCACCTGAAAAGGAGTTCTGATTACTGATAGTAAAAATGATCCAATATCTTGGAAGTAAAATGGAGGCACAGATAAATATAATGGAAGCACATACTGAGAAGATACAAGAAAGGTTAACAAGGACCTAGAAGAATTAATGAACAGATGATCAGCAATGTACAACAAAATAACCGAGATTGAAAATACATTCCAATACTTTGGCCATTTAATGAGAACTGAGTCTTTGGAAAAGACCCTGATGCTGGGAAAGATTGAAGGCAGGAGGAGAAGGGAATGAGAGAGGATGAGCCGGTTGGATGGCATCACGGACTTGATGGACATGAGTTTGAGCAAGCTCACGGAGTTGGTGATGGACAGGGAAACCTCGTGTGCTGCAATCCATATGGTTGTGAGAGTCAGACATGACTGAGCAACTGAACTGAACTGAACTAAAAAATACACTAGAGGGAGCCAATATCAGACTATCTGAGGCAGAAGGACAGATAAATGAGCTGGAACATAGAATGGTGGAAATAACAGAGCCAGAGTAGAATAAAGGAAAAAAGAATGAAATAAAATGAGGACAGTTTCAAAGACCTCTGGGACAATATTAGAATAATATGGCTCCAAGAAGAAGGAAAGAAAGGGTATGAGAAATATTTGAAGAGATTGTAGTCATAAATTTTCCTAATGTGGAAAAGGAAATAACCATCCAAATCCAGGAAGCCCAGAGATTTCCATACAGGATAAACCCCAGGAGAAGCATGCCAAGACACATATTAATCAAACTAACAAAAATTAATTCCAAAGAACAAATATTCAAAGCAGGAAGGGAAGAGCAACAAATAACGTATGAGGGGATCCCCATAAGGCTACCAGCTGATCTTTCAATAGAAACTTTACAAACCAGAAGGGAGTAGCAGTATGCACTTAAAGTGATAAAAGGGAAAAAAAAAAAAAAAACACTACATTCAAGATTATTCTATCCAGCAAGGATCTCATTCAGATTTGAAGGAGAAATAAAAAAACCCTACAAACAAGAAAAATTTAAGAAGATTCAGCATCATCAAAACAGCTTTACAAAAAATGCTAAAGGAACTTCACTCAACAGGGAACACTAGAGAAAGATAAGGCCTATGAAAACAAATTAAACACAATAAGGTGAATAGTCATAGGATCATACTTATCAATAATTACATTAAATGTAAATGGCCTAAAACTCCACACAAAGAGCACAGGTTGGCTGAATGGATACAAAAATAAGAACCCAATATATGCTCTCTTCAAGAGACCTACCTCAGATCTAAGGACACATACACACTGAAAGTGAGGGGTTGGAAAAAGTTATACCATGCAAATGGAAATCAAAAGAAAGTGGGAGTAAAAATACTCATCAGATAAAATAGACTTTAAAATAAAGACCATTACAAGAGACAAGGAAAGACACTACATGGTAATCAAGGGATCAATCTAAAAAGAAAAATAACAATTATAAATATATATGCACCCAACATAGAAGCACCAAAGTAAATAAGTCAAATAGTAACAATAATCAAAATGCAAGTAAACAGTAACACGATAATAGTAGGGGACTTTAATACTCTACTCACACTAATGGACAGATAGAAAATTAATAAGGAAACACAAGCTTTAAATGATATATTGGGCCAGGTGCACTCAATTGATATCTATAGGGCATTTCATCCAAAATAGCAGATTTCACTTTTTTCTCAAGTGAACATGGAACTTTCTCCAGGGTAGATAGTATCTTGAGTCACAAATCAAGGTTTGGTGGACATAGAAAAATTGAAATCATTTCAAGCATCTTTTCTGAATACAATGCTATAAGAATAGATACAATTTACTGGGGAAAATCTACAAAAACAAACAGTCACATGGAGACTAAGCAATAAGCTTCTGAATAAACAATAGATCACTGAATAAATCCAAAAGGAAACCAAATACACCTAGAAAGAAAATACAATGAAAACACAACAACTCAAAATCTATGGGGTGCACTAAAAGCAGTGCTAAGAGGGAATTTCATACCAATACAAGTCTACCTCAAGAAATAAGAAAAACATTGAATAAACAACCTAACCTTACACCTAAAGTGACCAGAAAAAGAAGAAGAAAAATCCTCAAAGTTTGTAGAAGGAACGAAATCATAAACATAAGAGCAGAAATAAATGAAAAAGAAATGAAGGAGACAATAACAAAGATCAATAAAACTAAAAGTTGATTATTTGAGAAGATAAAAAAAAATTGGCAAACTATTTGCCAGACTCATGAAAAATAAAGGGAAAAGACCCAAGTTAATGAAATTAGAAATGAAAAAAAAAAAGTTACAACAGACAACACAGAAATTTTGACTCTGTGGGAGAGGGCGAAGGTGGGATGATTTGGGAGAATGGCATTGAAACATGTATAATATCATATATGAAACGAGTTGCCAGTCCAGGTTCGATGCATGATACTGGATGCTTGGGGCTGGTGCACTGAGATGACCCAGAGTGATGGTACGGGGAGGGAGGAAGGAAGGGGGTTCAGGATGGGGAACATGTGTATACCTGTGGCAGATTCATGTTGATGTATGGCAAAACCAATACAATATTGTAAAGTAAAAAAATAAATAAAAATAAATCAATGAGGAAAAAATTAAAAAAAAAAAGAAATACAAAGGATCACACGAGACTACAGTGAGCAATTATATGGCAATAAAATGGTCAATCTTGAAGAATACAGCAAATTCGTAGAAAAGTACAAACTTCCAAAACTGAACCAAGAATAGAAATTATAAACAGACGAATCACAAGCACAGAAACTGAAAATGTAACCAAAAATCTTCTAACAAACAAAAGCCTAGGGCCAGATGGTCTCATAGGTAAATTCTACCAAAAGTTTAGAGAAGAGGTACATCTATGCTGTTCAAACTCTTCCAGAAAATTGCACAGGAAGGAAAACTCCCAAACTCATTCTATGGGGTCACCATCACCCTGATACCAAAATCAGATGAAAATGTCACAGAAAAAGAAAATTACAGGCCAATATCACTGATGAACATAGAAGCAAAAATCCTCAACAAAATTCTAGCAGACAGAATCCAACAACACATTAAAAGAATGAAATGTTATGATCAAGTGAGCTTCATCCCAGGGATGCAATGATCCTTATATGTACACAAAGCAATCGATATGATACACCATACAAACAAATTGAAAGGTAAATATCATATGATCACCTCAATAGATGCAGGGAAAGCTTTTGACAAAATTCAACATCCATTTATGGAAAAAATAACTCTCCAGAAAGTAGACATAAAAGGGATGTAACTAAGCATAATAAAGGTCAGATGACAAACTCACAGCAAACATTATTCTCAATAGTGAAAAACTAAAAGTATTTCCTCTGAGATGAGTAATAAGACAAAGGTGCCCATTCTTGCCACTATTATTCAACATAGTTTTAGAATTTCTGGATACAGCAATCAGAGAAGAAAAATAAATGAATGGAATCCAGAACTATCACTGTTTGCAGATGACATGATACTATACATGGATAACCCTAACGATGTCACCAGAAAATTACTAGAGCAAATGACATAATACTATACATAGAAAACCCTAGCAATACCACCAGAAAATTACTAGAGCTTATCAATGAATATAGCGAAGTTGCAGGAAATAAAATTAATACACAGAAACTTATTGTATTCTTTTACACTGACAATGAAAAATCAGA
The DNA here is from genome assembly GCF_029378745.1 of Bos indicus. NCBI lineage: Eukaryota > Metazoa > Chordata > Mammalia > Artiodactyla > Bovidae > Bos > Bos indicus. Next base: position 41,685,705 of record NC_091789.1, read on the forward strand.
AAGAGAAATTAAGGCAATAATCCCATTCATCATGGCAACAAAAAGAATAAAATACCTAGGAACAAACTTAAGGAGACAAAATAACTTTATAGAGAAAACTATAATAAACTGATGAAACAAATCAAAGATGACACAAAATCAGATGGAGAGATATATCTTGTTCTTGGATTGGAAAAGTCAATATTGTGAAAATGACTATACTACCCAAAGCAATCTACAGATTCAATGCAATCCCTATCAGGCTACCAATAGTTTTTTCACAGAATTAGAACAAACAGTTTCACAATTTTTATGGAAACATACAAGATCTGAATAGCCAAAGCAACCTAGAGAAAAAAGAAAGGAGCTGGAGAAATCAATCTGCTTGACTTCAGACTATAATACAAATATACAGTCATCAAGACAGTATGGTACTAGTACAAAAACTGAAATATAGATGAATGGACAAAGAAAGCCCAGAGGTAAATCCATGCACCTTATTTTTGAAAAAGGAAGCAAGGATACACAGTAGACTAAAGCTGCCTCTGCAATAAGTGATGCTGGTTAAACTATACAGCTGTAAAATAATGAAATTAGAACACTTTCTAACACCATACACAAAATAAGCTCAAAATGGATTAAAGACCTAAATGTAAAATCAGAAACTATAAAACTCTTAGAAGGAAACCATAGGTGAACACTCTTTGACATAAATCACAGCAAAATCCTCATGATCCACCTCCTACAGTAAAGCAAATAAAAATAAACAAATGAGACCTAATTAGGCTTAAAAGCTTTTTCACAGCAAAGGAAACTATAAACAAGGTGAAAAGACAACCCTCACAATGGGAAAAAAATAATAGGATATGAAGCAACTGACAAAGGATTAACCTCCAAAATATATAAACAGCTCATGTACCTCAATAACAGAAAAACATACAACCCAATAAAAAATTGGGCAGATGACCTAAACAGAAATTTCTCCAAAGAAGACATACAAGTGGCTAATAAACACATGAAAGAATGCTCAATATCACTCATTATTAGAAAAATGCAAAGCAAAGCTCTGGGACAACCCAGAGTGATGTGGTGGGTAGGAAGGTGGGAGGGGGGTTTAGGATGGTGGGACACATGTGCAGCCATGGCTGATTCATGTTAATGTATGGCAAAAACCACCACAATATTGTAAAGTAATTAGCCTCTAATTAGAATGAATTAATTAAAAAAAAAAACTACAATGAGACATCACCTCATACCTGTCAGAATGGTTATCATAAAAATGTATACAAACAAGAAATGCTGAAGAGGATATGGAAAAAAGGGAATCTGCTTGCACTCTTGGTGGGAATGCAAATTGATATAGCCACTATGGAGAACAGTATGGAGGTTCCTTCAAAAACTTTGAATATAGCTATCATATGACCCCAAAATCCCACTACTGGGCATGCACCTTGAGAAAAATGTAATTGAAAAAGACACATGAAATCCAATATTCATATCAGCACTCTTTACAATAGTTAGGACTCGGAAGCATTGTAGATATCCATTGGCAGATGAATGGATAAAAAATTTGTGGTACATATGTATAATAGAATATTACTCAGCCATAAAAAGGAATGCATTTGACTCAGTTCTAATAAGATGGATGAACATAGAGCCTATTATATAGAGTTAGATAAGTTAGAAAGAGAAAGACAAATATGGTATATTAACATATATATATGGAAACAGAAAGATGATACTGGTGAACCTATCTGCAGGGCAGCAATGGAGATGCAGACAGAGATGGAGACATAGAGAACAGACTTGAGGATACAGTGTGGGAAAGGAGAAGATGGGACAAATTCAGAGAGTAACATCGAAACATTTACATTACCATATGTAAAACTAGATAGTCAGTGGAAATTTACTTTATAACCCAGAGAGTTCCAATCTGGTGCTCTGTGACAACCTAGAGGGGTTGGATGGTCTGGGAAGGGAGAGAGAGGTTCAAGAGGCAGAGGATACATGTATACTATGGCTTATTTATGATGACATATGGCAGAAACCAACACAATATTGTAATGCAATTATCCTCCAATTAAAAATAAATATATATTTTTAAATTAACAAAAAAGATTTGGGGACATTTATAATAGGAAGATGTATATCATACATAAAAATAGTTCAAGTTCAGTTTAAAACAATATTGAAAAGATAAATTCCATTTTAAATGTGTTGAAAACATCCATTTTGTGATTATGGGATACTTTGTAACTTTAGTCACCTACAATATGAAAGACTGTTAACTGCTTACAAAACATCCACTTCTTTCTTATTAATAGTATTCTTAAGGTATCAAAAAAAGCTTAATTACTTCATTTATGAAGCTTTTTTTTTGCATCTAGGAGTGATCATGTGACAAAATTATGAATATATAAAAAAGTTTTAGGGGGAGATTTGGCATTTCTTGTAAGATGTCAATGTTTTAATCTTTATCACTTTTTATTCTTCTTCAATGGAATGTGAATGATATGATTTGAATAGGAGCATCCACTTTGCAACTTATTTTTAAATTTGGCTGCTTTGGGTCTTGGTTGCAGCATGCAGATCTTTGTTGCAGCCTTTGGGCTTAGCTGCCTCATGATGTGGGATGTATGGATGTGAGATCTTAGTTCCTCAACCAGTGATGAAACCTACCTTCCTTGCATTGCAAGGTGACTTCTTAACCACTAGACCATCAGGGAAATTCCCCATTTTGTAACTTTGAATATAGAAACTATATACTAAGGATGACTGAACAGAAAGATAGGAGACTGAGGACATTCTATAGAAGTTGCAGCAGTTCTAGAAGGCCCAGTATCCACCCTCTTTGCTTCTTGATATTTGGGAAAGTTAAACCATTATTGGTTAAGTCTGAGTTATTGGTTTTCTCTTTTGTACATTTTATAGTGTTTCTTGTTTGACATTGTTATCAACTGTGGCAGTATTGTTTTTTTTTTTTTTGTAATTTAAAGAATACTGAAATTATAATTTTATTACAAAACTTATTTAAGCGTATTACACAAATTGTGAATATTTAGCTTTATGAAATTTCATAAAGTGAGCAGAAATGTGTAACCACCACCAATATCAAGAAAAAAATAACACTCTAGGAATCCCCATTGCTCCCTGTTCTAGTCACTATTTAAACCAGTCTGTACCTTGATTTCTACTGCCTGTTTTATAACTTTATATTAATGGAACAATAAATATGTACTCTTGTGTCTAGCTTCTTTTGTCAAGCATTATGTTTGTGAAATTCATCCATGTTGTTGCTTACTGAAGTAATTTACTCATATTCATTACTTTATAACAGTATTTTCAATGTGTGGCTTCTAGATCAGCAGAATCAGGATCACCTGAGAACTTGTTAGTCATGCAACTTCTTGGGTTGAACCCAAGAACTTTTGAATTAGAAATTCTGGGGAGTGGTGACAAGCAATTTATGTTAAATTGCCCTCAGGATTGTGATGCATGCTAAGTTTAAAACTGCTGCTATATAAAGATCCACTGTAAAACGGGGTACTATTTTTCCATTATATTGATCCACATTTGGTTATTTATAGTTTGGGCTAGAAGTTGAAAAAAATTTTATGTAGAAGGCCAGACAGTAAAACTGTTTGGCTTTAGATATATGGTTTATATGGCAGCTACACAACTCTGCCACTGCAGTGAGGAAGCAGATATGGATGAGAATGAACATGACTGTGTTCCAATAGAATTTTATTTACCAAAATAGATGGCAGGCAAAATTTGACCTGCTGACCACAGTTCGCCAGTCCTGGGTAGGGCCATTATATATCATACCACCATGATTATTTTCGTACCTGTTTTTGATGAACATTTGTCTATTTTACAATTAAGTACATAACTAGAATTGACATTTCTTGGTTACAGCATTAAGTACAAGTTCAGTTTACGTAGGCTCTACCCAATATGCTTCCAAAGTATGCAAATTTTTAACCTTTGAGTAGTATATGATTATTCCAGTTAGCTTATATCAGCACTGATACTTGGTATTTTCATTCTTTTTCATTTAAAATCCTGAGTGACATCTAAAAAGAATTAAATAACTCCATGAAATTCAGAGCTATATTTTTATTGCAATAAAGCACATTATAGCTAGATTGAATAAAAACAGATTGTATATTTGTATATTATTTGGCTTCTCATATACTATTATGTAGTTATACATTTCAAAAGAGATGGCGGTTTAAAATGAAACATTAATTCAATGAAAAAGGGTAAAAGAGTTCTCTTCTTCATATATCACAGAAATCTTACAAGTAATTGGTGATTAAAAATTAAATAAATTATACAAATGTAATTTAAAGCTGTGAGAATGGGTTTATAAAGGTATATCAAAAGATGAAATTCAATGTTGAAATACTAAATTACCAGCATAAGTGAAATAGTATCCTTTTAGTAGGCCATTTATTTTAAAAATAATGCTAAGAGAACACCAAGCAGGACAAATACTAAGGAATCTATACCTAGGTATATTTTATTCAAACTAGAAAATGAAAAACAATGGGAAAAAAAAAAAAAAAAACACTTGAAAGAAGCCAGGGTGCAGGGGTACACCTTACTTAGAGAAAGTCAATAAAAGAATTACATTGAACTTCTCTTCAGATGGGGTTCCCTGTTGGCTCAGATGGTCAAGAGTCTGCTTGCAATGCAAGAAACCTGGGTTCAATCTCTGGGTCAGGAAGATCCCCTGGAGAAAGAAATGGCAACCCACTCCAATATTCTTGCCTGGGAAATCCCATGGATAGAGGAGCCTGGCAGACTATAATCCATGGGGTCACAAAAGTATGGACACTTCTTATCGACTAAACAATAACAACAAAGTAGAATAAAACAAATAATAGAGATTAGATTAGAAATCAATGATTGAAATAAATCAGTAAACAAATATCAATGGGATCAAAAGCCATTCTTTCAAAAGATCAATAAAATTCATAAAACTCTAGCTCAAAATTCAGTAACTAGGAAAAATAGAGAAGACATAATTTACTAACATCAGAAATGCAAGAAGGTATTGATACCATGAATATTAAAAGGATAATAAAAATACTTTGAACAACTCTATGCTCACAAATTTGATAACATAGATGAAATGCACTAATTCCTTGACAGACACAATCAGTCAAAACTATTTTAGGAAGAAATAGTTTGAATAAGCTATTGTGTATGTGTATTTAAAATATTGAATAAATAATTAATAACCTTCCACAACAGACAGCACCATTCCCAGATGGGTTCGCTGGTGACTTTTACCAATATTTAAAGAAGTTTATCCAAATTTCTGCTATTTCTTCCAGAAAATAGAAACAGAGGAAGCATGTCATAACATACTATAAGGCCAGCATCATCCTAATACTAAAATGAGGTACAGGCATTGCAACAAATGAAAAGTATAAACCAATGTCTCTAATGATCATAAAAGCAAAATCCTCAACAAAACATTAGCAAATTAAATCTAACATTGTATGAAGAGAAGTATACAATTCCAAGTATGTAATCCTGGTTCAACATTTGAAAATCAATTAATGCAACCCATCACATCAACTGACTAAAGAAGAAAAATCACATTAACTATATCAATAAATACAGAAAAGTCACTTGATGAAATCTAAAGCTATTCATGTTAAAAAAATAACTCTCAACAAACTAAGAATACAGAGGAACTTCCTCAACTTAATAAAGAGTATTCACAAAAACCAACAGGTAACATAGTTATTGATGAGGAACTATGTTCTTCACCATTAATACCAGGAACAAGACAAGAATGTCCCATAACACTGCTCTACTACGCATTATCATACCCAAAACCCTAGATAATGCAATAGGAAAAGAAAATATAACATATGTAAAGTGGGAAGGAAGAAATTCAACTATGTTCATAGATGACATTAAAGAACTGTCAAAAACAAAAACAAAAACAACTCCTGGATCTAACTAGTGATTAAGCAAGATTGCAGGATACAAGATGAATGCACAAAAGTCAATTTCTTTCTTATATACAAGGGATGAACAATTAGAATTCAAGATTAAAAATCATAGTTTGTCAGATTTATATCTAAGTATTTCATTTACTTTACTTAGGTATAAATCTGACAAACTATGTGCAAGATCTGGAAGAGGAAGTCTATAACACTCTGATGAAAGTAATCAAAAACTACATAAATGGAGAGATACTTCATGTTCATGAATGGGAACATTTAATATTATAAGATATTGAAGGAGATGAACAAAGCTAGAATGCTGATATTACCCCAACTTCAAAACTTACATTAAATCTATAGCAATCAAGACAGTGTCAAATAGTATCGATTAGACAAATAGATCAATGGAACAGAATAGAGAGCTCAGACACAGACACACACAGATATAGTCAACTGACCTTTGACAAAAGAGCACAGACAAGGATAGTATTTTCAACAAATGGTGCTAGACACAGAACTTATATCCTTCATAAAAATTAATCCATAATGGATCATAGACATGAATGGAAAATGCAAAACTATAAAACAAAACTATAAAACTCCTAGAGATAACATAGGTGAAAATCTAGATAGCCTTGACAAAGATGTGATTCTTTTTTTTTTTATCCCTTTATATTTTATTTAGTTTTTTCTTTTCTTTTTTTTATTTTATTTTTTAACTTTACAATATTGTATTGGTTTTGCCATATATCAACATTCTTCAAGAAAATAATTATTAACTGGAAATTTAATAAAATGTTTTTAAAAAGTGCTCTCTATGAGACACTGAAAAGAATGAGAAGACAAGCCACAGACTGGGGAAAAATATTTGTAAAGGATGTCTCTGATAAAGAATTATTATCCCAAATATATAAAGAATTCTTAAAACTCAAGAAATTAAAAAAAAAAAAAAACAGTTAAAAATGGAAAAAGATTTTCAATTATTCTGGATAAATACCCAGAAGTGGAATTGCTGGACCATATGGTAGTTCTGTTTTTAATTTTTTGAGGAACCTCCATACATTTTATATTTTGCTTTTCCACCAACAGTGTGTAAGTGTTCCAATTTCTCCACATTCATTCAACAATTGTGCTTTGTTTTTTGATAATAGCCATCTTGACAAGTGTGAGGTGATATCTTATGTTTTTGATCTACATTTCTTTAAAGATTAGCAGTGTTGAGCATTTTTCTATGTACCTGTTAGCCGTTCATATTTTTTTTTTTTTTTGAGAATTATCTATTCAAGTCTATTGTGCACTTCTTAATTGGGTCATTAGTTTTGTTTTTACTACGCAGTTGTAGGATAGTAAAAATATATTTTTTATGTATTTTGGAGACTAATCCCTTATCAGATATATGGTTAGGAGATATTTTCTCTCATCTGAAAGGCATAGCATCCCCATGTTCACTGAGCACTATTCATAATTGTTGTTGTTCAATAGCTAAGCCATGTTCAACTCTGTGACCCCATGAACTGTAGCATACCAGGCTTCCCTGTCCTTCACTGTCTCCTGGAGTTTGATAAAACTCATGTCCATTGTGTCGATTGGTGATGCCATCCAATCATCTCATCCTCTGTGACCCCTTCTCCTCCTGCCCTCAATCTTTCCCAAACTTCTCCACTTCTGCAAATGGAAAAATGTTAATTTACATTTTGGTGCCCCTGTTTGATAGGGCTGTTTCTTTGATATTGAGGTGCATAAGCTGTCTGCATGATTTAGAGATAAATTCCTCGTGGGTGTCTTTGTTTGCAAATATAGTTCCATTCTGAGGGTTGCCTTTTTGTTATGTTTATGGTTTCTTCTGCTGTGCCGGGGCTTTTAAGGAAAATTAGGTTCCATTTATTTATGTTTGTTTTATTTTTCATTATTCTAAGAGGTGGGTCAAAAAAGAACTTGCTTTATTTTATGTCAAAGCTTGTTCATATACTTTTATTTAGAATTTAATCTATTTGGAGTTTGTTTCTGTGTATGTTGTTAGGGAGTGTTCTAATTGCACTCACTATCATTTCTTAAAAAAACCTGAACATTGCTCTCCATAGTGTCTGTTACTGATTGACCTTTACACTGACAGCATAGAAGGGTTCCTTTTTTCCCACGCTTTCTCCAGCATTTATTGTTTGCTCACTTTTGGACAATGGTGGTTGTGAACTGTGTGAGGAAATTATTGTTGTTCAGTCACTCAGTCATGTCTGACTCTTTGCGACCCCATGAATTGCAGCACACCGTCTTCCCTATCCTTCATAATCTCCCAGAGTTTGCTCAAACTCATGTCCATTGAAATCAGTGATGCTATCCAACCATCTCATCCTCTGTTAAATCCCTTCTCTCCCTGCCTTCAATCTTTCCCAGCATCAGGGTCTTTTTCAATGATTTGGCTTTTTGCATCAGGTGGCCAAAGTATTGCAGCTTCAGCTTATTCATTCATCAGTCCTTCCAATGAATAATCAGGGTTGATTTTCTTTAGGATTGACTGGTTTGATCTCTTTTCTGTCCAAGGGACTTATATTATTCACAATAACCAATATGTATAAAAACCTAGTCCATCAACAGATAAGTAGATTTAAAAAAAATGTTGTAGATACATAGAATGGCATACTATACAGCCTTTAAGAAAAAGAAGGAAATTTGCAATATATGGCAACATGAATGAATCTTGAGGACATTATGCTAAGTGAAATAAGACAATCGTGGAAAGATAAATATTTAATTATTCCATTTATATGAAGTAGCTAAAAATAACCCAATTCCTAAAATTCAAGAATAGAATAATGGTTTCCACAGGTCAGAAAGAGAGAGAAATGGATAGTTACTTATCAACAAGCATAAAATTTCAGTTTAGCAAGAATAAGCTCTAGAGATCTGCTGTATAACATTGTGGTCAATTATAAAATATTGTAAGCTTAAAAGTGTGTTAAAAGAGTAGATGTCATACTAAGTGTACTTTCACAGTAAAATTGTTTTAAGGAAAAAATGGGCAAAAACTGAACAGATGCTTCACCAAAGATGACATACAGATAACAAATATGCATAAAAATATGCTCAACATAAAATATCATTTGAGAATTGCAATTTAAAATAACATTGGGATACCACTATACACCAATTAGAATGGTGAAAATTCAAATGATGACAAGGATGTGGAGCAACAGGAACTATCATTCACTTTTGATGGGAATGAAAAATGGCAAAGCAGCTTTGGAAGACAGTTTGGCAGTTTCTTACAAAATGAAACATATTGTTAGCATAGGATTCAGCAACTGTATTCCTTGACATATATCCAAACAAAATGAAAATTTACATCCACACAAAAACTTGCACACAGATGTTTATATTTGCTTTATTCATTATTTTCAAAACTTGGAACAACCAAGATGTCCATCAGTATTTGGATAAGTAAACTGTGGTACGTCTGGACAATGGACTATTATTGTCAGCACTATAGAAAGAAATGAGCTTTCAAGACATAGAAAGATGTGGAAGAACCTTCAGTGTATACATATATTACTAAGTTAAAGAAGACTGTCTGAAAAGGCTACATTCTATATGATTTAGTCTATATGGCATTCTGATAAATGCAAAAATATGAAGATAGTAGTAAAACCAGTGATTTTCAGGGTTTATGGAAGGCAACAGGATATACAGGCAAAGCACAGAAGATTTTTAAGACAATGAAACTATTTTGAATGAAATTGTAATGGTAGATAAGTAGAATTACATATTTGCCAAACCCACTACATGTACACCACCAAGGGTAAACCCTAATGTAAACTATGAACTTTCTAAAGGAAAAAATAATTAATAATATATTTAAGGTATCTGGGATCCCATATAGGCTTATCTTACATGCCAAATCTAGTGATTAGTAGTAGCTGCCTATAATACTTTGTTTACAAATATGATGAAACCAGGTCCAGGCTCAGTTGCATAATGCATTCGTTTTGTCTCTCTTGTCTGTAAGAGGGCACACACCTTAATATGTATTGACCCTGTATAAATCTTTTCAGTTCACTTCGGTCTAGGTCATTTCAATTCAATTCAACTGAACAAGAAGAGAAAAGTGATTTTTTTCAGTATAAAATTTAGAAGTTATTCCCCAGGATCATATACTTCATCCAGAAAAGAAGTCTAAGGACCCATATATTAGTATAGGAAAGTATTTAAATGGGACAAAAATGGAATATACAATCTTGAAAGACTAATTAAGCTAGGTCTTGAAGAAGTGTTTTTAAAGGCAGAGAGAAAAAGAGAATAAGAAATGGAAAGAAATGGAAAATGAATAAGTGGTAGATGCTATTTTCTTTTTAGATCTTTGTGAGGCTGCCCAAGTAGAAGCAATTAAGTTCAAAAGTGGTTATTCTCTAGGCCTCTTCTTTTGTTTTGTTTTGCTTTTTGTTTTTACACCTCCATTTATCTTTCCGCATGTAGTAACTTACATACAATACAATACTTACAATTAGACTAGATGTAATAATGCAGTAATGCAAAGACACATACTTAATACCTTTATCTTTATGTCCTAAATCAGGAATCACCAGTCTAGCATGATTAATGCAATGAAGGAAAAAGAGAAAGGAGGAGGGAAAGAGGGAGGAAGAGTCATACAAAATTTACAGAAGAAAAATTTCAAAAACACCATCTATGAAAATGAATAAATAGATATCATAAAGTAATTTTAAAGATTTTCATTCCTATTTCCTTGTGGCAATTATTCATATAATTATTGTTTTCTTCTATCTTGTCTGCAACCTTTATAAGAACTCAGTTGTGGAAAAGTCTAATAGAGGTGGCTTATTTAATGCTTGACCTATACTTTCCATGGCTAGTAAACTATACTAAGAACAAAAATTAATTCCAAACATATACTGTTTTCAATATAGCTACATCCTTTCTCACTCAACTGCTATTCTGGAAAGGCGAAATGATTTCTTATCTAGGACCTACAGACCTCATTCAGTGTAATAATTTCTCGTTATATCTATCAACATAATTTTCACTTAAATCTTTTATGTTTGTTAAATAGATGCTCATTTGAAAAAGCTTATGAAGGTCCCTTTTATTTTAAAATAGTCTGTGCTAGTCTGTGTCCCACTATTAACTACTATCACAACACTCAATTGAGCATTTCCCATATGGATCTTGTCATAAATTGTTTCTTTTTTATTTGTCTATGATATTTCCCCTCTGGAATGTAAGAATTCTAATGTATAACAAAGACCACCTGTATCTTATTCAACATTCTATTACCAGTGCCAAAGTGTCTGGCACATAGGGACCCTCAAAAATTACATTTTATTTAAGCAAATGGATATACCACAAATAAACCTTAAAATGTATCTTGATACCATCATATATCAAATGTCTTGAAAATTGGATAACTTCTTGAAACAGTTATGTGAAGAAAAATAAATGTCTTGGTGAGTGGGGAATGGAGAGAGTTGAAGCAAACACAAAATGTCTAGCAGTCAAAGTGAAACAGAGAGCTCATTTAAATTGATGAATAATGTATCCAAACATTCTAAAGGTCATTTCAATGTTACTGGAGCCACAAATAGGTAAATAAATTAACCAAGACAAATTTCCTCTCATTATTAATGAATGATTTTTCAGTCAAATTAGTAAATCAGTTTTAAGAATGTTTCAGCAGTCAAAGTCTAGTATTAAGACTTAAATATATTACAAAAATAAACAACAGATAATAATTGGGGTCACAAGCAGGATTCTTTAGTTAACAGTTACAATCCCAGGACCCCTTATATCCTTTGAAATTTTGTGGTAGGTTTATCCCTTTAATCCAAATTTAAATATTCAAAAGAGGTCTGTATTTCTAAAGGAAATGTGCTAGAGCTTAGGTGCTGCTCTAAGTCAGTGAATAATTATTTTGATTACACTGCAATCAAAAAGTGAGCATTACTGATGACTCTTTATTGAGGAAAATCAAAGTAATTAGAAAGTGTATCTTCTCTCCAGATCAGAAGAATTAGTTTACTTTAATCCTTGTGAGTTTCTGCAAGTTTTTACACCATCAGATACTAGTCTTGTCATTTAGGCTCTCTGATATTGCACAGGAATTAAATGTAAAGGACACAGTAAAGAATTAAATGTATAATTTTAATTTAAAAATTATGGAAATAGTCACAAATTTTTAATGAATGCATTAATATTTCTGTTATACCATTTCACTCCAAAAGAAGAATTACATAGAAAGAAATTCTATAATGAAAGAAGTTTATCTTTAAGAGTGTATTTGAAATTTGAAATTGTGGTGAAGAAGTACTAAGGAATTAAAAACCAAATGGAAAATAAAGGTACTTCACCTTATAAATCTAATCTCTACTTAATATAACTCTGTTATATGTATCAAAGCATGAAGATAATGATTGATTTCAGAACAAAATGGGCATACAGTTTCTGTTACTTATTATGATGATAAATATGGATGAACAAACAGGATACAACAACTTTCACAGAAATAATCTGAGTACTTAGTGTGTCTGTATCCACAAGACAGGGATTTGGACAGGAAATGTTTTAAAAGATAGAAGTGCTATGATCCTCTCATTGATAAACATTAAACAATAAGGTATTGTTTTACATTTGAACTATTATGCCAGGAAAAGCAAGCAGAGAATTTTCCTTAATCATCTGCTTATATAAACGTTCAGTTTATGTTATCTGTGAAGAGCTGTTCTCCATGTTTCACATTTCTGAACAGATTGTCCTAAAGGAAAGGAAAAAAATGCAAGATATGATGGTCAGTATCTGAAATAAGTTTTATCTTGTTTTGATATTTGAAACCAGTCTTTAATTTTCTTCCCATCATGTATCCCCTTCTGAATCCTTATTATGTAACACTTAACCCAGCTCCTGTAATTTGCGTACTCCCACACCCACACATACACACATCTGAGACAATATATATCCAAGTCTTATCAGCAAATAGACTGAGCATCAATTTATACCTTTATTCTGGTTTGAAAACATGAGCTAGGTTTATGAAATGTCTCTCTTGGAGACAATTTTATTAAAGTGAATTAGCAAGATTTAACAGTTGAGAATAGTTTGAATAGCATTAGCACTACATGTATTTTTTTTAAAGATTTTATAATAGTACTTGACTATAAAATCGCCGGTGCCTGTTTTTTGTTTGTTTGTTTGTTTGTTTTTTCATAGCATATGTATAATCATTCTCTAATCTGTTCTATGGCAATTGTTCTACCACTTTTCCTTTGAATCAAATTTGGTAATTCCTATTTTGTTAGAGGGCTTCCCAGAAGGTTCAGTGGTAAACAATCCATCTGCCAATGCAGGAACTGCAGGAAAAGCAGGTTTGATCCCTGGATTGGGAAGACCACCTGGAGGAGGAAATGGCAACCCACTCCAGGATTCTTGATGGGATAACCCCATGGACAGAGGAGCCTGGTGGCCTACAGCCCATGGGGTCACAAAGAGTCAGACACGACTGAGCTATTGAGTACATTTTGCTAGGAATTATCCATTTCTTCTAAATTTCTATGTTATTGGTAAAATAAGTAAATTGCATCAAGATTTTTTACATAAGTCTGACAGTATATATTTAATAATATGCATACCATTTAACTGTATGATCCCCACTGCTGAGAATCTAGTTAATCGAAATGAGTAATAATATATGAAAATAGGTGAATAAGGATGTTTATTATAGCACTGTGCTGAAACAATAAAATAACTAAAAGCAGCTTTAATGCCCAAGATCCAAAAATAGCTTAACATATTTTGTGTCATCCAAAAGTATGGATTAATGGGTACAGTGTTTCAGTCTGGCATGGTGAAGTGTTCTGGAGGTCGATAGTGATGTAGTTTGCATGGCAATGTGAATGTAAGGCCACTGAATTATTCACTTAAAAATCATTAGGATAACAAATTTGATGTGTATTTTCCCACAATTAATAAGGAAAATAAAAATAAAGCTTAAAATTTACATTTTAAAAATTATTTTATTGATTGTTCTAGGTCAAGTGAAATAACTGTATCTCAAGATTTTAATCAAAGAATGTGGGATTTGTGTGTGGACTATAACTTGGCAGCCTCCTCTGTCCTCCACTATCTCCTGGAGTTTACTCAAATTTATGTCTATTGAGTCAGTGATGCTATCTAGCCATCTCATGCTCTACCACTTCCTTCTCCCTTTGCCTTCAATCTTTCCCAGCATCAGGATCTTTTCCAATGAGTCAATTCTTCCAATCAGGTGGCAAAAATATTGGAGATCCAGCTTTACCAACAGTCCTTCCAATGAATATTCAGGGTTGATTTCCTTTAGGATTGACGTTTGTTTTTCTTTAAGTCCAAGGGACTCTCAGTAGTCTTCTTCTCCAGAACACAATTCAAAAGCATCAATACTTCGGTGAACAGCCTTCTGGTCCAACTTTCACATCCGTACATGACTACTGGAAAAACCATAGCTTTGACTCTACACACCTTTGTCAGCAAAGTGATGCCTCTGCTTTTTAATACACCGTCTAGAATTGTCATAGTTTTCCTTAAAAGGAGCAATCATCTTTTAATTTCATGGCTGCAGTCACCATCTGCAGTGATTTTGGAGCTCTAGAAAATAAAACCTGTCACTGCCTCCACTCTTCCCCCTTCTATGTGCCATGAAGTGATGGGACCAGATGCCGTGATCTTAGTTTTCTGAATGTTGAGTTTCAAGCCAACTTTATCACTCTCCTCTTTCACTTTCATCAAGAGGCTCTTTAGTTCCTCTTCACTTTCTGCCATTAGAGTAGTGTTATCTGCATATCTGAGGTTGTTATTTCACTCAGCAATTTTGATTCCAGTTTGTGATTCATCCAGCGCATCACTTCACATGATGTACTGTGCATGTGTGCATGCTAAGTCACTTCAGTCGTGTCCAACTCTGTGCAACACTGTGGAATGTCCTCTGTCCCTCAGGCTCCTCTGTCCATGGGTTCTCTAGGCATGAATACTGGAGCGTGTTGCCATGTCCTCCTCCAGGCAATCTTCCTGACCCAGGGGTCAAACCCACATCTTTTATGTCTCCCTCATTGGCAGGCGGGTTCTTAACCACTAGCACTACTGGGAAAGCCCATCTCTGCACAGAATTTAAATAAGCAAAGTGACAAAATATAGCCTTGTCATGCTCCTTTCCCAATTTTGAACCAGTCACTTGTTCCATATCTGGTTCTAACTGTTGCTTCTTGACATGCATACAGGTTTCTCAGGAGACAGGTCAGGTGGTCTGATATTCCCATCTCTTTAAGAATTTTCCACAGTTTGTTGTGATCCACACAGTCAAAAGCTTTAGTGTAGTCAATGAAGCAGGAGTATAACAGATGTTTTTCTCAAACTCCCTTCCTTTCTGCATGATCCAACAAAGTTGGCAACTTGATCTCTGATTCCTTTGCCTCTTCAAAACCCAGCTTATACATCTGAAAGTTTAACAGTTTTTTTTTTTTCCATTTCTCTCATTAAATAAATCCCTGTTGAATTTTAAAAAATCATGCATTCAACTGTGAATAAATCTGAGTATTAAAAGCATACTAAAATGTTTATTTAATAACAGATTAAATAAATATATGTTCAATATATTTTTAAAAAACATTAAACAAAATCCTGTCTCCTGAGAAACCTGTATGTGTGTCAAGAAGCAACAGTTAGAACCAGTCATGGAACAAGAGACTGGTTCAAAATTAAGAAAGAAGTATGACAAGGCTATATTTTATCACTTTGCTTATTTAACAACTTAAACAACTTAACATATATTTAGGTTTAGTTAGGTGTCTACTTACAGTGCTCTTTTAATTGGATCCTATTAGTTTAAAATGAACCCATGGGATACTACAATGTAAATTTATGCAATTACTAGGCATTCATTCAAAATCCAGTCTATTCAGAGTTTTATATACAATTATTTTATTTAGAAGGATCTTAATTTCCAATAAACTACCTAGAGTCATAAATGTATGAATTATAGCCACAGCATTTGAATAAATATCTAAACTATAGCACTATAATTTAAAATACTGAAGTTTTGGTTAAATATTGAGGAATGTGATATTCTGATTTATTTACAATTTAGCATAAATCCTGTCTCATTGTAAATTCTGTTGAAACTTTGCCAGTTTTATTTACTTTCTCACTTTAATAAGTACATTCTAATAAACACAGTTTAATCTTTCTATGATAAAAAGTATTATCAAAGGGCCTTCAGGATTATCATCCAGAGCATAAATATTCATGGATCAGGATAAAATATTTGGAAATAGAGTAAAAGAACTACTACTGGCTCTAAAACTTATTGTAGAAATGCCTGCTGATACTGCATTCTTAATGCCTTTTTTTTTTTTTTTTGCAATTTTCCTTTCTTTGTCTAAAAAAATGAGAAGTTCTATTTAAAAAAGGTTTTACTTTATCATATTTTTTCAGTCATCCCAGACTTCATTCAAGAGAGCAGGTAGTTTATTTTCATTGTGAAATCCCAGCAACTTGCACAAGTCAGACTTTTAATGGGAAACACAGGATCAAGTGCCTGCTAAGATAAGGCTGAAAAATATAAATTTCCAACTCTCTTTTTCCACTCATGCTGACACATTACTACCAACTGTACATAACAATGTGGTGGGATGTATTTAGAATGCCAGTTGTCCAGGAGTCCTTCCTCATGAAAAATATTTCTCAGATTTAGAAAGACTCAGATATACTCAATCAACTGCCTTAGGAATCTGGGCAGGGATTTTTAATGGATTTAACATACAGATCAGGTTTATGTAGACTATAAACTCGCCTTTCACATATAATAAAAATGTCAGAGAAACGCCCTACATCTGATTGTTATTCCAGAGACAGTTTTCAATATAAATATTAAAATGATTAAATACATTATAGATGAAAATTATTCCCTTTCCCCCATAAACCTCTGCTTTGCAGAGGGAACTCTATTAAAATTCATTTATTTCACAACAGTTCTAAATTTCCGATTTTTGATCTGACAAAATGTTCAATATAGTTTTTTATTTTGTGCTAAGTCACTTCAGTCATGTCTGACTCTGCGACCCTATGCACTGGAGCCCGCCAGGCTCCTTTGTCCATGGGATTCTCCAGATAAGAATACTGGAGTGGGTTAGCCATTTCCTTCCCAACCTAGGGATCAAACCGACCATCTCTTATATCTCCTGCACTGGCAAGCAGGTTCTTTACTACTAGTGCCACCTGGGAAGCCCTAGTTTAAAATGTTTATATTGTAATGACCCCCAAATGGCTGTTAAGTATAGAGAAGAGGTGATTTTGAAAATAATTATTTTCAACAACTCCATTTCATCTATAATATTAGAGAAAATACATACAAATGAATTGGAATAGGGACAGCATTTAGATCATTACATAAATAAAATATTGATTTTATTTTAGTGATAATACTTTGGGAATTATTCTCTTGGCTTTATGTTGTTGTTTTAATGTGCTCAGTGGTTAAGTCCTGGCTGACTCTTTGAGATCCCATGGACTGTAGCCCTCCAGGATCCTCTGTCCATAGGATTTTCCAGGCAAGAATATTGCAGTCAGTTGCCATTTCCTCCTCCAGGGGATCTTCACCCCAAAGCGTGTTGTAGTAAGAAGACATTCCTAGAATAAAAGGGTAAATTCATGTGTTGTTTCATTTTTTACAGTTTTTACATTTTTTACAGTTAAAATTTTTTACATTTTTACATGTTTTAAAGTAATAGCTTTAAATCCGAAAAATAAAAACAAATTCTAGCCCATTGTTAATTAAGATTATGAGGAAAGATGTTTATAAAGTTTATGTTCTAAGGACAATAAAGTAAGCACGTGTTCACAAGTGTTTCTGCGTGTTGGTCAATGTGGTACTATTTTAAGACCAGTTTTTATATTAGTCTATCTCTTGGAGAGTGAAAAAGTTGGCTTAAAGATCAACATTCAGAAAACGAAGATCATGGCAGCCGGTCCCACCACTTCATGGGAAATAGATGGGGAAACAGTGGAAACAGTGTCAGACTTTATTTTTCTGGGCTCCAAAATCACTACAGATGGTGACTGCAGCCATGAAATTAAAAGACGCTTACTCCTTGGAAGGAAAGTTATGACCAACCTAGATAGTATATTCAAAAGCAGAGACATTACTTTCCCAACAAAGGTCCGTCTAATCAGGGCTATGGTTTTTTCTGTGGTCATGTATGGATGTGAGAGTTGGACTGTGAAGAAGGCTGAGTGCCAAAGATTTGATGCTTTTGAACTGTGGTGTTGGAGAAGACTCTTGAGAGTCCCTTGGACTGCAAGGAGATCCAACCAGTCCATTCTGAAGGAGATCAGCTCTGGGATTTCTTTGGAAGGAATGATGCTAAAGCTGAAACTCCAGTACTTTGGCCATCTCATGCGAAAAGTTGACTCATTGGAAAATACTCTGATTCTGGGAAGGATTGGGGGCAGGACGGGACGGGGACGACAGAGGATGAGATGGCTGGATGGCATCACTGATTTGATGGACGTGAGTCTCAGTGAACTCCGGGAGTTGGTGATGGACAGGGAGGCCTGGAGTGCTGTGATTCATGGGGTCGCAAAGAGTCGGACATGACTGAGCAACTGATCTGATCTGATCTCTATAACTTTTTTTAATTTGTATTTGTTTTTCTCTCACAGTCTCCATGTCTTAGCTAAGCAAGAATCCTAGAAAGCAAGCAAGAGCTCAGTAAAGAAAATTACAAAATATTTGAGTAAATAATAAGGGAAAACTGTCATCTTCCGTCAACTATACTGTCTAATAGAAACTGTAAAAAATGAAACAACACATGAATTTAGCCTTTTATTCTAGGAATGTCTTCTTACTACAACACCGTTTGGGGTGAAGATCCCCTAGAGGAGGAAATGGCAACTGACTGCAATATTCTTGCCTGGAAAATCCTATGGACAGAGGATCCTGGAGGGCTACAGTCCATGGGGTCGCAAAGAGTCAGCCAGGACTTAACCACTGAGCACATACACACACCTTCTCTTGCATAATTTTTTCCCAGGATCCTTTCCAGTCTAACTGTAGTGACATGTTTTGTTTGGATTTTCTTTTTGAGGGGAAGTCTTAAGGAATGGGCTGGTTGAGTTGTGCATTACAGACATTGGCGATTTTCTGAAGATAAGGTAACAGTCTTCTCCCAAAACAGTTTGCTGCAAACTCTAAAGAAAGATCTTGGGAAAGCTCTGAGTTGAGTCTAATCTTATAGCATTGTTCCCTACAATGGTTTAAAGTTGACAATTCAAGTTGAAATTACAAATTATGTAAAGTGATTATATATTTATGTGTTTATTTCACCTGTGAACATTAATTATTACAGCTTTTATCTCTTTAAGATTTTGTAATTCATGATTATGGAGGCAGCACATCCTCAACGTTTTCTGGCACTGAAAGTGAAAGTCTGCTCAGTCGTGTCAGACTCTTTGTGATCCCATGGATAGTCCATGGAATTCTCCAGGCCAGAATACAGGAGTGAGTAACCTTTCCTTTATTCAGAGGATCTTCCCAACCCAGGGATCAAACCCAGGTCTCCCTCATTGCAGGCGGATTTTTTACCAGCTGAGCCGCTCACTAAGTACCATTAAAAGTCATTTTATGGCTTTCCAATTATTAAAACCTTAGTATTACTGGACGGAGAAGGCAATGGCAACCCACTCCAGTACTCTGGCCTGGAAAATCCCATGGACGGAGGAGCCTGGTAGGCTCTACTCCATGGGGTCACGAAGAGTCGGACACTTACTGTGTGACTTCACTTTCACTTTTCACTTTCATGCATTGGAGAAGGAAATGGCAACCCACTCCAGTGTTCTTGCCTGGAGAATCCCAGGGACGGTGGAGCCTCGTGGGCTGCCGTCTGTGGGGTCGCACAGAGTCGGACACGACTGAAGCGATTTAGCAGCAGCAGCAGTATTACTGGAGCAGCAAAAAGGAACTTTGACTATTACCTCGGGATAATGCTACCATTATGCTGAAGTTTAATGGAGTAAGAATAAAAGCCAATTACAAAATGGGCATGTGTTTTATTTGACCCTGTGATCATTTAGCACTGGACTGGGAGTCCAGAACAGCTGTCAATTGACTTTCCAATGCACTCAGGAAAGTAGGCAACCTATATCTTATTTCCTAAGAAGAAACGATTTAGGGAACTCGTTAAAAATAAATAAATAAATAAAACAACTTGACAGTTCTCTCCACCTAGGTCGTCACCTCCTTTGACTTGAATTTGGGGTCAGCAGCCTAAACGTAATATTTTAAATTAATAAATATATTTTCAAAACTAAGAAAAAAAATCTAGAAACCTTTTCAATTTCTCTATCTTTTAACATCTTGGCAGAGAGCAAGCGGGAAGAAGCGGGAAGTTCCTTACCACGGTTCCGGGTTTCCTTGCGCCCCGCCCGTCGGCTCGCCCCACCACAGCTACAGGCTTTTTAGTCCCTGGTTCAGTCTGTCCTGCGGGGAACAATCCCTGTCCATCCGTCTGCGCTCTGCCCGCCCGCCGGGCATCTGCCCTTCTCTCCTGACTCCGCCCCGCATCTGTCCGGAACCGCTTCGCGTCTGAGCTGACCCAGTGCGCGTCCGCCAGTCAGTCCCTCCGGACCCGCCGCGAGTCTCAGGCTGCCGAAATCACCGCGCATCACTCGGTCCGTACCCAGTGGGCATCTTGGGTATCTGGGCGGTCTCCGGTCCCCGGCGCGTGTGTCTGTCTGTCTGTTTCTCTGCGCGATTCGCTGCTTGCAGCCTTCCTGCCTGGCCGCAGGGCACCAAGTGTCCAGTTTGCCCTTTCGCTGACGCTGAGTGTCTATAGCGCGGCCTTAGTGAGCTGCGAGCCCGCCTGAGACCGACCGGCCAGGCAGCCGGCGGAGGAATACACGTTCGGCCCCTGCCCTTGTTGCTATCATTTTAAACCCACGGGAGCTTGAGGCCTATTTTTATGCAGAAAATCGGTCGTGAGGCCTCTGTCGACAAGGCTAGATGTGGGAAGCCAGCCTGCTGCTTAGTGATTTCTTACTATTTATCGGGGGAAGGGACATTTCTTTCCTACTACTGGCTTTTGAAACTGATTTTAGATCTGAATGGGTGGAAATTCTAAGCCCCCTTAGGGAGAATAGATTCGTTATTGGGGTGCTTTTTTCTCTGATGCGTTTGTTCTGAGCCTGCTGACCAGCTGTTTCTGAACTTCCTTTTCTCAGCCTCAACAGTGATTCTGAGTCTGCTTTTAGCTTTCTTCGCCTTGGCTTTTTTCTGTTTGTGAACAGCTGTTTGGCCCATAGCTTAGAGAAAGCAGCCTTTTTTTCTCTCCCAAGAGAGCCTTCTCCTTGTGCTCAGAGAGATGGGGAGTGGGGAGCCTAATCCTGCTGGCAAGAAAAAGAAGTACCTCAAGGCTGCCCTGTATGTGGGTGACTTGGACCCAGATGTTACTGAGGACATGTTATATAAAAAGTTCAGGCCTGCTGGACCTCTGCGCTTCACTCGAATCTGCCGTGACCCGGTGACCCGCAGCCCCCTGGGCTATGGCTACGTTAACTTCCGCTTTCCTGCGGATGCTGAGTGGGCACTGAACACCATGAATTTTGATTTGATTAATGGCAAACCATTCCGTCTAATGTGGTCTCAGCCAGATGATCGCTTAAGAAAGTCTGGAATTGGAAATATATTCATCAAAAACCTGGACAAATCCATTGACAACAGGGCCCTTTTTTATCTGTTTTCAGCTTTTGGGAGCATTCTCTCCTGCAAAGTCGTATGCGATGACAATGGCTCTAAGGGTTATGCCTATGTGCACTTTGACAGCCTGGCCGCTGCCAATAGGGCCATCTGGCACATGAATGGAGTGCGGCTCAACAACCGCCAGGTGTATGTTGGCCGATTCAAATTTCCGGAAGAGAGGGCTGCTGAAGTTAGAACTAGGGATAAAGCGACTTTCACTAATGTTTTCGTTAAAAACTTTGGAGATGACATGGATGACGACAAACTGAAGGAACTTTTCAGCGAGTATGGGCCAACTGAAAGCGTTAAGGTAATAAGAGATTCCAGTGGGAAATCGAAAGGCTTTGGATTTGTGAGATATGAGACACATGAGGCTGCCCAAAAGGCTGTGTTAGATCTGCATGGAAAGTCCATCGATGGGAAAGTGCTCTATGTAGGGCGAGCACAGAAGAAAATTGAACGTCTTGCTGAGTTAAGGAGAAGATTTGAGCGGCTGAGATTAAAAGAAAAAAGTCGGCCTCCAGGGGTGCCTATCTATATTAAGAACCTGGACGAGACCATTGATGATGAAAAACTGAAGGAGGAATTTTCTTCCTTTGGGTCAATTAGTCGGGCCAAAGTGATGGTGGAGGTGGGGCAAGGCAAAGGGTTTGGTGTTATCTGCTTCTCCTCTTTTGAAGAGGCTACCAAAGCAGTAGATGAGATGAATGGTCGCATAGTGGGCTCCAAGCCTCTGCAAGTCACTCTGGGCCAGGCCAGGCGCAGGTGGTGAGGATAAGAATGCTCAATTTATTTCAGCCTTAAGCTGGTGCCTACTTAGTTTGGGCTACTTTGTGATAAGAGGTTATTTTATGTCAATTAACAGGTTTTTTTTAAGTGAATACTTTCTTTTGGAAAAAAAAAAAAAAGTGAAACCAGAAAGCCTTGTTCATTTTAGTGAAGAACATAATTTCTAATTGTAAAACTGTCATTTTGTACTATTTTTCGATATAATATCCTTAGGAGTATATAGAATAAAGTTTATTCCTCCACAAACTTGTCCTAAACTAATCAACATGAGTTAATTGAGCATATGTCCTTCCTTATTTCGCTAATACTACTAAATTTCATTTCTCCTAATGAAATAAAATTTCATTAGGTCCTTACATCTGAGTCTATCACAGTGAAAACTTCTAACTTGCTTTTTGAGAAATCAGTAGAGCAGGGGAAAGTGTATGTGATCCAGTTAATGTTTATGCATAATTTGACTTTAAATTATTATTTAAAATGAATATTCCCTTTTAAAGATGTGAGCTTTTTCCTTTTTTTATTTATTTATATTTTCCCTTCTTTATTATACTGAGGGCATACCACAGACTTCATAGTGGATTTGAATAAGTTTTGAGAGTTTCCACTATTAACTTTATAACTTCAATAAGAATATTGGTACTTTACCAATCAGTACATTAGAAGATTAACACTTTAAAGATTGATTTTTTTAATTCTAAGTTTCATCTTAGAAACCTTTCCTCAGAGATTTAATATTTGAAGACAGGCTAAGGAGCATTCTTATCGCTCGTTTTGCTAAACTCTTTAGTATGTATATTTGGATTGTGTTTAATTAACAAAAAAGGTGAATAACAACACTAAATTGCCTTTGTCTATAGTTAATTTTAGGATTACCTTCAGCCTTTGTCGTATCAGTATAAAAGGTAAATACTCCATGTAATGATGTTGAAAACTACTTTGAAGAATAACTTCTATTAAACTTGTTATTACCGCTTGTAAACTGTTGAATATATTCACAAGATAATATTCACAGATGTTTCAAAATTAAGGAAAAGGTCCTCTCTCTTGATTAAGTAGCATACCTCCATCATATGAGATCTCTTAATCCAGTATGATTCTCTTTTTTGTCTGGCTACTTGCAAGTTATGAAAAAATATTCTGTTCTATGTTGCAGTTATGTTATTTGCCCTGTGACTTCTATATGATGGATTTTCTGTGTTTCACTTGTAGTTCCCTCTTGTCCACACCCATCTACCTTTCAATCTGTATTACACTTACTTTCTTATTTTCTTTGGATTGTGCTGCTGCTCTGTTTAGTCACTCAGTCATCTTCAACTCTTTGAGACCCCGTGGACCGTAACCCACCAGGCTCCTCTGTCCATGGAATTTTCTGGGCAAGGATACTGGAGTGGGTCACCATTTTCTACTCCAGGGGGTCTTCCTGACCCAGGGATTGAACCCATGTCTCTTGTGTCTCCTGCAATGGCAAGCAGATTCTTTACCACTGCACCACCTGGGAAGCCCTTTTCTTTGGAATTGCCTTTCTGTTAATATATGCCAGTTCAAATCCATTTTGAGTTAGAGAAATAAATACTTAATTTATGTAAAACTTAAATTATTACTTTTTAAAAATAGCATTGACTCATACCACAAATCCAATCATAAGAAAATATTTTATCTCTATTGTCAGTTGATTTTTATTTCTGTATGTAGAAATCTTGCATACATAAAACAATATAAATATATAATTTTTTAACACTTCTGTTAACTCTTTGCCCATAAAATAATCAGAATAACTTGTTTTCATGTAATTGTTTATCTACAGACTACTTGTATATTCATTATCAAACATTTTCAAATGGAAATTATGGTTTTTATTGATTATAAACATAATACATGCTCCTTGTAAAAAAAAAGTACAATGATGCAGAAACTTACAAAGAAGAAAGTAAAATTCCCATAGTTCCAAGACAACCACTATTAACTTTTTAAGTGTGTGCTTATCCTTTCATGCCTTTTCCCCTATGTATACACACTCTGTTTTAAAAAAAAAAGCAAATATATGTATGGTTTGGTTTTGTTTTGCTTTTAATTTTAAGCCAAAACATAATCATCTGTTCATGTCAATAAATACCAATCTATCTGTATCATCAATTAGTGACTACATAGTATTCCATTGTGTGGATGTACTATATCTTATCTAAGTACTTCATTATTAAATGAGATTTATATGTTTTTCAATATTTTCTATGTTTGTAAACAATGCTGTAATGAAAATCCTTGGTTAAAAACAGTATGAGTTATATGAGCTTGACAAAAATTATCTATAGCATGTAAAAGCATAAATCTACTAGAAAAACAAAAATGCACATCGTATTGATATATATGTACCTAAAATTTGTAAAGTGTTAATGATATATTCTTCATTTAAATTGACAAAAGAAAAAAACTAACGGAATATAATTTTTCATATTTTATGAGCCTACTTGTTTACATCAATGTGATCATAAAATATATGAAAAGGAAGAAACTTCAAATAAAATTTAAAGTACTTATCAATACATTGATAATTATTTTACCATATGTGCTCTCTATTCCTTTCCCCTATTGCCAGTTTTCATTTGAATTTGTAAACCTGAAGTGTCAGTGTTAAGACCTTCGCAAATACTTTGATTCAGAATGAATCATGAAATATATATAGAAGCTAAAAACTTCAAATATAAGCATTTTATACACTTTGGAAAAATATTTAAGTATTTAAATTATTAATGTTTTGAAAAAGCTAGTCAGTATAAAGAAAAGCAGTAATTGTGGCTAGGTACAGATAAAACATACATGTTAGGACTCTGCAGATCAGTCAAAAGTACTCTGTAAATTCAGGACATAAAAAGCAGGGTTGAAAAATATAAAGGAAAGGTAATCTTTATTTAAACACAAACAGCTGGGTAAATTTTTCAATTTTGTATTTTTCATTTTTAGCTACATTCAATACATTTCTAATAGTTTAGGCTTCCAAGGAGGTGCCAAAGAACGGAACAGCTTAAATCAGTAACAAAGCATTAAAAAATAGGTTATTATTTATTTTCTAGCCCGAGATAATTAGTAAAAATTAATAAAACTGTATTATCAATGATCAACTTAATACTGAACTATTTAATGCAATGTGTTTTTTGTTTTGTTTTGTTTTTATTTTTATTTTTTTTTTAGCTTTTCAAAATAGTCACTTGTACAGGTTTCAAATGTGCCTGCTGCTGCTGCTGCTGCTGCTAAGTCCCTTCAGTCGTGTCTGACTCTGTGCGACCCCAGAGATGGCAGCCCACCAGGCTCCCCCATCCCTGGGATTCTCCAGGCAAGAACACTGGAGTGGGTTGCCATTTCCTTCTCCAATGCATGAAAGTGAGTAGTGAAAGTGAAGTCGCTCAGTCGTGTCCGACTCTTAGTGACCCCATGGACTGCAGCCCACCAGGTTCCTCTGTCCATGGGATTTTCCAGGCAAGAGTACTGGAGTGGGGTGCTATTGCCTTCTCCGTCAAATGTGCCTAGGGAGAAGGAAATTCAGAATATTTTTTGTGATTGCAAGCATCATTATTAGAGGTTATTTGGGGGAGGATTTCTTTTTTTCCGATGACTTATTACACATATTTTTCTTCCAGCTTTTTAAAAGGTTTGTTTTTATTTATTTTTGGCTCTGCTGGGTCTTCATTGCTGTGGGGGCTTTTCTCTAGTTGCAGCAAGCAGGGGCTACTCTCTAGTTGTGGTGCTTGGGCTTCTTATTGTGGTAGCTTCTCTTGTTGGGAAGCACTGGGCTCTAGGGGATGTGGGCTCAGTAGTTGTGGTTCCCAGGCTCTAGAGTACAAGCACAGTAGTTGCAGTGCACATGCTTAGTTGCTCTGTGGCAGGTGGGATCTTCCCAGACCAGGGATCAAACCCGTGTCTCCTGAATTGGCAGACAGATTCTTTACCATTGAGACACCAGGGAAGCCCAGGGAAGGATTTTCTGTACAGGAAGTTTCAAGCATCCTGGTGCTTTTCTGGTTGAATCCATAGTTAAGAAGAAAAATAAGATGTTACATGTGTAAGTGATATTTTTAGCCCATAGGGAAAAAAAATGTTGAATAAGAATACTTTTTAAGGGAATATTTAGGAGTGGAGTGAATACCATCTTATTTGTGAATAAATGGCCTAATGTAAGGGAATAGTTAGGAATTTATCAATAAATGACTGATTATAGATGATAAAGGTGTTCCCAGCACCTGTGACAATATTTGGACTATAGTTAGCATTCCATGATTACTTGTTGAATTACTGAGTTCATAATCTATGGATTATGTCTCTCCACTTGTTTGCCTTCCAATTCTCTTCTCAGTATTTGGCAAGAGAAATGTTATTAGAGAATAAGCCATTTAAAAAAAATCTTATCCTATGAAGAAATAATTAAGAACAAATTGCTTACATAGATTGGTACTTGTAACATAATGCTACTGATAACACGTGCATGAATGTGTGCTAAGTCACTTTAGTTGTATCCAACTCTTTGCATCCCTATAGACCATAGCCTGCCAAGTTCCACTGTCCATGGGATTCTCCAGGCAAGAATACTGGAGTGGGTTACTATTTCCCTCTCCAGAGTATCTTCCTGACGCAAGATTGAACCCACATCACCTACATCTTCTGCATTGGTGGTGGGTTCTTTACCACTGGGTCACCAGGGAAGCCTATGGTGTTATTACTTCCCATGAATTTTAACCTAACCAATGGTTTCTTGCAGCTTTAAGAAAGTTAATATATTCCACTTGTTCTGGGGGATCATGGTCAGTAGTTTGAAGTAAACTAGCTACCACTGGAAATCTGAGATGAGAAAGGCCTAAATAATTCAACATAGAAACACTGAGTATGTAATTCCTATGAAACTTAAAAACCAAATCCAAGTACATTTACTCTCAAAAATCAAAGTTGATTTTAAAGATCTTTCATTTAGTACAAAAGCAGATCAATGTTCACACTAAATTTCTCATCAAAATTGGAGGCCTACATAATTTATTTCAGTGGAAAAAATATTGAATGCTTTAGAGAGACTAGAAGAAAAAGGGATGAGTGCTGATACTGTATAGCATGACTCTCTCAGTCATCAGAGTAAATGAATTTCTTTGTTTTAGTACTAATTGTAAGAAAAACACCAGATGTTGGCACCTTTTGTGTAATAAGTAAGCCTTCTATGCTGCTGCTAAGTCACTTCAGTTGTGTCCGACTCTGTGTGACCCCATAGACGGCAGCCCACCAGGCTCCCCTGTCCCTGGGATTCTCCAGGCAAGAACACTGGAGTGGGTTGCCATTTCCTTCTCCAATGCATCAAAGTGAAAAGTGAAAATGAAGTCGCTCAGTCATGTCCGACTCTTAGTGACTCCATGGACTGCAGCCCACCAGGCTCCTCCATCCATGGGATTTTCCAGGCAAGAGTACTGGAATGGGGTGTCATTGCCTTCTCCGAAGATTTCTATAGTGTAGAGTAAATAATTTAATATCTTTTTGAGGTTTATTTGAAACTTCCAAAAGGGTAAATTATGCTTCTGAAAAATCAATATTTAGGGCATTTAAAAAGTAATTTAAGACTAATTTACATAGAATGGCAAGCAACTTACCTCTTACCTCTTAACTTACCTCTCAGGATTTGTGACAGACTAAATCCCTGAAAAGAAAAAAAAATGCAATGAGGAATTTGCAAGCTTTTATTTTGCAGTGTTTCAAGAACTCAGCATATATCCCTTATTGGTTTCATTGTACAAAAATATATTATGTGTTCATGGTCCTAAATAAAGGGATAAATGGCAGCTTTATTACATTATGGCAAGGATAGTGACAAAACAATGCAAGTCAAGATGAAGAATGCATTTCTTTGTTCATGGAAGAATTTTTAGAAAGGAAGATTTGTGAATTAACTCAAGAATAATTAAAAGAAGTATCAGAGATACAGAGGAATTTAAATGTTATAAATCTAAATGAATACTGTAAAGAAAGTAAAATTCTACCTAGTTTGATATCTACTTTAGCATGAAACATCATAAATTATTTTCATTCACTATATATGGTTAGTCTTAACACTGATTTGATAACTACAGTAATACTATACCTCAGGAATATCTCATTTCTAAGTGAATTTATTAATTACTGGTGCTATACTGGTTGTCTTTACTCTCTTACTCTCATTTCCTAATCTCGACTCCATCCTTGTTAGAACACTCAAGTTTATGTAAGATATTTCTGGTTTACATAGTTTGTCAAAACATTACCTCAGAAACTTCTATTAGATGTGCTCATATGTAATGTAGCGTTTTGTTGACATAAAGTTTCATGACTTACATGTCAAGCCACAGTAGATAGTGGAAAGTATCTATTGTTTATATGGATTAATGCATCTAGCTGAAGATGTTATTTTACAAAGTGTAAATATCAGAATGATGCTGATTCTGATATTGAAGCTGTGGGGTCTTTTTGGAATTGTGGTTTCATAATGTATATATGGGGCTTCCCTGATGGCTCAATGGTAAAGAATCCTCCTGCCAATGCAGGAGAAGTGGGTTTGATCCCTGGGTTGGGAAGATCCCCTGGAGAATAAAATGACAATGCACTCCAGTATTCTTGCCTGGAGAATCCCATGGACGGAGAGGAGCCTGCCATTCTACAGTCCATGGGGTTGCAAAAGAGTTGGACACAACTTAGCAACTAAATAATGACAATGTATACATGAGCTAGAGCATCTGATGACCAAAGACTGAGTAATGTAACTAGAAATATATATTGATAATGTAAGACAAATTTTGAGATATGAAAGCAACATTCCAAGCATAACAAGAGATAATGCTAAAAGAAACTGTCCAACTTCTCTGAACAGGCAATATAGGCAATGAACATAATCTGTATGCAGCCGCTAGTTGTTATGTGGAGACACACCACAACATCAAAATAATGTGAACTACCTCAAGCAAAGAGTAAAAACATATAGAAAGATACAATTTTCTGAAACTTCTATTACATATTTATATAAGTGAAACAAACTGTGAAGGAAAGAAAAGCAAGTATGAACTAAGTATGTTTCTTACTTTAGCCTCCAAGGAAAAAAAAAAAAAAAAAACAGTTTCACTTTAGGCAGAATGATTTTCTTCGACCATTGGGTCATTTTCACTAATTTTTATCTTTAGATTGTGAAAGATGCACTTATGTAATCTAATTTATTGCTCAAAGGTAAATGTGTAACCTCAATACAATCTATTTTTAAGATAATATATAAGCCAGAAAAGTGTCACAACCTTTCCTCAACAGCAAGTTTCACCATACAGATCATTTAAGCTGGATTTCTAATACAAGAAAACATGCTTAAAATTTTTTCTCTAATTCGGGGTCAAGAATTTAGGGCTGTGAGAAATGTATTTTAATTACTCTTGGATCATACATTTTTAGAGTACTGTTTGATAGAACTGTTTATCTTGCCTAATGTACAAAAGCTATCTTTCAGGTTTCTGGATGAAATTGAAAATGTTACTAGTACTTGAAACAATATGGAATCTATCTCTAAAATAAAAATTAGAGATAATTGAATAATTAAGAAAATTATATTAAATGATTTTGATCAGTATTAGGAATTCATCAGTAAAAAGAATTTCAGATAAATCGAGAATGTGTATTCTGGGCTTCTCAAGTGGTGCTAGTGGTAAAGAACCCACCTGCCAATTCAGGAGACATAAGAGACATGGGTTGAATCCCTGGATTGGGAAGATCACTGAAGGAGGGCATGGCAACTCACTCCAGTATTCTTGCCTGGAGAATCCCCATGGATAGAGGAGCCTGGAAGTCCATGGGGTCTCGAAGAGTCAAACGTGACTGAAGTGACTTAGCATGCACACATTTTGAAATGCAAAGAAAAAAAATTGAATTAATACTAGTAAACACACTGTGCTCAGGGAGAGAGTTCTCACAAAAATATTTGAAAGTAGATTGGATGCTGCTGCTGCTGCTAAGTCGCTTCAGTCGTGTTCGACTCTGTGCGACCCCATAGACGGCAGCCCACCAGGCTCCCCCGTCCCTGGGATTCTCCAGGCAAAAACACTGGAGTGGGTTGCCATTTCCTTCTCCAATGCATGAAAGTGAAAAGTGAAAGTGAAGTCGCTCAGTTGTGTCCGACCCTCAATGACCCCATAGACGCCAGCCCACCAGGCTCCCCCGTCCCTGGGATTCTCCAGGCAAAAACACTGGAGTGGGTTGCCATTTCCTTCTCCAATGCATGAAAGTGAAAAGTGAAAGTGAAGTTGCTCAGTTGTGTCCGACCCTCAATGACCCCATGGACTGCAGCCTTCCAGGCTCCTCCATCCATGGGATTTTCCAGGCAAGAGTACTGGAGTGGGATGCCATTGCCTTCTCTGAAAGATTGAATACAAAAGGGCAAAAAAATCAAGGATATCTTTCACAAGTACTCAGAGCGAGGAAACATTTCTCTGGTTCCTCATCAGTGGAGACCCAAAGAAGCACCAGAAATATAAAGAAAGTGGAGAAAAGAGGAAAGATTTAGCCTTTAAAATACAAACTTGTGATGCCCCATGGAAACTTCATTAAGAATAGTCAGATTTAAATGCTTAAAGTTCTCTCAGAAGATAAATTATTTCTTCTTTTTGTCAATTTCATATACAGTACCTAAAAGCTCAGGACTTCCTGGAATTCTTATTAAGATATTCCAGCAATAATTGCTGACTTCCAACTACAATGACTCTGAAATGTGCTATAGTGTTTTGATTTTTTTTTTAAGCTCCCTATGTTTCAGTGTTTGAGCTCAGCTGTCCCAATATTTATTCTTTCCAATGCGTATTGGTAAATTTATAAATTTACTATTACATAAATATGGGCTTCCCTGGTGGCTCAGTTGGGAAAGAATCTGCCTGCAATGCAGGAGACCACCTACAATGCAAGAGACTCTGGTTTGATCCCTGGGTCCGGAAGATCTCTTGGAGAAGCAAATGACAACCCACTCCAGTATTCTTGCCTGGGAAATCCGATGGACAGAGGAGCCTGGTAGGATACAGTCCATGGGGGTGGCAAGAGCCGAACACAACTTAGTGACTAAACCACCACCATGACACACATGGTTGATCATTCCTGTCAAAAATTCAAAATTTGCTTGGTGACGGGGGAGGGAGGCAGTACTAGTTCTAGTAAAGTGAAAATCTTGTGTTCATAGGGAAATTGGATCAATTGATGGATAGGTGGATGGATGGATGAATATGTGCATACATACATAAATATATGTATAAACAATAATAAAGAGGGAATAAAAAGGGAGATAAGAACAAATGCATGGAACCCAGGAATAATAATGTATTGTCTAATATATGGGTTCAAATTAAGAACTACAAAACTCTTACACCAAAAACAGTCCTTTGGTTCCCAAGCAAGGCTGTCTTCCAAGGAAAGGTGATAGGACAAATTATGACAGGTGGAGAGAGCCATAGGCAGATTTGATCTCTATAGCAATTCACTCCAGTGAGATCTTTGCAATGAGTAGATATTTACCAGAATGCTAGTGGTAAGTTACTGGGCCACATGTAGTTAAAAGCTCAGCACTGAAACTTACTTGGTCCAAGTCAGCACCCTGTATTTCTCAAACTTTGCTCCAGAGCATATAAGAATCACTTGGAATGTTTATTAAAACAGAGATTGAGACTTGCCCTTGGCTTACTGAGGCTAGCAGTGATGAAGGTGTAGTAGACAACAGAAATATACATTTATCTCACAGCTCCCAGGTGATCCTTATGCATACTTACAAAGAACAAGATTTTGTAGATCTAGAACAAGAGTCAGCAAACTTTTTCTGTAAAGGACCAGATAATATTTTATCCTTTGTAGGATAAGTAACATCAAGGATATTATCTAGGCACCTATACAACAAGAAAAAGCACATTTCTACAAATTTTTAAATGGACAAAATTCAAAATGTAGTGTTCATGATGATAATATTTTTTGTAATACAATCCTAATGAGAAGAATTTGGAGGATTATATTTTGCTAAATTATGGTTCAAAGTTGATTTTCTCAATCATCAAATCAATTACAAATGTGCTCATCTGTAAAAACCCTTTTAGGCCATACAAAAACAAGTGGCAGCACAAATTTGGCCTGAAAATTGAGGTTTCCCAACACCTGTTCTAGAAACACTGGTCCAGAGACTTTAGCCTTTGGGCTTTCCTAGTGTCTCAGTTGGTAAAGAATCCACCTGCAATGCAAGGAGACTGCTTGCAGCACAGGAGACCCAAGTTCAGTCCCTGTGTCTGGAAGTTCCCCTGGAGATGGAAATGGCAACGCACTCCAGTAGTCTTGCCTGGAGAATCCCATGGACAGAGGATCCCACAGTCCACGGAGTTGCAAGAGTTGAACACAACTTGACAGCTAAACCACAACCACAACCAGAGACTTTAACCTAGAGAGTATTTCTCAAAATCAGCAACTTAAGATAACTGAAGGAAAAAGAAAAAACAGCACCTTATTAACTGATATCATTCAATAAGTTAAAGATGAAATAAAGTTAGAAACAAAACCAAAATAATAATCCGTAAAAGTACTAGAACACAGTAGAAGTTATTTTTTCCCCTCCACATTTCTGGATAGGGAAAAATTTCTTAACAAATGGAAGATGAAACTATACAAAAAATCTAGTTATAAAAATGCATCCCATTTGAGTAGGAAAAATGTTATATACAGTATGTACAGTATTTGCTCATGTATGTATTTATACTATGTATATATGTGTGAGTGTGTATTTATATAAAGTCTATACAATTACATCAAAACATTGAATAATTTTCTTTGGTTATAAAATTATAGGTGATTTTTGTTTTCCTCTTTTTTATTATTTTTTCCTAAACAGACAACCAAAATGTAGATTGTCTTTAATAAAGAAAAACTGTTTTAAAAAAATATAATCACAAAGATTTCACTATAGCTGAACTTTTATCCTTTCCATCTCCTTGTATCTTTTCCATCTCCGTAAATGACATCTCCTTTCTTGCAGTTTTTAGGCTAAAAGCCTTGGAATTGTTCTTGACTCTCTTATTTTTCTCACATATAACCTCCAGTCAGTCAAGAAGACTGTGATAGATAAGCCTTGAAAACATCTGTAAAATCTATGACTTATTATCACTTCTATTGCTAACAACTTAGTCCAAACCACCATCATCTCTCACTCAGATTACTTCAACAGACTCCTAATAGAGCTCCCTGCTCTTACCTTTCTTTTTCTACCCTCTATTTTTCACACAACTGGTAGGATGATTCCTGACAAATATAAGTCAGATAATGTAATTTCCCTGCTCTCAATGTCCATCTCACACTCACTGAAGCACAAAAGTCTTTACCAAGACCTTACCGCACTGATTGTCTCTCTTACTTCTCTTCCCATCGCTCATGTCAATCCCACTCCACTATCACTTCAATATTCTCAGAAATATCAATCACATTCCCATCTCAATTCCTCTGTTCCTGCTTTGTCCCTTTGTCTGGAACTGTCTTTACCTAGATATATTCATGGTCCATTCTACCCACTCAATCAGTTCTCAGTTAAAATACCATCAAATAAAAAGACTTATCCCCACCCATCTCTATAAAACTTCAAACCCTACTCCCTTATAGAACTGTTTGTTCCTCTTACTTACAAGATCTTATTTTTCTTCAAAGTATTTAAAATTTGCTGTTGTTTTTTAGTTGTGTCCAACTCTTTTGTGATACCATGGACTGTAGCTTGCCAGGTTCCTGTCTATGGGATTCCCAGGCAAGAATACTGGAGTGGGTTGCCATTTCCTCCTTCTGGGGCATCTTCCCAACCCAGAAATTGAACCCACATCTCTTGCATTGCAGGCAGATTCTTTACCATTGAGCCACTAGGGAAGTCCATTTAAAAATACCTGACATACTTTATGCTTATTTGCATCATTGTCCTTCACCCTACTACCACGGCAATATATTCTCCATGTTAGCAAGGATTTTGCTCATTGCTGTATCCCAGTGCCTAGAAGAGTGACTGATACATAACAATGGTAAATAAATATTTATTTAATAAATAAGTTGTATGACAATGGAATGTAATGATAGGAAAGAGAGTATTATCAATATAAACATTATGATATCATATCTTACAATGAAGCATAATTCATTTTGCTAATAAGGAAACAATAGCAACATAAAACTTTCCCATGGAAGACAAAAGGGTTGTCATTGTTCAATTGCCCAGTTGTGTGCAACTCTTTGCAACCTTACGGACAGTAGCACGCCTGGCCTCCCTATCCCTCACCATGTCCTGAAGTTTGCCCAAGTTCATGATCATTGCATTGGTGAGGCCATACAGTCATCTCAAACTCTGGCACCCTCTTCTTCTGCCCTCAATCTTTCCCAGCATCAGGGACTTTTTCAATGAGTCATCTGTTCACATCAGATGACCAAAATTCTGGAGCTTCCACTTTAGCATCAGTCCTTTCAGTGAATATTCAAGGTTGATCTCCCTTAAGATTGACTGGTTTGATCTCCTTGCTGCCCAAGGGACTTTCAGGAGTCTTCTCCAGCACCAGTTAAAAGGCATCAATTCTTCTGCACTCAGTCTTCTTTACAGTCCAGCTCATAAAACCAATATGTGACCACTGGGAAGACCATAGCTAGCAGAGTAATGTCTCTGCTTTTCAACAAACTTTCTAGGTTTGTCATTGCTTTCCTGCCAAGAAGCAATCATCTTCTGATTTCACAACTGCAATCACCATCCACAGTGATTTTGGAGCCCAAGAAGAGGAAATCTGTCACTGCTTCCACCTTTTCCCCTTCTATTTGCCATGCAGTAATGGGGCCAGATACCATGATCTTAGTTTTTTTTTTTTTTTTTTTTAATATTTAGGTTTTAGCCAGTTCTTTCACTCTCCTCCTTCACCCTCATCACAAGTCTCTTTAGTTCCTCTTCTCTTTCTGCCAGTACAGAGGTATCATCCACATATCTGAGGTTGTTGATGTTTCTCCCACCTATCTTGATTCCAGCTTGTAACATATCCAGCCTGGCATTTCTCATGATGTACTCAGCATATAGGTTAAACAAACAGGGTGACAGCATATATCCTTGTCATACTCTTTTCTGGATCTTGAACCAATCAGTTGTTCCAATACAGGGTTCTAACTGTTCCTTCTTGACCTGCATACAGGTTTCTCAGGAGACAGGTAGGAAAGTCTGGTATTCCCATCTCTCTAAGAGCTTTCCACAGTTTGTCATGATCGACACAGTTAAAGACTAGTGTAGTTGATGAAAAGATATAGATGTTTTTCTGAAATTCCCCTGCTTCCTCTGTAATCCAGCAAATGTTTCCAATTTGACCTCTAGTTCCTCTTCCTTTTCTAAGCTATATATAGCTTAGACATCTGGGAGTTCTTGGTTTGCATAATGTTCAAGAACAGCATGCAAAATTTTAAGCCTGGCCTTACTAGCATGAGAGATGAGTGTACGTGTTTCATGGTTAGCACATTCTTTGGTACTGTCCCTCTTGGGAATTGGCATGAGGATTGACCTTTTCCAGTCCTGTGGCCACTGCTGTGTCTTCCAGATTTGCTGACATAATGAATGCAAAACCTTGATGACACCATCCCTTAGGGATTTGAATAGGTCTGCTGAAATCATAGCATCCACTAGCTTTATTAAAAGCAGTGCTTCTTAAGGCCCACTTGACTTCACACTCCAGAATGTCTGACTCTCGGTGTCTAACCACCATTGTAGTAATCCAGTTCATTAAGATCTTTTTTCTACAGTTCTTCAATGTATTCTTTCCATTTCTTGTTGATTTCTTCAACGTCTACTAGATCTCTACCACTTTTACCCTTTATTGTGCCCATCTTTGGGCAGAATTCTCCCTTGGTGTTTCTAATTTTCCTGAAGAGATCACTAATCTTTCTCCTTCTGTTGTTGTTTTCAATTATTAAGCATTGTTCATTGAAGAAGCATTGTTCATTTATTCCTGTCTCTTCTAGTTATTTTTTGGAACTCTGTGTTTAATTGAATGTATCTTTCCCTTTCTTCCTGGTTTTTCACTTCTCTTTGTTCTTCCACTATTTGTAAAGCCTCCTCAGAGGCTTTATCTTCTTGCTTTCCTTTTTCTTTGGGATGGTTCTGTTTGCCACCTCCTGTATAATATTACAGACCTCTGTCCATAGTTCTTCAGGCACACTGTTGAATAGGTCTAGTCCCTTGAATTTATTTGTTACCTCTTCTGTGAATTCATAGAGAATTTGATTTAACTCAAATCAATTTGATTTAACTCAAATTAATTTGATTTAACTGGCTGGCCTAATGTTTTTCCTAGTTTTCATTAGTTTAAGCCTGAATTTTTCTATGAGAAGCTGATGATCTGAGCCACAGTCACCTTCAGGTCTTGTTTTTGCTGACTGTATAGTTTCTTCATCTTTGGCTACAGAGAATCAGTTGATTTCAGTATTGATCATTTGGTGATGTCCATGTGTAAAGTCCGGAGAAGGCAATGGTCACCCACTCCAGTACTCTTGCCTGGCAAATCCCATGGATGGAGGAGTCTGGTAGGCTGCAGTCCATGGGGTCGCTAGGAGTTGGACACGACTGAGCGACTTCATTTTCACTTTTGACTTTCATGTACTGGGGAAGGAAATGGCAACCCACTCCAGTGTTCTCGCGTGGAGAATCCCAGGGACGGGGGAGCCTGGTGGGCTGCTGTTTCTTGGGTCGCACAGAGTCAGACATGACTGAAGCGACTTAGCAGCAGCAGCAGCATGTGTAAAGTAATCTTTTGTGTTTTTGAAAAGGGCATTTGCTATGACTAGTACATTCTTTTGGCAGAATCAGTTAATGTTTGCCCTGCTTCTTTTTGTTCTCCAAGGCCAAACTTGCCTGTTACTCCAGGCATATCTTGACTTCCTTCTTTTGCATTCCAGTCCCTGATGAACAGAACATCTTTATTAGGTGTTAGTACTAGGAGGTCTTCACAAGGTTTTCATAGAACTGATCAACTTCAACTTCTTCAGAATCAGTGATAGGGGCATATACTTGGATTACTCTGATGTTGAATGGCTTTCCTTATAAACAAACCAAGATCATTCTGTCATTTTTGAGGTTGTATCCAAGTACTGTATTTTGGATTTTTTTGGTTGATTATGAGGGCTATTCTGTTTCTTCTATGGGATTGTTGCCCACAGTATTAGATGTAATGGTCATGTGAATTAAATTTGCCCATTCTCATACATTTTAGTTTGCTGATTCCTAGGATGTCAATGTTTATTCTTACCATCTCCAACTTGACCACATCCAATTTTCCTTGATTCATGGACCTAACATTTCAGCTTCCTTTAAAATACTGTTCTTTGAAGCATCAGATTTTACTTTCATTGCCAGACACATCCACAGTAAATAAATATTTATTTAATAAATAAATTGTATGATGATGGAAAGTAATGACAGGAGAGGGAGTATTATCAATATATAATATTATGATGTCATATCTTATAGTGAACCAGAATTTATTTTGCTAATAAGGAAACAGCAGCAACAAAAAACTTTCCCATGGAAGACAAAAAGGATACTGAAATGAAATTCATCAAAATATTTATACCGGATATGAAGCTGTCTGAAAATTGAGACAGTGTGTAATTTTTCTTGTTTTGTATTTTTTAATATTCCAGATTTTACCTAATGACAATTGTGATTTTATAATGGATAAAATTGATGAACTTTAAAAATTCTTAAAATATAATGGAATAAATAATAATTAAGGCTCAGTAACTTTGTCTAGGTTAATGTTTTATTCCTATATTCCTTTTAACCAAGTGATAATCAAATGGCAACTAGAAACAGGAAAATATTCACACCAATTGTGCCAGATGAGAAGTTACAATTTTTATTTTTATATAAAGAGATCACACAAATCAACACAAGAGCACATGGGCAAAAGTAGTTTTCAGGGGAAATATGTCAGCAGAAAAAAAGTTTGTTTTTTTTTTTTTTTTTAAAGAAATAACAACTGGATAACAAACATGATAATGACCTAGGTAACTAGCTAGTGCTAGTCACTCAGTCATGTCCAACTCTTCACAACCCCATGGACTGGAGCAACCAGGCTCCTTTGTCCATGGGATTCTCCAGGAAAGAATATTGTAGTGGATTGGTATTTCCTTCTCCAGGGGATCTTCTCAACCCAGGGATCAAACTCCAGTTTCCTGCATTGCAGGCAGATTCTTTACCATCTGAGGCACTAGAGCTATGGCAACTAGCTAAGAAATGCAATTTTAATGAGATAACATTTTCACCTATCAAACTGTAATGTTTAAAAAAGTATTCATGTTAGTGAACTTTAATAAATTAATAAAGTTTTTCATAAAACATGCAGTCTCAATAATTGCTAATCTAAGTTCAATTTTTAGAATTCTTTTGAAATTATTTTGACAATTTGCTTTAGTGTCTTTAAAGTCATTCATAGCTTTTGAACAAGTGATTACTATTTTAAAACTTATAGATATGTAGTAAATTCCATTTTAAAATTTTCATTAAATATCTCTTTAATAAGCTTCACACATCTTCATTCTACCACAGCTGTAACAACACCCTACCCTCACACCAAAACATAATCTGCAAGAAAAAAAGAATGGCATTATATTGGCAAAATTACCTACTATATGCTAGAAAAACTCACTTTTGTTTGAATATGGCCCCCTCTTTTCTATCTGCTTTTTTCAAGTAGCTATAGCTACCACAAAGCTGAGATCATAGAAGGTGTGCAGTACCTATTAGTAATTTGAAGTAGAAAGCACTCATTCTATTCTATTCTTTTTTTAAATTTTATTTTGTTTTTAAACTTTACATAATTGTATTAGTTTTGCCAAATATCAAAATGAATCCACCACAGGTATACATGTGTTCCCCATCCTGAACCCTCCTCCCTCCTCCCTCCCCATACCATCCCTCTGGGTCATCCCAGTGCACTAGCCTCAAGCATCCAGTATCGTGCATCGAACCTGGACTGGCAACTCGTTTCTTACATGATATTTTACATGTTTCAATGTCATTCTATTCTGACCATGAAATGGTTGGTTTTCTATTGTTTTAAATGTAGGGTAACATCCAGAAACAAGTGTGTGTGTGCTAAGTTCCTTCAGTCGTGTCTAACTCTTTGCCACCCCATGGACTGTAGCACATTAGGCTCCTCTGTTCCTGGGAATTCTTCAGGCAAGAATGCTGGAGTGGGCAGCCATTTCCTTCTCCAGGGGATCTTCCCAATCCAGGGACCCAGCCCTCATCTCTTATGTTTCCTGCATTGGAAGGCAGGTTCTTTAACACTAGTGCCACCTGGGAAGCACATCCACAAAGAAGGGAGAGACTCAAAAGAAATTAGCACCGGTCAAACTGAAACTCACGAATTTACCTTGATCTTGCTATCTTTTATGGTGGTGCCCCAAAGCATGCTCAGGCCACCCAACATGGCTGTTCTCTTGTGTTCTGTATGTCCCTTGCTCTACCAGTGCCTTCTTCACCTACACCTTACTCACAAGACTCTCATTCCCTCTCAGTCACAGAGACTAATCAGTGAATACCTACATACTATCCCCAGGTAGTGATTCTTTTAACTTTTAGGCAAGAACATTTCCATTATGATAGCTTATCAAAGAGTGGTCAGGCACCTATTCCTTTGCTGGTTTCCCTGGTAACCATTGAACCCACCTATAACCCACTATAACTGGTAAATTCACCCTCACCCATCCACTCCATGTCCTGCCTGCTGTCTGCCATACATGATGGCAGTGGTGTTGCTCCAGGACCTTGCTTCAGATGTGTAAGATCCCCCTATCTATTAAACCATTAATGTCTCTTGGCTGACTCTGGGCTCTTCTTAGTTCTTGAGGCTGGGAAAGTAAAGGGATTGCATCTTGCAGGATGCAATCCAACACCAAATTACACATATATCCAGTTGATCATTTAGACAAAAGAAGCAAGCTTTCCCACACCTGTGTGTCTGTGAGCATGTGTGTGTGTGTATATATATATATATATATGTGTGTGTGTGTGTGTGTGTTTGTATGTTTGGGTAGATGGAGAATTGTCAGAGTTGTCCAGTTAAAGTAATTAAAATAATTGAACCATTACAGGAGTAGAGATGGGCTTCAATATTTTTTGAATTTTTGATATAATTTCAGCATTTAATAACTCATAACTGCAAGGGTATAGAAACAAAAATGTAAAGGTTTACCAAATTTGATGTGTATTTGAAACAGAATAAAAGTGTTAAGAAAAGACCATTATTGAAAGAAATATTTTTTTCACAGGTAACAAAAGGGAACATAATATTCCATATAATTCCCCCAGAAAGGCAAATAGTATAGGGATACTTGGGAATGCAGATGCTGTAGATGTAAGCCTCAATAGGTATCTGTAGTCACTTGTAAAATGAATGACTTAACCAACAGAACAATTATTGATAGATAAAACAATCATGTCATTAATCTAATTTCAGGAATGAAAAGAACTGAGACAAATGGTTAGATTTGCTGCAAAGTAAGAAAACTATTTGACAATTTTTTCATCTATTTAAATAAAGGTTTAGTAGTTAGTTAAAATGGAATCTGGTGTTTCTTTTACTTTGTATATGTCTATTCCTAAACTGTATAGTATTGGCAATTTTTTCTTCTTTTAATTTTGAATAACACATCTCCAAGTTTCCCTTTATATTAAAAAAAGAAGAAGAAAAAGACTCTTAGTTATAATGGTTATAATATGGTTATAATGGTTGTTGTTCTTACCACCAACCATACATGTACAATCTTGCCCTTTAGGCCATTCATTCTCTCTTATCTGCCAGTATGATTGACAACAAACACAGTGTATAATTAAACTCAGATTTTGTGTTAAGTTGTAACCTGAGGTGTCAGTCACAGTGCTTTTAACTCCTTGAACAACTCTAAAATGTTACACTTTCTCTTATCTATGAATAAAAGATTTGAGTCATTTAGGGAATGAGGACATAATTACCATCTTTTAGCAACTGGGAAACAGTATTTATAAAAATGTGAGGATGACCAATAATATATGTATATTTCTTCTCCAAAATTAAGTCTACATCTGTGAATATAAATCTATACGTCTTTCAGTTCAGTTCAGTTCAGTTCAGTTGCTCAGTCATGTCTGACTCTTTGCGACCCCATGAATGGCAGCATGCCAGGCCTCCCTGTCCATCACCAACTCCCCGAGTTCACTCAGACTCACATCCATCGAGTCAGTGATGCCATCCGGCCATCTCATCCTCTGTCATCCCCTTCTCCTCCTGCCCCCAATCCCTCCCAGCATCAGAGTCTTTTCCAATGAGTCAACTCTTCGCATTAGGTGGCCAAAGTACTGCAGTTTCAGCTTTAGAATCATTCCTTCCAAAGAAATCCCAGGGCTGATCTCTTTTAGAATGGAGTGGTTGGATCTCCTTGCAGTCCAAGGGACTCTCAAGAGTCTTCTCCAACACCACAGTTCAAAAGCATTGATTCTTCGGTGCTCAGCTTTCTTCACAGTCCAACTCTCACATCCATACGTGACCACTGGAAAAACCATAGCCTTGACTAGACGGACCATTGTTGGCAAAGTAATGTCTCTGCTTTTGAATATGCTATCTAGGTTGGTCATAACTTTCCTTCCAAGGAGTAAGCGTCTTTTAATTTCATGGCTTCAGTCACCATCTGCAGTGATTTTGGAGCCCCCAAAAATAAAGTCTGACACTGTTTCCCCATCTAGTTCCCATGAAGTGATGGGACCAGATGCTATGATCTTCATTTTCTGAATGTTAAGTTTTAAGCCAACTTTTTCACTCTCCTCCTTCACCTTCAGGTACATGTTAAATAATCTTCAGTTTCCCAACATTAGGTGTGGGTTAGAAAGCACCACTGCTTTGAAATTGTTCTGATAGGGAAACCATGAGCAACTATGTAAATAATTTCATATATTTTCAAATCAATTTTAAAATATATATGCCCTTCTAAAAATGATATCATCCTCCCTGAAATTTAATGTTTATACAGTAATATTTTCTTTTCCTACACCTATAGGTATTGGATTTATGCCCAGATCAGAAAACCATTTGTGATTACCACCATTTAACCTGAAAGTTTCCAAACCCTGTTCTTAGTGGCTACAGACTTCTAGCTTCCCCAGTAATACTGAATCATTCTGTGTGACTAAGGATGCCCAGGGAAGCCTGAGTTTACTCTGTGGCTATACTCCTGTTTGCCTCCAAAGATATCTACATGAGGATATAAGTGTAATCTCTGGAAATGTACAAATACGAAGAAGCCCAATTCTTTCTGAAAAGGTTCAGCTATATAAAATTAAACAAATTTGGCATACACAGTATAACTGAGAAAAGGCTAATTCAAAACAGTAAAAATAAAACTACTGGTAAAAACACTTCTGAATTAGTAGAGTCCATAAATAATGAAGTATTTACTTTATGATTTCAAGTATAGACTGTTTCATTAACAATTATTTTGGGACTCACTGCATTCCAAGTCAGTATTAATGTTTTTAAAGATGTCTTCATTATTTTTTATTTCTTTTTAATAATTTTATTTATTTATTTTTTGGCTGTGCTGGGTCTTTGTTGCATGTACATGGGCTGTCTCTAGTTGCAGCAAGCAGGGGCTACTCTCTAGTTGTGGTGCACATGGTCTGTAGGGTGCAGGCTTCAGTAGTTGTGGCATGTGGACTCAGTAGTTGTAGGGAAGGCTTTCATTGTTCCTTTTTTTTTTTTTTTTTAAACTGGAGTCAAATTTCTCAGCAGCAACAGAAGTCAAGAATATTGCTACTGAGGTAAAAGTGGACCTCTGGGCTGAACACCTGGTTTGTCAAGTGGAGTAAAAGTCAAGCTTTGTTCTCACCCAGACACTGCAAGGACAAAGCTGGTGGCAAAAGCTGAGCTCTGCTAAAGCAAGGAGATAAAATGCCCACCCCTGAGTTCAAGGAATACTCTCTGTCTGCATATGCACAGGAAGGCTTCTTGGGGATCAAAAAGGGAGGAAATCCCATGACATAATATGTGTGGACATGCACCCATAGGCCTCTGTGGTAGGGTCCATCTTAGAAAAACGTTGCACATGCATTTTGGGGAGGGTCCATGGACCAGTCAGGTGTGAAGAAAGAAACAAGATAATTGGCCAAAGGTAAACAAAGACCAGGAAGGACTGTCCTATATAAGTGATTTACATCACCTCCTTACTGCATTCCTTCTCACTCAGGATGCCTGTACTCCTTTTCTGCTGTGTTTCTGCCTAGTTTCTGAATTACTGCGCTCCTCCTCATTAGAGAGATTGCCCATACACTTTCTCTCTGGGTTGATATCTCTGCCCTGATTCTGAGTCAGATAAACTACTTTCCTGTGGGCTTCTCTGGTGGCTCAGATAGTAAAGTGTCTGCCTGCGATGCAGGAGACCAAGGTTCGATCTCTGGATGGAAAAGATCCCCTGGAGAAGGAAATGACAACCCACTCCAGTAGTCTTGCCTGGAAAATTTCATGGAGAGAGGAGCCTGGTAGGCTATAGCCCATGGGTTAGCAAAGAGTTGGACAGGACTGAACAAGTTCACTTTTGTTTTTTGTTTTTTTCTCTTTCCCGTATATTGTGCTGCATCTCTAATAATAAACTGTACAAGTTTTACATTTTTTGCCTCCTTGAAACAATCTGGCTTTCAAA
The DNA here is from genome assembly GCF_029378745.1 of Bos indicus. Taxonomy (NCBI): domain Eukaryota; kingdom Metazoa; phylum Chordata; class Mammalia; order Artiodactyla; family Bovidae; genus Bos; species Bos indicus. The sequence continues at coordinate 41,729,925 of NC_091789.1, forward strand.
CAAGGGCAAGATCCAGGGTCATTTGCTTTAGGCTCTAGCCCCTGATGGTCTAGTGACTAGGACTCTTGGTTTTCACCCAGGTTAACCCAGTTTAATTCCTATACAGGGAACTAAGATATCTCTTCAGGACCACTCACTGCTCTATGTGAGTCCTTCAAGATCACTATAAAAATTTATATTTTATAGTGTACCATATATTTTAGGCAATACAATAAGGCATACATAGATATATCAATGATTACATATATAAATAAAATAAAAATTACTAAAAATAAGTAAAAATTATTATTATTTTCAGAGGATATAGTTTTGAATGTTGGAAATCCAAATAAACCTGCAAATAAACTGTAAACATGAAAACTAGATTTCTGATGTATCCTGGATACAAGAGCAATAAAATGTCTTTTTACATACAGACTAAAATTATTTGTCTTTATACAAGTGAAAATTAGAAATTTGAAAGGATACCGTTTTATTTCAAACATACAAAAAATATCAAATGAGTAGAAAATAGCAAACAGAAACTTAGAAAAATTGGAAAGCTTCGTTGTAAGACATTAAAGGAGACCTAAATAAATGAGAGATACACAGTGTTCCAAAATTAGAAGACCTAGTATTTTAAAAAGATAAACTACTCAAAATTGGTTTATAGATTAAATGCAATCACAGTCAAATTTACAACAGTTTTTCTTGCATAGAACTTGATAAGCTGATTCTAAAATTTGTATAGAAATTCAAAGGGCCAAGAAGAGTCAGGATAATCTTAAAAAATAATATAGTGGGGGAAATACCTCAGTCAGATTTTAAACAAATGGTGTTGGAACAATATACATGTGAAAAAAATAATTGGACACTATTCACCATACCCAAATATCAATTCCAGGTATATTGAATACCTATATTTGTGAGATCAAAGAGCAAAGTTTTTCATTTATTTTCATTTTTTGTCCTTTTTTACAGCGTACAATTCATGGTTTTATTATATTCAAAGTCACACAACCATAAACACCATCTAATTTCAGAATCTTTTCATCACCCCAGGAACAAAAATATCCATACACATAAACAGTCACTCTCCCATCTTCCTTTTCCTATCCCTTAGCAAATACTAATATACTTTCTGGAGACATCTTCTTGGACTGAATTAAAGGTAAAGTCAAGAGGGAAAAGTTGGAAGACATTTGGAGGAACAATGGGACCATCAATTGTAGCCAGCCTTGAAGATGGTCCCCAAGGGTCCCGACTCCCTGATAGTCCCACCCCTGTGTAATGTCTCCCCTGTTCCTACCATACCAGCATTGGTACATGTAATAAATGCAGTATGGCACATTCCCACATTACCTTTTGAATCACTCACTCATGAGAAAACCAGTTACTCCATTGTGAGAACATCAGGCTGCAAATGGAGAGGCCCACAGCAGGAGGTACTGGGGACTCTAGCAGCCATGTAAATGAACTTGGAAGCAGATTCTGCCCCAGTGGAACCTTGAGAGGACTTCAGCCCCAGCCAATATCTTGACTGGCACCTGGTGAGAAGCTCTGAGCTAGAATCATCCAGCTACATTCATCTCAGATCCCCAAAACACAGAAACTGTGAGATAATCAATGCTTCTTGTTTTAAGCTGCTAAATTCAGTGTGATTTGTTATTCAGCAATAGATGACTAATACATCATTGGCCCCCCCAATCAAACTACAAATAATTGAGTCATCTCCCTCTATGGCAAGATGTGGTACCAATCACTATAAGAGATACAGAGATGACGATGTTACTGGTAATAATAATAATTAATAGTTGAAGCTAACATTTATATAAGCTGTACTTGGAGCCAAACATGGTTCTAAGCACTTTATATGCATTAACTCACTTAATCCTATAGCCACTTATTACTATTATTATTTCTGCTCATGTCCACCAGTCAAAACCCACCAGGAACATGCCTGTAGTTAAACAGTAGAGTTAGAGATGTGTTGCTACCAGGGAGACTACACACCATGGGGTACTGTGCTATGTCTCAGTTAGACAGTGTTAACAGTGGCTTGTAATAGAATGAGTTTTCTCTGGATTGGGTGTCTTAAACATTTTTATCTAGGAAGTGGGAGGAACAGAGTGGGGTTAAAGCAGCAGCCACTTATATTTGTTGGAAGGAAGCAAAGCTTTTTAAAAGAAAATATTAGAGAATGTCTTCATAACAATAAAGGAAAGTTTGATAAATTAAATTATGCTGAATTTTAAAACTTATATTCATCAAAAGACATCAAAAAGATCATTAAAACATAAGCCACAGAGTGGTAATAGATATTCACAGTGCATGTAACCAAAAATAAACAAGTACTCAGAATACATAGTAAAGCTCCACAGATTAGAAAAAAGCACAGAATAAACAATGTCAATTTTTTGAAAATGTTATTTTTCTAAAGGAAGTCTAAAATGTAGAAATTTTTATGAAATGAATGTATGTAGCTGTTCTCTTTTACAGAGATTCTTATCTTAAGGTTATGGTTAGGCTATGCTTGTAGATTTTGGACCATGAATGAATTCTCATTGTGAAAGGCAGAAGCTTTGTTGTTTGTCTTTGTGTTTTCCCTACCTCTAGTACAGTGCCTGGCACATAGCAGACTCTGAGCAAATAAGTGAGTTGAATTAATGAAATTTTAAACTACTGGAGACATGTTCTGTTTAACTCCACAGTATAGATTTAATTGTTTTGATTATAGTAGTTTTATTTGTTAAACAAGCCCTTTGATCCAGAGTGTAAAACCTGGAGACAGAAAGTTGAATCACAGCCTCATTGTGATGAGTTAACCACTAAATAAAAGATTGCAAGTCTGTTGTGGGCAGAGCAGGCACACCCCTGAAAACACTTTTTCATACTCCTAATTCATTATTTGGAGAAGGAAATGGCAACCCACTCCAGTATTCTTGCCTGGAGAATCCCAGGGACAGAGGAGACTGGTGGGCTGTTGTCTATGGGGTCCACAGAGCTGGACTCGACTGAAGCAACTTAGCAGCAGCAGCAGCAGCAAACAGACAATAATCATATGAAAAGTTGCTCAACCATACTTTTTTCCTTTTTTTTAAGTGTTTATTTATTTACTTTTGACTGAGTTGTGTCTTAGTTGTAGCATGCTCTTTGTGGCATGGTGGCTTCACTCTAGTTGTGGCACACAGTTTCCAGAATGTATGGGAACATTCTGTAGCCTTATTTGCCCTGCAGTATGTGGGATCTTAATTTCCTGACCAGGGATAAAACCCAGGTCCCCTGCATCATAATGCAGATTCTTAACCTCTGAACCACCAGGTAAGTCCTTGCTCAACTATGTTAATCAAGAAAATACAAATTAACATTACACTGAAAAATCACTGCACATTCATTACTGATAAAATTTAAAGCATTTAAATTTACCAATGGTTACTTTGGATGCTTAAATCCATTTTAGATTAAAACATTCAGGATATTATTAACAGAAGGGAATTTCTTTAATAAGGAATATCTTTTTTAAAGACCTAGAAAAATATCATCTTCTAATGATTAAAATCATTGAAAATATAATTCTTCAATGTTTCTAATGATGAAACATTGAAAGCTATCACTTAAAGATATGGAACTTTGTATTATGCTGTTGAGGGTGTAAGCTTCTATTAATAAAACCACTTTTGAGAATAGTTTGCATACTACCTAATAAAACTGAAGATGCTCATACTTTATGACCTACCAATTCCATTTCTCGTTATATATGAGAGAATGCCTACACATGTCCACCAGGTTACAGCACTGTTCATAATATCCCCAACAGGAAACAACCCAAATATCCATCAAAAAGTGTATAGTCATAGCATTATGATATATTCATACAACACTATGTACACTATGATATATTCACACAAGTACATATGACTCTATGAAACAATAAAAATGAAGGAACTACAATCACTCACAATGAGAACTAATCTTATAAACATGGTATAAAAATATGGCATACTCAAGAGAAAACAAATATTCAAAAGTTTACAAATTATGAAAAGAAGTGGTAATAGCTATAGCATTCAGAAATAGGTAAATAGGTAGCAAAACTCAAAAGAAAAAAAGTGGTTTTCACACACACAAAAATATGGTAATGTTTATCTCTAAGAGAGAGAGAACTTAGTGATCAAGAAGGTGCTCAATATCTTGACCTGAGTGGCAATTAGATGTTTGCTTTATAACAAAATGTTAAACTATGTGAATATTTTATGCAGCTTCTTTATATATGTTATTCATAATAAATATGATACAAACAAATGAAAATGTATTCTAGTATAATGTACCACTCAGATTCATTCTAGCCAATAATCTGTCAATCTAATTGTTGGAATTTCAGTTCTAAAAACATTTACAAAGGAATTCTAAAATCTAGTAAAACAATATATTAGTTGCAATACAGTATCAGGTCTTGGATACAAATAATTATCTCTTCTCCTATAGCATATTAAAACATATATAGGGATTTCCCTGGTGGTTCATTGGCTAGAGGTCAGAGTGCCCAATGCAGTGGGCCCAGGACTCAATCCCTTGTCAGGGAAATAGATCCCACATGCTGCAACTAAGACTTGACATAGTGAAATAAATGTTTTAAAAACATATAGAAATTGCTTTGTAATTTTATCAAATCACTGATTATGGCCAGTTATTCCAATAGTGAAATATGATATTCTCATCATTTATTAAATGGAAATCTTTTACTACAAAATCAACAAGTATTTTCAGAATCTACTAAGTAATTATGTTACCAGGATGGAATTTAGTAAAATGTAGTAAACATGTAAACATAATGAACACAATTATCCAACAACAAGTTTCGATGATCCAAGTACAAGCTCTAGTTGTTCTCGTCATCTGGGAGTTCCATGAAGTGGACCATTAGAGCAGAAATTAATAAATATTTTTGTTTCAAAATGTAAGCATTGATGATTAAAACAGAAAGCCACAAAGAGAATAAAACAATCAGATACACAGTATTGGTAACAGACGACTTTGACTGTTGTAAAAATTTTATTTCCTAGTGAAGGTACCAGTGTTTCCAGTAGTAGTATTGAAGCTATGCCTTTATATCCATGTTCAAATCCAAAGCAATTAGAAAAGGGTAGCACTTCTTTCTGGAGAATTTTTATCATAAATGGATGTTGAATTTTGTCAAAGCCTTTCTCTGCACCTATTGAGATAATCATATGGCTTTTATTTTTCAATTTGTTAATGTGGTGTATTACATTGATTGATTTGCATATATTGAAGAATTCTTGCATCCCTGGGATAAAGCCCACTTGGTCATGGTGTATGATCTTTTTAATGTGTTGTTGGATTCTGATTCCTAGAATTTTGTTAAGGATTTTTGCATCTATGTTCATCAGTGATATTGGCCTGTAGTTTTCTTTTTTGTGGCATCTTTGTCAGGTTTTGGTATTAGGCTGATGGTGGCCTCATAGAATGAGTTTGGAAGTTTACCTTCCTCTTCAATTTTCCGGAAGAGTTTGAGTAGGATAAGTGTTAGCTCTTCTCTAAATTTTTGGTAGAATTCAGCTGTGAAGCTGTCTGGACCTGGGCTTTTGTTTGCTGGAAGATTTCTGATTACAGTTTCAATTTCTGTGCTTGTGATGGGTCTGTTAAGAATTTCTATTTCTTCCTGGTTCAGTTTTGTAAATTTGTACTTTTCTAAGAATTTGTCCATTTCTTTGTTGTCCATTTTATTGACATATAATTGCTGATAGTATTCTCATGATCCTTTGTATTTCTGTATTGTCAGTTGTGATCTCTCCATTTTCATTTCTAATTTTATTGATTTGATTTTTGTCCCTTTGTTTCTTGATGAGTCTGGCTAATGGTTTGTCAACTTTATTTATCCTTTCAAAGAACTAGCTTTTGGCTTTGTTGATTTTTGCTATGGTCTCTCTCTCTCTCTCTCTCTCTCTCTCTTTTTTTTTTTTTTTTTTTTTTTTGCATTTATTTCCGCCCTAATTTTTAAGATTTCTTTCCTTCTATTAACCCTGGGGTTCTTCATTTCTTCCTTTTCTAGTTGCTTTAGGTGTAGCGTTAGGTTATTTATTTGACTTTTTTCTTGTTTCTTGAGGTATGCCTGTATTGCTATGAACTTTCCCTTTAGCATTGCTTTTATGATAAAAACTCTCCAGAAAGCAGGAATAGAAGGAACATACCTCAACATAATAAAAGCTATATATGACAAACCCACAGCAAACATTATCCTCAATGGTGAAAAATTGAAAGCATTTCCCCTAAAGTCAGGAACAAGACAAGGGTGCCCACTCTCACCACTACTATTCAACATAGTTTTGGAAGTTTTGGCCACATTAATCTGAGCAGAAAAAGAAATAAAAGAATTCAAATTGGAAAAGGAGAAGTAAAACTCTCACTGTTTGCAGATGACATGATCCTCTACATAGAAAACCCTAAAGACTCCACCAGAAAATTGCTAGAACTAGTCAATGAATATAGTAAAGTTGCAGGATATAAAATCAGCACACAGAAATCCCTTGTATTCCTATACACTAATAATGAGAAAATAGAAAGAGAAATTAAGGAAACAATTCCATTCACCATTGCAATGAAAAGAATAAAATACTCAGGAATATATGTACCTAAAGAAACTAAAGACCTATATATAGAAAACTATAAAACACTGGTGAAAGAAATCAAAGAGGATACTAATAGATGGAGAAATATACCATGTTCATGGATCAGAAGAACCAATATAGTGAAAATGAGTATACTACCCAAAGCAATCTATAGATTGAATGCAAGCCTTATCAAGCTACCAACGGTATTTTTCACAGAGCTAGAAAAAATAATTTCACAACTTGTATGGAAAAAAAAAAAAAAAAAAACAAACCCTTGAATAGCCAACACAATCTTGAGAAAGAAGAATGGAATTGGAAGGAATCAACCTGCCTGACTTCAGGGTCTACTACAAAGCCACAGTCATCAAGACAGTATGGTACTTGCACAAAGACAGAAATATAGATCAATGGAGCAAAATAGAAAGCTCAGAGATAAATCCACGCACATATGGATACCTTATCTTTGACAAAGGAGGCAAGAATATACAATGGATTAAAGACAATCTCTTTAACAAGTGGTGCTGGGAAAACTGGTCAACCACTTGTAAAAGAATGAAACTAGAACACTTTCTAACACCTTACACAAAAATAAACTCAAAATGGATTAAAGATCTGAATGGAAGACCAGAAGCTATAAAACTCCTAGAGGAGAACATAGGCAAAACACTCTCTGACATACATCACAGCAGGATCCTCTATGACCCACCTCCCAGAATATTGGAAATAAAAGCAAAAATAAACAAATGGGACCTAATTAACCTTAAAAGCTTCTGCACATCAAAGGAAACTATTAGCAAGGTGAAAAGACAGCCTTCAGAATGGGAGAAAATAATAGCAAATGAAGCAACTGACAAACAACTAATCTCAAAAATATACAAGCAACTAAATTCCAGAAAAATAAATGGCCCAATCAAAAAATGGGCCCAAGAACTAAATAGGCATTTCTCTAAAGAAGACATACAGATGGTTAACAAACACATGAAAAGATGATCAACATTACTCATTATCAGAGAAATGCAAATCAAAACCACAATGAGGTACCATTTCATGCCAGTCAGAATAGCTGCGATCCAAAAGTCTACAAGCAATAAATGCTAGAGAGCATGTGGAGAAAAGGGAACCCTCTTACACTGTTGGTGGAAATGAAGACTAGTACAGCCAGTATGGAGAACAGTGTGGAGATTCCTGAAAAAACTGGAAATAAAATTGCCTTTTGACCCAGCAATCCCACTGCTGGGCATACACACCGAGGAAACAAGAATTGAAAGAGACACGTGTACCCCAATGTTCATCGCAGCCCTGTTTATAATAGCCAGGACATGGAAACAACCTAGATGTCCATCAGCAGACGAATGGATAAGAAAGCTGTGGTACATATACACAATGCAGTATTACTCAGCCATTAAAAATAATATGTTTGAATCAGTTCTAAAGAGGTGGATGAAACTGGAGCCTATTATACAGAGTAAAGTAAGCCAGAAAGAAGAATACCAATACAGTATACTAATGTGTATATATGGAATTTAGAAAGATGGTAATGATAACCCTGTATGCAAGACAGCAAAAGAGACACAGATGTACAGAACAGTCTTTTGGACCCTATTGGAGAGGGAGAGGTTGGGATGATTTAGGAGAATGGCATTGAAACATGTATATCATATGAGAAAGGAATCGCCAGTCAAGGTTCGATGAAGGATACAGGATGCTTGGGGCTGGTGCACTGGGATGACCCAGAGGGATGGTATGGGGAGGGGAGTGGGAGGGGAGTTCAAGATGGGGAACATGTGTACACCCATGGCGGACTCATGGTGATCAATGGCAAAACCAATACAATATTTTAAAATAATTAACCTCCAATTAAAATAAATAAATTAAAAAAAAAACACAAAGAAAGTGGTAACACTAAGCGTTTGAATAAATTTGGTCAATTTTTGCTTCCATGTTTGTGTGTGTGTATACACACACACACACACACACACACATATATATATATACACACACACCCATACACACATACATACATGGACTTCCCTGGGGGCTCAGATGGTAAAAAATCTGCCTGCAATGCAGGAGATTCCTTACCAACTGAGCTACAAGGGAAGCCTTTTTTCTAGTCATCAGTTAAAACAACAACAACTGGACACTTAGTGATTAGAAAGAACTAGTGAAGGGAAATGTAGCATCACTGTCAGAAGAAATCTATTCAGATTAGGGTTATAGAATATCTTTGTAAAGTATAGGTGGCAGAATTCATGGTATCTTGAACAATACAGAGAACTTCAGTTTCCACTGATGTCAATTAAGTGTCTAATTCACTGAAATAGGTAAAAAATCAAGTCTAGAATCCTGATTGAAGTATATTGTACTGTCAAAGAGACTAATAATTTATCTGTAGATTCTTATGCTCATTAAAGTAATGTTAATATCAGCTTATTTTTCTTATTTAGGTATCATGTTGGACCTAATAAGATCAATTTAAGATAGGCTATGCGCAGAAGGGCCTAGAGGAGCTATCCCACATTGAAGGTCAGGAAGGGCAGCGGTGAGGAGATACCCCTTGGCCAAGGTAAGGAGCCATGGCTGCGCTTTGCTGGAGCAGCCGTGAAGAGATACCCCATGCCAAAGGTAAGAGAAACCCAAGTAAGACGGTAGATGTTGCAAGAGGGCATCAGAGGGCAAACACACTGAAACCATGCTCACAGAAAACTAGTCAATCTAATCACACTAGGACCACAGCCTTGTCTAACTCAATGAAACTAACCCGTGCCCGTGGGGCAACCCAAGATGGGCGGGTCATGGTGGAGAGATCTGACAGAATGTGGTCCACTGGACAAGGTTATGGCAAACCACTTCAGTATTCTTGCTTTAAGAACTCCATGAACAGTATGAAAAGGCAAAAGGATAGGATACTGAAAGAGAAACTCCCCAGGTCAGTAGGTGCCCAATATGCTACTGGAGATCAGTGGAGAAATAACTCCAGAAAGAATGAAGGGATGGAGCTAAAGCAAAAAGAATACCCAGCTGTGGATGTGACTTGTAATAGAAGCAAGGTCTGATGCTGTAAAGAGCAATATTGCATAGGAACCTGGAATGTCAGGTCCATGAATCAAGGCAAATTGGAAGTGGTCAAACAAGAGATGGCAAGAGTGAATGTCGACATTCTAGGTAGGAATCAGTGAACTAAAATGGACTGGAATGACTGAATTTAACACAGATGACCATTATATCTACTATTGTGGGCAGGAATCCCTCAGAAGAAATGGACTAGCCATCATGGTCAACAAAAGAATCCAAAATGCAGTACTTGGATGCAATCTCAAAAACGACAGAGTGATCTCTGTTCATTTCCAAGGCAAACCATTCAATATCACAGTAATGCAACTCTATGCCCCAACCAGTAACGCTGAAGAAGCTGAAGTTGAACAGTTCTATGAAGACCTACAAGACCTTTGAGAACTAACACCCAAAAAAGATGTCCTTTTCATTATAGGGGACTGGAATGCAAAAGTAGGAAGTCAAGAAACACCTGGAGCAACAGGCAAATTTGGCCTTAGAATACGAAATGAAGCAGGGCAAAGACTACTAGCGTTTTGCCAATAAAATGCACTGGTCATAACAAACACCCTCTTCTAACAACACAAGAGAAGACTCTATATATGGACATCACCAGATGGTCAACACCGAAATCAGATTGATTATATTTTTGCAGCCAAAGATGGAGAAGCTTTATACAGTCAGCAAAAACAATACCAGGAGCTGACTGTGGCTCAGACCATGAACTCCTTATTGGCAAATTCAGACTTTAATTGAAGAAAGTAGGGAAAACCATTAGACCATTCAGGTATGCCCTAGATCAAATCCGTTATGATTATACAGTGGAAGTGAGAAATAGATTTAAGGGCATAGATCTGATAGATAGAGTGCCTGATGAACTATGGAATGAGGTTCGTGACATTGTACAGGAGACAGGGATCAAGGACATCCTCATGGAAAAGAAATGCAAATAAGCAAAATAGCTGTCTGGGGAGGCCTTACAAATAGCTGTGAAAAGAAGAGAAGCAAAAAGCAAAGGAGAAAAGGAAAGATATAAACATCTGAATGCAGAGTTCAAAAGAATAGCAAGAAGAGATAAGAAAGCCTACTTCAGTGATCAATGCAAAGAAATAGAGGAAAACAACAGAATGGGAAAGACTAGAGATCTCTTCAAGAAAATCAGAGATACCAAAGGAACATTTCATGCAAAGATGGACTCGATAAAGGACAGAAATGGTATGGACCTAACAGAAGCAGAAGATATTAAGAAGAGATGGCAAAAATACACATAAGAACTGTACAAAAAAGATCTTCATGACCCAGATAATCACGATGGTGTGATCACTGACCTACAACCAGACATCCTGGAATGTGAAGTCAATGGGCCTCAGAAAACACCACTACGAATGAAGCTAGTGGAGGTGATAGAATTCCAGTTGAGCTATTTCAAATCCTGAAAGATGATGCTGTGAAAGTGCTGCACTCAATATGCCAGCACATTTGGAAAACTCAGCAGTGGCCACAGGACTGGAAAAGGTCAGCTTTCATTCCAATCCCAAAGAAAGGCAATGCCAAAGAATGCTCAAACTACTGCACAATTGCACTCATCTCACATGCTAGTAAAGTAATACTCTAAATTCTCCAAGCCAGGCTTCAGCAATATGTGAACTGTGAACTTCCTGATGTTCAAGCTGGTTTTAGAAAAGGCAGAGGAACCAGAGATCAAATTGCCAACATCCGCTGGATCATGGAAAAAGCAAGAGAGTTCCAGAAAAACATCTATTTCTGCTTTATTGACTATGCCAAAGCCTTTGACTGTGTGGATCACAATAAACTGTGGAAAATTCTGAAAGAGATGGGAATACCAGACCACCTGATCTGCCTCTTGAGAAATGTGTATGCAGGTCAGGAAGCAAAAGTTAGAACTGGACGTGGAACAACACACTGGTTCCACATAGGAAAAGGAGTACGTCAAGGCTGTATATTGTCACCCTGCTTATTTAACTTATATGCAGAGTACATCAGGAGAAATGCTGGGCTGGAAGAAACACAAGCTGGAATCAAGATTGCTGGGAGAAATATCAATAACCTCAGATATTCAGATGACACCACCCTTATGGCAGAAAATGAAGAGGAACTAAAAAGCCTCTTGATGAAGGTGAAAGTGGAGAGTGAAAAAGTTGGCTTAAAGCTCAACATTCAGAAAACGAAGATCATGGCATCTGGTCCCATCACTTCATGGGAAATAGATGGAGAAACGTGGAATCAGTGTCAGACTTTATTTTTCTGGGCTCCAAAATCACTACAGATGGTGACTGCAGCCATAAAATTAAAAGACGCTTACTCCTTGGAAGGAAAGTTATGACCAACCTAGATAGCATATTGAAAAGCAGAGACATTACTTTCCCAACAAAGGTTCATCTAGTCAAGGCTATGGTTTTTCCTGTGGTCATGTATGGATGTGAGAGTTGGACTGTGAAGAAAGCTGAGTGCCGAAGAATTGATGCTTTTGAAGTGTGGTGTTGGAGAAGACTCTTGAGAGTCCCTTGGACTGCAAGGAGATCCAACCAGTCCATTCTGAAGGAGATCAGCCCTAGGATTTCTTTGGAAGGAATGATGCTAAAACTGAAACTCCAGTACTTTGGCCATCTCATGTGAAGAGTTGACTAATTGGAAAAGACTCTGATGCTGGGAGGGATTGGGGGCAAGAGGTGAAGGTGACGACAGAGGATGAGATGGCTGGATGGCATCACTGACTCGATGGACTTGAGTCTCTGTGAACTCTGGGAGTTGGTGATGGACAGAGAGGCCTGGAATGCTGCGAATCATGGGGTTGCAAACAGTCGGACACGACGAGCGACTGATCTCATCTGATCTGATGTTACTCTTTCTAGTGAGCTTCCCTGGTGGCTCAGACAGTAAAGAATCTGCCTGCAATGCAGAAAACCTGGGTTCAGTCTCTGGATCGTGAAGATTTACTGGGAAGGGAATGGTGACCAACTCTAGTATTCTTGCCTGGAGAATTACATGGACAGAGGAGCCTGACAGGCTACATGGCTACATGGCATTGCAATGAGTTGGATGCAACTGAGTGACTAACACACACACACACACACACACACGCACATATACAGAAATGTTTCTAGTATCATTTTAAACTCTAAATCTACTTATGATATACAATGAGTATTGCTGGTAATATGGTAAAAAGGGGCCCATTTTTTGCAAAGTGAGCACTGTCTACTCTGATTACACAATAATGGAGTAAATATTCTCCTTTTTACTTTTACCTCTAGGTGTATAGCTGCCATCTTCTCTTCCATAAAGTAATCAGCAGGTAAGTCTATTGAACCTTCAAGGAATATAGTACTATTCCATAACATTCAATTTCATAATGATTCTTGATGTATGTATTATACCTTCTCAGTTATTTTCTGAGTTAATTAAAAATAAATAATAGCTACTTTTATGTAATATTTATTAAATATTGGGTTTCCCAGATGGCACAGTAGTAAAGAATTCCCCTGCTAGTGCAAGGGATGAGGGTTCAATGCCTTGATCAGGAAGATCCCCTGGAGAAGAAAATGGCAACCCACTCCAGTATTCTTGCTTACAGAATTCCATGGACAGAGGAGCCTTGCAGATTACAGTCCATGGTGTCCCAAAGAGTTGGACATGACTGAACATGCACAGTTTCTTAGGGCTTCCATGTAGCTCAATCAGTAAAGAATTTTCCTGCAATGCAGGAGACCTGAGTTCCATCCCTGGGTTGGGACGATCTCCTGGAGAAGGGAATGGCAACCCACTCCAGTATTCTTGCCTGGAGAATTCCGTGGACAGAGGAATCTGGCAGGCTATAGTTTATGGGGTCGCAAAGAGTCAGACATGCCTAAGAGACTAACACTACTATTACTACTATTAAATATTATATGATAGATGATCTTGAGTTCTTTATATATGATATTAAATATTGCAGCCTCATCCTGTATCCATTCTGCTCATCTTTCAGCTTGCCAACAGTGATGGTGGCAACTTCCTTCTTCAAACACATGCAGGAACACTTCAAACACTCTTCTTCTCTGCCTGAGAGCTTTGTTCTGCAGGTCAGGAGCTTACTCAGCATGAAAGCAGGGCAGCACCAAGGGCAGGGAATTTAATTCTTACAAAATAATCCTCAATAGTGAAGATGGGAATAATTGAATGAAGGCCCTAGTTTTTTTGTCCTTCCACAGGACATTTCAGAGGCATGTTCTGTACAATATCTCAGAGGACTGGGCATCTGTTGTCCACATGAGCAACCCACATAGCACCATGTCCCTTATTGACTCCTTCCTTCTCTCAGTTTCTCTACTCTCTCTTGCACTTCCTGGATTCATCTTCTAAATGGATACCTGTATTCCAGACTTTGTCTCAAGGACTATTTTGCAGGGAAGCTAAAGAAAGATAGAAATAAAGCTAATATCTTTATTTAAAAAAAAACTGAAAAACAGAAAGTCAATATATTTTGCCTGCAGTTGCAAAGTTAAAAAATGGCAGAATCTAGAATTTGAACCTAAGTCATTCTGGTTACATAGTCTAGACTCATTCCATTATGTCATATTATATCTTAAGTTTGGGATTTAGTTAAAAATAGTTTCACCATGCTGTTCTCAAACCTATTTACATTCAACCATTTATTTAATGTTTGCCTTTTAGGACAAATTAAATGGCAAAATAGCATGGGAAATATTTATAGTACAGGATTTGTATACTATAATAATATAATACTATAATACTACAATAAAATCAAAGTATAGACAGATTTATTGTTAATAATTTTATATCTTTATGCTAGTTTTCGATAGTAAATCTATACATTACTACTATTATAGTAAAATTCATTAAACACATTAACAAACAAAAGCCTGTTCAATTATGCCAATATGTAATACTTTTTTTATTTTAATTAATTTATTTTTTTTAATTTTATTATTTTTTTTAAATTTACAATATTGTATTGGTTCTGCCATATATCGAAATGAATCTGCCACAAGAATACATGTATTCCCCATCCTGAACTCTCCTCCCTCCTCCCTCCCATACCATCCCTCTGGGTCGTCCCAGTGCACCAGCCCCAAGCATCCAGTATCGTGCATTGAACCTGCACTGGTGACTCGTTTCATATATGATATTATACATATTTCAATGCCATTCTCCCAAATCATCTCACCCTCTCCCTCTCCCACAGAGTCCAAAAGACTGTTCTGTACATCAGTGTCTCTTTTGCTGTCTCGTATACAGGGTTATTGTTACCATCTTTCTAAATTCCATATATATGCGTTAGTATACTGTATTGGTGTTTTTCCTTCTGGCTTACTTCACTCTGTATAATAGGCTCCAGTTTCATCCACCTCATTAGAACTGATTCAAATGTATTCTCTTTAATGGCTGAATAATACTCCATTGTGTATATGTACCATAGCTTTCTTATCCATTCATCTGCTGATGGACATCTAGGTTGCTTCCATGTCCTGGCTATTATAAACAGTGCTGCGATGAACACTGGGGTACACGTGTCTCTTTCCCTTCTGGTTTCCTCGGTGTGTATGTCCAGCAATGGGATTGCTGGATCATAAGGCAGTTCTATTTCCAGTTTTTAAAGGAATCTCCACACTGTTCTACATAGTGGCTGTACTAGTTTGCATTCCCACCAACAGTGTAAGAGGATTCCCTTTTCTCCACATCCTCTCCAGCATTTATTACTTGTAGACTTTTGGATCGCAGCCATTCTGACTGGCATGAAATGGTACCTCATAGTGGTTTTGATTTGCATTTCTCTAATAATGAGTGATGTTGAGCATCTTTTCATGTGTTTGTTAGCCATCTGTATGTCTTCTTTGGAGAAATGTCTATTTAGTTCTTTGGCCCCTTTTTTTTTCTTTTCTTTCTTTCTTTTTTTTTTTTGTTTTATTTATTTATTTATTTATTTTTTCTTTGGCCCATTTTTTGATTGGCTCATTTATTTTTCTGGAATTGGGCTGTAGGAGTAGCTTGTATATTTTTGAGATTAGTTGTTTGTCAGTTGCTTCATTTGCTATTATTTTTTCCCATTCTGAAGGCTGTCTTTTCACCTTGCTTATAGTTTCCTTTGTTGTGCAGAAGCTTTTAATTTTACTTAGGTCCCATTTGTTTATTTTTGCTTTTATTTCCAATATTCTGGGAGGTGGGTCATAGAGGATCCTGCTGTGATGTATGTCAGAGAGTGTTTTGCCTATGTTCTCCTCTAGGAGTTTTATAGTTTCTGGTCTTACGTTGAGATCTTTTAATCCATTTTGAGTTTATTTTTGTGTATGGTGTTAGAAAGTGGTCTAGTTTCATTCTTTTACAAGTGGTGGACGAGTTTTCCCAGCACCACTTGTTAAAGAGATTGTCTTTAATCCATTGTATATTCTTGCCTCCTTTGTCAAAGATAAGGTATCCATATGTGCGTGGATTTATCTCTGAGCTTTCTATTTTGTTCCATTGATCTATATTTCTGTCTTTGTGCCAGTACCATACTGTCTTGATGACTGTGGCTTTGTAGTAGAGCCTGAAGTCAGGTAGGTTGATTCCTCCAGTTCCATTCTTCTTTCTCAAGATAGCTTTGGCTATTCGAGGTTTTTTGCATTTCCATACAAGTTGTGAAATTATTTGTTCTAGCTCTGTGAAGAATACCATTGGTAGCTTGATAGGGATTGCATGGAATCTATAAATTGCTTTGGGGAGTATACTCATTTTCACTATATTGATTCTTCCAATCCATGAACATGGTATATTTCTCCATCTATTAGTGTCCTCTTTGATTTCTTTCACCAGTGTTTTATAGTTTTCTATATATAGGTCTTTAGGTTCTTTAGGTAGATATATTCCTAAGTATTCTTTTCATTGCAGTGGTGAATGGAATTGTTTCCTTAATTTCACTTTCTGTTTTCTCATTATTAGTGTATAGGAATGCAAGGGATTTCTGTGTGTTGATTTTATATCCTGCAACTTTACTATATTCATTGATTAGCTCTAGTAATTTTCTGGTGGAGTCTTTAGGGTTTTCTATGTAGAGGATCATGTCATCTGTAAACAGAGTTTTTTCTTTTCCAATTTAGATTCCTTTTATTTCTTTTTCTGCTCTGATTGCTGTGCCCAGAACTTCCAAAACTATGTTGAATAGTAGTGGTGAAAGAGGGCACCCTTGTCTTTTTCCTGACTTTAGAAGAAATGCTTTCAATTTTTCACCATTGAGGATAACGTTTGCTGTGGGTTTGTCATATATAGCTTTTATTATGTTGAGGTATGTTCCTTCTATTCCTGCTTTCTGGAGAGTTTTTTATCATAAATGGATGTTGAATTTTGTCAAGGCTTTCTCTGCATCTATTGAGATAATCATATGGTTTTTATTTTTCAATTTGTTAATGTGGTGTATTACATTGACTGATTTGCAGATATTGAAGAATCCTTGCATCCCTGGGATAAAGCCCACTTGGTCATGGTGTATGATCTTTTTAATGTGCTGTTGGATTCTTTTTTTTTTTTTTTTTTTTTTTGTATTCCTATTTTTTTTTATTTTTTATTATTTTTTTTTGGATT
This sequence comes from Bos indicus, assembly GCF_029378745.1. NCBI lineage: Eukaryota > Metazoa > Chordata > Mammalia > Artiodactyla > Bovidae > Bos > Bos indicus. The sequence goes on from NC_091789.1 coordinate 41,747,165, forward strand.
CTGATTGCTAGAATTTTGTTAAGGATTTTTGCATCTATGTTCATCAGTGATATTGGCCTGTAGTTTTCTTTTTTTGTAGCATCTTTGTCAGGTTTTGGTATTAGGGTGATTGTGGCCTCATAGAATGAGTTTGGAAGTTTACTTTCCTCTGCAATTTTCTGGAAGATTTTGAGTAGGATAGGTGTTAGCTCTTCTCTAAATTTTTGGTAGAATTCAGCTGTCAAGCCGTCTGGATCTGGGCTTTTGTTTGCTCAAAGATTTTTGATTACAGTTTCAATTTCTGTGATTGTGATGGGTCTGTTAAGATTTTCTATTTCTTCCTCGTTCAGTTTTGGAAAGTTGTAGTTTTCTAAGAATTTGCCCATTTCTTCCACATTGTCCATTTTATTGACATATAATTGCTGATAGTAGTCTTATAATCATTTGTATTTCTTTGTTTTCTGTTGTGATCTCTCCATTTTCATTTCTAATTTTATTGATGTGATTTTTGTCCCTTTGTTTCTTGATGAGTCTGGCTAATGGTTTGTCAATTTTATTTATCCTTTCAAAGAACCAGCTTTTGGCTTTGTTGATTTTTGCTGTGGTCTCTTTTGTTTTTTTTGCATTTATTTCTGCCCTAATTTTTAAGATTTCTTTCCTTCTACTAACCCTGGGGTTCTTCATTTCTTCCTTTTCTAGTTGTTTTAGGTGTAGAGTTATGTTATTTATTTGACTTTTTTCTTGTTTCTTGAGGTATGCCTGTATTGCTATGAACTTTCCCCTTAGGACTGATTTTACAGTGTCCCACAGGTTTTGGGTTGTTGTGTTTTCATTTTCATTCGTTTCTATGCAAATTTTGATTTCTTTTTTGATTTCATCTGTGATTTGTTGGTTATTCAGCAGCGTGTTGTTCAGCCTCCATATGTTGGAATTTTTAATAGTTTTTCTCCTGTAATTGAGATCTAATCTTACTGCATTGTGGTCAGAAAAGAAGCTTGGAATGATTTCAATTTTTTTGAATTTACCAAAGCTAGATTTATGACCCAGGATGTGATCTATCCTGGAGAAGGTTCCATGTGTGCTTGAGAAAAAGGTGATATTCATTGTTTTGGGATGGAATGTCCTATAGACATCAATTAGGTCTAACTGGTCTATTGTATCGTTTAAAGTTTATGTTTCCTTTTTAATTTTCTGTTTAGTTGATCTATCCATAGGTGTGAGTGGGGTATTAAAGTCTCCCACAATTATTGTGTTAGTGTTAATTTCTCCTTTCATACTTGTTAGCATTTACCTTACATATTGCGATGCTCCCGTGTTGGGTGCATATATATTTATAATTGTTATATCTTCTTCTTGGATTGATCCTTTGATCATTATGTAGTGACCGTCTTTGTCTCTTTTCAAAGCCTTTGTTTTAAAGTCTATTTTGTCTGATATGAGTATTGCTACTCCTGCTTTCATTTGGTCCCTATTTTCATGGAAAATCTTTTTCCAGCCCTTCACTTTCAGTCTGTATGTGTCCCCTGTTTTGAGGTGGGTCTCTTGTAGACAGCATATGTAGGGGTCTTGTTTTTGTATCCATTCAGCCAGTCTTTGTTTTTTGGTTGGGGCATTCAACCCATTTATGTTTAAGGTAATTATTGATAAGTATGATCCCGTTGCCATTTACTTTATTGTTTTGGGTTCAAATTTATACACCGTTTTTGTGTTTCCTGTCTAGAGAATATCCTTTAGTATTTGTTGGAGAGCTGGTTTGGTGCTGTTGAATTCTCTCAGCTTTTGCTTGTCTGTAAAGCATTTTATTTCTCCTTCATATTTGAATGAGATCCTTGCTTGGTACAATAATATAGGCTCTAGGTTGTTTTCTTTCATCGCTTTAAGTATGTCTTGCCATTCCCTCCTGGCTTGGAGAGTTTCTATTGAAAGATCAGATGTTACCCTTATGGGAATTCCCTTGTGTGTTATTTGTTGTTTTTCCCTTGCTGCTTTTAATATTTGTTCTTTGTGTTTGATCTTTGTTAATTTGATTAATATGTGTCTTGGGGTGTTTCGCCCTGGGTTTATCCTGTTTGGGACTCTCTGGGATTCTTGGACTTGAGTGATTATTTCCATCCCCATTTTAGGGAAGTTTTCAACTACTATCTCTTCAAGTATTTTCTCATGGTCTTTCTTTTTGTCTTCTTGTTCTAGGACCCCTATGATTCGAATGTTGTAGCCTTTAATACTGTCCTGGAGGTCTCTAAGATTGTCCTCATTTCTTTAAATTCATTTTTCTTTTGTCCTCTCTGATTCAATTATTTCTACCATTCTATCTTCTAATTCACTAATCCTATCTTCTGCCTCTGTTATTCTACTATCTTTTGCCTCCAGAGTGTTTTTTATTTCATTAATTGCATTATTCATTATATATTGACTCTTTTTTATTTCTTCTAGGTCCTTGTTAAACCTTTCTTGCATCTTCTCAATCCTTGTCTCCAGGCTATTAATCTGTGATTCCATTTTGATTTCAAGATTTTGGATCAATTTCACTATCATTATTTGGAATTCTTTATCAGGTAGATTCCCTATCTCTTCCTCTTTTGTTTGGTTTGGTGGGCATTTATCCTGTTCCTTTACCTGCTGGGTATTCCTCTGTGTCTTCATCTTGTTTAAATTGCTGAATTTGGGATGTCCCTTCTGTATTCTGGCAGTTTGTGGAGTTCTCTTTATTGTGGCATTTCCTCGCTGTGTGTCGGTTTGTACAGGTGGCTTGTCAAGGTTTCTTGGTTAAGGAAGCTTGTGTTAGTGTTCTGGTGGGTGGAGCTGGATTTCTTCTCTCTGGAGTGCAAGGAAGTGTCCAGTAATGAGTTATGAGATGTCTATGGTTTTGGGGTGACTTTGGGCAACCTGTATCTTGGAGCTCAGGGCTGTGTTCCTGTGTTGCTGGAGAATTTGCTTGGTATGTCTTGCTCTGGAACTTGTTGGCCCTTGTGTGGTGCTTGGTTTCAGTGTAGGTATGCAGGCGTTTGATGAGCTTCTGTCAATTAATGTTCCCTGAAGTCAGGAGTTCCCTGGAGTTAGAGTTTGGACTTAAGCCTCCTGCTTCCAGTTATCGGTCTTATTTTTACAGTAGTTTCAAAACTTCTCCTTCTATACAGCACCATTGATAAAACATCTACGTTAAAGATGAAAAGTTTCTCCACCATGAGGGCCACCCAGAGAGGTTCACAGTGTTATATGGAGAAGAGAAGAGGGAGGAGGGAGTTAGAGGTGACCCGAATGAGATGAGGTGTAATCAATAGAGGAGGGAGCGGGCTAACCAGTAATCACTTCCTTATGTGCACTCCACAATTGGACCACTCAGAGATGTTCACGAAGTTATACAGAGAAGAGAAGAAGGAGGAAGGAGACAGAGGTGGCCAGGAGGATAAAAGGGGGAATGAAAAGGAGGGAGACAGGTCCAGCCAGTTATCAGTTCCCTAAGTGTTCTCCACCGTCTTGAACACACAGAAATTCACAGAGTTGGGTAGAGTAGAGAGGGGTTAAGGAGGAGACACAGGCGACCCGGTGGAGAAAAAGGAGAGCCCAAAGAGTGAGAGAGCAGTCAAGCCAGTTATCTCGCTCCCTAGTGAAAAATGGGTACTGAAGATTGGGTTCTTAAAGGTACAAATTGGTAACAAATACATAAAAGCAAAAATTAAAAATCTAGATTAGAGTTTGGAATTTCAAAAATACAATGTTAAAGAAAAGAAGAAGGCAAAGAAAGAGAGAGAGAGAGAGAAAAAAAAACAAAGTCACAAAAATTATAAAGAAAATATAGGTACAAAATTGATAACAAATACCAAAAAGCAAAAGTTAAAAATCTAGAGTAGAGTCTGAAATTTCAAAAATACAATGTTAAAAAAAAGAAGAAAAAGAAAGAGAGAAAAAAACAAACAAAATCAAATCAAGTCGCAAAAATTATAAAGAAAATATAGGTACAAAATTGATAACAAATACCAAAAAGCAAAAGTTAAAAATCTAGAGTCTGGAATTTCAAAAATACAATGTTAAAAAAAAAGAAGAAAAAGAAATAGAGGAAAAACAAACAAAAACAAACCAAGTTGCAAAAATTATAAAGAAAATATAGGTACAAAATTAATAAGAAATACCAAAAAGCATAAATTAAAAATCTAGACTAGAGTTTGGAATTTCAGATATACAATGTTACATAAAAGAAGAAGAGAAAGAAAGAGAGGGAAAAAAAGTCACAGAAATTATAAAAAATATATATATAGGTACAAAATTGATAACAAATACCAAAAAGCTAAAATTAAAAATCTAGAGTAGAGTTTGGAATTTCAAAAATACAATGTTAAAGAAAGGAATAAAAAAAAAAAAAAACAAGGTCACAAAAATTATAAAAAATACATATATGAAGTTTGCTTATTAAAAAAAAATAGGGTCTTTTTTGTTTTTTGTTTTTTGTTTTTTTGCAAAGTAATAGTAGGTTATAAAAGTGAAAATTAAAGGATTAATAGAGGACTTAAAAATTTTTTTAATTAAAAAAAGAAAGAAAAAAGAAAGAATGATCATAAAAAGAGTAAAAATATATCTAGGACTTTCTCTGGTTTTGTTTTGGGTATTGTGGGGTCAGTTCATTTTCGGCTAGTTCCTTGGTCCGACTTGTATTTCTCAAAATCTATAGGCCCCTTCCTATGTATTCAGTTCTAACCACAGGGTTTTTATCTATTGCCTGTAGCTTCCAAGGCAGTTCCCTCTGTTATAGCTTCTTCTGTTTGCTGGTCTCTTCAGTGTCTGGTTTCCATCCTGACACAAAGGGGACTGTGGTGGACACTTTTTTTTTTTTTAGGCTCACTTGTTCAGTCGCACTGTGGGGAGGGAGGGACGCTGCAAACAAATAACACTGGCGTGTGCTCGCAGTGCCTCAGCCACACTGGGTCTGCCCCCGCACATGGTGCGTGTAGCCTCCCTGCCCACACTACTCAGGCTCTAGGCTGCTCTGCCGGGAACCATCCATGGCCGGCCCTGAGCTGTTTGCACCTCCCAGGTCTAAGCTGCTCAGGTTCAGGCACTCGGGTAGTCCTCAGAGGCGCAGACTCGGTTGGGCCTGCGTTTTGTGCCCTTCCCAGGTCCGAGCAGCTCAGGTGATGGTGTGTTTGGCGAGCATGATTGCTGCGACTTATCGCCTCCCCACTGCTCAGTTATCTAGGTGTACAACTGGCGCACCTTCTCAGGCAGCTGTTGATCATCCAGACCCCCAAGAAGTTTTAGTTAGCAAAGAAGCCTGCTTAGAGTTTTGTAGATAGTGTCTCTCTGGGGCTGTGATTGCCCTCTTCTGGCTCTGGCTGCCTGTCACCAGAGGGGGACGGTCTGTAGCCGGCTATCTCTGTACAGTCCTTTGTTCCATGCGTGGGCCTGGTGGTGTCTTAGGTTAGGGCTAGCTTTTCGCATGGTAGATATCCCACAGTCTCGTTTGCTAGCCCAAATTATTTCGCTCAGATAGCACTCGGGGTATTCAGGCCAGATCCTTGCAATGCAGCCCGTGCCGCACCTCCCTGCCCAGCCCCCGCTTGCTAATGGCAGATGCAGGTGTCTGTGCTGTTTCTCCACTGGGGGAGTTACCGTAGGGCTCGTAATCTGTGGGTTTTAATTGTTTATTTATTTTTCCTCCCTATTATGTTGCCCTCTGTGCTTCCAAGGCTTGGCACAGATTCAGCAGTGAGAAGGTTTCCTGGTGTTTGGAAACTTCTCTCTTTTTAAGACTCCCTTCCCAGGATGGAGCTCCATCCCTCCCTCTTTTGTCTCTTTTTTTGTCTTATATATTTTTTCCTACCTCCTTTCGAAGACATGGGTTGCTTCTCTGGGTGCCTGATGTCCTCTGCCAGCATTCAGAAGTTATTTTGTGGAATTTACTCAGCATTTAAATGTTCTTTTGATGAATTTGTAGGGTAGAAAGTGTTCTCCCCGTCCTACTCCTCTGCCATCTTAGCTCCTCCCTCCCAATATGTAATTCTAAGCATAGAATTTCAGTCATGGAAAAGAGAAAAATTTAAATTAAATAAGTAACACTGAAGCCTTCATTTATGTTCCTCCAGTTTCTTACCTATCAATACCTGAGGATTACTTTGAGAGTACTAATAAGACAACTATCATCTAAAATAATATTCTTTTTTTTAATGTTACTCATTTATTGATGCCTTAAACTATTATCACCCATTGTCAGGAATAATGCAATATCTCTTCGTTCTTATGTGTCATAATCATCACATATAAAAATACAGACACCGCGTGGTATTAAGCGTTTTTTGGAACTGATCAAGAGTCTATGTCACAGCATGCATAAGTTATTTCTATCAAAACTGTTAATTTATACTGGCACAAATTTTCATTAAGCATACAAATACTTTTTTTTTAAAGCATACAAATACTTTTTTTTTTGAAGATTCAACATATTTTTTTATTTTTATTTTTTAACTTTACAATATTGTATTTGTATTCTTAAAAAGTAAGACTTCTGTTCCTAGGGCTGATTCATGTGGATCAATGGCAGAAATCAACACAATATTGTAAGGAAACTATCCTTCAATTAAAAATAAATATGGCATTGAAACATGTATAATATCACATAAGAAACAAATCGCCAGCCCAGGTTTGATGCAGGATACAGGATGCTTGTGGTTGGTGCACTGGGATGACCCAGAGGGATGGTATGGGGAGGGAGGTGCGAGGGGGGTTCAGGATTGGGAACATGTGTACACCCGTGGCAGATTCATGTTGATGTATGGCAAAACCAATACAATATTGTAAAGTAATTAGCCTCTAATTAAAATAAATAAATTAAAAAAGAATAAATAAATAAGAAAAATAATAAATATATAAAAATAAATAAAATGGGAATCAAACTAGAAAAAATAAATAGACAACAACTACAAAAATAAGACTTCTGGTCAGCCTGTAAAAATCTTGAGTGTAATTTCTCTGCCAACCAAGTAAAAAAGCTGAACAAACTGAAAAATTGAGGACTCTTCTTGAGTCAGTCAGAAAAGTCAGGTTACAAATCAATTTTCTTCCCCCAAATTGTAGACAAAAAGTAGGTACAGGGAATCACAACTTACATGAACAGAAACCTATAAGTAGAAATCTCTGCAAAAACCTGGACCAGGTTAGGAAAACCCAAACTGTATAATTGTTGGAGGCAAAGTTTGGATAAAAATGTTTTGCACTGTAATACTAAAAGTCTATTGACTAAAGTTGTTTTTTCCCAGTACATCATGTTGCCTTTCAAACAAAGATTACAAGGCACACTAAAAAGCAAAATAAATGAATAAAAACAAAAATAGAAAAGCAACAGAAAAACCATTAAGATAAACGAGTCATACACAACAGCAATGTTAGAGTTATCACACTAGGAATTTTTTTTTTAAATATGATGATTGATATGCTAAGAGCTAGAGAAAAGAATGACTCAGGCAGAAAAATGGAGAAAATTTTTTACAAATAGATATATTTTGCAAGAAATAATATGGGAAGATCTTCAGGGAATTAAAATTATATAGATCAGAAACTTGAATCTAGATTCAAAGGAAGAAAAAAAATTGGACAATGTATAATCACAATAAAGTATGTTTTCTTTTTAACATTAATCTAATGAATAAGTTGGTTTGAAATAATAACAGCTACAATGTATTTAATTTGGTTATACATTTATATATATATGTGTGTGTGTGTGTGTGTTTACATATAAATGAAATTAGTGACAGCAATGATAAAAAGGTCATCAGAAAAGAATTAAGACTATTTTATCATTTTAAGGTACTTATACTATAGGTAAAATGGTATAGTGTTATTTGAAATTGAACTTATTTTAGTTGTATATGTATACTGAACACTTCAGAGAAACCATTAGTAAAAAGTAACAGAAGAAGTATACTTGATATGCCAAGAAAGGAGTAAAATGGATGCATATAAAATACCCAATTAAAACCACAAAAGCCAGAAAACTTCTGGAAGATAAAAGCAGGAGTAATGAAGAAATGTAACAAACAGAAAACAGTAACAGAGTAGATATTAATCCAACTATATCAATAGTCAGTGGTCTAAATACACAAATTAGAAGACATACTGTAAGAGTGGATCAAAAAACAAGACCAAACTATATATTGTCTTCAAGAAACCCTCCTTAAATGTAAAATCATATATACTAAAAGTAAAGGAATAGATATATACATACATACATATATATATATAAAACACACTATGACAACATTAACCAAAGCAAGCAGGAATAGCTATATTCATCTTGAGACAGAATAGATTTTGGAGCAAGGAAAACTATCAGGGGTAAAGAAGGACAACATATAATGAAAAGGAGTCAAATTTCCAAAACAACATAACAATATTGTTTTTATTTTTTAAAAATTATTTTTTATTGAAGGATAATTGCTTTACAGAATTTTGCTGTTTTCTGTCAAACCTCAACATGAATCAGTCATAGGTATACATACATCCCCTCCCTTTTGATCCTCCCTCAAATCTCCCTCCCCATTCCACCCCTCTAGGTTGATATAGAGCCCCTGTATGAGTTTCTTGAGCCATACAGCAAATTCCCATTGGCTATCTATTTTACATACGGTAATGTAAGTTTCCATGTTACTCTTTCTATACATCTCACCCTCTCTTCTCCTCTCCTCATGTCCATAAGCTTATTCTCTATGTCTGTTTCTCCATTGCTATCCTGTAAATAAATTATTCAGTACTGTTTTTCTAGATTCCATATATATGTGTTAGAATACTGTATCTACTGTATCTTTCTCTTTCTGACTCACTTCACTCTGTATAATAGGTTCTAGGTTCATACACCTCATTGGAACTGACTCAAATGTGTTCCTTTTTATGGCTAATATTCCATTGTGTATATATACCACAACTTCTTTATCCATTCATTTTTCGATGGACATCTAGGTTGGTTCCATGTTCTAGTTATTGTAAACAGTGCTGCAATGAACAATGGGATACATGTGTCTCTTTCAATTTTGGTTTCTTCAGGGTATATGCCTAGGAATGGGATTGCTGGGTCCTATGGCATCACTGACTCGATGGACGTGAGTCTGAGTGAACTCCAGGAGCTGGTGATGGACAGGGAGGCCTGGCGTGCTGCGATTCATGGGGTTGCAAAGAGTCGGATACGACTGAGCGACTGAACAGAACTGAACTGAATGGTGGTCTTACAGAGAAGGCAATGGCAACCCACTCCAGTACTCTTGCCTGGCAAATCCCATGGATGGAGGAGCCTGGTAGGCTGCAGCCCATGGGGTCCCTAGGAGTCGGACACGACTGAGCGACTTCACTTTTACTTTTCACTTTCATGCATTGGAGAAGGAAATGGCAACCCACTCCAGTATTCTTGCCTTGAGAATCCCAGGGACAGGGGAGCCTGGTGGGCTGCCATCTCTGGGGTTGCACAGAGTCGGACATGACTGAAGCGACTTAGCATCATTATCAGCAGCATAGTGGTTTTATTCCTTTTTTTTTTTTTTTTAAAGGAATCACCATACCATCTTCCATAGTGGCTGTATCAATTTACATTCCCACCAATAGTGCAAGAGTGTTCCCTTCCCTCCACACCCTTTCCAGCAGTTATTGTTTGTAGACTTTTCAGTGAGGGCCATTCTGACCAGTGTGAGGTGATATCTCATTGTAGTTTTGATTTGCCTTTCTCTAATAATGAGCAACGTTGAGCATCTTTTCATGTGTTTGTTAGCCACCTGTGTCTCTTCTTTGGAGAAATGTCTGTTTAGGTCTTTTTCCCACTTTTTGATTGAGTTGTTTGTTTTTTTGGTATTGAGTTGTATGAGCTGCTTGTATATTTTGGAAATTAATCCTTTGTAAGTTGTTTCATTTAGTATTATTGTCTCCCATTCTGACGGCTGTTTTTTCAACTTGCTTACAGTTTCCTTTGCCGTTCAAAAGCTTTTAAGTTGAATCAGGTCCAACTTGTTTACTATTGTTTTTGTTTCCATTATTCTAGGAGGTGGGTCATAGAGAATCTTGCTTTGATTTATAAAACAACATAATTCTTAATGTACATTTGCCTAACAACAGATCATAAAAATATGAAAGAAGGAACTAATAGAACTGCAAGGAGAAATTCATATGAATTCCCCTGTTATATGACTTGACTGCCTTTTATCATAAATGGACAAAACAGGCAGGAGGAAATTCAGTAAGACATAGTTGAACTCAATAGCACCATTAAACAACTATATGTTATTGACAGCTATAGATTACTTCATCCAACAACAGCAAATTATATGTTATTTCAAGCTCACATGAACCATTCATCAAGATAGAAAACATCCTGGGTTATAAAACATACCATAAGAAATTTAAAAGAACAGAGCATATATAATGTCTGCTCTCATACCATAGAGGGATTGAACTAGAAATCAATAACAGAAAGATAATTAGAATACCACAATAAAAATTTCAAGGGAAATTTTTAAAAATATTTGGAACTAGATGAAAGTGAAAACAACTTACAAAAATTTGTAGAATGCAGCAGAAGAAATGCTTAGAAGGAATCTTATAGTATTGAATGAATGAATTCAGTTCAGTTCAGTTCACTCAGTTGTGCCCAACTCTTTGTGACCCATGGACGGCAGCACCCCAAGAATCCCTGTCCATCACCAACTCACAGAGTTTACCCAAACTCATGTCCATTGAGTCAGTGATGCCATCCAACCATCTCATTTTCTATCGTTCCCTTCTCCTCTCACCTTCAATCATTCCCACCATCAGGGTCTTATCAAATGAGTCAGCTCTTCACATCAGGTGGCCAAAGAACTGGAGTTTCAGCTTCAATATCAGTCCTTAAATGAACACTCAGGATTGATCTCCTTTAGGATGGACTGGTTGGATCTCTTTGCACTCCAGGGGACTCGTAAGAGTCTTCTCTATCACCACATTTCAAAAGCATCAAATCTTTGGTGCTCAGCTTTCTTTATAGTACAAATCTCACATCAATACATGACTACTGGAAAAAACATAGCCTTGACTAGACAGACCTTTATTGGCAAAGTAATGTCTCTGCTTTTGAATATGCTATCTAGGTTGGTCATAAATTTCCTTCCAAGGAGTAAGCGTCTTTTAATTGCATGGCGGCAGTCACCATCTGGAGTGATTTTGGAGCCCAAGAAAATAAAGTCTGCCACTGTTTCCCCATCTATTAGCCATGAAGTGATGGGACCAGATGCCATGATCTTAGTTTTCTGAATATTGAGTTTTTAAGCCAACTTTTTCACTCTCCTCTTTCACTTTCATCAAGTTCTTCACTTTCTGCCATAAGGGTGGTATCGTCTGCATATCTGAGGTTATTGATATTTCTCCAAGCAATCTTGATGCCAGCTTGTGCTTCATCAAGCCCAGCGTTTCTCCTGATGTACTCTGCATATAAATCAAATAAGTAGGGTGACAATATACAGCCTTGACACACTCTTTTTTCCCATTTGGAACCAGTCTATTGTTTCATGTCCAGTTCTAACTATTGATTCCTGACCTGCATACAGTTTTCTCAAGAATCAGGTCAGGTCGTCTGGCATTCCCTTCTCTTTCAGAATTTTCCACAGTTTATTGTGATCCACACATGACCCATGCATGTATTAGAAGTGAATCTTAAAACAGTAATCTAAGCTTCAACCTTAGTAAAATAGGAAAATAAGAGCAACTTAAATCCAAAGTAAGCAGAAGAAAACAACTATTCATGATTAGAATAGAAATAAATGAAATTAAAAGCAGTGAATCAATAGAGAACATCATCAAACTCAAAGCTCGTTCTTTGAAATATCAATAAAGTTAATACACCTCTATTCCAGCTAACTATACCAATATTTGTGGTTGTGCATGTCCCTTTTAGAAAATGTTGTAGCATTTGCATATAACCTATGGACATTCTCCTGTGTACTTCAAATCATCTCTAGATTATTTATAATACCCAATACAACGTTAATGCTATGTTAGTAATGCTGGTGCGTGACAAATTCAAATTTTCTTTATGGAACTTCTAGAATTAAAAAATATATATTTTCAAGCCATGGTTGACTGAATCTGAAGATGTGGAATCCACTAATATGGAGGGCCAACTGTTTACCAAGGTAGAAGTTTAGAACATTTATATATAAAAGTCAATCACTTTCCTACATACCAGCAATTAACAAGTAGAGTTTGAAATTAAAAACATTCATTTACATTAGAACATCAAAGATGAAAACTCTAGCAAAATATGTACAGCAGCTATATAAGGAAATCTATAAAACTGATGAAAGAAATTAAAGAACCAAGTAAATGGTGAGATATTCCATGTTCATGAATAGGAAAACTCGATATTTTCAAGATGTCACTTCTTCCCAATTTGATTTATAGATTAAGAACAATCCCAACCAAAACCCTGGTAAGTTATTTTGTGGATATTGACAAACCAATCTAACATATATAAGGAGAAGTGAAGGACCCAGAATAACCAGTTAATTATTAAAAGATAAGAACAAATTACAGCACTGACACTGCCCAACTTCAAGACTTACTATAAAGCTATAGTTATTAAGACAGTGGGATATCTGTGAAATAATAAATAAATAGATCAATGAAACAGAACAGAGAGCCCAGAAATAAAGCCACATAAATACAGTCAACTGAACTTTGACAAAGGAGTAAAGTCAATATAATGAAGAAAAGATTTTTTTTTTCAACAAATGGTGCTGGAACAACTAGACAATAAAATATATTAAAAAAATTAATCTAGACACAGACTTTACTCTCTTCACAGAAATTAGCTCAAAGTAAATCATAGGCCTAAATGTAAAATATGTAACTATAAAACCCCAAGAAAATATAGAAAAAATATCTAGATGACCCTGGGTATGGTGATGACTTTTTAGATACAAAACCAGAAGCCCATCTATGAAAGAAAAAAGTTGATAAACTGGACTTCTTTAAAACTAAAACTTCTGCCTTATAAAAAACAATGTTAAGAGAATGAAAAGAAGAGTCACAGACTGAGAGAAAATACTTGCATAGGGTATGTCTGATAAATGACTCATCTCAAACATACAAAAACATTTTTTTTTTAACTCAACAATAAGAAAACAGAAATGCTTAAAAATTTGGCCAAAGACCCGAATGGTCATTTCACTAAAAATGATACATGGATGACAAATAAGCATATAAAAACATGTTCAAGATTGTATATCAATAGGGAATTGAAAATTAAAATAACAATGGCTCAATGGGTAAAGAATCTGCCTGCAATGCAGGAGACACAGGAGACTTCGGTTCAGTTCCAGGATCGGAAAATCCAGTATCTTTGCCTGGAAAATCCCATGGACAGAGAAGCCTGGTAGGCTACAGTCCATAGGGTCGCAAAGAGTCGGACACGACTGAGCAATTAACTATTTCACTTTTCACTCAGTAGGTGAGTGCATGCTCAGTTGCTCAGTTGTGTTTGACTCTTTAAGGCCCCATGGACTATAGTCTGCCAGGTTCCTCTGTCCATGGGATTTTTTCAGGCAAAAATACTGGAATGGGTTGTCATATCCTCCTCCAGGGGATCTTCCTGACCCAGGGATCTAACCCATGTCTCCTGCATTGACAGGCAGATTCTTTATCACTGAGACACTTGAGAAACACTTTTAGTGAGTAGACAAATAAATGTGGTACATCCAGATCATGGAATATTATTCCATGCTAAAAAGAAATCAGCTATCAAACCATGAAAACACATGGAGGAACCTTAAATTCATATAGTAAATGAAAGAAGACAATGAAATTGTCACATACTGTATGATATTCTGGAAAAGTCAAAAGTATGGAAACAGTAAAAATATCTGTGATTGCTTAGGTATAGAGAAGATGGAGGAATGAACAGGCAAATCACTGAGGAATTTTAAGGGCAGTAAAATTATACTGTATAGTACTCTCATAGTGGATACATATCATTATATTTTTGTCAAAATCCATAGACTGTCAACACCAATAAATTATATATCTTGGCTGCTGATGTGTCAGTGTAGTTTCACCAGTTTTAACAACTGTATCACTTGTGTGGGAGGTTGTCTATGGGTAAATGGAAACTTTTTTTCCTGTATACTCACTTTTCCTATGAATCTAGACCTACTCTAAAAAGTAAAGGTTACTAATTAAATTTTTTGTGGTTTAGTTGCTAAGTCATATCTGACTCTTTCGTGAATTAAAAAATACATATTTTTTAAAAAGTATTTATACCAAATCTTTGCTATACAGAAAGAATTTGATGTAGCTATAAGAAATGGTTTAGTTATTATGGGAGATGGGTAAATACAGGAGTTAAGAGCACAGATTCTGGAGCCAGACTCCCTGGCATAAATCCCAGTTCTATTACTTACAAGCTACATAACTTTTGGCAAATTATTTATCCCTTTGATAACATCATTTTTTTAATATATAAAATGGGGATAATGAAAGTATCTTACCTCATAGATCCATTGGGAGCATTAAATTAGTTAATATATGTAAAGTTCTTAGAATAGAACCTGGCACAGAATGTAAGCATTCAAATACATATTGTTATTATTTTATATACATATTCAAACACTGTATTGATTTGCCTAAAATGTTAACAAAATTATAAAATTCTTACCAAAATTATTGAAAATCTTTTGTGGCATCAGGCCCCTTGCATACTTCTATGAACCCAGGCTCTCAGTTTACCCCAGCACTTGCTGACACTCATGACACAGGCAGCTTTCATGGCACCAAGCTCCCAATAGGCTTACAAGAACCCAGGCCCTCTGTCTACCCCAACACTGGCTTCTTCCCATGGTCTCAGGTGGCTCCAGCAAACACAGCCTCCTAGCTCACTCTAGTGTTGTCTGGCTTTCATGACCCTAGTGACTCCTATGGTTCCAGGCTCCCAGAAGGCTCCTGAAAACTTAATCCCCCAGCCCATACAGGTGCCTGCTGGCTCTATCAGCCATAGCAACTTTTGCAGCCCTAAAAGGCTCCTGCAAATTCAAGCAACTTCCAAGGCATGAGGCTTCTGGGGTCTTCCTATGAACTCAGACTCTCAGTCTACTTCAGAACCAGCTGGTTCCAATGGCCACAAGTGACATTAGCTTTAGGTAGGCTCCAACAAACCCAGGCTCCAAGCCAACCAAGAGTTGGCTGGTTCCCATGATCCAAGTAGTTCCTGGGTACTCAGGCTCCTGGTAGGATCCTGAAAGTTCAGACATCAATATCACACTGGTACAGAATGCCTCCCCGACACAACATGCCCCGTGAGCCCCTATGAACCCAGAATTTCCGCACATTCCAGTGTTTACTGGCTCCCATGAACTAAGAATCCACTGTGGCCTCTGGTTCCAGATTAGTGGGTCATAGAAGAGATCAAAAATGAAGTTAAAAATAATTTGAAACAAATGAAAATGAAAATACAATATGCCAAAGTTTATGGATGTGGAAAAGCAAGTTAAATTGGGGCATTTTATTGATAAATGTCTACATTACAAAAAAGAAAAGATATCAGAATAAGAAATTTAAGTTTTAACCTCAAGGAACTAAGGGAAAAGCTAAAAGGCAGAAGTTAGTAGAGGAAGGAAATAACAAAGATCAGAGAAGAAATAAATGAAATAAAGAATACAAAAAATATGTAGAGATGTCTATGAAACCATGAGTTGGCTTTCTTAAAATAAAAATGACACACTTTTAGCTAGTCTAAGTGTAAAAGACAAGACTTGAATAAATAAAATATAGCAAAAATCATATAACAAAACTGAGGCTAAGCGTATCACTCATAGTCTTCCCAGGCAGCTCAGTGGTAAAGAACCTGCCAATACAGGAGATGTGGGTTCAATCCCTGGGTAGGGAAGATACCCTGGAGGAGGAATTGGCAACCAACTCCAGTATTCTTGCCAAGGAAATGTCAAGGACACAGGAGCCTGGTGCACTACAGTCCCTGGGATTGCAAAGAGTCAGACACAACTGAGTGACTAAGCAATAACAACAGCAGTGCACGCACACACACACACACACACCACTCACATCAACACATGTGAATGTCAGAATGGGAGAAAATAATTGCAAACAAAACAACTGACAAAAGATTAATCTCCAGAACATATATAAGCAACACATACATCTCAATGTTAGGAAAACAAATAGCCCTATCAAAAATAGGCAGAAGACATAAATAGACATTTATTCACAAAAGACATACAGATGGCCAATAAACACATGAAAAGATGCTCAACTTTGCTAATTATTAGAGAAATGAAAATCAAAACAATGAGGTATTACTTCACACCAACCAGAATGGTCATCATCAAAAAATCTACAAATAATAAATGCTAGAGAGGATGTGGCAAAAAGGGAACCCTCTTATATTGTTGGGGGGAATATAAACTGACACAGGCATTATGGAAAACAGTATGGAGATTCCTTAAAAAATTAGGAATAAATATTTCATATGACCCAGCAACCCCACTACTGGGCATACACCCTAAGGAAATCACAGTTCTAAAACACACATGTACCCCAATGTTCAAAGCAGGACTATTTACAATAGCCAGGACATGGAATCAACCTATATGTCCATTAACAGATGAGTAGATAAAGAAGATGTGGTACATATATACAATGTAATATTACTCAGCTATTTAAAAGAATGAATTTGAGTCAGTTCTAGTGAGGTGGATGAACCTAGAGCCTGTTATACAGAAGAAAATAAGTCAAAAAGAGAGAAACAAATACAGTATATTAACACTCATATATAGAATCTAGAAAAATGGTCTTGATGAACCTATTTTCAGGAAAAATATGGAGACACAAATGTAAAGAATGAACTTGTAGACAGTGGGGGAGGAAAAGAGTGGGACAAAATGAGAATTCGCATCAACATAGATGTAAAACATCTTCTTGAAAAGCTAAAGTTCTGACTTTTTGTTCAGTTTATCATCTTACATGACTTCCTAATTTAAAAGCTGTTCTATTAGACAGCTCATCTACCCATTGTCAGCCTTTACTTATACAGTAGTCAGCCAAAAACATTTTATGGTGAGCATTTGCATGCAAATTGTAAATGTGCATAACCTAGACATATAAGATCTAAACATTCCATCAAATTTTCCTAATCTGCTTTTCCCATGGATTTTATTTATAAAAGCAGCTATCATTACGTAAAATCCTGTCTTCTAGACTTACTGAGAAGGGGTTAGATCTCTATTTTTAATCCTTGAATTCTTTATAATTTCTACCTTACTCTTTTTTTTCCTTATAAGTGCAAAGCAGAATGCTCTTTTAAAAGATGAACTTACTGCCCTGATATTGTATCAGAACCACATTGCAAAATACCTTGAAGAACCAAAAACATGTAGCTGGCCTTGGACTCAACTCCAGTTTAAACAAAATGGTTTCTAAAAAAAACAAAAAACAAAAACAGAAACCCAGTCATGGAAATTCATCTTTAATGTTCCTCAAAGATTCAAGAGATTCCTTAGGAGCACAAGCAAATTATGCAGATTAGGAAGAAAGAGATCAGGATGGTTTGTACAAGTTCAAGGAATGGATGGAGAGACAGACAACCACAAATACAAGAGAGAAGAACAAACCTGTAGGAGAGTCTGATAAAATTAAAAGCTCCACATGGCTGAAGATTTTTTTTTAAATGTGAAAAAACAAAATTAAAACAGTTTTATTTTTGCAACGAAAAAAAATTAAAGATATAGATGCTGATTGAGGTGGATGGTTTAATATGAATAAAATCTCACACTAAGCAGGAAAGCTTATTTTCTTCACTGAAGTATCTTAAGCATTTAAAAAAATGTTTAGTACACAGTATGTGTTCAATAAATATATATTGGATGAATGGGTGTCTCACATAGAGCCAAACATCTTGGAATGTGAAGTCAAGTGGGCCTTTGGAAGCATCACTACAAACAAAGCTAGTGGAGGTGATGGAATTCCAGTTGAGCTATTTCAAATCCTAAAAGATGATTCTGTGAAAGTGCTGCACTTAATATGCAAGCGAATTTGGAAAACTCAGCAATGGCCACAGGACTAGAAAAGGTCAGTTTTCATTCCAATCCCAAAGAAGGGCAATGCCGAAGAATGCTCAAACTACCACACAACTGCACTCATCTGACATGATAGCAAAGTAATGCTCAAAATTCTCCAAAATAGTCTTCAACAATACATGGATCATGAATTTCCATATGTTCAAGCTGGATTTAGAAAAGACAGAGGAACCAGAGATCAAATTGCCAACATCTGTTGGATCATAGAAAAAGCAAGAGACTTCCAGAAAGACATCTACTTCTGCTTTATTGACTATGCCAAAGCCTTTGACTGTGTGGATCACAACAAACTTGAAAATTCTTAAAGAGATGGGAATACCACAGCAGACAGCTTTACCTTCCTCTTGAGAAATCTGTGTGCATGACAAGAAGCAACAATTAGAACCAGACATGGAACAACAGGCTGGTTCCAAATTGGGAAAAGATTACACAAAGGTTGTATATTGTCACCCTGCTTATTTAACTTATATGCAGTTACATCATGAGAAATGCTGGGCTGGATGAAGCACACACTGGAACCAAGATTGCCAGGAGAAATATCAATAATTTCAGATATGCAGATGACACCACCCTTGTGGCAGAAAGCAAAGAGGAAATAAAGAGCCTCTTAATGAAAATGAAAGAGGAGAATGAGAAAAGTGGCTTAAAACTCAATGGGAATTCTAAAAACTATGATCATGGCATCCCATCTCATCACTTCATGGCAAATAGATGGAGAAACAATGAAATACTTTATTTTGAGGGGCTCCAAAATGACTGCAGATGGTGACTCCAGCCATGAAATTAAAAGATGCTTGCTCCTTGGAAGAAAAGCTATGACCAACTTAGACTGCATATTAAAAAGCAGAAACATTACTTTGCTGACAAAAGTCTACCTAGTCAAAGCTATGGTTTTACCAGTAGTCATGTATGGATGTAAGAGTTGGACTGTGAAGAAAGCTGAGCACTGAAGAATTGGTGCTTTTGAACTGTGGTATTGGAGAAGACTCTTGAGAGTCCCTTGGACAGCAATGAAATCCAACTTGTCCATCCTAAATGAAATCGGTCCTGAATATTCATAGGAAGCTGAAATTCCAATACTTTGACCACCTGATGGGAAGAACTGACTCATTTGAAAAGGCTCTG
Source organism: Bos indicus (assembly GCF_029378745.1). Taxonomy (NCBI): domain Eukaryota; kingdom Metazoa; phylum Chordata; class Mammalia; order Artiodactyla; family Bovidae; genus Bos; species Bos indicus. The sequence goes on from NC_091789.1 coordinate 41,766,349, forward strand.
ATGCTAAGAAAAATTGAAGGCAGGAGGAGAAGTAGACAACGCAGGATGAGATGGTTGGATGTCATCACCGTCTCAACTGACATGAGTCTGAGTAAACTCCAGAAGTTGGTAATGGACAGGGAGGCCTGGTGTGCTGCAGTCTATGGGGTCACAAAGAGTCAGACATGACTGAGTGACTGAACTGAACTTAAAGAAAAGGGACAGAGAAAGCTTCTGACATAGACATCAGAAGGGGGACAGAGAATGCCCCCCTCACTAGTCTAAGTAAGGGAGTTATATACTTTTTAAATTAGTTATTACAATACATCAAAAGAATGACTCAAAGTTGTAAACATTTTACCAGACCAGCTCCTACAATTTACATTTTAAGGTAACAGGATTAAAATTTAGCAATAGAAAGATCTTACCAGACCCACTCCCATAATATACAGTTTAAGATAGCAGGATTAGTAAGAAGGTTTTCAAGAAGGAGAAGTTGTCCTTAAGCAGGATACATTGCTGTTATATCATCCTTAGTACAAAGTTTAAACTGAGCTGTTTGTTTTGTAATCATCAGTTCTGGGCTTAAAGAAAAAAAAAGTTTTATGTGACTAAGACTAAGGAATGTAGAGGAAAACAAGACTTTTGTCCTTTTTTATCTCCTTGAGAATTCCAGATCTCTATCTCCTCCTTGGGGACCCATGACTTCTTATCAACCTGCCTAGGAACTGACTCTTAAAACCAGATACAAATTTGGAGCAACCAAAGAAATGCCTAACTGAAAAGAAAATCTATATGGAAGACATAGGAAATATCATAATGTTTTATCCACCCTTCCCACTGCCTCTGGTGCAGCACCATGCTTTCAGGAGGAAGCTGTATAATTCCCAGTTCCTCTTTTGAGATGGAAAGAAGAGTGAAAGGTACTTACAGTGTTCTGGTTTGTCTGGAGACATTTCAAGGAATTGGTTTCTGTCTCCTGTGAATCTCAGGAGACAGAATAGCATGTTGACATAGTTTTGATATTAGGTTGGAGGCTGCTGAAAGAAGTGTCAGGAACCACAACAAAAAAGCATTTCAAGAGGAATGCATACTTGTAAGCACCTAAAGACAGGAGATTACAGGCAGAGGAATACAACAGATAACTACCCTGAGAAGATACAGGAGTGAGAGTCTTAGGGGAATAAAGATATATAAAAGCAGCTATATAGAAAAAAAAAAAAAAAAAAAAAAACAATTGGAGTCAAAATCAAATGCATGGCCCCAGGGAAGATACACTCTCAGGAAAACGGCTGAGATGACCTTGAAAATTCACACTGAACTGACTAGTGAAGGTCTAGTCTTCATTGAAGGTGGCACAGTGGTAAAGAATCTGCCTACCAATGCTGGAGATACAAGAGAACTGGGTTTGATCGCTGGGTCAGGAAGATCCCCTGGAGTAGGAAATGGCAATCCACTCCAGTATTCTTGCCTGGAAAATCCAACTGACAGAGGAACCTGGTGGGCTAAAGCCCATGAGGTAGCAAAGAGTCAGACACAACTGAGCACACTAGCACACAAACAGTCCCCTGAATGGAGTAAGTTTGCAAAGACTAGGAGAGGTCATTGTTTTTTCAAATGCTAACTGTCAACAAAGTATAAGACATACAAAGAAACAGGGAAACACACCACATTTGAAGGAGAAATAAATCTTCAGAAAATGACCCTAAAAAAAATAAGCCCTAGATTTATTTGACAAAAACTTCAAAATAGCAACATTAAATGTGTCCAATGAGGGGGAACATGGACAGAAAATTAAATGAAGTCAAGAAATGGATATATGAACAAAATGTGAATATCAATAGAGAAGTAGAAATTACAAAAAAGAACTAAACAAAAAATTCTATAACTGAAGGACATAATGACTGAGTTGAAAAACTCACTGGAGGTGTTCAACACTACATTCAAACACACAGAGGAAAGAATTAGTTAATATGAAGACAGATCATTTGAAACTATCCCATCTGAAGAAACAAAAGAAAAAATAATGAAAAGAGCAAACAGAGTGTAAAGAACTTATGAGACAGCATCAAGAAGATTAAAATACCCATTATGAGAGTCCCAGATGGAAAAGAGAGAAATGGGCAAAGGTCTCACTTAAGTAATAGTTGAGAATTTTCCAAATATTCAAAAACACGACTATTCAAATACAAGAAGCTCAATGACACATAAGCAGAAGAATTTAAAGACAAACCCAGAGACACATTAAAATCAAAGTGTTGAAATCAAAGACAAATATTAATTAGCTGCTAAGTCGCTTCAGTCATGTCTGACTCTGTGCGACCCCATAGACAGCAGCCCACCAGGCTCCCCCATCCCTGAGATTCTCCAGGCAAGAACACTGGAGTGGGTTGCCATTTCCTTCTCCAATGCATGAAAGTGAAAAGTGAAAGTGAAGTTGCTCAGTCATATGGGGTAATTGAATACCTTGAGTGTTATCATTGGTAATGTAGAAGTTATAGTCACTATTGAATACAGTATGGTGGTTCCTCAAAAAATATTAAAAATAGAACTACTTCACGATCCAGCAATTATACTTTTGGATATATATTGCAAATAATTGAAAGCAAGGCCATGACAAGGTATATGTAGATCTCTTTATAATAGCATTATTCACAAGAGTTGACAAGTGTACACTGATGGATAACACGTAAACTGTGATATATATGCACAACAGAGTATTATTTAGCCTTGAAAAAGAAGGAAATTTTGACACATGCTACAGCATGGATGTACACTAGGACAGTATGGTAAGTGAAATAAAACAGGTCACAGAAAGATACTCTCTGATATCACTACACAGAATAGTCAAATTCACAAATGGTAGTTTTCAGGGCCTGACAGTAAGGGGAAGTGGGTGGTTGTTATTTATTGTATATGGAGTTTTAGTTTTGCAAGATGAAAAGAAGTCTGGAGATTAATGTATAAAAATGTCAATTTTATTGAAATTACTCAATTGTACACTTAAGAATTGTTATAATGGTAAATTTTATGTAATATATTTTGTCCCAATTAAAATTCAATGGAATATGAAAAAAGGAAGGACTAAATAAAGAATAATATAACTGCAAAAGTCTGAGAGAGAAAACTGGTTGAGCAAAACCTAGACAAGTAGAAAGAAATTGGACAAATGAAATGGTCCATGTGATGAGAATATTAGATAATTAAGTGGAAAATAGAGAACTTAACAAACTATGAAATTAATATGTACAAATGAAGAGAGGCAGTTACCTTCAGAGAATATTCAATGCAGTTAGAGTCATGTGGTGTGGCTGGGAATATAAGTAATATAGTAGGAAAAGAGTATAGAAAGTATTCTTTGGGCAGAATCCAGACATTTTAACCTACTAGGTTGAGGAATTCAGTAATGCATCAGTAAGAAACACGTGGGATGTGAGGGAAATTCAAGAGGGAGAGGACATATGTAGACTTATGGCTGATTCACATTGTTGTATGGCAAAAACCAACACAATATTGTAAAGAAATTATCCTCCAAATAAAAATATATTTAAAAAATAAGAAATACCTTGATTTTTTAAAATGAATATCGCATTATCAGAGCTGCTTTCTAAAAATATAACAGTGGATAATGTGGGGTTGGTTTGGTACATAGAGTGATCGGAGGGTTATAATAGCCCTTAAAAACAGTGTTTTTACTGTTTTTACTGTACACATAGTGCCTTCAAAACACATTTAGGATACTATAAAAATCCCTATCAGAAATAACTACATTTTCTTGCCACCTTGATTCTGCATTATTATGCTTTCTACATCAGGGACATCTTCCAAGAGCAGGGAATCATTTCCTCTTGGTCCCCAGCTGAATACTGCACATTGGTCTGGGTGGGGTGGGTACAATGACTGTCAATAACCTACATTATTACTTGCAGACAAAAGGCCTGGGTCTCTGCCGCTCCAGACCTTCATTAACTGTGACAGGTCAGCTACACGGAGGGAGAGCAGACTGCAGACAGCAAGGCTGTTATATAAGGGCTGTTATATAAGGCCCTTATATATAATATATATATATAATATATATAATTCACACAATCGTGTGAATGTATGGCAAAAACCATCATAATATTGTAATTAGCCTCTAATTAAAATAAATAAATAAAGAGAAAGATAATAGAGAACGTTAGAAGTATTTTTTTTCAGTTAAAAGTGAGTATTTTGTTATAAAACTATGCATTTTTATTATAGAAAACATAAGAAATAAGTATTATCAAAAAGAAAATCTGAAAGATGCACAATCCCATTATTCTCACACAATGAACAAATTTCTATCAACTGATAATCCTACCGTAAGCACATGTTTGATTTCTTTGATTAGCATTTTCATTTTTGAAAGTATTTGCCAATTTTACAACTTGATGAAAGTGAAAGAGGAGAGTTAAAAAGTTGGTTTAAAGCTCAACATTCAGAAAACTAAGATCATGGCAAATGGTCCCATCACTTCATGGCAAATACATGGGGAAACAGTGTACACAGTGGCTGACTTTATTTTTCTGGGCTCCAAAATCACTGCAGATGGTGACTGAAGCCATGAAATTAAAAGACACTTGCTCCTTGGAAGGAAAGTTATGACCAACCTTGACAGCATATTAAAAAGCAGAGATATCACTTTGCCAACAAAGTTCCATCTAGTCAAGGATATGGTTTTTCCAGTGGTGATGTATGAATGTGAGAGTTGAACTATAAAGGAAGCTGAGCATCGAAGAATTGATGCTTTTGAACTGTGGTGTTGGAGAAGACTCTTGAGAGTCCCTTGGACTGCAAGGAGATCCAACTAGTCCACCCTAAAGGAGATCAGTCCTGGGTGTTCATTGGAGGAACTGATGTTGAAGCTGAAACTCCAATACTTTGGCCACCTGTTGGGAAGAGCTGACTCATTTGAAAAGACCCTGATGCTGGGAAGGATTGAAAGATTGAGGGCAGAAGGAGAAGGGGATGACAGTTTAGATGGCATCACTGACTCGATGGACATGTGTTTGGGTGGACTCTGGAAGTTGATGATGGACAGGGAGGCCTGGCATCCTGCGGTTCATGGGGTTGCAAAGAGTTAGACTTGACTGAGTGACTGAACTGAACTGAACTGAACATCTGAAATGACATCTCATTGCCATTTTAGTTTAAATTATGTCTTTGAATAATATATTACTTCTTTCCTCACCTTGTTTTAAAAAAATGTACATTTAATTGGTCTTTGTAATGGTATATATGATGGCCATTTATTTAAAAATTCAGAAAATTCAAGTATGTGTGAGAATGCTGTAAGCAAGGTAGTGAGATAAGAATCCTCAGAGCTGTTTTCCTCCCACAGACACAATGATTCAACTACCATACAGGGATAATTTCCTCCGGAGGAATCTAGATATCACCCTTGAGCATGCAACCAGCTGCATTGAAGCCAGTAGGAAAATTTGTGGCACCCTCTTACCATAGTCCCTCTACCTGGCACAGTATCTCATGATTAGAAAGAAATACTCAAGTTCTCAGCTTGTCCCCAAGGAAGGAAGGAGAGAACAGGAGCATATGTCCCTGTGTCAATGTTTGGAATTTTAAGGAGGCTTCCCAAAAGACTAGTTTCTGACTTGCCTCAGTCTGAACACAGACAGGAAAAGCCTCCAGTTTGGGAGTTTCTGAGAACAAAGGCAAAGGTATGGACAAGTAAGCACTTACTCGCCATAGCCCTTCCCTCTATCTGGCACAGAACACAGTAGTGAAAACCCTCAAATCCTTCTCCCTAGGGAGAGAAAGTGTTGAAGCATCTGTACAAAGTTCTGGATTTTTAGAGGTCTGCCCATGGGACTAGCTTATTTACCACCAAGTTATGAGCACTGAAGAGATATAGTATACTCTAGATGTCTGCAGACTGCTGAGATTAAAGAGGAATGTTAGTACTCTTACCCATTCACTACCAGACTCCCTTCCCCTGGCTCAGCACAATCTGGTTGGGAAAAATTACATCCATGACTTATCTTGTGGGAGGGAAGGACTGAAACTCATGTACAACATTCACTTTTAAGTGGGCCATGTGAGGGACTGCTGCTAAGTCACTTCAGTCGTGTCTGACTCTGTGTTACCCCATAGATGGCAGGCCACCAGGCTCCCCCATCCCTGGGATTCTCCAAGCAAGAATACTGGAGTGGGTTGCCATTCCCTTCTCCAATGTGAGGGACTAGTCTCAGTCTAACATATGTCACAGTGGTGATAAAATCCAATATATTCCAGATGCCAGAGGGACAATGGAAAAAAAAAAGGGGGGGTGGGTGGTATATTGCTGCTGCTCCAGGGGGCATGCAGTATTACAGATAAACACCAGAGGGAACAAGATATTATAAATGCTTGGGCGGGGGGTGGGGTGGGGGGCAGCAGTTCCTTCTAATTAGGAATTTACATGCACAAGTCCAAAGAAGACACATCCACAGAAAAGATTTGAGATGCCTCCCAGAATCTTTAAAGTTGATTTAGGATGTTCTTCCCATCTATAAAGACAATTCATAAAGAATGAGGGAGGTAGTTGTTTTCCAAATACACTGATATCAACATAAAGTTACAAGGCACACAAAGAAACAAGTAAAAATGGCCCAAGCAAAGTAACAAAATAAGCCTCAAAAAAAGACAGGTAATTACATAAACTAACAAAAAATTAAAAATAAACACTGTAAAGATATTCTATGAGCTTAGAAAAATGATACTACATGAACAAACTGAGAATTTCAACAAGAAAAAAGTGTTTTTTAACAACAGAAATTTTGGAGCTGAAAAATGCAGTAACAAAACCAAATGATTTGTAAGAAAGGCTCAGCATCAAATTGATCAAACAGAAGAAAGAGTCAGCAATAACAAAGATAAGTCATTTGAAATTATCCATTCAGAAGACAAAAAGAAAATAAAAGAATGAGAAAAGGAAGAAAAAATCTTAAGGATTTACCAATAACTAGCAAAGAAACAAATATGTGTATTGTGGGAATCCTGGAAGGTAGAGAGAGAAAGGGGCAGAAACTTCCGAGAAATAATTGCCTAACACTTCCTAAATCTAGAGAGGGAAATAAACATTCAGATTCAAGAAACCCAAAATTCTCTAAATATGATCCAAAGAAATCCATGCTGCCATGCTTTATAATCAAATTGTCAAAAGGAAGGATTTTGAAAAAGCAAGAGAAAATCAAAGAGCTTTTTATGTATAAGAGAGCACCCATAAAACCATCAGCAGACTTCTCCATAGATATCTTGCAAACCAGAAGGGAGTTAGTTGATAGATTCAGAGAATTAAAAAAACAAAAACAAAAAAACTGCCAAAAAAGAAGTGCAATCAAAATTATCCTTCAAAAATGAAGGTAATATAGACTTTGCCAGATAAACAAAAGCTGAGAGAGTTCATTACCACTAGACTTGCCTTGCAAGAAATGCCAAAGGAAGTCTTTTAAGTTGAAGTGAAGGGATTATAAACAGGAACACAAAAGCATATAAAAGTATAACGCTCACTGGTAAGGGTAAATATATAGACAAATACAGACTACCATACAAATGCAACAGTAGCATGTAAATCAATGTTAATTCTGATAAAGAAACTAAAATATAAATATAATATCTATGACTATTAAAATGTCACAGAAACACAATATAAAAGATGTAATTTGTGACATTACTACCACAAAATCTGTATCTGTTGAGAAGTAAAAGTGTATAGTTTGAAGTTATCAATTTAAATTTTTTTAACTATTAGATATTTTTTAAGCACTATGGTAACTACAAAGAAAAATACATAAAGACAACACACAAAAGAAAAGAATCAAAATATGTAACTGTAAGAAAGCACAAAGGAATAGATCTAGAGAAAAAAAAAGAGAAAAAAAGATATATGACAAATGGAAAATAATCAATAAAATGACAACAGCAAGTCCTTCCCTATCAATAATGTCTTTCATTGTAAATTATTTAAAATTCCAAATCAGTAGAGTTACTGAGTGGACAAAAATAACAAGAAACAAATATATGCTGATTCTGATACTCACTTTATTTTTTTATCTTTCTATTTTTTTAAAATTATGAAAATATGATAACACATTTACAGGAGACTTGGAAAATACTGAACAAAGTTACATATAGTTCCACTATATATTACAATTGTTTATTTTAAATAGATAAATTAAGATTTTTAGTTGGAGTTTCCATATCAATCTCTCAAAAATTTATAGAATGAATGTACAGAGAAATAGAGTATAGTAGACCTGAAAAGCATTATGAACCAATTTGACATAATTAAGATTTATACAATTTTCACACAACTGTAGGATACAAATTCTATTCAAGTACCCATAGACTATAAACTAAGAGATACTGGAACATATCCAGAGACATAAGACCACGTACACAAATTTCATGGTCTAAAGATGCTGAAATCAAAGAGTCTGTTCTCTTATTACTGGGAAATAATGTTAGATATCAATAACAAAATATATTTGAAAATAATCCACATATTATCAAGTTCAGTGTGACATTTACCAAGAGAGATCTTTGACTTGGCCACTGAAAGCCTCAATAGAGTTAGAAGACTGAAAAAATACGGAGGGTGATTGCAGAAAAGAAAGCATTTAAATGAGAAATTAATATCAAAGATACATTAAAAATCCCATGTATTTGGAAATAAAATGTCTGCTTTAAATGAGGGGTTTATCTAGAAGCCATAACAAAGAAAATTAGAAAATGTTTATAATAGAATAAAACTGAAAAGAGAATTTACCATAATTTTTTGCATGTAGCTAAAGCTGATCAATGCAATTAGATATAATGTGGAGTCTTGAATAAGGTATGAAAACAAATAATGGACATTAGTATAAAATTTTATAAGATTAAAACAAAATCTGTAGTTAAGAAATGATACTGTATCACATGGTAATTTCCTGTTTTTTTGCAAAAGAATATTTCTTTATATTCTCAGAAATGGATTATAAGGTTCAAGCCTCATTCAAAAAATTTTAATCACTAAGACAATGAAAACACAACAACCCAAAACCTGTGGGACACTGTAAAAGCAGTGCTGAGGGGAAAGTTCATAGCAATAAAGGCATACCTCAAATAACAAGAAAAAAGTCAAATGAATAACCTAACTCTACACCTAAAGCAACTAGAAAAGGAAGAAATGAAGAACCCCAGGGTTAGTAGAAGGAAAGAAATCTTAAAAATTAGGGTAGAAATAAATGCAAAAGAAACAAAAGAGACCATAGCAAAAATCAACAAAGCCAAAAGCTGGTTCTTTGAAAGGATAAATAAAATTAACAAACCATTAGCCAGACTCATCAAGAAACAAAGGGAGAAAAATCAAATCAATAAAATTAGAAATGAAAATGGAGAGATAACAACAGACAACACAGAAATACAAAGGATCATAAGAGACGACTATCAACAATTATATGCCAATAAAATGGACAACATGGAAGAAATGGACAAATTCTTAGAAAATTAAAACTTTCCAAAAGCAAACCAGGAAGAAATAGAAATTCTTAACAGACCCATCACAAGCACAGAAACTGAAACTGTAATCAGAAATCTTCCAGCAAACAAAAGCCCAGGTCCAGACGGCTTCACAGCTGAATTCTACCAAAAATTTAGAGAAGAGCTAACACCTATTCTACTCAAACTCTTGCACAAAATTGCAGAGGAAGGTAAACTTCCAAACTCATTCTATGAGGCCACCATCACCCTAATACCAAAACTTGACAAAGATGCCACAAAAAAGAAAACTACAGGCCAATAACACTGATGAACATAGATGCAAAAATCCTTAACAAAATTCTAGCAAACAGAATCCAACAATACATTAAAAAGATCATACACCATGACCAAGTGGAATTTATCCCAGGGATGCAACGATTCTTCAATATCTGCAAAGCAGTCAATGTAATACACCACATAAATAAATTGAAAAATAAAAGGGATATGATTATCTCAATAGATGCAGAGAAAGCCTTTGACAAAATTCAACATCCATTTATGATAAAAACTCTCCAGAAATCAGGAATAGAAGGAACATACCTCAACATAATAAAAGCTATATAGGACAAAACCACAGCAAACATTATCCTCAATGGTGAAAAATTGAAAGCGTTTCCCCTAAAGTCAGGAACAAGACAAGGGTGCCCACTCTCACCACTACTATTCAACATAGTTTTGGAAGTTTTGGCCACAGCAATCGGAGCAGAAAAAGAAATAAAAGGAATCCAAATTGGAAAATAAGAAGTAAAACTCTGTTTGCAGATGACATGATCCTCTACATAAAGAACCCTAAAGACTCCACCAGAAAATTACTAGAGCTAATCAATGAATATAGTAAAGTTGCAGGATATAAAATCAATACACAGAAATCCCTTGCATTCCTATACACTAATAATCAGAGAATAGAAATAGAAATTAAGGAAACAATTCCATTCACCATTGCAATGAAAAGAATAAAATACTTAGGCATATATCTACCTAAAGAAACTAAAGACATATATATGCTGCTGCTGCTAAGTCGTTTTAGTCGTGTCGGACTCTGTGCGACCCCATAGATAGCAGCCCACCAGGCTCCCCCATCCCTGGGATTCTCCAGGCAAGAGTACTGGAATGGGTTTCAATTTCCTTCTCTAATGCATCAGAGTGAAAAGTGAAATTGAAGTTGCTCAGCCGTGTCCGACTCTTAGCGACCACATGGACTGCAGCCTAGCAGGCTCCTCCGTACATGGGATTTTCCAGGCAAGAGTACTGGAGTAGGGTGCCATTGCCTTCTCCGAAATACCTATATATATATAGAAAACTATAAAACACTGGTGAAAGAGATCAAAGAGGACACTAATAGATGGAGAAATATACCATGTTCATGGATCGGAAGAATCAATATAGTGAAAATGAGTATACTACCCAAAGCAATTTATAGATTCAATGCAATCCCTATCAAGCTACCAATGGTATTTTTCACAGAGCTAGAACAAATAATTTCACAATTTGTATGGGAATACAAAAAACCTTGAATAGCCAAAGCAATCTTCAGAAAGAAGAATGGAACTGGAGGAATCAACCTCCCTGACTTCAGGCTCTACTACAAAGCCACAGTCATCAAGATAGCATGGTACTGGCACAAAGACAGAAATATAGATCAATGGAATAAAATAGAAAGCCCAGAGATAAATCCACACACCTATGGACACCTTAACTTTGACAAAGGAGGCAAGAATATTCAATGGATTAAAGACAATCTCTTTAACAAGTGGTGCTGGGAAAACTGGTCAACTATTTGTAAAAGAATGAAACTAGAATCCTTTCTTACACCATACACAAAAATAACTCAAAATGGATTAAATATCTGAACATAAGACCAGAAACTATAAAACTCCTAGAGGAGAACATAGGCAAAACACTCTCCGACATACATCACAGCAGGATCCTCTATGATCCACCTCCCAGAATATTGGAAATAAAAGCAAAAATAAACAAATGGGACCTAGTTAAATTTAAAAGCTTCTGCACAACAAAGGAAACTATTAGCAAGGTGAAAAGACAGCCTTCAGAATGGGAGAAAATAATAGCAAATGAAGCAACTATCAAAGAATTAATCTCAAAAATATACAAGCAACTCCTGCAGCTCAATTCCAGAAAAATAAATGACGCAATCAAAAAAACTAAATAGACATTTCTCCAAAGGAGACATACAGATGGCTAACAAACACATGAAAAGATGCTCAACATCACTCATTATCAGAGAAATGCAAATCAAAACTACAATGAGGTACCATTTCACACCAGTCAGAATGGCTGGGATACAAAAGTATATAAGCAATAAATGCTGTAGAGGGTGTGGAAAAAAGGGAACCCTCTTACACTGTTGGTGGGAATGAAGACTAGTACAGCCACTATGGAGAACAGTGTGGAGATTCCTTAAAAAACTGGAAATAGAACTGCCATACGACCCAGCAATCCCACTGCAAGGCATACACACTGAGGAAACAAGAATTGAAAGAGACACATGTACCCCAGTGTTCATCCCAGCACTGTTTATAATAGCCAGGACATGGAAGCAACCTAGATGTCCATCAGCAGATGAATGGATAAGAAAGCTGTGGTACATTCAAACAATGCAGTATTACTCAGCCATTAAAAAGAATACATTTGAATCAATTCTAATGAGGTGGATGAAACTGGAGCCTATTACACAGAGTGAAGTATGCCAGAAAGAAGAACACCAAAACAGTATACTAACACATATATATGGAATTTAGAAAGATGGTAATGATAACACTGTATGTGAGACAGCAAAAGAGTCACAGATGTATAGAACAGTCTTTAGGACTCTGTGGGAGAGGGAGAGGGTGGGATGATTTAGTAGAATGGCATTGAAACATGTATAATATCATATAAGAAACAAATCACCAGTCCAGGTTCGATGCATTATATTGGATGCTTGGGGCTGGTGCATTGAGATGACCCAGAGGGATGGTACGGAAAGGGAGGAGGGGGTGTTCAGGATGGGGAACACGTGTATACCTGTTGTGGATTCATGTTGATATATGGCAAAACCAATACAATATTGTAAAGTAATTAACCTCCAATTAAATAAATTTATATTAAAATAAATTAATTAATTTTAAAAAGACAATAAACTTCCTAGATTTCAGCAGTAATACTAGATGCCAAAATACATGGGACTCTATAAAAATTGTGAGTTAATATAGATTAGAAATTAGCATTATATACATATTAAGTCAAACAAGTAGAATCAAAATGTCATGACATTTTTATGTAGGCAAAAATTCTTATTTTCATATATATATATATATGTGTGTGTGTGTGTGTGTGTGTGTGTGTGTGTGTGTATTATCAGTTCAGTCACTCAGTCGTCTAAGACTCTTTGTGACCCCATGGACTCCAGCATACCAGGCTGCCCTGTACATCACCAACTCCCGGAGTTTGCTCAAGCTCATGTCCATCGAGTCGGTGATGCCATTCAACCATCACATCCTCTGTCGTCCCGTTCTCCTTATGCTTTCAATCTTTCCCAGCATCAGGTTCTTTTCAAATGAGTCAGTTCTTCACATCAGGTGGCCAAAGTACAGGAGTTTCAGCTTCAGCATCAGTCCTTCCAATGAATATTGAGGACTGATTTCATTTAGGTTTGACTGGTCTGATCTTCTTGCAGTCCCATGGACTATCAAGAGTCTTCTCCAACACCACAGTTTAAAAGCATCAATTCTTCGGTGCTCAGCTTTCTTTATACTCCAACTCTCACACCCATAAATGACTACTGGAAAAACCATAGCTTTGACTAGACAGACATTTTTTGGCAAAGTAATATCTCTGCTTTTTTTTTTCTTTTTATTTTTTTATTGAAGGATAATTGCTTTACAGAATTTTGTTCTTTTCTGTCAAACCTCAACATGAATCAGCCATAGGTATACATAAACACCATCCCTTTTGAACCTCCTTCCTGTGTCTCTGCTTTTTAATATCCTGTCTAGGTTGGTCATAGCTTTTCCTTTTAACCTGGCTTTTTCACTCTCCTCTTTCACTTTCATCAAGAGGCTTTTTAGTTCCTCTTCACTTTCTGCCATAAGGGTGGTGTCATCTGCATATCTGAGATTATTGATATTTCTCCCGGCAATCTTGATTCCAGCTTGTGTTTCTTCCAGTCCAGTGTTTCTCATGATGTACTCTGCATATAAGTTAAATAAGCAGGGTGACAATATACAGCCAAGTGCTACAGAAACTGAAAAATTAGTGTAAAGTTTCAGTGATGCAAGATCAAAAGCTTCTAAGGATCTGCTGTAGAACTTTGAACTTTTAGTTATCAATTCTGTACACTTAAATTTTTTAAGATGGTAGATATCATGTTATTTGTTTTTACTACAGCAAACAATGCCTGAATGAGCATTTGTCAAAGTAGACACTAGTTGCAGTCTTCATGAAGCTCACATTAAGTGGAAGATATGGACAAAAATAGTAATAGTTCAGCGTTAAATCATATAATATTAAATTCAGGGTACTAAGATAAAACATTGAAGGGATAACTAACCAAAACTTGTAAGAGAGATAGTAAGGGAAATCTTCATAGAAAACATGGTCCTCAGTTTGGGAAGGTGTTAGCTACATCAAGGGAATATGGAGTTAGGTGAAAGAGGGAAGTGTATTCAAGTTACATTTTCTAACTTGGATAAATGCTTAAGAAAGGAAATTAAAGGGGGGGGGGGACTGCTTGTTATGTATGTCTGAAGATATAAGTTAAAGAGTACAAGGGTGAGAAAAAAGAGAGTGATCAAAGGAATATAAGGTTGGGAATATAAACAGAGACCATACGTTTAAGAGCTTGGTAAGTCATTAAAGGAATTTAGATTTTAAGAACCATTAGGAATCATTGATATTAAATAATACAATGATGTTGTCAGAGATGGGAAAGTGAGTTAGGAAACTGAAGTATGCCAGGTGATAGTCTATGGTGTGTGTGCTCAGTCGCTCAGTTGTGTCTGACTGTTTGCAACCCCATGGACTGTAGCCCACCAGGCTCCTCTGTCCATGGGATTTCCCAGGCAATAATACTGGGGCGAGTTGTCATTTCCTACTCCAGGGGATCTTCCTCACCCAGGGATTGAACCCACATCTCTTGCATCTCCTGCATTGACAGGCATATTCTTTACTGCTAGCGCCACCCTGGGAAGCCCCAGGTCTGTGGTGGTCTGAACTATTTAATATTGAATAGTTATTATTGTGGAAAAGGCAATGGCAGCCAACTTTAGTACTCTTGCCTGGAAAATCCCATGGACGAAGGAAACTGGTAGGCTGCAGTCCATGGGGTCGCTAAGAGTCAGACATGACTGAGAGAATTCCCTTTCATTTTTCATTTTCTTGCATTGGAGAAGGAAACTGCAACCCACTCCAGTGTTCTTACCTTGAGAATCCCAGGGATGGGGGATCCTGGTGGGCTGCCGTCTATGGGGTCATACAGAGTTGGACACGACTGAAGTGACTTAGCAGCAGCAGCAGCAGCAGCAGCAGCAGCAGCAGCTATAGTTGACAGATTAAGTGATTGAATAGATGTAGAGGAGAGTGACAGTCAAGGATGATTCCTAGGTATGTAAATAAAGCAACTGAATCAGCGGTGTGTAATTCACTGAGACAGAGAATACATAATGAAGATCATGAATAGAAAGTGATAATACCAGAAATATGGGAGAATCATCAGATTTTGGCAATTCATGTACAATGGATAATTTTTACTTGGGACTCTGAAATCAAGACTATTTTTTTTTTTTCTAATTTAGAGTAGAAAGGTATAATTTCTATTTCTGAAATCTGAATGTCAGTGTATTATGAATATTTTGTAGTATATTTTCATTAGCACACTGATTCTCTTGTGTATTTATAGTACTTGATAGATATCTCTTATCTACCCCACTAATATTGGTAAATTTTACTAAGAAACCAAGCTGAAGGAAGATTTTAGCAAAGAAAAAAAGGCCCAATGAAAACAGTAGAATATCTGATTTTAGAATAGCCCAAATGTCAGTAATAATGAAGATATTCCAATAAAAACATAGAATTTATGTACGGCCTAGAGTTACTATTTTTTTCCTCCTTGTAAATACTTCTGAACAATATGTTTTATGGTTATTTGAAATTTATTCTCTGTTAGGAAGATATAGATGGCAAATTTTCTTTCATTGGTATCCAGAGGTTAATAAGACTTTCTGTCTGACTGTGGATTAAATATGAATAGAATTAGATATCAATGAAGCATTTGCTAATGAAAAAGAAAGATATTATAAAAAGACAGGGAAAAGAATATGAAGGCTAAACATTGGTGATTCATTTGCTCTAATAACACTGATTCATGAATCAGTTCTAGCAATTAATTCATTTTCTCTGATGTGAGTCTTTGGAAAATAATGCTAGTCTTCTGTTAAATTTTTAAGCATCTGATGTAATCATTGCACTTTAATTTTGGATGGTATTTTAATAAGTAATTACTTGAGGTAGTCTAACCTATTTTGTGGTCAGCCTGTTTATTTAAGTGTTACAAATATACACATCTCCTGAAAAATAAAAACAAAAAAGCCCACTACATCTTATTTGTTATTTATACTATAGTGTTACATCTTCCCTTCCCTTCCCAGGCAAAACTTGTAAAAACTGCAATTTATAGTTACTTTATTCATTTTTTAACAGGCATGTTATTTGTCACTCATAATCTAGTTTGTAGTCTAAATGAAAAGGGAGTTTATTTTCAAATCCAAATGTTTCTTCTTACCCTCACTGGGCATTTGACATTGTTCACCAAAACCATTATAAACACTATATCATTTTAAAAACACAATTTCCCTGCCTATCATAACATTGCACTCCCCTGATTTGTCTTGTACCTAACATCTCTCCAATTGCTTGCAAAAC
Organism: Bos indicus; assembly: GCF_029378745.1. Classification (NCBI taxonomy): domain Eukaryota; kingdom Metazoa; phylum Chordata; class Mammalia; order Artiodactyla; family Bovidae; genus Bos; species Bos indicus. The sequence goes on from NC_091789.1 coordinate 41,782,786, forward strand.
TTGCCCCTCTCCATCTTTTTAGCTATAGCTAGTCCTTAAAGCTTTATCTCTTTCATTGCTACACTTTTCCCAGATGATTTGAAATATCACATACAGGCTGATGACTACCATATCTATAATTCTGGTCCTGCTGCCTTCTTCAAACTCCACGTTCACTTTGAAACATATGGCTTGGCATGTGTCTCCATGTAAATATCCCACTGGGATCTTAAACTTGACATTTCTAATACCAAACTTACTGAGTCACGAAAGCTTTTCCTTCTCCTGTGTTCCAAATCTTTATTAATTGAGTTCTCACGATTAAAATCACTTATATTAGAAACATCATAGACATTTTTAACTCATCCCTTTCTTTCACTCCACATTCAATTTTGAGACCTTATCATCACGCTTTCAGAGTGTCTTTTATATCTATCTCTTCATTTCTATTTATGGCCCTACTTCATGTCTTTATTAACTCTTGCAATTGTTTTTCTTTTCTCTGTTATTTTTTCTAGAATTATTTCCACAGGTTAATTTATACCACTACTCATCTCAGAAATATGTTTAGCTTCTCCACTATATAGGAAAATAGATCTATATTCTTTAGCAAAGCATTCCAACATGTCTTGATCCAACAAACTCCCCAGTCTCAATTTCCACTAATCACTATACATATCCTATGTTATGCTCATTATGATTTATTTATACATTAACATGCCCAGTGTTTATTTTTTAATATAAATTTATTTGTTTTAATTGAAGGCTAATTACTTTATAATATTGTAGTGATTTTGCCATACATTGACATGGATCCACCATGGGTGTACATGTGTTCCTCATCCTGAAACCCCCACCTACCTCCCTCCCCATCCCACCCACCTGGGTCATCCCAGTGCACCAGCCCTGAGCACCCTGTCACATGCATCAAACCTAGACTGGTGTTCTATTTCACATATGATAATATACATGTTTCAATGCCATTCTCCCAAATAATCTGACCCTCGCCCTCTCCCACAGAGTCCAAAAGACAGTTCTATACATTTGTGTCTCTTTTGCTGTCTCGTATACAGGGTTATCATTACCATCTTTCTAAATTCCGTATATATGTGTTAGATGACTGTATTGGTGTTTTTCTTTCTGACTTACTTCACTCTGTATAATAGGCTCCAGTTTCATCCACCTCATTAGAACTGATTCAGATGTATTCTTTTTAATGGCTGAGTAATATTCCATTGTGTATATGTACCACAGCTTTCTTATCCATTCGTCTGCTAATGGACATCTAAGTTGCATTCATGTCCTGGCTATTATAAACAGTGCTTCAATGAATATTGGGGAACATGTATCTCTTTCAATTCTGGTTTCCTTGGTGTTTATGCCTAGCAGTGGGATTGCTGGGTCATAAGGCAGTTATATTTCCAGTTTTTTGAGGAATCCCACACTGTTGTCCATAGTGGTTGTACTAGTCTGCATTCCCACCAACAAGGTAAAAGAGTTCCCTTTACTCTGCACCCTCTCCAGAATTTATTCCTTGTAGACTTTTGGATAGCAGCCATTCTGACTGGTGTGAAATGGTACCTCATTGTGGTTTTGATTTGCATTTCTCTGATAATGAGTGATGTTGAGCATTTTTCACACGTTTGTTAGCCATCTCTATGTCTTCTTTACAGAAATATCTATTTAGTTCTTTGGCCCACTTTTTGATTGGGTCGTTTATTTTACTAGAATTGAGCTTCAGGAGTTGCTTGTATATTTTTGAGATTAATTCTTTGACAGTTGCTTCATTTGCTATTGTTTTCTCCCATTCTGAAGTCTGTCTTTTCACCTGACTTATAATTTCATGTGTTGTACAGAAGCTTTTAATTTTAATTAGGTCCCATTTGTTTATTTTTGCTTTTATTTCCAATACTCTGGGAGGTGGGTCATAGAGGATCCTGCTGTGATTTATGTCAGAGAGTAATTTGCCTATGCTCTCCTCTAGGAGTTTTATAGTTTCTGGTCTTACGTTGAGATCTTTAATCCATTTTGAGTTTATTTTTGTGCATGATGTTAAAAAGTGTTCTAGTTTCATTTTTTACAAGTGGTTGACCAGTTTTCTCAGCACCATTGGTTAAAGAGATTGTCTTTTTCTCCATTGTATATTCTTGCCTCCTTTGTCAAAGATAAGGTGTCCATAGGTGCGTGGATTTATCTCTGGGCCTTCTGTTTTGTTCCAATTATCTATATTTCTGTCTTTGTGCCAGTACCATGCTATCTTGATGACTGTGGCTTTGTAGTAGAGCCTGAAGTCAGGCAGGTAATTCTTCCAGTTCCATTCTTCTTTCTCACGGTTGCTTTGGCTATTTGAGTTTTTTTTTTTTTTTTTTTTTGTATTTTCATATGAATTGTGAAATTATTTGTTCTAGCTCTGTGAAAAATACCATTGGTAGTTTGATAGGAATTGCATTGTATCTATAGATTGCTTTGTGTAGTATACTCATTTTCACTATATTGATTCTTCTGATCCATGAACATGGTATATTTCTTCATCTATTAATGTGCTCTTTGATCTCTTTCACTGGTGTTTTACAGTTTTCTGTATAGAGGTCTTTTGTTTGTTTAGGTAGATATATTCCTAAGCATTTTATTCTTTTCGTTGCAATGGTGAATGGAATTGTTTCCTGAATTTCTTTTTCTATTTTCTTATTATTAGTCTATAGGAATGCAAGGCATTTCTGCGTGTGAATTTTATATCCTACAACTTTACTGTATTCATTGATTAGCTCTAGTTATTTTCTGGTGGAGTCTTTAGGGTTTTTTATGTAGAGGACCATGTCATCTGCAAATAGTGACAGTTTTACTTCTTTTCCAATCTGGATTCCTATTATTATTTTTTTTTTTTTTTTTCTGTTCTGATTGCTGTGGAGAAAACTATGTTGAATAGTAGTGGTGAGAGTGGGCATCCTTGTCTTGTTCCTGACTTTAGGGGAAATGCTTTCATTTTTTTCACCATTGAGGATAATGTTTTCTGTGGGTTTGTCATATATAGCTTTTATTATGTTGAGGTATGTTCCTTCTATTCCTGTTTTCTGGAGGGTTTTTATAATAAATTGATGTTGAATATTGTCAAAGGCTTTCTCTGCATCTATTGAGATAATCATATGGTTTTTATCATTCAATTTGTTAAGTGGTGTATTATGTTGATTGATTTGCAGATACTGAAGAATCCTTGCATCCCTAGGATAAAGCCTACTTGGTCATGATATGTAATCTTTTTAATACGTTGTTGGATTCTGTTTGCTAAAATTTTGTTAAGGATTTTTGAATCTATGTTCATCAGTGATATTGGCCTATAGTTTTCTTTTTTTGTGCAATCTTTTTCTGGTTTTGTTATTAAGGTGATGGTGGCCTCATAGAATGAGTTTAGAAGTTTACCTTCCTCTGCAATTTTCTGGAAGAGTTTGAGTAGAATAGGTGTTAGCTCTTCTCTAAATTTTTGGTAGAATTCAGCTGTGAAGATTTCTGACTACAGTTTCAGTTTCTGTGCTTGTGATGGGTCTGTTAAGAATTTCTATTTCTTCCTGGTGCAGTTTTGGAAAGTTGTACTTTTCTAAGAATTTGTCCATTTCTTCCACGTTGTTCATTTTATTGGCATATAGTTGCTGATAGTAGTCTCTTATGATCCTTTGTATTTCTGTGTTTCTGTTGTGATTTCTCCATTTTCATTTCTAATTTTGTTGATTTGATTCTTCTGCCTTTGTTTCTTGATGAATCTGGCTAACGGCTTGTCAATTTTATCTTCTTAAAGAACTCACTGTTAAATTTGCTGATTTTTGCTACGGTCTCTTGTTTCTTTGCATTTATTTCTGCCCTATTTTTAAGATTTATTTCCTTCTACTAACCCTGGAGTTCTTAATTTTTTCATTTCCAGTTGCTTTATGTGTAGAGTTAGGTTATTTATTTGACTTTTTTCTTTAGGTAAACCTTGAGGTACTTCCCTGGTGGCTCAGACGGTAAAGCGTCTGTCTACAATGCGAGATACTGGGGTCCAATCCCTGGGCTGGGAAGATCCCTTGGAGAAGGAAATGGCAATCCACTCCAGTACTCTTGCCTGGAAAATCCCATGGACACAGGAGCCTGGTAGGCTACAGTCCATGGGGTCGCAAAGAGTCATACATGACTGAGCAACTTCGCTTTCACTTTCAAGCCTTGAGGTATTTGTATGAATGTTCCCCTTAGCACTGCTTTTACAGTGTCCCATAGGTTTTGGGTTGGTGTATTTTCACTTTCATTCGATTCTATGCATATTTTGATATCTTTTTTGATTTCTTCTTTGATTTGTTGGTTATTCAGCAGCATGTTGTTCAGCCTTCATATGTTGGAATTTTTAATAGATTTTCTCATGTAATTGACATCTATTCTTACTGAATTGTGGTCACAAAAGATGCTTGGAATGATTTCAGTTTTCTGAATTTACCAAGGCTAGATTTATGGCCCAGGATGTGATTTATCTTGGAGAAGGTTCCATGTGCACTTGAGAAAAAAGTGAAATTCACTGTTCTTGGGTGAAAGGTCCTATAGATATCAATTAGGTCTAAATGGCCTATTGTATCATTTAAAGTTTGTGTTTCCTTGTTAATTTTCTGTTTAGTTGATCTATCCATAGGTGTGTGGGAGGTATTAAAGTCTCCCACTATTATTGTGTTATTGTTAATTTCCCCTTTCATACTTGTTAGCATTTGTCTTACATATTGTGGTGCTCCTGTGTTGGGTGCATATATATTTATAATTGTTATATCTTCTTGGATTGATCCTTTGATCATTATGCAGTGTGCTTCTTTGTCTCTTTTCACAGCCTTTGTTTTAAAGTCTATTTTATCTGATATGAGTTTTGCTACTCCTGCTTTCTTTTGGTCTCTATTTTTGTGGAATGTCTTTTTCCAGCCCTTCACTTTCAGTCTGTATTTGTCCCTTGTTTTGAGCTGGGTATCTTGTAGACAACATATATAGGAGTCTTGATTTGTATCCATTTAGCCAGTCTTTGTCTTTTGGTTGGGGCATTCAACCCATTTATGTTTAAGGTAATTATTGATATGTATGATCCTGTTGCCATTTACTTTGTTGTTTTGGGTTTGAGTTTATACACCCTTTCTGTGTTTCCTGTCTAGAGAAGATCCTTTAGCATTTGTTGGAGAGCTGGTTTGGTGGTGCTGAATTCTCTCAGCTTTTTCTTGTCTGTAAAGCTTTTGATTTCTCCTTCATATTTGAATGAGATCCTTGCTGGGTACATTAATCTGGGCTGTAGGTTTTTCTCTTTCATCACTTTAAGTATCTCCTGCCATTCCCTTCTAGCCTGAAGAGTTTGTATTGAAAGATCAGCTGTTATCCTTATGGGAATCTCCTTATGTGTTAGTTGTTGTTTTTCCCTTGCTGCTTTTAATATTTGTTCTTTGTGTTTGATCTTTGTTAATTTGATTCATATGTGTCTTGAGGTGTTTTGCCTCGGGTTTATCCTGTTTGGGACTCTCTGGGTTTCTTGGACTTGGGTGACTATTTCTTTCCCCATTTTAGGGAAGTTTTCATCTATTATCTCAAGTATTTTCTCCTGGTCTTTATTTTTGTCTTCTTCTGGGACTCCTATGATTCGAATGTTGGGGCATTTAACATTGTCCTGGGGTCTCTGAGTTTGTCCTCATTGCTTTTAATTCTTTTTTTCTTTTTTCCTCTCCGTTTCATTTATTTCTACCATTCTATCTTTTACCCCACTTATCCTATATTCTGCCTCAGTTATTCTACTGTTGGTTCCCTCCAGAGTGCTTTTTACCCCATTTATTGAATTATTCATTATATATTGACTCTTTTTTTTTATTTCTTCTAGGTCCCTGTTAAACCTTTCTTGCATCTTCTCAGTTCTTGTCTCCAGCTAATTTATCTGTAACTCCAATTTGTTTTCAAGGTTTTGGATAATTTTCACTATCAATATTTGGAATTCTTTATCAGGCAGATTCCCTAACTCTTCCTCTTTTGTTTGATTTGGTAGGCATTTATCCTGTTCCTTTGTCTGCTGGGTATTTCTCTGCCTTTTCATCTTGTTTGTATTGCTGTGTTTGGATTGGCCTTTCCATATTCTGGCAGTTTGTGGTTCCTCTTTATTGTGGAGGTTCTTCACTGTGGGTGGGGTTGGATGGGTGGCTTGTCAAGGTTTCCTGGTTAGGTGTCAGTATTCTGGTGGGTGGAGCTGGATTTCTTCTCTCTAGAGTGCAAAGAAGTGTCTGGTAGTGAGTTTTGAGATGTCAGTAGGTTTGGTGTGACTACATGCCCAGTATTTAATGACATAAAAACTTCTGATTCAGCTAAAATATCACCACTTTCATGAAGCTTTCTGCCAGTCAAAATCAATACCTTATGTTCTATATTCCTGTAAAATTTTATTTTTACCTCAGTTATAATACTTATATTCTTTTTACTTTGGTAGTTGCTAGAGTATCTAGATCTCAAAATAAATAAACTGCTGTATTACAAAGGGTCTGTATACACTGAACAGTGTTTGATTATTACTTAGAGTTTAAGTCCTTTAACAATATAATGCTACTTGGGTAAGAAAATATTTAATGTTACAATAACAGACAAAGAAGTTGATTATGAAACTGAGAGAGATGGCATGTGTTTTAGAAATCATACCTGATAAATTATTTTCTAACCAATTTCACAGTGACAAAATAATCATTATTGTTCAAAAGTTTCTTTTTTAGACATTAACATGTTATGTGTTAAATATGGTTTCTAAATCAGTTTGACCATAATTTTTCAAATCCTTCCTCCTTTAGTAACAGAATATGTAGTACAAAGAGATAATAAAGATGGAGGTAGTGAGATTGGCACTAAATAGTAAGAAAAATAAAAATGTGAACAAACTACAATAAATATATAAACAAACTAAAATCAACATCATCTTTATTTATTTATTTTTTTAACATCATCTTTAAAGAAAAAGAAAACTTTTTTTTGTATTGGGGTATAGCCGATTACGGTTTCAGTGTGTCTGCCCTCTGATGCCCTCTTGCAAAACCTACCATCTTACTTGGGTTTCTCTTACCTTGAATGTGGGGTATCTCTTCACGGCTTCTCCAGGAAAGCTCAGCTGCTGCTCCTTACCTTGGACGAGTCACCCTTCCTGACCTTGAACGTGGAGTAGCTGCTCTCGGCCCTCCTGCACCCATGCAACCGCCACTTCTTGGACATGGGGTAGCTTCTCTCGGCCGCCACCCCTGACCTCTGACGTGGGGTAGCTCTTCTTGTCAAGGCTATGATTTTTCCAGTGGTCATGTATGGATGTGAGAGTTGGACTGTGAAGAAAGCTGAGCGCTGAAGAATTGATGCTTTTGGACTGTGGTGTTGGAGAAGACTCTTAAGAGTTCCTTGGACAGCAAGGAGTTCCAGCCAGTCCATTCTCAAGGAAATCAATTGGAAGGACTGATGCTGAAGCTGAAACTCCAGTACTTTGGCCACGCCATGTGAAGAGTTGACTCATTGGAAAAGACCCTGATGCTGGGAGGGATTAGGGGCATGAGGAGCAGGGGACGACAGAGGACAAGATGGCTGGGTGGCATCATCGACTTGATGGACATGAGTTTGCATTAACTCCAGGAGTTGGTGATGGACAGGGAGGCCTGGCGTGCTGTGATTCATGGAGTCGCAGAGTTGGACATGACTGAGCAAATGAACTGAACTGAACTGAAATGATGGCTGATTAACAAACAGTTTTGTAATAGTTTCAGGTCAACAGTGTAGGGACTCAGCCGTACATATATATGTATCCATTCTTCTTCAAACTCCCCTCCAATCCAGGCTGCCACATAATATTGAGCAGAGTTCCATGTGCTATACAGTAAGGCCTTGTTAAACCAACATAATCTTAATGTGTTAAAATTATGTCTTTGACAAAGCACCGAGTATCAACAGGAACAAAGCAATACATCATTCATTGAAAGCTATTTGGTTTTACCACAAACCAGATAACATATATTAAATTTGATTTATTCTTAGAAGAAAGAAGATAATCATCACTTACTTTTATTTTCAATCACAGTGACCTATGGATAACAGTATCTTTAGGACATGCCTTTGGGATATGGGTTTGGCATTTATAATGTACTTTAGTGAAAATGAAAGTATTAGTCACTCAGTCATGCCTGACTCTTTGTGACCCCATGGACTGTAGCCCACTAGGCTCCTCTGTCCATGGGATTCTCCAGGAAAAAATATTGGAGTGGGTTGCTGTTCCCTTCTCCAGGGGATCTTCCTGACCTAGGGATCAAACTCAAGTGTCCTGCTTTGCTTGCAGACTCTTTACCATCTGATCCACCAGGGAAGTACAAAGCATGTACTTCAACCTACTCTGAAATATCATAATTTAAAAATCATTCTTAGGAATTGTTTGTACATTTTGGATTTCAACATTATAGGTCAGCCATCAAAGCCACCAATAGCCCTTGTAAATTATTTCATAGACCTTAGTTACAGTGTAGCCAGAATAATGGATATAGAGCTGAACAGCAATTCTCTTTGAGTAGACATGCTCCCTTTCTGACAGAGTAGGTATTCTTTGACATCTCTTCTCAAACATTTTCTTTTGAGTTTGTCTTTGAGTCATGGGGTAGTAAAAAAAAAACTTTCTAGCTACAAAAGTGAAGTTTTGATAATCCTTCTTCAAATACATGAAAAGAAAATAATTTCAAACCGCAAATATCAAAATAACATCGAAATAAGTTTCTAATGATTTCTTTCATACAACATTTTCCTGTTTTTCTTTGTGTTAGCTAAAAGACACACACCTGGTAAGAGACAATTATCTATGGGTCTCTCACTTTTCTGCATGACTTGCAAGGAGAGGCATTGTTTGCCTTTTTTCCAGACTACTTGTTTAAAAATATTTGTACAGTGAATTGCTTTAAAAGATAGAGACAATATCCCCCCCACCAGAGCACGGAGAAATTTTGTTTACTGTCCAATATGATAAAGACAGTGTCTCCAACCAGGGCAAAGATCAGACAGGGTTACTGTCCATTATAAAGGTTTAAGTTTCCTAAGCTCAGAGTTCCTTTCCTATAATGTAAACCACTGCATGCACAGTTGTCACCTGACCCTCTTAATGTCATCCTATGAAAATTAAGGCTTAGAGAACCATCACAAGTACTGGCATTCTGATTAATGTTGTTGCTATGAGTAGTAAAGTTCTTCTTTTTTTTTTTTTTTTTTTGTAATCCAGAATTCTCATGTCTTCTGACAGCCTCTATAAAATTTTGATAAGATAACTCATTAGCTTGTAAGTAGAATAAAATCTCAGATCCTTCAAAGTTCTAGACACATTCATAGATTCATTCTTTCATGTAAAGAAAGACAAAAAGAAGAAACAGCCTCTAGGCAACATTATCTTAGAACAGTGTTTTAAATGAAACAAAAATGAATGTGTTAATGCAGCTTTTCCTAGTGAAAATTCATTATCACCAATTGCAGGCTTCTTAGATAACTAATGCTATTCAAACATTATTTTTCCATTAATTTAATGATTAAATTGTTCTATAATTTCTTTTCATTTGCCCTCTGCATTTTCAGTCTATTTTAAGATTAGTTAAGAGAAAGACCAAGCCAGATACACTTATGTTCCTACACTAATGAGTACAAAGATAGTTGTCTGACACTTTGCTGCTTTAGGAAATAATGACTTATTCCATAATGAACAGTGCTGTTCTCTGAGAAAGTGGGAAAAAAATACTTAGTTCATGGTAAGGAAGGTTATAGTTGTATGCCTGAATACATTTTAAAAATAAAAACTTACTATTATCTCTTTTGCATATGTCAATGTTTATTTATATCTGTAGTTTAAAAAGAAAAGATATAATATTACAGCAAACTTCAGAAAATACAGCTATTTTCTATACTCTTGCTTTTAATAGGGGGAAGCACTCTGTCTCTTCCTGTCATCCTTACTTTGCTGAAGCCAACAGATTCGTGCAACCTGATTTCTAGCTTCTTTCTAAGAATGGTGAATTGGGTGGGCAAATAATTTGGAGGAAATTTCTATAGCAATTAAAAAATAGTAACCATGTATTTTGTTCCTATAGAAATTGTGTGAGTAACTATATCTTACACTGGTGATATTTGAGTTATTACTATAACCAACAAGATTTCAAAAATATTCTATTATTGAGAGGGATGTCATCAAAATTGTAAGATTTTGCATTTCATTATAACAAATAATATAACATGGCAATATCAATAACTTCCTAACTGTTCGGAAATCTCACAAATATGTAATTTTTGACTTTAAAATGAGATAAAAACTGGAGTTCATAATTCAGAAATTACATAATTCATTGTTTCCCCAGATTACTCAAGCAGAGAAAAATTAGAATGAAGATATTTAGATCAAATTGCCAACATCCGTCGGATCAACAAAAAAGCAAGAGAGTTCCAGAAAAACATCTACTTCTGCTTCATTGCCTATGCCAAAGCATTTGACTGGGTGGATCACAACAGACTGTGGAAAATTCTTCAAGACATGGAAATATCAGACCACCTTACCTGGCTCATGAGAAATCTGTATACAGGTCAAGAAGCAACAGGTAAAATCAGAAATGGAACAATGAACTGGTCCCAAATTGGGAAAGGAGTACGTCAAGGCTGTGCATTGTCACCCGCTTATTTAACTTATATGCAGAGTACATTATGCGAAATGCTGGGTTGAATGAAAAACAAGCTGGAATCAAGATTGCCAGGAGAAATATCAATAATCTCATATATGCAGATGATAAAATCCTTATGGCAGAAAGTGAAGAACTAAAGAGCCTCTTGATGAAAGTGAAGGAGGAGAGTGAAAAAGTTGCTTAAAACTCAGCATTCAAAAAACTAAGATCATGACATCCAGTCCTATTACTTCATGGCAAAAAGACAGGGAAACAATGGAAACAGAGACTTTATTTTGGGGAGCTCCAAAATCACTGCAGATGGTGACTGCAGCCATGAAATTAAAAGACACTTGTTCCTTGGAAGAAAATCTATGACTAACCTAAATACCATATGAAAAAGCAGAGACATTACTTTGCTACAAAGGTCTCTCTTGTCAAAGCTATGGTTTTTCCTGTAGTCATGTATAGATGTGAGAGTTGGAGTATAAAGAAAGCTGAGCACCGAAGAATTAATGCTTTTGAACTGTGGTGTTGGAGAAGACTCTTAAGAGTCCCTTGGACTGCAAGGAGATCCTACCAGTCTATCCTAAAGGAATTCAGTCCTGAATAGTCATTGGAAGGACTGATGCTGAAGCTGAAACTCCAATACATTGGCCACCTGATGCGAAGAACTGACTCACTTGAAAAGACCCTGATACTGGGAAGGATAGAAAGCAGGAGGAGAACAGGATGGCAGAGGTGAGATGGCTGGATGGCATCACCGACTGGATGGACATGAGTTTGAGCAAATTCTAGGAGTTGGTGATGGACAGGGAAACCTGGCATGCTTCAGTCCATTGGGTTGTAAAGTGTCGGACATGACTGAGTGACTGAACTGAACTGAATTGAACTGATTTTTTACTTTATTTTCCGTATATATTGGTGAAAAATAAAAGTATTGTTAAATATATTAGTTCAGTAATCAGTCATTACTTTTTTCAAAATTCTGTATCTTAATTGTCTTTGTATAGAAATTTCATTAAAATAAAATATTAATAATAACATGAATCATAATTGAAATAAATCCTAGTGATGGATCACATGTAGTCCCTAAAAAGCAGAAATGGTTTCTTTTTATCAACACAAGGGGCTCTCTGTGGTCAAATTTAATATTAAGATAGACATTAGAATCCCCAAAACTATGCAATTCAAGTATTGTATGATTTCTTTTTTAATATTCTTTTGGAAAATCAAATTTTGCATGAATTAAATTGCATTTGTAATCAGGTTGTATAAAAGTGAACACACACTATATTAGGCTGCTTATTAGTAATCTTTCACATTTCTGCTTTGCCTAACAGCCTCTTTTTCTCCTCCCTAACAGAATTATAGAACTGAGAGTTACAAGGGACCTTAGAGATCAGGTAACCAACTTGTCTTGAGAAGTAGTATTCACTGCAAATACCCATGACAGGTGATTTTCGAGCCTTTTCTTGAATAAGTTCAGCAATGAGGTGGAAAAGTCTAATGGCCATAGAAACAAAATTTTTTTTCACATAAGTTATTTTGTAAAACTAATTTATGTGGTGGAAACAATATAAAATATTGTTTCTTGCAATTATGACAGCATATTTAGAAAGGCAAGCAAACACATAATCTTTCTTTTAACCACATCATGTGACCTTAGTCCCCCAATTAGGGCAACCGGGGATTGAACTCAGGCCCTTGGTGGTGAAAGCAGGGTATGGGAGCAGGGGTCTTAACCACGGACTGCCAGGAAATTCCCCACATAATCTTATTGTTAAGGTTTATAAACATTCAAATATCTCATCAAAAATGGGCTAAACATAAACCTCTAAGCTAAATTCAAGATAATTGATAAGAAATTCAAAGACAATCATTGCATGTTTAAGTAGCATGTTACTGTGTTTAATTTGGGGGGAATGCATTAATTAAGAAAAACATGCTTTCTATTTTTTACACTATCTTTTCCTCTTGAAAGTACACATTTCCACTACTGAGAATCTGATTATCAAGTTAAGGATCCACACATTTTTTTCACTTTCCTCTCATTAATTTGACTCCTCACTTACAACAGAGCAGGCATGTTGGGAAGAGAAAGTAAAACTTTAAATATTAAATTTCTCATTCCTTAGAAGCTTGGATAAAACAATGTAGTTGAATAAAGGTAAATGTTGTTGGTGGAATGAGCTCTTTTTATTAGATACCAATTTTGTTATCCCTGTTTCTCTTGCTTACAGTCAGTAACTATGCTTAGGTTATGCTTATAAGAATACGTTCTGCAAGGAAATATAGGCATTATCTGTGTCTCTTTTAGCTGAAAGACTGTACAGATACAGTACAATAAAAGATGGTGAGATCTAAAAATAAGCTCATTTACTTTTAAAAGTTCTAAACATTTTAGAAAAATAGCTTGCAAAAGAAAAGATATATAGTAAGGTCTGGGGCCTTACTATACTTGATTTCAAAGGGAAGAGATATTATTTTATTTTGTATTGACAAGCCAAATGGCATCACTTTCCATTTTATATTCATGCTATTTTTAATACTGGCAAAGCTTCAAATTAAAAAGAGATTTAGTATGATTGATAAGTACAGATTTTATTGCAAAGTACTAATTTAAGTTGCTTCATCTTGTATTTGAATTTTATAAACTCTACTCGGTCAGATAATCTAGAAAAAAAATTTTAGTTGAATACAAAATATACTTAGGATGAAAAGTGTGCTTGTATATGCTGAATATCATGTTCTTTTTTACATTTCTATTCACTTTAAATTATATACATTCCAAATTTACTTCTATAAAATAAAAGATATTAATAGATTGTAGGGCATTACATTAATTCTAATCATACACAAAGATTATAAATAACTAAATATAACATTTATTACTATATTCACAGTCATAAGTAATATATCAATACTATCATAACTCAAGAAAAATACTTTGTCCTAATCCATTCAATTAATAAAAGATAAGTAAAAATGGAGATCAGCAGGTCATGGTGGACAGGTCTGAAAGAATGTGGTCCATTGGAGAAAGGAATGGCAAACCACTTCAGTGTTCTTGCCTTGAGAACCCCATGAACACTAAGAAAAGGCAAAATGATAGGATACTGAAAGAGGAACTCCCCAGATCAGTAGGTGCCCAATATGCTACTTGAGAACAGTGGAGAAATAACTCCAGAAAGAATGAAGGGATGGAGTCAAAGCAAAAACAATACCCAGTTGTGGATGTGACTGGTGACAGAAGCAAGGTCCTATGCTATAAAGAGCAATATTGCATAGGAACCTGGAATGTTAGGTCCATGAATCAAGGAAAATTGGAAGTGGTCAAACAGGAGATGGCAAGAGTGAACGTTGGCATTCTAGGAATCAGTGAACTGAAATGGACTGGAATGGGTGAATTTAACTCAGATGACCATTATATCTACTACTGCAGGCAGGAATCCCTCAGAAGAAATGGAGTAGCCATCATGGTCAACAAAAGAGTCCGAAATGCAGTACTTGGATGCAATCTCAAAAACGACAGAATGATCTCTGTTTGTTTCCAAGGCAAACCATTCAATATCACAGTAATCCAAGTCTATGCCCCAACCAGTAACGTTGAAGAAGCTGAAGTTGAATGGTTCCATGAAGACCTACAAGACCTTTTAGAACTAACACCCAAAAAAGATGTTCTTTTCATTATAGGGGACTGGAATGCAAAAGTAGGAAGTCAAGACACATATGGAGTAACAGGCAAATTTGGCCTTGGAATACGGAATGAAGCAGGGCAAAGACTAATAAGAGTTTTTCCAAGAGAACGCACTGGTCATAGCAAACACCCTCTTCCAACAACACAAGAGAAGACACTACACATGGACATCACCAGATAGTCAACATCGAAATCAGATTGATTATATTCTTTGCAGCCAAAGATGGAGAAGCTCTATACAGTCAGCAGAAACAAGACCAGGAGCCGACTGTGGCTCAGATCATGAACTCCTTATTGCCAAATTCAGACTGAAATTGAAGAAAGTAGGGAAAACCACTAGACCATTCAGGTATGACCTAACTCAAATCCCTTATGATTATACAGTGGAAGTGAGAAATAGATTTAAGGGCCTAGATCTGATAGATAGAGTGCCTGATGAACTATGGACTGAGGTTCGTGACATTGTACAGGAGACAGGGATCAAGACCATCCCCACGGAAAAGAAATGCATACAAGCAAAATGGCTATTGGGGCAGGCTTTACAACTAGCTGTGAAAAGAAGAGAAGTGAACAGCAATGGAGAAAAGGAAAGATATAAGCATCTGAATGCAGAGTTCCAAAGAATTGCAAGAAGAGATAAGAAAGCCTTCTTCAGCAATCAATGCAAAGAAATAGAGGAAAACAACAGAATGGGAAAGACTAGAGATCTCTTCAAGAAAATTAGAGTACCAAGGGAACATTTCATGCAAAGATGGGCTCTATAAAGGACAGAAATGGTACAGACCTAACAGAAGCAGAAGATATTAAGAAGAGGAGGAAGAATACACAGAAGAACTGTACAAAAAATATCTTCATGACCCAGATAATCACGATGGTGTGATCACTCACCTAGAGCCGGATATCCTGGAATGTGAAGTCAAGTGGGCCTGAGAAAGCATTACTGCAAACAAAGCTAGTGGAGGTGATGGAATTCCAGTTGAGCTATATAAAATCCTAAAAGATGATGCTGTGAAAGTGCTGCACTCAATATGTCAGCAAATTTGGAAAACTCAGCGGTGGCCACAGGACTGGAAAAGGTCAGTTTTCATTCCAATCCCAAAGAAAGGCAATGCCAAAGAATGCTCAAACTACCGCACAATTGCACTCATCTCACGTGCTAGTAAGGTAATGCTCAAAATTCTCCAATCCAGGCTTCAGTAATACATGAACCGTGAACTTCCTGATGTTCAAGCTAGTTTTAGAAAAGGCAGAGGAACCAGAGATCAAATTGCCAACATCCGCTGGATCATGGAAAAAGCAAGAGAGTTCCAGAAAAACATCTATTTCTGCTTTATTGACTATGCCAAAGCCTTTGACTGTGTGGATCACAATAAACTGTGGAAAATTCTTCAAGAGATGGGAATACCAGACCACCTGACCTGCCTCTTGAGAAACCTATATACAGGTCAGGAAGCAATGGTGAGAACTGGACATGGAGCAAATAGGAAAAGTTTGAAGGGTATCTCCCGACTGCCGCCCCTCATGATCTTGAACGTGGAGTAGCTCCTCTAGGCCCTCCTGCTCCTGGGCAGCCACTGCTCCTTGGAGGTGGAGTTGCTCCTCTTGGCCGCTGCCCCTGGCCTCGGGCGTCGGGTGCCTCCACCCGGTCGTCACCCCTGACCTCACACGTGGGGTAGCTCCCCCTGGCCGCCACTGCTGTTGGGCATGGGGTCCTCCTGGCTTTTGCCTCTGCCCTAGGTTCCAAATAGGAAAAGGAGTACATCAAGGCTGTATACTGTCACCCTGCTTATTTAACTTATATGCAGAGTACATCATGAGAAACGATGGGCTGAAAGAAGCACAAGCTGGAATCAAGATTGCCAGGAGAAATATCAATAACCTCAGATATGCAGATGACACCACCCTTATGGCAGAAAGTGAAGAGGAACTAAAAAGCCTCTTGATGAAAGTGAAACAGGAGAGTGAAAAAATTGGCTTAAAGCTCAACATTCAGAAAACTAAGATCATGGCACCTGGTCCCATCACTTCATGGGAAATAGATGGGGAAACAGTGTCAGACTTTATTTTTTGGGGCTCCAAAATCACTGCAGATGGTGACTGCAGCCATGAAAATAAAGACGCTTACTCCCTGGAAGGAAAGTTATGACCAACCTAGATAGCATATTGAATAACAGAGACATTACTTTGCCAACAATGGTCCGTCTAGTCAAGGCTATTGTTTTTCCAGCGGTCATGTATGGATGTGAGAGTTGGACTATGAAGAAAGCTGAGCACTGAAGAATTGATGCTTTTGGAGCTGTGATGTTGGAGAAGACTCTTGAGAGTCCCTTGGACTGCAAGGAGATCCAACCAGTCCATTCTAAAGGAGAACAGCCCTGGGTGTTCTTTGGAAGGAATAATGCTAAAGCTGAAACTCCAGTACTTTGGCCACCTCATGCGAAGAGTTGACTCATTGGAAAAGACTCTGATTCTGGGAGGGATTGGGGGCAGGAGGAGATGGGAACGACAGAGGATGAGATGGCTGGATGGCACCACTGACTCGATGGACGTGAGTCTGAGTAAACTCCGGGAGTTGGTGATGGACAGGGAGGCCTGGCATGCTGCAATTCATGGGGTCACCAAGAGTCGGACACGACTGAGCGACTGATCTGATGTGAAACCTTGTGAATCTAGACCATTATTGATGAAATCTATGTCTGTATCTATCTCTATAGTATACATCTACAGTGAGAGCAGAGTTATGTTTTCTGCATATATAGATATATGAAGTGAAACATATACATAATATATATGAATTCGGGAAAATGCTTAAATTCTGAATGCTTTTGTTTTTTGTCACTTTACTAACACTACTCCCAGACAACTGCTTTCTTCTTATACTCTTCCAAGGGCCCTCATACACTAAGGCATCCTTCATTATAAAATTCCATCTGATATAATAAGAGCTAAAACTGTTGTAGTGAATAAAGCAATTCTTTTTATTCATTTATTTAAAAACAACTAATTAAATGAAATTATAAATACAATCTAACTACTGGATCAGGATTATCTAATACACTCTTTATTTTGCAAAAGAGAAAGGCTATAATTAATATTCAGTAAATTGATATCCTAATAATTGGAACCAAGAATTGCTGAAGTTTTCATATTACATCTTCAGCTTTTCAAGGTTCCCTCTCTATAACACCATTAAGGAGGTATATAGTTTTCTTTAATCCTACTTGCTCTTACCTTTGCCTTTACTGATTTGGCATAGGAATGATGTGGGGCATGTTTGAATTAGCTAATCCACCAAGGAGAGCAATAGGAAAGAAATCCCAGAAGTCCAGATACAAAGGCATATGGAGAAGTGGCTGCATTTAAAATTTTTACCTAATGACAACTACTGTTCTATGTATAATTGCTACTGTGGATCAGACATGTCCAATTCTATCCTACTATTTGGTAGGATAGCTACTATTTGAACAAATATAATTTATGAACTAAAGTAAATCTTTGCTTACACTTTTCCCATGTAATGGAATTCAACATTTTTAAAGTATCTGTTATATATAAGGCTTTTGGTTGGGCCTAAGGGTAAGAAAAGATGAAGATGTAATGTTTACCCTCAAAGTATTTTTAATATAGTAATAAAATCAATAAAATTGATATTCTATATATTATATATGTTTTATATATACATTCATATGGCATAGAAGCAAAAATGTGGTAAGATTATTACTTGGGCCTGGGGAGCTCCAGAAAGGCACCATTATGCTGTGACGAATGGGTCAAATTCTGAGTAATAGGTATTTAAAACAGAGAGAACAATGTGAACAAGGGCACAGAAGTGGGAAGTATAGAGTCCAGTTTGTTTGATCCATGAACTAGATGCTAAAGCAGCAGCTGTAAAATCAGGAATGGTAATTTTAAATTTTGATGTCTCATTAATCATTTACTTGTTTTATGCATTATGCTGTCTGAGTCATATCTAAACATAAATTTACCTAGCCCAAGGCCAAGATAACAAATGTATTCTTTTATATTTTGTATAAATAAAATTCCAGAAAAACATCTACTTATACTTCACTGACTATGATAAAGCCTTTGACTGTGTGGATCACAACAAACTGTGGAAAATTCTTCAAGAGATGGAATACCAAAACATCTTATCTGCCTCTTGAGAAACTTGTATGAAGGTCAAGAAGTAACAGTTAGAACTGGACATGGAACAACTGGTTCAAAATTGGGAAAGGATTATGTCAAGGCTGTATACTGTCACCCTGCTCATTTAACTTATATGCAGAGTACATCATGAGAAATGCCAGGCTTGGAACTGGAATCAAGATAGCCAGGAGAAATATCAATAACCTCAGATATGCAGATGACACACTCTTATGGTAGAAAGTGAAGAGGAACTAAAGAGTCTCCTGATGAAAGTGAAAGAGGAGAGTGAAAAAGTTGGCTAAAACTCAACATTCAAAAAACTATGATCATGGTATCCAGTCCCATCATTTCATGGCAAATATATGGGTAAACAATGTAAACAGTGAGAGACTTTATTTTCTTTGGCTCCAAAATCACTGCAGATGGTGACCACAGCCATGAAATGAAAAGATGCTTGCTCCTTGGAAGACAATTTATGATAAACCTAGACAGTGTATCAAAAAGCAGAGACATTACTTTGCTGACAAAAATCCGTCTAGTCAAAGCTATGGTTTTTCCAGTAGTCATGTATGGATGTGAGAGTTGGACCATAAAGAAGGGTGAGTGGTGAAGAACTTTTGAACTGTGGTGTTGGAGAAGATTTGAGAGCCCCTTGGACTGCAAGGAGATCAAATCAGTCTATCCTAAAGGAAATCAATCCTGAATATTCATTGGAAGGGCTGATGTTGAAGCTGAAACTCCAATACTTTGGCCACCTGATGTAAAGGACTGACTCATTGGAAAATACCCTGCTGCTGGGAAAGATTGAAGGCAGGAGGAGAAAGGGAAGGAGAATATGAGATGGTTGGATGGCATCACTGACTCAATGGATGTGAGTTTGAACAAACTCCAGGAGATGGTGAAGGACAAGGAAGCCTGGCATGCTACAGTCCATGGGGTCACAAAGTGTTGGACACAACTGAGTGACTGAACAACAGCGTATTTTATATTTTATAGGTTAAATTTTCCGTTTGGCTTATGATCCAATTTGTGTATGGTTTGTGGAATTTATGAGTTTCGTTTCTTTTTCTTCTTCCCCACTTCATTCTCTTCTTTTTTCCTCTTCCTCTTCTTCTGCTTGACATAGATCTGTCCAGTTGTTGCAGCACCATTTATTGAGCAGACCATTCTTTCTTTATTTACTACTTTGGGTTTTATTTACAGTTTTGTTGAAAATCATTTGACTATACATGTGTAAGTCTGGGCTTCCCTGGTGGCTCAGACAGAAAATAATCTGCCTGCAATGTGGGACACCTGGGTTCAATCCCTGGGTTGAGAAGATCCCCTGGAGAAGGGAATGGCTACCCACTTCAGTATTCTTGTCTGGATAATCTTATGGACAGAGGGGCCTGGCAGGCTATATAGTCCATGGGGTCTCAAAGAGTTGGACACGACTGAGTGACTTTCATTTCCTTCACTCCTGTACTGTATTGTAAGTTTATTTCTTATATCCCTTATGCATTCCATTGATCTACTTTTTTTCCAAAACTACATTGACGTCAATAGTGATTTATGCTCAATCTTGAAGTCAGGTCATCTCAGTCCTATAATTCTTTTTCAAAATTGTTTTGTACACCCTCATTCTTAAACCTCAGTGATAATTCTCTCTTCTTTGACAAATATCTAATGATACAATGTGTGGAGATCATGCTTTTTCAAACTCTATAGTTCCTGAAACAGCTTTTTTTTTTTTTTAACTTGATTGAGTAAAAAAAAAAAAAAAAACACAAGCCAACAGATTTTTTAGAATTCTTCAGGACATGTTGTAGACTCAGAAGAAAGTAACAATAGGATTCAAATCAATTATAAAATATGTACAATGAAAAGAATAAAAAGTCATCAGTAATGCTTATTACAGAAGGGAAAAATTAATTCAGTCACAAGAAAATAGCTTACATAATTTTTCTGGTTTTGTAAAAAAGTAATACAATAATTCATTTATGTTAACTGTATTATTAGGGCATAATTACCCTGAAGCATGATTACAATATGTGCATCATTAAGTAAATGCCAGATTTACTTTGCTATGTTTTATTTCATTATAACTGGTAATTACAAAGGTGTTTAGTAGGTTTTCATGGATTTCTGGATACCACAGCACAATTTCTGGTAATGTAGCAAAAGTGTATATGCAACTCTTTTTTTTTTTTTTTTTTAATTGAGAAATTTTCTTTGGAGGAAAAAAATTAAAGTTTGAGAAAAATAGGCTGGAAAAAAATACTGCAACTCAAATCACCAGTAGCAAAGGTTAACTTCTTTGATTTATAAAATGCTCTTTCCATTCAAAAAGAAAGAGAGACAAGATGGCAGAGGAGCATGTGTATGTGGATCACATCTCTCTCCATTAGGAATACACCTTCAGATACAGAAGATCTTACAGAACCCAGTTGAGAGTGTGCAGGAGTCCCTGACCACCAGAAGAAAATATATAGATGCACAGAAAACTCAGTAGAACAAAGGAAGGAGAGGGAAAAGAGGAGAGTGAGTAGCACTGGACTTGAACCTGGGGGGATAAGGGAACTGAAGCAGGGGTGAGATCTCCACATCAGAGTATCTGTACTGCCTCCATACTCAATTCTCACTTGCCAGAGGCTAGAAAAAACCCTAATACTGCCATATCTCCTGCTCTAGGGGCTCCCAAGGTACCTTCAATCCAAGAAACTGTGCCAACTCCACACCTGATCCTCAATGGAGCAGACCCAAGTCCTTCAATGCAACTTTAGGAGCAAACTCCTGTGGATGATCCACATGCAGAGATGTGGATAAAACTACAGTTGAACTCCAGGGGCAGAATGGCCAAGGAAGGGGATCAAAAACCTTTTAATCAGCTGTACAAACTGCAGGTTAAATCTACATGATCAACAAGGTAGACTCTGTGTCTATGGAATACATAAAAGGACAATGAGATTTCCCACAAAAGAAAACACATTAGTTCTAGTAGCTGTGGTCATTGGAGGAAAGAAAAGGCAGCAGTAGGGCCAGATTAGAGTCTGAGCCATCCCCACAGCAGATCCAGAGGCCAGTCCAGTGTTGGAGGGCATCCTAGGGAGGCAGGGTGTAATGTGACTCACAGCAAGTGAAAGGAGGCTGACAGATGAGATCAGAGAAAAACACTTATTATTATTTTTACATTTTGATTTGTTCTCTGGTTTTTTTTTTTTTTTTCTTCTTCTTCTTCTTTTTTCTGTTTTGCAGTGGTTTTTTATTTTATTTTTGCTATTAGCTCTGTTTAGTAGTAGTAATAGTAATACTAGTTTAGTTGCTAAGTCATGTCCGACTCTTGTGACCCCATAAACTGTAGACTGCCAGGCTCCTCTGTCCATGGGATTCTCTAGGCAAGAATACTGGAGTGGGTTACCATTTACTTCTCCAGGGGATCTTCTCAACTCAGGAATTGAACCCGGATCTCCTGCACTGCAGTCAGATTCTTTACTAACTGAGCTACCAAGGAAGCCCAACTCTATTTAAGCTTTTGAGAACTATTTTTTTAATTATACCTTTTATTTCCTTTATATACTTCTATCTCCATGTTGGCTTTTTGTGGTTCTGTGGGTGTTTTAAAACAAAACAAAACAAAACAAAATTTGTTTGCATTTCTTACTCTTCTTTCTCTGCTGTAGTTATTTGCTGGGAGCCAGCGTGAGGAACTCCACCCGTGGCAAAGGTCATGAGGAAAGAGGCTCGGCATACACAAAGGTGGGATCGAGCCTCAGGAGTCCCCCTGGAAATTCTCGAGCATCTACCTCCAAAACCAGAATCTGCCTACTTTACTGCTTTGTGCTGTCACCTACACCTCTGACTTTATGGGGGGCTGTCCCCCACCACCTCTCTCTGAAAAAGAGTTAACTTACAGCTCCAGTAGATAAAGTTCCTGGGCTTGACAAGTGTTTCAACCTAAAAACTCCTTTGGAAGTCCTCTAGCCTGCCTGAACAGGTTCTTCCGGCCACATGTGATTGTTCACAGCCTCCCAACCGTGAGAGGCATGAGATGTTCTAAAGGCTGTGAAAAGAGACAAAGACGGTCACTACATAATGATCAAAGGATCAATCCAAGAAGAAGATACAACAATTATAAATATATATGCACCCAACACAGGAGCACCGCAATATGTAAGACAAATGCTAACAAGTATGAAAGGAGAAATTAACAATAACACAATAATAGTGGGAGACTTTAATACCCCACTCACACCTAAGGATAGATCAACTAAACCGAAAATTAACAAGGAAACACAAACGTTAAATGATACAATAGACCAGTTAGACCTAATTGATATCTATAGAACATTTCATCCCAAAACAATGAATTTCACCTTTTTCTCAAGCGCACATGGAACCTTCTCCAGGAGAGATCACATCCTGGGCCATAAATCTAGCCTTGGTAAATTCAAAAAAATTGAAATCATTCCAAGCATCTTTTCTGACCACAATGCAGTAAGATTAGATCTCAATTATAGGAGAAAAACTATTAAAAATTCCAACATATGGAGGCTGAACAACACACTGCTGAATAACCAACAAATCACAGAAGAAATCAAAAAAGAAATCAAAATTTGCATAGAAATGAATGAAAATGAGAACACAACAACCCAAAACCTGTGGGACACTGTAAAAGGAGTCCTAAGGGGAAAGTTCATAGCAATACAGGCATACCTCAAGAAACAAGAAAAAAGTCAAATAAATAACCTAACTCTACACCTAAAGCAACTAGAAAAGGAAGAAATGAAGAACCCCAGGGTTAGTAGAAGGAAAGACATCTTAAAAATTAGAGCAGAAATAAACGCAAAAGAAACAAAGGAGACCACAGCAAAAATCAACAAAGCCAAAAGCTGGTTCTTTGAAAGGATAAATAAAATTGACAAACCATTAGCCAGACTCATCAAGAAACAAAGGGAGAAAAATCAAACCAATAAAATTAGAAATGAAAATGGAGAGATCACAACAGACAACACAGAAATACAAAGGATCATAAGAGACTACTATCAACAATTATATGCCAATAAAATGGACAACGTGGAAGAAATGGACAAGTTCTTAGAAAAGTACAACTTTCCAAAACTGGACCAGGAAGAAATAAAAAATCTTAACAGACCCATCACAAGCACAGAGATTGAAACTGTAATCAAAAATCTTCCAGCAAACAAAAGCCCAGGTCCAGATGGCTTGACAGCTGAATTCTACCAAAAATTTAGGGAAAAGCTAACACCTATCTTGCTCAAACTCTTCCAGAGAATTGCAGAGGAAGGTAAACTTCCAAACTCATTCTATGAGGCCACCATCATCCTAATACCAAAACCTGACAAAGATCCCACAAAAAAAGAAAACTACAGGCCAATATCACTGATGAACATAGATGCAAAAATCCTTAACAAAATTCTAGCAAACAGAATCCAACAACACATTAAAAAGATCATACCCCATGACCAAGTGGGCTTTATCCCAGGGATGCAAGGATCTTCAATATCCGCAAATCAGTCAATGTAATACACCACATTAACAAATTGAAAAATAAAAACCATATGATGATCTCAGTAGATGCCGAGAAAACCTTTGAAAAAATTCAACATCCATCTATGATAAAAAACTCTCCAGAAAGCAGGAATAGAAGGAACATACCTCGACATAATAAAAGCTATATATGACAAACCCACAGCAAATATTATCCTCAATGGTGAAAAATTGAAAGCATTTCCTCTAAAGTCAGGAACAAGACAAGGGTGTCCACTTTCACCATTACTATTCAACATAGTTTTGGCCACAGCAATCAGAGCAGAAAAAGAAATAAAAGGAATCCAAATTGGAAAAGAAGAGGTAAAACTCTCACTATTTGCAGATGACATGATCCTCTACATAGAAAACCCTAAAGATTCCACCAGAAAATTACTAGAACTAATCAATGATTATAGTAAAGTTGCAGGATATAAAATCAACACACAGAAATCCCTTGCATTCCTATACACTAATAATGAGAAAACAGAAAGAGAAATTAAGGAAACAATTCCATTCACCATTGCAATGGAAAGAATAAAATACTTAGGAATATATCTACCTAAAGAAACTAAAGACCTATATATAGAAAACTATAAAACACTGGTGAAAGAAATCAAAGAGGACACTAATAGATGGAGAAATATACCAGGTTTATGGATTGGAAGAATCAATATAGTGAAAATGAGTATACCACCCAAAGGAATTTATAGATTCCATGCAATCCCTATCAAGCTACCAATGGTATTCTTCACAGAGCTAGAACAAATAATTTCACAATTTGTATGGAAATACAAAAAACCTAGAATAGCCAAAGCTATCTTGAGAAAGAAGAATGGAACTGGAGGAATCAACCTGCCTGACTTCAGGCTCTACTACAAAGCCACAGTTATCAAGGCAGTATGGTACTGGCACAAAGACAGAAATATAGATCAATGGAACAAAATAGAAAGCCCAGAGATAAATCCACACACATATGGACACCTTGTCTTTGACAAAGGAGGCAAGAATATACAATGGATTAAAGACAATCTTTTTAACAAGTGGTGCTGGGAAATCTGGTCAACCACTTGTAAAAGAATGAAACTAGAACACTTTCTAACACAATACATAAAAATAAACTCAAAATGGATTAAAGATCTAAACGTAAGACCAGAAACTATAAAACTCCTAGAGGAGAACATAGGCAAAACACTCTCCGACATACATCACAGCAGGATCCTCTATGATCCACCTCCCAGAATATTGGAAATAAAAGAAAAAATAAACAAATGGGACCTAATTAAACTTAAAAGCTTCTGCACATCAAAGGTAATTATTAGCAAGGTGAAAAGGCAGCCTTGAGAATGGGAGAAAATAATAGAAAATGAAGCAACTGACAAACAACTAATCTCAAAAATATACAAGCAACTCCTACAGCTCAACTCCAGAAAAATAAATGAGCCAATCAAAAAATGGGCCAAAGAACTAAATAGACATTTCTCCAAAGAAGGGGCTAACAAACACATGAATAAGCTCAACATCACTCATTATCAGAGAAATGCAAATCAAAACCACTATGAGGTACCATTTCATGCCAGTCAGAATGGCTGCGATCCAAAAGTCTACAAGCAATAAATGCTAGAGAGGGTGTGGAGAAAAGGGAACCCTCTTAAACTGTTTGTGGGAATGCAAACTAGTACAGCCACTATGGAGAACAGTGTGGAGATTCCTTAAAAAACTGGAAATAGAACTGCCTTATGATCCAGCAATCCCACTGCTGGGCATACACACTGAGGAAACCAGAAGGGAAAGAGACACGTGTACCCCAATGTTCAACGCAGCACTGTTTATAATAGCCAAGACATGGAAGCAACCTAGATGTCCATCAGCAGATGAATGGATAAGAAAGCTGTGGTACATATACACAATGGAGTATTACTCAGCCATTAAAATGGATACATTTGAATAAATTCTAATGAGGTGGATGAAACTGGAGCCTATTATACAGAGTGAAGTAAGCCAGAAAGAAAAACACCAATACAGTATACTAACGCATATATATGGAATTTAGAAAGATGGTAACAGTAACCCTTTGTACGAGACCACAAAAGAGACACTTATGTATAGAACAGTCTTATGGACTCTGTTGGAGAGGGAGAGGGTGGGAAGATTTGGGAGAATGGCATTGAAACATGTAAAATATCATGTATGAAACGAGTTGCCAGTCCAGGTTCGATGCATGATACTGGATGCTTGGGGCTGGTGCACTGGGACGACCCATAGGGATGGTATGGGGAGGGAGGAGGGAGGAAGGTTCAGGATGGGGAACACATGTATACCTGTGGAGGATTCATTTCGATATTTGGCAAAACTAATACAATATTGTAAAGTTTAAAATAAAATAAAATAAATAAATTGTCTAAATACAGATTCCTTTGAGCAGGTAAAATATTGATTAGAAATTGTATTGGTGAAGGGTTTTTCACTTGTTGGGCCAATGTTTGCTGCTAAATTTCCATATTCCTTACGTACTGTGTCCTTGTCAGTGTATTGATTAATATAATTGGTATATAGGAATGTAAGTAGTAGCTTTAACGTTTGTAACCTTGGACCCTTGAGTTAATTCTTTTTCTTGTTATAGCCCACCACACCTTTGCCCTATAGGAATGCAACTTTATCTAATGTTTTTGGAGGGTGGCGCCTGACTTTAGAATAATCACTTTTAGAGAAAATAAGTTTTCTGAAAAAAGGACCTTAAAATGTTGACAGGCCTCTGGGCCAAAAGATGATGTAAATCACCTAAACTTTTACATATGATAAGTTTGCAGGAAGAAAGCCTGTCTTACTGCTGACTCTACCCCTTCCCCCATTATCCTCTATGCACAACTTAAGGTATAAAAACTACTTTGGAAAATAAAGTGCAGGCCTTGTTCACCAAAACTTGGTCTCCTCATGTCGTTCTTTCTCTCACCTTCCGGCTGAATTCCCATCTTGAGCGTGGAGGCTCGTCAAGCCTACTAATTTTGCCTGGTCTTCTAAGATCTGACCAGGGAGGCTTTAGTGTCTCCTCTCCTTCAGGAGAACAGGAGGATGCCTGCAGGCTACGTAGGTGATGCAAATTCCTTATTTTGGAATTTTATTAGCTTTCCACATAAACCAAGTTATTCAGCCTTTTTTCTCCACTGAATTTTCCTGCTGAGCTATCCTTATTCTATTACTCTTTATATCTCTAATTAACATTTAATTAAAGCTATTGTATCCAGTTCGCTGCTGCTGTCCCTGCTTTGAATTCCCTGGATCCACCAGGGCTGGACCCCTGCAGTTATTCTTTTACATATATATTTTTTCATACCCTTCTATTTAACTTTGTTTTTCTATTTTTTTCTTTCCTTCCTCTTTATTTATTTCACCATGTTTGCTAGTTTTGTTTTCTTTGCTTTATTACCCAGTTGGAAATCTGCTTCGTTTTGTTTTCCAGTTTGTGTTTTAGTTAGTTTTGCTTTTAATTGGTTGATATCATTTTTGAGTTCCTTTGCTTGCCAGGTGACTCTCTTGCACTTTATTTTTTTGGATTCTTTTGATTTTGTTTGTATGTGTATATATGTGTATGTGTAGTTTTCATTGTTTGTTTTTGTTGTCTGATTTTGGATTTACCATTTGTCAGGTTAGTCTTTTGTCTCTTGTTTTTTGTTTTGTTTTGTTTCTCTGTGTTTTCATCTCTGTTAATGTCTAACAAATGGCTTATGGAATTATAGTTCCCCAGATAGAGATTGGGCCTAAGCCTTTAGAAAGGGAGCATGTAGTACAGAACACTAGACTGTCAGAGAACTCCTGACCCCAGAAAGTATTAATTAGTGAGAGGTACCACACAGGCCTAAACCTATTTCAAAGACCCAACATCACCTAACTGCCAGCAACACATAGCACAGGATGTCTCACTCAAACAACAAGCAAGGAAAAAAACACAAACCCAATCATCAGCAGAGATGCTTCCCACAGATACCCCCAAAACATACTACTTCACACAGCCCTGCCCATCAGAGGGAAAGATAAAATGCACCTACTCCCACCAGAACACAGGCACACATCCTTCCCAACATGAAACCTACTCAAATCACTGGACTAACCTCACCCACCAAAGGCAGAAACCAAAAATAAGAAGGAATACGATTCTAAAGCCTGGGAAAAGGAGACTTCAAACACTCTAAGTTAGGGGGGGGAAATGCAAAGAAATACTGCAAAATGAAGGAACAAGGTAAAAACACAAAACCACATAAATCAAGAGGAAATATGCAAACTACCTGAAAAATAATTCAGAGTAATGATAGTAAAGATGATCTAAAATCTCAAGAATAGAGTGGAAAAAATGCAAGAATTAATTATCACATTTAGCAAGGACATAGAGAAAGAGAGATGAACAGCAAAATTACTGAAATTAAGTACTCTAGAAGGAATCAATAGCAGAACAACTGAGGCAAAGGAACAGATAAGAGAGCTAGGAGATAGAATGGTAGGAATAGCAGCTGAAGAGCAGAATAAAGGAAAAAGAATGAAAAGAATTGAGGATAGTCTCAGAGACCTCTGGTACAATATTAAATGCACCAACATTCAAACTATAGGGGTCCCAGAAGAAGAGAAAAAGAAAAGATATGGGAAAATTTTTGAAGAGATTATAGTTGAAAACTTCCTTAATGTGGGAGAGGAAATAGTCAGTCAAGTATAAGAACAGAGAGTCCCATACAGGATAAATCCAAAGAGAAACGCGCTGAAACACATACAAATCAAACTAACAAAGATCAAACACAAAGAAGCTATATAGTAAGGATCCCTACATAATTATCAAAGGATCAAACCAAGAAGACATAACAATTATAAATACTTATGCATCCAACATATAAGCACCTGAATACGTAAGGCAAACACTATCAGACATAAAAGGGGAAACTGACCATAACAAAACAAGTAGTAGGGGACTTTAACATCCCACTTACAGCAAAAGACAGATAACCAAAACAGAAAATTATTAAGGAAACACAAGCCTTAAATGACACATTAGACCAGATGAACCTAATTGATATCTTTGGGACATTTCACCTAAATGCATAAGAATTTTTTCTTATTAAGTACACATGGAACATTCTCCAGGATAGACCACATCTTGGGTCATAAATCAAGCCTCAGTAAATTTAAGAAAATTAAAATTGTACCAAGCATCTTTTCTGACCTCAACACTATGAAACTATATATTAGGCACAGGAAAAAAATGCAAAAAATGCAAACACATTGATATTAAACAATGTGTTTCTAAATAACAAACAGGTTACTGAAGAAATAAAAAGAGAAATAAAAAAAATTCCTAGAAATAAATGATAAGGAGAACACAATGACTCAACTATGAGATGCAGCATAAGCTGTTTTAAGAGGGAAGTTTATAGCAATAAAATCCTACCTCAAAAAGCAAGAGAAACATCAAATAGATAACCTAACTTTACATCTAAAACAACTAGAAAAATAACAACAAAAATCCCACAGTTAGTAGAAAGAAAGAAATCATAAACATCAGAGCAGAAATAAATCAAAGGAAAGAGACAATAACAAAAATCAGTAAAACTAAAAGCTTGTTCTTTGAGAAGATAATATTGACAAACCATTAGCTAGATTCATCAAGAAACAAAGGGAGAAGAATCAAATCAACAAAAGTAAAAATGAAAAAGGAAAGGTTATAACAGGCAATGCAGAAATACAAAGAATCATAAGAGACTATTAAGAGCAACTACATGCTAATAAGATCAACAACATAGTGGAAATGGACAGATTATTAGAAAAGTTCAAGCTTCCAAGACTGAAGCAGGAATAAATAGAAATTATGAACAAGCAAATCACAAGCACTGATACCAAAACAACTGTGATCAAAAATCTCCCAAAAAGGAAAAGCCAAAGCCAGATGGCTTCATATGTGAATTCTATCAAATATTTAGAGAAGAGTTAATGCTTATCTTTCTCAAACTCTTCCAAAATTTGCAAAGGAAGGAAATATTCCAAGCTTATTCTATGAGGCTACAATCACCCTGATACCAGAACCAGATAAAGACATCACACAAAAAAGAAAATAACAGGCCAATATCTCTGATGAAAATAGATGCAAAAATCATCCACAAAATTCTAGCAAACTAAATTCAACAACATATTAAAAAGATCATACACCATGATCAAGTCAGGTTTATCCCAGGGATGCAAGTATTTTTCAAAACACTCTAAGTAATCAATGTGATACAATATTAACAAATTTAAAAATAAAAGCCATATGATAATCTCAATTATCTCAAAAGCTTGTGAAAATTCAGCACCCACTTATGATTAAAAAAAACCTTCAAAAAATGGGCATAGAAGAAACCTACCTCAACATAATGAAAGCTATATATGATAAACCCACATCAAACATTATTCTCAATGGTGAAAAACTGAAAGCATTTCCTCTAAGATCAAGAACAAGATAAGGGTGTGCTCTCTCTCCACTATTATTCAATACAGTTTTGAAAGTCCTAGGTTCTGCAATCAGAGAAGAAAAAGAAGAAAAGAAATCCAGATTGGAAAAGAAGTAAAACTCTCATTGTTTGCAGACAACATGATGCTATACACAGAAACCCTAAAGATACCATCAGAAAATTACTAGAGCTTATCAGTCAATTTAATATATTCAAACTCTACAGAAATCACTTGCATTCCTATACACTAACAATGAAAAATCAGAAAGAGAAATTAAGGAATCAACCACTTTCACTATGGCAACAAAAAAAAAATAAAGTATTTATGAATAAACCTACCTAAGGAGACAAAACAGCTGTATACAGGAAACTAAAAGACCCCGAAGAAAGAAAGCAAAGATTACATAAACAGATGGAGAAATATTTCATATTCCTGGGTTGGAAGAATCAATAGTATGAAAATGACTGTATTACTAAATGTAATCTACAGAGTCAGTACAATCACTATCAAATTACCAATGGCATTTTTCACAGAACTAGGCCAAATATCTCAAAGTTTGTATGGAAACACAAACAACCCCAAATAGCCAAAGCAATCTTGAAAAAGAAGAATGGAGTTGGGGGAATCAACCATCCTGTCTTCAGACTATGCTACAAAGCTACATTCATCACGAAGAGAGTATGGTTGACAAAAAAGCAGAAATATGGACGAATGAAACAAGATAGAAAGCCCAGAGATAAACCCATGCACCTATGGATGCATTATCTTTGACAAAGGAGGCAAGAATATACAGTGGAGAAAAGACAGTCTCTTTAATAAGTGGTGCTGGGAAAATGAGACACCTACATGTAAAAGAATGAAATTAGAATACTTCCTAACACCTTACACAAAGATAAACTCAAAATGGACAAAAGACCTAAATGTAAGACCAGAAACTAAAACTGTTAGAGGAAAACATAGGCAGAAGACTGTATAACATAAATCACAAGATCCTCTATGACCCTCCTCCTAGAGTAACAGAAATAAAAACAAAAAATAAACAAGTGGAACCTAATTAAACTTAAAAAAACTTTTTAACAGCAGAGGAAACTATAAACAAGGTGAAAAGACAACCTTCAGAGTGGGCAAAAATGGTAACAAATGAAAAAACTGACAGT
Source organism: Bos indicus (assembly GCF_029378745.1). Classification (NCBI taxonomy): domain Eukaryota; kingdom Metazoa; phylum Chordata; class Mammalia; order Artiodactyla; family Bovidae; genus Bos; species Bos indicus. Next base: position 41,814,429 of record NC_091789.1, read on the forward strand.
GGATTTATTTTCAAATTATAGAGGCAGCTCGTACACCTCAATACCAGAAAAACAAACAACCTAATCAAAAAGTGGAGAGAAGACATAAACAGACAATTCTCCAAAGAAGACATACAGATGGCTAATAAACACATGAAAAGAAGCTCAACAATGCTGATATTTAGAGACATGCAAATCAAAACTATGAGATATTACCTCACACCAGTCAGAATGACTGTCATCAAAAATTTACAAAGAACAAATCCTGGAGAAGGTGTGGGAAAAGGGAACCCTCTTGCAATGTTGGTGGGAATGCAAATTGATACAGCCAGTATGGAGGACAGTATGGAGATTCCTTAAAAAACTAGGACTAAAACTACCACATGACCCAACAATCCCACTACTGGGCATATACCCTGGGAAAATCATAATTGAAAAAGACACAGGTACCCCAATGTTCATTGAAGAAGTATTTACAATAGCTAGGACATGGAAGCAACCTAGATGTCCATTAACAGATGAATGGAAAAAGAAGCTCAGGTGAATATATGCAACGAAATATTCAGCCATACAAATAAATGCATCTGAGTCCATTGTATTGAGCTGACAGGGCTTCCCAGATAGTGCTAGCGGTAAAGAACTCACCTGCCAATGCAGGAGAAGTAAGAGACATGGATTGGATCCTTGGGTTAGCAAGATCCCCTGAAGGAGGAAATGACAACCCACTCCAGTATTTTTTCCTGGGAGATCCCATGGACTGTGGAGCCTCATGGGTTACAGTCAATAGGGTCACAAAGAGTCAGACATGAATGAAGTGATTTAGCATGCATGCACTAATGAGGTGGATGAACCTACAGCCTATTATACAGAATGAAATAAGTCAGAAAGTGAAAGACAAATATTGTATACTAATGCATACATATGAAATCTAGAAAGATGGTATCAATTTTCAGGGCAGCAATGGAGACATAGACAAAGAGAACAGATTGTGGACACAGTGAGGAAGGAGAGGGTGGGACGAATTGAGAGAATAGCATGGAAACATAGACATTACCACATGTAAGATAGATAGCAAGTGGGAATTTGCTGTGTGACACTGGGAGCTAAACTCAGTGCTCTATGACAACCTAAAGGGGTGAGATTGGGTGAGAGGTGGGAAGGAGGTTCAAGAGGGAGGGGATTTATGTACACCTATGGCTAATTCATGTTGATGTATGGCAGCTGCTACTGCTGCTGCTAAGTCGCTTCAGTCGTGTCCGACTTTGTGAGACCCCATAGACGGCAGCACACCAGGCTCCCCAGTCCCTGGGATTCTCCAGGCAAGAACACTGGAGTGGGTTGCCATTTCCTTCTCCAGTGCATGAAAATGAAAAGTGAAAGTGAAGTCACTCAATCGTGTCCGACTCCTAGCGACCCCATGGACTGCAGCCCACCCGGCTCCTCTGTTCATGGGATTTTCCAGGCAAGCGTACTGGAGTGGGGTGCCATTGCCTTCTCCTGATGTATGGCAGAAACCAACACAAATATTGTAAATCAATTATCGTTCAATTAAAAAAAATAAGTTAAAATGTTAAAAGGGAAAAGGACATGGTAAAAATGAACAAATCGAACTAACAAATAGTACATAAAAAAAGAACTGCCAATGACACTTAGAAACAAAATAGACAATACGCTCAATGTCGCTCATCTGTGACATAAAATACAAAGAACAATGAGATATCAGATTTCAACTACAAATGTGTTAAATATTAAAATGTTTGGTAACATATTGAGCTAGCAAAGATGACTTAGATACTCTATTTCAAAGTTATACTCATGTTCAAAATGATTCATGTACAGGAAAGATATTCATTGTAAAGTCTTTTGTAATAGAAAAAAATGGGAACAACTTTCCATAAACTGAATGCCAGTTAAATGCATTCTGATATGCATGTACATACCTACACATGAGTTTGTTTTTAAATACATAGATTATGTCTGGAAGTATAAATACACACACAAAAAAAGAACTGGGTACAATGATTGCATCCTGAAGGTGGAACTGAGACAGAAAGAGGACTTATTTTTCACTGTATCTTCTTTAGTATGTTTTTATGTACTACCACTTTGTAGATAAAGACACAAACTTAAAATATTAATTTTTTCCAAGTCAATTTATAAGCTAAATTATAGCTCTTATTCTTCCTTATTTTCTCTTCCATCTCTTTTCCTTATAGAAAACCCGGTCCTCAAGCTATATGGTGAGCCAAAGCAAAGTAGGTAATCATGCCAGAGGATATGGAAGCTGCAGTGGCCCAAATTAGGGTGTCAGAGTTGAATAAGAAGAACACCTCCATAGGAGCCCTGCATACTAATTATGTTTAAATCATATCCAACTGAAATAAGAAAAGCATGTTAATCAGTTTGAGCTGACATAACAAAGTACCATACACTGGATGGCTTTTAAAGAGCAGAAATTTTTCTCTCACAGTTTTGGAGGTTTGAAGTCCAAGATCAGGTTCCCAACCTGGTCAAATTCTATTGAGGATCCTCTTCCTGGGTACAGATTACTGACTTCTTTTTGTAGCCTCACGTGAGAGAGCAGAAAGGGGAAGCAATCTCATTCATGATTTTTATAAATGCACTAATCCCATTCATGAGAGCTCCATCTTCATAGCTGAGAAGGGCATATGCAAGGAGGTAGTTTGGTACTGGGTATCATAGCTCAAGCAGGGTGAGGAAGACTTCCATGCAGGGAACAGCCTGATTTGAGTTTAAGGTCCAAGTAAGTTGAGAAGGACATCTACATGAGAGGGTTGCAGAGAGGAGGGGAATGGGAGCAAAGTCAAGAGATTAGTTATACATAGAAGGGACTGATCAAGTAAATAAATATATTAAACATAACAGGAGCCAGGTTCTTCACTGTCAGTAAAAAAAGGAAATAAAGGAAAAGGATAAAACTAGAATAAACCCAATAGCATAGATTGAAATTGAAGATAACAATACAAGACCATGGTTTTAAAAATGTAAAATTAGATGTGGAAGTAAATATATAAGTAATTATTTTGCTTGTTTTTGCATACACACTAATGTACATATATACATACCCTCACCTACTCAGTAGGAGAGAGAACCTTGTCACAGTAACATCCCAATATCAATGAACATATGGAGTGCTCAGATTCTGATTATAAATGTCATTTTATACTAAAAGGGACCAGAGCTGCTTAAAGAAATTACTGATTCTGGGGCTGGTCAAAGAGAATATAAGACTGTGATAGTTGTACTGTGGTTGTGTAGAATAAAGTCCTTGTTTGTAGGAAATATACATTAAACTAGTATTAAGAATTGATAATCTACTCTCAAATAGTTCAGAAAAAAATGATTCCCTGAAGTGTACTTATAACTTTTTCTATAAATTTGTGATTGTTTCAAGTTACATTAAAAAAAAACTATTAAAAAGAAATTATTCAAAGTCAAGTTTTATCACTGAAGTATTGAATGTCAGCATTCATTTTTTAATTATTTCATTATTTGCCTCTTTTCCTTAGTTTTGCATACTATATGTGCAGTTGAAGAAACACTGATGGGTCTACATTTTCAAATTTATTTATTTTTTATTTTGAAAAAGTCACCAGAGACCTTTTATATATGCAATTCATTAAAAAGTTGGAAATGCTCAACTGTGCTGGCATTTAATGGTGTTATAGTAATGTTTTTGATGATTTCTCTCTACTTTGGGATTACAGGAAAAAAAAAAAAAACTCCCCAAAGCACACATGTGCATGTGCACATACACACACACATGCAAACACACATACACACAGAGTAATAAAAACAGTAAAAAGGATGTATGCATGGTTATGGTAAGCCCATGCTTGAAACTATTGTTAGCTCTGACCATGAATTTATTCTGTCACATTAATCCAACAGGTTTGTAATATGCACCTCCATGACTTTCAAATGCTTTCATTTTTTTCAGGTGATTTGGAACATAATGGAAATGTTTATTAATTGGTAACATGGTGAAATTAAAACATTAACTGGTTTCTGAAGACTAAGTGATCTGTGAAGGAAACAAATTAAGTCTGGTTCATTTCTGTAGCTGGCATACACTCCAAACCTAATCAGCATTTTCTTACTGCTATTAAAAAAACAAAACAAAACAAAAAAAACACCTGTAAGCCTCCTGCATCTGGAAACACAGCACTGTCATTCTCATTCTTGTTCAAAACATTCAGGCTAGAGCCATTTTAAAAGATTAGCTTACTGTTATATTATGGAGCATTTATACATAATTTTGAGAAGTTTAATAGGAAAAAATTGAAGAGAAAATATTAAATATGTTCAAAGACAAAAAATACAAGAATCAGTGTATAAAGGACAGAGTCTGTGAATGTATATGACAAAGGTAAGCAAAAAAGAACAAACATGCTCTACTTTTTAAAAATTGGAAAAATAAAATTGCCATTATAAACAAAATTGTTGCCAGTAGTTACAATCAAAGATTGAATTTGTTTTTATAAGCATCCTTCTCTCCTACAAGAGCTAAATAGAAAACCTTTCACTTTCAAGAAAGTACTTGAATACAGAGTTCTGTTAAAAGTAGTTTTCTTGGCTATTTTCAAGTGACTTTCCTACATTTATTTGAATAATGCAAACTTAATACTACAATGACTAGACAGTTAAGACTGAGAAAATGTATCAACTGTTGTATGAAGATTCATTTATTAATTATTCAATGCCCAGAATCTACTTTCCAGAGGGAAACAAATTTAGTGATTTCCTTTACTGTGTCAAAACCTGTTGGAACTTAACATATAATCTCTGCTTCAATCCTCACAATAACACTATAAGAAAGGAGTTGTTATTTCCATGTTGCATGCATCCAAGTTAGAGGTTAAATAAATCACAATCAAACTGGAAAGTCAAATTCTAGGTCTGACTGGTACTGAAGATTATACGCTTTTCATTAAATTTCCAGAGAAAGCAATGGCAACCCACTACAGTACTCTTGACTGGAAAATCCTATGGATGGAGGAGCCTGGTAAGCTGCAGTCCACGGGGTCGCTAAGAGTCGGACACGACTGAACGACTTTACTTTCACTTTTCACTTTCATGCATTAGAGAAGGAAATGGCAACCCACTCCAGTGTTCTTGCCTGGAGAATCCCAGGGACGGGGTAGCCTGGTGGTGGGCTGCCATCTCTGGGGTCGCACAGAGTCGGACATGACTGAAGTAACTTAGCAGCAGCAGCAGCAGCATTAAATTTCAGGTATAAATATAATGCAGTAAAAATGAAAGGTATTTGGATCTAATCAAAGAAAGCTGTGGTACATATACACAATGGAGTATTCCTCAGCCATTAAAAAGAATACATTTTAATCAGTTCTAAAGAGGTGGATGGAACTGGAGCCTATTATACAGAGTGAAGTAAGCCAAAAAGAAAAACACCAATACAGTATACTAACACATATATATGGACTGTAGAAAGATGATAACAATAACCCTGTATACGAGACAGCAAAAGAGACACTGATGTATAGAACAGTCTTTTGGACTCTGTGGGAGAGGGAGAGAGTGGGATAATTTGGGAGAATGGCACTGAAACATGTGTAATGTCATATATGAAACAAGTCGCCAGTCCAGGTTCGATGTACTATATACTGGATGCTTGGGGCTGGTGCACTGGGACGACCCAGAGGGATGGTACCGGGAGGGAGGAGGGTGGAGGGTTCAGGATGGGGAACACGTGTATACCTGTGGTGGATTCATGTTGATATATGGCAAAACCAATACAATATTGTAAAGTTAAAAAATAAAATAAAATATTTAAAAAAATCCCTTTGGAAGACTAATTTAGTATAATTCACCATTTGTAGCAATTACAAAATGATAAAGTTTTGTCAAAGAATGAAATGCTGAAGGCCTAAGACTTGAACCCTCAAAATCTGCCTTTAGCACCTATGTACTTTCAGTTCAGTTCAGTTCACTTGCTCATTCATGTCCAGCTCTTTGCAACCCTATGAATAGCAGCACACCAGGCCTCCCTGTCCATCATCAACTCCCGGAGTTCACTCAAACTCATGTCCATTAAGTCGGTGATGCCATCCAACCATCTCATCCTCTGTCATCCCCGTCTCCTCATGCCTACAATCCCTCCCAGCATCAGTGACTTTTCCAATGAGTCAACACTTCCTATGAGGTGGCCAAAGTATTGGAGTTTCAGCTTTAGCATCAGTCCTTCTAATGAGCACACAGGACTGATCTCCTTTAGGATGGACTGGTTGGACCTCCTTGCAATCCAAGGGACTCTCAAGAGTCTTCTCCAACACCACAGTTCAAAACCATCAATTCTTCGGCACTCAGCTTTCTTCACAATCCAACTCTCACATCCATACATGGCCACTGGAAAAACTATAGCCTTAACTAGACGGGCCTTTGTAGGCAAAGTAATGTCTGCCTTTCAATATGCTATCCAAGTTGGTCATAATTTTCCTTCCAAGGAGTAAGCGTCTTTTAATTTCATGGATGCAGTCACCATCTGCAGTGAACTTGGAGCCCAAAAAAGCAAACTCTGATGCTGTTTCCACTGTTTCCCCATCTATTTCCCATGAAATGATGGGACCAGATGCTGTGATCTTCGTTTTCTGAATGTTGAGCTTTAAGCCAACTTTTTCACTCTCCTCTTTCACTCTCATCAAGAGGCTTTTTACTTCCTCTTCACTTTTTGCCATAAGGGTGGTGTCATCTGCATATCTGAGGTTATTGATATTTCTCCCGGCAATCTTGATTCCAGCTTGTGCTTCTTCCAGCCTAGCATTTCTCTTTATGTACTCTGCATATAAGTTAAATAAGCAGGGTGACAATATACAGCCTTGACATACTCCTTTTCCTATTTGGAATCAGTCTGCTGTTCCATGTCCAGTTCTAACTGTTGCTTCCTGACCTGGATGTAGGTTTCTCAAGAGGCAGGTCAGGTGGTCTCGTATTCCCATCTCCATGACCCAATAACTGCTTGACATTAGCCACTGCTGCTGAAATAATTATACCCAAAGATGAATAATCCCATTCCAGACTAGAGGGATATTTCTAGAAATAGGTTATCAGTCTTATAGAATATGTGTATCATTAATTTGAATAAATACATGCAATACATTATTATTACATCTAGGTGTGACACAAAACCTGGGGAAATAACTAATGATATTGGGTGACATATTTTAAAAGGGATATTTCACCCAAATAAGGTTCAATAAATATTTACTTTATTCTTCCATTTCAGAGATGTTGAGGCATTCACTCAATGAAAACTTCAACCTCATGACCCTTAGGCCTTTTGAGCCTCTCCAACATCATAATTCTCTTTTCATAATGTAGTTTATTAGATTTTATCTATTTTGTCTTCTTTGACATATTATACTTTCATGTTGTTTTGGGATATTTTCAAAATTCCCATTTGATTTTCTCTTTCATCCAATGGTTTTGGTTGTTCAAGAGTGTGTGGCTTAGTTTATATGTATTTCTAAATTTCTCCATTTTCTTATAGTTATTGATTTCTAGTTTCATTACATTATGACCCCAAAAGATACTTCTAGTGATTTCAATATCCTTTAATTTGTTAAGACTTGTTTTTCAACCTAACATACGATCTATATACTTCAGCTATTGGGTGGAAATTATTGCATGTGTCTGTTAGGTTCATTTAGTCTATAGAATTGTTCAATTCTGTTATTTCGATATTGATTTTCTGTCTGGAGATTCTATCCATTATAGACAGTGTGTGATATTGAAGTCTCCTGTTATTATTAAATCGCTATTTCTTCTTCAAATCTGTCAATGTTTACATTATATATTTAGGTACTTTAATGTTGAGTTTATATATTTTTTTAATTGTTATGTCTTCCTGTTAAATTGACCCTTTTGTCATTATTTATGACCTTCTTTGTCTCTTGTAAGTATAGTGACCTTTGTTCTCTTTTGATCACGATTTGCATGGGATATCTTTTTCCTTCCTTTCACTTTCACTTGATATTTGTCTTTAAATATACAGTATATTTTGTATGCAAAATATTTTTGAATCTTTTGTTTTTTAATCCATTTAGCCCCTCTATGTGTTTTAAATGGGGGATTTCATCCATTTATGCTTAAAGTATTATTGATAGGTAAGGACTTATGCCTGTATTTTGTTAACTGTTTTCTGAGTGTTCTTTCATTCTTTTGTTTCTAACTTCCTTTCTTGCTGTCTTCCTTTGTGATTTAATGATTTTGTAGTAGCAGTAGTATGTGATTCTTTGCACTTTCTCTTTTGTATATCTCCTTGAGATTTTTTTCAGCCTTGTCAGTTATCATGAGGCTTATATAAAATATTGTTTAGTTATAGCAGTGTACTTTAAGATGATAACAATTTTATTTCTTCTTCTCCTACATTTTATGTTGTTGGTATCATAATTTAGGGCTTTTAATGTTGTGCCAACATCTGCTGGATCATCAAAAAAGCAAGAAAGTTCCAGAAAAACATCTATTTCTGCTTTATTGACTATGCCAAAGCCTTTGACTATGTGGATCACAATAAACTGTGGAAAATTCTGAAAGAGATGGGAATACCAGACCACCTGACCTGCCTCTTGAGAAACCTGTATGTAGGTCAGGAAGCAACAGTTAGAACTGGACATGGAACAACAGACTGGCTCCAAATAGGAAAAGGAGTACATCAAGGCTATATAATGTCAGCCTGCTTATTTAACTTATATGCAGAGTACATCATGAGAAACGCTGGGCTGGAGGAAGCACAAGCTGGAATCAAGATTGCCAGGAGAAATATCAATAACCTCAGATATGCAGATGACATCACCCTTATGGCAGAAAGTGAAGAAGAACTAAAGGACCTCTTGATGAAAGTGAAAGAGGAGAGTGAAAAAGTTGGCTTAAAGCTCAACATTCAGAAAACTAAGATCATGGCACCCGGTCCCATCACTTCATGGTAAATAGATGGGGAAACAGTGGACACAGTGGCTGAGTTTATTTTTCTGGGCTCAAAAATCACTACAGGTGGTGATTGCAGCCATGAAATTAAAAGACACTTGCTCCTTGGAAGGAAAGTTATGACCAACCTAGATAGCATATTCAAAAGCAAAGACATTACTTTACCAACAATGGTCCATCTAGTCAAGGCTATGGTTTTTCCAGTGATGAGAGTTGGACTATAGAGAAGACTGCACACAGAAGAATTGATGCTTTTGAAGTGTGTTGGAGAAGACTCTTGAGAGTCCCTTGGACTGCAAGGAGATCCAACCAGTCCATCCTAAAGGAGATCAGTCCTGGGTGTTCATTGGAGGGACTGATGTTGAAGCTGAAACTTCAGTGCTTTGGCCACCTGATGAGAAGAACTGACACATTTGAAAAGACCCTGATGCTGGGAAAGATTGAGGGCAGGAGGAGAAGGGGACGACAGAGGATGAGATGCTTGGGATGGCATCACTGACTCGATGGACATGGGTTTGGGTGGACTCCCGGAGTTGGTGATTGACAGGGAGGCCTGGTATGCTGCCATTCATCGGGGTCGCAAAGAGTTGGACATGACTGAGCGACTGAACCGAACTGATGTTGTATATACATTAACAAATTATTATATGTGTAATTCTTATTAATACTTTGGTCTTTTAGCTTTTATACTTGTACCACTATTGCAGTATTAAAATATTCTGAATTTGACTTTATATTTTCCAGTGAGCTTTATACTTTCATATGCTTTAATGTTACTAATTAGCATTCTTACATGTAACTTGAAAAAAACCTCTTAATCAAGGCAGCTCTAATGGTGATGAACTCCCTCAAGTTTTGTTTGGGAAAATCTTTATTTCTCCTTCATTTCTGAAGAATATCTTTGATGGGTATAGCATTCTTGTGTTATAAGATCTTTTCTTTCAGCACTTTGAATGAGAAAATCATCCTATTCTCTCCTGGTCGTCAAGATTTCTGCTGAAAACTTCACTGATAGCCTTATGGAAGTTTCCTTTTATGGGATAAGTCGCTTTTGCTCTACTTCCTTCAAACTTCTCCCTTTGTCTTTAGCTTTTGATAATCTGATTATAATTGTCTCATAGTCTTCTTTGGCTTGAGCTTATTTGGTTACTTTTGACCTTCATGGATCTAGAGATCTATATCTTTCCCAAGATTTGACACGTTTTCCGCCAGTATTTCTTTAAATAAGCTTTCTTCCCCTTTCTCTCCTTCTCCTTCTGAAAGTCCCAAAATGTTTATATTGATTCTGTTACTAGTATCCTATAAATCCTGTGGCTTTCTTTACTCTTTGTCAGTTTTCCTTTCTTCTCCTCTGACTGGATGATCTCTCTTTGAGTTTGAAAATTCTTTCTTCTGCTATTAAAATTGTTGTATTCTTCAGCTTTAGAATTTATTTGGTTCTTTATTGCGATTTCTGTATCTTGTTTGAACTTTGCCTTTTGTTATTGCATTGTTTTCCTTATTTCATTGAGTAGTGTGTATATGTTTTCTTGTAGCTAATTGAACTACCTTAAAACAATTATTTTGATTTCATTGTTAAGAAATTCATAAATCTCCATTCCTCTGGGATCTATTACTGGATTTTTATTAGTTTCTTTTGGTGGTACTATGTTTGTCTGGTTCTTTGTGATCTGTGTAGCCTCAGGTTGATATCTATGCATAGGAAATACTTTTTCACATCTTTGGCAGATAAAGACCTTCTTCTGCCAAGTCCCTGAATACACGGAATTGCCCTCAGGATTGCCAGAAAGTGTGGCTGAGGCCAGGAGACATATCTACAGTTGAATACATGATTTTCAGATCTGTTAGATAGGTAGTGGGTGGGTGTAGTGTCAGGTCTCCAGTGGACAAGACTGCTTCCGGGATCATGTCTAACAGTGCTTGAGCTATATCATGGGGCTACTTCTGGATTCACAGTCAAATACACAGGTGATAGAGCAGATACTAGAGGCCCAGATGTGTGTGGTTTCCATTGGTTCCCTGGGTGGGTCCCTAAATGCGTAGGACTGATTCTGGAGTGCAGTAGAGTGGGATTGTAACTGGGTCACAGGGCCTGTTATTTGAGGGCATGGATAGATGTATCTTCTGCAGGTCTTTCAGCATGCAGGACTGACTTCTGACCATAGCACATCACAGTTGGAGCTGGTTCACAGGGCTACTTCAAAATCTGTAGCCAGGATTGTGGTAGAAAGGCCTGTTGCAGAGGACATAGATGTGTGTGGCTCCTCCCAGGTCCCTTGGTGGACAGGATTGGTTGTAGGACTATAGCCAGGGAGAAATGAAATCCAGTTCTTGGTGTGATAGCTGCTTTCAGTCTGCAGCTGAGACCATGTTTGGCAAGCCTGCCACTGAAGTACAGGACTGTCTTCTCAGAGTGGCTCTCCTCAGTCTTGGACTTCACCAGGAATTTGTGATCTCTTGCCTAGATATGAAAACTCCCATGAAGGCACTTTTTTCCCCCTATGGATGGTTACCATATCACTGTGTCCATGGCGGAATGCAAGCTAGGGACCCCCTCTTGCATCTTCTGATGTTACTTTCTAGGTATATTTTTTAAAAACAGATAGGTCTTTTTGGTTTCAAGACTCAAAATTAGGTTTGAAATAAAGCTTACCTGATTTTCAATATGTCTCTTGGATAACTATCATTTTCACTCTGATTTTAGAATTTTGGGTATCTAAATTAAGTATAGCAAAGTATGGTCCAGGGCCTGAAACTAGTCTGCAACTTGCTTCTATGAATAAAATGCTATTGTAACACAGCACACTTTTCTGCTACCATAGCAGAGTTAAGTAGTTGTGACAGAGATTCTATGGTTCACAAAGTCTAAAACATTTACTATCTGGCCATTTACAGAAAAACTTTGCTGATCCTTGGTATGATGATCAAAAAATCATTTCTAAAATGATCAGCTTTGGACAAATGGCTGAGGTAGATAAAATATAAGATGATTATCTTACAATACCAAAAATTAAAGAGTCACTTGGAAAAGGGTGAGGTCTGTTAAAAGGATAAAATGAGACAACTTGAAAGAGTTCCCAGGGACTAAATCTGAAGAGTTTTGAGCAGCAAAATAAAGTTAGTGTTGGATTGCAAATCAAAGTATAACATAAATAATCATGAATCCATATTAATACAAGTAATTGAATCAATAAATAATTATGGGAGAAAGGACAAAACTTCCTCACCAAAAATATTAATCAATAAATGTGGAAGTAATGAAAAAAATAGAAAGTGTCAATTAAAACAGCATAGTAATACCTGCTAGAGGTTAGAGCCACAGAAGGATACTAAAAGGAGTAGATAAAAATTTAAGGAGAAAGAAGATATTTGCATAGCCTTGAAAATATTTCCCCTGAATTTTTAAATAATTATTGTGGTAGATTTTAGCATAAGTCTACAAATTCTTTGGTACACTTTTTTCAAGAATTGAGTTTGATTCCCTTCTTCTCATGTATGGGCTATAATATAATTACTAATAAAATAGTAACTTTGCAGTTACCCCCTTAACCAAGTGATCAAATTCAACATCAACAGTAATCTCTTTATACCAAGTAACACCTCTTATAAAGTGATGAGAAAGGTACTTTCTCACTGTGGTATTCTTCCTGAAGATTTGTAACCTTGGTATCATGAAATTAAAAAAAAAAAAATGAGAAGTGCTTTACAAATAGCTAACCAGTGATATTAAAATGTGTCAAGATCATGAAATAAGAGATAAGATTGAGTAATTTCCAAAAATTAAAAGAGAACAGAATAAATGATAACTAACTGAAATGTAGTACCTCGAATTAGATCCTGGAAAGGAAAATAAAAATTATTAGGCTGTATTGTAAGCTGTCTTACATAATTTATTTTATAGCAAATTAATTATAATCATACACTGTTCCCAGTTTATGCAATGTATTTTCCAAATTCTTGTTCATATAAATTTTGAAAAGGCTCTATTAAAAATGTTAAACTGGATTCTTTACCATAGGACTTTGTAGAATTTTTAATATACCAGTGTGCTCTATGAATCTTAAACAGTATAAACAGTATAAAGTTTTCCTAATGTCTGACCATAGGTCAATATTGCATTGAAGATCTCATAGGATTTGTGTAGGAAAAAACCAACACAAACTTTCCTTTAAATGACACAGTTATACCCTTATTGCCTTAGAGTGATATTAGCTCCCTTTCTATTTTAATATTTGTTAAGTTTTAATATGTTCCAGTTATATACTAAGTGTTTTATATACATTATGTCATATAATATTCAAAACAACCCTGTGAAATAATTGCCCAGGTAAGAATTTATTCCCTGAAATGCAGTCAAATGTGTTTAAGGGCCTATGATGATAATAAACCTTTGCCCATCTGACTACGAACCCAATGTCTTTAACCACTAAGCTAGACTGCTTGTCTGAACTAATGTGGTGCTGTTCCTAAATAAGACAGAGTAATTTGCCATATATTTTGTTAGAGACTTTAATACTCATTTATGAATTTCCATGGAGCCATGTTCTATTACCTCTTAAACTACTCTTTTATAGTAACTTCTAGAAATATTTCTAACTCTTAGATTTGTAGACTATTACACATGGATATCAGCAAATGGTCAATACCGAAATCAGACTGATTATATTCTGTGCAGCCAAACATGGAGAAGATCTATACAGTCAGCAAAAAAAGACCTGGAGCTGATTGTGGCTCAGATCATGAACTCCTTAATGTCAAATTCAGACTTAAATTGAAGAAAGTAGGGAAAATCACTAGACCATTCAGGTATGACCTAAGTCAAATCCCTTATGACTATACAGTGGAAGTGACAAATGGATTCAAGGGATTAGGTCTGATAGAGAGAGTGCTTGAAGAGCTATGGAGAGAGGTTTGTGACATTGTATAGGACACAGTGATCAAGACCATCCACCCCCCCAAAAAAAAAGAAATGTAAAAAGGTAAAATGGTTGTGTGAGGAGGCCTTACAAATAGCTGAGAAAAGAAGAGAAGCTAAATGCAAAGGAGGAAAGGAAAGATATACCCATTTGAATGCAGAGTTCTAAAGAATAGCAAGGAGAGATAAGAAAGCCTTCTTCAGTGATCAATGCAAAGAAAATGAGCAAAACAACAGAATGGGAAAGACTGGATATCTCTTTGAGAAACTTAGAGATACCAAGGGAAAGTTTCATGAAAAGATGGGCACAATAAAGGACAGAAATGGGATGGACTTAACAGAAGCAGAAGATATTAAGAAGAGGTGGCAAGAATACACAGAAGAACTTTACAAAAAAGATATTCATGACACAGATAATCGCAATGGTGTGATCACTCACCTAGAGCCAGACATTGTAGAATGCTAAGTCAAGTGGGCCTTAGGAAGCTTCACTATGAACAAAGTTAGTGGAGGCGATAGAATCCCAGTTGAGTGATTTCAAATCCTAAAAGATGATGCTGTGAAAGTGCTGCACTCAATATGCCAGCAAATTTGGAAAACTCAGCAGTGGTCACAGGACAGGAAAGGTCAGTTTTCATTATAATCCCAAAGAAAGACAATGCCAAAGAATGTTCAAACTACTGCACAGTTGTGCTCATTTCACATGCAAGAAAAGAAATGCTCAAAATTCTCCAAGCTAGGCTTCAATAGTATATGAACCATGAACTTTCAGGTGTTCAAGCTGCATTTAGAAAAGGCAGAGGAACCAGAGATCAAATTGCCAACATCCGTTGCATCATTGAAAAAGCATGAGAGTTCCAGAAAAACATCTACTTCTGCTTTATTGACTACGCCAATGTCTTTGACTGTGTGGATCACAACAAACTATGGAAAATTCTTAAAGAGATGGAAATACCAGACCACTTGACCTGCCTCCTGAGAAATCTGTATGTAGGTCAAAATGCAACAGTTAGAACTGGACATGAAACAACAAACTGGTTCCCAATCCAGAATGGAGTACATCAAGCTTGTATATTGTCACCCTACTTATTGAACTTGTATGCAAAGAATATCATGTGAAATGCCAGGCTGGATGAAGCACAAGCTGGAATCAAGATTGCCAGGAGAAATATCAATAACCTTAGATATGCAGATGACACCACCCTTATGGCAGAAAGTGAAGAGAAACTAAAGAGCCTCTTGATGAAAGTGAAAGAAGAGAGTGAAAAAGTTGGCTTAAAGCTCAACATTCAGAAAACTAAGATCATCCAGTCCCATCACTTCATGGGAAATAGATGTGGAAACAATGGAAACAGTGAGAGACTTTATGTTTTGGGGCTCCAAAATCACTGCAGATGGTGACTGCAGCCATGAAATTAAAAGACACTTGCTCCTTGGAAGAGAACCTATGACTAACTTAGCATATTAAAAAGCAGAGACTTTACTTTTCCAACACATGTCTGTCTACTCAAAGCTATGGTTTTTCCAGTAGTCATGTATGGATGTGAGATTTGGATTATAAAGAAAGCTGAGTGCAGAAGAATTGATGCTTTGAACTGTGGTGTTGGAGAAGACTCTTGAGAGTCCCTTGGACTGCAAGGCGATCCAACCAGTCAATCCTAAAGGAAATCATTCCTGAATATTCATTGGAAGGACTAATGCTGAAGCTGAAACTCCAGTACTTTGGCCACCTGTTTGGAAGACCTGACTCATTGGAAAAGGCCCTGATACTGGGAAAGATTGAAGGAGGCAGGAGAAGGGGAAGACAGAGGATGAGATGGTAGGATATCATCACCGACTGGATGGACATGAGTTTGAGTAAGCTCTGGGAGTTGGTGATGGATAGGGAAGCTTGGTGTGCTCAGTCCATGGGGTTGCAAAGAGTCGGACATGACTGAGCAACTGAACTGAGCTGATCTAGAATACAGACATTACTATATTTAAAAAAGCTGTTTATAAAAATAATTCTTACACATTTGTTTTGTTCTTTCTGTTTAGTCACTAAATCATGTCCAACTCTTTGCAATCCCGTGGACCAAACTTTCTAGGCAAGAATAGTGGAGTGGGTTACCATTTCCTTCTCCAGCATATCTTCCTGACCCAGGGATTGAATATGCATCTCTTGTATTGTCAGGCATTGGCAAGAGGATTTTTTACCATCTGAGCCACCAGGAAAGCCTACATATTTGTCTTAAGTCAATAGAGCAATTGATGAACTGGAGATATCTGTTACAAATTCTTAAGCAAGTGTCATTGACGATTAATTTGGTATAAATTTAAAGCCCTCATATTTCTCTGAAACAAATACAAGTGTACTTACACTTTTTCCAAGCATGAGAAAACTGGAACACAGAAAACTGAAGCCTCTAATATATGAAATATACTCTAATGTATTGAACGCTACCAAAGTTGATAAATATCAACATTGGGAAATTACCTAGTTTTTTTTTTTTTTTTTTGGTCAGTTTTTAACACCAGCAGTTAGAATAGCGTATGGTAATATTAAGTATTTAGTATAGTTGAATGAATGAATGAATGCATTAATTCAAAAGTACCCCCAAAGAACTCCTAATTAATTAAAATATTTCATCCCAAATCCCTCATGTCCAAGTATATTTTAAATAAGTAATTTTTCTTGGTTTCTATTTTGTTTTTGTTGTTGAGACTGAAGGGTGTAGATAAGAATATTCCTTCCCCTCACTCAGTATTATAGAACTGAAAGGGCTCTTGAAGATAATTTTTCTAAGCATCTCACCTTAAAAAAAGTAAAGCCCAGGTTTGTTAAGAAGTAAATTGACATCATGGAGATTATACAGGGAATCACCACATTTCTTCTAAGAATTTTTTATTTAACATTCTCCCCACCTTCAAATGTTCATCTAAGTGATTCTTCTTTGTCCTTTAAAAAGAGTGCATGCATATTTCTAACTCTGTACTAACTTTTGATAAGTTTATTGAATATCAAATTCATTTACTTGATTATAAATATTTTGAAAATAGAGTTTCTTTAGACTCACATTTGCATGCACAAATATACACACACATGCACAAAGCTTGTGCTTTGTACATTTCAACAAATATTTATTACCTGAACAAAATTATTAAGTGAAAGACTAGGGGCTAAACCTAGGTTTTATGAATATGTGCTGGGGAAACGCAGCCTCACATTCAGGCTTTTGACTTCCACTTTGTCTCATAAGAATGGGCCTTGGCCCTGGAATACTTCCTAAGAGATAAGTTGTCACAGCTTATGCTGGACTTATCACCTTGTGTGGGAATATCATTTCCTGGTTCATATTCAAGGTGTGTTCCATTGTTAGGTTTAACTATGTGTACCATATGGCACCTGGCCAATCCCTCTGCTGTATCTGTCCCATTTTGGAAGGGGACAGAGTCTTTCTGCTGTAGCATGAAGTGGATTCACACAAGCTAATTGCCCTATGTCTGCTACTGAGAGGGACTCACTGGTCATGGGAGACTATGTCCACTACTGAAGTTGATCTTCTTCTGCCTCTTCTCTGTGTGAGTAAACCATTTTTCCACCCAGTGTTTGGTTGTGTTATTTTCCTTGGTAATGCTGATATCAAGACACAGTTGGCAGAAGTGCTCAGACTTCTACTCCTGACAATAGGCAACAGAGATTACTTGCTTGACAATATGATTCTTTCCACAACATTATCTTGCCACTTCCCTAATTTCATTTTTAAGTCTATTTGAAAATAAAACTGCATAACCTATGTGGAAATTGGTTTTCTACTGAAATAGGTTTGTCTGCTTCAGACTCTTCAAGATGCTGTAATATATCCAAAAGTAAAATATAAAAACTAAGAGAAACCCTTTGAATAAGAATGGGTTTTTAAAATTCCCAGAGTCAAGGGAAGGATATGAAATGTCCAAAATACTGAAATGTACAAGACAGACAACTGAGTGGTTGCTTAGAACTTGGAAGGGAGGAGATGAAGAGTAACTATTAATGGGTTGGAGGTTTCTTTTTGTGATGAGAAAAATATCCTAAAATCAGTTAATGGTGATGGTCACACAAATCTGTGATTACTCTAAAAACCATTGAATTATACACTTTAAAAAGGTAAACGTTATGGTCTATAAATATCAAAATATAACTTTAAAAAATGCCCACCCCCGGTGGAAGGAAATGATCCATAGGAAAACAGGTGTAAATTGCAATTAATATGCTTTATACCAGAAAGGTAAGATATTA
This sequence comes from Bos indicus, assembly GCF_029378745.1. Lineage (NCBI taxonomy): Eukaryota > Metazoa > Chordata > Mammalia > Artiodactyla > Bovidae > Bos > Bos indicus. The sequence continues at coordinate 41,832,545 of NC_091789.1, forward strand.
CCTACTCTGTACTTTTAAGAATGTATACAGAAGTAATGAAAAATAATCTATTATAGCATAATCATATTTGGACCCAATTTCAGCTATAATACTTACTTGCTGTGTGACCAAGTTACTTAACTGCTTTCATCCCCTCATGTGGGGCTATTAACAATGCCTAATTCACAGGGTTGTTATAAGCATTAAACATAATGTCACATGTTAGTCACTTCTGTTTTACAGTATTTGCAGTTCCAAACTATTGTCTATAATTCTACCTGCATGATCATTTTTGCTTTTCTTTTCTGACTATGAAAAATTTGCATATTTCAACTCTAGACTTTAATCTTTAGTCCCATAAGCATTTTCATTTTTGTTCCTCTTCCTTTAATGTGGGAAAGTTACACATAAATACCTTCATTCTGCTACATCTTGCATGCATTAGGAATGAAAGTCCTCAAGGTAAACTTACAGTATTTGAATCCCATCTCTAACATTATTAACTGTGACCTTTGGTAAATCTATTGTTTTACTTTTTTCATCTGTAAAGCAGAGAAAAAATTATTAGCATCATAGACTATATATTTTTGTATATATGATGCTAAAGATAGTACTTGATAAATAACAAGTTCATAATAAATGTTTATATTAGCAATAATTAAGAGTGTATTACTTTTTATAAAAATCTTCAGCTCATGAATCCATAAACATTCCGATGTAACTTGTATTTTATACTAAAGTCTTATTCACCCTTTCCACCAGCCAGTTTCATCCTCTACTTTATCCCTATGTATATTAGATAGCCCTTTGTGTACTATATAACCCTTTCCTTCTCATACTTTTTTCTTTATCATGACTTAAGTGCCTTGACAAAGTCCCATCCTCATAGTTTGAGTTCATTCAGTGTCTGATTCATGGATAATCAGAGGATTACCTCTGAGATCACTGACTATTCTAGAGTAAATCATAAATTATGTTTGTTAAGCTTCTTGGATACAAAGGTTCAGAATAGGCAACAGGGATTCTCTACAATATATCCAGAATAAGTAACATAATCTCCATAATATCTAAGTATTCTTGATTTTTAGCAGAAAATAATTCAGAAATATCTGTGTTATCTTTGCAGTTAACCTCCTTAGGAACAAATAATTGAGAAACTTTGAAAAGTCAACTCTTTTTCTTTGAAACATACAATGGATAGTTTCAAGTTTTCACAGATTGTTATAGAAAGTTTTGTGTTGCAGTCAAATTAAGGCAATATTTTGGTTAAGTATTATAATAAATTATAGCTGTTCAGAGAAATTCAGTTGCTAGTTTTTTGTTACTGGCAGTGTCCTGGGTAAAGTTATGAAAGGCTCACAACCATTACTGGCTGTAGTAAACCAGCACCTCCATATATTAATGTAAATTTTCTCCCAAAATGTAAACTATTTTGAAACAGAATTGGTTATAATGGTATAACGAATTGGTATAATGTGGATTCTTTATTATTAATGACCTGATATATAGATTAAGTAGTAAATTACTGTTTGCCTTTGGAAAGTTTGAATATTGCTTTAAGGTCCTATAGGTTTCTCTTTACTTATTCAGCTTCACTCGTTCCTGAGTTTTAGTAATCTGGTATGCATCATTGTCACTTTTACATTAGTACTGAGCATTTATGCTAATTTAGTATATTGCCAAAATTTTTACTGTTAGCTTCTGAACTGAGAATTAAACCTCATAAAGTCAGCTAACTGTGTAGAATATTTCAATATATCACTGTCAATGAATCATAAAGTCTCTAGTCCCTTTAGTGCATTGATTAGCTCAAGAAATAGAGATATTTTCATTTACATAACAGATGAAAATATGCCCCTACAATCCTCTTGAGCACCTCAGTTGAAATGTACAGTATTTTTCATAACCAGCTGTTATCATCTCCTTAAGCTGTTGTTATGTGATAAAATCTTCTAGTGTATACTTGATATTTAGATATGTGTCGGTAGCTACAAACCTTGGAGATATCAAATGCTACTTTCTTTTGTAAAAATCAGAGATAATAAAACATTTGGAATGTGACAGACATATATCTGTAGTTGTAGATACTTTTTTGCTATATTTTTCATTTCTTTGATGTGTGATTCATGATTTTTGCAGAAGATAACATAAAAAGAATTATTATATTCATTTATAATTATATATTCTTGAAACAAATAAAGAATCATTTCCCTTGTTCTTAAAATGAAATTTAACATTAAAGTTGATATCATATGTTGATAATACACTTGATAGCACGTGTTGATATTACTTTCATTTAAGCCATTTAAGATATGCCTTAAGCATTTACTTGTATCTCATTTGTACATTGAAAGAGGAAATGGCAACCTATTCCAATATTCTTTCCTGGAAAATTCCACTAGCAGAGGAGCCTGGTGGGCTACAGTCCATGGGGTCAACTGAGCACGGCTCGGTGGTGGCAGCATTTGTACATATTTCCATTTTAAAAGAAATGACAAACATGCTCCTAACTACCATAAACTTAAATTGTTGGGAAGTAAGAAGTGACTGAGGAGTAATTAGGTATTCTGAGGGTGAATTGTTTCTACTGGTTTAGAAAATTACATTGAACCTGTAACTTCAACATGCATTGTTTTTCTTTAAACTTTTGTCTATAGGAATAATTTTGTGCTTATTTTTTTTTTTAGTTGTAAAACTCTAGCTTTTAATACAATTCAAAGATTAAGTGACAGAAAAAATGTTTTCAAAGAAAAATCTACAGAACACCTCACCATGCAAGATGGGTAATTCTTTAGGGATATCAATATGCCTTAATAAAACATGATATTTTACATAGGTTAAAATTCTAAGTTTAACAACAGCTATATGTATCCTTGGATGAAGCACAAGCTGAAATCAAGATTGCTGGGAGAAATATCAATAATCCCAGATATGCAGGTAACAACACCCTTATGGCAGAAAGTGAAGAGGAACTAAAGAGCCTCTTGATGAAGGTGAAAGAGGAGAGTGAAGAGCTGGCTTAAAACTCAGCATAAAAAAACTAAGATCATGGCATCCAGTCCCATCATTTCATGGCAAATAGATGGGAAAACAATGGAAACAGTGAGAGACTTCATTTGGGGTGGGGGTGGGGGCGGCTACAAAAATCACTGCAGATGGTGACTGCAGCCATGAAATTAAAAGACACTTGTTCCTTGGAACAAAAGCTATGACCAACATAGCTTATTAAAAAGATTCGTCTTTTTATTACAAAGATCTGTGTAGTCAAAGCTATGGTTTTTCCAGTAGTCACGTGTGGATGTTAGAGTTGGACTGTAAAGAAAGATGAGTGGCAAATAATTGATGCTTTTGAACTGTAGTATTGGAGAAGACTCTTAAGAGTCCATTCGACTGCAAGGAGATCCAACAAGTCAATCCTAAAGGAAATCAGTCGTGAATATTCATTGGAAGAATTGATGCTGAAGCTGAAGCTCCAATACTTTGGCCACTTGGTGTGAAAAGCTGACTCATTGGAAATGACCTTGATCCTAGGAAAGATTGAAGACAGGAGGATAAAGGGATGGGAGAGAATGGCATGGTTGAATGGCATCACTGACTGGATGGACATGAGTTTGAGCAAGCTCCAGGAGTTGGTGATGGCCAGGGAAGCCTGGTGTGCTGCAGTCCATGGTTCACAAAGAGTAAGACACGACTGAGTGACTGAACTGATACTTATCTTTCAAACATCAACTATTCCTTTATATTCTCATCTAAATATTCTTAGTAGATACTTCCCTAGTTACTTTGGTGGGCACCACTAGATTTTGAGATAGAAGTTTCCTCTGTCATTATTCTGGTACCATGATTGATTTACTAAAATTGTTTTTAAAAGAGCAAAATGTCCTTTTAGAAAATGGAACCCCTCCTTTCACCCCAGCGAATAGATTTTATAATCTATTCTGTAGTTTGCTTAAGGATTTCAATATGCTAGCTACATCCCATAAGGGATCACTTACAATTTATAACCCTCAGAGTAACTGCACCAACCTATTATTTGACAAAAGCTGGGAAAGCAATCATTTTTTCCTGGGAAGGAAGACCCAAGTTTCATTATAAGCGTGCTACTATACTTAATTACACTAGGTCCTAATCTGGGGTTTACAAAAGGAAGGAGACAATGAAAAGTAAGCAAACAACAGCCAATAATGTTTTTAGAAGTGCTGAATGTTTTAAAATAGCAATAGTCTCTTGACAGCATCCTTATCAGCAAAGATTTCCATCAGTATGGCAGGAATATAGTTGCTATCATCAAATAGAAAGCTGCACAGTCACTGAAATTTTTTAGAATGAAGCCCTGTGCACTGTTCCCAAGTGCTCTTGGTCATCTGAATTGATTTTCACCACTGGGAATAGTGGAAATACCAAAGAATGCCACACCTCTCCTGAATTAAATGGCCTGACAGTTATATCATATTGTAAAAGTCAAATACAAAAGAATTTGATCTCCAGATTATTTTTATGTAGTAAATTTCATGATTTTATTTATTTTTAAAGAGTTTATATCCAAGTGAATGTATTTTTTCCAGTTTTGTTGAGATATAATTTACATTCATCACTGTATAATTTTAAGGTATACAGCATGATTTGATTAACATATACTGTGGAGTAACTGCCACAATAAGTTTAGTTAACAGCCATCATCTCATGTAGATACAAAAAAGAGAAAGAAAAAGGTTTTCTTCCTTGTGATGAGAAGCCTTAGGGTCTACTTTTTAAAATAATTTTCAAATACCATACAGCAGCATTAACTATACTCATCACATTGTATGTTATATACCTGGTACTTGTATACCAAAAAAGTTAATCAATAGTCAATCTAAGAAATAAAAAAAAAAATATTCAAACCAACCTGAGGATTATAACCTGGCAAACATCTTTCAGAAAGCTCTAAGATGTGTTCCAAAGAGGTAATGGGGTAAATCAGTATATATGTGATTTTAGAGAAGGAATACATGCATTCAAGTACATACCTTGGTAGAAGGTTACTGCTATTTGCAAGGTACAGATATCTTAGTTAATGGTTTTAGTACTTTTCTAAGTATAGGAAGATGCAAGAAACTGAGTTTATAAAATTTTCTTTTGAAAATATTTAAATATCTCATGGCCTGTTCTGCCTGTTTTCCCAGAGCACTGAATGCCTCATCCTGATCTTGTAGCAACTGGACTGGCTAATGACTTGAATCTTATAGAACTAGATGATGGGCAAAATTACTTATTTTAGAATCACTTACCTTATGGCCTTATTAATATTTCTACCAAGATTTGCAAGGCATTTCCTGATCAGTATGTTCATGGCACTGCTGCTGCTGCTAAGTCGCTTCAGTTGTGTATGACTCTGTGCGACCCCATAGATGTCAGCCCAACAGCCTCCCCCGTCCCTGGGATTCTCCAGGCAAGAACACTGGAGTGGGTTGCCATTTCCTTCTCCAATGAATGAAAGTGAAAAATGAAAGTGAAGATGCTCAGGCGTATCTGATTCTTAGCGACCCCAGGGACTGCAGCCTACCAGGCTCCTCCGTCCATGGGATTTTCCAGGTAAGAGTACTGGAGTGGGGTGCCATCGCCTTCTCCAGTTCATGGCACTAGGAACATCCATTCCCAGGTCAAATGAGGATTCTGTTGACAGACATTTGGTATGCTATTATTGGACCAGGCCCTATTAAGAGTAGCCAGAAACCTCTAGACTGCCTGTCTTATTAGTCTGTCATGGTCCACAAAACGGTGTGCTTTTTTTTTGCTTTTTCCCATATCTAGAGTTCAACTATTACAATCTTATCATTTCAGCTCAGTCCAGTCTCAGTCGTCTCCGACTCTGTGACCCCATGGACTGCAGCACGCCAGCCTTCCCTGTCCATCACCAACTCCTGGAGCTGGCACAAACTCATGTCCATGGAGTCAGTGATGCCATCCAACCATCTCATCCTCCGTCATACCCTTCTCCTCTTGCCTTCAATCTTGCCCAGCATCAGAGTCTATTCTAATAAGTCCATCCTTCACATCAGGTAGTCAAAGTATTGGAGTTTCAGCTTCAGCATCATTCAGAAATATTCATTTCTTCCAATGAATATTCTGGACTGATTTCCTTAAGGATTGACTGGTTTGATCTCCTTGCAGTCCAAGGGACTCTCAAGAGTCTTCTCCAACACCACCTTTCAAAAGCATCAATTCTTCAGTGCTTAGCTTTCTTTATAGTAAAACTCACAGCCTAACATGAATACTAGAAAAACCATAGCTTTGACTAGATGGGCCACTGTCAACAAAGTAGTATCTGTGTTTTTTTAATATGCTATCTAGGTTGACCATAGCTTTTTTTTTCAAGGAGCAAGCATCATTTAACTTCATGGCTGCAGTCACCATCTGCAGTGAATTTGGAGCCCAAAAAAATAGCGTCTGTCACTGTTTCCACTGTTTTCCCATCTATTTGCCATGAAGATCATGGATGCCATAATCTTACTTTTCTGAATGTTGAGTTTTAAGCCAACTTTTTAACTCTCCTCTTTCACTTTCATCAAGAGGCTCTTTAGTTTCTCTTCACTTTCTGCCATAAGGCTGGTGTCATCTGCATATCTAAGGTTATTGATATTTCTCCTGGCAATCTTGATTCCAGCTTGTGTTTCATTCAGCCTGACATTTCGCATGATGTACTCTGCATATAAGTTAAATAAGCAGGGTGACAATATATAGCCTTGACGTACTCCTTTCCCAATTTGGAAACAGTCTGTTTTTCCATGTCCGGTTCTAACTGTGTCTACTTGACATGCATGTGGATTTCTCACGAGGCAGGTAAAGTGGTCTGGTATTCCCATCTCTTTAAGGATTTTCCATAGTTTGTTGTGATTCACACAGTCAAAGGCTTTGACATAGTCAATAAAGCAGAGGTAGATATTTTGATGGAATTCTCTTGCTTTTTATAGGATCCAACAGATGTTGGCAATTTGGTCTCTGATTCCTCTGCCTTTCTAAATCGAGTTTGAACATCTGGAAGTTCACGATTCAAGTACTGTTGAAGCTTGGCTTGGAGAATTTTGAGCATTATTATGTTAGTGTGTGGGGTGAGTGTAATTGTGCGGTAGTTTGAACATTCTTTGGCATTGCCCTTCTTTGGGATTGGAATGAAAACTGACCTTTTCCAGTCCTGAGTTTTCCACTCAGGAAAACCACTGCTGAGTTTTCCAAATTTGGTGGTGTATTTGGTGGCACTTTCACAGCATCATCTTTTAGGATTTGAAATAGCTCAACTGGAATTCCATCACTTCCACTAGCTTTGTTCATAGAGATGCTTCCTAAGGCCCACTTGACTTTGCATTCTAGGATGTCTGGCTCTAGGTGAGTGATCACATCATGGTTATCTGGGTAATAAATATTTTTTTAATAGTTCTTCTCTGTGTTCTTGCCACCTCTTCTTAATATCTTCTGCTTCTGTTAAGTCCATCCCATTTCTGTCCTTTATTGTGCCCATATTTGCATGAAATTTTCCCTTGGTATCTCTAATTTTCTCAAAGAGATCTCCAGTCTTTCCCGTTCTGTTGTTTTGCTCTATTTCTTTGCATTGATCACTGAGGAAGGCTTTCTTATCTCTCCTCACTATTCTCTGGAACTCTGCATTCAGATAGTTATATCTTTCCTTTTCTCCTTTGCCTTTAGCTTCTCTTCTTTTGTCAGCTATTTGTAAAACCTCCTCAGACAAACATTTTGCCTTTTTGCATTTCTTTTTCTTGGAAACAGATGCCATAATCTTAGTTTTTTGAATGTTGAGTTTTAAGCTGACTTTTTTACTCTCCTCTTTCACTTTCAACAAGACACTGTTTAGTTCTTCTTCACTTTCTGCCCCAAGGGTGGTGTCATCTGAGTATCTGAGGTTATTGATATTTCTCCTGGAAATCTTGATTCAATCAAGCCCAGCATTTCACATGATGTTCGGAACTGTATATTTGGTCATTAGTTTCAAGTCATCTAATCATCATTAATTTTTTCTGAGTCTCAGTTACCAGTTGGTAATGCAAGAAACAATAATCTTATAGAGAAGGCAAAACAAGTAACATATCTAGTCACATTAATAGGGTCAAAAGTAAGTATTTAACCTAGGAACTTCAATTAGGAGTGGCTCAATATTTTCCCAGTATCTGATCTGATCATTCTCTTCTGCTCCAATAGCTATCTGTAAGGGAAATTATATATTGGCATTGTACATAAAGTTCACCAAAGATGTCTGCACATACAAAGTGAGTGATGGTTCATCATGACCACTTACAGGATTGAGAAAAGAATGTTATCTTGTAAGGAGTTACATGGCTGATGCCAAAAGAAGAGAAACTAATCTTTATGGTAGAGCAGAAATATTTCTGCCACTAAGGAGGTCATATTAACACATAATGTAGATGTGCAGAGCACACTAGAGGGGAGGAAGGAGGCCCAAATAGGGAGAGAAAAAAAAATGTTTAAATTTTCTTGTTTTCCCTCAAATATGAATTTTTATTTCATCATAGATATTTGTCTTATAACTGTAAGTTTGTATATTCTGACTACCTTCATCCAACTCCCCTCTCCCCACATCTGGTAACCACAAGTCTCATTTCTTTTTCTATGAGGGTTTTTTTTTTTTTTAATCCCACATAAGTGATATAAGATGGTGTTTGTCTTTCTTTACCCAAATTATTTCACTTAACAAAATGCCCTCAAAGTCCATCCATTCATGTTGTTGCAAATAGCAGTATTTCCTTCTTTTATGGTTGAATAATATTCCAATGTGTAAATGTACCACATGTTTAATATTCATATGCCAATGGCCACTTAGTATTTCCCCATATCATGGATATTGTAAACAACCTTGATATGTGGTGCTCTGTGATGACCTAGGATAGGGAGGGTGGGAAGGAGGCTTAAAAGGGTGAGGATATGTGTACACTTATATCTGACTTACATTGCTGTATAGCAGAAATCATCACAACATTATAAACCAACTATCATCCAATTTAAAATAATAATAATAATACAGATCCAACACATGGGAGGGAAAAGGCAACCCAATTTAGAAATAGGCAATTTCTAAATGAATACTAGACTGGAACAGATAAACAAATGGCCAGTAAATACAAGAAAGGATGTTCAAAATCATTAGATATGATGGAAACGCATATTAAAACTACAGTGACATAACACTTCACACCTTAACAGAATGCCTAAAATCAAGAAAAAGATGATGGCAAGTGTTGGTGAGGACGTGGAGAAATTGGAAACATCATGCATTGTTTGAAGGATTGCAAACAAAATACAAACAGCTTTGAAAACCAATCTGACAGTTCCTCAGTTATCATAGCTATCATATGACCCAGAAATTCTATTCCTAGACATATACTCAACTGAATCCTGAGTTCCAAAGAATAGCAAGGAGAAATAAGAAAGACTTCATCAAAGATCAATGAAAAGACATAGAGGAAAATATAGAATGGGAAAGACTAGAGATCTCTTCAAGAAAATCAGAGATAGCAAGGGAACATTTCATGCAAAGATGAGCACAATAAAGGACAGATTTCAGATGGACCTAACAGAAGCAGAAGCTATTAAGAAGAGGTGACAAGATACATAGAAGAACTGTACAAAAAAAGATATTCATGACACAGATAACCACGATAGTGTGATCACCCACCTAGAGCTTGCCATCCTAGAAAGTGAAGTCAAGAGGGCCTTAGGAAGCATCACTATGAACAAAGCTAGTGGAGGTGATAGAATTCCAGGTGAGTTATTTCAAATCCTAAAACATGATGCTGTGAAAATGCTGCACTCAATATGCCAGCAAATTTGGAAAATTCAGCAGTGGCCACAGGACTGGAAAAGGTCAGTTTTCATTCCAATCTCAAAGAAAGACAATGCCAAACAATGTTCAAACTACTGCACACTTGCATTCATCTCACACGCTAGCAAAGTAATGCTAAAAATTCTCCAAGCCAGGCTTCAGCAATACGTGAACCATGAACTTCCAGATGTTCAAGCTGGATTTAGAAAAGGCAGAAGCAGAGATCAAACTGGCAACATCCACTGGATCATCGATAGTACAAGATACTTTGAGGAAAACACCTACTTTTGCCTTATTGGCTATGCCAAAGCCTTTGACTGTGTGGATCACAACAAACTATGGAAAATTCTTAAAGAGATGGGAATACCAGACCAGCTGACTTGCCTCCTAAGAAATCTGTATGGCAGTCAAGAAGCAACAGTTAGAACTGGGCATGGAACAACAGGCTGGTTTCAAATTAAGAAGAGAGTACATCAAGGCTGTATATTGTCACCCTACTAATTTACCTTATATGCAGAGTACATCATGAGAAATTCTGGGCTGGATGAAGCACAAGCCAGAAGCAAGCTTACAAGGAGAAATATCGATAACTTCTGATATTTAGATGACACCACCCTTATGGCAGAAAAGGAAGAAGAACTACAGAGCCTCTTGATGAAAGTGAAAGAGGAGAGTGAAAATGTTGGCTTAAAACAACATTCAGAAAGCTAACATCATGGCATCCAGTCCCATCACTTCATGGCAAATAGATGGGGAAATAACAGAAACAGTGACAGACTTTATATTTTGGGGCTGCAAAATCACTGCCGATGGTGACTGCCACCATGAAATTAAAAGGTGCTTGCTCCTTGGAAGAAAAGCTATGACCAACCTAGATAGCATATTAAAAAGCAGAGACATTACTTTACCAACAAAGGTATATCTAGTCAAAGCTATGGTTATTCTGGTAGTCATGTATGGATGTGAGAGTTGGAGTATAAAGAGCTGAGTGCCAAAGAATTCATGCTTTTGAACTGTGGTGTTGGAGAAGACTCTTTAGAGGGTTCCTTGGACAGTAAGGAGATCCAACCAGTTCATCCTAAATAAAAAAGTCCTGAATATTCATTGGAAGGACTGATGCTGAAGCTGAAGCTCCAATACTTTGGCCACCTGATGTGAACAACTGACTCATTGGAAAGGGCTCTGATGGTGGGAAAGACTGAAAATGGGAGAAGGGGACAACAGAGAATGAGATGGTTGGATGGCATCAGGAACTCGATAGACATGAGTTTGAATAAGCCCCAGGCATTGATGTTGGACAAGGAGGCTTGACATACTGAGCCCATGGGGTCACAAAGGGTCAGACATGACTGAGCAACTGAACTGATCAGATCAAATCAGATCAGTCGCTCAGTCGTGTCCAACTCTTTGCGACCCCATGATCGCAGCACGCCAGGCCTCCCTGTCCATCACCAACTCCTGGAGTTCACTCAAATTCATGTCCATCGAGTCAGTGATGCCATCCAGCCATCTCATCCTCTGTCGTCCCCTTCTCCTCTTGCCCCTAATCCCTCCCAGCATCAGAGTCTTTTCCAATGAGTCAACTCTTCGCATGAGGTGGCCAAAGTACTGGAGTTTCAGCTTTAGCATCATTCCTTCCAAAGAAATTCCAGGGCTGATTTCCTTTAGCATGGTCTCGTTGGATATCCTTGCAGTCCAAGGGACTCTCAAGACTCTGCTCCAACACCACAGTTCAAAAGCATCAATTCTTTGGTGCTCAGCCTTCTTCACAGTCCAACTCTCACATCCATACATGACCACAGGAAAAACCATTCCCTTGACTAGACAAAACTTTGTTGGAAAAGTAATGTCTCTGCTTTTGAATATGCTATCTAGGTTGGTCATAACTTTCCTTCCAAGGAGTAAGCATCTTTTAATTTCATGGCTGCAGTCAGCATCTGCAGTGATTTTGGAGCCCAGAAAAATAAAGTCTGACTCTGTTTCCACTGTTTCCCCAACTATGTCCCATGAAGTGATGGGACAGGATGCCATGATCTTCGTTTTCTGAATGTTGAGCTTTAAGCCAATTTTTTCACTCTCCATTTCACCTTCATCAAGAGGCTTTTTAGTTCCTCTTCACTTTCTGCCATAAGGGTGGTGTCATCTGCATATCTGAGGTTATTGATATTTCTCCTGGCAATCTTGATTCCAGCTTGTGTTTCTTCCAGTCCAGCGTTTCTCATGATGTATTCTGCATATAAGTTAAATAAACAGGGTGACAATATACAGCCTTGACGTACTCCTTTTCCTATTTGGAACCAGTCTGTTGTTCCATGTCCAGTTCTAACTGTTGCTTCCTGACCTGCATACAGATTTCTCAAGAGGCAGGACAGGTGGTCTGGTATTCCCATCTCTTTCAGAATTTTCCACAGTTTATTGTGATCCACACAGTCAAAGGCTTTGGCATAGTCAATAAAGCAGAAATAGATGTTTTTCTGGAACTCTCTTGCTTTGTGATGATCCAGCGGATGTTGCCAATTTGATCTCTGGTTCCTCTGCCTTTTCTAAAACCAGCTTGAATATCAGGAAGTTCACTGTTCACATATTGCTGAAGCCTGGCTTGGAGAATTTTGAGCATTACTTTACTAGCGTGTGAGATGAGTGCAATTGTGTGGTAGTTTGAGCATTCTTTGGCATTGGAATGAAAACTGACATTTTCCAGTCTTGTGGCCACTGCTGAGTTTTCCAAATTTGCTGGCATATTGAGTGCAGCACTTTCACAGCATCTTCTTTCAGGATTTGAAATAACTCATCTGGAATTCCATCACCTCCACTAGCTTTGTTCGTAGTGGTGCTTTCTAAGGACCTCTTGACTTCACATTCCAGGATGTCTGGCTCTAGGTCAGTGATCACACCATCGTGATCATCTGGGTCGTGAAGATCTTTTTTTTTTGCATAGTTCTTCTGTATATTCTTGCCACCTCTTCTTAATATCTTCTGCTTCTGTTAGGTCCATACCATTTCTGTCCTTTATCGAGTCCATCTTTGCATGAAATGTTCCTTTGATATCTCTGATTTTCTTGAAGAGATCTCTAGTCTTTCCCATTCTGTTATTTTCCTCTATTTCTTTGCATTTTTCGCTGAAGAAGGCTTTCTTATCTCTTCTTGCTATTTTTTGGAACTCTGCATTCAGATGTTTATATCTTTCCTTTTCTCCTTTGCTTTTCGCTTCTCTTCTTCTCACAGCTATTTGTAAGGCCTCCCCAGACAGCCATTTTGTTTTTTTGTTTTTCTTTTCCATGGGGATGGTCTTGATTCCTGTCTCCTGTACAATGTCACGAACCTCATTCCATAGCTCATCAGGCATTCTATCAGATCTAGGCTTCTGCTGTGTTACTGGTTGGGGCATAGAGTTGCATTACTGTGATATTGAATGGTTTGCCTTGGAAACAAACAGAGATCATTCTGTCGTTTTTGAGATTGCATCCAAGTACTGCATTTTGGACTCTTTTGTTGACCATGATGGCTACTCCATTTCTTCTGAGGGATTCCTGCCCGCAGTAGTAGATATAATGGTCATCTGAGTTAAATTCACCCATTCCAGTCCATTTCAGTTCGCTGATTCCTAGAATGTCAGCATTCACTCTTGCCATCTCTTGTTTGACCACTTCCAATTTGCCTTGATTCATGGACCTGACATTCCAGGTTCCTATGCAATATTGCTCTTTACAGCATCGGACCTTGCTTCTATCACCAGTCACATCCACAGCTGGGTATTCTTTTTGCTTTGGCTCCATCCCTTCATTCTTTCTGGAGTTATTTCTCCACTGATCTCCAGTAGCATATTGGGCACCTACTCACCTGGGGAGTTTCTCTTTCAGTATCCTATCCTTTTGCCTTTTCATACTGTTCATGGGGTTCTCAAGGCAAGAACACTGAAGTGATTTTCCATTCCCTTCTCCAGTGGACCACATTCTGTCCGATCTCTCCACCATGACCCACCCATCTTGGGTTGCCCCACAGGCATGGCTTAGTTTCATTGAGTTAGACAAGGCTGTGGTCCTAGTGTGATTAGATTGACTAGTTTTCTGTGTGTATGGTTTCAATGTGTCTGCCCTCTGATAACACCTACCATCTTACTTGGGTTTCTCTTACCTTGGGCATGGGGTATCTCTTCACGGCTGCTCCAGAAAAGCACAGCCAATGCTCCTTACCTTGGATGAGGGATATCAACTGAACTGACTGAGACATATATCCAAGAAAAATTAAGACACATGTTCACCCAAAAACTTCATGAATATTCGTGGCAGCATTATTCATAATAGCCAAAAAGGGGGAAACAACCCAAATGTCCATCAAATGATGAATGGATACACAAACTGTGGAATGGAACAGCATTGGAATTGTAAAGTTCCAGACAATTGAATATTATTTGGCAGTTAAAAGAATACAAGCAGCAACATGAATGAACTATGAAAACATTATGTTAAGTGAAAGAAGCCAGTTACAAAAGACCAGATATTATATGATTCCACTTATGTTAAATATCCAAAGTAGAACTTTCTGTCCAGAGACAAAATGTTTGTTAATAGAAGTTGCCTGAGGACAGAGTGGTTGTGAGTGACAGTCAAATCTTTGTGGTTTCTTTTTGGTGTGATGAAAATATTCTAAAATTGAATGTGATGATAGTTACATAGCTCTGTGATTACACTAAAACTGTTCAGTGGTACACTAAATGGGTGAATTGTGTGTTTTATAAATTATATCTCAAAACAGCTGCAACCAAAAAAGAAAAATTGTCACCATGTATATGGAGGTGAAGATATCTCTTCAACTTAGTGTTTTCCTTTTCTTTGGATATAGTTCCAGATGTATAACTGTTGGATCATATGGTCGTTCTATTTTTAATTTTTTGAGGACTCTCCAAATTGTTTTACATAGTGGCTGCACTATTTATATTCACATCAACAGTATACAAGTGTTCCCTTTTCCCCACATCCTTGCCAGCATTTGTTATCTCTTGTTTTTTGATGATAGTCATTCTACCAAATGTGAGATAGAATCTATGACTTTGACCTGTGTTTCCCTGGTGATTAGTGATATTAAGCACCTTTTAATGTATTTGTTGACCATTTGTATATCTTCTTTGGTAAAATATCTATTCATGTCCTTTACTCATTTTAAATTGGATTGTGTGCTCAGTCACTCAGTCGTTTCTGACTCTGCAGCCCCATAGACTGCAGCCCACCAGGCTCCTCTGTCCATGGAATTTTATAGGGAAGAATACTGGAGTGGGTTGCCATTTTCTCCTCCAGGTGATCTTTCTGATACAGGGATCAAACCCACAGCTCCTTCATTGTATGGTTTTATACATTTTTGGTATATGGCTTAAAAATATTTTTCCCATTCCATAGGTTGTCTTTTCACTTTGTTGATTATTTCTTTCATGTAAAAATGATTCTGCTTTCATGTTTACATACTCGTCTCCAGAGAAATTGGCTCAGTATTAGCAGAAAAATATGGAATGTAGAAAATTTGGATGAAAATATTAAGATAATTCTGAGAATGAAGTAGATTTTAAGTTGAAGACAAAAAGAAAATCCTTATATCTATGCAAATAGACAAAATGGCACACTGTACAATATAGTGTGCCAGATATAGGGCCATGGACTTTATGAATATAGTGCCATTATATATATATATATATATATATATATATATATATATATATATATATATATATAATATCTCTATTATATATATATATAATATCTCTATTTCAGAAGTGAAGAATCTTAGCCTCTGATAAAGTGACTAGTCCAAATGTATGCTGGTAGCAAATGATAAAGTGGTGTTAAAATGTAGTTTGATTCCTGATGCCTTCTCTTATCCATTATACTACAGTGCCTCACAAATGTAGGAAGACTTTCATTTGTTTAGTACTAATAAAAGAAGTCAGGCAAATGAAGGAACAAAGTGTGTCTAAAATGTGTGCTGCCTCTAGGCAGCAACATGTCAGCTTGCATTCCCATGAACAACTGCTCCAAAGTAATGACTGTTTGACAAGAATTCTTTCTCCACTAGGGGGTCAGTTATGTGAGAAGTTGAATATTTTAAAAGAGTTGAATTAATGGAACTAACATTTATTTAACCAATTTAAAAATACTTCCTTCTTTCTCCAAAATACACTTGCCATTTTTATTAGAATTGATTTAAACCACTGAAAATATAAGTAGACCCAAGCACTCCATGAACAAAACTGGGGAAATTATTTCATGAATCAAAATTCAAGGATATGTTCTTTTTCTCTGTCTACTAGGTGACGTGATGATCAGTTGGGGCATGGCACAAATCTCAATTTTTCTATAAATGGCTCCTTGATCCTTCTAGAGAGTTTTTGTGAATCTTTCCTTTTATCTGGAAGCAACTTCTTCATGCTTTCCATGCCAAATCATGCAATGCACTGAAATTATATTTTCATGCTTACCTTACTACTGTGCATTTTAAAGAGCTGGAATCAGGTGTGTATTCATCTCCCTACCTCTACTAATCAATACAATTCCCAAAGCATAGGAAGCACTTCAGATCAGATCAGATCAGTTGCTCAGTCGTGTCCAGCTCTTTGCAACCCCATGAATCGCAGCACGCCAGGCCTCCCTGTCCATCACCAACTACCGGACTTCACTCAGACTCACATCCATTGAGTCAGTGATGCCATCCAGCCATCTAATCCTCTGTCGTCCCCGTCTCCTCTTGCCCCTAATCCCTCCCAGCATCAGAATCTTTTCCAATGAGTCAACTCTTCGCATGAGGTGGCCAAAGTACTGGAGTTTCAGCTTTAGCATCATTCCTTCCAAAGAAATCCCAGGGCTGACCTCCTTCAGAATGGACTGGTTGGATCTCCTTGCAGTCCAAGGGACTCTCAAGAGTCTTCTCCAACACCACAGTTCAAAAGTGTCAATTCTTCGGCACTCAGCCTTCTTCACAGTCCAACCCTCACATCCATACATGACCACAGGAAAAACCATAGCCTTGACTAGACGAACCTTTTTTGGGAAAGTAATGTCTCTGCTTTTGAATATGCTATCTAGGTTGGTCATAACTTTCCTTCCAGGGAGTAAGTGTCTTTTAATTTCATGGCTGCAGTCAGCATCTGCAGTGATTTTGGAGCCCAGAAAAACGAAGTCTGACACTGTTTCCCCATCTATTTCCCATGAAGTGATAGGACCAGATGCCATGATCTTCATTTTCTGAATGTTGAGCTTTAAGCCAATTTTTTCACTCTCCACTTTCACTTTCATCAAGAGGCTTTTTAGTTCCTCTTCACTTTCTGCCATAAGGGTGGTGTCATCTGCATATCTGAGGTTATTGATATTTCTCCTGGCAATCTTGATTCCAGCTTGTGTTTCTTCCAGTCCAGCGTTTCTCATGATGTACTCTGCATATAAGTTAACTAAACAGGGTGACAATATACAGCCTTGACGTACTTCTTTTCCTATTTGGAACCAGTCTGTTGTTCCATGTCCAGTTCTAACTGTTGCTTCCTGACCTGCATACAAATTTCTCAAGAGGCAGATCAGGTGGTCTGGTATTCCCATCTCTTTCAGAATTTTCCACAGTTTATTGTGATCCACACAGTCAAAGGCTTTGGCATAGTCAATAAAGCAGAAATAGATGTTTTTCTGGAACTCTCTTTCTTTTTCCATGATCCAGCAGATGTTGACAATTTGATCTCTAGGGAAGTTTATAGCAATACATAATCCTACATCAAGAAACAATTAAAACATTGAATAGATTGCCTAACTCTACATCTAAAACAACTGGAAAAAGAAGAACAAAACAATTTAGTGGAAGGAAAGAAATCATAAATATCCAAACAGAAATAAATGAAAAAGAAATGAAGTAAGCAATAGTAAAGATTAATAAAACTAAAAGCTGATTCTTTTAGAAGATAAACAAAATTGACAAACCCTTAGCCAGACTCATCAAGATAAAAGAGAGAAATCAAATCAATAAAATTAGAAATGAAAAAAGAAAGATTACAACAGACAATGCAGAAATACAAAGGATTATAATAGACTATTATGAACAACTATATGGAAATAAAATGGATAACCTGGAAGAAATGGACAGATTCTTAGAAAAGTCCAATCTTCCAGGACTGAACCAGGAAGAAATAGAAATTTTGAACAACCCAACTAAAAGCACTGAAATTGAAGCTGTGATCAACAGTCTCCCAAAAAACAAAATCCCAGGACCAGATGGTTTCACAGGAGAATTCTGTCAAACATTTAGGGAAGCGCTAATGCCTATCCTTCTAAAACTCTTTCAAAAAACTGCAGATGTAGGAACACTTCCAAACTCATTCTATGAGGCCACCATCATGCTGATACCAAAACCAGACAAAGGCAACACAAAAAAAGAAAACTACTGGCTAATATCACTGATGAACATAGATGCAAAAATCCTCAACAAAATTTTAGCACACAGAACTCAGGAACACATCAAAGAGCTCACACACCATAATAAAGTTGGTTTTATTCCAGGAATGCAAGGATTCTTCAATGTACACAAATCAATCAATGTGATACACCAGATATTAACAAATTGAAAGATATGATAATCTCAATAGATGCAGCAAAAGCCTTTGACAAAATTCAGCACTGACTTGTTATTAAAACTCTTCAAAATAAAAAAGGAGGGAGGCATTCAAGGAACCTACGATTTGTTGTTAAAACTCTTTAAAAAAAAAAGGGGGGGGGCATTCAAGGAACCTACCTCAACATAGTAAAGGCCATATATAGTAAGCCTACAGCAAACATTATTCTCAATGGTGAAAAACTGAAAGCATTCCTCCTAAGATCAGGAACAAGACAAGGGTGTCCATTTTTTCCACTATTATTCAACATAGTTCTGGAAGTCCTAGCTATAGTAATCAGAGAAAAAAAAGAAATAAGAGGAATCCACATCTGAAAAGAAGTAAAGCTCTCATTGTTTGCAGATGGCATGATACTGTACATGGAAAACCCTAAAGATAGTATCAGAAAGTTACGAGAGCTAATCAGTAAATTCAGCAAAGTCACACAGTACAAAATCAATACACATAAACCATTTGCATTTTTATATGCAAATAATGAAAATTCTGAAAGAGAAATTAAGCAATCCATCCCATTCACCATTGCCACAAAAAGAATTAAATATCTAGGAATAAACTTACCTAAGGAGACAAAAGAACTGTACACAGAAAATTATGAGACACTAATGAAAGAAATCAAAGACAACATAAACAGATGGGGAGATATTCCATGTTCCTGGGTAAGAAGAATCAATATTGTGAAAATGACTATACTACTAAAAGCAATCTACAGATTCAATGTGATCCCTATCAAATTACCAGTGGCATTCTCCCCAGAACTAGAACAAAAAATTTCACAATTCATATGGAAATACAAAAGACCCCGAATAGCCAAAGCAATCTTGAGAAAGAAGAATGGAGCTTCCTGACTTCAGATTATACTACAAAGCTACAGTCATCAAGACAATAAGGTACTGGCACAAAAACAGAAGTATAGGCCAATGGAAAAAGATAGAAAGCCCAGAAATAAACCCATGCAACTATGGGTACCTTATTTTTTTGCAAAGGAGGAAAGAATATACAATGGAGCAAAGACAGCCTCTTCACTAAATGGTGCTGGGAAAACTGGACAGCTACATGTAAAAGAATGAAATTATAACACTTCCTAACACTATGCTGCTGCTGCTGTTAAGTCGCTTCAGTCGTGTCCGATTCTGCGACCCCATAGACAGCGGCCCATCAGGCTCCCCCGTCGCTGGGATTCTCCAGACAAGAACACTGGAGTGGGTTGCCATTTCCTTCTCCAATGAATGAAAGGGAAAAGTGAAAGTGAAGTCGCTCAGTCGTGTCTGACTCTTCGTGACCCCATGGTCTGCAGCCTACCAGGCTCCTCCATCCATGGGATTTTCCAGGCAAGAGTACTGGAGTGGGGTGCCATTGCCTTCTCCATCCTAACACTATACACAAAGATAAACTCAAAATGGATTAAAGACCTAGATGTAAGACCATAATCCATTAAACTCTTAGAGGAAAACATAGGCAATAGGCAGAACACTCAATGACATAAATCAAAGCAAGATCCTCTATGACCCACCTCCTAGAGTAACAGGGGAAAAAAAGTAAACAAGTGGGACCTGATTAAGCTTAAAAGCTTTTGTACAATAAAAGAAACTATAATCAAGATGAAAAAACAGCACCCAGAATGGGAGAAAATAATAGCAAATAAAACAGCTGACAAAGGATTAATTTCCAAAATATACAAGCAGTTCATACAACACAATGCCAGAAAAACAAACAACCCAATCAAAAAGTGGGGAAAAGACCTTTAAATAGACATTTCTCCAAAGAAGACATACAGACAGTGTGAAGACAGTGAAATCGCTCAGTCGTGTCCGACTCTTTGCGACCCCATGGACTGTAGCCTGCCAGGTTTCTCCATCCATGGGATTTTCCAGGCAAGAATACTGGAGTGGGTTGCCATTTCCTTCTCCAGGAGATCTTCCCAACCCAGGGATTGAACCTGGGTCTCCCACATTGTAGGCAGACGGTTTACCATCTGAGCCACCAGGGAATTTATGAAGACATACGGATGGCTAACAAATACATGAAAAGATGCTCAACATCACTCTTTATCAAAGAAATGCAAATCAAAACTACAATGAGATATTACCTGGCACCAGTCAGAATGGCCATCATCAAAAAGTCTACAAACAATAAATGCTGAAGATGGTGTGGAGAAAAGGGAACACTCTTGCACTGCTGGTGGGAATGAAAATTCGTACAGCCACTATGGAAGATGGTATGGAGATTAATTAAAGAAAAAAAAAAAAAAAACTAGGGATAAAAGCACCATATGACCCAGCAATCCCACTCCTAAGCATATACCCTGAGGAAACCAAAATTGAAAGAGACACATGTATCCCATTGTTCATTGAAGCATTATTCACAATAGCTAGAGCATGGAAGTAATCTAGATGTTCATCGACAGATGAATGGATAAAGAAGCTGTGGTACATATACACAATGGGACATTACTCAGCCATAAAAAGGAACACAATTGAGTCAGTTCTAATGAGGTGGATGAACCTAGAACCTATTATACAGAGTGAAGTAAGTCAGAAAGAGAAAGATAGATATCGTATTCTAATGCATATATACTGAATCTAGAAAAATGGTACTGAAGAATTTATTTACAGGACAGCAATGGAAAAACAGACATAAGAATAGACTTTTGGACATGGGGAGAGGGGAGGAGAGGGTGAGATATATGAAAAGAGTAACATGGAAACTTACATTGCAATATATAAAATAGATAGCCAATGAGAATTTGCTGTATGGCTCAGGAAACTCAAACAGGGGCTCTGTGTCAACCTAGAGAGGTGGGATGGAGAGGGAGACGAGAGGGAGTTTCAAAACGGAGGGGATATATGTATACCTATGGCTGATTCATGTTGAGGTTTAACAGAAAACAACAAAATTCTATAAAGCAATCATCCTTCAATTATAAAAAAGAAAAAAGCTGACAAAAGGGAACTTCCAAGAGCATTCTCACCCCCACATGGGGCAAACAGGATGTTTTGAAGGAGTATAGGGGTTTGTGCCTTTTATTTTAATATATATTAAACACATTTTTTAAAAGTGAAAAAAAAAAAAAGAATTTCAGGAAAAGATTCACTTTTTAAAAGCATTAAATATTGCTTTTTTCACAGTAAGATTTTTAAATAATTTACATTTTTAGCTTTTTAATAATGCTTATAAATGCCTTTCAAAACAATTTCACTAATAGCTAATGAAACTCATAAGACTATCTTGTAAATGTATGTTACGGCAGCTTCAAAAGCTGTCACTATATGGTTTTGGCATAAAGTGTTCAATAAGAGTACTAAGTGAGACATAATAGCACAAATTTTGCAGACTAATACATTTCCTTTCTCAGCCTCTGAACATGGGCATAACCACTTTAGCGCTCATTTTGGTTTCTTAAATATGACTTTTTATGATGAAATGAGTTTAGTTGTATTTAAAAAATGGATTAATATAAAATGGAATATGTGTATATTCTTTAATAGCCATAAGGAGGGAAAAAAACTTTTGTTGCTTAAGGAGACCTTTAAAGGAAGAAGAGGGTTGAAAATAAAGTGAATAGGAAATAAAGTCCTCAGATTAAGATTTACAAAGTAATCCTTTTCCAAAAATGTATTCATGTATACTTTCAACAAGATATCATTACTTTAATATTCAGTAACTTTGCAGTTAATATTGACGTTGTATTAATGACTATTACATATATCTGCTTTTTCCTAAGTATTTCATCTTTGACAGCCTGCTGTGTTTTTCTAGTTTTCTAATTGATGAGCTTTTCTCACCTTGTGATTACCTAATTTTCACTTAATTGCTTTTAGTAATAAAGTTCATCTTGCATTTTTCTCCCATAAGGATTAGATTTTTTTTTTTTAAGCAACAAATCATCTTGTAGAGCTGAAAATGATGCATCACATTAGGATGGTTTCTTTTCCTCTGAGAATTAGAAGACTACAATTTCAACTGAAGGTTGAAAAGGTTATTAAGTCTCCTATATTCAGTTGTTCATAATTTATTGAATGTCATACATAAACTTTCATTGGAAGAGAACATTTTCCAAGAAAAAGAAAGCAATGTAAAACAATATTAAACCAAATATATTTCCTCTTTATAAAACTATTGATGTGAGATCGCTTTCAAGCTCAGTTTTTCACTCAACATATTCTACAATTTATCTTGCTACTTCAACATCTCATCAACAAGTGCTCAAACACATTCAGGGCTATTTATTACAAAGTAAAACAACTAAAGACATTGTAAAATGATCATTTTTCTTATGTCCATCTTTTGCTTTAATAAAAATTTTTACATTAACTGCATATTTTCAGTCAGGATAAAACTTTCAACTGTGATACCAGATACATTGCTAGAAGACAAATTTTCATATTAAGCATAAAGTTGTGCCAAATATATAAATTAATACATATATTTTAATATGGCTACCATTTAGAATCAGAAAAATTATTTAGACTTAATTTTCACATCATGACTTTACTGTATCTAAAAACAAAAAAGTAGTACAGCCTTTAATGTAAGGGGTCTACATATAAACATTTCACTCTTAAGAAGACTAACTCAATTATGTTATCAAAATAAAGTTTCTAAGGTGATTCTTTTCATGAAACTTTTCAGTCACATCAATATTTCAAGATAAACCACCAATCAATTTTTCTTATATATCACATAAGAATATTGAAAATTCTCAATTTGTGATCCTTGTGAATTTAATATTAGCTCATCTGGCTTAAGATGCAAATATGAGGACAGATCAATAATCACTCAGCTATGTAACTGATACTTTCCTAACACTTGAGGTAAAATAAAAACTTAAATACTGTGTAATGAGAGCCTCCAATTTTGTGGATTCTCTCATCCACCTAAACTTTGAGTAAAAATTTCTTTCAAATATTACTCACTAATTCTCATTAGTGCTTAATGCCTTTAAACAATACTTAGCACAGCTGTTTTTGATACTCCATATTAAGTAGTTGTTAATGGGATAATCACTTATGAAAGACCAGTGAGGCTGCAAGATGGGTAGACTTTATATTTTGTGTAATAAATATTGCCATTGAGGTTTGCAAAGTTTTTTTTTTTTTTATAAAAATAGCAGTTTTAAATTACTATCTTTTGTGTAGTTATAAACTTAACTATAATCTATAGCTATGAGATTTTAATATATGATGACAGAATGTTTCATGTTTGAGTTATAAAATCTCTGCTGATATAATCTCCATTATCCTGGCCACTGTTGTACTTCAGGTTCATTTGGTTAGAAAATTGCCAACAAGGGGCCCTCTAATGAATAATACAGCTTCAAAACATCATAAGCATCCCAGTCTGATCAGTTTCATAAAAGGGATGATGAGTTATTTCATGAACAGCATATTATTAGGAAAAACTTGGAGACTTTGCTACTATGGTGTTTCCTTGGTACTCAAACTAGATAGAAAGAATTAGAGAACTAGGCAAGTAATATTTGTTCTGATGTGACCCAAATTGTGGCCATTAAGTGACAAGAAATCACCACTATAAGCGCGGGCGGCTCTGACCGGTGCACTAAGCACGGGCGGCTGCGACCTGCGCACTAAGCATGGCCAAGAGAAGCTACCCCACGTCCGAGGTCAGGGGCAGAAGCCGGGAGGACCTCATGCCTGAAGGGCGGTGGCCAAGAGGAGTTACCCCACGTCCGAGGTCAGGGGCAGCAGCCAAGAGTGCCAGACTGCGATGGCACAGGAATGGCCAAGAAGAGCTACCCAAGTCTGAGGTCGGGGTGGTGGCCGGGAGGAGCGACCCCATGTCCAAGGTCAGGGGCAGCAGCCGGGAGGACCTACCCCACGACACCACACCCGAGGCCAGGGGCAGCGGCCAGGAGGAGCTACCCCACGTCCAAGGAGCTGTGGCTACATGGGCATAGGAAGGCCTAGAGGAGTTATCCCATATTGAAGGTCAGGAAGGGCAGTGGTGAGGAGATACCCCTAGTCCAAGGTAAGGAGCAGTGTGTGCGCTTTGCTGGAACAGACGTGAAGAGATACCCCATGCCCAAGGTAAGAGAAACCCAAGTAAGATGGTAGGTGTTGCAAGAGGGCATCAGAGGGCAGACACACTGAAACCATACTCACAGAAAACTAGTCAATCTAATCACACTAGGACCACAGCCTTGTCTAACTCAATGAAACTAAGCCATGCGTGTGGGGTAACCCAAGATGGGTGGGTCATGGTGGAGAGATCTGACAGAATGTGGTCCACTGGAGAAGGGAATGGAAAATCACTTCAGTGTTCTTGCCTTGAGAACCCCATGAACAGTATGAAAAGGCAAAAGGATAGGATACTGAAAGAGAAACTCCCCAGGTGAGTAGGTGCCCAATATGCTACTGGGGATCAGTGGAGAAATAACTCCAGAAAGAATGAAGGGATGGAGCCAAAGCAAAAAGAATACCCAGCTGTGGATGTGACTGGTGATAGAAGCAAGGTCCAATGCTGTAAAGAGCAATATTGCATAGGAACCTGGAATGTCAGGTCCATGAATCAAGGCAAATTGGAAGTGGTCAAACAAGAGATGGCAAGAGTGAATGCTGACATTCTAGGAATCAGCGAACTGAAATGGACTGGAATGGGTGAATTTAACTCAGATGACCATTATATCTACTACTGCGGGCAGGAATCCCTCAGAAGAAATGGAGTAGCCATCATGGTCAACAAAAGAGTCCGAAATGCAGTACTTGGATGCAATCTCAAAAACGACAGAATGATCTCTGTTTGTTTCCAAGGCAAACCATTCAATATCACAGTAATGCAACTCTATGCCCCAACCAGTAACACAGCAGAAGCCTAGATCTGATAGAATGCCTGATGAGCTATGGAATGAGGTTCGTGACATTGTACAGGAGACAGGAATCAAGACCATCCCCATGGAAAAGAAAAACAAAAAAAACAAAATGGCTGTCTGGGGAGGCCTTACAAATAGCTGTGAGAAGAAGAGAAGCGAAAAGCAAAGGAGAAAAGGAAAGATATAAACATCTGAATGCAGAGTTCCAAAAAATAGCAAGAAGAGATAAGAAAGCCTTCTTCAGCGAAAAATGCAAAGAAATAGAGGAAAATAACAGAATGGGAAAGACTAGAGATCTCTTCAAGAAAATCAGAGATACCAAAGGAACATTTCATGCAAAGATGGGCTCGATAAAGGACAGAAATGGTATGGACCTAACAGAAGCAGAAGATATTAAGAAGAGGTGGCAAGAATACACGGAAGAACTATGCAAAAAAAGATCTTCATGACCCAGATGATCACGATGGTGTGATCACTGACCTAGAGCCAGACATCCTGGAATGTGAATTCAAGTGGTCCTTAGAAAGCACCACTATGAACAAAGCTAGTGGAGGTGATGGAATTCCAGATGAGTTATTCCAAATCCTGAAAGATGATGCTGTGGAATTGCTGCACTCAATATGCCAACAAATTTGGAAAACTCAGCAGTGGCCACAAGACTGGAAAATGTCAGTTTTCATTCCAATCCCAAAGAAAGGCAATGCCAAAGAATGCTCAGTCTACCACACAATTGCACTCATCTTACACGCTAGTAAAGTAATGCTCAAAATTCTCCAAGCCAGGCTTCAGCAATACATGAATCATGAACTTCCTGATATTCAAGCTGGTTTTAGAAAAGGCAGAGGATCCAGAGATCAAATTTCCAACATCCGCTGGATCACTGAAAAAGCAAGAGAGTTCCAGAAAAACGTCTATTTCTGCTTTATTGTCTATGCCAAAACCTTTGACTGTGTGGATCACAATAAACTGTGGAAAATTCTGAAAAAGATGGGAATACCAGACCACCTGACCTGCCTCTTGAGAAACCTGGATGCAGGTCAGGAAGCAAGATTTAGAACTGGACATGGGAGGGGGAGGTGCTAAGATGGTGGAGGAGTAGGACGGGGAGAACACTTTCTCCCCCACAAATTCATCAAAAGAACATCTAAACGCTGACTAAATTCCACAAAACAACTTCTGAATGCTGGCAGAGGACATCAGGCACCCAGAAAAGCACCCCAAGTCTTCGAAAGGAGGTAGGAAAAAATATAAAAGACAAAAAAAGGGACAAAAGAGGGAGGGATGGAGTTCCATCCCGGGAAGGGAGTCTTAAAAAGAGAGAAGTTTCCAAACACCAGGAAACCTTCTCATTGCTGAATCTGTGCCGAGCCTTGGAAGCACAGAGGGCAGCATAACAGGGAGGAAAAATAAATAATTAAAATCCACACATTGCCAGCCCTACAGTAACTCCCCCAGCAGAGAAGCAGCACAGACACCTGCATCCGCCATTAGCAAGCAGGGGCTGGGCAGGGAGGCGCGGCGCGGGCTGCATCACAAGGATCTGGCCTGAATACCCCGAGCGCTATCTGAGCGAAATAATTTGGGCTAGCAAACCAAACTGGGATATCTACAACGCGATAAGCCAGCCCTAACCTATGACACCGCCAGGCCCGCACACAGAACAAAGGACTGAACAGAGATAGCCCGCTGCAGACCATCCCCCTCCGGTGATAGACAGCCAGAGCCAGAAGGGGACAATAGCAGCCCCAGAGAGACATTATCTATAAAACTGTAAGCAGGCTTCTTTGCTAACTAAAACTTCTTGGGGATCTGGACGGTCAACATCTGTCTGAGAAGGTGTGCCGGTGCACACCTAGGTAAACGAGCGGCGGGGAGGTGATAAGTTGCAGCAATCGTGCATGCCAAACACGTCATCACCTGAGCTGCTCGAATCTGGGAAGGGCATAAAACGCAGGCCCAACCGAGAGTCTGCGCCTCTGAGGACTACCCGAGTGCCTGAACCTGAGCGGCCTGGACCTGGGAAGTACAGGCAGCCCAGGGCCGGCCACGGATGGTTCCCAGCGGAGCAACCTAGAGCTTGAGCAGCGTGGGCAGAGAGGCTACACGCGCCATGAACGGGGGGCAGACCCAGTGTGGCTGAGGCACTGCAAGCACACACCAGTGTTATTTGTTTGCAGCATCCCTCCCTACCTCCCCTTAGCGCGACTGAACAAGTGAGACTAAAAAAAAAAAAAAAAAAGTGTCCTCCACCGTCCCCTTTGTGTCAGGGCGGAAACCAGACACTGAAGAGACCAGCAAACAGAAGAAGCTATAACAGAGGGAACCGCCTTGGAAGCTATAGGCAATAGATTAAAACCCTGTGGTTACTACCAACTACATAGGAAGGGGCCTATAGATCTTGAGAAATATAAGTCGGGCTAAGGAACTAGCCAAAAATGAACTGAACCCACAATACTCACAACAAAACCGGAGAAAGTCCTAGATATATTTTTACTATTTGTACGACAATTCTTTCTTTCTTTTTTTTTTTTTAATTATTTTTTTAATTAAAAAAAATTTTTAAAGTCCTCTATTATTCCTTTAATTTCCACATTTATAACTGATTACTTTGCAAAAAAAAAAAAAAGAAGACCCTATTTTTTTAAAAGCAAACTTCATATATATACATAATTTTTATAATTTTTTGACCTTTTTTCCCCCATTCTTTTCTTTAACATTGTATTTTTGAAATTCCAAACTCTACTCTAGATTTTTAATTTTAGCTTTTTGGTATTTGTTATCAATTTTGTACCTATAGTTTTTTTTTATATATATATATATAATTTCTGTGACCCTTTTTTATTTTTTCTTTTACTTTTTCTCTGTTTCTTTCTCTTCTTTTAAATAAAAATGTATATCTGAAATTCCAAACTCTACTCTAGATTTTTAATTTATGCTTTTTGGTATTTGTTATCAATTTTGTACCTGTATTTTTTTTTTATAATTTATGCGACTTTGTTCTTGTTTTTTTTTTTTTTTTTCTCTCTCTCTTTCTTTTTCTTCCTTTTTTAACATTGTATTTTTGAAATTCCAAACTCTACTCTAGATTTCTAACTTTTGCTTTTATGTATTTGTTACCAATTTTGTACCTTTAAGAACCCAATCTTCACTACCCATTTTTCACTAGGGAGTGAGATTACTGGCTTAACTGCTCTCTCTCCCTTTGGACTCTGCTTTTTCTCCACCAGGTCGCCTGTGTCTCCTCCCTAACCCCTCTCTACTCTACCCAACTCTTGTGAATTTCTGTGTGTTCCAGATGGTGGAGAACACTTAGGGAACTGCTTACTGTCTGGATCTGTCTCCCTCCTTTTCATTCCCCCAATTTATCCTCCTGGCCACCTCTGCCACCTTCTTCCTTCTTCTTTTCTCTGTATAACTCTGTGAACAATGCTGAGCGGTCCAGCTGTGGAGTGCACATAAGGAAGAGATTACTGAATAGCCCACTCTCTCCTCTATTGATTCCACCTCATCTCATTCGGGTCACCTCTAATTCCCTCCTCACTCCTCTCTTCTCCATATAAAGCTTTAAGCCCTTCTGGATGAAACAAGTTTCAGGGCAAGACATACCAAGCAAATTCTCCAGCAGCAAGGAACACAGCCCTGAGCTCCAAGATACAGGCAGCCCAAAGTCACCCCAAAACCATAGACATCCCATAACTCATTACTGGACACTTCACTGCACTCCAGAGAGAAGAAATACAGCTCCACCCACCAAAACACTGACACAAGCTTTCCTAACCAAGAAACCTTGACAAGCCACCTGTACAAACCCACACAGAGTGAGGAAATGCCGCAATAAAGAGAACTCCACAAACTGCCAGAATACAGAAAGGACACCCCAAACTCAGCAATTTAAACAAGATGAAGAGACAGAGGAATACTCAGCAGATAAAGGAACAGGATAAATGCCCACCAAACCAAACAAAAGAGGAAGAGATAGGGAATCTACCTGACAAAGAATTCAGAATAATGATAGTGAAATTGATCCAAAATCTTGAAATCAAAATGGAATCACAGATAAACAGCTTGGAGACAAAGATTGAGAAGATGCAAGAAAGGTTTAACAAGGACCTAGAAGAAATAAAAGAGAGTCAGTATATAATGAATAATGCAATAAATGAAATTAAAAACACTCTGAAGGCAACAAATAGTAGAACAATAGAGGCAGAATATAGGATTAGTGAATTAGAAGATAGAATGGTAGAAATAAATGAATCAGACAGGATAAAAGAAAAACGAATTAAAAGAAATGAGGACAATCTCAGAGACCTCCAGGACAATATTAAATGCTACAACATTCGAATCATAGGGGTCCCAGAAGAAGAAGACAAAAAGAAAGACCATGAGAAAATACTTGAAGAGATAATAGTTGAAAACTTCCCTGAAATGGGGAAGGAAATAATCACCCAAGTCCAAGAAACCCAGAGAGTCCCCAACAGGATAAACCCAAGGCAAAACACCACAAGACACATATTAATCAAATTAACAAAGATCAAACACAAAGAACAAATATTAAAAGCAGCAAGGGAAAAACAACAAATAACACGCAAGGGAATTTCCATAAGGATAACAGCTGATCTTTCAACTGGTGCACTGGGACGACCCAGGGGGATGGTGTGGGGAGGGAGGAGGGAGGAGGGTTCAGGATGGGGAACACATGTATACTAATTAAATAATTTTCTATTAAAGAAAAAAAAAAAAAAAAAAAGAAACCCTTCAGGCCAGGAGGGAATGGAAAGACATACTTAAAGTGATGAAAGAAAATAACCTACAGCCCAGATTATTGTACCCAGCAAGGATCTCATTCAAATATGAAGGAGAAATCAAAAGCTTCTCAGACAAGCAAAAGCTGAGAGAATTCAGCACCACCAAACCAGCTCTCCAACAAATACTAAAGGATATTCTCTAGACAGGAAACACAAAAACGGTGTATAAACTCGAACCCCAAACAACAAAGTAAATGGCAACAGGATCATACTTATCAGTAATTACCTTAAACATAAATGGGTTGAATGCCCCAACCAAAAGACAAAGACTGGCTGAATGGATACAAAAACAAGACCCTTACATATGTTGTCTACAAGAGACCCACCTCAAAACAGGGGACACATACAGACTGAAAGCAAAGGGCTGGAAAAAGATTTTCCATGAAAATAGGGACCAAAAGAAAGCAGGAGTAGCAATACTTATATCAGATAAAATAGACTTTAAAACAAAAGCTGTGAAAAGAGACAAAGATGGTCATTACATAATGATCAAAGGATCAATCCAAGAAGATATAACAATTATAAATATATATGCACCCAACACGGGAGCATTGCAATATGTAAGGCAAATGCTAACAAGTATGAAAGGAGAAATTAACAATAACACAATAATAGTGGGAGACTTTAATACCCCACTCACACCTATGGATAGATCAACTAAACAGAAAATTAACAAGGAAACACAAACGTTAAATGATACAATATACCAGTTAGACCTAATTGATATCTATAGGACATTTCATCCCAAAACAATGAATTTCACCTTTTTCTCAAGCGCACATGGAACCTTCTCCAGGATAGATCACATCCTGGCCCATAAATCTAGCCTTGGTAAATTCAAAAAAATAGAAATCATTCCAAGCATCTTTTCTGACCACAATGCAGTAAGATTAGATCTCAATTACAGGAGAAAAACTATTAAAAATTCCAACATATGGAGGCTGAACAACACGCTGCTGAATAACCAACAAATCACAGAAGAAATCAAAATTTGCATAGAAAGTAATGAAAATGAAAACACAACAACCCAAAACCTGTGGGACACTTTAAAAGCAGTCCTAAGGGGAAAGTTCATAGCAATACAGGCATACCTCAAGAAACAAGAAAAAAGTCAAATAAATAACCTAACTCTACACATAAAGCAACTAGAAAAGGAAGAAATGAAGAACCCCAGGGTTAGTAGAAGGAAAGAAATCTTAAAATTAGGGCAGAAATAAATGCAAAAGAAACAAAAGAGACCATAGCAAAAATCAACAAAGCCAAAAGCTGGTTCTTTGAAAGGATAAATAAAATTGACAAACCACTGAAAGGTTGTTGTTGAATCACGCGAATACACCGGGATTCTTGGCCCCCGGAGGAGAAGAATTCAATCCGGGGCCAGAGACGAGGCTTGATCGCTCAGAGCTTTTGTTTAATAAAGTTTTATTAAAGTATAAAGGAGATAGAGAAATCTTCTGACATAGGCATCAGAAGGGGACAGAAAGAGTACCCGCTTGCTAGTGTTAACAATGAGGTTATATAATCCAAAGACTGTCTGGAGGTTGTAAAGACCTCATCAGACCTATTCCCATAATTTACATTTTAAGATAACACTGTCCTCAGGCAAGATACATCCTTGTAAAGACCAGGTCTACTCCCATAATTAACATTTTAAGATAACAGAAAGTTGAATCCAAAGACTGTCCTTAGGCAGGATACATTATTGGTATATAATCCTAAGGAATGTGGAGAAAGAAAAAAAAGTTTGTCCTTTCTTCCTCCTTGAGAATTCCAGACCCCTCTCTCCTTGGGGACCCCTAGATTTCCTATCAACCTGCCTAGGAAAAGACTCTCATTCCCCCCTTTTCTTTTAGGAGAATTATGTTGCCTAGGGAAAAGGGGCGTCATTCTCATTCCATAACTACTTCCAAGCTGACAAGGGGTGTTGTCCCTAAATTGGTGAGGCAACATATTCTCCTAATCCGCATATTGAGGATATCTGATCCAGGGGCCCCAAATAGTAGCTGGAGGAAGCTACAGCAGTAGCAGGAGTTTGAGCAACCATTTGTAACTTAAAAGCTTTCATGTGGTTTGAAACAAATCCACTTATACAATTACAGATGCAGGGAGCAAACAGCAAGAACAAAACAACCAGAATTATTGTAATTAATATAGTTGTCCACCATGGGGAACTAGTTAACGTTTCCCAAAGTGAAGCAATTGAGGCTTCAGGAGTATCCATGGCCCTAATCATCTTGTTCATGTGGTTAGTAAAATGAGTAACATTCGTGCTTATATCAGGTATATATGTACAGCATTGCGTATGAATAATGGCACAAGTTCCTCCTTGTGCAGCTGTCAGAATATCTAGAGCCAATCTGTTTTGTAAAACCACCTTTCTAATTTGTGCTTGTTCAGCATTAAGAGCTGAAATAGCCTTTTGAGAATCTTGTAATGCCTGTTGAGTAAAATTAGTCAAAGCATCCACTCGTAACATAACATCTGTAGTTCCCAAAGAGGGAACAAATGCTGCAGCCAAATAATCATACCAATAAAATACAGACCTTGCCCACTGAGTTTTAAGGTGGGGTAAATTAGCAGGCTTTTCTGGAAGCTCTGAAAATATAAAGCCATAAGTAAAGGCTAGACCCAGGGTGCATCTCCCTATCCAACCAGGGGGAAGCCATGCCCATAGGTAAGAGCCACATATCCAATAAGTCCCGTTTGGAGCAAGCCAGCGCGACTGAGATATCCAGTCCCAATTCGTGCCTGGCCAGACAAAGGGAGAACCTGAACTGGGATTGGAAAACACGGGAATGATTACATTGCATGTTTCCTGAGACAAATATCCCACTTGTTTCCAATCATTGTAATTAAGTTGTTGGTTAACTTTTGGGTACGGCTCTGTTTGTTCCCAGCATATGGAGGCAGTAGATATTAAATGTCCTTTTTCAGGAGTTAGCCATGTAACCTCATCCCATATTTGATAAACGTCAGGTAAAAAACCATTAGATCTAGATTTACCTTATATGTAGCAAAATAGTCATTGAACTGAGACAATGTATAATCAAAATTAAAAGTCATATTATGTCCATAGTTAGAGTACAAAGTGTTGCACCAGTCCATTTTAGGGTTGGTAGATGTCATCAGATGAAGAAGAGGCATCGCATGTGATTGTTGTCAAAGGTATTCACAGACTTGGAGAAAGTCTTTTCCTTGAAGTGGGGATGTCCACCACAGGAAGCCTTTCACTGACAAAGAGGGGAGTGCTCTGCAGACCCAGCAGTTAGACCGATTGTGGAATGCAGCATAGGAGTGAGCCCAGGACAGGAATACATTGTCTTGAGGATCCAACGGCAGACTCAGGATATTTGGAGTCAGCAGAAGTAAGCTCACATAGGTTATCAGGCCCATCTGCCCTTTGCTTAACTCTAGAGCTCGGGTCAGAGCCACAAGCTCCGCCAACTGAGTACTGGTTCCCTGGGGGAGAGATTTTGCTTCCAAAACCTGTTCAGCAGTCACCACGGCGTAACCTGCTTTACGCTTTCCATCCCGAACAAAAGAACTGCCATCTGTAAATATTTCCATGTCAGGATTGGCTAATGGGGTATCCTTTAGATCCTCCCGAGCTGCATAGTTTAAAGTTAGGAATTGAGAACAATCGTGATCAGGTGTTTCATTTTCCTTCTCAGGAAGGAAAGTGGCAGGATTTAAATTTCCACAAACTTTAAGCTTAGTTACTGGTCCTTCTAACAACAATGACTGTCTGTCATCCAAATATTAACCTTAGAATTTAAGATTCCACTCACATCATGAGATGTCAGTACAGTAAGGTTTCATCCATTAATTGTTTTTAAAGCTTCAGGTGCTAATAAAGCCACTGCCCCAATTACTCTTAGGCAGTGGGGCCACCCACGTGAAACTACATCTAATTCTCTGCTTAGATAAGCAATAGGTTGCTGGTGAGGCCCTCGGGGTTGTGTCAAAACTCCCAATGCCACACCTTTTCTTTCAGTGACAAACAAATTAAATTCTGACCCTGTGGGCAAGCTCAGAGCTGGAGCTTGCAGGAGAGCAGTCTGAAGAACCTTAAAAGCCTTTTGAGTTTCTGGAGACCAAACCAGTTTGTCGGTTTGGGCCTGCTGAGTTTCAGCTATAAGTTTATATAAAGGCCGGGCAAGTTCCCCATAACCCAGAATCCAAATGCGACAGTAACCTGTGATTCCCAAAAATCCTCTCAATTGTCTTAAAGTCATAGGTAGGGGGTGATTTAGTATAGGTTTAATTCTCTCAGGGCCTATGGCCCTAGTCCCTTCTGATATGATTAGGCCCAGATATCTAACCAATTGTTGACAAAGCTGAGCCTTTTCTCTTGATGCCTTGTAACCACAGTCTGCCAGAAAGTTTAAGAAATCTTCTGAGGCTCGCAAACAAGCTTCCTCTGTCTCAGCACAGAGCAAAATATCATCTACATATTGTAACACCACTGCTTCAGAGCTATTAAAGTTTTGTAGATCCCGTGACAAACTTTGTCCGAATAAGTGAGGACTGTCATGAAATCCCTGGGGCAAAACTGTCCAGGTAAACTGAGAAGCTGGCTGCGTAGGGTCTTCAAAGGCAAATAGGAATTGACTTTCTTCCACCAAAGGCACTGAATAGAAGGCATCCTTTAAATCAATTACTGAGAAATATTTGGCCCGTTCAGGAATTTCAGACAATAGAGTATAAGGATTAGGCACCACAGGGTGTAAAGGAACTACAGACTCATTTATTATTCATAAATCTTGAACTAGTCTCCATTTACCATTAGATTTCTTTATACCCAAAATAGGAGTGTTGCAAGGACTGTTACAGGGAATTAATAGTCCCTGCTCCTTTAAATTTTCGATGATGGGTTTTAACCCTTCCTTAACTTCAGGTTTCAGTGGATACTGCTTCTTATGTGGAAATACGTGTGGGTCTTTGAGCTTAACAACTACAGGAATAGCATTTTGTGCTCGACCCACAGATTTTCCATCAGCCCATACTCCAGGATTTACATTTTGTTCAACTAAAGGGAGAGAAAGGGAGGGCTCCATATTCATGAAAACAGAGGCATGGACCTTGCTCAGTATATCCCTTCCCAAAAGGGGTGAGGGAGATTCTGGCATGATCAGAAACTCGTGTGAAAACAGCACAGAATCCCAGTTGCAAGATAAAGAATAACTGAAATAATACCTTTTGGCTCGTCCAGACAGTCCCATTACGGAAGCAGATCGGGAAGAAAGTAGGCCAGGGGCTTCAGTAAGCACAGAATAAGTTGCCCCAGTATCTAAAAGGAAATCGACGGATTGGCCCCCCACAACTAATACCTGGGGTTCCTCATGTGTAATTAGGACGGGAGCTTGTGTGGGAACCCCCGGGCACCTTCAGTCCTGATTGTCTTGAGAGTCCGACCCGGGAGACCTACGCCTCTGGGGGCAGTCTCTCTTCCAGTGTGGTCCTTTGCAGACTGGACATGGAGCCAGGGGCGGCTTAGATGCCTGAGGGCAATCACGCTTGAGGTGCCCCTCCTTTCCACAGTCGTAGCAAGCCCATCCCTTTTCACCTGGGCCCCTCTGGGCATTTTTCTCAGGCTGTTTAAGAATGTTTTTCATAGCCATGGTGAAGGCTTCTGCCTTTTCCTTTGTCTTTTTTTGCCTTTCTTTCTTTTCCTCATATTCCCTACCATAATAGACTGTCTGAGCCAGTTGTAACAGAGTATCTAAAGACTGATTTGGTCCATACGCCTGTTTTAATAGCTTACAGCGGATATCTGGAGCCGAGTGAGAAATCTATCCTTTAAGATCACTTTTCCCTCTTGACTTTCGGGATCAATCTCAGTGAATCTGCGAAGGCATCTAGGAATTTACCAGGAGCTTCTTTCTCCTACTGTTCTATATCTGCCAATTTGCCATAGTTTAAAGGCTTAGAACACGCCTGCCTAAGTCCCTCAAGAATACATCTAACAAAATGACTCTGATCCCATCTTCCTTTAGCTGTGTTGTAGTCCCAGTTTGGTTCTATAGTTGGGACTGCCTGATTCCCAGTGGGGAGGGCCGCTATCTCGTTCTCCCTCTTCCCTACTGATTCATTACCAAGCCATTCATCTCCATAAGCAACCACTTTCCCCAAAACTCGAGTCTTTGACTCAGGAGTCAGCGTTTGTCCCAAGATATACATCACATCCTTCCAAGTGAGGTCATAAAGCAGAGTAACACCTTTAAAAGCTCTAATATATTTTTCTGGGTCCTCTAAATAGTCTCCCAGATCCTCCTTGATTCTTTGTATTTCTTGATAAGAAAAAGGCTTATTAACTCTCACAGACTGATTATTTCTCCTGGTGGGTGTTTCATAAAGAGGCAACAGCTTGTGCGGCTGTTCCTCAGTCTTTCTGGCTGCTCTGCACATATGATCCCAGGGATAGATTGGAGAAACCTGTTTTTCCTCTTCTCTTTGTCTCCTGTCCTCCATCTCATATCTTATTTTGATGGTCTGAGTTTCTACTGAAACCAGAGTAGTCTGAGGTTGTACTGAGACAGGAGTTGTTTGGACCTCCATGTGGGCAGTTTGAATCCCAGTTTGGAGTCCCCGGTACGGGGGCAAAGTAAGAGGACAGGAGAGAGCTGAAGGTTTCACGCCCAAATCTATACCCTTAGCACATAAGTCTGGCATATTTCACAGAGAGAAAAAGGGCAACACATATGCTACTTCTACCCATTTCCCTTGTTCCTTACAGAACCGGTCTAATTGTAGAACAGTATTATACTTAAGAGACCCTCCAAATGGCCACCGTTCGCTGTCCTCCAATGGATACCGTGGCCATGCAGTATCACATAGGAAGACCAGGTGAGTCTTCTTTAAGCCCTGGGGATCAAATCTATCCCAGTTTTTCAGGATACAGTTCAAAGGAGTGAGGCTGGAATTGTTAGCTCCCATCTGTAAGAGAGAAAAAAAGCGACCAGCGCCATTTTTTCTACAGGAGGCGTCCCTCCCTGCTCTAGATGGGGGTGTAGACAGATGTTACACCAAAAGCTTTCCCTTCCTGGTTGGACTTAGTCTGTCCCTTACCGACGCAGGCGCCGTACTCATCCATCCCGGTTCTACCACCAAGATGGGGTGGGGATGTACCAGGGGTAGACTTGATAGCATCCCTACTTGACGTCCAGCTCTTCACCCTTAACCTTGCTTGCCTCTGATGTCACCTGGGGTGAATCAGAGTAACCTTCCGGAATGCCTCCCAAGCTAAGACTACTGGGGGAAACATTTGTCACCTGAGTGCCTGTGCACGACCCTGAGTATTTCCTGACTACAATAAGACAGATGCGAACATAAAACTGACATGTTCTTTCCAAGCATCACCACACCAGTATAACAGCCTCCTCTAATCCACTAAGAGCCGGCATTACAAAAGAAAAAAAGACCCATCGCAGTCCCAATCTGAGTAACCTTTAACCTCAGAGATGTTCTGGGAGCTAGAGCTCCATCTAGCTTCCGAACTTTCGATTCCTAGCGAGGCTAGACACTTTCTTGACTACCAATCCAAGTTTGGGACCTAAGCCACAGTACACAGTAACAGTATAGATCACAAGTCCCTTGAAAGTCTATGATCCGATAGATTAGGTTAGTACTTCTAATTCCCAAGGAGTTATGAAATGGTCAAAGAGACCGAAAAGTTTGACCGAGAAAGGAGAGTTCGGTCCACACGCTTTGCCCATTTCTGGTCGGTTCCCGAAGGAGACATTGGGTGCCTCTTGGCATTGGCAGGTCGGTATAACGCCCCAACTGGTTTCTGCCATAAGCTGTATGAGATCACCGTGGAACCGCAGAGCAGAGCCCCTTACTTGCTTCACACAGGGCATGCCATTCATTCACACAAGCACACCGTAGAGTTAGTAAAGCACGGCAGAGAACGTGTTTGCTAAGAGAACAAAGAACTAAAGCTCCAAGCATCCTTACCTTGTCCTGAAGGATCCCGGACGAGCCCCCAAGATGAAAGGTTGTTGTTGAATCACGTGAATACACCGGGATTCTTGGCCCCCGGAGAAGAATTCAATCCGGGGCCAGAGATGAGGCTTGATCGCTCAGAGCTTTTGTTTAATAAAGTTTTATTAAAGTATAGAGGAGATAGAGAAAACTTCTGACATAGGCATCAGAAGGGGACAGAAAGAGTACCCGCTTGCTAGTGTTAACAATGAGGTTATATAATCCAAAGAATATCTAGAGGTTGTAAAGACCTCATCAGACCTATTCCCATAATTTACATTTTAAGATAACACTGTCCTCAGGCAAGATACATCCTTGTAAAGACCAAGTCTACTCTGATAATTAACATTTTAAGATAACAGAAAGTTGAATCCAAAGACTGTCCTTAGGCAGGATACATTATTGGTATATAATCCTAAGGAATGTGAAGAAAGAAAAAAAAGTTTGTCCTTTCTTCCTCCTTGAGAATTCCAGACCCTTCTCTCCTTGGGGACCCCTAGATTTCCTATCAACCTGCCTAGGAAATGACTCTCTCACCATTAGCCAGACTCATCAAGAAACAAAAGGAGAAAAATCAAATCAATAAAATTAGAAATGAAAATGAAGAGATCACAACAGACAACACAGAAATACAAAGGATCATAAGAGACTACTATCAACAATTATATGCCAATAAAATGGACAACGTGGAAGAAATGGACAAATTCTTAGAAAAGTACAACTTTCCAAAACTGGACAAGGAAGAAACAGAAAATCTTAACAGACCCATCACAAGCACGGAGATTGAAACTGTAATCAAAAATCTTCCAGCAAACAAAAGCCCAGGTCCAGACAGCTTCACAGCTGAATTCTACCAAAAATTTAGAGAAGAGCTACCACCTATCCTGCTCAAACTCTTCCAGAAAATTGCAGAGGAAGGTAAACTTCCAAACTCATTCTATGAGGCCACCATCAACCTAATACCAAAACCTGACAAAGATCCCACAAAAAAAGAAAACTACAGGCCAATATCACTGATGAACATAGATGCAAAAATCCTTAACAAAATTCTAGGAATCAGAATCCAACAACACATTAAAAAGATCATACACCATGACCAAGTGGGCTTCATCCCAGGGATGCGAGGATTCTTCAATATCCACAAATCAATCAATGTAATACACCACATTAACAAATTGAAAAATAAAAACCATATGATTATCTCAATAGATGCAGAAAAAGCCTTTGACAAAATTCAACATCCATTTATGATAATAACTCTCCAGAAAGCAGGAATAGAAGGAACATACCTCAACATAATAAAAGCTATATATGACAAACTCACAGCAAACATTATCCTCAATGGTGAAAAATTGAAAGCATTTCCTCTAAAGTCAGAAACAAGACAAGGGTGCCCACTTTCACCATTACTATTCAACATAGTTTTGGAAGTTTTGGCCACAGCAATCAGAGCAGAAAAAGAAATAAAAGGAATCCAAATTGGAAAAGAAGAAGTAAAACTCTCACTATTTGCAGATGACATGATCCTCTACATAGAAAACCCTAAAGACTCCACCAGAAAATTACTAGAACTAATCAATGATTATAGTAAAGTTGCAGGATATAAAATCAACACACAGAAATCCCTTGCATTCCTATACACTAATAATGAGAAAACTGAAAGAGAAATTAAGGAAACAATTCCACTCACCATTGCAATGGAAAGAATAAAATACTTAGGAATATATCTACCTAAAGAAACTAAAGACCTATATATAGAAAACTATAAAACACTGGTGAAAGAAATCAAAGAGGACACTAATAGATGGAGAAATATACCATGTTCATGGATTGGAAGAATCAATTTAATGAAAATGAGTATACTACCCAAAGCAATTTATAGGTTCAATGCAATCCCTATCAAGCTACCAACGGTATTCTTCACAGAGCTAGAACAAATAATTTCACAATTTGTATGGAAATACAAAAAACCTCGAATAGCCAAAACTATCTTGAGAAAGAAGATTGGAACTGGAGGAATCAACCTACCTGACTTCAGGCTTTATTACAAAGCCACAGTTATCAATACAGTATGGTACTAGCACAAGGACAGAAATATTGATCAATGGAACAAAATAGAAAGCTCAGAGATAAATCCACGCACATATGGACACCTTATCTTTGACAAAGGAGGCAAGAATATACAATGGATTAAAGACAATCTCTTTAACAAGTGGTGCTGGGAAAACTGGTCAACCACGTGTAAAAGAATGAAACTAGAACACTTTCTAACAACATACACAAAAATAAACTCAAAATGGATTAAAGATCTCAATGTAAGACCAGAAATTATAAAACTCCTAGAGGAGAACATAGGCAAAACACTCTCCGACATACATCACAGCAGGATCCTCTATGATCCACCTCCCAGAATATTGGAAATAAAAGCAAAAATAAACAAATGGGACCTAATTAACCTTAAAAGCTTCTGCACAGCAAAGGAAACTATTTGCAAGGTTAAAAGGCAGCCTTCAGAATGGGAGAAAATAATAGCAAATGAAGCAACTGACAAACAACTAATCTCAAAAATATACAAGCAACTCCTACAGCTCAACTCTAGAAAAATAAATGACCCAATCAAAACATGGGCCAAAGAACTAAATAGACATTTCTCCAAGGAAGACATACAGATGGCTAACAAACACATGAAAAGATGCTCAACATCACTCATTATCAGAGAAATGCAAATCCAAACCACTATGAGGTACCATTTCCTGCCAGTCAGAATGGCTGCGATCCAAAAATCTACTAGCAATAAATGCTGGAGGGGGTGTGGAGAAAAGGGAACTCTCTTACACTGTTTGTGGGAATGCAAACTAGTACAGCCACTATGGAGAACAGTGTGGAGATTCCTTAAAAAACTGGAAATAGAACTGCCTTATGATCCAGCAATCCCACTGCTGCGCATACACACTGAGGAAACCAGAAGGGAAAGAGACACGTGTACCCCAATGTTCATCGCAGCACTGTTTATAATAGCCAGGACATGGAAGCAACCTAGATGTCCATCAGCAGCTGAATGGATAAGAAAGCTGTGGTACATATACACAATGGAGTATTACTCAGCCATTAAAAAGAATACATTTGAATCAGTTCTAATGAGATGGATGAAACTGGAACCTATTATACACAGTGAAGTATGCCAGAAAGAAAAACACCAATACAGTATACTAACGCATATATATGGAATTTAGAAAGATGGTAACAATAACCCTGTGTACGAGACAGCAAAAGAGACACTTATGTATAGATCAGTCTTATGGACTCTGTGGGAGAAGGAGAGGGTGGGGAGATTTGAGAGAATGGCATTGAAACATGTATACTATCATGTATGAAATGAGTCGCCAGTCCAGGTTCGATGCAGGATACTGGATGCTTGGGGCTGGTGCACTGGGACTACCCAGAGGGAGGGTATGGTGAGGGAGGAGGGAGGAGGGTTCAGGATGGGGAACTCAGGTATACCTGTGGTGCATTCATTTCGATATTTGGCAAAACTAATACAATATTGTAAAGTTTAAAAATAAAATAAAATTTAAAAAAAAGAAAATAGATAATTCAGACTTTGTCCATTCAACAGTTATTAATTAAACTATGGTGATAATGAAGGAAAAGCATAACTGGGAGGGCCTGTGTGACTTTCTGTGAAATAACAGAAAAATAAAATCATATCTGGTGGTCACTTGCAAGCATGTCAGCTGTATACTCTAGAGATACATAGTTTGCTATGAGGTTAGTTATAAAAATTCAAATCAGAATTCTTGTATGAAATTGTATTGTTGTGAAATCCCTAGAGAACAGTACTGGGTAAATAATTCTGGCTTACTATATAGTCATAGAGAAAGTATGTAAATTATTTAGAGGAAGCCCTAGAAAGTATCATCTTCAGCTTCTTTGGCATCAGTGGTTGGGGCATAGACTTGGATTATTGTGATGTTGAATGGTTTGCTAGGAAACGAACCAAGATTACTATGTCATTTTTTTGAGACTGCACCCGAGGACTGCATTTCGGACTCTTGTTGACTATGAGGGCTACTCCATTTCTTATAAGGGATTCTTGCCAACTCTTTGGAAAAGACACAAATGCTGGGAAAGATTGAAAGCAAAAGGAGAAGGGAGCAGCAGAAGATGAGATGGTTGGATAGCATCACCGACTCGGACATGAGTTTGAGCAAATTCTGGCAGATAGTGAAGGACAGGGGAGCCTGTTGTGTTGCAGTTCACAGGGTTGCAAAGAGTCGAACATGACTTACTGACTGAACAGCAACAACTAGTAACTATCACCTGCAAAGGAAACTTGGTTTATGGTCTAATATTCCTGGGAAATTGAAACATGGAATTGTATCCAGAGTAAGTCGTGAGAAGGGTCAGATCCTGTATCAGAAGTAATGTTTATAAAGAAGGACTAGAAACACGTGGGAGGAATGGAAATCCATGGAGGAAGAGGATGAGATCGTTTTTCCAATGTTTTAATGCTTTCCTCATAATTTTAGAAGGACAGAACCTATATGTGTATTAGTTCCCTTTGTTTCACTTGTACCTCTGTTGTATTATAATATCAGATTTTAAGAACTAAATAAGCAGTACAGTCAGACACTTTTGTGAGAAAATATATAAGAAGGTGAGTTGTTCTGCAAGGGGAGTTAATGCTGATGAACAATATTGCAATTTCCTGAAAATGGAAATAAACATCTTGGAAAGCAAAAAAAAAAAAAAAAAGAACTGGACATGGAACCAAACACTGGTTCCAAATAGAAAAAGGAGTATATCAAGGCTGTATATTGTCACCCTGCTTATTT
Organism: Bos indicus; assembly: GCF_029378745.1. Classification (NCBI taxonomy): domain Eukaryota; kingdom Metazoa; phylum Chordata; class Mammalia; order Artiodactyla; family Bovidae; genus Bos; species Bos indicus. Next base: position 41,875,443 of record NC_091789.1, read on the forward strand.
AACTTATACGCAGAGTACATCATGAGAAACGCTGGACTAGAAGAAACACAAGCTGGAATCAAGATTGCTGGGAGAAATATCAATAACCTCAGATATGCAGTTGACACCACCCTTATGGCAGAAAGTGAAGAGGAACTAAAAAGCCTCTTGATGAAAGTGAAAGTGGAGAGTGAAAAAGTTGGCTTAAAGTTCAACATTCAGAAAATGAAGATCATGGCATCTGGTCCCATCACTTCATGCGAAATAGATGGGGAAACAGTGTCAGACTTTATTTTATTTTATTTTATGTTTTTGATTCTCAAATCACTGCAGATGGTGACTGCAGCCATGAAATTAAAAGACACTTAATTCTTGGGAGGAAAGTTATGACCAACCTGGATAACATATTCAAAACAGAGGCATTACTTTGCCAACAAAGTTCCATCTAGTCAAGGCTATGGTTTTTCCTGTGGTCATGTATGGATGTGAGAGTTGGACTGTGAAGAAGGCTGAGCGCCAAAGAATTGATGCTTTGGAACTGTGGTGTTGCAGAAGACGCTTGAGAGTCCCTTGGACTGCAAGGAGATCCAACAAGTCCATTTTGAAGGAGATCAGCCTTGGGATTTCTTTGGAAGGAATGATGCTAAAGCTGAAACTCCAGTACTTTGGCCACCTCATGCAAAGAGTTGACTCATTGGAAAAGACTCTGAAGCTGGGAGGAATTGGGGGCAGGAGGAGAAGGGCACCACAGAGGATGAGATGGCTGGATGGCATCACTGACTCGATGGACGTGAGTTTGAGTGAAGTCCTGGAGTTGGTGATGGACAGGGAGGCCTGGCGTGCTGTGCTTCATGGGATAGCAAAGAGTCGGACATGACTGAGCAACTGAACTGAACTGATCAGATGGTATATGAAGGTTCAAGATGTGAAGTAAGTAAGTGTTAGTCGCTCATTTGTGCCTGACTCTTTGTGACCCTATGGACTACAACTCACCAGGTTCCTCTGTCCATGAAATTTTCCAGGCAAGGATACTGGAGTGGGTTGCCATTTCTAAATTTGGCTAAATCCTAAATTTCAGAAAATGTCTCATATGTCAAACTACTTGAAAGAAAGCAAATTTCTAAAAGGCATTAAATTTCTACTAATCAATATCAACATATCTGTGTAAGGAAAAATGACATTTTGTCAGTGTTCAATATCAGAGGTGTTTGACATTTTTTGTCAAGAGAATAAATTGTCTTTTCCCCCCAAAATCTAAAGATGCCATTGGAAGTGGTTGTAGCGTTGCAAATGTTTCCCTGAAGACTAAAGTTCATGACTCAGTAGTGAAGTCTTTGAGTACAGAATTTATGCAGAAAGAGAGATAGAGAAGGACATTTATTGGAGAGTAAATGACATATGCAAAGATATAAGAATGAGAAAAATTAACACATATTCTTGAAAAAGTAGTTAAGTAGAGGAAGGGAAGTGTTCAGTGAAGAAATAGATTTTATATGGGACTGGAATGGCAGCCAATGCCAGATTACACCAGGCCTCACATGCTAAGCTAAGGAACTCATTGAATAATAATTAGTAGTACTGACATTGTCTAATTTGTATATTTTTAAAAAATCACTAGAATAGCAGAGGGTAAACTGATAGACGGGGATAAATACTGGTTTATCCCCAAAAACATTGGTTAGGCATGTTTTGCTGAGATCTAGAGAAGAGTAGCTATACTAAGGCAATGTCCGTGAAGACGGAAATGAGAAGACACTGTGAAAATATTTAAATGAAGAATTCATTAATTATAGGAACAAATAATGTGAGAGATGAAAGAAAAGAGGTTAGGAAATTAATAGATAGGCGGTTAAAGAAATCTTGAGTAGGCGGTTAAAAAAAAAAAAAAAACTGTTAATGATTGGAGGGATGATGGCAAATTTGATTTACCATCCATTACATGGAAGTGCAAATGGGACATGCCAGTGGATATACAGTGAATAAAAGTGTGATCTCAGGAGAAACCTCAGGAGAGAAATCACCTTAAGAATCATTTATCTTTAGATTATAGTTGAGTTCATGGCTGCAGATGAGATCACATGGTGCTATGCTGGTGTCAAAGGAGCTATGAATGAAGAGAAAATGTAATCCTTCTTTTAAAAAGACAGTGAGTGACAGGAGTATCTGTTGCCATTTCAGAGGAAAATTGCTTATCTATGGATTACTTTTTATTCCTTTATTCTATATCATGTTATAATTTTTCTTTTATAATACTGTGTAATACAGTACATGCCTTATTTCTCTAAACAACCATTCAATATGAAATATTGGTTTGATTTTGACTCTTGTTTATTCCGATGACAGAATATTGCTAGCCCATTCCCAAAGAGGCATTTACATAATTTTAAAAATTGTGAACGTAATATAATGTGAAACTTAATCTGGTCAGAAGGGAAGTGGGTTGTGGTGTCAAGAAGCAACAGTTAGAACTGGACTTGGAACAACAGACTGGTTCCAAATTGTGAAAGAAATGCATCAAGGCTGTATATTGTCACCCTGCTTATTTAACTTATATGCAGAATACATCATGCAAAATGCTGGGCTGGATGAAGCATAAGCTGGAATCAAGATTGCTGGGAGAAATAGCAATAACCTCAGATATGCAGATGACACCACCCTTATGGCAGAAAGTGAAGAATAACTAAAGAGCCTCTTGATGAAAGTGAAAGAGGAGAGTGAAAAAGTTGGCTTAAAACTCAACATTCAGAAAACTAAGATCATGGCATCAAATTCCATCACTTCATGACAAATAAAATTAAATTAAATTAAATTAAAAGATGCTCATTGGAAGAAAAGCTATGACCAACCTAGACAGCATATTAAAAGCAGATACATTACTTTGCCAACAAGTGCCCATCTAGTCAAAGCTATGGTTTTTCCAGTAGTCATGTATGGATATGAGAGTTGGAGTATAAAGAAAGCTGAGCACCAAAGAATTGATGCTTTTTAACTGTGGTTTTGAAGAAGACTCTTGAGAGTCCCTTGGACTGCAAGGAGAGCAAACCAGTCCATCCTAAAGGAAATCAATCCTAAATATTCATTGGAAGCACTGATGCTGAAGCTGAAACTCCAATACTTTGGCCACCTGATGTGAAGAATTGACTCATTGGAAAAGACCATGATGCTGGGAAGGATTGAACGTGTGAAAAGAAGGGGATGACAGAGGATGTGATGGTTGAACGGCTTCACTGACTTGATGGACATGAGTTTGAGTAATCTCCGGGAGTTGGTGATGGACAAGGAGGCCTGGTGCACTGCAGTCCATGGAGTCACAGAGAGTTGGACACAAATGAGTGACTGAACTGATATGAACTGGATTTGCTGTGAGCTTATAGGCTTTGAAACTGGACGATAAATACATTAGGGTTCATCAGTTTCTTCTATTTTTATATACGTTTGAGATTTTCCAAAATAAAAAGCTTAAGATATTCTGAGTAATTCTGCTCGTATAAAATGCACCATAAACATGAAACAAAATGAAAATTGCAGACATTTAATGTAAACCATTCATCAGCAGTTGCTAAATAAAAGAGCTTTCAAGGGGTAATGTTTAAAAGTAGTCTCCCATGAGAAAGAAAAGGAATATAGCATCTAAGTGCTCATGAGTCTTATATAGGATAATTTTAACACAGGTTGTCATGATTCAAAGTCAGCTCTTTGATAAATTCAAGATTAATTTGCCAGAACAATGCGCAAAATGATTAAAAATGCAAGTTAAATCTGGATGAATTTGATTTTCATATTGTGATCATTTTATCTATTTAGTTTCTGCTGTGACAATTGTACCAAACCTAAGAGTACTGAAGTCCATGGTATGCTTTCAAAAAATAAATCAAAATACAATGCTTATTTTACTACAAACTAAGAAATATACGTCAACAACTTTATTCCTTTTTAACCTTAATTATACTTGTACCTTTCAAAGTTTTGTGTCTGTAACGGTTGCATTTTTTTTCTTTCATTTTTGGTTGTGGAAAAGGTAAGTTAACCTGCAACTAAAACAGGCAAGAATAAAATTTGCAAATGAAGGAGATATCTATCAATATTTATTAATATTGGTGGCTTGTGGTAAAGAATCTGCCTGTCAATGCAGGAGACTCAGGAGATGCCACTTCGATTTCTGAATCGGGAAGGTCCCCTGGAGTAGGAAATCGCAACCCACTCCAGTATTCTTGCCTAGATAATCTCATGGACAGAGGAGCCTGGTGGGCTACAATTAGTGCACGGGACCACAAACAGTTGAACACAGCTGAACGACTGAGTATGCACACAGGGATAGTAAGTTTATGAAATGTGTTCTTCCAATGGATGAAGACAGCCTCTCCCATTCCACATGCCTAATATCTATTTAGATAAAAGTAACCTATAAATCGCACAAGTGGAAGAAACTCTGCAATCATCAATTGACTCACTTGGAATGTTAAAAGTAATTACAATTTTTAAAATAATTACCTACTCACATTTGTTTCATCAGTAATAGTATATTATGATTTTTAAAAAAAGTATCTAAAGCATTCTGTAGCTGTTTTCTCAAAGGATCATCCAAGAACACTTTGCAACAGTATCAAGTGAACTTGTTAAAAATGCTGATTTCTGCCTTACTGCAGCAGACCTGCTGAAACAGAATTTCTGTAGTTGACATTAAAGAATATGCATTCTAGTACAGTGTTCACAATGATTTTCAGGCTCACTAAATCTTTAAAGTCTCTGTGCTAGAGGCTAAGATGATGTAAAAGAAATTCTAGTTAAAAGAGCTATTCAGTGAAGGTTCTTTATATTTCTACAGCCACTTCCACTATAATGGATAAAGCAAGCTTATCGAACTTTACTCACTTTCTCAGGCCATGCTAAACACTTCGCATAGGCAGTTTAGAGCATGCCTAGAAAAAGAATAACTAACTTGGCTCATAATTGGTGATCAATATGTATTTGTTTAACAAATGAATATAATGTAAAAATATGTTATTTTTTATTCAGTTTTGTCCTTTATTATCAGCACGAGATGTTATCTTCAGTAATGGAGAAATAGTTCTTTACTAAGCATCTACCATGTAGAGCACTATGTGGCAGGTTCTAGAAATATGACCAACTGAGCTGCTCTCAAATAGAAATAGTAGAAAAAATATATATTTTCTAATATTGATACCTTTGGACTTTTGTAAATATATTTCACTTTAATGTTTTTTCCCCTTAAAAACGGTTTTATCATAGGGTGATAAAACTGCATAAGCATTATCATTAATATATAATATTAGAAAAATTGTATTTTGTTCTAGTGAGTGAAGTCGCTCAGTTGTGACTGACTGTTTGTGACCCCATGGACTGTAGCCTACCAGGCACCTCCGTCCATAGGATTCTCCAGGCAAGAATACTGGAATGGGTTACTATTTCCTTTTCCAGGGGATCTTCCCAACCCAGGGATTGAACCTGGGTCTCCCTCATTGGAGGCAGACGCTTCAACTTCTGAGCCACCAGGGAAGGCCCTATTTTGTTTTAGTACTTAGCTGGAAAAATGGAGCAAATGGGAGAAAGGATGGTAACAAAATGTATGTTCTCGAGTCATAAAATACAAGCAGATTCTAATGTACGTTCACCAAACTCATTACTTTATTCAGCCTTCCTGGCTTAAGTGCGATCCTGATTTCTGAGTAATAGAATGGAGGTTGCAGTGTTGGGCACTACTTCAAAAACTATCCCATAAAAACCTCCCACTGTGATTAGCCATGCTTTCTGCAGTGACTTTAGAAGCTATGTGTTGAAGACAGAGGAGCCACAAGATGGAAGGAGCCCAAATTCCTGAATCAGTACTTGGATGAAATCTGTCAACTGAGAAGCCTTTGTTTCTCACTTTATATAGAAGTTAAGCTACTTATATTTAACATTTGTCTGATACCATAGCTATCAAATCTTATTTAATAGAAATTAGTCCTTTTAAATGACAAATTGCCACAAGAGAAACCTAAAATTTCATTACTTTAACAGTCAGAAAGTGAGCAGCAATAAGGTAACTGATTTGGAGGCTGAGAAGATAAAGACACATGATACACAGTTGAAAAATATATTTTTTAAATTGTTGCTTGCTATAACTTAGAAGGCAAACCATATGCTCACAGAGCCTATAGCTCTAAAGATTAAGAGTTAGAGTCAGAGTCATACTGTACCTTGTTTTTATTTTCTGCTTTTAGAATGTATTAAAAGAGATAAAACAGCAAAATTCTGTAAAGCAATTATACTTCAATAAAAAATTAAATAATTTTTTTAAAAAGACAGATATAAGCTTAGAAAAGAATTGGCCAGTTTGCAAGCAAAAATAACCACTCTACTTCAAAGTCTGCAAAAAGCAATACTCTGGAAGTTCTTACTACACCATGAAGGTGTGCTAGAAAAGCTGCCTTTCTATCAATCCAAGAAAGTCAAAAGGAATTAATTAATTTTAAACTAAATCACTGAAATTTAGAACCATGTATTATGACAAGTAGTAAATTCCAAAGAAACACAACTTAGTCCTTTAATTTAGGAAAGTTAAAATGCAGTTTAATAGAAAAAAATAAAATAAAAGCAAGTTTTGAAAGTAATTACAGAAAGTCTAGCTCAATCTGGGCTTCCCTGGTGGCTTAGATGGTAAAGAATCCACCTGCAATGCAGTAGACCTGGGTTTGATCCCTGGGATGGGAATATCCCCTGGAGAAGGAATGGCTACCCACTCCAGCATTCTTGCCTGGAAAATCCCATGGACAGATGAGCCTGGTGGACTACAGTCCATAGCATGGCGAAGAGTCAGACTAACTCTGAGCAACTAACACACACACACTAGATCAATCTAGATGACTATATATTTTATTATATGGGGGTCCTCTAAATGATGGTTAGTGATGAACAAATTATTATGAATAGATTCTGTGATGTTAATTTTTTAAATTAATTATTTCAATTGGGGGTTAATTACTTTACAATATTGTATTTTTTTTCCCATATAGTGACATGAATCAGCCATGGGTATAGATTTGTTACTCATCCTGAACATCCCTCCCACCTCCCTCCGCATCCCATCCCTTAGGGTCATCCCAGTGCACCAGCCCTGAGCACCCTGTCTCATGCATCGAACCTGGACTGGTGATCTGTTTCACATATGATAATATACATGTTTCAATGCTGTTCTCTCAAATCATCCCACCCTCACCTTCTCCCACAGAATCCAAAGGTCTTTTCTTTATATCTGTGTCTCTTTTGTTGTCTCGCATATAGGGTCATTGTTACCATCTTTCTAAATTCCATATATATGTGTTAATATACTGTATTGGTGTTTTTCTTTCTGACTTACTTCACTCTGTATAATAGGCTCCAGTTTCATCCACCTCATTAGGACTGATTCAAGTGCATTCTTTTTAATAGCTGAGTAATATTCCATTCTGTATATGTACCACAGCTTTCTTATCCATTCATCTGCCAATGGACATCTAGGTTGCCTCCATGACCTAGCTAAACAGTGCTGCGATGAACATTGGGGTATGTGTGTCTCTTTCAATTCTGGTTTCCTCGGTGTGTATGCCCAGCAGTGGGATTGCATCTTAATGGTAGTAAGAAACAAAACCAACAATCAACAAGCACAAAACTAGTGTAAGTTTAATATTACATATTGAGAGATGCAAGGTAAAAAGCATCTAAAACAAAAGATAAATTTATCCCAGATGTGGATTTTAAGTGTTTAAGAAAGTGATGTGCAAGTTTGGTAAAAAGAAAGGTAACAGAGGAATATTCCATCTTTATAATTGTAAAAAAGTTTAAAATATCTAATACTTAATGCAGTCAAGAAGGGGCATGCAAACTCATTTGCCTAATATCAGTGCTTGTTATAGTAACAGGTAATGGAAAAAGAGTTAATATTTGTAACCATACTAATATTAGAACATTGGTTTGCAGTGAGAGGGAGTTGTGAAATGGGAATGTAGATAGATACTTATAGCCTGAAACTCTAGATTTCTCATTCAAAGATACTTTAAAACCATATTGGACTATATGTTATTATGAAAAATAAACAAAATGGGTAAATTATTCTGAAATAATACTCAGTGTGTCATTTCCCCTTCCAACTCACTGGCTCTGCATTAGTGACAGAGATAGCATCGAAAGCCCACACAACCTCCAACCTCTCTGCACCTCACTCCATGCATCTACCCTGCTCATTATCAACAAGGAAATCTTTCTCAAATGCAGATGCCTATTTCAGTTATATGTTTAAAATTATTCACTAGTATGTAACGATAACCCTGTATGCAAGACAGCAAAAGAGACACAGATGTATAGAACAGTCTTTTGGACTCTGCGAGAGAGGGAGAGGGTGGGATGATTGGGGAGAATGGCATTGAAACATGTATAATATCATATATGACATGAATCACCAGTCCAGGTTTGATGCATGATACAGAATGCTGGGGGCTGGTATACTGGGATGACCCAGAGGGATGGTATGGGGAAGGAGGTGGGAGGGGGTTCAGGATGGGAACAAATGTATACCCTTGGCAGATTCATGTTGATGTATGGCAAAACCAATACAATATTGTAAAGTAATTAGCCTCCAATTAAAATAAATAAATTTGTAATAAAAAATTATTCACTAGTAGCACCATATCATCTATAGGATACATTATAAAATACTTAGAGCAGTATGCAAAATCACTTAGACAGACTAGATCCTGACTAATTTTAAGTCTCCTCTTACACCACTTTTCTCAGGAATCCTGTACTGAGACATTAGCTGTTGTCTGATACCATAATCTTTTTTATATCTCTGTGCCTTTGTATACACTAGTCTCCCTATTCAGAATGAACAATCCATCAATTGTCCTTTGGGAACTTAAGCATTGCCTTCTATGTGGAGGTTACCCAGGTATTACCTTCACTCAAGCATATATACATATCCTATTTGGAGAGATACAGAAAGCACAAAAAGGCTCTGAGCCCTTTGTATATTGATTTTATCATACTATATTTCAATATTTTACATGTTTATTGCCAGTTAAACTTTGAGGGTTTTGAAGGCAATGACCATATCTAATTTATCTTGATTATAGAGTGTCCAACACAGAGTAGGTGCACACGAAATTATGGCAAAATAAAATTCTGATTATTAATGTAACACAAGTAAACAGGAAACAACATAAATGAACAAGGGCTTAAGGCAGAGTCTATTTTCTCTCATTCATTGCTAGTTATCTAAGAAAGGAGTAGAATTCAAATCTTGGGAACAGGCTGTAATTAGTTAACAAAAATATTCAGGGAACAGGGTAGCCCTTTATTATACAGAAATGCACGCCCTACAATTAAGCCATCTAAGTGTATTTCTTTCCATTAGAGAATTTATTATTTTGAAGTTTGACCTTTAGTGACTTTAAAATGTAAACCACTAGTGGCTTTATAAAAAACTCAAAGGTGAAGAAAAATAATCTCTAAAATGAATGAGTTAAATTAGAACTGGAATGATCCAATTTCCTCCACTCTTTAAAAACATTCATTGCCTTTGCATGTTTTTTATGGTTTTACTTCATATTAATCAAATAGTAGAATATAGGGGATTTCCAGGGAACAGACTACATAAGTACTAAATGCCATTCACTGCTACTCACCTTTTGCTTCCAGAGAATCAAAGATGTCCTGAGAAGACTTGTGTGAATGAGAATAAAGTCTCAAATATATTGCTCACAAAATCCATGCTAAACTAACCCCCCAATGGTTCCCAGTGGTCACATATGTCTTTTACAGAAATCCCTGCAATGTTTCACGGACCTCATGGGCCTCCCACACTTCCAAAAATGGGTCAGTGGAGTCATTTGCCTAATTTTTTAAGAAAAAAAAACAAAAAAACAAAAACCCTTTTTGAACATGTATATTATCATATGTGAAATGAATCTCCAGTCCAGGTTCAATGCATGAGACAGGGTGCTCAGGGCTGGTGCACTGGGAGACCCAGAGGGATGGGATGGAGAGGGAGATGGGAGGGGGGATTCAGGATGGGAAACATATGTACACCTGTGGTGGATTCATGTCAATGTATGGCAAAACCACTACAATATTGTAATTAGCCTCCAATTACAATAAATAAATTTATATTAAAAAAAGCTTAATACCATGTAATATCTGTCATGTACATAAATGTAATAATTATTGCAGTTGGGCCTATGGGCCACTTCTTATTAGAAAAGCATCATTCACTCATAAGAGTTCTAAAAACTCAATACATGTAGTTTGTTCATGCTGCCACATTCTTATTATTAATCATCCTATTGAATCTGCCAAGAAGAAACATATTGAATGTTCTTTTTTTCAGTTATTTAAAATAATGATAATATTTCTACATTTTAAGACATTGAGATACAAATATCTTATACATTCTAAGTTTTTAGTAGCATATTTCATAAGTGCAAGTGAGAATCAAATATGTTGGTAATTAGAACAGCTGTTAATCATATCTCAATCATTTTACTACTTTTCATTTTAAATAAATATGCATATATTTAAGTCAGAACAAGCTACTACTTCAGAAAATAAGAAATAAAAGATTTCTTCCAGTGCTAATTCAATTTTATCATTACGGTTTTCTTAATTTTAATGTTTTAAATTATTGTGCATTTATATATTTTCTAATCTTTTCACTTTATATTTTTGCTACCTGAGCCAGAAACAACATTTACTATCACTTTTATTGTAGTTTTTTTATTATCAATTTTCATGATCTCAATTCAAAAATGAACAAAAGAAGGGGAGGTTTAAATGACAGAATATGAATTTTAAAGTTGAGTCATACTTCCTCATATTAAACAAGGATGATAGCACTAAAGATAAGGCTAGAAGAGGAAAGATAAAGAGATTTTGTTTCTGCTTTGCTACTAGCTGGTTCTGTGACTATAGGCACACAATCAAATCTCTTTTCCTCAGTAGTCTCATCCATAAAGATGGTACTTTAGGCTTTTCATTTCCCTGAGTTGTGGTCAAGTTTAAATTGTTGATGATTAGTCTATGTGGTTAATACTTTGTACTAGGCCAAAGGAAAAAAGCTAAGGATGGATAAGATAAGAATGTGTACCTCATTATTTAAGTAATTATCTACATATTATGTATTATTATTATTTTAAATAAAAATAGGTATCAAATGATCAGAGAAAAAAGCAAGAGAGAACAGACAATGAAAGACCAGAAAGTACCCATGATTTAACCATCTAACTTCACACAGAGGTCAATGTTTTCATTTTAATATGTATATCTACTCTTTTGGGAAACTCTCCTCTATGGTCTTGACTGTTGCCTCAGGATATTATAAGATAGTTGAGAGTGTTTGTAAAGTTGTAGTTGATATTATAAGCTAGGACTGTGTATGGCTTAATACACAATCAGGAAAGAAGCTTATGGGATTCTACAATGTGCACGGATCCCAAACATCTTGAAAAAATATGTCTATTATTATGTTCCTTCAGTAACTAAATGCTTCAGTTACCCATGAGGCAGGGTACGGGGTCATGCTGACAGCACACAAATGTGAGGGGAGTTAAAATATTTTGGAAAAAATTTACAAGAGCATCAACATATAAATAGGGTGATATGTAGAGTTATTTTACTGTCTTTAAAAGAAATTATTTTCTAGTTGCGAGTACATGGGGTCAGTTGCTTCAGTCATATCTGACTCTTTGCCACCCCATGGATGGAATCCCCCAGGCTCCTCTGTCCATGGGATTCTCCAGGCAAGAATACTGCAGTGGGTTGCTATGCCCTTCTCCAGGGGAATCTTCCTGACCCAGGGATCGAACCCACATCTCCTGCATTGCAGGCAGATTCTTTACCACTGAGCCATTGGGGAAGCCCTATATTCTGGTTATAATGAAATAATTTCTGCAACAGGTGATTTTCAGCTCTAGAATTCTGTAGGATCTTGGAATTAAAAACATGTATTTTTGAAAAAGGACTTAGGTTTCTTGTCTCCACATTTCTAAAAGTCTTGAGGAAGTTTTTTTTTTTTTTTTTTTAAAGACCCTCCTAAACCTCAATGACCACCTGGAGAAAAGATATATGGATTTGGGGCACTTCCCTATTATTTGTTCTTCATAAATGTGTACTATAGCTGAGAGAGAAACCCTATTGTACCTGAGTCAGTTAGCAGTCACAAAACTATTTATTCAATTACTTTTCAATTTTATATTTTTGAGCATTTGCTTCCTCAGCAATCTTCATTTTGCTTTGTCTAAAATATAGAAAAAAGAAGGAAAAAACAGGTGTTTTTTAATAATTAAAAAACCTTTACTAAATGCATATTATGGATCAGAAAAAAATCCAAGTTACTGCTTCATCCAGTACTCTAACAAGATCCAAATATTTACAGGCAATTTGTTCTGTGAAAAGGATAATAAAAAAGAATACTATAGGTTGCCATGGTAATTTAGATCATTCAAGATTACTTATATATAACTAAATCTTACACCAGGCCTCACTTTAGTAAATGAAGTGCTCCCATCATTAGATAACATCCTAGATGCAGGTTTTTAAAAAATAGAATCAGGGACTTCCCTAATAGTTCAGTGACTAAGGCTGCACGCTCCCAATGTAGGGGGCCTGGGTTTGATCCCTGGTAAGGGAACTAAATTCCACATGCCTCAACTAAAGATCCTGCATGCTGCAATGAAGACTGAAGACACTGCATGCCACATCTAAGACCTGGCACAGCCAAGTAAATACATTTGAAAGTACATATTTTAAAAATAGAGTGAAATTTCTGTAGTAATTAGTAATTTATAAAGTTAGAAATACAATAGGACAGTTACTAAAATGTTATTCAACATCTTTGTTGTGCTAAAATCTTTCACTAAAAGATTTCTATGAAGTACACATAATAAAAGGAGAAAAATTGGGAAAATATCTGGATTACATTGAAGTGAATTATAGTAGGTTTAATTTCATTTTAGCACTCTTTCCAAAGAGTTTATTTTACATGATTCAACAGAAATTTAGTGGTTTTAAAAAATTTTGGTTTACAAGGATTCAAAGCAAAGACAGATGGTAACTTTTGTTCTGTAGAGGACACATTCACAAACTAGATTAGTTGCAGCAAGTTTTAGTATTTAAAGTAAATTTAAAAATTACTTTTTTCAGTCTGTCACAGTCTATCTATGAGTAGGCCATTTCAATGTTTTCATAGCCAAATAAATAAAATTCATTCTATAGGTGTGGTAAGATATAATTATGAAATAATTGACGATTTTATAATACTTGAAGACACCTATGAATAAAAACAGCATAAATGAGATGATATCTATTTTAAAAAAATTTGTATAGAGCTCTTTACTCAATATCCCATATATAGCCACTGATAAAGTAAAGAAAGAGTAATTGTTTGGAGCTTATATATATATCAGAATTTTGTCCTGAAATATTTTTATGAGAAAATGGGATCAATAAAAGACTCAAAAAGTATTCAAAAATATGCCAAAATACTGTCTGATAAATAACTTAGTATTCTCTATTACAAAATACATTAAGTTCCCACATCAACAGAAAATATCATTTCAACCCACACGACCATGTTTGTAGAGCAGAATAGAAAGAAACAACCTTATGAAATTTAAATTACTGGGCTATTCAGTACATTTAAGGTACACAAAAGGAATCATTTGTTCTCACTCCATTAAGATTTTGGTAGTGGAAGCATTTAACAAAAAGGAAATGAAGGAGATCAAGAGGTCTGTATAGTCAGATAAGTCATTTATAAAGAGAAAATATATTATCATATGAGTGATATTGATAATATCCTGTATTATAAATACAGGAGCTGGGCAGAATTTAAACCAATAAATGTGTGCCAGCACTTTAGAAAAAGGGAAAATTTACAATATCATGAAATTCTATGTGTTTGGAAATTAGGCAGCTCAAACTTTTGCCTGTTTCTGTTAAGCTAATCAAGCTTCCCACAAAAAGGTTTACTGCCAATGTAAGGTTAACATAACATAAATCTTGCTACATACATATTCTTCATGATCTACACTGAAGACATAATAGAGTCTGCATTACTAGGGAAAGCAGTAAATTAAAACTGTGTTAGAACTGTGCACTTTTTTTCAATCTAACTTTATGCTCAAATTATAAGGTGATGGTGCAGAAAGGAAACAGATACTATAAACAGATATTTTCATTCTATGCACTATATCAAAGTTCCATACCCTGCTAGAAATTCAAATAAAAATTGTTACTCCAGACCCTTGCTTTCTCCAAGTCTCCTGACATGTGTAATGAACCCCAAGATTTCTTATTGTTATGTTTTTTCATAGAGAGTTGTTATTTATAGCAAAATATCATTTTTATTACTATATTAAAAATTTTCTCAGGAGATCTGTTGGAGAAGGAAATGGCAACCCACTTCAGTATTCTTGCCTGGAAAATCCTGTGGACAGAGGAGCTTGGTGGGCTGCTGTCCATGGGGTTGCATAGACTCGGACACAACTGAAGTGACTTAGCAGCAGCAGCAGCAGCAGAAGATCTGTATATAGTAACAACGAAAGATTTTTGTCTCCGCTGTAGAAAGAATTTCTAGAATATTCTTCTGCTGATTTTAAAGATGGAACAGTCCAGGGAAACAATGGAAAACATATCTGATTTTTTAACTTTCAATGAGACTCGTCAAGAACATTCAGTTCAGTTCATTTCAGTGGCTCAGTTGTGTCTGACTCTTGCGACCCCATGGACAGCAGTACGCCAGGCCTGCCTGTCCATCACCAACTCCTAGAGTTTACCCAACCTCATGTCCATTGAGTCAGTGATGCCATCCAACCATCTCATCCTCTGTCATCCCCTTCTCCTTCTTCCTTCAATATGTCCCAGCATCAGAGTCTTTTCAAATGAGTCAACTCTTCATATCAGGTGGCCAAAGAATTGGAGTTTCAGCTTCAACATCAGTCCTTCCAGTGAACACTCAGGACTGATCTCCTTTAGGACGGACTGGTTGGATCTCCGTGCAGTCCAAAAGACTCTCAAGAGTCTTCTCCAATACCATAGTTCAAAAGAATCAGTTCTTTGGATCTCAGCTTTCTTTATACTCCAAATCTCACATCCATACATGACTACTAGAACAAACATAGCTTTGACTAGACAGACTTTTGTTGGCAAAATAATGTCTCTGCTTTTTAACATGCTGTCTAGGTTGGTCATAACTTTCCTTCCAAGGAGTAAGTGTCTTTTAATTTCGTGGCTGCAGTCACTATCCTATAGTGATTTTGGAGCCCCAAAAATAAAGTCAGCCACTGTTATTCCATCTGTTTGCCATGAAGTGATGGAACTGGATGCTACCATCTTAGTTTTCAGAATGTTGAGCTTTAAGCCAGCTTTTTCACTCTCGGTTTCACTTTTCATCAAGAGGCTCTTTAGTTCTTCACTTTCTGCCATTAGGGTGGTGTCATCTGTCTATCTGAGGTTATTATTTCTCCCAGCAATCTTGATTCCAGCTTGTGCTTCCTCCAGCCCAGCGTTTCTCATGATTTGCTCTGCATAAAAGTTAAATAAGCAGGGTGACAATATACAGCCTTGACGTACTCCTTTCCCTATTTGGAACCAGTCTGTTGTTCCATGTCCAGTTCTAACTGTTGCTTCCTGACCTGCACACACATTTCTCAAGAGTCAGGTCAGGTGGTCTGTTATTCCCATCTCTTTCAGAATTTCCCCCCAGTTTATTATAATCCACACAGTCAAAGGCTTTGGCACAGTAAATAAAGCAGAAATAGATGTTTTTCTGGAACTCTCTTGTTTTTTTGATGATCCAGCGGATGTTGGCAATTTGATCTCTGGTTCCTCTGCCTTTTCTAAAACCAGCTTGAACATATGGAAGTTCACGTATTGTTGAAGCCTGGCTTGGAGAATTTTGAGCATTATTTTACTAGCATGTGAGATGAGTGCAATAGTGTGGTAATTTGAACATTCTTTGCCTTTGCCTTTCTTTGGGATTGGAATGAAAACTGACCTTTTCCAGTCCTGTGGCCACTGCTGAGTTTTCCAAATTTCCTGGCATATTGAATGCAGCACTTTCACAGCATTATCTTTTAGGATTTGGAATAGCTCAACTGGAATGCCATCACCTCCACTAGCTTTGTTCATAGTGATGCTTCCTAAGGCCCACTTGGCTTCACATTCCAGGATATCTGGCTCTAGGTGAGTGATCACATCATGGTGATTATTTGAACAGTAAAGATCCTTTTTTGTACAGTTCTTCTGTGTGTTCTTGCCACCTCTTCTTAATATCTTCTGCTTCTGTTATGTCCCTATCATTTCTGTCCTTTATTGAGCCCATATTTGCATGCAATGTTCCCTTGGTATCTCTAATTTTCTTGAAGATATCTCTAGTCTTTCCCCTTCTATTGTTTTCCTCTATTTCTTTGCACTGATCACTGAGGAAGGCTTTCTTATCTCTCCTTGGTATTCTTTGGGACTCCGCATTCAAATGGGTTTATTGTTGCTTTTCTCCTTTGCTTTTTCACTTCTCTTCTTTTCACAGCTATTTGTAAGGCCTACTCAGTCATTTTGCTTTTTTTTTTCATTTCATTTGGGGAACATTACAGGGATAAATTACTTCAAGTATTCCTTAACAAGAAATCTATCACCAAGTTTGGACCCTTTTTACTATTAATATATCCTAGAGACAGCTTCAAAAATAGTAACAGTTTTAAAGTTTGCCTGAGTCTTACACTCCTGGAAAACAGAAAAATATTCCCCCAACATTTTGTGTTGTTGAAAATAGCTTATCACACAGATCTACCCTTCCCTATATGACTTAGATAAAACTGGCAGATTTATTTCTTAGTTATCTATGACAAGGCCAGATACAGATATTTCAAATTTCCATTCTTTCTCTTATTAATAATTAACTGAATTGTTTGTTTCCACTGACCAGTTTGTACAAAACATCCATTAACTTGACTTGACCAAACTTTAGTTGGGCTTATCTCCTCCCTTAAAGCACCCGAACTTTGACTCAACCTCATTCAGAGCCAGCATCAAAGTGTAGATCAACATCTCCTTAACAGTTCTTCCCAAGAACAGGCTAAACTTAGGGAAAATATTGCCTAAAAAGCTTTCTCAACAAGCCACTGCTTACTGCACTCCCTCCTATCAAGTTTACCTTGTTTACTCCTCCTAATGAAAGAATAAATCTGACAGGCTGCAGTGTGAGGCCTCCAAGGATGGAGTTACACTGCATTCCACCCACTTTGGGACCAGAAATGACTCCGACTCCCCAAACCATGCCCATGACCCAGGCCCCAGCTTGATAGCCACTCTGCATGCACCCCCCACCAGTGTCACCACTGCAGTAAATCCACATGATCCCACCACTGCTGCCACATATGTGCCTGTATATCTTTGAACCATGAATCTTTTTCACAGAGAAAAGGAAAGCAGGAAGATCACAGTAATCTTCACCACTGAGGACACTGACAGCCCTTACCACCTATAGACTTGGCTGATGAGGACCCCTGCAATCTTTGCCAACACAGACCTCAGTTGACAGAGCTTGATGAAACCATGACACAGTGCTAGATCAGCAATTGTGTTCCCACTGAACTGGAGCTGCTAAGACTAACCCAGATGGCATTCTCAGAATCAGGTTAAGGTGTAGGACTTTACTCACTGAAACCATTCCATGAAGTCTGGAACAGATGACTGCCCCTTCAAATATGGAAACATCTAGACAAAGGCTACACACACACACACACACAAACACACACCCAAAAAATCAATGAAAACATGACACTATCAAGGGAACAAATTATTTTCCAGTAATAGAAAGTAAGATCTACAAATTGTCTAAAAAAGAATTTAAAATATTTGTTTTAAAGAAGCTCAACAAGCTACAAGAGAGCACAGGTAGATAATTCAACAAAATAAGGGGAAAAAATGCATGAACAAAATGAGAAGCTCAACAAAGAGGTAGAAATCATAAAATATAACCAAAAAGAATTCTGGAATATAACAAATGAAATGAAAAATGCAACAAAGAGCTTCAAAATCTAAGTCAATCAAGCAGAGGACAGAATTTGTGAATTCAAAGAAAAGATATTTGAACTTACCCAGTCAGAGGAGATAAAATAATAAAAGTACTAAGCCCATGGAATTTATGGGATATTATCAAGGGTCAGTATACACATTAGGGCTCCCCAGAGGCCTCAGTGGTAAAGAATTCACCTGCCAATGCAGGAGATACAGGAAACATGGGTTTGATCCTCAGGTCAGGAAGATCTCCAGGAGGAGGCAATGGCAACTCACTCCAATATTCTTGCCTGTAAAATCCTATGGACAGAGGATCTGGGTGGGGTACAGTCCATGGGGTCTCAAAGAGTCAGACATCACTAAATGACTGAATATGCACACAATATAAATATTATAGGAATCTCAGAAGGATAAGTAGAGAAAGAGAAAGAAATATTATTTAAATAAATAGTGGCTGAAAACTTCCCAAACCTTGGGAGGGAAATGGACATTCAGATTCACTTAAGTCAAAACATTCCAAACATGATCAACCCAAGGAAGACTATACCAGTCACATTATAACCAAATGTTAAAAGTCAAGAACAAGGAGAGAATTCTGAAAGCAGCAAGAGAAAATCACAAACAATGGAACGGCTCCCCACCATCTCCACCATAAGTTTATCAGAGGTATCTCAGCAGAAACCTTGCAGGCCATGAGAGAGTGTAACGATATATTTAAAATACTGGAAAAAAAAAAAAGAAAAGAAAAGAAAAATCACCTGTCAACCAAGAATACTACATCTGGCAAATTTTCTCTCTTAAAAAAAAAAAAAGAATTAAAGATTTACATAAGATCTGAAACAAACAAAAATATTAGAAAACAGAGTAAAAGGTTCTTGAAGTTGGCCTGCAATATTATTTCTTGGATATGTCCCCCAAAGCACAGGAAACAAAAGCAAAAATAGACAAATAGGATTGATTCAAACTAAAAAGCTTTTGTACAGCAGAGAAAGTGATTTTCAGAATGAAAAGACAACAGAGAAAATATTTGCAACTCATATATCTGTTAAGAAGTTAATATCCAAAATACATAAGGAACTCAAGTAACACAACTGAAAAAAAAAAAGGACCCAAGATATTTTTTCAGAACAAGACATCCAAAGGGGCAGGCAAAAGGTATATGAAAAAGTGCTCAACTTCACTAATCATCAGGGAAATGCAAACAAAAACAAGAGTAAAATATCACATCTCACACTTTAGAATGGCTGCTATCAGAAAGATGAAAAATAAATGTTAGTGAGGACATAATGAAAAGAGAACTCTTGTATATTATTGCTGGAATTATAAACGGTACAACTATTATGGAAAACTATGTGAAATTCTTCAAATAATTAAAAATAGTGCTACCTTATGATCGAGCAATCCCACTTCAGAGTATATATCAAAAGGAAATGAAATAAGTATCTTGTAGAGATATCTGTAATCAATGGTCATTTCAGCATTAAAAAAATAAAAAAAAGATAGCCAAGATATGGAAATAGCCTAAATGTCTGTTAATCCATAAATGGATAAATGAAATTTGGTATGTATTTTGTTGTTGTTAAGTCATTAAGTCACATCCAACTGTTTGCCACCCCATGGACTTCAGTATGCCAGGCTCCTCTGTCCTCCACTGTCTCCCAGAGTTTGTTCAAATTCATGTCCATTGAGTTGGTGATGCCATCCAACCATTTCATCCTCTGTCACCCACTTCTCCTCTTGCCCTCCATCTTTCCCAGCATTAGAATCTTTTCCAGTGTGTTGGCTCTTCACAATGGGTGGCCGAAGTGTTGGAGCTTCAGCTTCAACATCAGTTCTTCCAATGAATATTCAGGGTTGCTTTCCTTTAAGATTTACTGGTTTGATCTCCTTGCAGTCCAAGGGACTCTCAACAATCCTTTCCAGCAGAATTTGAAAGCATCAACTCTTTGGCAATCAGACTTCTTTATGGTCCAGCTCACATATCTCTGCACCACTACTGGGAAAACCATAGCTTTGACTACATGTACTTTTGTCAGCAAAGTGATGTCTCTGTTTTTTAATATGTTGTCTGGATTTGTCATAGTTTTTCTTTCAAGGAGAAAGTGTCTTTTAATTTCATTGCTGCAATCACAGTCCACATTGATTTTGGAGCCCAAGAAAATAAAATCTGCCACTGTTTCTACTTTTCCCCCTCCTATTTGCCATGAAATGATGGGACCAGATGCCATAATCTTAGTTTATTTAATATTGAGTTTCAAGCCATTTTTTTCATTATCCTCTTTAGCCCTCATCAAGAGGCTCTTTAGTACCTCCTTAGTACTTTCTGACATTAGGGTGGTGTCATCTGCATATCTGAAGTTGTTGATAGTTCTCCTGGCAATCTTGATTCCAGTTGTAGTCATCCAGCCTGGCAATTCACATGATGTACTCTGCATGATGCATGTAAGTTAAATAAGTAGGATGACAACATACAGTTTTGTTGTATTCCTTTCCCTATATTGAACCAGTCCATTGTTCCATGTGTGATTCTAACTGTCACTTCTTGACCCACATACAGAGTGAAGTAAGCCAGAAAGAAAAACACCAATAGAGTATACTAATACATATATATGGAATTTAGAAAGATGGTAATGATAACCCTGTATGCGAGACAGCAAAAGAGACACAGGTGCATAAAACTGTCTTTTGGACTCTGTGGGAGAGGGAGAGGGTGGGATGATTTGAGAGAATGGCATTGAAACATGTATAATATCATATATGAAACAACTCTCCAGTCCAGTTTCGATGCATGATACAGGATGCTTGGGGCTGGTGCACTGGAATGACCCAGAGGGATGGTTAGGGGAGGGATATGGGAGGGGGGGTTCAGGATGGGGAATACGTGTATGCCTGTGGTGGATTCATGTTGATATGGCAAAACCAATACAATATTGTAAAGTAATTAGACTCCAATTAAAATAAATAAATTTATATTAAAAATCAAATGAAAAAAATCATCTTTATTTATCTGTATTTTTATGACTATTATTTTGATGTAGCTACTTAGGAACCATGTGAAATCACCCTTCCAGCTAAGTAATCTGGAGCATATACTTTTAAAACGTCTGTTTCAGAATCTATTTTCTAAATACATGTTTTTTTTTTTTTTTATTGTTTTTCCCATTCCACAAGTATGCAATATTTCATCTTTCTTATCCTCATATTAAATTTTTTTCTCATTAAAGAACATTAAACCATAATAATGAATGGCTACTTTCTTTTCCTACCTTGAACTTACAGGATTTTCTGCCTTTTCCAATACTATTTATTCTGCCTAGAATGTACTTCCATACAGTCTCTGCTTGAAGAATAGTACTTATCTTTCAAGGCTGGTTCATTCAATGCCAACTTCAGTGTGAAATGTTCCCTATGTTTGCCTACTCAGAATCTAACTTTTTTTGAATGTTCTCACAATACTTTGCCTATTTTTCTGCTGCAGTACAAACATTAGGTTTCAAATTATAGTAATTTGAGTTTCTTTTACTAAACTGCTAACATCTTGTCTTCATTTTTTCAATACCCAATGGATAAAATAATGCAGTGTAATGAAGTAAGTGATTAATAAATGTTTGATGAATGAATGCACAAACGTGCATATGGGTGAATGAAGGAATAAATTACATATAAACTAGTGAAAACAATAAATGATCATGTTTTTCTGTTTCAGTAATTCTTAGAATTCCCTCAATCATCAATTTATTAGGTTTACAATCAGTGAGGCATTATTCTGAATTAACTAGTAGTTTAAAAGCAACTTCTTAGTTTTTATATGTTAGGTACAGGTGGCTGTTTTAATTATCCTATTTCATATGGTTTTATTTTGGAAAAAAGGTAGAGTGCTGATTATTTTCAGGGTGATTTTCAAACATAATTACTAGAAGCTTCCCTCCTGCTTAAAGACATTTTTTCCTAAAAAATTCTCAATTAATTGTCTATTCTCATGGTCTTAGCCATAAACATTAAAAATGAAAAAAACTAATTAAAATATGTAAAGCAGGAATGAAAGGTTAGATCTTTAAATGAATTCAGTGACTGAAAATTTCACAATTAGCTAATGATATTTTCTAATTTCTGTGTTTGCTATGTATAGTAAACCAGAAAAAAGGCCTATACCTTTTTGAAAGCCTTGATACTATCTTCAGAACACTATATTATAGAATGGGTTAATCTCTCTCATTTAGTCTGTTTTAACTTCGTAGTTTGAACATTAATCAGTCAAGAAAGTTCTATTAGATGATGTAAACAAAGTTCTACTGGGCATTAGAATGAGACAATCAGTTCATTTTACTTAGTTTCTGAATAATTAACAGCAAGTAATGATTTGGTCCGTCTAGTCAAGGCTATGGTTTTTCCAGTAGTCATGTACGGATTTAAGAGTTGGACTATAAAGCTGAACAGCAAAGAATTGATGCTTTTGAACTGTGGTGTTGGAGAAGATTCTTGCTAGTCCCTTGGACTGCAAGGAGATCCAAGCAGTCCATTCTAAAGGAGATCAGTGCTGGTTGTTCTTTGGAAGGAATGATGCTAAAGCTGAAACTCCAGTGCTTTGGCCACCTGATGCGAAGAGATGACTCACTGGAAAAGACCCTGATGTTGGGAAAGATTTAGGGCAGGAGGAGAAGGGGATGACAGAGGATGAAATGGTTGGATGGCATCACCGACTCAACAGACATGAGTTTGGGTAGGCTACGGAAGTTGGTGTTGGACAGGGAGGCCTGGGGTGCTGTGGTTCACGGGGCTGCAAAGAGTCAGACACGACTGACCGACTGAACTGAACTGAATGATTTGCCAGGGATATGACTCTGGGCATCAGTGAACACAAATATAGTTAACAGACAACATGCCACATAGTTTTGCCTTCTTCTACCATGAATAATTTCCACATGATTCATCAAAAGTCATAGAAGGAGTTCATATTTACTCAATGCTCAGTAAATGAGTAATATGAAACCTTATAACTATAGCCAGCTTTCCAACAGTCATCTTCAAAAAACAACAGAAATGTACAAGTCCATCATTTCTCATGTTTTATTAGCTCTACTATGTTCAATTGACATAACTACTTTAAAAACCATAGCCCTGACCGGACGGACCTTTGTTAGCAAAGTAATGTCTCTGCTTTTGAATATGCTATCTAGGTTGGTCATAACTTTCCTTCCAAGGAGTAAGCGTCTTTTAATTTCATGGCTGCAGTCACCATCTGCAGTGATTTTGGAGCCCAGAAAAATAAAGTCTGACACTGTTTCCACTGTTTCCCCATTTATTTGCCATGAAGTGATGGGACTGGATGCCATGATCTACATTTTCTGAATGTTGAGCTTTAAGCCAACTTTTTCACTCTCCTCTTTCACTTTCATCAAGAGGCTTTTTTGTTCCTCTTCACTTTCTGCCATAAGGGTGATGTCATCTGCATATCTGAGGTTATTGATATTTCTCCTAATAAATTATCTGTAAATGGTAGTAGTTGCAGTTTAATCAGGCAGGTCCCTATCATTGTTCTGCATAATAAAGTCTTAAGTACCATTTACCAATTCATTAAAAGTTTAAATGAAATTTCCGTTTGAATGTAAGGCTGTTGAATCAGTTGGAATAATAATAAAAACTAAGCAAAAACACCACTCTACATTTTGTATTGACTTAAAACAAAATAATAAAACCATTCACATATCAATTAAATACATTTGAAAATTATTTCAACATAAAAACATCAAGATGATTTTCAAAAGATAAGCTACAAATCTGAAAGTAGCCCTTTTAATTGTAGAGTTTCACCTACAAAAGGATAAAAACAAACAAACAAACCTTGCTCTGCTGTCTAACATAAACTATCTTTAATTTTCTAAAGGAATTTCTATGCAAAACACTGCTATTGTAACATAGGTCTTGTCATTTCTTTTTTTATAGTGACCAGATTAATTGTCACTCTTAAAACAACTGAAAAAAAAATCAGAGAAAAAAAAAAAAAAAGAAACATGAAAAATGTCTTTCAAGACGCTGGACATTAGGCAACAGACTTACTCCTTAGAGATATGAAACAAATGAATTAAGTCCAACTACTGCTGAGCAGACTGACTGAAGAGAGTTTCCAGGCAGACAGGGGAGTTTTCAGTTTCCTCAGTTCTGTTTTGTCACCATAAAAATTTGAAGCGATGGACAGACCAGTGTTACTGTCCTTGGATGGACCAGTGTTACAGCCCCGTGTAATTTCCTCAGATGGACCAGTGTTACAGCTCCATGCTACAGTTCAGTTTTATTTAGAAAGAAAAGGAAAATACATCCTTGAGGCATGAAAGTGAGCCAATCCAAAAGACTGGGAGAGAAGAGACCCCCCTGGCCCAATTTTGGCTCCTCTTTTTATATGTTTTTTCCCCTCCCCCTGAGCCTGACCTATGTAAATTGGGCTAGCCAGGAGGGTTTTTTTGTTTTTTTTTTAACCTGAGGTTCTCACTCTGGTCCTCTGACCTTCCTTTGTTCCATTTTCATGGGCTTTTCCCTTCTTTGTCTTTTAGCCACTGCCATTCTGGACTCCTTTTTCCTATTCTAACTACCTAACATTCCCCCTTAAGAGATGGAAGGCCCAATTCTTAGGGAATAGGGGCATCAAAATCTCTCTGGCTACTTCCTGCTGAACTGGGATGGCATTGGAGTGCCCCCTGAACAGGGGCAGGACAGGGGCCTTGGCCCTCCCCCTCTTGCTAGTCTCAAGCCTTAGAGTCCTTATAGAAGTGTCCATCTAAAGGTGAGTGATATTTTCTGTGGTTGGCTGTAGTTTTATATACCCTTGTTGAACTGGTACTACATGTTGTAACTTGTTGATCTGGGCAGAGACAAAATGGGTTAGAAAATTGATAATACATGGAGTAATCATAAGCAGCATCAATATGGTGATGACAGGGACTAGTTGGGGGCATTAGCCAACTCCAAATTTCCCATTGCCAGGAGGATCCCCCAAAGAGAGATTGTAGCCACCCTGAGAACTCTCTGGCTCATTTTTTGAGATCCTGTATGGTCTGAATGTTTTTCTTGAGGACTATGAGATTTCCTTTAACTTAGCTGGAGGTATTTACCCAGAAATATGTTTCATTCAAAATGGCTCAAGTTCCTCCTTGTTCAGGGATCAGGAGATCCATCTCTTGTCTGTTTTGGAGTACAACCCCTACCAAGCTGTGTTGGCTCTTTAGAGCTATCCTGAGAAAGCTTATCCCAGAAAATTAATTTTGGCAGTGTTCATTAGAATGGCACTCATTTGTAGTTCTGAATAGGTATCTAAGATCTCCCAAGGGCTCACAGGTGTATTGAGTGTCCTCTTCTATTTTCTTCCATGGTTTGACTTATGAGTGGTGAATCCAAGGGTTGTGTCCTGGTACCTTGACTGCTATGGGGGTAGAAAGTATTACAGGGTAGGGGCCCTCCCATGTGGGCTGGAGTTGAACCTTTGGGAACCCATCTTTCCAGACTTTAATTAGGACTTGAGTCCCTGGAGCATATAGTGATGACTGTTTAGAATCTTTTGGGTCCTGGTTGACACCCCACAAGCATATATCCTGTTGGAATTGCCCAATGGCCATGGTATAAGACTGGAGGGTCTGAGCCTCTGGATCTAGGAAGAGGTTATCGACATAAACAAAAGGTCTGCCATATAGCATCTCATAAGGACTAAGACAAATTTGTTCCTTAGGGGCAATACTGGTGCAGAGGAGAGCTATTGGTAAAGCCTCCTCCATCCCAGGGAGGTCTCCTGGGTTGTCTTTTTTATCACTGATTTTAAGAATTGGTTGGCTCTTTCTACTTTTCCTGAAGACTGAGGCCTCCAGGCACAATGGAGATAAGTAATGCCCAAAGCTTTAGACACCCCTTGGGTGACCTTAGAAGTAAATGATGTCCTATTGTCACTTTGTAATGACCTGGGCAAACCAAATCTCGGAATGCTTTCATGGAGCAGCTTTACCACCTCCTCAGTCCAGGTGGGAAAGCCTTCAATCCATCCGGTGAATGTATCCATCATGACTAATAGGTATTTGTACACTTGAGAAACTGGCATCCGGGTGAAGTCCATCTGCCAGTCCTCTCCTGGGTAGGTCCCACATCATTGGATGGGCTGGGCCAGCTGGGGTCTTCGAGATCCTTGGGGGCTGTTTAATTGGCAAGTGGGACAAGAGGAGACCACTTGCCTTACAGTCACTTGGAGGACTGCTCCTCTGAAGGATCTTTCTAGTAATCTTTGGAAGGCCTTTTCCCCTAAGTGAGTGATGGCATGTAAGGAGTTAACCAACTTCCATTGGAGGTTCCCAAGCAGAAAAGAGTCCCTCCTTTTGGAACCACCCCATATGATCTTCTTGAAAGCCTTCACTCTTAGCTTTAAGAGTCTCACCTTCAGTATATGAAGGAGTTTCTGGCAAATTAGTCTGTGGAACTAAGGTGGCAATCTCTATTATGTCATTGTTTTGTAATGCTGCTCTTTTAGCTGCCTGATCAGCTGCTTGGTCCCCTCATGCCACTTCTGTGCTCCCTTTATGGTGTCCTTTACAATGGGAGACTGAAACCTCAGTGGGCAGATGAACTTCCTCTAAGAGCCTAAGGATTTGATCACCATATTTAATTGGGGACATTTGGGTGGTCCAGTGGTGCCTTCCTTTCCAAATAGCATCATGTGCACATAGCACCAGAAAGGCATACTTGGAGTCAGTGTAAATGGCTACTCTTTTTCCTTTTCCCAGCTCTAAAGCTCGAGCCAGGGCTATGAGCTCAGCTAATTGGGCTGAAGTACCTGGTAGCAAAGGTTTAGCCTCTATGATCTCACAATTGGAGACTACTGCCTACCTGGCTCTTCTTTTTCCATCCATGAGAAAGCTGCTTCCATCAGTGTGCCAGATTTCCTCAGGATTGGTCAGAGGATCTTCCGACAATCCCTCTCTGGGTTTCATCAAGTGGTCCAAGGTTTCTAGGCAAGAGTGAAAGACGAGAGAGCCCTCGAGGGTAGCAGGAGGGTGCTGGGTAGAGAACCTCACAAGGAGATATAGTCAGGTCTGGATTTCCCATCAGCACTACTTGATATCTGAGGATTCTTTGATCTGACATCCATAAATGGCCTCTCCCATTTAGAAGTTTTTTCACTTGGTGGCTGGTAAAAATAGTTAGTTTGCCCCCAAAAGAGAGTTTCAGAGCATCTTCTATCAGGATTTCAATAGCTGCAATATTTCAAAGGCAGGGAGGCCAGCCTCAAGTGGTTAGGTCGAGTCTCTTGGATAAGTAAGCTACAGGCTGGGGCTTAGGTCCCAACCTTTGAGTTAACACTCCCAAGACTATTCCTTCTTTTTTGTAGACATAAAGTACAATACAATATTTTAATTAGCCTCCAATTAAAATAAATAAATTTATATTTAAAAAAAGAATACATAAAAAGTTGGAATGCTTTTTCTGGATCTGGCAAACATCAAGGCAGGTGCTTGAGTTAAGGCTTGTTTTACTGTAGCCTCTGCCTTCTTTTGAGTAGTTCCCCACATCAGTGGAATTGAATCATCCCATTCCTTCAAGTTTTCATATAAGGGCTGGGTAATTAGACCATAGTTGGATGTCCAGATTCTACAATACCCAGTTAGCCCCAGGAAAGCTCGCAGTTGTTTTCAAGTCATAAGGGAGTGCAACTGAAGGATTCCTGGTACTCGATCAGAGGACAGCCTCCTGGACCCATGTGTAATCTGAAATCCCAGGTAAGTGACCTTTGTCTTGACCATCTGTGTCTTATCACAGGAGACTTTATATCCCTTCTCTGCCAAAAACTTTAAAACCTGAATTGCATGTTGTTGGGCATTTTTCTCATCTGGAGAGCAGATTAGTAGGTCATCTATGTATTGTAATGTTTTCCCATTAGGTCCCAGGTCCAGACCTAGGAGATCGTGGCTAAGAGCCTGCCCAAACCGATGGGGTTTATCTCTGAACCCCTGAGGTCCAAATCATCTGTTGGTGATTTTTTTCCTGGAGCCTCCCACTCAAAGGCACAAAGATATTGGGATTCTTTAGTCAGTGACATGCAAAGGAATGCATCTTTGAGATCCAAGACTGTAAACCACTTGGCACTGGGTGGGATTTCTCCGAAGACTACATAGGGATTGGGTATTGTGAGATGGAGGGGGACTATAGCTTCCTTTTCTCCCTTTCATGGGCCTTGGCCTCCCTCTCCTGTTCTCTGTTATAAGAGAACTGTTGATGGCTGTCTGGACCATCTCATCTAAGAGGCAGCAGGGTTCTGCTACTGTAGCTGTTGTAACTTTATCCTGGTGTCTGATGCACGTTGTGACAGGAATTTGTCCTTTAAAATCACCTGTCCCTCATAAGAGTCTAAGTCCAGACTGGTAAACTTTTGGAGGGCCTCTTTTAGCCTTTCCAGAAAGGCGATGGGGTTCTTATTGGGCTCCTGAGTTATTGCTGAGACTTGGGCATAGCTGATTACTTTTTGCTGGGCTGCTTTCAGTCCTGCCTTCACACAGATCAGAAAATGATCCTTTCATACATGTGCTCAGGGTCATTATAACTTCAGTTAGCATCTAAGGAAAGAACCACAGTTTCCCCTGCTGGGTATTTATTGCTTTACATGTGAAACCCCATAGCATACTTTCAGGCTTCCTTTAAGACCCTAGCATGCTCAGGGTCAGATAAAGTTTGACTAAATATGACCATGATGTCCTTCCACGTCAAATCAAAAGCCAAGGTAATGATAGCTTACAGTGAACGATGTCAGATTCATGATATCTTAAGAAGAAGATTTAGCTTCAGGACCAGGGACCAGCCTTGATTACTCAAGAACTTTTGTATAGCAGAGTTTTATTAAAGTATAAAAAGGGACAGAGAAAGCTTCTGACATAGACATCAGAAGGGGGATGGAGAGTGACCCCCCCCCCTTGCTAGTGTTAGCAAGGGAGTTATATATATACTTTTTAAATTAATTATTGCAACAAATCAAAAGAATGTCTCAAGATTGTAAAAATTTTACCAGACCTACTCCAGCAGTTTACATTTTAAGATAACAGGATTAGCCAGAAGGATTTTAGGAAGGAGAAACTGTCCTCAAGCAGGATACATTGTTATTATACAACCCCTAGTACAGAGTTTGTCATGCAATCATCAGTTCCCAATTTAAATAAAAAAAAAATTTCATGTGACTGGAAGAAGCACAAGCAGGAATCAAGATTGCTGGGAGAAATAGCAATAACCTCAGTTATGCAGATGACACCACTCTTATGGCAGAAAGTGAAGAGGAACAAAAAAGCCTCTTGATGAAGGGAAAGAGGAGAGTGAAAACTTGGCTTAAAACTCAACATTCAGAAAACGAAGATCATGGCATCTGGTCCCATAACTTCATTGGAAATAGATGGGGAAACAGTGGAAACAGTGTCAGACTTTATTTGGGGGGGCTCCCAAATCGCTGCAGATGGTGACTGCATCCGTAAAATTAAAAGATGCTTACTCCTTGGAAGAAAAGTTATGACCAATCTAGATGGCATATTGAAAAGCAGAGATATTACTTTGCCAACAAAGGTCCGTCTAGTCAAGGCTATGGTTTTTCAAGTGGTCATGTATGGATGTGAGAGTTGGACTCTGAAGAAAGCTGAGCGCCAAAGAATTGATGTTTTGAACTGTGGTGTTGGAGAAGACTCTTGAGAGTCCCTTGGGCTGCAAGGAGATCCAACCAGTCCATTCTGAAGGATTTCATTGGAAGGAATGTTGCTAAAGCTGAAACTCCAATACTTTGCCCACCTCATGGGAAGGGTTCACTCATTGGAGAAGACTCTGATGCTGGGAAGGATTGGGGGCAGGAGGAGAAGGAGACGACACAGGATGTGATGGCTGGATGGCATCACTGACTCGGTTGACATGAGTCTGAGTGAACTTCGGGAGTTGGTGATGGACAGGGAGGCCTGGCATGTTGCGATTCATGGGGTCACAAAGAGTCAGACACGACTGAGCAACTGAACTGAACTGAACTGAAGACTAAGGAATGTAGAGGAAAAAAAAAAAAAAAAAAAGATGTTTGTCCTTTCCTCCTCCTTGAGAATTCCAGACCTCTATCTCCTCCTTGAGAGCCCCAGACCTCTCTCTCCTCCTCCTTGGGGACCCCGGATTTCTTATCAACCTGCCTTGGAATTGACTCTCTCAGTAATGTGTTAGAATGTATCTATATATTTGCCTGAGTCATCTGTATAGCTTCCCAGGTCTTGTTTGATCTGTCTTATTTCTAAGAGGGAGAAGGGCTTATGGGCCCAGGTTGGTCCGAATTCTCCTCCAGTTTCAACTAAGGGACATACTTGAGTTGGCTTTTGTGGAGAGGGTGCTTCTGGATATGGAGGCAAGTTGGATACAAGGAAGGAGCATCAGGCAACTCAGGAGCCATGGAAGGGGAGCCTTCACGGGGGACTTCCTTCCGTTGGTTGCCTGTACCTAACACCATTTGCCTAGTAGGCTCACTTTTAGGGCATACAACAATCCCATACTTAAGACAGAGTTCCTTCATATCTCTTAGTTGGAAGAAAATCCTGACATGGGGATCTCTGTCCATTTCCCTTGCCTTTTGCAGAAGTAGTCTAGCTGCAGGATGGTATTGTAATTTAAGCTCCCATCATCAGGCCAGTGTTCCTTGTCCCCCCAGAGGGTACCATGGACACAAAGGGGCACAAAAGAATTTTAAGCAACTTCTCCTTAGAATTAGAGGATCAAACAGCTTCCAGTTATCAAGAATGCATTTCAAGGGCGTCTATCTGGAAGTGGATTGGTTATTTCCCATCTGAAAAAGTGATGACAGGAAGGAAAAGAAAAAAGAAAAAAACCTAATAGGCCTCCTTCAATTTCCATGGGTGGACTTCCTTAGGGCGAGTCTTTTTGAACCTTATCCTACCCAATACTGTTGCAACATGAGAGCTAGGCATCCCTGGGTCAGGGTGCAGATCCCCAGGCAAGCTGAGACATGACAGTCTCCTGGAGATTGTCACGTGAGTGTATGTTCCTCGGTTCTTTGTCTCGTCACAACAAAGATTTGGAGCGACGGACATTAAAGCCCTCAACGTCACAGCTCTTGGGTCTTGGACAAACCATGTTACAGCTTTTAAGCAAATCAGTGTTACAGCTCTATTTTATTGAGAAGATAGCAGGAAAATCCATCCTCAAAGTGTGAGGGCATTCCAACCCAAAGACTTGAAGAGAAGAGAGTGGAGGAGCACGTGGGGGAGGGAGAGAGAGTGAGGCAGGGAGAGAGAGAGAAAGAGCGCAAGCACGCGGGAGAGAAAGAGAGACAGAGAAAGCACTTTGGCTCCTCCTTTTATATGTTTTTTCCTCCACCTGGGCCTGCCCTATGCAAATTGGGCTTAGCCAGGAGTGCTGTTTGTTCTACCTGAAGTCTTCACTCTGGTCCTTGGAACTTCCTTTGACCTTCCTTTGTTCTATTTTCACAGGCTTTTCCCTTCCTTGTCTTTTAGCCACCACCATTTTGGACTCCTTTTCCCTAGTCTACCTACCTAACATTCCCCCCTCAAGATATGGGAGGCCCAGTTATTTGGGAATAGGGGTGTTGAGGTCTTTCTGGCTACTTTCTGTGGGCCTCCCCCTCTTACTAGTCTCAAGCCTCAGAGTCCTTATAGTGGTGTCCATCTAAGGGTGTGTGATATATTCCGTGGTCAGCTGTAGTTTTATATCTTTGTTGAAGTGGCACTGCATGTTGTAGCTTGTTGACCTGGGCAGAGAAAAAACAGGTTAGACAATTGACAGTACATGGAATAGTCATAGGCATCATCAATATAGCATAACAAGGACTAGTAGGGGCATTAGTCAATTTTAAATTCACATGGCCAGGATGGCTTAAGTCCCTCCTTGTTCAGGGATCAGAAGATCTATCTCCTGTCTATTTTGGAGTACAGTCTCTGTCAAGCTGTGTTAGCTCTTTAGAGTTATCCTGAGAAATCTTATCTCCATAAACCAGATTTTGGATGTGTTCATTGGAATGGCACTCATTTGTAGTTCTGAATAGGTATCTGAGATCTCCCAGGGGCTCACAGGTGTACTGAGTGTCCTCTTCTGTTTTCTTCCATGGCTTGATTCATGAGTAGTGAATCCAGGAGTCATGTCCTGGTACCTTGACTGCTGTGGGGGTAGAAAGTATTACAGGGTAGGGGCCTTACCATGTGGGCTGGAGTTTTGCCTTTGGGGACCCATCTTTCCAGACTTTAATTATGACTTGAGTCCCTGGAGCATATAGTGGTAACTCTTTAGAATCTTTTGGGTCCTAGTTCATACCCCACAAGCATATACCCTGTTGGAATTGCCCAATGGCCATGGTATAAGACTGGAGGGTCTGAACCTCTGGATCTAGGAAGAGGTCATTGGCATAAACAAAAAGTCTCCCATATAGCATCTCATAAGGTCTGAGACCAACCTGTTCCTTAGGGGCAATGCGGGTGCGGAGGAGAGCTATTGGTAAAGCCTCCTTCCATCCCAGGGAGGTCTCTTGGGTTATCTTTTTTATTGCTGATTTTAATAATTGATTGGCTCTTTCTACTTTTCCTGAAGATTGAGGCCTCCAGGCACGATGGAGATAATAAGTAATGCCCAATGCTTTGAGACCCCTTAGGTGACCTTAAAAGGAAATGATGTCCCATTGTCACTTTGTAATGACCTGGGCAGACCAAATCTTGGAATGATTTCATGGAACAGTTTTTTTTACAACCTCCTCAGCCTTCTCAGTCCAGGTGGGAAAGCCTTCAATCCATCCTGTGAATGTATCTATCATGACTAATAGGTATTTATACCCTTGAGAAACTGGCATCCAGGTGAAGTCCATCTGCCAGTCCTCTCCTGGGTAGGTCCCACGTCATTGGATGGGCTGGGCCAGCTGGGGTCTTCGAGATCCTTGGGGGTTGTTTAATTGGCAAGTGGGACAAGAGAAGACTACCTGTCTTATAATTGTTTGGAAGCCTGTTCCTCTGAAGGACCTTTCTAGTAGTATTTGGAGGGACTTTTCTCCTAAATGAGTACTGGTATGTAAGGAGTTAACCAACTTCCATTGGAGGCTCCCAGGCAGAAAAAGGAGCCCCTCCTTTTAGAACCACCCCATATGATCTTCTTGAAAGCCCTCGTTCTTAGCTTTAAGAGTCTCACCTTCAGTATATGAAGGAGTTTCTGGCAAATTACTCTCTGGAACTAAGATGGCAATCCCTATTAGGTCATGGGTCTGTAATGCTGCTCTCCTAGCTACCTGATCAGCTGCTTGGTTCCCTCGTGCCACTTCTGTGCTCCCTTTTTGGTGTCCTTTACAGTGGGAGACTGAAACTTCAGTGGACAGTTGGAGTGCCTCCAAGAATCTGATCACTATATTTTATTGGGGACCCTCGGGTGGTCAAGTGGCCTATTTCCTTTCAAATAGCAGCATGTGCATGTAGCCCCAGAAAGGCATACTTGGAGTCAGTGTAAATGGCTACTCTTTTTCCTTTTCCCAGCTCTAAAGCTCGAGCCAGGGCTATGAGCTCAGCTAATTGGGCTGAAGTACCTGGTGGCATAGGCTTAGCCTCTATGGTCTCAAAATTGGAGACTACTGCATACTTGGCTCTTCTTTTTCCATCCAAGAGAAAGCTGCTTCCATCAGTGTACCAGATTTCCTCAGGGTTGGTCAGAGGATCTTCTGACAGTCCCTCTCGTGGTTTTGTCCAGTGGTCCAAGGTTTCTAGACAAGAGTGAAAGGGGAGAGAGCCCTCAGGGGTAGGGAGGAGGGTGGCTGGGTTGAGAACCTCACAAGGGCATATAGTGAAGCCTGGATTTTCCATCAGCATTACTTGATATCTGAGAATTCTTTGATAGCCATCCATAAATGGCCTCTCCCATTTAGGAGTTGTTTTACTTGGTGGCTGGTAAAAATAGTTAGTTTGCCCCCAAAGGAGAGTTTTAATGTATCTTCTATCATGATTTTAATAGCTGCAAGATTTTGAAGGCAGGGGGGGCCAGCCTAGGACAGTTGGGTCGAGCCTCTTGGATAAGTAAGCTACAGGCTGGGGCTCAGATCCCAACCTTTGAGTTAACACTCCCAAGGCTATTCTCTCTCTTTCATGGGCATAAAGTTGGAGTGTTTTTTCTGGGTCTGGCAACCTTAAGGCAGGTGCCTGAGTTAAGTCCTATTTTAGTGTGGCCTCTGCCTTCTTTTGAGGAGTTCCCCACATCAGTGGGATTGAATCATCTCGTCCCTTTAAGCTTTCATATAAGGGCTGGGCAATTAAACCATAGTTGGGTATCCAGATTCTACAATATCCAGTTAGCCCCAGGAAAGCTCACAATTGTTTTCGAGTCATGGGGGAGGGCAACTGGAAGATTCCTTGTACCCAATCAGAGGACAGACTCCTGGACCCATGTGTAATCTGAACAGGTAAGTGACCTTTGTCTCGACCATCTGTGCCTTAGCACGGGAGACTTTATATCCCCTTTCTGCCAAGAAGTTTAGAACTTGAATTGCATGTTTTTGGGCACTTTTTTCATCTGGAGAGCAGATTAGTAGGTCATCTACATATTGTAATATTTTCCCATTAGGTCCCATGTCCAGATCTAGGAGATCCCAGCTAAGGGTCTGTCCAAACAGTTGGGGGCTATCTCTGAACCCCTGAGGTAATACTGTCCAAGTCATCTGTTGGTGTTTTTCTCCTGGGGCCTTCCACTCAAAGCCAAAAAGATATTGGGATTCTTTAGCCAGTGATATGCAAAAAAAAATGCATCTTTGAGATCCAAGACTGTAAACCACTTGGCACTGGTTGGGATTTCTCCCAAGATTACATAGGGATTGGGTACTGTGGGATGAAAGAGGACTACAGCTTCATTTATGATCCAGTGATCTTGAACCATTCGCCAAGTTCTGTCTTTTTTCTTTACTGAGAGGATTGGGGTGTTACATGGTGAATTAGTGGGGACCAATAGTCCACAAGCAAGGAATTGATTTATTAAAGGCTGTAGTCCCTCCCAAGCCTCTCTTTTGAGAGGGTATTGTTTCCGGTTAGGAAACTGAGTGGGATCTCGGAGGACAATGATGACTGATTCAGCTTGGTGGGCTCGTCCAGGAATCCCCTGGTCCCACACCTGGGGGTTAATTTTGTCTTCCCATAGTTTTTGGTTCCTCTCTATTGAAGGTGTAATGAGTTCTTCAGTAGTAACCAGGAGTTGTAGAGCTCTAGGGGCTGGAAAACTTTCCATCACAAGGGTGGTCCCCAGTTTAGTGAGTATGTCTCTTCCCATTAAGGGAGTAGGACACTCAAGGACCACCAGAAACTGGTGGGAAAATATTTGTCCATCCCAGCAACAAAGAAGTGCTCAGGTGAATCTTTTAGTAGTTGCTTTTCCTGTAGCACCCAAAATAGTACAGATTTGGGAGGAGAAGGCTCCCGAGTAGGAAATTAAGACAGAGTAGGTAGCCCCTGTGTCAACCAAGAAATTCTCGGACCTACCTGCCACATCCAGTTGCACCCTTGGCTCCAGCCCTGTGATGGTTATCTGTGACAGGCGGGCTGGCTGGAGCAGGCCTCTTCAGTCCTCTTGAACCATCGTGAGGGTAGGCTTGGCACTTGACCCTGAGGCTCTTGGGTCCCGAGGGCAGAGTGCCACCCAATGTCCCAGTTGATGGCATTTGTGGCAAGCCGTTCTAGGAGACTTGGCATGGTTTGGGCACTGTTTGGCCCAATGCCCGGCCTGTCTACAGATCAGGCATTTGTCTCGTGCCTTGTCCTTCAAGGACTCGGGGTTTACCATAGGGCTTCTCTGGAGGGTGGCCAGCATCTGGGCATGCCTTGTCTCTTTCTTTCTCTCCTTCTCCTGGGCCTTGGCCTCCTTCTCCTGTTCTCTGTTATAAGAGGTATTGGTGGCTGTCTGGACCATCTCATCTAAAGAGGCAGCAGGGTCCTGCTGTTATAGCTGTTGTAATTTAATTCTGATATCTGATGCACATTGGGACAGGAATTTGTCCTTTAAAGTCACCTGTCACTTATCAGAGTCTAAGTCCAGATGGTAAACTTTTGGAGTGC
Organism: Bos indicus; assembly: GCF_029378745.1. Classification (NCBI taxonomy): domain Eukaryota; kingdom Metazoa; phylum Chordata; class Mammalia; order Artiodactyla; family Bovidae; genus Bos; species Bos indicus. The sequence goes on from NC_091789.1 coordinate 41,911,544, forward strand.
CTCTTTTAGCCTTTCCAGAAAGGCAATGGGGTTCTCACTGGGATCGTGAGTTATTGCTGAGACTGGTCACAGTCCCACAAGTAATAGGGTTCCTTCTGTTTCCATGGGTAGACTTCCTTAGGGGTGAGTCTTTCTGAAGCTTATCCTACCCAGAACTGTTGCAACCTGAGAGCCAGGCGTCCCTGGGTCAGGGTGCAGATCCCCAGGCAGGCTGAGGTGTGACAGCCTCCTAGAGATCGAATCCCCAGGCAGGTCGAGGCATGACGGCCTCCCGAGAATTGGGTCCCTGGGCATGTCGAGGCATGACGACTTCCTGGGACCCCTGGAACTTGCAGATCCCCGAGCAGGTTGAGGCGTGACAACCTTTTGAGGACCAGATTCCTAGGCAAGTCAAGGCGTGATGACCTCCTGGGACCCCCGGACTAGACTTTGGGCATCCCCAAGGTCTCCAGCGTGACCAGTGCTGGGTAGAATTAAGGGGTTTGTAACTCATTGCTGGTTTACCCACCATGGATGGGAATAGATATGTAAGCTCATCCTACCTAGTACTGTTGCAACCTGAGAGCCAGGCGTCCCCTGGACAGGGTGCAGATCCCCAGGCAGGCTGAGGCATGACAGCCTCCTAGAGACTGAATCCCTGGGCAGGTCAAGGCATGACGGCCTCCTGAGAATTGGGTCCCAGGGTGTCCCCAAGATTCCAGTGTGACCAGTACTGGGTAGGATTAGGGAGTTGGATATTATAGAGTATTTCCTTCCAAAGGCCAGCTATTTTCTGGTTGTCTCTCCAGAAGATTGTAGAGGCAACCTTGTGGGTCTGGATGGGGCTCAGGAAAAGATCATGAAACAGGAGGGAAGGGGGCAGAGCACAACCTTTGAAAGAATGACATAGCACAAGGGTATAATGTAAACCAATTAAAATCAGTTGGGTCCAAGACGACAAGTCAAATTCAAGTAAACCTTAATCCCAAGTCTATAAGGCAACAGACACACCTAGAGGTGGCAGGACAGCTCCAAGGCACTGTCAAAAGAGGGAGGAGTGGGTGGTTCCCCAATGGTTGGGATGATCCTCCCACTCATTAGCATATGAATTATACTCCTTCACAAAACCTAGCCAGGCCTAATTCTATGGCCCCAGCCCTTGCCCTCTGCAATGGTTCACACCCTGAAGAGTGGCTTCTCTCTCAGTTCAGTTCAGTCATTCAGTCTTGTCCAACTCTTTGTGACCCCATGAATCGCAGCATGCCAGGCCTCCCTGTTCATCACCAATGCCTGGAGTTCACCCATATTCATGTCCATAGAGTCAGTAATGCCATCCAGCCATCTTATCCTCTGTCGTCCCCTTCTCGTCCTGCCCCCAATCCCTCCCAGTTTCAGAGTATTTTCCAATGAGTCAACTCTTCGCATGAGGTGGCCAAAGTACTGGAGTTTCAGCTTCAGCATCATTCCTTCCAAAGAAATCCCAGGGCTGATCTCCTTTAGAATGGACTGGTTGGATCTCCTTGCAGTGCAAGGGACTCTCAAGAGTCTTCCCCAACATCACAGTTCAAAACCATCAATTCTTCGGCACTCAGCCTTCTTCACAGTCCAACTCTCACATCCATACATGACCACAAGAAAAACCATAGCCTTGACTAGATGAACATTTGTTGGCAAAGTAATGTCTTTGCTTTTGAATATGCTATCTAGGTTGGTCATAACTTTCCTTCCAAGGAGTAGGTGTCTTTTAATTTCATGGCTGCAGTCAACATCTGCAGTGATTTTGGAGCCCAGAAAAATAAAGTCTGACACTGTTTCCACTGTTTCCCCATCTATTTCCCATGAAGTAATGGGACCAGATGCCATGATCTTCGTTTACTGAATGTTGAGCTTTAAGCTAGCTTTTTACTCTCCACTTTCGCTTTCATCAAGAGGCTTTTTAGTTCCTCTTCATATTCTGCCATAAGGGCGGTGTCATCTGCATATCTGAGGTTATTGATATTTCTCCCAGAAATCTTGATTCCAGCTTGTGTTTCTTCCAGTCCAGCGTTTCTCATGATGTACTCTGCCTATAAGTTAAATAAACAGGGTGACAATATACAGCCTTGATGTACTCCTTTTCCTATTTGGAACCAGGCTGTTGTTTCATGTCCAGTTCTAACTATTGCTTCCTGATCTGCATACAAATTTCTCAAGAGGCAGATCAGGTGGTCTGGTATTCCCATCTCTTTCAGAATTTTCCACAGTTTATTGTGAACCACACAGTCAAAGGCTTTGTCATAGTCAATGAAGCAGAAATAGATGTTTTTCAGGAACTCTCTTGCTTTAGCCATGATCCAGCAGATATTGGCAATTTTATCTGTGGTTCCTCCACCTTTTCTAAAACCAGCTTGAATATCAGGAAGTTCACAGTTCACATACTGCTGAAGCCTGGCTTGGAGAATTTTGAACATTACTTTACTAGCGTGTGAGATGAGGGCAATTGTGTGGTAGTTTGAGCATTCTTTGGCATTGCCTTTCTTTGGGATTGGAATGAAAACTGACCTTTTCCAGTCCTGTGGCCACTGCTGAGTTTTCCAAATTTGCTGACATATTGAGTGCAGCACTTTCACAGCATCATCTTTCAGGATTTGGAATAGCTCAACTGGAATTCCATCACCTCCACTAGCTTTCTTCGTAGTGACGCTTTCTAAGGCCCACTTTACTTCACGTTCCAGGATGTCTGGCTCTAGGTCAGTGATCACACCATCGTGATTATCTGGGTCGTGAAGATCTTTTTTGTACAGTTCCTCTGTGTATTCTTGCCATCTCTTCTTAATATCTTCTGCTTCTGTTAGGTCCATACCATTTCTATCTTTTATTGTGCCCATCTTTGCATGAAATGTTCCCTTGGTATCTCTAATTTTCTTGAAGAGATCTCTAGTCTTTCCCATTCTTTTGTTTTCCTCTATTTCTTTGCATTGATCACTGAAGAAGGCTTTCTTATCTCTTCTTGCTATTCTTTGGAACTCTGCATTCAGATGCTTATATCTTTCCTTTGCTCCTTTGCTTTTCGCTTCTCTTCTTTTCACAGCTATTTGTAAGGCCTCCCCAGATAGCCGTTTTGCTTTTTTGCATTTCTTTTCCACCGGGATGGTCTTGATCCCTGTCTCCTGTACAATGTCACGAATCTCATTCCATAGTTCATCAGGCACTCTATCTATCCGATCTAGGCCCTTAAATCTATTTCTCACTTCCACTGTATAATCATAAGGGATTTGATTTAGGTCATACCTGTATGGTTTAGTGGTTTTCCCTATTTTCTTCAATTTAAGTCTGAATTTGTCAATAAGCAGTTCATGATCTGAGCCACAGTCGGCTCCTGGTTTTGTTTTTGCTGACTTTATAGAGATTCTCCACTTTGGCTGCAAAAAATATAATCAATCTGATTTTGGTGTTGACCATCTGGTGATGTCCATGTGTAGAGTCTTCTCTTGTGTTGTTGGAAGAGGGTGTTTGTTATGATCAGTGCATTTTCTTGGCAAAAGTCTATTAGTCTTTGCCTTGCTTCATTCCGTATTCCAAGGCCAAATTTGCCTGTTGCTCCAGGTGTTTCTTGACTTCCTACTTTTGCATTCCAGTCCCCTATAATGAAAAGGACATCTTTTTTGGGCGTTAGTTCTAAAAGGTCTTGTAGGTCTTCATAGAACCATTCAACTTCAGCTTCTTCAGCATTACTGGTTGGGGCATAGACTTGGATTACTGTGATATTGAATGGTTTGCCTTGGAAATGAACAGAGATCACTCTGTCATTTTTGAGATTGCATTTCTGGATCCTAACAAATACACCTCTTATTGTTTTGTTTCTCAATGAATTTTTGCAATGAGACATCAGAGCCCGAGTTTCATTAGTTTTGCCCGGGCTTGAGTCCCAGGAGAAAGCTGAAGAACAGGAGGAAAAAGCAGTGGGAAAAACTTGCCCATGAATCCCCTTCATAGCCCACCAGAAAATTTGCTAAATATATGACCGGGGCTTACAGTTTCATTGGTCTGATCCTTGGCACAGAGAAGAGAAAGGACAGAAGAACCCCCATCAGCTTGTGTAACAGCTACTGGGGCTCAGCAGATAGCACCTTTGGGACATGCTGAAGAGTAGCCTCTCCAGAGTCCCTCAGTTGTGACCCCTGCCGCCCGCCCATTCACAGGAGGTTCGAGGAAACAAGAAACAAGAGATTTTAAAGGTCCCTCCAGCCATAGGAGTGAGGACCTCTTACCTTAACTGGAGGTCTTCTCGAATCTGAGACAGGGCCGCATGAGCTTTCTGCTGAGTTCGTTTTTCACTGTCCCAGTTTCCAGCACGATGGGCCTTCCCCTGCGCTGGGTTTCTTCGCCTTCTGCTTCTAGCGTGGGAGCTTCACTGAGTTGGGCTCCTGCTGTGCTTGGCCTCTTCTGCGCGGAGATTGTTTCAGTCAGGTTAAATCTGAGTCACGGCACCATAGACGTCACACAAGTTTATGTTCCTCGGTTCTTTGTCTCATCACAGCAAAGATTTAGAGCGACAGACATTAAAGCCATTGGCACGTCACAGCTCTCCAGTCTTGGACAAACCGCGTTATAGCTCTTAGGCAAATCAGTGTTACAGCTCTGTTTTATTTAGAAGATAGCTGGAGAATCCATCCTCAAAGTGTGAGGGCATGCCAACCCAAAGACTCGAAGAGAAGAGAGTGAAGGAGCACGTGGGGGAGGGAGAGAGAGAGGGAGAGAGAGAGAGTGAGAGAAGGAGAGAGAGAGAAAGAGTGCATGCATGCGGGAGAGAAAGAGAGAGAGAAAGAACTTTGGCTCCTCCTTTTATATGTTTTTTCCTCCACCTGGGCCTGCCCTATGCAGATTGGGCTTAGCCAGGAGTGCTGTTTGTTCTACCTGAAGTCTTCACTCTGGTCCTCAGACCTTCTTTTGACCTTCCTTTGCTCTATTTTCACAGGCTTTTCCCTTCCTTGTCTTTTAGCCATTGCCATTTTGGACTCCTTTTCCCTAGTCTACTTACCTAACAAGATCAAATCCCCAGGCAGGTTGAGGCAAGTCAGTTTCCTGGGACCCCTGGACTTGAGTTGGGCATCCCCAAGGATTCCAGTGTGACCAGTGCTGGGTAGGATTAAAGGGTTGTAATCTTAACTCATTGCCAGTTTGTTCACCACAGATGGGAATAGCATGATGTAAAGCAATTCAAGCCTGTGCCCTGAGACTGGGAACCTGGTGAAGCAGCCAAAAGCGTTATCCTCTTATTGCTCTGAGGGAATATAAGTCACTGATTTCCTCCCCTGCTGCTGGTGCTAAGTTGCTTCAGTCATGTTTGACTCTGTGTGACCCTATGGACAGCAGCCCACCAGGCTCCTTTGTCCATGGGATTCTCTAGACAAGAATACTGGAGTGGGTTGCCATTTCCTTCTCCAGATTTCCTCCCCTAGTCCTCCATAAGATCAGGTTAGGGTATCTCCAATGGTAAACATTTCATTGTCATAGACCCACTTTAGGTCATAACAGAAGTAATGACAAAGGAGTGGGTTATTTTGTCCTGTTAGGGGCATTAAGAGTATTTTAATAATAAATGAGGTGGAGCAATGTTGCCTGCAAGGGGGCAGGGTCCTGGTTGTAGGAGCTAGTAAGTGGCATAAGAACAAATTGATAAGAGGCAACAGACCAGATGGTCCATAAAAGTGGAGTGGAGATTTGATCTGGGGGTATGTTTGTAACTTTAGGAGAAGGGTGGTAAGGGTTTGGGCCCAAAGAGCTTTCATGGCTGACTCCCAAAGTGGCAAACATTATCCCTGGAAGCCCATTTGCCCTTGAAGGGATGCCATCAATAGATGGACTTCCGGCAGGCATTATGTGCCTGTCACCTGCCCTAGCAGGTTCACTGAGAGATGCTGTTCTTGCACATGTTATAGGAAACATGGAAGATGCAGGCCTAAATATCTAGAGGGATTGGATATTGTACAGTATTACCCTCTCAAGGGCCAGCTATTTTCTGGTTGTCCCTCCAGAAGACTGTAGAAGTAACATTGTGGGCCAGGACAGGGCTTAGGAAAAGAGCATGAAACAGGAGAGAAGGGGGCAGGGCACAACTTTTGAAAGAATGATATAACCCAAGGGCAAAACATAAACCGTTTAAAATCAAATGGGTCAAAGATGACAAGTCAAACTCAACTAAACCTTGATCTTTGATCTGCAAGCTAAATGACACACTTGTTGGAGTCATCCTCCTACTCATTAGCATATGAAATCATACAGCTCACATAAACGAACCACACCACATTCCATGGCCACTGTACTCTCCTCTGTGATAACCCAGACCCTGTAGAGTGTGCTTCTTTTTGAATCCGAACAAATACACTTCTTACCTATTGCTGTGTCTCTAATTGAATTTTTGCAATGAGATATCAGAGCCTGAGCTTCACTAGGTCCGGAAGCCAGGCACTATGGGTTTTGCCTGGGCTCAAGTCTCAGGAGAGAGGAAATGAAGGAAGGGAGGAAAAAGCAGTTGGAAAAACATGCCGAGGAATCCCCTTCATAACCTGCCAGAAAATTTGCTAATTACCTGACCTGCGCTCAGCTTTCATTGCCCTAATCCTTGGCATAGAGCCTTGACACACTGAGGAGTAGCTCCTGTCAGAGTCGCTCAATTGTACCCACTTCTGCTTGCCTGTTCATGGCGGGTGGGTCGAGGAAACAAGAAACGAGAGGTTATAAAGGAATTAAGACTTTGTTAGCCATATGTCCTTCCAGCCATAGGAGCAAGGACCTCCTACTTTAACCAGAGGTCTTCTGGAATCTGAGAATGAGCCGTGTGAGCTTTTTTGCTCAGTTTGTTTTTGCTGTCCTGGTTTCCAGCACGCTGGGCTTCTTGTCACTTCCCCTGTGCTGGGTTTTCTTTGTGTTCTGCTTCCACCGCAGGAGCTTTTGCTGAGTTGGGCTTCTGCTGTGTTTGGTCTCTGCCTCTCGGGGCTGAGGTGAGGTTGTTTCAGCCATGTTAAATCTGAGAAATTGCATCATAGATGTCAGTGGAGTTTGTAATTTCCTTGATTCTGTCTTGTCACAACAAAAATTTGAAGTGACAGATGGACCATTGTTACAGCTCCATGTAATTTCCTCGGATGGACCAGTGTTACAGCTCTGTGTTACAGCTCAGTTTTATTTAGGAAGCAAAGGAAAATACATCCTCAAGGTGTGAGGGGGGCTGACCCAAAAGACGTGAGGAGAAGAGAAGCCCTCCAGCCCAATTTTGGCTCCTCTTTTTATGTTTTTCCTCCTCCCCCTGAGCCTGCCTTATATAAATTGGGCTAGCCAGGAGTGCTGTTTGCTTTACCTGAGGTTCTCACTCCAGTCCTCTGACCTTCCTTTGTTCTATTTTCATGGCTTTTCCCTTCTTAGTCTTTTATCCACCTCCATTCTGGACTCCTTTTTACTATTCTAATTACCTAACAAGGCCATGTTACAAGGAGAAGAAACTCAGGTGAAGCCTGGTGTTCTCTCTGAGTTAAGGAAATAGAACTGAAAATTTGAAAATATCAATTCTATTAGAATTCGCAGGATACAGTATCAAGAGGAGAGAGCTATTCAGAGAGCAAACTCTTGTTCATTTAGGCATCATATTTTTTTTCTTTCTCATTTATTTATATTATTTTTGAGTGTACACTTTTCATAGTGATTGCTTTGGATATTACTGTATAAATGTATAACAATCTACTGATATCAACATTTCACTACTTTGATTAAAGTATGGAAACCTCATTTCCATTTAGGTTCCTTTATCTTCCCCACTTTTAAATATCATTGATTTTATTTAGAAAACCTATAAGAAAAACAGTAAGTCATTATGTATCCATATTTCCACTCTTTCCTTTGTTCTTCCTTCTTAATGTTTCAAGATTTTTCTAAAAATATAATTTCCTTTCCTTTTGACAAACTTATTGTAGCCTTTAAAAATAGATATCCTAAAGACACACTATTTTACTTTTCCTTAATCTGATAATGTGTTTGTTTCCCCTTCATTAGCAAAGTATAGTTTCACTGAAAATAGCATTCAGGGTTAACAGTTCTTTTCTTTCAGTACCTCAAGGCTATTGTGACACTTTACTTCTTGCCTTGGTGATTTATTGATGAGAAATCCACTGTCGTTAGCGTTGGTATTCTATCAGTAATGTATCATTTTTTTCTGGCTATTTTCAAGATTATTAAATTTGTCTTTAGTTTTCTTTCATTTTCAGAAGTCTAATTATTATACAGGTAAGTGGATTTCTTTGAGTTTACCCTATTAGAATTCAGTTATCTTCTTGAATCTATAAGTTATTGCTTCTCAGCAATAATGTTCTGATCCATCCCTGGTGGCTCAGATAGTAAAGCCTCTGCCTGCAATGCAGGAGACCCAGGTTCAATCCCTGGGACAGGAAGATCCCCTGGAGAAGGAAATGGCAACCCACTCCAGTACTCATGCCTGAAAAATGCCATGGACTGAGGAGCCTGGTAGACTACAGTCCATGGGGTTGCAAAGAGTCAGACATGACTGAGCAACTTCACTTCACTTCACTTCAATAATGTTTCAATCCACTACTTCTCTATATTTTCTTTCAGACCTTGTTTTTCCCCTTTTGCAGATTCCAATGATATAAATATTGGACCTTTTGTTATTGTTCCATAGGACACTGCTGCTCTGCTGTCTGTTTTTCTTTTTTCTTTTTTTTTTTTTCAGTCTGCTTTCTCTCTGCTATTTAGAGTAGTGAATTCTTTTAATCCATTGTCAAGTTCACTGATTATTTCCCCTTAAAGTCCATCCAAGGAGTTTTTTTTTCCTTTGTCATTATATTTTTTTATTTATTAATTTCAAGAGAACTTGTAATTGATTGTTGAAGCATTTTTATGATGACTGTTTTAAAATCATCAGATAATACAACAGTTATCAATATATGATTCATCTGAATGTTGGCATTACTTGATTGTCTTTTCTTATTGTAATTTTCTTGGTTCTGAGTATGATCAGTTGTATATTTCTTCTCTATGTTAGCAGATACACTGGCTTCTATTTAAATATTTTACTTCATCACATCTTCACTGTTTGTTAAACATACTATTATGGTCTACTTTTCTGGGCTCCACCTCAAGTGTTGGTTTAATTTTCAGAGATCTTGTGGTATTATTTTGTTTTGCTCAGTTAATCAGAGAAGGCAATGGCACCCCACCCCAGTACTCTTGCCTGGAAAATCCCATGGACGGAGGAGCCTGGAAGGCTGCAAGGGCCCCTATTGTCTATGTTAGTGATGTCTAAAGGGGCAGAAAGATTTTCATCAGATCAGGCCACTGGGTGTCTGTCAGTGAGAAAAGGAAAGCATAGGTCCCCTAGGATGAAGAGGGTTCCCTGGTAATACTATGACCGTGCAAGATAATACTAACAGTGCCTTCCAGCTGACCTTGTCTTTGGATGGAGAAGAGAAGTCTCAGACCCATGTGAACAAAGAGATTTTCTGGGAATTACCATTAACTATTTCTGGGTACTTCCTGTCCCTTGTGCTTGCCAGCTACCTTGTCTCCCAGCAAATGAAGGGAGTTTGGGGCCTGTAGGATGGAAACTGGCTGGATGATTATTTTGGCATGATCCTCTTTGCCCATGGAGGGTAGAGAAAGCTTCCTGGGCCAGGCCACTTGTTGGAGTAGGGTCTTCCTGTCTGTGCCCCAGAGTTTTCCTAGTGTCTCTGAGGAAAAGAAGAGAATCTCAGGTACACAGGAACAGGGAGACTTACCCAGTGGATTCATTGTTTTTGAAAGGTCTCTCTTGCCTGTACCTCTTTAGTATCTTTCAGTAGGAGAGGGGAATTCCTGGCCCTGCAAAAATGATAGCATTTCTTTCAACTGCTTAATGTTGGTAGGTTTCCCAATCAATCACCCTTGCTGGTGGTGCCAGGCTCACCTTCTCTTGTGTTGTTTGATGCAGAAATGAGCCTATCTAAGCTGTCTTCTAATGATAGGTCTGGGGCTGGGAAATCCTGAGTCTGTGGCACCTTCTTCTGTTGCTCAGGAGGACACAAGATGCCCTTCAAATGTGTTGCTCTTCCAGTCCTAGGGTCCCAAGCCGATACACATTTTTCTTACTGCCTTTTCAGTTTTTTGATTGCCTTTTGTACATGTCCAAGGTTTATATGTGGACTTAGTGGAAGAGAAACAAGGGGTCTACCTGTACGATTAGGACACCCAAGATAACTGTTTGCTTCTCTCAATATCCACTGCTCAAACAGTCCCTCCAGTCCCTGTTTCACCTACATCCCACTTATGGGATGACCAACCTTTCCCATTAACTGTGGAGCCTAATCAGTAAATACCTATGTACTTGCTATCTGCCCCCCTCACCAGCTAGTGATTATTTTAATATCTAGATTAGAATGGCTCCTCATTGATAGTTTAAAAAAGGGAAGACTTCCACTCCATGATGGCACTTAGCCTGAGGGGCTATGAGAGCCTTGCCTTTCTGTTGGTTTCCCTGGTAGTGAGGTGTCTGTTTGACATCAATTCTCCCTATAATTCATAGTCTCCTCTCCACTTCCCCTCAACCCACCAAGAATGAAGACTGCTGCTGCATCCTGTCCATGTCTGCCTTACATGGGGAGGCATTGTTCCAGGACCCTTTTGCTCCAGAGTACATGTAAGATGTCCTATCTATTAAAGTATTGTTATCTCTATTACTGACTCCAGGCTCTTCTTTCAGCCTTGAAGCTGGGCAAGTACAGGGCTTGCAAGCCTGCAGAATTCAGTCCAAAAATACTCCATCTTGTTCAGACTGGAAGTTGGTATCATATTATTTTGATTTGCATTAACTTTATTACAATAAAGATTATACATTTGCTCATGCTTTTTCCCCTCAATTGTATCACTCTCTGTGACTTGTTTGCCCAGTATATGTTAGTTGACATTCATGTAAGCTTGTTTGCCTATCATAGCTATTTATCACTTTGTTCTGTAATTGGCAATTTTTTTTCTTTGAATTTAATACTAATACTATTGCTGGCAGAAATCATGTCTATTTTCATTTTGAGGTTAAACCTAGATCCTACACTATTTTTTGGCTATAAAATGCACTCGCTACATATTTTGTCAATGAATAAATGAAAGAATGTAATCCGTTCTTGATTTAACTGCTAGAGTGCAAAAGCATTATTCAACACACTACTTTGCACATTGTAGGATAGTAGTGAGGTAGAAATTGTTAGACAGTATAGGACTCTGAGACCTTGGTTCCTTTTTTTAATTTCTTTTTTTTTTTTAATCTACTCAAGTAAGCATCTCACTTTTTGTTCCACTTCCCAGGCATTTAGGGAGAAGGCAATGGCACCCCACTCCAGTACTCTTGCCTGGAAAATCCCATGGAATGGAGGAGCCTGGTGGGCTGCCAGCTATGGGGTTGCACAAAGTCAGACATGACTGAAGTGACTTAGCAGCAGCAGCAGCCAGGCATTTAGAGGAATGCCTCCCTGGTCTGGAGGGTCATAAAAAATTCAGACCCAGGACAAGGCAATCATTAACTGCTGTCCAGTTTATCAAGGCAAAAAACAAAAAAACAAAACAAGAAGAGCAGTAGCTCTTAAACATACATCTAGTCCCTAAATAATGGTCTGGGGTCTTGAGAAAGGGTTGAGGGATGGCATTGCAATATCTGGAGAAACTGAGAAACTGAGGGAGCCAGAAAAGCCATAAAAATGACAAACTGGACATTACAACATTCAAACTGATTGGTGAAAAGTGACATATTAAAATCATGAGCCAACAAAAAATATACAGATCAATAATAGTAAAGATATAAACTGATGTAATCTTTGCCCTTTGGGGGCTCTTCGCCCTCTCTCAGTGTCTATGCTGTGAGTGTTGTATCTCTATCTTCTAAAATAAACTTTGTGTGAGTGAGAGTTTGCAGAATTCATTCTTTGGCTCCGTGAACAGAACTCGGTTTTCACGTGTCAGTAGGAATTATTTTACCACAAATTATGTCAACAAAATGGAAAGCAATTTCCTACCATAATTTTTTTAAAAAAAGCAAAGCTTGTATTTTGCTTCATTCTATGACCATTACAATAAAATTCATAATAAAACATTACCTTTTTATATAAAATCCATTATGTTTAGGAGTAAGTTGAAGAGCAAAAGAATCCACTCTTCTAAAGCCTAAAAGTCATTAGCACTTAGATTGAATCCCAGCGTAACAGCATAAGAAACTCTGCTGATGCACTGTCCTTTGAATCTGGTGGAAAATATTTTAAAAACACATATAACCATTTAAAGTTTCTGGAAATGGTCCTAAGGGCAAACAGGAAATGAAGATACATCTATTCAAGAGTATCTAAGAAAAGTCATAGCTCAGTTGGTAAAGAATCTTCCTGTAGTGCAGGAGTCCACCTGTATGCAGGAGACCCTGGTTCGATTCCTGGGTGGGAAGATACTGGGGAGAAGGAAATAGCAATCCACTCCAGTATTCTTGCCTGGGAAATTCTATGGGCAGAGGAGCCTGGCGGGCTACAGTCAATGGGGTCACAATAGTCAGACCCAACTTAGTGACTAAACCACCAAGAAAAGTCAGGGGAAAGACAAGAGTCTGTGATATTCGTATCACAACTGCTCCCTTCCTCCCAACTCCCAGCTAAGTGAGGCAAAGACTGCACTTCAGACTATTGCAGCCAAAAGCAAAAGGCTATCTCTCTTCCAGCTCTCAGCCCAGACTTTTCTCCCCAGAAGGAAAAAAGCATTAGCTTTTCTTATCCTGTCCCCAGCTGATGGTTGCTGAGACCCAAGTGAGTTCGGTCAAAAGGTAGGGGATTCCTTCTGCTACTGGTGGAATGGAATGTTGAGCAGGACATGCTGAAAATTCCAGACCCCATACAGCTCTCCCCTAACTGGTGAGGCAGTAGTTTCACACAAGTAGAAGTAAACCTGGGTTTCCTTGATAGCGCAGATGGTAAAGAATCTGCCTGCAATGCAGGAAACCCGGATTTGATTCCTAGGTAGGAAAGTTCCCCTGGAGAAGGGGATAGGCTACCCACTCCAGTATTCTTGGGCTTCTCTGGTGGCTCAGACGGTAAATAAGTGAAGTGAAAGTTGCTCAGTCATCCAACTCTTTGCGACTCCTTGGACTATACAGTCCATGGAATTCTCCAGGCTGGAATACTGGAGTGGGTGGCCTATCCCTTCTCCAGTGGATCTTCCTGACCCAGGAACTAAACTGGAGTCTCTGGCATTGCAGGTGGATTCTTTACCAATTAAGGTATCAGGGAAACCCCAGTTGGTAAAGAATCTGCCCGCAATGGGGGAGGCCTGGGTTGGATCCCTGGGTCAGGAAGATCCTCTGGTGGAGGGCATGGTGACCCACCAGTATTCTTACCTAGAGAATCCCCATGTGATTACTTTGTAGCGGACTCTATGCCTTATTGTAAAGAATATAGCAATCAGCCAGCAATTAATGCAGTGTAACAGCTGTGTGTGTTTATAGACTGCTTAGAAGGGAGACCTATCAATACCATTGCCATTAGGGCTGACTGTGGCTATGCTGTTTCTTTCTGAGAAGAAACTTCAGAGATAATACTGTGTGTGTGTGTAGATGGCATGGAGGGGGCGAGGGAGAGATTTCACTAAAATAGTCCCAAAATAGTTCAGCTAGTCACTAAATAATAAACAAATGATAATAACAAACTCAAAGACAGAGAAAGATTTCAAAGTACCACTAAATGAATATGTTCACAGAACTAAAGGAAAGCATGGTTAAACAAACAAGAGTATATGATGACAATGTTGCATCAAATAAAGAATATCAATAAAAAAGTAAAAATTACCAACAAGAACCAAATAGCCATTCTGGAGTAGAAAAATTACAACATATATTCACTTAGTGAAAAGAAAATCAGCAAAGGAGAAATAGGGTAGCAAAAAGAACAACAGGACACAATGAAAATCAAAAGTAATATGGCAGATGTAAATCCAGTCTTATTAATAATATTAAATGTGAATAAACAATCAAAAAGGATAAATTATAAGACATATAAAACTAATGAACTAAGTGAACATGAGACATACTTTATATTCAAAGATACTAACAGATAGAAAGTAAAAGGGTACTTTATCACAGAAATAGCAAATTCAAGAAAACCGGAGTGTATGTACTATTCTATTAATAATATCACATACAAAAAACTTTAAAACACCAAATTTCACTAGAGATATAGAGAGACATTTTATAATGATAAAAGTTAATATATTTAAAGATATAACAGTTCTATATGTACTTGTGAAATAAAATTCATATTTTATAGCAAGACAAAAATTTAAACATAAAAATTTTTTCTCTGCCTTTTGGCCTCCTCTCTTCCTCCTACTGTGCATAGTGTATCTGCATTACGCATCAGCCAGACCTCCCTGATCAACAGAAATATCTGCTGAACCATAAAGACCAACATTGTCTTAGCACCAACAGGACAACTCTTTAAAGATAACATGCCTACTTGATCTTGTAAGGGGTCACAGCAACACTTGATTCTGGATTGTGTAAACTGTCATTTCATGTCCAGCTCTCTGCCTCAAAAAAACTTATCTAACTGTGCCTTGACTTCTAATGGGTGGAACAGTTCTCTGAGCTTTCTGAAGTGATGCTCCCGAATTTTAATTGTTAATCTGACTCAAACAAAAATGAAGGAAAAAATGATAATTTAATAAGGTTTGGAAACATCTATATCCTATTTCCAATACTAAATAAAACAACTAGACTGAAAATCAACAAGGAATCAGAGGACTTGAACAACACTATAAATCAGCTGGACATCTATAGAATACTCAGCAAAAGAACAAAAATTTATTCTTATGTTTTCTTCTGAGAGCTTTACATGTTTGCTCTTACATTTAGGGTTTGATTCATTTTGAGATTTTTTTTTTTTTTTTAATGGTGGAAGATGAGGATCCAACTTCATATAGCCATTATCTTGTGAAAACATTTAATGGAATATAATCTGTGAACATACTGAATCACTATGCTGTACACCTTTTCATACTGTTCTCTGGGTTCTCAAGGCAAGAATACTAAAGTGGTTTTCCTTTGCCTTCTCCAATGAGAAAGCCTTCCTCAGTGATCAATGCAAAGACATAGAGGAAAACAATAGAATGGGAAAGACTAGAGATTTCTTCAAGAAAAGTAGAGATACCAAGGGAGCATTTCATGCAAAGATGGGCACAATGAAGGACAGAAATGTGATGGACCTAACAGAAACAGACGATATTAAGAAGATGTGGCAAGAATACACAGAAACTATACAAAAAAGATCTTCATGACTCAGATAATCATGATGGTGTGATCACTCACCTGGAGTCAGACATCCTGGAATGCGAAGTCAAGTGGGCTTTAGGAAGCATCACTGTAAACAAAGCTAGCGCAAGTAATGGAATTCCAGTTGAGCTATTTCAAATCTTAAAAGATGACTCTGAGAAAGTGCTGCACTAAATATGCCAGCAAATGTGGAAAACTCAGCAGTGCCCACAGGCCTGGAAAAGGTCAGTTCCAATCCCAAAGAAAGGCAAAACCAAAGAATGTTCAGACTGCTGCACAATTGCACTCATCTCACACCCTAACAAAGTAATGCTCAAAATTCTCCAAGCCAGACTTCAGCAATATGTGAACAATGAACTTCCAGATGTTCAAGGTGGATTTGGAAAAGGCAGAGGAACCAGAGATCAAATTGTCAACGTCTGTTGGATCATCGAGAAAGCAAGAGAGGTCCAGAAAAACATCTACTTCTGCTTTCTTGATTAGACTAAAGCCTTAGAGTGTGTGGATCACAACAAACTGTGGAACATACTTAAAGAGATGGGAATACCAGACCACCTGACCTGCCTCTTGAGAAACCTGTATGCAGGTCAGGAAGCAACAGTTAGAACTGGACATGCAACAACAGACAGGTTCCAAATTGGGAAAGGAGTACATCAAAGTTGTATATTGTCACCCTGCTTATTTAACTAATATGCAGAGTACATCATGAGAAATGCCAGGCTAGATGACTTACAAGCTGGACTCAAGATTGCTGGGAGAAATATCCATAACCTCAGATACACAGATGACACCACTCTTATGGCAGAAAGCAAGGAACTAAAGAGCCTCTTGATGAAAGTGAAAGAGGAGAGTGAAAAAGTTGGCTTAAAACTCAACATTCAGAAAACTAAGATCATGGCATCCGGTCTCATCACTTCATGGCAAATAGATGGGGAAACATTAGAAACAGTGACAGATTTTATTTTGCGGGCTTCCAAAATCATTGCACATGGTGACTGCAGCCATGAAATTAAAAGACACTTCCCCCTTGTAAGAAAAGCTATGGCCAACCTAGACAGCATATTAAAAAGCAGAGAGTACTTTTCCAACAAATGTCCATCTAGTCAAAGCTATAGTTTTACCAGTAGTCATGTATGGATGTGAGAGTTGGAGTATAAAGAATGCTGGTTGCCAAATAATTGATGCTTTTGAAATGTGGTGTTGGAGAAGACTCTTCAGAGTCTTCAAAAACTGTAAAATTGGGATCAAAATAATACTGTAAAATTGGGATCAAAATAATACCTATTTTTCCTGAGAGTTGTGAGGATGGAATGAAATAATATATGCAAATGTGTCTTGACATATAAAAGCCACCTATTAAATGTCAGTAGCTGCTGATAGTAATAGCATTCATACTATTAATAATAAATATTATATATTAATTATATATAATTAATACAATATCTTATATGTTGATAATAAAATAGATTTTAATAACCAGGACTTCAACTAAGAAAAGATGCTTGAATTTTTAGAGCATAGATACTAGGACCAGGGCTCTTGACAACAGAGGAACCACAGAAAGACTGAAGGTATTAATAGGAAGGACAGAAACAAATCAGAATGGATGTGTACATATATTTGGTGTGAATTTTATACTTCTGAGGTATCTGCTTCAACTCAATCTGTTATGCTTGAGGTTATGCACATTATGCTTCTTCTTGTCCTACTTCAGGGAATTCTTCCTTTTAGATGATTGTGATGGAAACCAAAAGGTATGATTCATCATGTATTGATGGTCTTGTGAATTAAAGGTTTGCACTGTTATTTGACTTGCCACACTTTACCAAGGCAACTGAGTTGAAACTCCTTGAGCACACTAGCAATGTCCTCCTGGTACCTGCAAGACTTACTATCTCATTTGATTGTGTCATTTACTCTAGAAACACCTTATCAAAAGTTATCCCTTGCTTTGTTTTCTTTTCTTGAAAGCATTCATAACTAATATTGTGATTGTTTTTGTCCACTTTATAAAAATTTATGTCCCTCTCCCTTCCCAGTAGTGGATTTCACTTGTAGCTCAGCTGGTAAAGAACTCACCTGCAATGAGGAAGACCTGGGTTCAATCCCTGGATTGCGAAGATCCCTTGGAGAAGGGAAAGGATACCCACTCCAGTATTCTAGCCTAGAAAATTCCATGGACTGTATATAGTTCATAGGGTCACAAAGAGTCAGATACAACTGAACGACTTTCACATATGCTTGATAGGACATATGAGAATGCTAAATGCATTTCTTAAATTGGGGGTATAGTTGCGTTACAATGTTGTATTAGTTTCTGCTGTATAATGAAGTGAATTAACTATATGTATACATATATCTACTCCCTCTTCCTTCCCACCTCACCCCTGATCCCATCCATCTAGGTCACCACAGAGCACCAGCTGAGCTCCATGCAATATACAGCAGGTTCCAATAAGCAACCTGTTACACACATGTCAGTGCACATAGGTCAACCCCAAGTTCCCAATTCTTCCCCCTTACCCCTGTGTTCACCTGTCCATTCCCTAAATCTGTGTCTACATTTCTGCCCTGAAAATAGGTTCATCTCTACCAATTTTCTAGATTCCACATACATATGTTAATATACAATAGCTAGGACTTGGAAGCAACCTCAGTGTCCATCAACAGGTAAAGAAGATGTGGTACATATATACAATGAAATATTTATTACTCAGTCATTAAAAGGAACAAAATTGGATCATTTGTAGAGGTGTGGATAGACCTAAGGTCTGTCATACAAAGTGAAGTAAGTCAGAGAGAGAAAAACAAATATTGTAAATGTATTTTAGTTTAGAATGCTTATTTTGTTGTGATATAAACACATAATAAAATACATTATTTTATCTTATATTTATAATTTTATAATCATATAAATATATTATAAAAACACTTTTTACATGAATCTTTCAATCCATCTAGTTTTCTCTTACAGTAATTATTTAAGTTCTGTAAAATACTATGCTTAATATCAAATAAAATTATTGACTTCATAATTAATTGATTTAAGAAATGGTTTAGAGATGCAATTTCACAGTTTTATCTTGAATTTCCGCCATCTCAAATTCCCCCATCCACCAGTCTATATTAGAGAACATGAGGAAGATGGTTCTTAACACTATGTTTGAATCACGTTTCTTTTCATAATTTATTTTTCAGTAATACAGACATAAAGTTTTAAAATTAAATGTTTGCTATCTGAATGCATTTGGACGTTCTTTTACTCAGAAAAACCTCTACTAAAGTGTTATTATTTTTGGTCCTTCTATTTTATAAAGATATTTGCAAAATAACATTTCTGAAAATGCATTGTGCCTTATACTAGCTTTCACTGAGATTCTCAGGATGGTGTCTTCAAGTAGCTTGCAGCAATCATTCCAGGCAGCAGTTTTAAAACCATGAATGAAAAGTGTTTGTAATGCTAATTTTGCTCCCTTTGGAAAAAAAATAATTTTCCTCCCTGTCTGTGTTGTCCATGGTTTCAGGGCACACATACTATTGTTTAAGTTCAGTAATGGAGAGAATTGAAAATGGCTGGCAAACATAAAGGAATATGACTCTCAGACTTCACACGATACTAATTTTCTATTATCACCATTCAATTTTCAATGATCATTCTGTGTGGTAAACTCACTGGTGTCACCCTTCCCTCCTTTCAGGTAGATATCATCATAGATTAAAGATAGGGGATGGCAACTGAGAGATCACATGGATGACAAACTGGATTATAATCACCAACATTGCCTTTTTAATAACGAATTTTTAAGACCTACATTACACGTAAGTCCCAGTCAATTGTAAATTCCATGCATATGTCTATCTTATACACTATTGTATCTTTGGCCTCTGAAATAGTTCTCAGCATACAGTAGAGTTTATGTACCCATCTGCTGAATGAAAGAATCCATATTAGCCAAACTTCATTTTTTTTTTTTTTTTATCCTTTGGCAAATCCAGAAAAGATAAGCAATGACTTGCTAAGATTCTTTAAGTAAAGAGTTAGTGGATTTGGAAACAGTTCAATAAGAATTTCATATCCAAGGAAATAGCTAGAAAAATAGGGAAAACATGTTTTAAAAAATTGCAGTTATTCAGCCTGGAGATAAAAAAAGAGAAAGGTAGCATAATATTGATCATGATGACCAAATGATAAATGATAATCAAAGGAAAAAGGTAACCTGTTCTTACTTCCAATGAAGATAGAAAAATAGTTTGATTCCAATTATAGAGTGAAATCTAAACTGGTTAGCATTCTCTCTGAGATGTGTACATCTCTAGTGTTTTTGAAAACAAATTGCTTTTTACAGTCACTTAAAATTTCAAGTGTGGTCCCAAGGTGGGAGAAGACTAGATGTTTTCATAAATAAAGTCATTCCTGTGTGCACGAGAATGTGTGTGTATTTGTTTTGATAAGTTAGAGGTTGCAAAAAGTATGTTGAAATCCTTATATTCTATATCATTTAGTCAGATCCAAAACTATATTATTTTGCAGAGGGGCTCCTCCTCAACCTTTTTTATTTTCTCACAAGAATAAGCTCCTGTGCCTGATTTAAGGAAATATATTAATACTTACATTTCTGAGTAATTGGATAATTTTGAGACTGTCCAGCATATACATTCGGAGAAGGCAATGGCACCCCACTCCAGTACTCTTGCCTGGAAAATCCCATGGATGGAGGAGCCTGGTAGGCTGCAGTCCATGGGGTCGCTAAGAGTCAGACACAACTGAGCGAGTTCACTTTCACTTTTCACTTTCATGCATTGGAGAAGGAAATGGCAACCCACTCCAGTGTTCTTGCCTGGAGAATCCCAGGGACAGGGGAGCCTGGTGGCCTGCTGTCTCTGGGGTCACACAGAGTCGGACATGACTGAAGTGACTTAGCAGCAGCATATACAATAGAAGTTGATTAAAGTAGTAAAAAATAGGTTCCCTGATTATACTTCAAATCTATTCAAGTCAGAGGAGTTAACTGCGCTATGAGGACTATTTTACTTAACAATTTGTTGAATTACTTGTTTAATAATTGTCTGAATAAATAATTTTATTTAAATCATGAATTTTTTTTTTCTGAACTCAGAAATATAACATTTTATGTAGTTACAATGGTACTGAAACTTGTTTCACTTCATATTTTGTTGTCGCTATAGAGTCACTAAGTCACATCCGACTCTTATGTCCATGGGATTCTCCAGGCAAAAATACTGGAGTAGGTTGCCATTTCTTTCTCCAGGGCATCTTCCTGACCCAGGGATCAAATCTATATCTCCTTCATTCACAAGTGGATTCTTTATCACTGAGCTACCAGGAAGCCTTGCTTCACTTAATAAGACAGTATAAATAATCTTATTAATGGTTCTAGTGGTTTACCAAACAGATTGAGCTGTGTGGTGAGTTACTTTAAACATGTAAATGAAGGTCTTTTGATACAAATCAAATCGCATCTCTTTGTGAAGTTCTGTGTGAAAGATAGGTTACCTGAGCAGAAAAACTGTCCTGAGAAGGAAACACATACCTTCCATATTTTTTATTTGAATAATCACTGGTATTTATGTTTGTTTTAATTTATCTTCTCTTTCATGGGAATGCACAGAAAGACCAAAGACTGTACACCTATGGCTGATTCATGTTGATGTATGGCAGAAACCAACATTGTCAATTTCATAAAAACGAATTTGTTGGCTATATCATATGCATATATATTTGTGTTTGCTTATTTCTTTAAGTATAGTAAAGTTAAGAAATAAAACCAAACAAAAAATGACTTAATTTCAGAAAATCAAAGCATATATGTCACAATAAATGTCTAAATGAGTTGACCATTCCTATCCCATTGGCATTTTTAAAATAATCAGTCCATCTGGCATTGACATACAAAAATATTTCCAGCAAATTCTTACAACACTTTAACAATGGAAACTTTCTAGACTTTTTTAGAACTAGTCAATATCTCAGCTAGAAAAACTATAGGTGCTCAAGGGCTTTCTTTTATAATAAGAAAAATAAATTGTATAATGCCGTTAATTATATTTAATTTAACTTCACGATTATAGAACTTTTATTGATGACTTTTTAAAAATGCATTTGTTAATTCATCTTTTCATCCTGAACAGTATAGTGATAACTGTCCATAAATCTTAGCTTACAAACGGGTGGCGGTCGCGGGCGGTTTGAATTGGCCTCTGGGCTCCAGCTCACGGAGGCTGGACAAGGACTCGCCTTTCAGAAGGGTTGTTTACCCTCTCCGAAGTTTTAAAAAAAAAAAAAAAAACTTAGCTTACAGAATTACAATTATAATCAGAGCTATAGGAAAAATAATGTTACATGTGGTTTTATAAAATAACTTCCCAAGCAGTCAGGACAAGAAGATGAATTAGGAGATAGAGAAGTGAAGAAGTAGCACTTTTCAGAATAAAAGTGTAATAAAATCCATTTGTTTGAGAATCTAATGATCTAGTGATAGGCTTAAAATTAAATATTCTGTCCTTGGGCATAGTTCTCATAATATGGACATTAACAATCTACAAATATTCATTTATAAGTTTCCATGTCCAACTCATTATTAGCAATCATGATCAGAGGCCATATATTTTTCTTTGAGAAAGTAGCTGATAGTACTATGTATATTCTTAAAATATATTACATTGTTATTCAAACAAGTAATTCATATCAATGTGATAATTTGCCTGGAGAATTCCACATATATTATCTGCTCTTAATTTCTAAAAATTTTTAATGACAATAAGAAACCCTAAAATTCACAATTAGTAACAAAAAAGGAACAAGAATTCCAACTATTTCATACCTATTTCCATTTCTATGCCTTTTAATGTTATTGAAACAACAATGAAATATCTTCAGTTTAGTTTGAATTTTTTAGCTCAGAATATACAAATTTAAGTAGTTCTATTGGTAGTGAAACTGGCCTCAGCACAAGTTCCTTGTGCCTAATAGAACTTTGGTCCAGCCTATTCATATTATTTCTTTTCACATAATTATTATTTGAGCCATGAGACATGTCAATTCTATGACATAATGGGTGCCACATCAGGAAATTTGTTTGTAGGCTGAATGATTTTTGTAATCTTAAGTTTCCTCTCCCAAGATCAACAAAATGAACACTTTTCAACTTATTTATATGCTTAGAAAAAGAAATGCCAAATCAATAAATAAATCCACCACCAGATCTGAAATTCGTCTTTGTACCGATCCAGGAAAAAAAAAAAAATGCATTTAAGTACAGAGTTTATTTCAGCATCTTTCGTTCTGAAAAATGTTTTTAATCAGGAGGAAGAAATAGTGTTAGCTCTATAAAGAGAATTGCTGTGTTATATTTGCATACTTCATAACAATGATAAGAAAGAAATGCCTATGATACGTATTTTTTGACAGTTTGACAGTTGCACTGTTCAGACTTGACATTTAAAAGGCAATTAATTGAAACTGTTATTACTCTGCCAAAGAGAGCTCGTGAGCTACTATTATGGATTTTCATAGATGTTAGAGAGATGGCATTTTCATAAACTTCAATATGAGTCTGTTTAAAATGTTAAGATGAATAATGTACTTGCTATTCCTGATTGTAAATGTGTTATAATCCTCCCTTAAAGTGCTTAGAATATACATATTAGTTTCTTACTTGTGCCATATATGTCTTGATCAACTGTACAAAGACCTCACTAATGTAAGTGCTTTATTTATACTGTGATGTAACTTTACCAAACTTCTTCTATAGTAAGAAAAAAATTGTATAATGCCATTAATTATATTTAACTTCACAATTATAAAACTTTTATTGATGACTTTTGTGTAATGTATAGAAAATATTTATGTATAATTTAAAAAAAACATGAACTTATATGTATGAATTTAATATATGTGGATGTACTAAATGTATAAGCAATCTTTTATCTTTCATTTTGTTTAGTCACTGTGTCAGAATGTTATAATTTCAAACTATTAAAAACATGATTTGATTATATTTTACCATACTATTTTATTAACAGATAGCAGCATATTCTTGGGAAGGTAAATATTACGGTTTTGAAGCAGAAGCCCAAAGAATAAGTCAGGAGTAAGCTTGGAGGACATGGCCTCAATACTACCCAAATATTTGATCTTTTGTTCAGTGACAAATATAAAATTCCTTCTTCAAAAATGATTCTTAAATATCTTGAATCAATCTTAATTTGTACTGTATTCTCAATAGTTTTTCCTCTAGACTTTACCTAGAACAACATAATGAATAAGTGTAAATGCTGTAAGAAAAAAATGGGGCATATTTAGCCAACTTTTTTTTTTTTTTTTTAATGGCATAGGATACCTATGCCATCTATTATGACCAAAGATACTTTGGATCCTCTAATTTCCTCCTTTCCCAAGTTCTCAAACAAAACTTCCAATGAAATTTAGAAGAAATTTTCACTGTAATTTTCCTATTATAGTTATTGCTGAAAGTCTAACTTGTTTCCATTACGCTAATGTTGTTTATAACTAATCAGTACAGTAAAATAACTTTACTTGGTAAAGTTTGTGCCTATTTGCATTGATTTACTATAAACTTAGTGTTTGAGATATTTTTAGGAAAAAAATGTTACTTTTGCAGATTATGTTGAGAACATATTCATTTTAACTACACATTTATTTTTAAGGAAAATAGTTTTCACAGATACGATACTTGTTATGGCTGATTCATGTCAATGTATGGCAAAAACCACTACAATATTGTAAAGTAATTAGCCTCCAATTAAAATAAATAAAACAATATTCTATAACTCATATTATCTGTGGCTAGTTAACTAGTGGCTATTCCATGAAAAAGAAACATCTGGGGGTTCTTATTTTTGGAAAATAATTTTATATGGCTAATAGAAGCAATTTGGTATGGCAAAATACAAGACAGGAAAAGAACAAAGAAATAACAAAGGATAGAAAGGAGAAACGCTGAATAGTAGAAAGGAAAGTAAGATAAAGAAGAGAGAAAAGGAGAAAAATGAAATGTGCTGGCTTAGTTCAGTTCAGTTCAGTCACTCAATCGTGTCCGACTCTTGGCGACTCCATGAATTGCAGCACGCCAGGCCTCCCTGTCCGTCACCAACTCCCGGAGTTCACTCAAACTCATGTCCATTGATTCGGTGATGCCATCCAGCCATCTCATCCTCTGTCGTCTCCATTTCTTCCTGCCCTCAATCCCTCCCAGCATCAGAGTCTTTTCCAATGAGTCAACTCTTTGCGTGAGGTGGCCAAAGTACTGGAGTTTCAGCTTCAGCATCATTCTTTCCAAAGAACACCCAGGACTGATCACCTTTAGAATGGACTGGTTGGATATCCTTGCAGTCCAAGGGACTCTCAAGAGTCTGCTCCAACACCACAGTTCAAA
This sequence comes from Bos indicus, assembly GCF_029378745.1. Classification (NCBI taxonomy): domain Eukaryota; kingdom Metazoa; phylum Chordata; class Mammalia; order Artiodactyla; family Bovidae; genus Bos; species Bos indicus. The sequence continues at coordinate 41,936,255 of NC_091789.1, forward strand.
AACATCAATTCTTTGGCGCTCAGCCTTCTTCACAGTCCAACACTCACATCCATACATGACCACAGGAAAAACCATAGCCTTGACTAGATGGAACTTTGTTGGCAAAGTAATGTCTCTGCTTTTGAATATGCTATCTAGGTTGGTCATAACTTTCCTCCCAAGGAGTAAGCGTCTTTTAATTTCATGGCTGCAGTCACCATCTGCAGTGATTTTGGAGCCCAGAAAAATAAAGTCTGACACTGTTTCCATTGTTTCCCCATCTATTTCCCATGAAGTGATGGGACTGGATGCCATGATCTTCGTTTTCTGAATGTTGAGCTTTAAGCCAGCTTTTTCACTCTCCACTTTCACTTTCATCAAGAGGCTTTTGAGTTCCTCTTCACTTTCTGCCATAAGGGTGGTGTCATCTGCATATCTGAGGTTATACATATTGATAATTACCTTAAATGTAAATGGATTAAATGCACAAACCAAAAGACATAGGCTGGCTGGGCAGATGAAAACATGTGCAGTGGATATTTCTTTCTGGAACTCTCTAGTTTTTTCTGTGATGCAACAGATATTGACAATTCGATCTCTGGTTCCTCTGCCTTTTCTAAATCCAGCTTGAACATCTGGAAGTTCACAGTTTCGCCAGCACTGCATCAGGCCACCACTGACCCATGCCACTGTCTGAGACTCCTGGACACTCATGGGCAAGTCTGGGTCAGTCTCTTGCGGAGTCACTGCTCCTTTCTCCTGGGTCCTGGTGCTCCCAAGTTTCTGCTTGTGCCTACCAAAAATCTGTTTCCCAGTCCTGTGTAAGTTCTGGCAGCTCTATGCTGGAGTTAAAGGCGACCTCCTCCAAGAGGGCTTATGCTAGACCCAGGTCTGCTGCACCCAGAGACCCTGCCCCTGCAGCAGTTCACTGCTGACTCCAGAGGAGACACTCTGATACAGTTCTGTCTCAGTCTCTGTGGGGCTTCTGGGTCTTGGTGTGCACAAGGTTTATTTGAGCCCTCTGAGCATTTCTGGCGGGTATGGGGTTTGATTCTAAATGAGAATTCACCCACTTGATGTTTTACATAGGGCTTATATTAACAACAAAGAAAGAACCTAGGGCAGATGCAGAAAAGATAAAGAAGGGAAAACAGACCATACTGCAAGGAAAAATCATCAATTTACAAAGGTAGGCAGAAATAGAAGGAAGGAACAAATGAAATGCAAAATAACCAAAAATCAAGTAATAAGATGGCATTAGTAAGTTCTCACATAGCAATATTAAGTCTAAAGGCAAATGGACAAAATTAACCAATCAAATGGTATAAAGTAGCTGAATGGATAAAACAAAAGAAAACAAGACACAGTGGCATACTCTCTACAGAAAAAGTCACTTCAGCTTTAAAGATACACATACATTCGAAGTGAAGGGAAGAAAAAAAATATCCTATGTAAGTGGAAACTAAAACAAAGTGTGTGTGTGTGGGGGGGGAGCGGTCCTTAGATGTCAGATGAATAGAACGGGGAGACCACTTTCTCCTCCACAAATTCATTGAAAGATCATCTGAACCCTGAGCAAATACCACAAAACAAATTCTGAACGCTAGCAGAGGACACCGGGCACCCAGAAAGGCAGCCAACTGTCTTCAAAAGGAGGTATGATAAAATATAAAAGATAAAAAGAGAGACAAAAGAGTTAGGGATGGATACGCATGCTGGGGAGGGAGTCTTAAAAGAGGGGAAGTTTTCAAACTCCAGGAAACCCTCTCACCAGCTGATCTGTGGAGAGTTTTGGAATCTCAGAGGGCAACATAACCAGGAGGGAAAAATAAATAAATAAAACCCACAGGTTACATGCCTAATGGCAACTCCCATCTGAGAAGTAGCCCAGATGCTCGTGTACACCACCAGCAAGTGGGAGGTTGAACAGGGAGGCACGGGCTGTGTTGCTTAGGGTAAGGACTGGGCCTGAATGCCCTGAGGGCAATCTGAGGGAGCTAACATGAGATAGCAACCCAAACCTTGGGATAGCCAGAGAGGAAAGAAAAAAAAAAAAAAAAGAGGAAAGATAGAGAGAGAAAACTTTCCCATGAAAAGCTCTAACCTAAGGCAATGCCAGGCCCACTCACAGAACAAAGGACTGAGCGAATACCAGAGGAGAGTTAGCCGGCTGCAGACCAGATCATCACCCGCTGGAGGCCGGGAAGCAGGTGAGCGTCAGCAAGAGCCAGAAAGGGGCAAACTCGGCCCCAGAGACAGCATCCCTTACCAAACTGCGAGCAGGCTTCCAGTTACTAACCAAGTCTTCCTGGGACCCTGGACGGTTGACATCTGCTGGAAGTGTTGCAGCCAGAGACAAGCTTTCCAGAGGAGACACACAGTAGAGCTGAGACAGCGCTCCCACTGCACAAACAAAAACGGAGCTGCTGGGACCGAGGAGGTGATAAGACTCACTGTACCTGGGGAGAGTGCACTTGGCAAGCACCTGGTCACCTGAGCTGCTTGGACCTGAGAAGGGTATAAAACACAGGCCCAACAAAGTCTGTGCCTTTGTGGAGTACCTGAGAACCTGAACCTAAGCAGCGTAGATATGAGAAGTGCACGCAACCCAGGGCCCACCTTAGAAAGTTCCCCAGCAGAGCAACCTGGAGCCTGAGCAGTGTAGACCGAGAAAGCACACACATAATGAGTGGGTGCAAACCCAGTGTAGCCCAGACACTGTGAGCACTCGCCACACACACCAGTGATATTTGTTTACAGTGTTCATCCCTCCGTGCAGCACAACTCAACAAGTGAGCCTAAATAAATGACCACCTTTGCCCCCTTGTGTCAGGGTAAAAGTTAGATATTGAAGAGACTTGCAAACAGAGGAAGCCAAAATAAACAAAGAAGAGGGAATGGCTTTGAAAATGATAGGTGCAACAGATTAAAACCCTGTATTTGGCACTGGATACATTGGAAGGGGCCTATAGATCCTGAGAGGAAGTATAAGGTGGAATAAGGAACTATCTGAAACTGAAATGACCCACACACTGCCCTCGACAGCTTCAGAGAAATTCCTAGATATATTTTATTATTACCATTTTTAAATTTTTTTTATTTTAAGTTCCTTATTACTCCTTTAATTTTCATTTTTAAAACCTACTATTTCCTTGAAAAAAAAAAAGACTACATTTTTAAAGAAAATTTAATATTTTTTAATATAACTTTCCTGATTTTGTTTTATTCTTTTAATACTGTATTTGTGAGAGGTCTCACAGAGTCAGACATGACTGAAGCGACTTAGCTAGCTTAGCTTAGCCTAACACTACTCCCAGTGGTCATGTATGGATGTGAGAGTTGTACTGTGAAGAAGGCTGAGTGCCGAAGAATTGATGTTTTTGAAATGTGGTGTTGGAGAAGACTCTTGAGAGTCCCTTGGACTGCAAGGAGATCCAACCAGTCCATCCTAAAGGAGATCAGTCCTGGGTGTTCATTTGAAGGAATGATGCTGAAGCTGAAACTCCAATACTTTGGCCACCTGATGCGAAGAGGTGACTCACTGGAAAAGACCCTGATGCTGGGAGGGATTGGGGGCAGGAGGAGAAGGGGATGACAGAGGATGAGATGGCTGGATGGCATCCCCAACTCGATGGACATATGTTAGAATAAACTCCAGGAGTTGGTGATGGACAGGGAGGCCTGGCGTGCTGTGATTCATGGGGTCGCAAAGAGTCGGACACGACTGAGTGACTGAACTGAACTGAACTGAATGCTACTCTAGATTTTTAATCTTTGCTTTTTGGTATTTGCTATCAATTCTGAACCTTTAAGAATCCAGTCTTTAGCACCCATTTTTACTTAAGAGTGTGACTACTGGCTTGATTGCTTTCTCTCCTTTTGATCCTCCTTTTTCTCCCCCAGATCACCTCTATCTCTTCCTTCCCCCTTCTCTTCTCTACTTAACTCTGTTCATGTCTTTGGGTGTTCCAGGCTGTGGAGAAAACTTAAGGAACTGACCACAGGCTAGATTGGTCTATCTCTTTTGATTCCCCTTCCTCTCCTCCTGGCTCACTTCTATCTCATTCCTCCCTCTTCTCTTCTCTATGGAAATCTGTGAAACTCTCTAAGTGTTCCAGACTGTGGAGAGCAAATAGAGAATTGATTACTGGCTAGACTGCTCTCCCCTTTTTGATTTCCCCTCTTCTCCTCCTGGTCACCTCTATCTGCCTCCTCGTCCTTCTCTTCTTCACGTAATTCTGTGAACCTCTCTGGGTGTCCCTCACTGTGGAGACTCTTTTCACCATTAACCTAGATGTTTTATCAACAGTGCTGTATGGATGGAGAAGTATTGAGGCTATTATAAGAGTAAGACTGAAAGCCAGAGGCAGGAGACTTAAATCCAAAACTTGAAAACACCAGAAAACCCTGACTCCAGGGACCATTAATGGACAAAAACTCATCCAAAAGCCTCCATACCTACACTGAAACCAAGCTCCACCCAAGAGCCAACAAGCTTCAGAACAAGACATACCACACTAATTCTCCAACAAAGCAGGAACATAACCCTGAGCACAAAAGTACAGGCGGCCAAAAGTCACACCAAACCCATAGACACCTCAAAACTCACTACTGGACACTTCATTGCACTCCAGAGAGAAGAGATACAGCTCCACTAACCAGAACACCCACACAAGCTTCCCTAACCAGGAAATCTTGACAAGCCACTCATTCAACTCGAGCCACAAGGAGAAACCTCCAGAATAAAGAGGAACCACAAACTCCCAGCATACAGAAAGACCAACCCAACACAGCAACCAAAACAAGACAAAAAGGCAGAGAAATATTCAGCAGGTAAAGGAACATGATAAAAACTCAGCAAACCAAACAAAAGAGGAGGCGATATGGAGTCTACCTGAAAAATAAATCAGAATAATGATAGTAAAAATGAACCAAATTTGTGAAAACAAAATGGAAGTACAGATAAATAGTGTGGAGATAAGGATTGAGAAGATGTAAGAAAAGTTTAACAAGGACCTAGAAGAAATAAAAAGGAGTCAGTCAATAATGAATAATGCAATAAATGAGATCAAAAGCACTCTGGAGGGAACCAACAGTAGAATAACTGAGGCAGAAGATAGGATAAGTGAGGTGGAAGATAGAATGGTGGAAATAAATGAAGCAGAGAGGAAAAAAGAAAAACGAATTAAAAGAAATGAGGACAACCTCAGAGACCACTGGGACAATGTTAAATGCTCCAACATTCTAATCATAGGAGTCCCAGAAGAAGACAAAAAGAAAAGCCATGACAAAATACTTGAGGAAATAATAGTTGAAAACTGTGCTAAAATGGGGAAGGAAATAGTCACCCAAGTCCAAGAAAACCAGAGAGTCCCAAACAGGATAAACCAAAGGCAAAAATCCCCAAGACACATATTAATCAAATTAATGAAGATCAAACACAAATATTAAAAGCAGCATGGCAAAAACAACAAATAACCCACAAGCTGATCCCTATAAGGATAATAGCTGATCTTTCAATAGAGGCTCCTCAAGCCAGAAGGGAATGGCAGGACATACTTTATGTGATGAAAAAGAAAAACCTAAAACCCAGATTACTGTGCCCAGCAAGGATTTCATTCAAATATGAAGGAGAAATTAAAAGCTTTGCAGACAAGCAAAAGCTGTGAGAATTCAGCACCACCAAACCAGCTCTTCAACAAATGCTAAAGGATTTTCTCTAGATAGGAAACACAGAAAAGGCTTATAAACTTGAATCCAAAACAACAAAGTAAATGGCAATGGGATCATACTTATCAATAATTACCTTAAATGCAAATGGGTTGAATGGCCCAACCAAAGAAAGTGAAGGGCTGGAAAAAGATATTTCACATAAATGGAGACCAAAAGAAGGCAGGAGTAGCAATACTCATATAAGGTAAAATAGACTTTGAAATTAAGGCCGTGAAAAGAGACAAAGAAGGACACTGCATAATGACCAAAGATCAATCCAAGAAGACATAACAATTATAAATATATATGCACCCAACATAGGAGCACAACGATATGTAAGGCAAATGCTAACAAATATGAAAGGGGAAATTAACGGTAACACAATAATATTGGGAGACTTTAATACCCCACTCACACCTATGAATAGATCAGCAAAACAGAAAATTGGCAAGGAAACACGAACTTAAATGGTACAATGAACCAGTTAGACCTAATTGATATCTACAGGACATTTCACCACAACACGAATTTCACCTTTTTCTCAAGTCCACACGGAACGTTCTCGATGATAGATCACATCCTGGGCCATAAATCTAGCCTTGGTAAATTAAAAAAAATAATTGAAATCATCTCAAGCATCTTTTCTGATCACAATGCATTAAGATTAGATGTCAACTACAGGAAAAAAAAAAAAAACTATTAAAAATTCCAACATATGGAGGCTAAACAACACACTTCTGTATAATCAACAAATCACAGAAAAAATCAAAAAAGAAATCAAAATATGCATAGAAATGAATGAAAATGAAAACACAACAACCCCAAACCTATGGGATTCAGTAAAAGCAGTGCTAAGGGGAAGGTTCGGAGAAGGCAATGGCACCCCACTCCAGTACTCTCGCCTGGAAAATCCCATGGATGGAGGAGCCTGGTGGGCTACAGTCCATGGGGTCGCTAAGAGTCGGACATGACTGAGCGACTTCACTTTCACTTTTCACTTTCATGCATTGGAGAAGGAAATGGCAACCCACTCCAGTATTCTTGCCTGGAGAATCCCAGGGACGGGGGAGCCTGGTGGGCTGCCATCTATGGGGTCGCACAGAGTTGGACACGACTGAAGCAACTTAGCAGCAGCAGCAGCAAGGGGAAGGTTCATAGCAATACAAGCCTACCTCAAGAAACAGGAAAGAAATCAAGTAAATAAACTAACTCTACACCTAAAGCAACTAGAAGAGCAAGAAATGAAGAACCCCAGGGTTAGTAGAAGGAAAGAAATAAGAAAAATTAGCACAGAAATAAATGCAAAAGAAACGAAGGAGACCATAGCAAAAATCAACAAAGCTAAAAGCTGGTTCTTTCATAAGATAAATAAAATAGACAAGCCATTAGCCAAACTCATCAGGAAACAAAGGAGAAGAGTCAAATCAACAAAATTAGAAATGAAAATGGAGACATCACAACAGACAACACAGAAATACAAGGGATCATAAGAGACTACTATCAGCAACTATATGCCACTAAAATGGACAACTTAGAGAAATGGACAAATTCTTAGAAAAGTATTACTTTCCAAAACTGAACCAGGAAGAAATAGAAAATCTTAACAGACCCACCACAAGCACAGAAATCGAAATCGTAATCAGAAATCTTCCAGCAAACAAAAGCCCAGGACCAGACGGCTTCACAGCTGAATTCTACCAAAAATTTAGAGAAGAGCTAACACCTATCCTACTCAAACTCTTCCAGAAAATTACAGAGGAAGGTGAACTTCCAAACTCATTTTATGAAGCCACCATCACCGTAATACCAAAACCAGACAAAGATGCCAGAAAAAAACAAAACTACAGGCCAATATCACTGATGAACATAGATGCAAAAGTCTTTAACAAAGTTCTAGCAAACAGAATCCAACAACACATTAAAAAGATTGTACATCATGACCAAGTGTGCTTGATCCCAGGGATGCAAGTATTCTTTAATATTTGCAAATTAATCAATGTGATACATAGGCAAGAAATATGTAATCAATCAATGTAATACATAGGCAACTAGGCAAGAAATAAAAGTCATCTAAATTAGAAAAGAAAAAGTGAAATTGCCATTATTTGCAAATAATACCATTTTATATAGAGAAAAATCCTAAATTCTCCACCAAAAAGTTGTTGGAACTACTCAACAAATTCAGTGAAGATCCAGGATATAAAATCAATATACAGAAATGAATTGCATTTCTATACATTAACAAAGAAACATTTGAAAAAGAAATTTTAAAACTTATCCCATTCAAAATGGCAACAAAATACAATAAACTACTTGGGAAACAGTTTATCAAGGAAGTGAAAGATCTACTAAGCGAAAACAGCAACACCTTGAAAAAATGCATTGAATAGGACACAAACATATGAAAAGATATCCCATGTTCATGGATCAAAAGATTCAATATTGTTAAAATGTCTATAGTACCCAAAGCCATCTATAGATTCAATACAATCCCTATCAAAATTTGAAATACATTTTTCACAGAAATAGGAAAAAAATATTCTAAACTTTGCCTGGAACCACAAAAGACCTCAAAGAGCCAAAGCAATCATGAGAAAGAACAAAGTCAGAAGTATCATTTCTTGATTGCAAACTATAGCTATAGTAATTAAGACAGCATAATACTGGCTTAAAAAAAAAAAAAAAAAGACACATAGACCAATGGAACAGAATCTAAAGGCCAGAAATAAACTCATGTGTATATGGTTAACTATTACTTGATGAGGAAATCAGGAACACTCAATGGGGTAAGAATTCTCTCTTCAAAAAACGGTTTTGGGAAAACTGGACAACCACATGCAGTAAAATGAAATTGGGTCCCTATGATACAACTCACAAAAATTAACTGAAAATGAATTGAAAATATAAACATAAGTCCGGATACCATAAAAACCCTAGAAGGAAATATAGGGAAGAAACTCCTTGCCGTTGGACTGGGCAATGATATTTTGGACATGACAAAAAGCATAAGAAATAAAATAAAAAATCAACAAGTAGAATATAATATAGCTGAAGCCATAGAAACAGTAAAATGCTGGTTACCAAGAGCTCAGGGTTGTGGAACTCGGGAGATGTTGGTCAAAGAGTACAAACATGTAGTAAGAAAATGAATAAATTCTGGAGATCTAATGCACAGCATTGTGATTATAGTGAATAATGCCTCATTATACATTTGAAAGTTACTTGAAGACTAGATCTTAAATGTTCTCACCACAAAAAGGAATGACTGTTATGTAGAGTTAGCTAATACTACACCATACTGTAAGATACATCAAATCAACTTTTACACACCTTAAATTTACACAAGGTTATATGTCAATTACATCTCCATTTTTTAAAGAATAAGTTAAAACCTAAGAACTAGATCTGACAAGTATTAATTTGGAGTACATTACTTTTTTTCATCCTTTCAGTAGTTTTCTGAATTTGTTATGTAAGCAGTTTCTGATTTATTTTGAATGAACAAATAAGTCCATGAAGGCTACAGGCTGTGGCTGAGATTATATTTAACTACAAAATTGAAAGCAGTCTTGCCCTCTGCCTATCAGATAGGAACCCCACCTCTTGCTCGTTCCAATTTTTCCAATAAAATTTTGTCTTAAATAAAATACTTTGAAAAAATTATCTAAAAATTTCAGTGAGGGATTTTGTTTCTATATACTTCTTCCTTCCTTTAACACAATGCAAGTAGAATTTCCTCATCATAAATCTAGATCTAAATATTCCTTAATTTCTATTTCAATTTTTACATAGATTTGTACCACTCATTCCAGAAAATGGGGAAAAAAATAAGCATTCTAGCTTTCATTTAATTTTTGTTTCATTTATTGTATTTTGTATGTGTCACAAGCTATCAACTTAAAAGACAATATCATGAACTCTTTTTCAGTCATTCTAGATTATACTTCCTTTTGCTTGTCTATGCATTTTTTCAAATTAGTTTTTCTATCTCAGTTTCTGAAATGTGTTCTTGTCACTTAACTTCAACTCTTCTATATCTGCTTTATCAGTGGGAAAATTCTGGAAGTTGACCAACCTATACACTGAAACTGGTTTTCTTAGACATATTACAAACAGCATTAGCTACTATCCTCTATCAATCTTCCAAGTTAATATATCAATAACTCCAGTTTAGAATGAAGTAAGTCACAATATCTACTATTGCAGGGAGGAATCCCTCAGAAGAAATGGAGTAGCCATCATGGTCAACAAAAGAGTCCGAAATGCAGTACTTGGATGCAATCTCAAAAACGACAGAATGATCTCTGTTCGTTTCCAAGGCAAACCATTCAATATCAGAGTAACGCAACTCTATTGCCCAACCAGTAATGCTGAAGAAGCTCAAGTTGAATGGTTCTATGAAGACCTATAAGACCTTTTAGAACTAACACCCAAAAAAGACGTCCTTTTCATTATAGGGGACTGGAATGCAAAAGTAGGAGTCAAGAAACACCTGGAGGGTAACAAGCAAATTTGGCCTTGGAATATGGAATGAAGCAGGGCAAAGACTAATAGAGTTTTGCCAAGAAAATGCACTGGTCATAACAAACACCCTCTTCTAACAACACAATAGAAGACTCTACACATGGACATCACCAGATGGTCAACACCGAAATCAGATTGATTATATTCTTTGCAGCCAAAGATGGAGAAGCTCTATACAGTCAGCAAAAACAAGACCAGGTGCTGACTGTGGCTCAGACCATGAACTCCTTATTGCCAAAGTCAGACTTAAATTGAAGAAAGTAGGGAAAACCACTAGACCATTCAGGTATGACCTAAATCAAATCCCATTTATTATGATTATACAGTGGAAGTGAGAAATAGATTTAAGGGCTTAGATCGGATAGATAGAGTGCCTGATGAACTATGGATGAGGTTCATGACATTGTACAGGAGACAGGATTCAAGATCATCCCCATGGAAAAGAAATGCAAAAAAGCAAAATGGCTGTCTGGGGAGGCCTTACAAATAGCTGTGAAAAGAAGAGAAGTGAAAAGCAAAGGAAAAAAGGAAAGATATAAGCATCTGAATGCAGAGTTCCAAAGAATAGCAAGAAGAGATAAGAAAGCCTTCTTCAGCGATCAATGCAAAGAAATAGAGGAAAACAACAGAATGGGAAAGAATAGGGATCTCTTCAAGAAAATTAGAGATACCGAGGGAACATTTCATGCAAAGATGGGCTCGATAAAGGACAGAAATGGTATGGACCTAACAGAAGCAGAAGATATTAAGAAGAGATGGCAAGAATACACAGAAGAACTGTACAAAAAAGATCTTCATGACCCAGATAATCACGATGGTGTGATCACTGACCTAGAGCCAGACATCCTGGAATGTGAAGTCAAGTGGGCCTTAGAAAGCACCACTACAAACAAAGCTAGTGGAGGTGATGGAATTCCGTTTGAGCTATCTTGAATCCTGAAAGATGATGCTGTGAAAGTGCTGCACTCAATATGTCAGCAAATTTGGAAAACTCAGCAGTGGCCACAGGACTGGAAAAGGTCAGTTTTCATTCCAATCCCAAAGAAAGGCAATGCCAAAGAATTCTCAAACTACTGCACAATTGCACTCATCTCACACGCTAGTAAAGTAATGCTCAAATTTCTTCAAGCCAGGCTTCAGCTATATGTGAACCGTGAACTTCCTGATGTTCAAGCTGGTTTTAGAAAAGGCAGAGGAACCAGAGATCAAATTGCCAACATCTGCTGGATCATGAAAAAAGCAAGAGAGTTCCACAAAATCATCTATTTCTGCTTCATTGACTATGCCATAAGCCTTTGACTGTGTGGATCACAATAAACTGTGGAAAATTCTGAAAGAGATGGGAATACCAGACAACCTGATCTGCTTCTTGAGAAATTTGTATGCAGGTCAGGAAGCAACAGTTAGAACTGGACATGGAACAACAGACTGGTTCCAAATAGGAAAAGGAGTTCGTCAAGGCTGTATATTGTCACCCTGCTTATTTAACTTATATGCAGAGTACATCATGAGAAACGCTGGACTGGAAGAAGCACAAGCTGGAATCAAGATTGCCAGGAGAAATATCAATAACCTCAGATATGCAGATGACACCACCCTTATGGCAGAAAGTGAAGAGGAACTCAAAAGCCTCTTGATGAAAGTGAAAGCGGAGAGTGAACAAGTTGGCTTAAAGCTCAAGATTCAGAAAACGATGATCATGGCATCCAGTCCCATCACTTCATGGGAAATAGATGGGGAAACAGTGTCAGACTTTATTTTTGGGGGCTCCAAAATCACTGCAGATGGTGACTGCAGCCATGAAATTAAAAGCTGCTTACTACTTGGAAGGAAAGTTATGACCAACCTAGATAGCATATTAAAAAGCAGAGACATTACTTTGCCAACAAAGGTCCGTCTAGTCAAGGCTATTGTTTTTCCTGTGGTCATGTATGGATGTGAGAGTTGGACTGTGAAGAAGGTTGAGCGCCAAAGAATGATGCTTTTGAACTGTGGTGTTAGAGTAGACTCTTGGGAGTCCCTTGGACTGCAAGGAGATCCAATCAGTCCATTCTGAAGGAGATCAGCCCTGGGATTTCTTTGGAAAGAATGATGCTAAAGCTGAAACTCCAGTACTTTGGCCACCTCATGCGAAGGGTTGACTCATTGGAAAAGACTCTGATGCTGGGAGGGATTGGAGGCAAGAGGACAAGGGGACGACAAAGGATGAGATGGCTGGATGGCATCGCTGACTTTATGGACGTGAGTCTGAATGAACTCCGGGAGTTGGTGATGGACAGGGAGGCCTGGCGTGCTGCGATTCATGGGGTCGCAAAGAGCCGGACACGACTGAGCGACTGATCTGATCTGATCTGAAGTCACAATAAGTTGTTAAAGCAAAATTTCTTTTGTCAAATCAAAATCTTTCACAAAAGCAACCATCATATATTTTCCTTCATTCAATTCAACGCTATATTTAGCAAACTATCTTTCTTTTGGCAGGTTAATTATTCTGCTATGATAAGGGTTAGGGTTATGACTGTTCAATCATTTACTTTCTGCCTGCATATGTGTGTGTGCGTGCATGCTATGAATGTTACTTTCCATAAAATTTCAATTAGAGCCCTAATTTAGAAATGTATGAATCTTTCATTTAAATTTGGCTTAATCTAAATGCTCATATCAAAATACAAAAAAAAAAAAAAAAATAAAGCCACGAAGTGATATCATTATCATAGGGAGAGGAGAGGAGAGACAGAGAAAAAGAAAGGCAGAGACAGAGGGACAAAGACAGAATCAGAGAGAGAGAAGAGAGAGACAATGAGAAACAGAGAGAGCATGCAAGAGAGCCCACAAGCCTTTTCCTTCTAAAGATATCCCTACTGTATTTTGAAACAGGGGTAGAAGTTGAATAAGGAATTCAGCTGTTTCTTTTGCCACAATCACCAGTATGGTAAGGAATGTCTATAGAATGTAATGTCAGTTTTTAAAATACCTGTGCAGTTACCAAGGGCTTCCCAGGTAGCTCAGTGGTACAGAATCAGCTTGTCAATGCAGGAGATGCAGGAGACATAGGTTTGAGCCATGAGTTGCGAAGATCCCCTTGGGGGAGAAAATGGCAACCCACTCCAGGATTCTTGCTTGGATAATCCCATGAACAGAGAAGCCTGCCATGCTATAGTCCATAGGATTGCAAAGAGTATGACACAACTGAGCATGCACACATCTGATGCAATTACCACAGATGATAGAGTAATCACTGTGAAGACTTCAGTGATTAAGAAATTACAAACACATAATGTTTTACTCACACCTTTTAGTTGTATACTCAGAATATAATTAAATAATACAATATAGTAATAAAATTTTGCACCGTTAGTAATGCAAATATAGTACTTCATACTTTAAAATATAAAATTATTTTATCCTTCTATTTCAGAACTTCATCCAATGATTATGATATCCAACATTGACCAAATACTGATTTTAGTACTTGGCCACTTGTAATTCAGCCAAAATGTGTATTCAGTACACTCCTGTTATGTACTGGAGAACAGTTTCAAGAGTGGTACACTTTATTTAATCATCAGCTTCCCCAAATTTTTAGACTGTTGCCTACTACAAATTTCTCACTTAAATTTTCCCACTTAGAAAAGTTATGTATGAAATCCCTGTTTCTTAAGACTAAAAGTTGATTCCATTTGAGTTCTAGTTTGCTATCACTATCTCTTAAGTCCTGAAAAGCAAAGTCAAAAGTTATTCTGACTTTGAAGGTTAAAGGATGTGAATTAACAATGATCCCTTTGAATCTCAGAAAAGGCAAATGTCAATTCAGCTCATTTTAGTTCAGCCCCAGTTTTCTGCTTCCAGGTAGCTATAAGCATGGACTGGACTGGAATTTCAACTGTGGGAGCAACTGTGGTGTGACCTTGGGCAAATGATGATTAAATGAAATAGGAAATATGTAAAGACAGGGAAACTCTCAGAAAATGGCAGCTATTTTCATTTTCCTATAACAAGGTCATCTCCAGGTCAGAATCTGGAACAGGATGAGATCTCACTGTTTTCAGAAGAGCCTAAAAGCATCTTGATTCCTTTGACTATCATGTTAAGAGTTACTGATCTTTCCAATTTAAATATTACACAAATCATTTTACTCCCTCATTCTCTACCATTAAACCTCCTTTTACTTTTTTTTTTTAGACAAGATGAATTAAGTCTAAAAAATATTTGAAGGATAAAAGTGTCATGTTTCCAACCAGAAGCACAGGGAAATTAAAGATGCCCTTGTGCATCCTAGATTATACATATTTACTGATGAATAAATGCATGGTGAATGAATGGAGGTTCCAATTTGTCATAGCTACTATATTATGTGTCCCTTTATCTTTCAGCTGATAGCTTTTCATTTAAAAAATCATTTATATGATTTTCACTGATTCTCACAATGCCCTGTAAAAGCAACAAGCATTGTTATTCCCAACTTACCAAAAGAGAAAGTGAGTCTCAGTAACATTAAGTGACTTGTACCTGTGTGTGTGCTTTCACTTCAGTCTGTCCTACTCTTTGCGACCCTATGGACTCTATATAGTTCACCAGGCTCCTCTATCCAGGCAAGAATACTGTAGTGAGTTGCCATGCCTTCCTCCAGGGAATCTTCCCAACCCAGGGATCAAACCCACATCTCCTGCATTTCCTGAATTGCTGGTGAATTCCTTACCACTGAGTCACTAGGGGAAGCCCATTAAGTGTCTTACTCAAGGTAAAATAAGGAATAGGGCTTGACCTCACATCTTTTAACACTTGGGTCAGGATCCTCTCCACTATATACCATTAGGCTTCTCACATGGCCCTACAGTTAAGGATAGCTGAGAAACACCTTCCTTGGAAATTTCTGTAGCCCCAAATATTCCTCAAATATGTGCTTTTTCACTGTTAAACAGCCTTGGAGCAGATTAGCTTGTATGCCAATAAAGATCTAAGATGAAATTTCAAGTTGTAAACTGTAGATTGGGGATGACTTTATAAATTACTACTTCTCCAAGTATTGCAAGTAATTCACAGAAATTTATCTATAACATCTCCCACCTGAATTATTGGGAACTAAAACTCAACCTGCTCTACTGTGGGCATTACCCAGAACAAAGTTTCACTTGGTAGAGATTTTTCAAAATGATCTCAACTCTAACTAGACAACTAGATATCTAGTTGCCTTACTACCAGAGTTCTTGAATGGGGTTTATCTCAGTCCTAGGAATCCAGAGAAGAGTATTAAGACAGCCCCCACAGATGTTTAAAAGTATATGCAAAAATACATGTCTCTGTAGCTCTAATTTTTCTAGAGATGCAGACCATAGCTTTCATCAAATTCTCAGAACACTCTTTAAAGGTTACAATCCCATGAGGAGTTTGGAACAGTAGAAATTAGACATGATTATTACTATTAATTTTAAAATGTTAAATTTCTATTTGTAGTGCAAATTTCTATTACACTGTATCACTTTTAAAAAGCTAGACAATTTCACAAAATCTTGTTAAATATATTTGAAATTCCTTTGGGACACTCTAGAGCAGCTTTTAAAACAAGAGGAAGCTACTTTCTAGATCAGTTTGAAATCCTTGCAAATGCCTGCTGCCTCCTTCATGTAGCACACTGCAGAGTGTATAGAGGCAAGATTTTATATATTTAATGTTTTTAACAATTCTTGAGTTTGTCAGTCATTTAAAATTTGTTAACGGTCTATTGTTTTAAAAAGTTATGTATGCTTTATATATGGATATATATGCATGTATATTTATTATCTCATATGCACACTCATCTATAATTTTCCCACTTTTAACTCAATATCATAAATATCAGTTTTTTATTTTGTAAAATTATAAATGATTTTATTTTCATGTTTTATTCCATTAGCACTAAAAAATTAAGAAATTTGTCACATTTTTATTATAATTCTCTTATTGCTTATATTTACATTCTTATGGTTACAACTGAAAAGTGAAAATGAATATTTCTTTCATTTATCTGAAAAATACATTTCCACTTAAACTACACTTCCTCAGTTGGCTTGTAAAATCTGTGAAATTATCACTAAAAATTAAAAATAAGTCAATGTATTCATGCATCACCTTCCTCAATGGAACACAAAATAATCAGCTTCAAGACACCAGAGCCACTTCTCTATGTATCACTGTCTTCACAATTTATCGTTGTTCAAAAATATGTTGCTGTATCTAACAGAAGTAAAAGAAACCAATCCTTACCTGGCAGAAATTCACAACACAAGAGAAGACATTCTTTCAATATTTTACAACACTGTGTTCCAACATTCAGAATAATCTCCTAGCTTGCTGACCTAGTAGCCTGGTTTCTTTGTTTTAAGACAATACTCAGATGGAGGCCAAATGATTTTGAGATTTGTTCCAAGACTCATTCTGACCAGGCCTCTTGGCCAGATGTCTCACTCTACTATGTAATTTAGTGTGACCTAAGCTGATGCTCAAAACCCTGCTGCTGTTAAGCACACAGGCCATCTGAATTTAATTTAATAATATTCAAGAAGACATGGTTTTTACATTTCTTACAGAAGCAATAAGTTCTCCAACTTGTATTTCTCTGATCATTTGGAAATATGTCTTTTACCTTTGAACATAAGTAAGAAATATTTCCAAAACTGAAAACAGAAAGAGGAAAAACATCTAATGCACTTTTAAAAAATGTATAGATATATTTCCTTCAGCATGCAGACTTATGAATAAAAGGAATAATTATCTTTCCAAACACTTCATTCTACCTTTAATTTACACAACACCTAACTGCCAAGGCCTCTAGGTTTCATAGAGAAAGAAATAAAAATAGTCATCAAAAAGGGCACAGGCCTATCACAGAGCAACCAACTGTACTGCCCTCTAAGACAGGAAAAGATGACTGTACTAAGCATGTAGATGGCCTACAAACTGAACAAAAATATAAACTAGACAGATAGTTTGACATATATATTATGTGTCAATATTTAGCATTAAATAGATGTATTCCAGGAATTAAGGCATAGATACAATCAAGAAATTAGGGTGCAGTGAGTACTTTGAAGGATTCAAAAAGAAACTAAAATACTAAGAGCTGCCAAAAATATCAAGGAGGTTTTACAGTGTCTTGGTATAACATTTTTCATGTTCATAACATTTTTAACCTATACGACAGTTTCATAGGTACAATGATTGGACAAGGAATCAGGGACCATGCCGTGTTAAAATGACTGGAAGGAACTAATTTTGAAGAGAGAAAAAAAAGAAAATTTGTCCATACTATTCTAGAGAGAAATGTTTAAACATACCAGGAGATAACTTTAGCAAAATGCGCCTAAAGATCACTCTCCTAAAGATTAGATCAAGAATTTTTAATAATTCAAAAGGGGCTTGCAGAGTCCTTACATTTATATCTGTTGTCCATCCAAATCTTCTAACTGCCTTGCTAAATTGGAAACTAAAAGCCCTCTTGGATCTTGATTTTTTTAAAAAATTGTAACCTTGAGGCATCATCTCATAACTCTTTCCTACTTTTATAGATGAGAAAAATGAAGCTTAGTACTGTATGTTTAAATTACTTTCCCATTTCCACAAACGTGAATGAGAATGAGAAATGGGATTTGAATACAAGACTCCTTACTACTGGCCATGGGCTTGGGCAATAAATCAAGAAATCTCAGTTCTGACATTAACTAGCCCTATTGCTCCTGGGTAGTTCCCTTCTTTGAGTGTCAAGCATAAAATGGTGTGAAGGCAGTTTAAAAGAGTCATTAATTAAGTCAACAAATATTAATTTCATGCCTCTTATGTATAAGACAATTGGGGAGCATTGGAGTTATAGCACTGAACAAGAGACACATTGCCTATAACTTCATGGAGCTTAGATTCTAGTGTGGAGCAAAGACCAACAGACAGTAAAAGGAATAAATAGACAGATACACCCTAATATTAAACAAATGTAATTTCCTAAACAAGTTCATGTGGTACATAACTATTGCAGAAATTTTGTAAGAGAAGAAACTGAAATGCATGAAATTGAATTGAAACACCCCTCCAAGGTCATGTAGCTTAGTGAGAATTATAGCAGTCTTGAATCCAGGCTATACAGCACCCAAAGTCAACGCTCTGTTGATTGTTTTTAAATTGAAATACAATTAACATATAACATTGTGTAAGTTTAAGATGTACAGTGTGATGATGTGATATATTTATATATTGCCATATGATAACTACCATAGCATTAGCTAATACATGTACCACATAATTATCATTTTATTTTTGTAGTGGGAAAAATTAACATCTAGTCTCTTAGTAACCTTGATGTTTATAATACAGTATTATTGACTATCATTTTGATCAAACTGACATCTAACAGCAAGAAGCATCCAGCTACATAAAAATCAGAGGGAAGAGCATACCAAGAAGAGGAAACAACTTGTGCAAAATCCCTGGGGCAGGAATGAACTTAGTGGACTTAAGAAGCAGAATGAAAACCAGTAGAAATGGAGAAAATTTAGTAAAGAAGGGAGTGATAAGATATGCTTAGAGAAATAAAGTGAAAGTGAAGTCACTCAGTCGTGTCCGACTCTTTGCGATCCCATGGACTGTAGTCTACCAGGCTTCTCTGTCCATGGGATTTTCGAGGCAAGAGTACTGGAGTGGATTGTCATTTCCTTCTCCAGGGGATCTTCCTGACCCAGGGATCGAACCCAGGTCTCCTGCATTGCAGGCAGACGCTTTACCGCTGAGCCACAAGCTTAGAGAGATAAGCAGGGTCCAAAGCATACTGAATTAAATACTTTATATTTGAATGACATTTTACAGTTTAGAAAGCATTCTCACACAGATTATCTCATTATTCTTATGAGTGGATATCTTGTTTCCATGCATGCTTAAAGACTAGAAAATGCACGTTTTGAGAGGTACAATGATTAAAACACTAGCTCACAAAACCAACAGTGCAGGGTCTGGTATCAGATCCAATTCTACCTCACTTAGGGCTTCCCCTTGTTGCTCAGCTGGTAAAGAATCCACCTGCAATGCGGGAGACCTGGGTTTGATCCCTGAGTTGGGGAAATACCCTGGAGAAGGGAAAAGCTAACCACTCCAGTATTCTGGCCTGGAGAATTCCATGTATAGAGTCCATGGGGTCGCAAAGAGTCGGACACGAGTGAGCGACATTCACTTTCACTTTGGGTGTAGTAATCAATTTATAAGCATCACACTGCTTCTACAGTATTATAGTTGATAATGACAAAAGTTCTTTGATAATTAAAAAATTTTTGGAAATATTTATGGAAACAATCAAGTTGGAGATAAAAGGGAAATGTAGTTATTCTTTCTTTTAAATTTTTATTTATTTACATATTTTTGGTTGTGCTGGGTCTTCATTGCTGCGGGTGAGCTTTCTCTAGTGCAGTGAGTAGGGGCTACTCTCTAGTTGTTATGTGTGAGCTTCTCATTGTGGTGGCTTCTCATTGCAGAGCACTGCCTCTAGGGCACAAGGGCTTCAGTAGTTGCAGCTCACAAGCCTAATTGCCCCACCACATGTGATATGTTCCTGGACCATCAATCAAACATGTGTCCCCTGTATTGGCAGATGGATTCTAACCAGTGGACCACTAGGGAAGCCCTAGTTAATTATTCTTTTTTTTTTTTAATTTATTTTTTTATTGAAGGATAAATGCTTTACAGAATTTTGCTGTTTTCTGTCAAACCTCAACATGAATCAGCCATCAGATCAGATCAGATCAGTCGCTCAGTTGTGTCTGACTCTTTGTGACCCCATGAATCGCAGCACACCAGGCCTCCCTGTCCATCACCAACTCCCGGAGTTCACTCAGACTCACGTCCATCGAGTCAGTGGTGCCATCCAGCCATCTCATCCTCTGTCCTCCCCTTCTCCCCCTGCCCCCAATCCCTCCCAGCATCAGAGTCTTTTCCAATGAGTCAACTCTTTGCATGAGGTGGCCAAAGTACTGGAGTTTCAGCTTTAGCATCATTCCTTCCAAAGAAATCCCAGGGCTGATCTCCTTCAGAATGGACTGGTTGGATCTCCTTGCAGTGCAAGGGACTCTCAAGAGTCTTCTCCAACATCACAGTTCAAAACCATCAATTCTTCGGCACTCAGCCTTCTTCACAGTCCAACTCTCACATCCATACATGACCACAGGAAAAACCATAGCCTTGACTAGACTAACTTTTGTTGGCAAAGTAATGTCTCTGCTTTTTAATATGCTATCTAGGTTGGTCATAACTTTCCTTATCCCCTCCCTTTTGAACCTCTCTCCCATCTCCCTCCCCATCCCACCCCTCTAGGTTGATACAGAGCCCCTGTTTGATTTTCCTGGGCCATATAGGAAATTCCTGTTGGCTATCTATTTTATATACGGTAATGTAAGTTTCCCTGTTACTCTTTCCATACATCTCACCCTCTCCTCTCCTCTCCCCATGTCCATAAGTCTATTCTCTATGTCTGTTTCTTCACTGCTGTCCTGTCAATAAATTCTTCAGGACCATTTTTCTTTATTCTATATATGTGCATTAGAATATGATATTTATCTCTTTCTTTCTGACTCACTTCACTCTGTATAATAGGTTCTAGATTCATCCACCTCATCAGAACTGACTCAAATGTGTTCCTTTATATGGCTGAGTCATATTCCATTGTGTATATGTACCACAACTTCTTTATCCATTAATCTGTGGATGGGTATCTAGGTTGCTTCCATGTTCTGTTTTGTAAATAGTGCTGCAATGAGCAATGGGACAAATGTGTCTTTTTCAACTCTGGATTTCTCAGGGTATATGCCTAGGAGTGGGATTGCTGGGTCATATGGTGGTTTTATTCCAGTTTTTTAAATCTTCATACTATCTTCCATAGTGGCTGTATCAAATTACATTCTCACCAACAGTGCATGAGCATTCCCTTTTCTCCATACCCTCTCCAGCACTTATTGTTTGTAGACTTTTTGATGATGCCCATTCTGACTAGTGTGAGGTGATATCTCATTTTGGTTTTGATTTGCATTTCTCTAATAATGAGCGAAGTTGAACATCTTTTCATATGTTTGTTAGCCATCTGCATGTCTTCTTTGGAGAAATGTCTGTTTAGGCCTTTTTCCCACTTTTTTATTGGGTTGTTTATCTTCCTGGTATTGAGTTGTATGAGCTGATTGTATATTTTGGAAATTAATCCTTTGTCAGCTGTTTCATTTGCTATTATTTTCTCCCATTCTGAGGGTTGTCATTTCACATTGCCTATAGCTTCCTTTTCTGTGAAAAAGCTTTTAAGTTTAACCCAGTCCAATTGTTGATTTGTGTTTTTATTTCTGTTACTCTAAGAGGTGGGTCATAGAGAACATTGCTTTGATTTATGTCATTGAGTGTTCTGCCTATGTTTTCCTCTAACAGTTTTATAGTTTCTGGTCTTACATTTAGGTCTTTAATCCATTTTGAGTATATCTTTATGTGTGGTGTTAGGAAGTATTCTAATTTCATTCTTTTACATGTAGCTGTCCAGTTTTCCCAGCCCCATTTACTGAAGAGGCTGTCTTTGCCCCATTGTACATTTTTGCCTCCTTTGTAAAAAAAATAAGGTACCCATAGGTGTATGGGTTTATTTCTGGGCTTTCTGTCTTGTTCCATTTGTTTATATTTATTTGTTTGTGCCAGTACCATACTGTGTTGATGACTGTAGCTTTGTAGTATAATCTGAAATCAGGAAGGTTGATTCCTCCAGCTCCATTCTTCTTTCTCAAGACTGCTTTGACTATTTGGGATCTTTTGTGTTTCTATATGAATTGTGATTTTTTTTGTTCTAGTTCTGAGACAAATGCCATTGATAATTTGATAGGCATCACATTGAATCTGTAGATTGCTTTTAGTAGTATAGTCATTTTCACAATATTGATTCTTTCTATCCAATAATATGAAATATCTCTCTATCTGTTTTATGTTGTCTTTGATTACTTTCATTAGTATGTTATAATTTTCTGTGTACAGTTCTTTTGTCTCCTTAGGTAAGTTTATTCCTAGATATTTAATTCTTTTTGTGGCAAGGGTGAATGGGTTGGATTTCTTCATTTCTTTTTCTGATTTTTCATTGTTTGTATACAGTAATGCAAGTGGTTTCTGTCTATTGATTTTGTATCCCGAAACTTTGCTGAATTGACTAATTAGCTCCAGCATTTTTCTGATACTATCTTTAAAGTTCTCAATGTACAGTATCATGTCATCTGCAAACAGTGAGAGCTTTACTTCTTTTCCAATCTGTATTCCTTTTATTTCTTTTTCTTCTCTGCTGTAGCTAGGACTTCCAGAAATATGTTGAATAATAGTGGTGAAAGTGGTCACCCTTGTCTTGTTCCTGATCTTAGGGGGAATGCTTTCAGTTTCTCACCATTGAGAATAACGATTGCTGTAGTCTCATCATATATGGCCTTTGCTATGCTGAGTTACAATCATCATATGCCCATTTTTTGAAGAGTTTTAATCATAAATGGGTGCTGAGTTTTGTCAAAGGCTTTTTTCTGCATCTGTTGGGGTTATATTATGGTTTTTTTTTTTTTAATCTTTCAATGTGTTAATATGGTGTATTACATTGATTGATTTGTGTATATTGAAGTATCCTCACATTCCTGGAATAAACCCAACTTGATTACAGTGTATGAACTTTTTGATGT
Source organism: Bos indicus (assembly GCF_029378745.1). NCBI lineage: Eukaryota > Metazoa > Chordata > Mammalia > Artiodactyla > Bovidae > Bos > Bos indicus. The sequence continues at coordinate 41,959,159 of NC_091789.1, forward strand.
GTTGCTGAATTCTATTCACTAAAATTTTGTTGAGGACTTTTTAATCTATGTTCATCAGTGGTATTGGCCTGTAGTTTTCTTTTTTTGTGTTGTCTTTGTCTGGTTTTGGTATCAGGGTTATGGTGGACTTATAGCATGAGTTTGGAAGTGTCCTTCCTCTTCAATCTTTTGAAAGACTTTTAGAAGGATAGGCATTAGCTCTTCTCTAAATGTTTGATAGAATTCTCCTGTGAAGCCATCTGATCCTGGGCTTTTGTTTTTGGGGAGATTTTTTTTATCATGGCTTCAATTTCAGTGTTTGTAATTGGTTTGTTCATAATTTATATTTCTTCCTGGTTCAGTCTTGGAAGATTGGACTTTTCCAAGAATCTGTCCATTTCTTCCAGGTTATCCGTTTTATTGCCATATAGTTGTTCATAATAGTCTCTTATAATCCTTCATATTTCTGCAGTGTCTGTTATAATCTCTCCTTTTTCATTTCTAATTTTATTGATTTGATTTGTCTCTCTTCGTTTCTTAATGAGTATGGTTAAGGGTTTGTCAATTTTGTTTATCTACTCAAAGAACCACCTTTTAGTTTTATTAATCTTTACTATTGATTCTTTAATTTCTTTTTCTTTTATTTCTGCTCAGATCTTTATGATTTCTTTCCTTCTACTATTTTTTTTGTTGTTGTTCTTTTCCCAGTTGTTTTAGGTGTAGAGTTAGGCTGTCTATTTGATGTTTTTCTTGTTCCTTGAAGTAGATTGTATTGCTGTAAACTCCCCTCTTAGAACTGCTTTGGCTGCATCCCATAGGTTTTGAGTTGTCTTGTTTTCATTATCATTTGCTTCTAGAAATACTTTGTTTTCCCTTTTGGTTTCTTCAGTAACCTGTTGGTTATTTAGAAACGTGTTTTTTTAATCTCCATGTTTTTGTGTTTCTTAGAGTTTTGTTTTGTTTTGTTTTGTTTTGTTTTTTTCTGGTAATTGATATCTAGTCTCATAGTGTTTTGATCGGAGAAAATGCTTGATACAATTTCAATTTTCTCAAGTTCACTGAGGTTTGATTTTTGACCCAAGATATGGTCTATCCTATTCTTCTGCATTTGAATGGAATGTCCTGAAGATATCAATGAGATCCATCTCATCTAATGTATCATTTAAGACTTGTGTTTCCTTATTAATTTTCTGTTTTGATGATCTGTCCATTCATGTGAGTAGGGTGTTAAAGTCTCCTACTATTACTGTGTTACTGTTAATTTCTCCTTTTCTGTCTATTGGTGTTTGTCTTATGTATTGAGGTGCTTATGTTGGGTGCATAGTTACAATTGTTATGTTTTCCTCTTGGATTGATCCCTTGATCATTATGTAGTGTCTTTCCTTATCTCTTATAATCTTTTTTATTTTAAGGTCTATTTTCTCTGATATGAGAATTGCTACTCCAGCTTTTTTGCTTCCCACTTGCAAAAGATTTATTTGAAAAATATAAAAAATATATTTGCAAAGTATATTTTTCCATCCTCTCATTTTCCATCTATATGTGCCTTGAGGTCTAAAGTGGGTTTCTTGTAGGCAGCATATATATAGGTCTTGTTTTTGTATCCATTCTGCCAGTCTGTGTCTTTTGGTTGGAGCATTTAATCAATTTACTTTTAAAGTAATTATTGATATATATGTTCTGATTGCCATTTTCTTAATTGTTTGTGGTTGATTTTGTAGATTTTTTTCCCCTCTTGTATTTCATGACTATATAAGTCTGTTTAACATTTGTTGTATAGCTACTGAATTCTGTTAACTTTTGCTTGTCTGAAAAAATTCTTATTTTTCCATCAATTTTGAATGAGGTTCTTTCCAGGTACAGTAATCATAGTTGTAGATTTTTTCCATTTCAGTACTTTAAATATATTCTGCCATTCCCTTCTGGCCTGCAGAGTTTCTGTTGAAAGATCAGCTGTTAAGAATATGGGGTTTCCCTTGTATGTTACTTGTTGCTTTTCCCTTGCTGCTTTTAATATTCTTTCTTTGTGTTTAGTCTTTGTTAGTTTAATTAGTATGTGTCTTAGCATGTTTCTCCTTGGGTTTATCCTGTATGGGGCTCTTCGTGCCTCTTGGACTTGATGGACTATTTCCTTCTCCATGTTGGGAAAATCTTCAACTATCATCTCTTCAAACATTTTCTCATACCCTTTCTTCTTCTCTTCTTCTCCTGGGACCCCTATTATTTGAATGGTGTTCCTTTTGATATTTCCCAATAGGTCTCTGAGAGTATCCTCAGTTCTTTTCATTCTTTTTACTTTATTCGGCTCCTCAGAAGTTATTTCCACCATTTTATCTTCCAGTTCAGTGATTCGTTCCTCTGCTTCAGATATTCTGCTATTGTTTCCTTGTAGAGTATTTTTAATTTCAGTAATTGTGTTGTTTGTCTCTGTATGTTTATTCCTTAATTCTTATAGGTCTTTGTTAACTGATTCTTGCATTTTCTCCATTTGCTTTCAAGGTTTTTTTTTTTTTTTTTTTTTAATCATCTTTACTATCATTATTCTGAATTCTCTTTTTCAGGTATTTTACCTATTTCCTCTTCATTTATTTGTACTTCTGTGTTTCTAGTTTGTTCTTTCATTTGTGTAGTATTTCTCTGCCTTTTTATTATTTTTTTTTAACTTACTGTGTTTGAGATCTCCTTTTCCAAGGCTTCAGTGTTGAATTATTTCTTCCTTTTGCTTTCTGCTAAGTTTGGTCCAGTGGTTTGTGTAAGCTTCTTATAGGGTGAGATTTGTGCTGAGCTTTAATTTCTTTGTTTGTTTTTCCTCTGATGGGCAAGGCTGAGTGAGGTGGTAATCCTGTCTTCAGATGATCAGGTTTGTATTTTTGTTTTGTTTGTTGTTTAGATGAGGTGTCTTGCACAGGGTGCTATTGGTTGGGTGATGCTGGGTCTTGTATTACAATGGTTTCCTTTGTGTGAGTTCACACTATCTGATACCCCCTAGGCTTAGTTCAGGAGAAGGCAATGGCACCCCAGTCCAGTACTCTTGCCTGGAAAATCCCATGGATGCAAGGGCCTGGAAGGCTGCAGTCCATGGGGTCACTGAGGGTCGGACACGACTGAGCAACTTCAGTTTCAGTTTTCACTTTCATGCATTGGAGAAGGAAATGGCAACCCACTCCAGTGTTCTTGCTTGGAGAATCCCAGGGACGGGGGAGCCTGGTGGGCTCTGGTCTATGGGGTTGCAGAGTCAGACACGACTTAAGTGACTTAGCTGCAGCAGGCTTAGTTCTATGATAGTCTAGGGTCTTGGAGTCAGTGCTCCCACTTCAAAGACTCAGGGCTTGATCTCTGGTCAGGAATGAAGATTCCACAATTGGGTTGTTATGGCATTAAGTGAGATTAAAACAAATATCCAAAAACGAGAAATGAAAGATGAACCCCATACAAATGGCAGTTACAAAATCAGGCAAATAATAATTAAAATAATGGAGTATACACATATACATACACACCTATGAACAAAGTCAAAATGGTCCAACAAAAATAAAGTACAATAGACTGACCCAGCGAACAAAGGAAATAAAAAAATATATTTAGCAGTTAAGAACAAAAATAACTAAAGTACAAACGGGAAAACAAAACTAAAGTAAGGTGCTTAGTGAGGAACAAAGCAAGAAAAACAAAACTAACAAATATGTTGAGAGGAAAAGAAATAAAGAATAGATATGCCAAGTTAAACAGAGGTAGATATAGAAAATTTATATATATTAAAGATTAACTGCAAGGGGAAAAGAACAGTAGGAAAGGCAAACAAAGGAATAAATGTATAAAAAAATAATAGGTTTAAGAAAATTAAAAATTCAAATCATGAAACAGACAAAAAAAAAAAAAAAAAGGAAGATTAAAGAGAAAAGAAAAACTCCACAGAACTGCGAAGGCCCAACATAGAGACAGAGGTTTATAACAACAATATAAATTGTGACTGAATATACACATATACATATATACCCATAAGCAAAATCAAAACAGTCCAACAAAAATAAAGTACAATAGATTGACCTGGTGAACAAAGGGAACCAAAAATTATGCCCACCAGAACAAAACTAACTAAAGCACAAACTGGAAAACAAAAATAAAGCAAGGTGCAAATTGGGGTATAAAGCAATGAAAATAAAACTAACAAATATATTGAGACTAAAGGAAAGAAAGAAAATAAATAATAGATATGCAAAGTTAAATAGAAGTAGAAAAGAATATTTACATATATTAAAGATTAACTGCAAGGAGAAAAGAACAGTAGGAAAAGCAAACAAAGGGATAAATGTACAAAAACTAATAATAGGTTTAAAAAATTAAAATTTAAAAAAGTGGGAAAAAAAAAAACTTCCCCAGAGCTGCAGAAGCCTGATATAGAGGCAGAGGTTTATAACAACAACAAAAAAATATGACTGAGGAAAAAAAAAATGTGACTGAGAAAGAAAAGGAAAAAAAAATTCAAAAGCTTAGTTAGATTTCATAGTGCCAACAAAATTGACAACTATAACAGAACAGGGAAAAAAAGGGGGAAAAAAAAGAATCTACAGAACACGTCAAAACATAATAATAATAAATGTTTTTCTTGAGTTGCTGTGTCGGGAGCCTCGTTAGGCATTATGGACAAAATGCAGGCACAGCCCCCAGTCCCCTCTCCTCATTCTGCAGGCACAGATCCTGGGATGAAGGAGTTAGGCCTTGTAATTCTGACTTGTCTTTTCCTCTCCTTGGCTGAGTTGACTGAAAAGGAATATAAAGGTGCTTATTGTTCTTGAGAGGAGCATGAGAAGGCACAAAGCCTTCTGCAGCTGTGCTCAGAAAATAATTCATAAAGTTAATCATTGACATTTGTTCAAGGACTTTTACAAAAGAGTGTTCCAGGATGAGCACATAGGTCGTAGCTTGAGGCCATGTGGGGGTTGATATCTGAAGCCTATTTGTGAGGAGAATGTTTATGGCAAAGGAGTTTACTGAATTTAGGGCTTAGAAATAATTTAAAGAGTTAGAAGTTACAGATTTAAGGAATGTTGTAAAGTTAGCATATTTTACTATAGCTTATAGAAGTTAGGAATTTTTAGAGACACTATAGCTAGAAGCCTTTTTAAGAGATAGTGAGCTCAGGATGTTAGGAGCAAACAAGACTTAGGAAGATAAGTAGTAAACTGAGGAATGTAGCATGGGTTACAATGTAATCACAAGTTAACTATAGGACACATTAGAGGAGGTAGATAATAGATGATAAGGCTGATTCCAAGAGAATCACTGAAGCAGAAACTCTGAAGAGCAACAAGGATTTATGGAGATAATAAATCTGGGAGAGGGGGAACTGAAAATGTCAAATCTCTGGCCTAATGTTTTTGTAAAAGTATAAAAGAGAATCTTAAACTTGAAATAAACAGGCAGTCCAAAAGAAAACTGAGAGGCTGCCTCATTTTTCTCGCTGACATCGTTCATCTTTTTAGGTTGAATCCCTGGCTGCTGGAGTTGGACTCCGGCATCACTGCTGTCAGAGTCCTTTCTTGTTCTGGGAGTCACAGTCCACTTCACCTACCTAGGATGCCCTCTAACACTGCTGATCTCTGGACCTGTTGAGAGGGTAGCTCAGATTCTAATCTGCTCCTGCTCCTCTATGTTCTTGCCTCCAACATCCACAGCTATCAGAACTAGTGCGTTTTTGTTGTTGTCATTGTTGTTTTTTGTGGGAGCTCTCAATGACCTTTTATATATTCCACAGACAGAGTCTGCCTAGTTGATCGTGTGGGTTTAATCTGCAGCTGTACAGCTTGTGGGAGAGTTTTGGATCTTCTTCCTTAGTCACATTGACCCTGGATTTCAATTATGATTTTATTTCCACCTCTGTATATGCATTACCCACTGGGGTTTGCTCCTGAGGCTGCCCTGGAGGACCTGGGTTTGCCCCTATGAGGGCCAGGTGTGGAGGTGGTGCAGTTGCTTGAGTTGCAGGGGTTCTGGCAGCACCAGGTACTCAGGGGAGTTGGTAACTAGGGCAGCTAGTGCTCTATAAGGGTATGGCAACCAGTATTGGCAAATATGCTCCAGTATTCTTGCCCAGAGAACCCCCACTCCCTGACAGAGAAGCCTGGCAGGCCACAGTCCACAGGGTCACGAGTCGGACACTACCGAAGTGACCTCTGCATATAGGCACAAGGCTTTTTTTGCCGGTGGCAGCTCTGCCCCAGTGAGAGTTGAAAGTGAAGGTAGCACAGCTGTTTGGCTTGCAGGGGCCCTGGCGGCACCAAGTGTGCAGGCACACGGACTGTCTCCATCGCAGGTGTTAGGCCCTATCAGAGTCTTTTTTTTGAGCCTCTAGTAGCTGGTGATCAGAAGGCCTCTTTCTCCACAGATCTGCCCCTCCAGGCACTTAGAGGGCTTCCTTGCCTGGGGTCCTTGCCTGCTATTTGGTGCATCAGGCAAATAGAGGGCCTCCCACCCCACATGGGTCCTACTCTGTAGTTCAGTGTTTCAGGCATTTGATGTGCTAGACTCTATTGTTCAGCTGCTAATGCTGGCCTGTGGGGGGAGAGAGGCTATGGTGATGGCTCTATCCCTTACATGGGACTCAGCACTATCACTTTGCTTCCATGGCTTCCTGGCTTTCCTCCACAGGCATTTCCCACCACAGTCTCTTCCCTCACGTCCCTGCTATCTGTCTCTCTGCATTCAACAGCAGCCCCCACCCCGGGACTGCTCCACAATCCCTAAACTCCAGCAACCAGCCATGGCACCGTCTAGGGTATGTATGGCTACAGCAAGGACTCTCATTCTATTTAGGTTTCCACAGATCAGTTGTTTCCCTTTCAGCCTTAAATGTTTCTCCTCTGACTCAGACAACTGCCCCAATATGGAGATTGGATCCCTGCTTCAGTACCCCCAGCCACCAAGGGCAGGTCTAGTCCTACTAACACTCCTGTTTCCCCTCCTAGTCCCTTCATCCTACTGAGTTTTGTGTGGGTCTATATATGCTTTTCTGCTGGTCAGGTACTTTTGTGTGCTCTCAGCTGGTGTTCTGCATGCACTTCTGGGTCTGAAGGTGTATTCCTGATATATCCGTGGAGAGAGATATATATTCCATGTCCACCTATTCCACCATCCTGTTCCTCCTAGTTCAGTTCAGTTCAGTTCAGTTGCTCAGTTGTGTCCGACTCTTTGCGACCCCATGGACTGAAGCACGCCAGGCCTCCCTGTCCATCACCAACTCCCAGAGTTTACCCAAACTCATGTCCATTGAGTCAGTGATGCCATCCAACCATCTCATCCTCTGTCGTCCCCTTCTCCTCTCCACTTTAATCTTTCCCAGCATCAGTCTTTTAAAATGAGTCAGTTCTTCACATCAGGTAGCCAAAATATTGCAGTTTCAGCTTCAACATCAGTTCCTCCAATGAATACTCAGGACTGATCTCCTTTAGGATGGACTGGTTGGATCTTCTTGGAGTCCAAGGGACTCTCAAGAGTCTTCTCCAACACCACAGTTCAAAAGCATCAATTCTTTGGCACTCAGCTTTCTTTATAGTCCAACTCTCACATCCATATATGACTACTGGAAAAACCATAGCCTTGACTAGATGGACCTTTGTTGGCAAAGTAATGTCTGCTTTTTAATATGCTGTCTAGGTTGGTGATAACTTTCCTTCCAAGGAATAAGCATCTTTTAATTTCATGGCTGCAATCACCATCTGCAGTGATTTTGGAGCTCCGCCACTCCCCCCCCCCCAAAAAAAAAAAAAAAAAAAAAGTCTGTCATTGTTTCCAGTGTTTCACCCTCTATTGGCCATAAATTGATTTTTTTTTTTTCTGATTTAACGGAATTTTACTCTATGCCTTTTTTTTTTTTTAATTTTATTTTATTTTTAAACTTTACAAATTGTATTAGTTTTGCCAAATATCAAAATGAATCCGCCACAGGTATACTAAACTTAGTTATTCTTGTGGCAAATTTAAGTCTGTTTCACCAATTGTCATGATGCACAGATTACTCTGATTTCTTTTGACCTCTCTCTCCTGTCTTACTCTGCTTTCTTTGTTTACTATCCTCTTTCCTCCACAACTAAGAAATAAATAGGAGGGAAATTTGAACAATCTCATGATTAAAGCTTATGACTGTACAAAAGGAAGTTTCCAAGATGCTGAATTTCTATGATTCTAGGCATAAGCCCAAGCAGGCAAAAAAAGAAAAGACATTTTTGCCAGCACATTAAGGACTTGTTAGAAGACTTCTGAAATGCAGATTTGAGCCAGGAAAATCCCTTTCCACTCTAAATTTTATTGTTTTAAATCACATCAGTTTGACTGAGAGATGGCTAGGAACAAACAATGTAGAATAGATTTAGGGGTGATTATATGTTTTGTAATATGAAATATATAAATCTACAAATCACAGCTAATTTTAGTTTATTCAAAAAAGTGTCTTTTCATCTTCTTCATGATTGAATGTGGAGGGAGAGACAATGACCTGCTCAAGTTGCCTAAAGTCGAACTCTTAGAGAGCAACTGAGAGAACTAACAAATGGCAAAGAAACCCTTCCTGACATGTCATTTATGAACAGAGAACTGAGAAAAACAGCAGGGGTCAGTGGAAGGAGTACTACCTGAAGAATCAGGGGATAAAATTGAATGATTTTCCGCAAAAGTACCGGAGACCTTGGGCAAGTTAAACACAAACACAAAACACAAACATGATCATGGACAACTGAGAGGGCAGGGAGCAGCAAGAAGGGGAAAAAAAAAAAAAAAAACTACCTGTGTTTATCAACAGTGTCATTTATCCCTTGAAAAAACAGCAAAGATTCTGCCACTTGCCACCATTTCCCTATATTTTTGTTTTAAGGCATTTTCTAAAATTTGATGTGATACATCCAAAGGCACTTTATGCAAATAGCAATTTGGAAATTTTCTTAGGCTATTAAAAAGCAGAAGCTAGGATAGGCACCAATGCCAGCAGCAATTTTTATCACAAGATTAATGTAACCTTTTTTTTTTTCATGTATACACATTTGTCCTTTATTTTTTTTTTAATTTATTTTTTTGGAGGCTAATTACTTTACAATATTGTATTGGTTTGGTCATACATTGACATGAATCCACCATGGATTACATATGTTCCCCATCCTGAACCTCCCTCCCACCTTCCTCCCCATCTCATCCCTCTGGGTCAGCCCAGTGCACCAGCCCAGAGCATCCTGTATCAAACATGGACTGGCGAACTGTTTCACATATGATAATATACATGTTTCAACGCCATTCTCCCAAACCATCCCACCCTCACACTCTCCCAAAGAGTCCAAAAGACTGTTCTATACATCTGTCTCTTTTGCTATCTCACATACAGGGTTATTGTTACCATCTTTCAAAACACCATATATATGTGTTAGTATACTGTACTGGTGTTTCTCTTTCTGGCTTACTTCACTCTGCATAATAGGCTACAGTTTCATCCACCTCATTAGAACTGATTCAAATGTATTCTTTTTAATGGCTGAGTAATACTCCATTGTGTATATGTACCACAGCTTTCTTATCCATTCTTCTGCTGATGGACATCTAGGTTGCTTCCATGTCCTGGCTATTATGAACAGTGCTGTGATGAACATTGGGGTACACGTGTCCCTTTCAATTCTGGTTTCCTCAGTGTGTATGCCCAGCAGTGGGATTGCTGGGTCATATTGCATTTCTATTTCCAGTTTTGTAAGGAATCTCCACACTGTTCTCCATAGTGGCTGTACTAGTTTGCATTCCCACCAACAGTGTAAGAGGATTCCCTTTTCTCCACACCCTCACCAGCATTTATTCTTTGTAGACTTTTTGATAGTAGCCATTCTCATTGATGTGACAAGGTACCTCATTGTGGTTTTGATTTGCATTTCTCTGATAATGAGTGATGTTGAACATCTTTTCATGTGTTTGTTAGCCATTTGTATTTCTTCTTTGGAGAAATGTCTATTTAGTTCTTTGGCCCGTTTTTTGATTGGGTCATTTATTTTCCTGCAATTGAGCTTCAGGAGTTGCTTGTATATTTTTGAGATTAATTCTTTATGAGTTGCTTCATTTGCTATTATTTTCTCCCATTCTGAGGGCTGTCTTTTCACCTTGCTTATAGTTTCCTTTGTTGTGCAAAAGCTTTTAATTTTAATTAGGTCCCATTTGTTTATTTTTTTGCTTTTATTTCCAATATTCTGGGAGGTGGATCATAGAGTATCCTGCTGTGATTTATGTCAGAGAGTGTTTTGCCTATGTTTTCCTCTAGGAGTTTTATAGTTTCTGGCTTTACATTTCATGTAACTTTTCTACTGCTGCTGCTGCTGCTGCTAAGTCGCTTCAGTTGTGTCCGACTCTGTGCGGCCCCAGAGATGGCAGCCCATCAGGCTCCCCCGTCCCTGTGATTCTCCAGGCAAGAACACTGGACTGGGTTGCCATTTCCTTCTCCAATGCATGAAAGTGAAAAGTGAAAGTGAAGTCACTCAGTTGTGTCTGACTCCTAGCGACCCCATGGACTGCAGCCTACCAGGCTCCCCCGTCCCTGGGATTCTCCAGGCAAGAGTACTGGAGTGGGTTGCCATTGCCTGTTGATGAGAAGAAGAAGAAGAAAAAAAAAGCAATCCTTCAACATTGTAAATCAAACCATAGTTTGCATTTTTCAGATATTCCAAAGCTTCTTTTATTACTGGTACTTAAGGAACTTATACTGTGTTAACTCTTGTTTTCAAGAAAGAATGTATGAAAATGATGAGAATACTTATAAAAAGCTTTCTTGAGATAGTGTAATTTTTAAAAGAGCAATTGGTAACTGTGGCTTGTTAATGCCAAAGAACTTTTTTTTTTCCCAAGCTGCAAAATCAAACATTTAATTTGGAAAAGATAGCAACACTGTTCTTTTCTATGCATGAAGATAATCAATTAACATATGAGATCAACGTTCACTTTTCTTCTTCACCAAACTCTCTGAGCTAATAAAATCTAATTTTCACTAAGGTGTAAAAGTCTCAATATATTATCTCTCCCTTCACTAACTGCATTTGAAAATTGCTCTTTTGGTATAATGAGATTATGTCATTTCCAAAAAGGAAATGGACATGGATTTGTCCAATCCTCCCTCCCAAATGAGTGTATCAAACATGAATGGATAAAAATCCTATATACTTGAAAATCATAATTTAAAATAAAAAGTAAATGTACAATTCACAAATGGGTCTGTGAGAGTTTTTACATTTTCTGGATATTTGGTATATGATGCTGAAGCTGAAACTCCAATTCTTTGGCCACCTAATGCGAAAAGCTGACTCATTTGAAAAGACCCCAATGCTGGGAAAGATTGAAGGCAGGAGAAGGGGACAACAGAGGATGAGATGGTTAGATGGCATCACCGACTCAATGAACATGAGTTTGAGTAAACTTTGGGAGTTGGTGATGGACAGGGAGGCCTGGTACGCTGCAGTCCATCGGGTTGCAAAGAGTCTGACATGACTAAGCAACTGAACTGAACTGACTGAACTGTAACATAGTAACAAAGCTAACCTTAGAGGTAACCAGAAAAATAATAATAATTACATGGTTCAATTTGAGAGTTACCAAATATTTCACCACCGAAGCTTGTCTCCTAACTGGAATATTCTGACACCTTAAGGTTCTTGTTTTAGGCTGTAAATTAGCTGAGCCAATATATGAGAGGAATTTAGAGAACTACAAAACACTACCTATAACACAGTAAAAAGGATTAATTGTCCAAATTAACTCAAAAGTATACATTACAAATTTAGGAGAAATGTAGCTGTAGATAGATAAATTTTGTAGAAATGTAGAGACTGTAGTGGAGAAGGCAATGGCACCCCACTCCAGTACCATTGGCCTGGAAAATCTCATGGAAGGAGGAGCCTGGTGGGCTGCAGTCCATGGGGTCACACAGAGTCGGACATGACTGAAACAACTTAGCAGCAGCAGCAGAGACTGTAGGGTAAGGAAGTATGGCAAAGCTAAAACACATAAAACACTGCCTAAGCTGGATTTGGAGAATGAAATTTTGTGACTAGAAAACTCTTTCATTAGTTTGCTTTTTATAAAGAGAATCATTATAAGTGATGTGTTTATTATAATAATTTCTAACGTTTAGGCAAGGTGTAAAATAATGAAATCCCCGGGGCCATATTCCCTCTCCTAATTCTAGTCCCAAGAGGTAACTGTCATCTTATAAAATACTTTGAAGTCTGTATTTCAGCTGGTAGACTTTTGAATTTATCTGAAAATACAGAATCTTGTTAAGAAAAGGCTCTTACTTACCCAACTGCTTATTGGCCATTCTACCTATAAAATTAGCATTATGCACTATTTTTATCCTTTAATCACGGGTAAAACACCTTAAAAAATGAAAGTCAGTAAGATGCTAAAACCTAGTATTCATCACATTCTTTTACATAGGCAGAGAATACACAGCAATGAACAACTCCATTGAAGAACAAAGTGTTCTCACTGTGTCTAAAAGGTGTGGGTGCTCAATTAAACAGGGGCATAAACATGATGTGTCATCTTCTTCAGTGTTGGTAATTAAACTGCTTTAGAAACATCCTGATGGTTAAACACTTGTCTCCAGTTTAATAAAAACACCAAGGCAAGTATTGCAGTAAAATAACTAAGAGGATGACCATAGTAGCAGCTTTTTAGGGAAGCTGGGAAGAGATCACAAGTATACCTGTGACAGATTCATTTTGATATTTGGCAAAACTAATACAATATTGTAAAGTTTAAAAATAAAATAAAATTTTAAAAAATAAAATAAAATAGAGAAAAAGTCAATGGAAAATACAGATATGGAAAATAAAACAATACTTCATTAGCTACTCATAATTATAATTTTGGTTGCCTGTAGAAACAGCTGTCAACATATTAAGCAATCATATGTGATTTAGTTGCATTTTGTATTGCAAACTTAATCTTTATCAGATAATTAACTGATTGCTTGTACTGCAGCACCCAAAGAAATGTCTGAGTTTTAAATTAAAATTTTTCAAAAGTTCACACAAGTTTCTAAGAGGCTAAGAGTATATAAAAAGAAATATAGCCAGTTTAGATAAAGTAGAATTAATTGTGTTCTTTTGATTTATAAGGCACAAAATAATTTTGTTTTATTAAGCTTTACTGGAGTCTGTGTCTCTTTTATTTTAAATACCTAATGAATTATGTACATAATCTTAATTTTATATAATGTATGAAACGTTGAAACACATAAATTTTTTTTTAGCTTTACCACAATGTACATGTCATAAGACAAACTTCTCCATAGTCTTAAATATTTATAGTCCCTAAATAACCACAAAAGAATTGTTTTCGGGGGAGGGCAGTGTTTACAATGTCTCATGTGGCTATTAAATTCCTCCCTTGTTTTCCTGAGAGTCACCTAATGTAAATAGCACAGATTTACCATCGTTTCAAATTGTAATGGAGACTCCTGGTCATGTTTAAATAAAATAATCACCTTTAAACAATTTAAAAATGAAAACTTGATACAACTATCTATGACTTTAAAATAGATGAAAATCTTATTGCCACTAAAATACAACAAAGTCCCTTTTATAAATCTGGAGTCAGAAAATTCACTGAGTAATTCATAAGCAGTTCAAGACCATGTGTTATTAATACCTCTGGAAGAAGAAAAACATAGATCAACATGAAGGTAACTTGAGTAAAGAGAATCCCAAACTTAACACCCCAGAAAAGGAGTAACAATTTTCAACAACACCTCTATATCTCCTTAAAACACTGGAGAACCTGAATCTTGTCTCCTTTTGTAATTGTACTAATGGTATGACCATGGGTTATTTTTCTAATATTATGTGTACTTTTTTTTTTTCTTTTTGCTTCATCTAAAAGTAGTTGTGATACTGTTACTGGTCTTGTGAGTCATTGAAACAATATTAACAGCTGAGCTGCAATTTAGCAGTGGCAATAGTTCCTTCAAATGAAAAGCAGATGAGAAAGAAGAAACATATTTTATAATTGAACTGTGAGCAAGAGATTACAAATGTATTGTTTACCAGTGCGCACTAAATAAAACAACTGGTACAGGAGGTTGTCCTAAAGGAAGATAAAATTTCAGCTGTGCCACAACCACATTTTCTCTGCTAGTGTTTAAATTTATATTTTTTTTAAATCTAGAATTCCTAGATTTTTCAGTGTCTTTTGGTGTTCTTTAGTTTTTTTCTTTTAAAACAAGATTGACTTTTCTCTTCCTTTCCAGTATTTCTCTACTCAATTTAATGGTAGATACCTATAATTACAATAATGTGTTCTTAGATACAGCATGCATGCATGTGTGCTAAGTTGCTCTAGTCATGTCTGACTCTTTGTGATCCTATGGACTGTGGCCCACCAGTCTCCTCTGTCCATGGGATTCTCCAGGCAAGAATACTGGAGTGGGCTGCTTTGCCCTCCTGCAAGGGATTTCCTGACCCAGGGATCGAACCTGCATCTCTCTGGTCTCCTGAATTGAAAGACATGTTCTTTACCACAAGTGCCTCTTGGGAAGCCCCTAGATTTAATATATCTTCCTTATAATTCAAATAATTATTATCAGTATATATATCACATGTCAATTTCACTTTGTTTCTATGCTTTTAATTTTCTGCCCCATTATATACAAATAAAGCATCTGACCCAAAGGATAATAAAGGAATAACTAAAATATAGAGCACAAAGATACTGAAATACATTTATGTTGTTCTAGCTGTCCTTTTATTCTTATCTATGACTCTAAATTTCTTATGATATTTACTTTAAGTTCTGCAATAGAGTAACTCCACATGTCGATATTTCATCATATCAAAGACTAAGATATGATGAAATGCTATAATATTTCTTATTTTAATTTTTTCCTTTCATTCCCTTAAGTGTTTCTTTTTATTGCAGGCTAATTACTTTACAATATTGTGGTGTTTGCCATACATTCACATGAATCAGCCACAGGTGTACATGTGTTCCCCATCATGATTCTCCTTCCCACCTCCTTCCTCATCCCATCCCTCAGGGTCATCCCAGTGCACCAGCACTGAGCACCCTGCCTCATACATCGAACCTGGACTGGTGACCTATTTCACATATGATAATATACATGTTTCAATGCTATTCTCTCAAATCATCCCACCCTCGCCTTGTCCCACAGTGTCCAACAGTCTGTTCTTTACATCTGTGTCTCTTTTGCTGTCTCACATTTAGTGTCATTGTTACCATCTTTATAAATTCCATATATATGCATTAATATACTGTATTGGTGTTTTCCGTTCTGATTTACTTCACTCTGTATAATAGGCTCCGGTTTCACCCACCTCATTAGAACTGATAAAAATGCAGTATTTTTAATAGCTGAGTAATATTACATTGTGTATAAGTACCACAGCTTTCTTATCCATTCATCTGCTGGTGAAGATCTAGGTTGTTTCCATGTCTTGGCTATTGTAAACACTGCTGTGATGAACATTGGGGTACACATGTCTCTTTCAGTTTTGGTTTTCTTGATATGTATACTCAGCAGTAGGATTGTTGGGTCGTATGGCAGTTCTATTTCCAGTTTTGTAAGGAATCTCCACACTGTTCTCCATAGTGGCTGTACTAGTTTGCATTCCCACCAACAGTGTAAGAGGGTTCCCTTTTCTCCACACCCTCACCAGCATTTATTTTTTGTAGACTTTTTGATAGTAGCCATTCTGATTGATGTTACAAGGTACCTCATTGTGGTTTTGATTTGCATTTCTCGATAGTGACTGATGTTGAGCATCTTTTCATGTGTTTGTTAGCCATTTGTATGTCTTCTTTGGAGAAATATCTGTTTAGGTATTTGGCCCATTTTTTGATTGGATAGTTTATTTTTCTGGAATTGAGCTGCAGGAGTTGCTTGTATATTTTTACATTAATTCAGCTGTGAAGCCATCTGGTCTTGGGCTTTTGTTTGTTGGAATATTTCTGATTATGGTTTCAATTTCTGTGCTTGTGATGGGTCTGTTAAGATTTTCTATTTCTTCCTGGTTCAGTTTTGGAAAGTTATACTTTTCAAAGAATTTGTCCATTTCCTCCAAGTTGTCCATTTTAGTGGGATATAGTTGCTGATAGTAGTCTCTTATGATCCTTTGTATTTGTGTGTTTTCTGCTGTGATACCTCCATTTTCATTTCTAATTTTGTTGTTCTGATTCTTCTCCCTTTGTTTCTTGATGAGTCTGGCTAATGGCTTATCTGTCTTATCTTCTCGAAGAACGAGTTTTAGCTTTGTTGATTTTTGCAATGGTCTCCTTTGTTTCTTTTGCATTTATTTATTCATTTATTTTTCTGATTTCTTTCCTTCTACTAACCCGGGGTTCTTCAATTCTTCATTTTCTAGTTGCTTTAAGTGTAGAGCTAGGTTTTTTATTTGATTTCTCTCCTGTTTCTTGAGGTAGGCTTGTATTGCTATGAACCTTCTCATTAGCACTGCTTTTACTGAATTCCATAGGTTTGGGGTTGTTGTGATTTCATTTTCATTCGTTTCTATGCATATTTTGATTTCTATTTTTATTTTTTCTGTGATTTGTTGGTTATTCAGAAGTGTGTTGTTTAGCCTACATATGTTGGAATTTTTAATAGTTTTTTTTTTTTTCCTGTAGTTGACATTTAATCATACCACATTGTAATCAGTAAAGATGCTTGAGTGATTTCATTTTTTTTTTAAATTTACCAAGGCTAGATATACGGTCCAGGATGTGATGTATCTTGGAGAAGTTTCCGTGTGCACTTGAGAAAAAGGTGAAATTCATTGTTTTTGGTTGAAACATCCTATAGATATCAATTGGGTCTAATCGGTCCAAGGTATCATTTAAAGATGGTGTTTCCTTGCTAATTTTCTGTTTAGTTGATCTATCCATAGGTGTGAGTGGGGTATTAGTGTCTCCCACTATTATTGTGTTACTGTTAATTCCCTTTTCATATTTGTTAGCATTTGTCTTACATATTGTGTTCCTATGTTGGGTGCATATATATTTATAGTTGTTATATCTTCTTCTTGGATTGATCCTTTGAAAATTATGTAGTGTCCTTCTTTGTCTCTTTTCACGGCCTTTATTTCAAAGTCTATTTTATCTTATATGAGTATTGCTACTCCTGCTTTCTTTTGGTCTCCACTTACGTGAAATATCTTTTTCCAGCCCTTCACTAGGTTTGTGTCCCTAGCTTTGAGGTGGGTCTCTTGTAGACAACATATATAGGAGTGTTGTTTTGTATCCATTCAGCCAGTCTTTGTCTTTTGGTTGGGGCATTCAACTCATTTACATTTAAGGTAATTATTGATAAGTATGATTCCATTGGCATTTACTTTGTTGTTTTAGGTTGGAGTTTATAAACCTTTTCTGTGTTTCCTGTCTAGATAAGATCATTTATCATTTGTTGAAGAACTGGTTTGGTGGTGCTGAATTCTCTCAGCTGTTTCTTGTCTGTAAACCTTTTGATTTCTCTTTCATATTTGAATGAAATCCTTGCTGGGTACAATAATCTGGGTTGTAGGTTTTTCTCTTTCATCACTTTAAGTACGTCCTGACATTCCCATCTGGCTTGAAAAGTTTCTATTGAAACATCAGCTGTTATTCTTATGGGAATCCCCTTGTGAACTCTTTGTTGTTTTCCCTTGCTGTTTTAATATTTGTTCTTTGTGTTTGATCTTCATTAATTTGATTAATATGTGTCTTGGGGTGTTTTTCCTTCGGTTTATCCTGTTTGGGACTATCTGCATTTCTTAGACTTGGGTTTCTACTTCCTTCCCCATTTTAAGGAAGTTTTCAACTATTATCTCCTCAAGTATTTTTCATGGCCTTTCTTTTTGTCTTCTTCTGGGACTCCTATGATTTGAATGTTGGGGCATTTGACATTGTCCCAGAGGTCTCTGAGGCTGTCCTCATTTCTTTGCATTCTTTTTCCTCTCTGCTTCATTTATTTCCACCATTCTATCTTCCACCTCACTTATCCTATCTTCAGTTATTCTACTGCCTCAGTTATTCTACTGTTGGTTCCCTCCAGAGTGCTTTTGATATCATTTATTGCATTATTCATTATTGATTTTTTTTTTCCACCTAGGTCCTTGTTTAACTTCTCTTGCATATTCTCAATCCTTGTCTCCAGACTATTTATCTGTACTTCCACTTTATTTTCAAAATTTTGGATCTTTTTACTATGATTATTCTGAATTCTCTTTCAATTAGACTCCCGATCTCCTCCTCTTTTGTTTGGTTTAGTGGCCTTTTATCATGTTCCTTTACCTGCTGAATATATCTCTGCCTTTTCATCTTGTTTAGGTTCCTGTGTTTGGGATGGCCTTTCTGTATGCTGGAAGTTTGTGGTTCCTCTTTATTGTGGAGGTTCCTCCCTGTGGGTGAGGTTGGACAAGTGGCTTGTCAAGTTTTCCTGGTTAGGGAAACTTGTGTGTGTATTCTGGTTGGTGGAGCTGGATCCTTTCTCTCTGGAGTGCAATGAAGTGTCCAGTCATGAGTTTTGAGATGTCTATCCATTTGGTGTGATTTGTGGCCACCTGAATTTTTGTGCTCAGGGTTATGCTCAGGTTGACTCCAGGGACAAGAGTTTTCTGGTGTTTTCAAGTTTTGCATTTAGGCCTCTTGCCTCTGGCTTTCAGTCTTATTCTTATAGTAGCCTCAACACTTCTTCATCCATACAGCACCGATGATAAAACACCTAGGTTAATGGTGAAAAGATTCTCCACAGTGAGGGACACCCAGAGAGGTTCACAGAGTGACATGAATAAGAGATGAAGGAGGAGGCAGATAGAGGTGACCAGGAGGAGAAGAGGAGAAATCAAAAGGGGTGAGAGCAGTCTAGCCAGTAATCAATTCCCTATTTTCTCTCCACAGTCTGGAACACTCAGAGAGTTTTACGGATTTCCATAGAGAAGAGAAGAGGGAAGAAGGAGATAGAGGTGACGAGGAGGAGGGAAGCAGGAGTCAAAAGGAGAGGGACAAATCTAGCCTGTGGCCAGTTCCCTATGTTTTCTGCACAGCTTGGCACACTCAAAGAGATTTGCAGAGTTAAGTAGAGAAGAGAAGGTAGAGGGAGGAGACAGAGGTGATCTGGGGGAGAAAAAGGAGAGTCAAAAGGGGAGAAAGTAATTAAGCCAGTAATCACATTTCTAAGTGAAAATAGGTACTGAAGATTTAATTCTTAAAGGTACAGAATTGATAACAAATACCAAAAAGCAAAGATTAAAAATATAGAGTAGAGGTTAGACTCTCACAAATACAATAACAAAAGAAAATAAAATCAAAGGTTATATTAAAAAAAATAGGGAATTTGCTTTAAAATAGTGTCTTTTTTTAAGGTAATAGGTTTTAAAAATGAAAACTAATAGAGTAATAAAGAACTTAAGAATTTAAAAAGAAATTAAAAATGATAATGATAAAATATATCTAGGAATTTCTCTGGAGCTGTTGAGGGCAGTGTGTGGGTAAGTTCAGTTTCAGATAGTTCCTTGTTCCACCTTATACTTCTCAAGCTCTTTAGGCCCCTTCCAATGTAGTCAGTGCTAACTGCAGGATTTTAATCTGTTGCACCTGTCACTTCCAAAGCTGTTCCCTCTTCTTTGTTTATTTTGGCTTCCTCTGTGCAAGTCTCTTCAGTATCTAACTTCCACCCTGACACAAGGGGGCAAAGGTGGTCATTTATTTAGGCTCCCTTGTTCAATTGTGCTGTGGGGAGGGATTAACACTGCAAATAAATATCACTGGCATGTGTGGGGAATGCTTGCAGTGTCTGAGCCACACTGGGTTTGCCCTCGCTCATGGCATGTGTGCTTTCCCAGTCCACACTGCTTAGGCTAAAGGTTGCTCTGCCAGGGAAGTGTCTAAGGTGGGCCCTGGGTTGTGTGCACTTCCCATATTGACGCCACTAAGGTTCAGGAGTACTGCTTGGATACTCCACAAAGGCACAGACTAAGTTGGACCTGCGTTTTGTGCCCTTCCCAGGTCTAAGCAGCTCAGGTGACCAGGTGCTTGGTTAGCACATTCTTCCCAGCTGGGCAGTACATCTTATCACCTCCCTGGTCCCAGCAGCTAGGTTTCCTGGGTGCGCAGCAGAGGCACCATCTCAGATATGCCATGTGTCTCTTCTGGAGCACTGATCTCTGGCTGCAACCCTCCTGACAGATGTCAACCGTCCAGGATCCCAGGAAGACTTGGTTATCAACTTGGAGCCCACTCGCAGTTTGGTAGATGATGTAGTCTACGGGGCTGAGTTTGCTCCTTGTCTTCCAGCACTGGCTGTCCCTGCCTGCCTCCCTGCCTCAGGCGGGGGATGGGCTGGTCCCCAGCCTGCCAACTCTCCTTTGATATTTGCTCAGTCCTTTCTTTTGTAAGTGATCTCAGAAGTGCCTTAGGTTAGAGCTTTTCTCAGGAAAGTTCTCTCTCTCTCTTTACTTTTCCTCTCTGGCTATCCCACAATTTTTGTTGCTATCTCAAGTTAGCTCCCTCAGATTGCCCTCAGGGCATTCAGGCCAGGTCCTTACCCTAAGCAGTGCAGCCTGCACCTGCCTGTTCAGCCCCCGCTTGCTGGTGGTGGACACGAGCATCTGGGCTACTTCTCCACTGGGAATTGCAGTTAGGCATGTAATCTGTGGGTTTTATTTTATTTTTTTTCCTCCTGGTTATGTTGCCCTCTGAGATTCCAAAACTCCCTACAGACCTGCTGGTGAGAGGATTTCCTGTTGTTTGCAAACTTCTCCTCTTTTAAGACTCTCTCCCCAGGACAGGTCTCTTTTGTCTCTCTTTTTATCTTTTATATTTTGTGCCACTTCCTTTCGAAGACAATGCGCTGCCTTTCTGGGTGCCTGGTGTCCTCCACCAGCGTTCAGACGTTGTTTTGTGGTATTTGCTCAGGGTTCAAATGATCTTTCAATGAACTTGTGGGGCAGAAAGTGGTCTTCCCGCCCTATTCCTCTGCCATCTTAGGACTGCCCCCCAAAATGCTATAATATTTGAAGGAAAGAAGAACAACATAACATTTGTAACTCAAAATTTGAAGCCAAGCAAGATTATTATTTTAGAAAAACAAAATTGTAATATAACACATTGTATTGAATCCTGTGAGGAAAATGACTGATTGAAAACAGAAATTTTGTCTATTGAGCCATACTTCAAAAAGGATGTCGAGTATTGTTTTAAAGAATATATGTATGTATGTATATATATACATATATATATATATGTATATATATATTGTCTAGAATTTAGAAATGCCTCATATTTGTGTCCCCATATTATCTTTATGATTCAGAAAAAACAACAACAACCACAGTTCAGGTCTCCAGTATTGCTCTAAGCCATTATCATGACTCGACCAAATAAGCTGAAAGTGAAAGTTGCTCAGTCATGTTCGACTCTTTGTGACCCCATGGACTATATATTCCATGTAATTCTCCAGGCCAGAATACTGGAGTGGGTAGCCATTCCCTTCCCCAGGGGATCCGCTGAAACCAGGAATCAAGTCCAGGTCTCACACACTGCAGGCAGATTATTTACCAGCTGAGTCACCAGGGAAGCCCAAATAAGCTGCTATTGTATAAATACTGTGATATATTTTCATGTATACCTTAATCTTAACTGCCTCTGCTAGCCCAAGGGAGGCAGGTGAAGTTAGACATGATTTGAAGCCTCTGGCCAATCCAATATACAAGCTCCTATATTGTATTCATAGGGAAAAAAATGAAGTTAAAATATACTTGGTAGCACTGAATCTTATCTCGTTTTTCACAGAAGTACTAATAAAATGACCAGAAGTGGAATAAGTTAAAATTAACATACTTAATTATATTATCAACATTTTAGAAATCACTAAACTAAAACAGCCTGGAATGGGTGAATTTAATCCAGACGACCATTATATCTACTACTGTGGGCAAGAATCCCTTAGAAGAAATGGTGTAGCCCTATAGCCAACAAAAGTGTTTGAAATTCAGTACTTGGGTGCAATCTCAAAAAACAGAATGATCTCTGTTCATTTCCAAGACAAACCATTCAATATCACAGTAATCTAAATCTGTGCCCCAACCACTAATGCTGAAGAAGCTGAAGATGAATCTTTCTGTGATGACCAACAAGACCTTCTAGAACTAACACCAAAAAAAGACGTCCTCAACATCATAGGGGAGTAGAATGCAAAAGTAGGAAGTCAAGATGTACTTGGATTAACAGGCGTGTTTGGCCTTGGAGTACAAAATGAAGGAGGGTATAGGCTAATAGAGTTTTGCCAAGAGAATGCACTGGTCATAGAGAACATCCTCCTTCACAAAACAAGCGTAAGCTCTACACATGGACATCACCAGATGGTCAATACTGAAATCAGATTGATTATATTTGCAGACAAAGATGGAAAAGCTGTATACAGTCAGCAAAAACAAGACTGGGCGATGACTGTGGCTCAGATCATGAACTCTTATTGCCAAATTCAGACTTAAATGGAAGAAAGTAGGGAAAAATCACTAGACCATTCAGGTATGACCTAAATCAAATCCCTTATGATTATACAGCAGAACTGACAAATAGATTTAAAGGACTACATCTGATAGAGTACCTGAAAAACTATGGACAGATTTTGTGACATTGTACAGGAAGCAGGGATCAAGACCATCCCCAAGAAAAATAAATACAAAAAGGCAAAATGGTTGTCTGAGTAGGCCTTACAACAGTTGAGAAGAGAAGTGAAAGGCAAAGGAGAAAAAGAAAGATATACCCATCTGAATGCAGAGTCCCAAAGAATACCAAGGAGATATAAGGAAGCTTTCCTCAATAATCAACGCAAAGAAATAGAGAAAAGCAACAGAATGGGAAAGACTAGAGATCAATTGAAGAAAATTAGGATACCAAAGGAATATTTCATGCAAAGAATGGCACAATAAAAGACAAAAATGGGATGGACCTAGCAAAAGCAGAAGATACTAAGAAGAGGTGGCAAGAATACACAGAACTATACAAAAAAAGATCTTCATGACCCAGATAACCACAATGGTGTGATCACTTACATAGAGCCAGATATTCTGGAGTCTGAAGTCAAGTGGGCCTTAGGAAGCATCACTACAAACTAAGCTAGTGGAGGTAATGGAATTCCAGCTGAGCTATTTTAAGTCCTAAAAGATCATGCTGTGAAAGTGCTGCACTCAGTATGCCAGGAAATTTGGAAAACTCAGCAGTGGCAACAGGACTGGGAAGGATCAGTTTTCATTCCAATCCCAAAGAAAGGCAATGCCAAAGAACGTTCAAACTACCACAGATTTGCACTCATTTCACACGTCAGTAAAGTAATACTCAAAATTCTCCAAGCTAATCTTCAATAGCAAGTGAACCAAGAACTTTCAGATGTTCAAGCTGGATTTACAAAAGGCAGAGGAAGCAGAGATCAAATTGACAACATCCATTGGATCATAGAAAAAGAAGAGTTCCACAAAAATATCTGTCTGTTTTATTGACTACATCAAAGCCTTTGACTGTGTGGATCATAAAAAGCTGTGAAAAATTCTTCAAGAGATGGGAATGCCAGACCCCCTTAGCTGCCTCCTGAGAAATCTATATGCGGGTCAAGAAGCAACAGTTAGGACCAGACATGTAAAAATGGATTGGTTCTAAATTGGGAAAGGATACATCAAGGCTGTATGTTGTCACCTCACTTATTGAATTTATATGCATAATACATCATGTGAAATGCTGGGGTGGCTGAAGCACAAGCTGGAATCAAGATTGCCATGAGAAATATCAATATTCTCAGATATCCAGATGACACCACCCTTATGGCAGAAAGTGAAGAGAAATTAAAAAGCCTCTTGATGAAAGTGAAAGAGAAGAACGAAACTGTTGGCTTAAAACTCAACCCATTCAGAAAACTAATTTCATGGCATCCAGTCCCATCATTTCATGGCAAATAGATGGGGAAACCATGGAAGTGGTGTCAGACTTTATTTTCCTGGGATCTAAAAATCACTGCAAATGGTGACTGCAGCCATGAAATTAAGACACCTCCTCCTTGGAAGAAAAGCTATGACCAACTTAGATAGCATATTAAAAACCAGAGAGAATACATTGCCAGCAAAGGTCCGTCTAGTCAAAACTATGGTTTTGACATACAGTTATGTGTGATTGTGAGAGTTGGACCATAAAGATAGCTGAGTGCCAATGAACTGATGCTTTTGTACTGAGGTGTTGGAGAAGACTCTTGAGAGTCCCTTAGACTGAAAGGAGATCAAGCCAGTCCATCCCAAAGGAAATCAGTCCTGGATATGCATTGGAAGGACTGATCCTGAAGCTGAAGCTCCAATACTTTGACTACCTGATGTGAAGAACTAATTCATTGAAAGAGACCCTGATGCTTTGAAAGACTGAAGTCAGGAGGAGAAGGGGACAACAGAGGATTAGATGGCTGGATGGCATCACTGACTCGATGGACAAGAGTTTGTGTAAACCCAGGGCTTGGTAATGGACTGGGAAGCTTGGCCATCTGCAGTCCATGTAGTCACAAGGAGTAGGGCACGACTGAGTGACTGAACTGAATTGAACTCTAGACTAAATTATGACTATATTAATTTTAAGGCATGAATCATTTCACAGTTCTCATGTATATTCCCATTTCTGTTCACTCTTGATAGACAGTTCTCAGATGTACTTCAAGAGGAGAATGGCATTACTTACAATAGGCAGGACATGGAAGTAACCTATTTGTCCATCAACAGAGAAATGGATAAAGAAGATGTGGTATATATATAAAATACATTTTTACTGTTAAAATTTTCTGGAATTCTCGCTCTTTTACTATGATCCAGAAAAAACATCTACTACTGTTTCATTGTCTATGCTAAACCCTTTGACTATGTGGATCACGAAAAAGTGTAAATTTCTTAAAGAGCTATGAGTACTAGACCACCTTTTCTACTTCCTGAGAAACTTGTATGCAGGTCAAGAAGCAACAGTTAGAAATGGACATGGAACAACCAACTGTTTCAAAATGGGAAAGGAGTATGTCAAGACTATATATTGTCAACCTGCCTATTTAACTTATATGCAAAGTACATCATGTAAAATGCCAGGCTGGGTGACATGCAAACTGGAATCAAGATTGCTGGGAGAAGTATCAGCGACCTCAGATATGCAGATAATACCAACCATGGCAGAAAGCAAAGAGGAATAGGCTTCTGATGAAAGTGAAAGAGGAGAGTCAAAAAGCTAGTTTAAAACCCAGCATTCAAAAAACTAAGATCATGGCATCTGGTCCCATCACTCAGTCAGCCAGTCAGTCAGTTCAGTTGATCAGTCATATCCTATTCTTTGCAACTCCATGGACTGCAACACACAAAAGTTTCCCTGTACATCACCAATTCTCAAAGCTTGCTCAAACTCATGTCCATCTAGTTGGTGATATCATCCAACCATCTCATCCTCCCCTTCTTCTCCTGCCTTCAATCTTTCCCAGCATCAGGGTCTTTTCCAATGGGTCAGTTCTTTGCATCAGGTGGCCAAAGTATTGGAGCTTCAGCTTCAACATCAATCCTTCCAATGCACATGCAGGACTGAGTTCCTTTAGGATGGACTGGTTGGATCTCCTTGCAGTCCAAGGGACTCTCAAGAGTCTTCTCCAACACTACAGTTCAAAAGCACCAGTTTTTGGCTACCTTTATGGTTCAACACTGGAGAAGGCAATGGCAACCCACTCCAGTAATCTTGCCAGGGAACTCTCATGGACAGAGGAGCCTGGTAGGCTGCAATCCATGGGGTCGCAAAGAGTTGGACACAAGTGAGCAAGTTCACTTTCACTTTTCACTTTCATGCATTGGAGAAGGAAATGGCAACCCAGTCCAGTGTTCTTGCCTGGAGAATCCCAGAGATGGCGGAGCCTGGTGGGCTGCCGTCGATGGGGTTGCACAGAGTCGGACACGACTGAAGCAACTTAGCTGCAGCAGCAGCAGCATGGTCCAACACTCACAATCATACATTACTACTGGAAAAACCATAGCTTTGACAAGATGAACATTTATTGGCAAAGTAAGGTCTCTGGTTTTTAATATGCTGTCTAGGTTGGTCAAGTTTTTCTTCCAAGGAGCAAATGTCTTTTAATTTCATGGGTGCAGTCACCAACTGCAGTGATTCTGGAGACCAAGAAAATAAAATCTATCACTGTTTTCATTTATTTCCTATCTATTTCCCATGAAGTGATGGTACCAGATGGCATGATCTTAGTTTTCTGAATATTGAGTTTTAAGCCATCTTTTTCACTCTCTTCTTTCTCTTTCAACAAGAGGATCATTAGTTCTTCTTTCCTTTCTGTGATAAGTATGTGATAAGTAAGATATTGATATCTCTCCTGGCAATTTTGATTCAAGCCTGTGCTTCATCCAGTCCAGCATTTCTCATGATGTACTCTGCATATAAGTTAAAGAAGCAGGGTGACAATATACAGCATTGATGTACTGCTTTCCTGATTGGGAACCAGGCTGTTGTTACATCACC
The DNA here is from genome assembly GCF_029378745.1 of Bos indicus. NCBI lineage: Eukaryota > Metazoa > Chordata > Mammalia > Artiodactyla > Bovidae > Bos > Bos indicus. The sequence continues at coordinate 41,985,667 of NC_091789.1, forward strand.
AGTTCTAACTGTTGCTTCTTGACCTGCATTCAGATTTCTCAGGAGGCAAGTCAGGTGGTCTGGTATTCCCATCTCTTTAAGAATTTTCCACAGATTTTTTGTTATTCACAGTCAAAGGTTTTGGCATAGTCAATAGAGCAGATGTTTTTCTGGAATTGTCTTGCTTTTTGTATGAGCCAACAGATGTTGGCAATTTGACTTATGGTTCCTCTGCCTTTTCTAAAACCAGCTTGAACATCTGGAAGTTCACAGCTCATGTAGTGTTGAAGCCTGGCTTGGAGAATTTTGAGCATTACTTTACTTCTATGTGAGATGAGTTCAATTGTGTGGTAGTTTGAGCATTCTTTGGCATTTCCTTTGGGATTGGAATGAGAAACTGACCTTTTCCAGTCCTGTGGCCACTGCTAAGCTTTCCAAATTTTCTGGCATACTGAGTGCAGCACTTCTACAGCATCATCTTTCAGGATTTGAAATAGCTCAACTGGAATTCCATCACTTCCACTAGCTTTTTTCATAGTGATGCTTCCTAAGGCCCATTTGACTTCACACTCCAGGATGTCTGGCTCTAGGTGAGTGATCACACCATCATGATTATCTGGGTCATGAAGATCTTTTTTGTATAGTTCTTCTCTGTATTTTTGCCATGTGTTCTTCATATCTTCTGCTTTTGCTAGGTCCATTCAATTTCTGTCTTTTATTGTGCCCATCCTTGCATGAAATGTTTCTTTGATATTTAATTTACTTGAAGAGCCCTCTAGTCTTTCCCATTCTTTTGTTTTCCTCTATTTCTTTGCACTGATCACTGAGGAAGGCTTTCTTATGTCTCCTTGGTATTCTTTGGAACTCTGCATTCAAATGGGTATATCCTTCCTTTTCTCCTTTGTCTTTTGCTTCTCTTCTTTACACAGCTAGTTGTAAGGCCTCTTCAGACAACCATTTTTTCTTTTTGCATTTCTTTTTCTTGGGGATGGTCTTGGTCACTGCCTCCTATACAATGTCACAAACCTCCATCCATAGCTCATCAGGCACTCTATCAGATCTAATCCCTTGAATCTATTCATCACTTTCACTGTATAATCATAAGTGATTTCATTTAGGTCATACTTGGATGGTATAGTGGTTTTCCCTACTTTCTTCAATTTAAGTATGACTTTGGCAATAAGCTGTTCATGATTTGAGCCACAGTCAGGTCCAAGTCTTGTTTTTCCTGACTATATAGAGCTTCTCCATCTTTGGCTGCAAATAATATAATCAATCTGATTTTGTTATTGACCATCTTTTTATGTCCATGTGTAGAATTATTACTTGTGTTTTTGGAAGTGTGTCTTTGCTATGACCAGTGCATTCTCTTGGCAAAACTCTCATGAAAAAACTCTGTTAGCCTTTGCCCTGCTTCATTTTGTACTCCAAGGCCAAAGTTGCCTGTTTCTCCAGGTATCTCTTGACTTTCTACTTTTGCAGTCCAGTCCCCTATGATGAAAAGGACATCTTTTTCTGGTTTTAGTTCTAGAAGTTCTTGGGGGTCTTCATAGACCCTTTCAACTTCTGCTTCTTTGGCATTACTGGTCAGGGCATAAACTTGTATTACTGTGATATTGAATGGTTTGCCTTGGAAATGAATAGAGATCATTCTGTCATTTTTTAAATTGCACCAAAGTGGTGCATTTTGGACTCTTTTGTTGACTATAAGGGCTACATCATTTCTTCTAATGGATTATTGCCCACAGTAGTAGATACAATGGTCCTGTGAGTTAAATTCGCCCATTGCCATCCATTTTAGTTCACTGATTTCCTAAACTGTTGATGTTGACTCTTGCCATCTCCTGCTTGACCACTTCTAATTTGCCTTGGTTCATGGACCTAATATTCCAGGTTCCTATAAAATATTGTTATTTACAGTACTGGACTTACTTCCATCACCAGTCACATCAACAACTGGGCATTGTTTTTGCTTTGGCTCTGTCTCTTCATTTTTTCTGGAGTTATTTCTCCACTCTTCTCCAGTAGTATATTGGACACCTACCGACCTGGGAAGTTCATCTTTCAGGGCCATATCTTTTTACCTTTTCACACTGTTCCTGGGATTCTTAAGACAAGAATACTGAAGTGGTTTGCCATTCCCTTCTCCAGTGGGCCACATTTTGTCAGAATTCTCCACCATGACCTGTCCATCTTGGGTGGACCTACACAACATGGCCCATATTGAGTTAGACAACACTGTGGTCCATGTCATCAGTTTGATTAGTTTTCTATGATTGTGATCCCATCACTTCATAGCAAATAGATGGGGAAAACTTGGACACTGTGGGAAAATGTGTTTTCTTGACCTCCAAAATCACTACGAACAGTGACTGTAGCCAAGAAATTCAAAGACACTTTTTCCTTGGAAGAAAAGCTATGACCAACCTAGAGACATTACTTTTCCAACAAAGGTCCACGTAATCAAACTATTTTTTCCAGTAGTGATCTATGAGTGTGAGAGTTGGACCATAAAGAAGGCTGAATGCCAAGGAATTGATGCTTTCAAACTATGGTGCTGAAAGAGACTCTTGAGAGACACTTGAGCAACAAGGAGATCAAACCAGTCAATCCCAAAGGAAATCAAACCTAAATATTGATTGGAAGGACTGATGCTGAAACTGAAGCTGCAATACTTTGGCCACCTGATCTGAAGTGTTGAGTCATTGGAAAGTCCCTGACACTGGGAAAGATTGAGGGCAGGAGGAGAAGAGGGAGATAAGCATGGGATGGTTGGATGACATCACTGCCTCAATGGACATGATTTTGAGCAAAATCCAGGAGATAGTGAAGGACAGGGAAGTCTGATGTGCTGCAGTCAATGGTGTCACAGAAACACAACTTAGCAACTGAACAACATTACTCAGCCATAAAAAGGAAGAAAACAATGTCATTTGAAGCGATACGCATGGACTTAGAAATTGTCATACAGAGTGAAGTAAGTCAGAAAGAGAAAAATATCATATTAAAGTATGTATTTGGGATCTAGGGGAAAAATACAGATGAACATATTTGCAAAGCAGAAATAGAGATATAGATGTAGAAAATAAACTTATGGGTACAAAGAGGGAGAGACAGAAGATAAATTGAGTGATGGTTTTGACATATATTGGCGAAGGAAATGGCACCCCACTCCAGTACTCTTGCCTGGAAAATCCCATGGACGGAGGAGCCTGGAAAGCTGCAGTCCGTGGGGTCGCTAAGAGTCGGACACGACTGAGCGACTTCACTTTTCACTTTGATGCATTGGAGATGGAAATGGCAACCCACTCCAGTATTCTTTCCCGGAGAATCCCAGGGACAGAGGAGCCTAGTGGGCTGCGGTCTATGGGGTCGCATAGAGTCGGACATGACTGAAGCGACTTAGCAGCAGTGACATATACACAATGCATGCTAAGCATGCTAAGTCTCTTCAGTTGTGTCCAACTCTTTGTGATCCTATCGACTGTAGTCCATCAGGCTCAGCTATTGAGGGAATTCTCCAAGTAAGAATACTGGAGTGGGTTGCTATGCCCTCCTCCAGGGAAACTTCCTAACCCTGCATTGGCAGGCCGGTTGTCTACCACTATCGTCAGCTGAGAAGCCCATATATACACTCAAATCAGATTAGATTAGTGGCTCAGTCATGTCCAACTCTTTGCGACCCCATGAATCGCAGCACGCCAGGCCTCCCTGTCCATCACCAACTCCCTGAGTTCACTCAAACTCATGTCCATTGAGTGAGTGATGCCATCCAGCCATCTCATCCTCTGTCGACCCCTTCTCCTCCTGCCCCCAATCCCTCCCAGCATCAGAGTATTTTCCAATGAGTCAACTCTTTTCATGAGATGGCCAAAGTACAGGAGTTTCAGCTTTAGCATCATTCCTTCCAAAGAAATCCCAGGGCTGATCTCCTTCAGAATGGAGTGGTTGGATCTCCTTGCAGTCCAAGGGACTCTCAAGAGTCTGCTCCAACACCACAGTTCAAAAGCATCAATTCTTCGGTGCTCAGCCTCCTTCACAGTCCAACTCTCACATCCATACATGACCACAGGAAAAACAATAGCCTTGACTAGACGGACCTTTGTTGGCAAAGTAATGTCTCTGCTTTTGAATATGCTATCTAGGTTGGTCATAACTTTCCTCCCAAGGAGTAAGCGTCTTTTAATTTCATGGCTGCAGTCACCATCTGCAGTGATTTTGAAGCCCAGAAAAATAAAGTCTGACACTGTTTCCACTGTTTCCCCGTCTATTTCCCATGAAGTGATGGGACCAGATGTCATGATCTTCGTTTTCTGAATGTTGAGCTTTAAGCCAACTTTTTCACTCTCCACTTTCACTTTCATCAAGAGGCTTTTTAGTTCCTCTTCACTTTCTGCCATAAGGGTGGTGTCATCTGCATGTCTGAGGTTATTGATATTTCTCCCAGCAATCTTGATTCCAGCATGTGTTTCTTCCAGTCCAGTGTTTCTCATGATGTACTCTGCATATAAGTTAAATAAACAGAGTGACAATATACAGCCCTGACGTACTTCTTTTCCTATTTGGAACCAGTCTGTTGTTCCATGTCCAGTTCTAACTGTTGCTTCCTGACCTGCATACAAATTTCTCAAGAGGCAGATCAGATGGTCTGGTATTCCCATCTCTTTCAGAATTTTCCACAGTTTATTGTGATCCACACAGTCAAAGGCTTTGGCATAGTCAATAAAGCAGAAATTGATGTTTTTCTGGAATTCTCTTGCTTTTTCCATGATACAGTTGATGTTGGCAATTTGATCTCTGGTTCCTCTGCCTTTTCTAAAACCGCCTTGAACATCAGGAAGTTCACGGTTCACATATTGCTGAAGCCTGGCTTGGAGAATTTTGAGCATTACTTTACTAGCATGTGAGGTGAGTGCAATGGTGCGGTAGTTTGAGCATTCTTTGGCATTGCCTTTCTTGAGGATTGGAATGAAAACTGACCTTTTCCAGTCCTGTGGCCACTGCTGAGTTTTCCAAATTTGCTGACATATTGAGTGCAGCACTTTCACAACATCATCTTTCAGGATTTGGAATAGCTCAACTGGAATTCTATCACCTCCACTAGCTTTGTCCGTAGTGATGTTTTCTAAGGTCCACTTGACTTCACATTCCAGGGTGTCTGGCTCTAGGTCAGTGATCATACCATCGTGATTATCTGGGTCGTGAATCTTTTTGTACAGTTCTTCTGTGTATTCTTGCCATCTCTTCTTAATGTCTTCTGCTTCTGTTAGGTCCATACCATTTCTGTCCTATATTAAGCCCATCTTTGTATGAAATGCTCCTTTGGTATCTCTGATTTTCTTAAAGAGATCCCTAGTCTTTCCCATTCTGTTGTTTTCCTATATTTCTTTGCATTGATCGCTGAGGAAGGCTTTCTTATCTCTCCTTGCTATTCTTTGGAACTCTGCATTCAGATGTTTATATCTTTCCTTTTCTCCTTTGCTTTTCACTTCTCTTCTTTTCACAGCTATTTGTAAGGGCTCCCCAGACAGCCATTTTGCTTTTTTGCATTTCTTTTCCATGGAGATGGTCTTGATCCCTGTCTCCTGTACAGTGTCATGAACCTCCTTCCATAGTTCATCAGGCACTCTAATCTATCCGATCTAGGCCCTTAAATCTATTTCTCACTTCCACTGTATAATCATAAGGGATTTGATTTAGGTCATACCTGAATGGTCTAGTGGTTTTCCCTACTTTCTTCAATTTCAGTCTGACTTTGGCAATAAGGAGTTCATGGTCTGAGTCACAGTCAGCTCCTGGTCTTGTTTTTGCTGACTGTATAGAGCTTTTCCATCTTTGGCTGCAAAGAATATAATCAATCTGATTTCAGTGTTGACCATCTGGTGATGTCCATGTATATAGTCTTCTCTTGTGTTGTTGGAAGAGGGTGTTTGTTATGACCAGTGCATTTTCTTGGCAAAACTATATTAGTCTTTGCCCTGCTTCATTCCATATTCCAAGGCCAAATTTGCCTGTTATTCCAGGTGTTTCTTGACTTCTTACTTTTGCATTCCAGTCTCCTATAATGAAAAGGACATCTTTTTTGGGTGTTAGTTCTAAAAGGTCTTGTAGGTCGTCATAGAACTGTTCAGCTTCTTCAGCATTACTGGTTGGGGCATAGACTTGGATTACTGTGATATTGAATGGTTTGCCTTGGAAACGAACAGAGATCATTTTGTCATTTTTGAGATTGCATCCAAGTACTGCATTTCGGACTCTTTTGTTGACCATGATGGCTACTCCATTTTTTCTGAGGGATTCCTGCCCGCAGTAGTAGATATAATGGTCATCTGAGTTAAATTCACCCATTCCAGTCCATTTCAGTTTGCTGATTCCTAGAATGTTGACATTCACTCTTGCCATCTCTTGTTCGACCACTTCCAATTTGCCTTGATTCATGGACCTGACATTCCTGGTTCCTATGCAATATTGCTCTTTACAGCATCGGACCTTGCCTCTATCACCAGTCACATCCACAGCTGGGTATTCTTTTTGCTTTGGCTCCATCCCTTCATTCTTTCTCGAGTTTTTTCTCCACTGATCTCCAGTAGCATATTGGGCACCTACTCACCTGGGGAGTTCCTCTTTCAGTATCCTATCCCTTTGCGTTTTCATACTGTTCATGGGGTTCTCAAGGCAAGAATACTGAAGTGGTTTGCCATTCTCTTCTCCAGTGGACGACATTCTGTCAGATCTCTCCACCATGCCCCCCCCCCCCCATCTTGGGTTGCCCCACGGGCATGGCTTAGTTTCATTGAGTTAGACAAGGCTGTGGTCCTAGTGTGATTAGATTGACTAGTTTTCTGTGAGTATGGTTTCAGTGTATTTGCCCTCTGATGCCCTCTTGCAACACCTACCGTCTTACTTGGGTTTCTCTTACCTTGGGCGTGGGGTATCTCTTCACGGCTGCTCCAGCAAAGTGCAGCCATTGCTCCTTACCTTGGACGAGGGGTATCTCCTCACAGCCGCCCTTCCTGACCTTCAACATGGGATAGCTCCTCTAGGCCCTCCTGCGCCCGCGCAGCCAGGGCTCTGTGGACATGGGGTTGGTCCTCCTGGCCGCCACCCCTGGCCTCAGGCGTGGATTGCTCCTCCCACCCGCCACCACTGGCCTCGGGCTTAGGGGCCTGGGGTAGCTCCTCCAGGCCACAGCCCCAGACTTCGGACACGGGGTAACTCCTCTCTTCACTGCCCCTGACCTCGGACGCTGGGTATCTCCTCTCGACCATTCCTGCGCGGTTGCAGTCTGGTACTCTCGGCCACTTCCCCTGACCTTGGACGAGGGGTAACTCCTCTTGGCCGCCATCCTTCTGGCATGGGGTCCTCCCGGCTTCTGCCCTTGACCTCGGATGTGGGGTGTCTCCTCTCGGCTGCGCTTAGTGCCCCGGTCGCACTACTATGTGTATAATGATAACTGATGAGACCTACTGTATAGCTCAGGGGGAAAGAAAAGAAAGTACAATCTGTCTGTAGGAAATAAAGTAAGTTAACCTTAAAAATGCATTCCAATATAAAGTAGGTGCAGACAAATACTGTCTGATTCCACTTATATGAGGTACTTAGAATAGTCAAATTCATAGAGTCAGAAAGTACATTGGTAGATGCCAGGGGTTGGAAGCAGGTGGGGAAGGGGAAATCTAGACATTGTGTTTAAGTGGGGACAGTTTCAGTTCAGGAAAGTGAAAAATTTAGGAGACGGATGATGGTGAGAGTTTCACAACAATGTGAATGTACTTAGTACCACTGAAACGTACAGTTAAATACGGTTTAAATTGTATGTTTTCTATTAGATGACTTTTACCACAATAAAAAACAATTTAAAAAGAGCAGAATGGAAATCAAATCTGGAAATTTTAAGTGTTTCGAAAAAAAAGACTAAGCTCATACTTTGTATAACTATTTTGGCTAGGAAGAGTAGGAGGCAGTTGGGAAGTTGTTGGAAGGAATATATGTGAACTCCTTGAAATGAACATTCTGGCAGGTAGACTAATGGTGACTTCATTCATGTTATATACAGCAGGCATGTATTTTTATTTTATTTTTAAACTTTACAATAACCTGGTGTACGAGATAGCAAAAGAGACACTGATGTATAGAACAGTCTTATGGACTCTGTGGGAGAGGGAGAGGGTGGGAAGATTTGGGAGAATGACATTGAAACATGTAGAATGTCATGTAAGAAACGAGTTGCCAGTCCAGGTTCGATGCGCGATATATACAGAATGGTTTTTAGTGACATTAGTGAGAAAGTCAGTGTCCTCTTCCACAAGGATGGTGTCTTTTATTCTTTAGTACAGAAAGTGACTGCCAATTGAAATACTCAGTAATTTGCTTTCTATTCTAAAATATTTAAAGAACAGTCAAACTGTGTTTAGAGGTTAAGAAAGATCATTTCCTTAAGCCATTTTTCCATGAGTGTATTCAAGTGGAAAATTTTATTTTAAAAATTGTATGTTTTGGCTCAGGTTTCAATGAAACAGTTTTCTTCTCTAGTCAAATTTCAGTGCCTATCCTGGAAACCAGTCTTTTCACTATACAAAAATAAATATCTTCAGTTGGTGGAAAAAGTAAAGAATATTACAATCCTTCCTAAATAGTTTTCAAACTTTGGGTTTTAATTATATCACATAGTCTAGTCATAGTTCTAAGAGCAAGTTCAATGGCTACTAAGCAGATATGTTATTCCTAGCTTAGTTCTTAAACATTGATAGGAACAAAATCAGTAGATTCATCCTTGAACTTCAAAAATTATAAGGAAAAATAAGAATGTTGCAATTAAATTCAAGTCTACAAATGCTGCCAAGCATAAGGCAATTCAAAGGGACACAAAATGAGTATCCCACAGAATTCATATATTTTTAATATTAATAAGTTAGCTTACATTTCTCATTGTAATCTTTGCTATACAAAGCTGGACAGTTCCATTTAATTTGTTTCAAAGGATTCATGTCCATTGAAACTATATGCAAAAGAGACACAGATGTATGGAACAGTCTTTTGGACTCTGAGCGGGTGGGGGGGGCAGGGATGATTTAGGAGAATGGCATTAAAACATATATAATATCATATAAGAAACGAATCGCCAGTCCAGGTTCGATGCAGGATACAGGAAACTTGGGGCTGGTGCACTGGGATGACCCAGAGGGATGGTACGGGGAAGGAGGTGGGAGGGGGGTTCAGGATGGGGAACATGTGTACACCTGTCGTGGATGCATGTTGATGTATGGCAAAACCAATACAATATTGTAAAGTAAAAAATAAAAAATAAATAAATCTAAAAAAAAAAAGAAAGTATACACAAAAATGTCTGATCAACTGAGTTTTTATTATATGGTTTGGAAGGGCCTATCTCCAAAATAATTTTTCCAAAATGATTTTCTATTTATCAAATAAGTTGGACAGAGTTATTAAAACATAGGTCTTAGTTAATAGTAATGAGCTAATGTTAATTTCCAGGTTTTGACAAATGTACCACAGTGATGCAAAAAGTTAACAGTGAAGAAACCAGTTAAGGGAGATACAGGAAACCATGGTGGCATCTTGATCCTAGACTTACCAGCCTCCAGAACTGTGAGAAATAGATTTCTGTTGTCTATAAACTACCAAATTTGTGGTGTTTTGTTATAGCAGTTAAAACAGCCTTATTAAAAAAAAATCTTTCAGTAGTTTTGTAGTTTTGCATTTTATATGTAGTTATATAAAAGTAAGTCCTATAAAAACCAGTTTATTTTGGAATAATTTTAGATTTGTAGAAAAGTAAAAAAAAACAAAAAACAAAAAAACAAATAGTAGCATTTCCTGTAAAGGAAAAACTCCCTTTCTCCAAGCAATGAGAACCCCTCTGTGAAAATAAGAATGTATATTATTTATGTCAACATAAAATTGACATTTTATGGAAAATCAGCATTGTTTGAAAATCATCTAAGCTGTCCATGTTCTGAAAAGAGAGGCAAAATAGGGAGGAACCGCCAAACGTATAAAGGAAACTCAAAATACAAGAAGTCCATCATAAATCATAAACATTTGTCCTCAGAGATAGTCTAAAAACAAGTAAACAATTTAAAGAGTCTTTAGCATGAATGTTGTTGTTCAGTTGCCCAGTCTTGTTTAACTGTTTGCAACCCCATGGACTGCAGCACTCCAGGCTTCCCTGTCCATCACCAGCTCCCGGAGCTTGTGCAAACTCATATCCATTGAGTCAGTGATGCCATCCAAACATCTCATCCTCTGTGATCCCCTTCTCCTTCTGCCCTCAATTTTTTCCAGCACCAGGGACTTTTTCAATGAGTCAGCTATTTGAATCGAATGACCAAAATACTTAGCATGAATACAAAAAGTAAAATCCTGCAAATAGTATTGGCCTTGATTAAAAACTATTCTTCTTACTGTCATAAATCCATCTTGAGAACTTAAGAGGATTTCTACATCCTGAAATAAAAATGTATTTTTGTGTTTAGATGTTGCCTCGATCATTACCAAATTCTTTTATAAAAGTAAATATCTTTGACATAATCTAAGTAATTTTACTTTATTCACACAATTTGTACAGCATTTTTATCATTCCAGGAATCTCAATTTTCAATTAGTTAGTCTATGAATATTTCAGAGTAAAACTTATTCTGTTTAAAATTTGTGTGTGGGGGGGAAACTTCTTTACAATGTTGCATTGGTTTCTGCCATACAATGCAAATCAGCCTTAATTATACATATATCAGCTCCCTCTTGAACCTTTTTCCCATCCTTTCAATAATTTTTGATTAATTAGCCATAAAATTATTTGTTCAAAAGATACTTATTGAGTACCTACTATGTGTCAGTCACCGTTATAAGTGCTGGAGATCTAGCAGTCAGCAAAAGAGGATGAAATAAAAACACTGCCTTCAGTGGAGCTTACAATCTATTTACACTGTTCTTAAAAAGTAATGAGAAAATATAACAAGGAAATGGTTTCACTAAAACTGAATCAACTTCATACCTTCAAGCTCTTTTACAGGAAAACCTGATAAGAAACAGTCTGTTATATTTGGATGTTAAGGAACACCTTATTGTAGCTCTGTGGTAAAAGACACTTGTGAGTAGCTTGCCTATGCCACACAATGACATTATCTGATAAGACAGTGTCACTGTAAAACTCCCTCTTCCATTGACCAAACTCTGATAAAGGGAGGTTCTAAAAAGGTCAGTCTTTGAGATCATCCTATGAACTTATCAATAATGCATGGAGTTTTATTTATTATTCATGCTTAACTTGAAATTGTTCTCTTTAATCCTTGAGAGTAGATTATTAGATCCAGGAGTGTTTTGAATATTGGGATAAATTAGCTTCCCATTCTTCAGTATCTCATCCAACTGTGTATTTTGACATCTTTCTTTTTAATATTATCCTTAATATTAATTCATCTACTATTTCTTTCCTGCACATGTATTTTCAGTTCAATTGTACATAAGTGTATATTATAAACCATACTGATCACAGTGGCTGGCATATTAATACTTTCAATTCACTTTAAAACAAATAGGAAAGAGAAAAAAAATCCCCCAATCCATTCAAAGCTCACATTCTGTACATCCTCCAAATAAGGAGACTTCAACCATAAGCTTCCTTTCATTTCCCAGAGAGTTATTTCATGTACTATAAGACCTATCCTTTCTGTCTGTGACATTCCAGTATTGAAAGCATGAAAGATTTTGCTTTTCTTCTGGTTATTGCTTCCAATCACCACTCTAAACCACCCTCCAAAAAAAGTGATAAAATAAGAAATTTTTTAAAAAGTGTACATGTCCACATCTTGATATAGAGGATAAGTTTAAGTCTGTTGTCCAGCTTATTAGTTTGGGATCTTGGGTTTAGTTAACTACCAGTTATTTAACATCATGGTTGATCCAATTAATGAAAGCACAGAGAGAAAAATACAGGTTACAGTGGATACAATCCTTTCAACTGGCAAGTTTTAAGAGAAATAACATTAAACAAAATGACTTATAGAGAAAATATGTGTTCTATTGTCATTCAGAAACAATAAACTGCACCCTCACACAACTATATAAGAGTATTACTAATGTTCACAGATCACTCAATTATAAATTCCTTTTGCAATTAATTTTCTTTCTTTGATTTTGTACAAGTAAATAACAGAATATAGATTTTCCATTCATGAATGGTGCAAAGTAATGCAGGCTTTTCAAACACACAGCTTTAAATATACAGAATAATCAGTAACTGAGTTAATGTAGCTTTTTAATGCTACACACATAATTATTTAAAATAGCATGCACATTTACATTAAAAGTGCAAAACAAAACCAAAAAAAGAGGTAGTGTAATTAGGAAAATAAGCATATCTTCACTAAAGAGGGTTCTCCTTTCTTGCACCACTTTGAATCTTCAAAACTTCAGGGCTGTTTGGCCAATATTTATATGAGTGAGTAGAATAATCATTTTTTATTTAGTTCATTGAGCTACCCTTGGGCATTTTCACTTATGAAAAGGGAGAACTGTATTTTTTTTTTCATCTTGTTGCTTTGAATTTTGGAAGCTATTTGATAGTGATACTTCTTAACTATCAAATTGTTTAAAAACTCTATTGGGCTTTCATAAACAATTTGTCAGTTATTCAAAAAGTTAAGGATAGAATTACAACATGACCAAACAATTTGACTCTTAAGTATATATCCAAAAGAAATAAAGTAATAAGTTTACATAAAAACTTGTACATGGATATTCATAGCAGCATTATTCATAATAGTATTAAAAATAGAATAAAAATGTCCAACTGATGAATGAATAAATAAAATATGAAATATCCATGCAATGGAATATCATTTGATGTTAAAAAAGTAATGAACTATTGATAAATTCTATAACATGAATGAAACTTGAAAACATTATGCTGAGAGAATCCAAGCAGAAAAATGTCTCATATTGTTTGCTGTCATTTATGTGAAATGCCAAGGATAGGCAAAGCTACAGAGAAATAAAATAGGTTCATGGTTGCCAGGGACTGAGAAGAGGAGGGAATGGAAAATGATTGCCATGAAAATGTTCTATAATTTGATAGTGGTGATGGATGCACACCTTTGTGAATATACTGAAAAACTACTTAAAACTGTACACTTAAAAGGGTGAATTTTGCAACATGTAAATGATACCTCAATATAAAAATACTGTCATTAAAAAGCACAACATAAAAAAAAAAAAAAAACTCATTCAGTTCCCCTATTTACTGGTTGTGTGGATTTAGGCAAATTACTAAGCCTCTCTGAGTTTGATTTTTGTTATCTACTTAGGAGATGTGCTGTTGTTATTAATTGCTAAGCTCTGTCCAACTCTTTTGTGACCCCATGAACTGTAGTCCGCCAAGCTCCTCTGTCCATGGAATTCTCCAGACAAGAATACTGGAGTGGGTTGCTGTTTCCTTCTCAAGAGGATTTTCCTGACCCAGGGATTGAATTTGCATCTCCTGCGGGCAGATTCTTTACCACTAAGCTACCACAAGTGATATCAAATATGAAGGGGATGATAGAGGATGAGATGGTTGGATGGCATCACCGATTCAATGGACAAGAGTTTGAGCAAACTCCGGGAAATAATGAAGGACAGGGAAGCCTGGAGTGCTGCAGTCCATGGGGTCACAAAGAGTCAGACATGACTGAGCAACTGAACAACAACATAGTTAAGTGATAAAATGAGAAAATCTTGAGATGCAGTATGTACTTATAAGTGGAGCTATTATTATTGTCATTGTCATTATTACTATAATTTTCAAACCAAGGACTAGAAAAGGGCTCATAAATCTCCAACTCCTTCAATTGACTAATGAAATGTGTTATCTTTCTGTCCTGTGTTCTTTCTTCTTATGCTAAATATGTCAAAGTTACTGCAAATCAATACAAAACACAGGTATATGTATACACACATGCATTACACACATCCATATACTAATATACATATGTAAAATAATATCCAAATAATGCTTTGTATCAATTTTCTCAACAAACTAGCTTTCATTGATATGGAATATCTTCCAGTGACACTCAATTCATATCTGAAAAAGGCTATACTCCTTAAAATATATACAAACAAATCCATGTATGCAGATTACAGTACTCATTGGATGTCAGTCAAGATGTCGTCCACTTTGGGTTACACTTGCTTTTAACTTACTGAAACAAGAACCTGTAGTTATCTTTTTGTCTACTTTTAAACATAGAGACAAACCATTTAACCATTTAAGTTAGGGAAGTGGTTTTATTTTTCTAGTCACTAAATTTCTAAGGATGATACTATCTTAGTGTTTATATGTCAACATATTAAACTATATATCCATTTATACTTAGGGCAAGATAGTTCAAAATATGTTCTATCTGTAATTTAAGCTTCCCTAACCACCTGAAAAATTATATTATTTCTAGAATGCCTGCTTGAAGCTAAGTATATTTCATATATAATAATATTAACATTTTATATGTAAATTATTATTATTTAGAGTAATTGCATTAATTGAGTGCAATGCCCATGCACTCATTGAATATAATTTTGCTAAGAACTTTAAATGAGATAATATTACAGAGAATACTTGGCAAAGATGAAAATATCATATTGTTCTTTTATAATGGTACCTTATATTTGTACAATGCCTTACAGCTTTAAAAAGAGATTTCATATACATGATCTTAATTAGTGATACAAAATCAGCATGAGACTGGTAAATAGTGGAGCATGTATATTCATTTCAAGAAGCATTCTATATTCAAACACATTACTTTAGTTACAAATAGCTAATGATATATATTCAGTATTTCTCATTCCTTTTCACAGATGTAAAGACTGAGATACACAAAACTTAGATAACTTATATATGGATGCTCAGAATAAATTGGATATGAAAGTTATCTTCTTTATAATTTTCTTGCTGAAAGATATAGTTAACTGAAAGCAACATGAAATGAATTCTCGGACGTTCAAAAGGAAGAGACAAAAGAACATCAGACATTGAAAGAAGGGCATGATTCCAATTTGTACAGAACATTCACAGATAAAATACACTGCCATCTGTGATATTGCTGTTTATACTCAGCGTTCCTCAAATTCACAGATAAAGAGTATATCAATTTTAATGATGGATAAAACACAGTAGTTTCACTCCCAAAGATTCATCCCATTAGCTCCCAGCCCACATTGCTCTGAGAATCACTGTGATGTACAGACAAGAATATTGTGTTCTGGGAGAGGAGTGAATATTGAGTAGATAAGAACTCTATCCAAAGTATATGGTTTGTAGAGAGGAGTGGGAAAGAAAACTAACATGGAGTGAGGTAAGTCAGAAAGAGAAACACAATACTGTATATTAACACATATATATATGGAATTTATAAAAACAATGCCAACAATATTACATGCAGGGCAGCAAAGGAGACACAGATGTAAAGAACAGATTTTTGGATTCAGTGGGAGAAGGCAAGAGGGGATGATTTGAGAGAATACCATTAAAATATGCACATTACCATATGTAAAATAGCTGACCAATGCAAGTTTCGATGCATGAAGGAGGGCAACCAAAGTCACTGCTCAGGGATAACCCAGAGGGATAGGGTAGTTAGGGAGGTGGGAGAGGGTTTCAAGATGAAGAGGGGTGGACACATGTATACCTGCAGCAGATTTATACTGATATATGGCAAAAATCATCACAATATTGTGAAGTAATTATTTTCCAACTAAGAAGTCGCTCAGTAGTGTCCAACTCTTTGTGACCCCATGGACTGTAGCCTACCAGGCTCCTCCATCCATGGGATTTTCCAGGTAAGAGTACTGGGGTGGGTTGCCATTTCCTTCTCCAGGGGATCTTCCCAATCCAGGGATGGAACCTGGGTCTCCTGCATTGTAGGCAGCCACCAGGGAAGGGGGCCCAACTAAAATAAATGAATTTAAAAAAATAAATAAACATGTTGAATGATGCTAAATTTCATGCTCATATAAAACAATGTTTCTCTTAGGAAACATAGAAATACTTTGAAATAAAGGCCAGAAGTATGTAGTTAACTTACAATTATATGTATATATACATATATATGTGGAGAAGGCGATGGCACCCCACTCCAGTACTCTTGCCTGGAGAATCCCAGGGATGGGGGAGCTTGATGGGCTGCCGTCTATGGGGTCGCACAGAGTCGGACATGACTGAAGCGACTTAGCAGCAGCAGCAGCATACATATATATATATATGAGACAGAGGATGAATGTGTAGAAAACCAATGGCGGGTCTGTGTTATTGAGAGGGAAGAGGGGAATACATTGAACTGCTCTTGCCTAACGAGGTAACTCTCACTGGTGGACAGTTTGTGTGGCCCACCCTCCCAGCCCAGAGCACCAGGGCTTAGTGTGTCAGGCAGATCCCGGCCTGTCCAATGCTCACTCACTCCCCAGTCCTCGACACTGAACCTCCCCTCTCTGTCTTCTCCCTCTTCCATTCCCAACCCAATCCCTTCCTCTCTTCACCTACTCCACCCCTCCCCGTTTACAGTAAACTCCACCCCCTGCCACCCAGGCGAGACACTGAGCTGCGTCATCAATGTGGCCTTTGTGATCTCACGGAAATGCTCCTCGCCTGGCCCCAAGGCCCCAGTGTAGTCAGCAGAGGTGAGCAGCAGAGGCTGGCAGCTCCGGGCGGTGTGTCCTCCCAGCTGTGTGGCTTCTAGGCGGCAGTCTCCAACTCTGGACAGCGGGAGGAGGCAGTGGCCACAAACAACTAGCATCCAGTAGCTCATCAGGTCTGGTCAAGGGTTCCACTCCCTCCCTCCTCAGTTACCTTCTCTGCCACCCATCCACCTCCCATGAAGCCTGCTTCAACCCTCCCGCTAGCAGACCCTCAGCCCACCCATCTGCCTGCATAGTCTGTTGCTGCTCCTTCCACCCCGTGACCATCCTGGTGGCCTTCTTCCTGCCACCAGGCCTGGAGCCAAAGACTGGTCACATGTAGCAGATGATGGCCCTAAACTGCATCTGCAAGGAGCTTCTAAACCTGTGCCACAGATACCCCCACTCCCCATGTTCGGGAGGGCCAGTGGACAACGACATGTTTCACTGGCAAGTGAAGATAATGGGGCCCAAGGATAGCCCCTATCAGGGAGGAGTCTTCTTCTTAAGGATACAGTTCCCTTCAAAGTATCCTTTCAAACCACTGAAAATCATGTTCTCCGCCTGAATTTACCATCCAAACATTAACAGAAATGGAAACATCTGTCTGGACATTCTTAGATCTGAGTGGTTGCCAGCACTGACCATCTCGAAAGTACTGTTATTCATTTGCTCCATGTTGTGCTATCCCAACTCAGGTGATCCTTTGGTGCCTGAAATAGATTAGCTCTACAGAAAGGATAAGTGGAAGTTTGATAGAATTGCTCTGGAATAGATTCAGAAATACCTCATGTAATTTAAAAATAAATGATAATTCCATCGCCCTAATAAAGCTGGGAGTTCAATTTGTTGTCTTTTGTCTGTTTTGTATGAAAGGAGGTCTCCTCATTCTTCTGGGCACAGTTGTTACAGCTTCTATATCAGGGTGTGGAGGGGATGAAGGGAGTCTGAGGATGCTGGTGAGTTGGAGGAAGGATTAGTGGATGGGGATAAGGTTGGGGTTTGGGTTTACAACCAGGGTTAATCCAGTTTTAACTAAAAGTTTGCTTTGTTGAGGATTGGGAAAGCAAGAATAAGGAGTTAGTGGCTTTAGGATAAGGAGAGCAATTTTCACCAACCTGAGGTATAATTTTTAATGTGGAGTCTTTTAGAACTGACAATGCTGAGGAAAACAGTAAAGATTACAAAGCTAGATAGGTATCCATTTTATTCTGAAGAAACTTTAGGTATTTTGGTTTTGATCATGATTATATGAGGCCTTCCCAGGACAGACCCCCTACCGCCATTCCCTCTCCCTGCCTCTTATTTGTAGAAAAGCCAGTTTCTTAGGCCTCCCCTGAATCACAAAAGCCTAACACAAGAATTAATGATTGAAAGGATATGACCATGTAATTACAAAAGTAGCAGTTAGACCAGGAGAAGTGGCAATAATTTAAATGGTAAAGCAGCCATGTGGCAGTTACAGAATCTTTAGCTCGTCCCTGAAATACATAGATAACAGTATCTGAGGCATATTTCATGAGTTGTTTTTCAGATGATAAAAACCCCACCAAATGGAAGAAGTTAACTACTTGATGACCATGAACATGTAGACTCTGACCTACTGGAGCCTGAGCATTGATGTTAACCCCTGTGACATTACCCTCTTACCTCACCATCAACCAGCAAACTGTGCACAAGCTGATCACAAATCCTGCAACTCCTATCCTTCAGCTTGCTTTTAAAAATGTTTCCTGAAACCTACTAGGTAGATGAGAAATCTACTTAGTGTGATCAGGCAACTGGATTTGTATTCAATTTTAAATTAAAATATTAAATTACATTAGAATAGACATGTATGGCCAGTTGCTACTGCATCATGAAAGAAATTGAGGATTTAGTGACATAGGGACATTTTTCAGAGATAGTGTGGAAAAAGCACGAGAGCTTGGAGCAAAAAACCTGTGTTCTAATCCAGGCTTCACAAATAACTAATTGTGACTCTAAACATGTTATCTTACCCATATGAGGGCTTCTAGTGGCTCATTGTGGAGAAGGCAATGGCACCCCACTCCAGTACTCTTGCCTGGAAAATCCCATGGACGGAGGAGCCTGGTAGGCTGCAGACCATGAGGCCGCGAAGAGTCGGACACGACTGAGTGACTTCACTTTCACTTTTCCCTTTCATGCATTGGAGAAGGAAATGGCAACCCACTCCAGTGTTCTTGCCTGGAGAATCCCAGGGACGGGGGAGCCTGGTGGGCCACCGTCTATGGGGTCGCCCAGAGTCGGACATGACAGAAGCGACTTAGCAGCAGCAGTAGCAGTGGCTCAGTGGCAAAGAATTTGCCTTCCAATGCAGAAGACACAGGTTAGATCCCTGAGTCAGGAAGATCCCCTAGAGGAGGACATGGCAACTCACTCCAGGTATTCTTGTCTGAGAAATCCTATGGACAAAAGAGCCTGGTGGGCTACAGCCCATGGGGTTGCAAAGAGTCAGATATTACTGAACAGGCATGCAACCCTTATGAACCTTAGTTTCTTCAAATACTAAATCAGAATATGGTCTATTACACTTCCTAGTTTGAAGAGTAAGATTATATTTGAAAAAACACTTAACCAGTAACATTGAATACACATTTAATAATTGGTGTTGTATTTATTATTTCTCTACATTGTATTTATAATTTTAGGTAACCTTGTTCTGGGAAGCCAGCAAGATGATTTCACATGTCAAATCTGTACTTCAGATATCCCTAGGAAGGTTGGGGGAGAAGGAAGGGACTAAGAAAATCTCGATGCTTAATTGATTTGGTAATTCATGAAAGGGTGCATTCACAAGGATGTCAAAAAGTATCCTTTCTCAACTTTTAAAAGAAATACATACAAACTTTAGAATCAAAAAAAAAAAATCAGTTTGAAATCTTGTTACAAATGCAAATTCCTGGGTGGTCCTAAGATGATGAAGGAATAGGATGGGGAGACCAATTTCTCTCCCACAAATTCATCGAAAAAACATTTGAACAATGAGCAAATTCCACAAAACAATTTCTGAATGCTGGCAGAGGACATCAGGCACCCAGAAAGGCAGCCCATTGTCTTTAAAAGGAGGTAGGACAAAATATAAAAGATAAAAAGAGAGACAAAAGAGATAGGGACAGAGATCCATCCCAGGAAGGGAGTCTTAAAATAGAAGTTTCCAAACACCAGAAAACCCTCTCAGCGTTGGGTCTGTGGGGAGTTTTGAAATCTCAGAAGGCAACATAACCGGGAGGAAAAATAAATAAATAAACCCCACAGATTACCTGGGTAATGGCAACTGCCAGTGCTCTCAGCTGCCACCAGCAAGTGGGAGCTGAACAGAGAGGTGTGGGATGCATTATTCAGTGTAAGGACCAGGCCTGAATGCCCTGAGGGCAATCTGAGGGACCTAAGGTAAGATAGAAACCCAAACTGTGGGATAGCCAGAGAGAGGGAAAAAAAAAGAAAGAGAGAGAGGGAGGGAGGGAGAACTATCCCATGAAAAGCCCTAACCTAAGGCACTACCAGGCTGGCTCACAGAACAAAGGACTTAGCAGGCTGCAGACCAGCACATCCCCCACCAGAGTCAGGCAGGTGGGTGGCAGCCAGAGACAGAAAGGGGCAAACTCGGCCCCAGAGAGGCATCCTCTACTAAACTGCAAGCAGGCTCTGTTGCTAACCAAGAGTTCTTGGGATTCTGTGTGGTTGACATCCACTGGGAGGGTCGCAGCCAGACTAGCTCCCCAGAAGAGATACATAGCACACCTGAGAGGGGCGTGCTCTCAGCCACCCAGAAAACCTAGTGGCTGGGATGGGGGAGGAGATACGATGCACCCCCCACCTGGGGGAGACTGCACTCACCAAACACCTGGTTGCCTGAGCTGCTAGGACCTGTGAAGGGCACAAAACACAGGCCCAACCAAGTCTGCACCTTTGCAGAGTACCTGAGAACCTGAACCTGAGTGTCTTAGATCTGGGAAGTGCATACAACCCAGGGCCCGCAGCCTGAAGCCTGAGCAATGTAGACTGGAAAAGCACAAACACCGTGAGCGGGGGCAAACCCAGTGTGGCCAAGACACTGTGAGCAATCCCCACACACGACAGGGATATTTGTTTGCAGTGTTCCTTCCTCCCCACAGCACGACTGAACAAGTGAGCCTAAATAAGTGACCACTTTTGCCCCCTTGTGTCAGGGTGGAAATTAGACACTGAAGAGACCAACAAACAGAAGAAGCTAAAATAAACAGAAGGAACAGCTTTGGAAGTGACAGGTGCAACAAATTAAAACCCTGTAGTTAGCACCAACTACATTGGAAGGGGCGTATAGATCTTGAGAAGTATAAACCGGATCAAGGAACTAACTGTTACTGAACTGACCCCACACTGCCCTCAACAGCTCCGGAGAAATTCCTAGATATATTTTTACTATTATCATTTTTTAAATTATTTATTTTTTAATTTTTAAGTCCTCTATTACTCCTTTAATTTTTATTTTTATAACCTACTATTACCTTGCAAAAAAAAAGACCCTATTTTTAAAGAAAACTTCATATATATATTTTATAAGTTTTGTGACTTTTTTTTTAAATATTGCATTTTTGAGAGTCTAACCCCTACTCTAGATTTTTAATCTTTGCTTTTTGGTATTTGTTATCAAACTTTGTACCTTTAAGAACCCAATCTTCACTACCCATTTTTACTTGGGAATGTGATTACTGGCTTGATTTCTCTCTCCCCGTTTTGAATCTCCTTTTTCTCCACCAGGTCGCCTCTGTCTCCTCCCTACCCCTTCTATTCTCTACTCAACTCTGTGAATCTCTTTGTGTGTTTCAGGCTGTGGAGAACACTTTGGGAACTGATTATTGGCTGGATCTGTCTCTCTCCTTTTGATTCTCCCTTTTCTCCTCCTGGTCACCTCTGTTTCCTTCCTCCCTCTTCTCTTCTCTGTGTAACTCCGTGAACCTCTCTGAGGGGCCCAGACTGGAAAGCACATAGGGAATTGATTACTTGTTAGCTTGCTCTCTCCCCTGTTGATTCCCCCTCTTTGTTCCTAATCGCGTCTATCTCCCTTCTCCCTTTTCTCTTCTCCATGTAACTCTGTGAACCTCTCTGGGTGTCCCTCACTGTGGAGAAACTTTTCCTCATTAATCTAGATGTTTTATCATTGGTGTTGTATAGATGGAGAATTCTTGAGGCTACTATAAGAATAAGATGGAAAACCAGAGGTGGGAGGCTTAATTCAAAAACCTGAGAACTCCTGACTTCAGGGAACATTAATCAAAAAGAGCCCATCCAAAAGCCCCCATACTTGCACTGAAACCAAACACCACCCAAGAGCCAACAAGTTCCAGAGCAAGACATACCATGCAAATTCACCAGCAACACAGGAACATAGCACTGAACTTCAATATGCAGGCTGCCAAAAATCACACCAAACCACAGACAACTCAAAACTCACTATCGGATACTTCACTGCACTCCAGATAGAAGAAATCCAGCTCCACCCACCAGAATACCAACACAAGCTTCCCTAACCAGGAAACCTTGACAAGCCACCCATCCAACCCCATCCACAGTGAGGAACCTCCACAATAAAGAGGAACCACAAACTGCCAGAATACAGAAAGGTCACCCCAAACACAGCAATCTAAGGAAATGGCAACCCACTCCAGTATTCTTGCCTGGAAAATCCCATGGACGAAGGAGCCTGGTTGGCTACTGTTTATGGGGTAGCAAAGAGTTGGACATTACTGAGTGACTTCACTTCATTTCAAAGGAACAGGATAAATGCCCACCAAACCAAACAAAAGAGGAAGAGATAGGGAGTCTACCTGAAAAAGATTTCAGAATAATGATAGTAAAAATGATCTAAAATCTTGAAAACAAAATGGAGATACAGATAAATAGCCTGGAGACAAGGATTGAGAAGATGCAAGAAATGTTTAAAAAGGACCTAGAAGAAATAAAAAGGAGTCAATATATAATGAATAATGCAATAAATGAGATAAAAAACACTCTGGAGAGAACCAACAGTAGAATAATGGAGGCAGAAGATAGGAAAAGTGATGCAGAAGATAGAATGGTAGAAATGAATGAAGCAGACAGGAAACAAGAAAAAAAGAATTAAAAGAAATTAACACAATCAGAGACCTCTGGGACAGTATTAAATGCCCCAACCTTCGAATCATAGGAGTTCCAGAAGAAGACAAAAAGAAAGACCATGAGAAAATACTTGAGGAGCTAATAGTTGAAAACCTCCCTAAAATTGGGAAGGAAGTAGTCACCCAAGTCCAAGAAACCCAGACAGTCCCAAACAGGATAAACCCAAGGTGAAACACCCCAAGACACATATTAATCAAATTAACAAAGATCAAGAACAAAGAACAAATATTAAAAGCATCAAGGAAAAAACAACAAATAACACACAATGGAATTCCATAAGGATAACAGCTGATCTTCCAATAGAAACTCTTCAGCCCAGAAGGGAATGGCAGGATATACTTAAAGTGATGAAAGAGAAAAACCTACAAACCAGGTTATTGGACCCAGCAAGGATCTCATTCAAATATGAAGGAGAAATCAAAAGCTTTACAGGCAAGAAAAAGCTGAGAGAATTCACCAACACCAAACAAGCTCTCCAAAAAATGCTAAATGATCTTATCTAGACAGGAAACACAGAGAGGGTGTATAAACTGGAACCCAAAACAACAAACTAAATGGCAACAGGGTCATACTTATCAATAA
This sequence comes from Bos indicus, assembly GCF_029378745.1. NCBI lineage: Eukaryota > Metazoa > Chordata > Mammalia > Artiodactyla > Bovidae > Bos > Bos indicus. Next base: position 42,009,061 of record NC_091789.1, read on the forward strand.
TTATCTTAAATGTAAATGGGTTGAATGCCCCAACCAAAAGACAAAGACTGGCTGAATGGATACAAAAACAAGATCCCTATATATGTTGTCTGCAAGAGACCCACCTCAAAACAAAGGACACATACAGGCTGAAAATGAAGGGCTGGAAATAGTTATTTCATGCAAATGGAGACCAAATGAAAGCAGGAATAGCAACACTCATATCAGATAAAATAGACTTTAAAATAAAGGCAATGAAAAGAGACAAAGAAGGACACTACATAATGATCAGAAGATAAATCCAAGAAGAAGATATAACAATTATAAATACATATGCATCCAACATAGGAGAACTGCAATATATAAGGCAAATGCTAACAAGTATTAAAGGGAAAATTAACAATAAAACAATAATAGTGGGAGACTTTAATACCCCACTCACACCTATGGATAGATCAACTAAACAGAAAATTAACAAGGAAACACAAACTCTAAATGATACAACAGACCAGTTATCCTAATTGATTTCTACAGGACATTTCACCCCAAAACAATGAATTTCAACTTTTTCTCAAGTGCAAATGGAATCTTCTCCAGGATAGATCACATCTGGGCCATAAATATAGCCTTGGTAAATTAAAAAAAAAAAAAAAACTAAAATCATTCCAACCATCTTTTCTGACCACAATGCAGTAAGGTTAGATCTCAATTACAAGAAAAAAAACTATTAAAAATTCCAACATACGGAGGCTGAACAACACGCTGCTGACTAACCAAAAAATCAAAAAAGAAATCAAAATAGAAATGAATGAAAATGAAAACACAACAACCCAAACCCATGGGACACTTTAAAACAGTGCTAAGGGGAAGATTCATAGCACTACAAGCTTACCTAAAAAAAAAAAAAAAAAAAAACAAGAAAAAAGTCAAATAAATAGCCTAACTCTACACCTAAAGCAACTAGAAAAGGAAGAAATGAAAAACCCCAGGGTTAGTAGAAGGAAAGCAAAAAATCAACAAAGCTAAAACCTGGTTTTTTGAGAAGATAAAGAAAATTGACAAACCATTAGCCAGACTCATCAAGAAACAAAGGGAGAAGAATCAAGTCAACAAAATTAGAAATGAAAATGGAGATATCACAACAGACAACACAGAAATATAAAGGATCATAAGAGACTCCTATGAGCAACTATATGCCAATAAAATGGACAACTTGGAAGAAATGGACATACTCATAGAAATGTACAATTTTCCAAAAGTGAACCAGGAAGAAATAGAAATTCTTAACAGACCCATCACAAGCACAGAAATTGAAACTGTAATCAGATATCTTCCAACAAACAAAAGCCCAGGACCAGATGGCTTCACAGCTGAATTTTACCAAAAATTTAGAGAAGAGCTAACACTTATCCTACTAAAACTCTTCCAGAAATTTGCAGAGGAAGGTAAATTTCTAAACTCATTCTATGAGGCCAACATCACCCTAATAGCAAAGCCAGACAAAGATCACATAAAAAAAGAAAACTACAGGCCAATAACACTGTTGAACATAGATGCAAAATTCCTTAACAAAATTCTAGCAAACAGAATCCAAGAACATATTAAAAAGATCATACATCATGACTAAGTGGACTTCATCTCAAGGATGCAAGGATTCTTCAATGTTTGCAAATCAATCAATGTGATATACCACATTAACAAATTGAATAATAAAATCCATAGGATTATCTCAATGGATGCAGAGAAAGCCTTTGACAAAATTCAACATCGATTTATGATTTACAAAAAAAAAAAAAACCCTCCAGAAATCAGGGATAGAAGGAACATACCTCAACATAATAAAAGCCATATATGACAAACTCATAGCAACATAATAAAAGCCATATATGACAAACTCATTGCAAACATTAGCCTCAATGGTTAAAAAACTGAAACATTTCCCTTAAGGTCAGTAACAAGGCAAGGGTGCCCACTCTCACCACTACTATTCAACATAGTTTTGGAAGTTTTGGCCACAGCAATCAGAGAAGAAAAAGAAATAAAAGAAATCCAGATTGGAAAAAAAGAAGTAAACCTCTCACTGTTTTAAGATGACATGATCCTCTACATAGAAAACCCTAAAGACTCCACCAGAACATTACTAGAGCTAATCACTGAATACAGTAAAGTTGCAGGATATAAAATCAACACACAGAAATCCCTTGCATTCCTATACACTAATAATGAGAAAACAGTAACAGAAATTAAGGAAACTATTCCATTCACCATTGCAATGAAAGAAAAAAATAATTAGGAATATATCTACCTAAAGAAACAAAAGACTTATATATAGAAAACTATAAAACACTGATGAAGAAAATCAAAGAGGACACAGATAGATGGAGAAATATACCACGTTCATGGATCGGAAGAATCAATATAGTCAAAATAAGTATACTCCCCAAAGCAATCTATAGATTCAATACAATCCCTATCAAGCTACTAACGGTATTTTTTACAGAACTGGAGCAAATAATTTCACAATTTGTATGGAAATATATAAAACTTTGAATAGCCAAAATAAGCTTGAGAAAGAAGAATGGAAGTGTAGGGATCAACCTGCCTGACTTCAGGCTCTACTACAAAGCTACAGTCATGAAGACATTATGGTACTGGCACAAAGACAGAAATATAGATCAATGGAACAAAACAAAAAGCCCAGAGAAAAATCCACGCACCTATGGACACCTTTTCTTTGACAAAGGAGGCAAGAATATACAATGGAGAAAATACAATCTCTTTAACAAGTGGTGCTGGGAAAACTGGTCAACCACTTGCAAAAGAATGAAACTAGAACACTTTATAACACCATACACAAAAATAAACTCAAAATGGATTAAATATCTAAATGTAAGTCCAAAAACTATAAAACTCCTAGAGGAAAACATAGGGAAAACACTCTCTGACACATCACAGCAGGATCCTCTATGACCCACCTCCCAGAATATTGGAAATAAAAGCAAAAATAAAAAATGGAATCTAATTAAACTTAAAAGCTTTTGCACAATGAAGGAAACCATAAGCAAGGTGAAAAGACAGTCTTCACAATGGGAGAAAATAATAGCAAATGAAGCAACTGACAAAGAACTAGTCTCAAATATACACAAGCAACTTCTGCAGCTCAATTCCAGAAAAATAAATGACCCAATCAAAAAGTGGGCCAAAGAACTAAACAGACATTTCTCTAAAGAAGACATACAGATGGCTGACAAACACATGAAAAGATGCTCAACATCACTCATTATTGAAAGTGAAAGTTAAGTCTCTCAGTCGTGTCCAACTCTTTGTGACCCCGTGGACTGTAGCCTACCAGGCTCCTCCGTCCATGGGATTCTCCAGGCAAGAATACTGGAGTGGGTTGCCATGGAGAAATGCAAATCAAAACCACAATGAGGTACCATTTCACGCCATTCAGAATCGCTGTTATCCAAAAGTCTGCAAACAATAAATGCTGGAGAGGGTGTGGAGAAAAGGGAACCCTCTTACCCTGTTGATGGGAATGCAAACTAGTACAGCCACTATGGAGAATAGTGTGGAGATTCATTAAGAAACTTGAAATAGAGGGGCCATATGACCTAGCAATCCCACTCCTGGCATACACACCAAGGAAACCAGAATTGAAAGAGACACGTGTACCCCAATGTTCCTCACAACACTGTTTATAATAGCAAGGACATGGAAGCAACCTATATGTCCATCAGCAGATGAATCGATAAAACAGCTGTGTTATATATACTCAATGGAATATTACTCAGCCCTAAAAAGAATGCATTTGAATTAGTACTAATGAGGTGGATGAAACTGGAGAGTGAAGTAAGCCAGAAAAAAAAAAAAAAAAAAAAAACACCAATACAGGATACTAACGCATATATATGAAATTTAGAAAGATGGTAGCGATAACCCTATATGTGAGACAGCAAAAGAGACACAGATGTATAGAACAGTGTTTTGAACTCTGTGGAAGAAGGCGGGATGATTTGAGAGAATATCACTGAAACATACATGAAATATCATACATGAAACAGATCACCAGTCCAGGTTCGATACATGAGACAGGGTTCTCAGAGCTCTGGGATGACCCAGAGGGGTGGGATGGAGAGGTAGGTGGGAGGGAGGCTCAGGATGGGAACACATGTACACCCATGGCTGATTCATGTCAATGTATGGCAAAAAAAAAAAAAAATTACAATATTGTACAGTAATTAGCCTCCAATTAAAATAAACAAATTTAAAAAAATGCAAATTCCTGAATCCTACCTCTAGAAGGGCCCAGTGATCTGCATTTGCAATCACCAAAAATGATTTTTAAACAGGTGAGAAACTAGACTTAAATGACACTTAAATGACAATGCATTTCAGTGTACTACTTGAGTTATCATTTATTAACAAAAGAGAGTGAGACCTATACTAAAGTAGATTGATCTTCCTTGTGCACACAAGCCTAGTTGCTCCAGAGCCTGTGGGATCCTAGTTCCCCAACCAGGAATCAAACCCATGTCCCCTGCATTGCAAGGTGGACACTTACTGGACCACCAAAGAAGTTCCCAGGTTGCCAAGGTTTAATGTACTTTGATTGACTTACAAATTACTCTTTCCAAGTGCATTTATTTTTTTCATAAGGATGTTTTGACTAACTTTACTTGCAATATTTGGACCCATTTATTTTATTGACATAGCTTAAATATTTCATAGCTATGCAAATAAGAGATTTTTAGATCTCATTACAGACTACATAAAAGGTAGGAATTAAGTGTACCATTTGATTCATCAAATAATGAATGCAATAAATGTTTAAATCATTTTGAAAATTTGAGTGAGCTCTTAAAAAATATTGCTTTCCAGTTAAAATACTGAGTTATTTTCATCATCACTTACTATAGGAAGTAGCATTTCTTTTTTTTAAACAATTTATCATTTATTTATTATTATTTACTTTACAATATTGTATTGGTTTTGCCATACATCAACATGAATCCACCACAGGTGTACACATGTTCCCCTTCCTGAACCCCAGCAGATGAATGGATAAGAAAGATGTGGTACATATACACAATGGAGTATTGCTCAGCCATTAAAAAGAATACATTTGAATCAGTTCTAATGAGGTGGATGAAACTAGAGCCTATTATACAGAGTGAAGTAAGCCAGAAAGAAAAAGCACAGACTAGACTGAAAAGTATGTTGAGACTCTAGATGAGAGATGATTAGGGTCTAAATGAAAGTAGTGTCAATAAGGATGCAGAAGACAGAAACAACAGGAAAGATTTTTGAAATATAGAAGATTAGGATATTTACATCACAACATAGTTTAGGTTAACATGAAACGGAGTTGTATAAGAGACTACTATGACCAAGTATATGCCAGTAAAATGGAAAACTTTGAAGAAATAGGCAAATTCTTAGAAAACAATAACCTTCCAAAACTGAACCAGGAAGAAATAGAAAATTTGAACAAACCAATCACAAGAATGGAAGTCAAAACTGTAATAAAAAATTTTTCAAAAAACAAAAGCCCAGGACCAGATTGATACACAGGTGAATTTTACCAAAAATTTATAGAAGAGGTAATACCTATCTTACTCAATTTTCTTCCAGAAAATTGCAGAGGAAGGTAAACCCCAAAACTCATTCTATGAGGCCGCCATCACACTATTACTAAAACCAGAAAAAGGTGCCACAAAAAAAGAAAAAAGAAAAGGAAGAAAGAAAACTACAGGCCAATATCACTGATGAACATAGATACAAGCATCCTCAATAAAATTCTATCAAGCTGAAACCAACAATATATTTAAAAGATCATACATCATGATTAAGTGGGCTTTATTCCAAAGATGAAATGATTCTTCAATATTCTCAAATCAATCAATGTGATACACCATATTAACAAATTGAAAGATAAAAACCATGTGATCATCACAATAAAAGCAGAGAAAGCTTTTGACAAAATTCAGCACCCATTTATAATCAAAAAAAAAAAAAAAAAAAAAAAAACCTCTCCAGAAAGTAGGCATGTAAGGAACATATCTCAACCTAATAAAAGCCATGTACAACACACCCACAACAAACATTATCCTTCAAGGTGAAAAATTGAAAGCATTTCCTCTAAAATTAGGAGCAGGGCAAATGTGCCCACTCTCACCAATACTATCAAACATAGTTTTGGAAGTCCTAGCCACAGCAGTTAGAGAAGAAAAAGAAATAAAAAGGAATCCAGATTGGAAAAAAAGAATTAAAACTCTCACTGTTTGCTGATGACATGATCCTCTACATAAAAAACCCTAAAGATGCCACCAGAAAACTACTAGAGCTACTAGTAAAGTTGGAGGATATAAAATTAATACACAGAAATTACTTGCATTCCTATATACTAACAATGCAGAATCAGAAAGAGAAATTAAGGAAACAATCACATTCACCATTGCAACAAAAAGAATAAAATATTTAGGAATAAATTTACTTAAGGAAAATAAGGACCTTATACTGAAAACTATAAAACACTAATGAAAGAAATCAAAGATGACAAAAAAATAGCTGGAAAAATATACCATTTTCTTGGATTGGAAGAATCAATATAGTGAAAATGATTATATTACCCAAAGCAATCTATAGATCCCTACCAAGCTACCAATGGTATTTTTCACAGAACTAGAGCAAATAATTTCACAATTTGCATGGAAACACAAAATAAAAAACCAGAATAGCCAAAGCAATCTTGATAAAGAAGAATGGAACTGGAGGAATCAACCTTCCTAATTTCGGACTATACTACAAAGTTACAGTCATCAAGACAGTATGGTACTGGCACAAAGACAGAAATATAGATCAATGGAACAAAATAGGAAGTCCCAAGATAAATCCATGCACCAATGGACACCTTATCTTTCACAAAGGAAGGAAAAATATGCAATGGAGAAAAGATAGTCTCTTTAAAAAGTGGAGACGGGAAAATTGGTCAACTACGTGTAAAAGAATGAAATTAGAACACTTCCTAACAACAAACACAAAAATAAACTCAAAATGGATTAAAGACCTAAATGGAGGACCAGACATTATAAAACTCTTAGAGAAAAACATAGGCAGAACAATCTCTTGGTGAAAGTGAAAAAGGAGAGTGAAAAAGTTGGCTTAAAGCTCAACAGTCAGAAAATGAAGATCATGGCATCTGGTCCCATCACTTCATGGGAAATAGATGGGGAAACAGTGGAAACAGTGGCTGACTTTATCTTTTTGGGCTCCAAAATCACTGCAGATGGTGACTGCAGCCATAAAATTAAAAAACACTTATTCCTTGGAAGAAAAGTTATGACCAACCTAGATAGCATATTGAAAAGCAGAGACGTTACTTTGCCAACAAAGGTCCGTCTAGTCAAGGCTATGGTTTTTCCAGTGGTCATGTATGAATGTGAGAGTTAGACTGTGAAGAAAGCTGAGCGCTGAAGAATTGATGCTTTTGAACTGTGGTGTTAAAGAAGACTCTTGAGAGTCCCTTGGACTGCAAGGAGATCCAACCACTCCATTCAAAAGGAGATCAGCCCTGGGATTTCTTTGGAAGGAATGATGCTAAAGCTGAAACTCCAGTACTTTGGCCACTTCATGTGAAGAGTTGACTCATTGGAAAAGACTCTGATGCTGGGAGAGATTGGGGGCAGGAGGAGAAGAGGACAACAGAGGATGAGATAGCTAGATGGCATCACTGACTCAATGGACGTGAGTTGAGTGAACTCCGGGAGTTGGTGATGGACAGGGAGGCCTGGCATGCTGCGATTCATGGGGTTGCAAAGAGTTGGACACGACTGAGCAACTGAACTGAACTGAACTGAATGACTCAGGTGTTGTATGCAAGTGTTCCCGTATTTAGTAGCAGCATTCCATAATGTCAGTATGACTCTGGCACTTCTAGTTTAATGAATAAGACTCTATGTCTTCAATATACCTTACTTTATACAGAGTTTTCAGTAATATTATTTGGGAGGATAAATTGTTTCAGCTGTTCCATTCAAGAAATTGCATACATAAGAATATCACGATTTTATGCCTATAACTAGATTCTTCTTCATTATAAGAATATTGTCTAGATAATAGAGTATAATTACTAAATGAGTTCTAGAGAAAATTGGTGTTTTTTTTTTAAGAGCTAGGAGAAATGATTTTACATCTACTTATTTCTTTTATAGAGAAAAAGTGGGTTCACAGAAATGTGTGCATTTGCACACTGCTTTTGGTTTTATCCATAGAGAAATCTGATATCCAATACAGGTCTTGAAATAATAATAAAAACACGTTTCAGAGGTTTGCCATGACCAAATATTCTGAAAAAGAACATAAAATTTGGTCTCTGTAAGAACATCACACTATGACGCTGGTGCACACTATTGTGCACAGTATATGCAACAAAAGCATCCTTCTGAGATCCCTAGAGATATGTTGTTTTAAACTCCAATCTGTTAGTGTAAATAATTCATGCCATATTCACACATTTTGGGATATATTAATGGAATTATATAAAACTATTTGGAAAAAAGAATACCTACAAAGAAAATCACTTTAAATTACAAAAGATGTTCATATTTATAAGCTGTAAATTTTATCTTCCATTGGCATAAAATATTATCAATCCATTGCTTCAGAAGCAGGTCTAGGCATCAGAGTTACTGGAAAATCTGACCAAAAATTATGTGAAACTTTGTATTCTTTGACCAACATCAGCAAAGTTTCAGTTATGCAAGGTAAATATATTCTAATATAAAGCTTGGAGATTACAGTTAAGAAAGCACTGTCATATACTTGAAATTTCCTGAGAAAGTAAAGTTTATATTAAGTAATTTTATCCACCCCCCAAGCATATATAAACACAGAAGAAAATTGTAAACCTGTGAAGGTGATGGATATATTAAATAGCTTGATTATGGTTGGTGATCATTTCATAATGTATACATACCAAAACATCAAGTTTCACATGTTAAATGTATATACAGTTCATGTGCCAATTAAACCTCAATAAAGCTGCTAAAAAAAAATCTCACAAGAGAAAAGCAATACGTTGCCTGAACCTCTTTACTGCTTAAGAAATGAATGTACCACAGGATAACTATACTTCTTTGGCCATTTATTACTTTTTCATTAGGGGTATATTGCACAGGAACTAAGACAATCAATGTCAAAAACTGTTCATAATATACTATTTGGTGATTCATTTTAAGAAAAAACATGAAGATAAAAAATGGTGAAATTTATCTTAGTAAATATTTTACAACACAAAATATTATGTACACAAAGTGAGTTAATATCCTAGAGCTTTGTCTACACTGTTGGTGGGAATGTAAACTGCTGCAGTCACCATGGAAAACAGTACGGGAGTTCCTTAAAAAACTAAAAACAGAGTTACCATATGCCCCTGCAATACCACTCCTGGGCATATCCAGAGAAGACCAGGGCTCAAATGGATTCATGCACCCCAATGTTCACTGCAGCACTATTTACAATAGCTAAGACACGGAAACAACCGAAGTGTCCATCAACAGATGATTAGTTTAAGAAGACACACACACACACACACACACACACACACACACATATAATGAAATATTACTCAGGCATGAAAAGAATAAATACTGCCACTTGCAGCAACACAGAATGACCTAGAGAATATCATATTGAGTGGCATCAGACAGAGAAACACAAATATTATATAAGATCATTTAAAAGTGAAATCTAAGAAAAAACAATACAAATGAACAAATGAATCTATTTACAAAATAGAAACAGACTCAAAGACATAGAAAATAAACTTATGATTACCAAAGGGTGAAGGTGTATATGTGGGGGAACAAATTTGGAGTTTAGTTTTAACAGATACAAACTATTATACATAAAATAGATAAGCAACAATGATTTGTTGCAAGGAACTATATTCAATATCCTATAGTAACCTATAATGGAAAATAGCCTAAGTGTCCATCACTCTCTCTCTCTCTCTATATATATATATATATGTATTTATATATACATATTTATATATATGTATATATATGTGTGTGTATATATATATATATATATATATATATATATATATATATCACTTTGTTCTTACCCTGAAACTAACAGAGTATTGTAAATCAACTACACTTCAATAAAATTATTCTGGAGTTTTGTTTTATTCTTTGTGTTCTTGGTTAAGAGCCTTTGTTTTTGCAAGTAAGCATTAAATATATCTTACTATTAAGAAATATACTGAATACAATCCTTGTCATTATGATTACAGCTGTTAAATTTAACTTATCTGTTAATTAGAAATTTGTTACTATATCAATAGGTAATAAAGCTTATATGGAACATGTTCAGCTTATAGTCTTTTGATGTTTAATTGTATTTCTAGTTCTTCTTGATTTAAATATTATCAAACAGGGCCAGGAATCTCTTCTCATTCTTCATCTTGGGACTGTTTGTCATCTGCCTTAAATTTAACTTATTTGTTTTTAATTTTATATTGGAGTATAGTCAATTTACAATGTTGTGTTAGTTTCATGTGTACAGCAAAGTGAGTTCATTATGCATATCTATTCTTTTTCAGATTATTTTCCCATATAGATTATTACAGAGTACATGGTCCTCTGTGCTATACAGTGGGTCCTTGTTGGTTATCTATTTTACATATAGTAGTATGTGCATTTTTTAAAATTTACTGGAGTATAGTTGATTTACAATGTTGACACCCTCCTGGCTGTTGCCATTCTGTTTACTCTCCCAGCTGTTCCCTTCCCTCTCAGTCTCATGCATGATACAGTACGCTTTTCTGCTCTCATTTCCTCCCAAGCAAGATGTATGTTTTCTGGGAGTATTTTTTCTTAGCTCTCTTTTCTATAGATAACATATAAACTGGCAGTCTCTACACCAAACATGAATTACAGGATGTTTGTTAAGCATTCAAATTGAGCAAACTATTCTCTAGTTTGCCACTGTGCTATAACTGATCTATTTTGCATACTTATTTTTGCCAATCAGTCTGAAATACTTTGTTTTCCATGTCTATAGTCTCTTGAGTTCTAAATCTACGTTCTAAAACCTAGCATTACCCATTTCTTTATCTTTTAGCATCTAAAGCTATGCTTCTAAAAATCAGCTTAGCTCCTCCTCTCTAAAACTCTTCTTTCTAATATTTTAATTCATGCTGTGTCAGTATCATCCTACTTAATATTGTCCCATTGGTTTAGGCTTGAAACTTCAGTTTTATCTTTGAATCCTTCTTTGTCACACAAAATTAATTGTTTTTCAAGTACTATTGCTTCAAGTTCCATAACATATTTTTGCACTGATCCTTCCTCTTCATACCCAGAGTAAGTACCCTAGGTTAGGTTCTCACTGTCTCTCCTCTTGATCAGTGCAATAGCTTCCTTATGACCTAAACTGGGAACATAGGAAGCATCTGAAGAAATACCAAACGTTTAACTTGGAATAAACAAAAGTAGATAGCCTTGAAAGCTACTTTTAAATATCTGAAAAGCTGTCATGGAGAAAAGTGATTAGAATTATCCTTTGTGGTCTTCAAGAAAGCCAGAACCCCAAGTGAAAGAAGATGTATAGTTTTCGGGTCAGTATAAAGAAACTTTTTTCTAATATTTACTTAAGGAAATAAACTCTCTTTTACTCTATATACTTGAGCCTGCAGTGGAAGATGAGAAGTCAAGAATGCTGCAGAGGGATATCATAATTTTGAAAGTCCTTTCTTGTTAGAGTCTATGATTTTAAGATCTATAAATCTGCAAGACTGCTAAATTTATAAATCCAAATTACCTGTACAAATCTTAGAATGTCTTCATTGTTTAAATTGTCAGTGACTATGGTGTCTATGAGTTAACTTCTTTGAAGACTCAGCTGTTTTGATAACTTTTAAAGAAGGAGCAGTAGTTGGTAATGCAGTAATGGTAAAATTCTGTCTTTATACCTATACCTTTATTTACATTTTCTAAATGTTTTCTTTGACATGACTTCATTTGAAATATCAGAACAGCCTTGAAGAGAACAAGACTGATATTATTGAATATACTTTTTTAACTGATTAGAAAATTGAAATTCAGTAGCACTGTTTCTTACTAAAGTGGTATGATTAGTCAGCAAGAGATATTGCTAAAATTATATTTTCTAATTCCTAATCCATTGTTCTTTCTATTCAAACATGTTGCTTTCCACTAGTGGGTGGTTTGGGGCAAAACCAATACAATATTGTAAAGTAATTAACCTCTAATTAAAATAAATAAATTTAAATTTTATAAAATTAAAATAAACACAATGACACAGACTGAACTATAATAGTAGATAAAGAACTTTTAATAATTTAGAAATGAATAATGCCTGATGGGGTTTATTTGATTTACTAATGTTTAATACCATCAGACAAGGTTTCACCATAGCAAACAAAATTGGTCATACAAATAAGCCTCTCATTGGCAATAAGTATCTCACTTAAAGAATTTCCTGAACTTATTTCTATCCTGAAAAAAATTTCTTTTTATAGGAATTTTCTCACTAAAGAAAGGCTGGTTTTTTTTTTTTTTTCAAATATAGGTGTTCATTAAATAAATTTATTTATTTTATTATTAATGGGAAGTAGTTTTTATTACTTGGTAAATGACTTATTTTCTCCATAAAATCCTTGTTTTGAGTGTGTTTTGAAGGGAAAAAAGTCAAACTTAGCAATATACTAAAACTATCATTATATAGCATTGGTTTCATTAACTAAGGCAGGATTTAAAGATATGAGTTCATTATCAGGGTTTTTTAAAAAGTGATTTAAAAATAAATAGTTAACAGTGGTCGTTTTAACTTAGTACTGACCTATTGATATGTACTGCTTCTTATGATTCTTACAGCTTAAAACTATAAACATAAATAGGATAAAATTCATATCCTCAGCATGTTGCACATTTCAAGACTAATTGTCATGGCAGAACCATCTGCTACAACAATTAGACACAATAGTCCAGCAGTTGTCCAGCTGTTGCCATCATACAGTGCATTCAATAGTCCAATAAACTGACACTGAAATGGTAAGAACAAATGAAATAGTTGTAGGTGCAATCCAACAGGGAGTAGGAAAGGCACTTGTACTTGTTATTGACTCCCTAGGTATCAATAGAAAAAGTGGCCTTTAGCCTGTGTAGTAAATTAGCCTATGCTGCAAGTTTATACTGGATGCTTGCTGTTTTCTTTTTAAAACTTTTTCACACTTGTATCATCATACCCAGTTGACCTTTTACACTTTCCTGTACTGGCTAACATGCCTCTATATTCCATCATAGCTGGAATTTTTCTAATCTGAAGACATCTCTTTAAGATATCTAAAACAAACTCTGCCTATAAGAACTTATCCAACTACAACTTCTAACAAAATCTTAGTAATCAACAAATATTTATTGATCACTGAGTATCATGCACAGCAAGGCACTGAGCATAAAAGGTGATTTTTCATTTACTTTTTGTCTAAAATTTTTTCACTTTCTTTGTTTTAAATTTAATTTTATTTTTTAACTTTACAATATTGTATTGGTTTTGTCATATATCAACATGAATCTGCCACAGGTATACATGTGTTCCCCATCTTGAACCCTCCTCCTTCCTCCCTCCCTGTACCATCCCTCTGAGTCGTCCCAGTGCACCAGCCCCAAGCAACCAGCATCGTTCATCGAACCTGGACTGGCGACTTGTTTCATATATGATATTATTCATGTTTCAATGCCATTCTCCCAAATCATCCCACCCTCTCACTTTCTTTTTTATTGGAAACCTACACAGGGCACATCAAAGGTAGGAAGCAGCATGATATTGCCAGCAAGACCTAGGGAAACAGAAGCCATGGTCAGGGCTACCACTTCAGTCAGGCCTAACCCAAACCACTCAGATATGAGCAGACAAATTTCACCACTCCATACCATGGTCCTTGGCATTTCCATGGCAGACCAGTGGACCCACAATAATACAACTTATTGGAAGATAACAATGCACTAGACCCTGTGACCATTTCATAATACATACAGATATCAAATAATTATGTTATACACCTGAAAGTAATATAAAGTTTTATGTCAATTATACCTCAATAATTTTTGAGTTAATAAAAAGACAATTCAACAAAATATCAGTTGAAGGGGCTACCTGCACTGTCAAATATGGTAGCCACTAGGTATATGTGATTGTTTTGTTGTTGTTTAGTAGCTAAGTCACTAAGTCATGTCTGACTCTTTTGAAACCCCATGAACTGTAGCCCACCAGGTTCCTCTGCCCATGGCGTTTTCCAGGCAAGAATACTAGAGTGGGTTGCCATTTTCTTTTCCAGGGGATCTTCCTGACCCAGAAATTGAAACTGTGTCTCCTGCATCGGCAGGCCAATTCTTTACCACTGAGCCACCAGGGTTTAAATTATTAAAATTAATTTAAATCAAAACCTTAAACTTTTGATTTTCTTAATCAAAAATTTATTCCCAGCAAACTGGACTTCCCCGATAGCTCAGTTGGTAAAGAATCTGCTTGCAGTGTAGGAAACCCTGGTTTGATTCCTGGGTGGGGAAGACCCACTGGAAGGGAAAGGCTACCCAGTCCAGTATTCTTGGGCTTCCCTTGTGGCTCAGCTGGTAAAGAATCTGCCTGCAATGTGGGAGACCTGGGTTCGATCCCTGGGTTGGGAAGATCCTTGGAAAAGGGAAAGGCTACCCACTCCAGTAGTCTGGCCTGGAAAATTTCATGGACTGTATAGTCGATGGAGTCGCAAGGAGTCGGATACGACTGAGCGACTTTCACTTTAAAATCAAAACTTTAGTTCCCCAGTCCCACTTTAAAAGTCCCACATTAAAAAAATAAGCAAATCATATATAGCAATATTAAAATAATACACCACTAGAAAGGGGATTCATTCCAAATATGTAAAACTGCTTCAATATTTGAAAATCAATCACTGTAATCCACCATTTCAATAGGCTAAAAAAGATAAATCATATGATTGTATCAATTGAAGCAGACAAAGCTTTTGACAAAACTCATTCATAATAAAAGTTCTCAACAAATTAGGAATGGAGGGAAAGTGTTTCACCTTGATATAAAGCATTTACCAGGAAACCTACATTTAACATCATTCTAAATGGGACAAAACTTGTCTGCTTTCCCTCTAGGTTCAGAAACAAGTCAAAGATATCAGTTATCACCACTCTTATTCAACACAGCACTGGGTTTTCTAGCCAGTTCATAAAGAAAGAAAGATAAATAAAGGACATCCCAATTGGAAAGGAACAAATAATCTAATAAATCAGAGTATAAAATAATCTATTGTTTTCCACTAATTTCTTGTTGAAATGGGCTACCTTATTTGAAATACTATAAGATGTTGAGACAAGAGGAACAGACATATAAAATTTCAATCATAAAGTTTTAAACTTAGAATCTCCCAACCTTATTCTTTGTGGTAAACAGAAAAATATTGATGTTTTATCTTTAAATAGAAAAAAAGAACATAACTGATAAAAAATATTAAGAATGAATGTTTCTTTGACTGGAGCAGTATAAAAGATAAGAATATTTACACATGGGAATTAAAGGATATGTGACTTCTATTATCCTTCTATAGGATGACAAACCAATATATAATAGGTTTAATCAGATATTTTGACATTTTGGCAAAACTGGGTATCTGTGTGTAAAACAATGAAACTGAACGCTTATCTTATACACAAAAATGAAGTCGAAGTGGATCAAAACTAAAATGTAAGACGAAGTGGATCAAAACTAAAATGCAAGACTTGAAACCATAAAATTCCCAGAAGAAAGCAGAAAGGAAAACTTTCTTTATATTGGCTTTGGCAGTGATTTCTTGAATATGATGCCGAAAGTACAGGGAATGAAAGCTGACACAGGTAAGTAGGATTACATCAAACAAAAAGTTTATCCACAGGAAAAGAAACAGTTAACAAAATGAAAGGCAATTTGTACAATGGAAGAAAATATTTGCAAACCATATATCTGATGCAGGGTCAATATGCAAAGTATATGAGACTCTTAGAACTCAATGGTAAAAATCAAATAACAACATTAATAAATGAGAAAAGTGTGTGAATAGACAATTCTCTAAAGAAAACATTCAAATGGTCAACAGGTATATAATCATCAGGGAAATGCAAATCAAAACCACAGCGAGATATCATCTCACACCTGTTATTTATATTGGCTATTATTTTAAAAAAATATCAACTGTTGGAGGATGTTGAGAAAAGACAACCCTTGTACAATGTTGATGAGAATGTAAACTAGTGCAGCCACTATGGAAAGTGACATGGAAAGTCCTGAAAAGCTTGAAAATAGAACTGACATATGAGCCAATAATCCCACATCTGGGTATATATTTAAAAGAACTGCAACCAGGATCTTGAAGAGGCAACTACATTTTCATGTTCATGGAAACATTATCCACACTAGCATTATCCATACATCATCCACCATGCAACCTAAATATCCATCAACAAAAAGAATGGATATAGAAGATGATGATGATGTGTGTGTATACACACACATAAACAAGGGAATATTCAGTCTTACAATAGAAGGGAATCCTGTCATTTGCAATAACATGGATGAACCTGGAGGATATTATCTTAGGTGAAATAAACCAGATACAGAAAGACAAATACTACATGATATCACTTACATGAGGAATCTAAAATAGTCAAACTCATGGAAGCAGAGTGTTGCCAGGGGCGTGGGGCTAGTGGCTAAGGGGTTAAGGGTAGTTTTGCCAGGAGCTAGGGGTTGCCAGGGGCTGGAGAAAAGGGAAAATGGGAAATAGCTGTTCAATGTATATAAAGTTTCAGTCATACAAGATGAAAAAGTTGTAAAGATATGTTGTATAACATTGTGTTTATAGTTTAAAATACAGTAATGCATATGCAGGCCTTCCCTGGTGGCTCAGTGGTAGAGAACCCACCTGCCAATGCAAGAGACATGGGTTCGGTCCCTGGGTTGTGAAGATTCCCTGGAGAAGGAAATGGTAGCCCACTCCAGTATTCTTGCCTGGGAAATTCCATGGACAGAGAAGCCTGGCAGGCTACAGCCCATGGGGTCACAAAAGAGTTGGACATGACTTAGCGACTAAACAATAATAACAACAACAAGTATGCAGCATCAGTCTATAATATTTGTTACAGATGTTTGTGAATCTTCAATTATCTCAAGATCAAAATCTTGGCACATTTTGGTGGGAAATAATTTGAAGGACAATTCATTGTTTTGTATATTAGTCTCACCTTAAGGAAGGAGGAGGCATCTCCTTGCATCCTACTGCTTTGAACCAAAAAGAAAAATAGAATTAGGCAATTGTAAGAAGTACCTTGGAGAAGGCAATGGCACCCTACTCCAGTACTCTTGCCTGGAAAATCCCATGGATGGAGGAGCCTGGTAGGCTGCAGTCCATGGGGTCGCTGAGTCAGACACGACTGAGTGAGTTCACTTTCACTTTTCACTTTCATGCATTGGAGAAGGAAATGGCAACCCATTCCAGTGTTCTTGCCTGGAGAATCCCAGGGACGGGGAAGCCTGGTGGGCTGCCGTCTATAGGGTCGCACAGAGTCAGACACAACTGAAGTGACTTAGCAGCAGCAGCAGCAGATACAACAGTCAGTCCAGTAGCTCAGTTTTGTCCTACTTTTTGCAACCCCATGGATGCATGCCAGGCTTCCCCGTCCATCACCAACTCCCTGAGCTTCCTCAAACTCATGTCCATTGAGTGGTTGATGACATCCAACCATCTCATCCTCTGTTGTCCCCTCCTCCTGCCTTCAATCTTGCCCAGCATCAAGGTCTTTTCCAATGAGTCAGTTCTTCGCATCAGGTGGACAAAGTATTGGAGCTTCAGCATCAGTTCTTCCAATGGATATTCAGGACTGAATTCTTTTAGGATTGACCGGTTTAATCTCCTTGCTATCCAAGTAACTCTCAAGAGTCTTCTCTAACATCACATTTCAAATGATACTGGATGCATGGGGCTAGTGCACTGGGACGACCCAGAGGGATGGTATGGGGAGGGAGGAGGGAGGAGGGTTCAGGATAGGGAGCACATGTATACCTGTGATGGATTCATTTTGATATTTGGCAAAACTAATACAATTATGTAAAGTTTAAAAATAAAATAAAATTAAAAAAAAAAGCATCAGTTCTTCAGCACTCAGCTTTTTTTTTAATGGCCCAACTCTCATATCCATACATGACTACTGGAAAAACCATGGCTTTGACTAGATGGACGTTTGATGGCAAAGTAATGTCTCTGCTTTTTCATATGCTATCTAAGTTGGTCATAACTATTCTTCAAAGGAGCAAGCGTCTTTTAATTTCATGTCTACAGTCACCATCTGCAGTGATTTTGGAGCCCAAGAAAACAAGAAATTGTTTCCATTTTTTCCCCCTATTTGCCATGAAATGATGGGACTATCATGATGCCATGATGTTAGTTTTTTGAATGTTGAGTTTTCAGCCAGCTTTTTCACTCTCCTCTTTCATTTTCATCTTTAGTTTCTTTTCACTTTATGCCATAAAGGTGGTGTAATCTGCACATCTGAGGTTATTGGCATTTCTCCCAGCAATCTTGATTCCAGCTTGTGTTTCATTCAGCCTAGCATTTAGCATGATATACTCTGCATATATATTAAATAAGCAAGGTGTCAATATATAGCCTTGAGATACTCCTTTCCAATTTGGAATCAGTCCATTGTTCCATGTCTGTTTCTTTTTTTTTTTTTTTTTTTTTGGTTTTAATTTTATTTTTAAACTTTACATAATTGTATTAGTTTTGCCAAACATCAAAATGAATCCACCACAGGTATACATGTATTCCCCATCCTGAACCCTCCTCCCTCCTCCCTCCCCATACCATCCCTCTGGGTCGTCCCAGTGCACCAGCCCCAAGCATCCAGTATCGTGCATCGAACCTGGACTGGCAACTCGTTTCTTACATGATATTTTACATGTTACAATGTCATTCTCCCAAATCTTCCCACCCTCTCCCTCTCCCACAGAGTCCATAAGACTGTTCTATACATCAGTGTCTCTTTTGCTGTCTCATACACAGGGTTATTGTTACCATCTTTCTAAATTCCATATATATGCGTTAGAATACTGTATTTATGTTTTTCCTTCTGGCTTACTTCACTCTGTATAATAGGCTCCAGTTTCATCCACCTCATTAGAACTGATTCAAATGTATTCTTTTTAATGGCTGAGTAATACTCCATTGTGTATATGTACCACAGCTTTCTTATCCATTCATCTGCTGATGGACATCTAGGTTGCTTCCATGTCTTGGCTATTATAAACAGTGCTGCGATGAACATTGGGGTACACGTGTCTCTTTCCCTTCTGGTTTCCTCAGTGTGTATGCCCAGCAGTGGGGTTGCTGGATCATAAGGCAGTTCTATTTCCAGTTTTTTAAGGAATCTCCACACTGTTCTCCATAGTGGCTGTACTAGTTTGCATTCCCACCAACAGTGTAAGAGGGTTCCCTTTTCTCCACACCCTCTCCAGCATTTATTATTTGTAGACTTTTGGATCGCAGCCATTCTGACTGGTGTGAAATGGTACCTCATAGTGGTTTTGATTTGCATTTCTCTGATAATGAGTGATGTTGAGCATCTTTTTATGTGTTTGTTAGCCATCTGTATGTCTTTTTTGGCGAAATGTCTATTTAGTTCTTTGGCCCATTTTTTGATTGGGTCGTTTATTTTTCTGGAGTTGAGCTGTAGGAGTTGCTTGTATATTTTTGAGATTAGTTGTTTGTCGGTTGCTTCATTTGCTATTATTTTCTCCCATTCTGAAGGCTGTCTTTTCACCTTGCTAATAGTTTCCTTTGATGTGCAGAAGCTTTTAAGGTTAATTAGGTCCCATTTGTTTATTTTTGCTTTTATTTCCAATATTCTGGGAGGTGGGTCATAGAGGATCCTGCTGTGATGTATGTCGGAGAGTGTTTTGCCTATGTTCTCCTCTAGGAGTTTTATAGTTTCTGGTCTTACGTTTAGATCTTTAATCCATTTTGAGTTTATTTTTGTGTATGGTGTTAGAAAGTGGTCCAGTTTCATTCTTTTACAAGTGGTTGACCAGATTTCCCAGCACCACTTGTTAAAGAGATTGTCTTTAATCCATTGTATATTCTTGCCTCCTTTGTCGAAGATAAGGTGTCCATATGTGCGTGGATTTATCTCTGGGCTTTCTATTTTATTCCATTGATCAATATTTCTGTCTTTGTGCCAGTACCATACTGTCTTGATAACTGTGGCTTTGTAGTAGAGCCTGAAGTCAGGTAGGTTGATTCCTCCAGTTCCATGTCTGTTTCTAACTGTTTCTACTTATGCACACAGATTTCTCAGGAGATAGGTAAGGTGGTCTGATATTCCCATCTCTTTAAGAATTTTCCAAAGTTTGTTGTGATCCACACAATCAAAGGCTTTGGCATAGTCAATGAAGCAGAAGTAGACATTTTGATGGAATTCTCTTTCTTTTTCTATGACCCAACAGATGTTGGCAATTTGATCTCTGGTTCATCTGCCTTTACTAAATCTAGCTTAAAAATCTGGAAGTTCTCGGTTCACATACTGTTGAAACCTAGCTTGGAGAATTTTGAGCATTACTTTGCTAGCATGTGAGATGAGTGCAAATGTGTGGTAGTCTGAACATTCTTTACCATTGCCTTTCTTTGGGATTAGAATGAAAACTGACCTTTCCATTCCTGTGGCCACTGTTGAGTTTTCCACAGTTGTTGGCTTATGGAGTGCAGCACTTTCACAGCATCATCTTTTAAGATTTGAAAGAGCTCATCTGGAATTATATCATCTCCACTAGCTTTGATCATAGTGATGCTTCTTAAGGTCCACTTGACTTCAGACTCCAGGATGTCTGGCTCTAGGTGAGTGATCACACCATTGTGATTATCTGGGTCGTGAAGATCTTTTTTGTACAGTTCTGTGTATTCTTGCCACCTCTTCTTAATATCTTCTGCTTCTGTTAGGTCCATCCCATTTTGTCCTTTATTGTGCCCATCTTTGCATGAAATGTTCCCTTGGTATAGTTAATTTACTTGAAGAGATGTCTAGTCTTTCCCATTGTATTGTTTTCCTCTATTTCTTTGCACTGATCACTTAGGAAGGCTCTCTTATCTATCCTTGGCATTCTTTGCAACTCTGCATTCAGATGTATAGTTCTTTCTTTCTCCTTTGCCTTTCACTTCTCTTCTTCACTCAGCTATTTGTAAGGCCTCCTCAGACAACCATTTTGTCTTTTTTCATTTCTTTTTATTGGGGATGGTTTTGATCAGTGCCTCCTATACAGTGTTAGGAACTTCCATCCATAGTACTTCATCCATACAAAACATTATACCAGAGCCCCCCCAAAAAATCTACTCATATAGCTTACATTCTAATATAGGAAATTTTATTCATAAAGATTGTAAATCATGACAGAATGGCACCAAATTTATGTATATATTTTAGGCAGTACCGAACACCACAGTTAAAAAAAAAATGGAGTGTGGACTTTGAAGGAAAGAGAAAACTCTGAAAAAAATGAAATTTACCTGATCCTTTAAAGGAATATTGAATCCTTTCTTCTGGGTATAGTTTTTAGTTAATGCACTGGAAATGAATTCATAAATGATTTCACTGTTCTTTCCAAGATTATTACCACACTGAATTGTGTGGGGGGAAAAAAATGTGATATTGTCTCATTGTCATTCTGGCTGTACTGAGATCTTCTCAAAAGTAAAGTTCTCCTCTAATTCATATTTGCATTCTCCCAAGCCTCCTTTTTGGCACATATTAGGCACTCAGGTATTTGTTAAATTAAATTTATTATCTTATTCTTCAGAGAAATTTTCCCAATCTAAGGCTAAGACTTTATAATAGATAAAAATGGAATCATTTCCCATATTCTTTCTCCTGTGAAGAATTATCTAACACAGAGTCCCGATCACTTATTTTCCTTATTTTGGCCAAATGTCAAATGTATATATGGAATAGTCAAATCAGTTCATGACTTAATTTCTCATTCAATAATCTTCATATTTCACTCTATGGTACTAACCAAGCATCAGGAAAATAAAAAAGACCCAGCACTACAGATATTCATGGAGCAAGAACAGAACTATTAACTCTAGGCCTTCTTTTGAGGAAGACAGTAAACTTTCACTTGAGATTTATTATTTTACTAACTGCGCTGCATGCCCTCTAGGCACTATTTCACAACTCTCAAATTAATGAAACTTTAACTTCCATCATCTGGGAAATTTCAGAATGTGTTCTGCAATGGTTTGGGGAGCTAAAAAGCATAGAAATTATCCTCATCTCCATTACCACAAAATTGTGGAATCAAAGCATCAAAATGCACTGCAAGAAATTATCTAGGTCTCTGCTGCTGCTAAGTCACTTCAGTCGTGTCCGACTCTGTGAGACCCCATAGATGGCAGCCCACCAGGCTCCGCCATCCCTGGGATTCTCTAGGCAAGAAGACTGGAGTGGGTTGCCATTTCCTTCTCCAACGCATGAAAGTGAAAAGTGAAAGTGAAGTCGCTCAGTCGTGTCTGACTCTTTGTGACCCCATGGACTGCAGCCCACCAGGCTCCTCCATCCACGAGATTTTCCAGGCAAGAGTACTGGAGTGGGTGGCCATTGCCTTCTCCAATCTAGGTCTCTAGACAAATCCTTATTGGAGAAGGAAATGGCAACCCACTCCACTGTTCTTGCCTGGAGAACCCCAGGGACAGGGAAGCCTGGTGGGCTGCCATCTATGGGGTCGCACAGAGTCGGACAGGACTGAAGCGACTTAGCAGCAGCAGCAGCACACAACTCCTTGCCTCCTAATTTTTTCACCCCTTGCAGAATCAAGCAACACCTACCTATGATTTTCATAACAGATGTCTAGGTGACCTGGGACAATACAGCCAGAATGACAATGAGAAAATACCACATATTTTTCTTCACACAACTCAGTGTGGTAATAATCTTGGAAAGCACAGTGAAATCAGTTATGAATTCATTTCCAACATATTAACTAAAAACTATATCCAGAAGAAAACTATACCCCATGAACTATACAGTCCATGGACTCGAAAGTCACTAACCATTTGTAAGGAGTTACTTACTAAAGTAAAACTTGCTAAGAGGGAGAGTTATCAAAATCAACAGTCAAGATAGGTCAAAATTCCAAGCTCTCTCAGTGTATTGCCTGCAGAATCTTCTCTGTAACATTGTAAGAGAGATTGTTAGTGTTGTACTAAATAGATTATATTTCCTTCCTTGGCATCTAACTCTGAGAGTAACAAAATTTCCTCTATACACACATACACAGACTTCCCCATTGTTTTTTTTTTTAACCACTCTACTAGGAATAAATATATATTCTCTGCTATGGTGGGAGAAAACACCTTCCATGTGAGAATCCTTTACCTGCTAATTAAGAATCAAGTCATCCCTTGAATGTTTCCACCAAGTATAAAAATATGCAGCTTTATCTGACTGTGTTAGTAGATTGAAAAGCAGAATCCTTTGCTACAAAATAACAGATTCACCTGATTTGTGCTAAAGGAGTAAGCTGAATGTCACTAGTATATGAAGAATGGGTTATACCCTACTCTGCCAGTGAAGTGCAGAAACAATTTGAGCAAGCCTTGATGTCTAACTGAATCAAATTTAACCTTAGCCAATTTTATTTGAGGGACTTGAGGTCTAATTATGTAGATGCTTGATCTATATGTAAAATATGAATAATTATACCTATCTACAATGGATACTGAGTGCACAGTTCATGGCACATAGGCATTGAATAAAGAAATTTGCTATTCATTTTATCAAGGTGGGCAAAAAATATTATGACACACTATTTTTTGTGTGTGAAAATGCAAGTTGCTCAGTCGTGTCTGACTCTTTGCGTCCCCATGAACTATACAGTCCATGGAATTCTCCACAGTAGAATATTGAGGTGGGTAACCATTCTCTGCTCCAGGAAATCTTCCCAATCCTGGAATCGAACCCAGGTCTCCTGCATTGCAGTCAGATTCTTTACCAGCTGAGCTAAAGGGAAGCCCATTATGTGTAGTGTTTGTGTGTAATAATTTTAAAAAGTGGCTGTTACTACCTTTTCTAGCTCTTATCTCTTTCTCACTGCTCTTTAATTCTAACCCCAAAGGTAACAGAATAATTTTAATTAATCATGAAAACGTTTCTATTAAAAACCCCTTGCTATTATTTGAAATAAATATATCAAAGCATACAATTTTCGGATCTAAGAACTTGAGTTGTAAAATCCAGTGATTTAAATTGATACAGAAAAAATACAACTTCATAAACTGCTAAAAGTGTGGAGGAGTTGGACCTTGGCCTTAAGTTTGGAAATCAAGCAATTGGAAAACTTTCAGTGGGTTTGACTTTTTATGATCAACTAGATGCTTTTAGAAGGAGAAAAGTATTTTTCTATTTGCTTTGTTTTATCATCCAAATATATGCTCATGAAGTAGGTGTGTTCTATATAGCAATATAGGTCACAGAGACATTGATCAGAGTGCAGGAAATAGGGAAAGATAGAGCACCTAACTGCATATTTATATACCCAAGGTAAATGAGAACTTGATTATGAGAATGTGGAGATAGTGAGATCATTTTAGACTTTACAGTTCTCTTTGATTTCATGTTGTATGAGTCACTGTATTTTATCTTTGACAGATAATAACCCAGTCACATCTATTTTAGTATTCTGGGAGGCCTTAAGGTTTGGGATATTAAAAATAGAAAATGTACTAAAAAATAAATAAATAAAAATCCTTGGCAAGTAGATACAAATGCTTTAATGGTTTAGCTTGTCATTTTTTTCTATTTCTTGTCTGAGATACAGAGATGCAACTATGTGCATTATCAAAAATTAAATCAAAAATTAAAACATTGGGGAGTCTGAATGTCTGCTTCCAGTGACACAACACTTAGTCAATATTGTTTGGTTTTGCTTAGGAAGCCCATGTTTCCCTGCACTTTGTAACCAATTCTGCATTAAATTACATTTAAAATAGAAGGTGACCATAGGAAGGGGATGTTTGGTAAAGTGAGCCATGCATCTTGGAACCTCTTTCTCAAGTTCTATTTAATCTGATCATCAATAAAATATATAAGAGCCCTTTGTATTCTATATTATCACTCACTCTCTACTTTCATCTCTACATCTGATTGACATTTTACTGTAATTTTTAAAGGAAGAACAGTTGTTGTGATTGACAAAGGTAAAAAGATTTTCAGTTACATTGAAAACAACACATAAATGCAAAAGGTTTAAATGGTTCTTAAAACAAGATTTATAATTTCAATTGGGAAAGAAATAACAAAGTAACAGTGTTAAGGTGAGAACTGAATAAACAAATTTTAACCTAAAGGGTGCTTGAACATTAAAAAATATTCAAACAAAAATTTTCAGTCTCCATCTGACTTATGATTTTTAGTGGAGCAAACCACTAATCCCCAAATAAAGAAGAAGCACTGCTGAGCATTTGAGAATGTATCGGTTCTCTCATTTATCTATGTGTTTACAGTCAGCATCATTCCAGAATGCTTTCATTAAAAAAGAGTAAGAGAAATATTGTCATGACCTTTGCATCCAATATATTAAATATATTTCTCAGAAATAGTGAAATTAGAATTGTGAAAACTGATATGAAGGACAGCAAAATAGTGCTATGGGAGCATATAGTATGAATTTAACCTAGTCAGGAAGCCCAGAGAAAGTTTCCTAGAGGAATTTTACTCAATTTCAGAAATAAAGGAGAAGTACAAATTAAATGGGTAAGGCAGAAAAGGGACACTCAGAAGAGTGCAAACCCAGTGAAAGAGAGAGCCTGATTTAGAGGGGCCAGAATTAAGTAAGCCACAAAGCACAATACTTAACTGTAGAGAACAGCTGGTAGAATATATAAAGAGTTAGGGGAAATGTATTGAAGTGAAAATTGAGTCTAAAGCAGATGTGAAACATAACACAATTACTTAAAAATCAGTTTTATAAAATCAATCTTAGTAATTATTTGTGCAAATATTTTGACCTTTTCACTTCATTGTTATTGAACCACTTCTGTGATTATGCATGATTATTCAATAAATACTGTCTAGACAGTGTAAGGAGAAGGCAATGGCACCCCACTCCAGTACTCTTGCCTGGAAAATCCCATGGACGGAGGAGCCTAGTAGGCTGCACTCCATGGGGTTGCTACGAGTCAGACACGACTGAGCAACTTCACTTTCACTTTTCACTTTCATGCGTTGGAGAAGGAAATGGCAACCCACTCCAGTGTTCTTGCCTGGAGAATCCCAGGGACGGGGGAGCCTGGTGGGCTGCCGTCTATGGGGTCGCACAGAGTCGGACACGACTAAAGTGACTTAGCAGACAGTGTAAGCCATCTGTTTAATAATAAAGATTGGGTAGATATTCCTAATTTATAAACTAAGTGTTTCATTTTCATATATACCCATTCACACACACACACACATGCACACATATACATATGTCAATTTAGGAGATGATTAATAGGTTTATAATTATTTACATTTTATAATTATAATTAATTACTTGCTAATGAATGATCTATCCAACATTCCTTGCTCTTGTGCTATTTCTATTCCAACTTTCCAATTTAAACAATGTTAAAGAATGTTTAAGTAAACAAATACATGTATTGGTAGTTTCCCCTGGAGAAGAGATAGGCTACCCACTCCAGTATTCTTGCCTGGAGAATCACCATGGACAGAGAAGCCTGGTGGGCTACAGTCCATGGGGTTGCAAAGTCAGACATGACAGAGCAACTAAGCACACTGGTAGTTTAAACTTGTCCTAATTGGCATGAAGAAATATAGTTGTTTTGGCTTTTGAATAAAATAGAAAATTGTGATAAAAACATGATAGATCCTTGGAGTGGGAAGCATGGAAAACTCAAAACCTTGAATCAGATCAGATCAGATCAGTCACTCAGTCGTGTCCGACTCTTTGTGACCCCATGAATCGCAGCACGCCAGGCCTCCCTGTCCATCACCAACCTTAATACAAATGTATAATTCGATTTCAATCTCACTTTCCAACTCTCCTATTGAGTGTTTGAAAGAACAGCTTCTAGAAGACTCTGAGGACTCTGTCCTCTCTAAGTGTTGACATGAGAGAGGACTGCAGAGTGTGATAGCTTTCCTTATTGTTCTTTTCTTTGCATCCCTCTGGACCTCAGTCACAGCTTAAATCTTTCATGTTATTAGACAGTGACTTGAACATGAAATAATCATCTATTTAAGGGTTTATAATCATATTTAACAATGACTGAATTCAACCACAACTAACCACAAAAACTTTTTATATCACATGCATGCTTAATCGCTCAGTCATTGTCTGACTCTTTGCAACCCCATGGACTGTAGCCCACCAGGCTCCTCTGTACATGGAATATTCCAGGCAAGAATACTGGAGTAGGTTACCATTTTTTTCTCCAGGGGATATTCTTGACTGAAGGATCGAAGTCGCATCTCCCACGTCTCCTGCACTGGCAGGTAGATTCTTTACCACTTGGGAAGTCCTCTTTTTGTATATTGGGATATCTTAATGCTCAGCTTCCTTTTTAGATTCAATTTATAAATTCAGAAATTATTTGATTTATAAATATATAAATTTCAAGTAAAAGCCCCAGTGGATGGGCATTAATTCTCATTAGAATTTGGATTTACCACATTTCCAAGGAGATACATTGACCAAAGCAGAAACACCGTCACCTTTTAATCCCTAGTGTAATAACTAAAGGGTTTCCCTGATGGATCAGATGGTAAAGAGTCCACATGCAGTGTGGGAGACCAGGGATCGCCCTGGGTTGGGAGATCCTCTGGAGAAGGGAATGACAACCCACTCCAGCATTCTTGCCTGGAGAATCCCCATGCACAGGGGAGCCTGTGGGTTCCAGTCCATGGGGTCACAAAGAGTCTGATACAACTGAAAAGCTAAGCACAGCACAGCATATAACTAAATAACTAAATGTATCCTTTTCCTTGAAACACTATGTTCTGAATCACATTCAAAGGAAAATAAATTATAGACTAAAAACCTCTATAAATAAGATTCAAAATATTTTCTCAGATAAATTATTAAGTTAATAGCTAGCTGGAATAGATGGCTGCCAGAGATGTAAGAAGCAGAAAAGGAAATATAACCATAGGAAGAGAATGTTTCACCAAGGTAATTTGCAAGGCCCTAATGCTTGGGTCCTAATGCTACAGAAACAATAGGCCAAAATGTTCTCAGTAAAAATATATTCCAATTCACAGAATATGTTTTAATCAAGGCATTTGACTTGAAGTTTAAATATTACTCTAAATCTTCCAGGTTTTCATAGCTGTACATAGGCTATATTCTCCACTACACGAACCTGTTTTTATTTTAATATCAATCTTTTAGTTTATGGTTCCCCAGATAAAGAAAAATTCAGACTCTTGAAATGAGAGAAATAGTGAGAAAATTATACTTTGGGGAATATTCTTTAAATTCAGCTGAGTATGAATTCATGAGACTGGGTGATTAGCTCACCAGACACATTATTTTGCTAGAGTAAATACTACATAGATCATATGTCTAAAAACAATTTAGTTTTAAAATTGTTGTTATTCTTATTCTTGTAATGTAAGTTAACAGTATTCTACTGTGTTACATGCCAGTATAATGCATTGTCTGTTTTACTGTTTTTGCTTAAAAGTACATCATGTACATATTTTGTTGCTATCAAATGTTTTGGTGAGCTAAGCTCCAATTCCAGAGGAGAGAGTATATGTGTAGAGGAATACAATTATTAAATTTGGAATGATTAATTTCATTCTCTCTCTCTCTTTTTTCTTTAGTAGGGAGAAATTTAGGCAGGTATTTGCTGTCTATACGTATATAAATGCTATTTTGAAGTGTTTGAAGTTATTTTGAAGTTAGGAAACTCATGGCACATTCCAAAAGTCATTTAAACATGCATATGACTATGATGTGTTTTGTATTTTTGGAATTTGTAAGACTTCAAAAAACTTGGAAATGTGATGTAAACACTGAAATCAGGAAGAACTAGAAAACTAAAGAGTAAATTCTCAAAGGAAGTAATACGTGTAATTATCTCTCATTGTATGGTACCAGAGTTAAAAATCTATCTGTTTTCTAGGTTAAACCAAAAGTTCCTTGAGGATAAAAGTCACATCATATTCACTTTTGAACCTAGAAACTCATGGTAGTAAATTAATTAACATGAAAATTTAATTTCACAACTCATTCCACTCTGGTCCTTAGGTCGACAGGAACGTTTACATAAATCCAGCCAACCATTCTTCTTTTCTTTTTGCTTAGTCTCTCGCCATTAAAATGGGCTTCCCAGGTGGGAATTCTTTAGTCCTAAAGAATCCACTTTCCAATGCAGGAGTCGGACGCAGGAGAGGCCAGTTAGATCTTTGAATCAGCGAAGATCCCCTGGAGGAGGAAATGGCAACCCCCTTCATTGCATGGACAGAGGGGCCTGGTGGGTTACAGTCCATGGGGCCTCAAAGTGTTGAACACGACTGAGCACACACACATCTCCATTAAAACTTCCCATAAATAGAGATATAGCAAGAATTAATTATTATATTTGGTTCAAATATCACTTTTTGGTAACTGAGCTGCTATGAAGAAAATAAGGCAAATATTCCTTTTCCACTCCTATTCAGAAGCAGTCTCAGGCAGAATAAGACATTTGACACAGCTAAGTACTCTTTTTTTTGTTGTTTTGTTTTAAACTGTCTCTTGCATTAGGCTTCCTTGATAACACATTGCCCTGCCTTTTTTCCTACATTTTACCATTTGGGGAATAGCTTCTCTCCTTGACTGTTTTCATTTTTTTCTATTTAGTGCAATCATTCTTTATAGTTTTGTCTTCAATCCTTTTATCTTACTATCCCTGAATAATCTCATTCACTATCAGTGCTTCAATTCCCATCAATATGCTAACAACTCAAAAAGTCTTAATCTTCCTTCCTCCCAGACCTTGCTTCTGAGATTAAAATGAATAAAACCAACTTCAATTGGACATTTTCACCTGGATGTCCCACATATTTCTCAAAGTTAAAATGACCAAAATTAATTACATTATCATAACATCCTTTCTTATACTTGTGTTTTCCTGTATCTCATATCCTGACTAATGTCTTACTATGTCAAGTCATTTCTTAGGAATCATTCCAAAAACTTACCTCAACCTCCACATACCCAACTGATTTAACAACCTTCACATTGTTTATGTCTTCTCTTCTCTATGCTCGGCACTTTAAGTCAGGCCTTTGTATTCTTATTGTCTAGATAATTGCAACTGGTTTTTCTCAGACTCATTTTTACATCTATCTAATGATCCTCATTCATCCATCAAAGTAATCTATATATAATATCCATTTGACAATGTCATTTTCCAGCTTAAAATTTTTCAAAAACTCCCTCCATGATGCTTTTCCTGATCTAAACTTGTGGTAGAAATTAACTACTCCTAACTTTGGAATATCCACTGTCATTTTACTACTAAAAACTTTTATTGTTGTTGGTATATCTCTCTCTTTCACTTGACTATAATAACTTGATGTTTAGAGAGCTTGCCTTTTTTTTTTTTCAATTTTATATCTCTCAGAAAACAGCAATTGACAGAGTATTTATTCAATAAATGTTTGATAATAATATAAATGAAAGAAACACAAAGATCATTAGATACCCAAAAATGCATTAAAAATAAGAGATTCAGGCTTAAGCACATCATTTGTTAATATCTTGAAGATCTGCTAGTATAAGCAAAAAAAAAGCTATATGCTATTTTGATAAACAACTTAAAATGTACTATATGGTATAAAAGAGCATACACATTGGCTGGCTAGAAGGTGAACATAAGTAACAGCTATAGCTAATGTGAAAACTGGTACTTTATTAATTTCTAGTAGGCAAAAGTTATTGCTGACTCCATTTTATACCTTATCCTTTGTTTCAACTTGATGACATGAGTTAGGACTTTTCAATCAGAGAATTATTTTATATTCTCTGCTTCTGGATTGGAAACTGACATAAATAGAAAATTCAAACATTTCTATGAGAAAATTAATTCAGTATAAATTAATATAAAACCAACAAGTAAGCCAGTTATCTTACATTGAATAAACCATGTTAAATTGACTATTTTTCTTTTTCATCTCCCTACCCCAAAATTTGATTGCAAGTTATGAGGAAACTGAAGAAACATATTTTATAAATAAAAAACAGAAATTAAGAAGCTGAAGACTGTTTTAGAAAATAAGATCAGAACACACAATTTCATTTCAATTATGACCTAAGCCAAAACATGCATTTGGCTTAAAATGGTACTACTCTCAAGAAACTCCCCTTGCTTTGAGAATATACTTGGGAAGAAGACTAAGAAAATAATTATTAACTCTACTTGCTTATTAGTTTATAATAATTAGTGGTATTCTTAGAAATCTATTTTAAAAGTAAACTGTAACATGCTCTTAGATTATCCCAAATGAAATATTAAGTTGCCACTATAATTTCAAGGTGTTTTCTTTAGCTTTCTGAAGTGAATATGTCTTTAGCTAATATGCTGTCACTTAAAGACTCTCATTAAACTAGGATATTTTGAAGGCCACATGACACTATATTAATTATAATTATATGTTGTCCATCTTGAATTTTACAATTATTATAATGAGCCAACATGTTCTAGTATATTTTTAAAAGAAGTCACTTTTATTTCTGGTATTTCATATTCTATCTTGCATTGTTTCTTATGCATTGTTTCTTACTTTTAGGGGCATAGTAATAGTGAAGTCGCTCAGTCATGTCTGACTCTTAGAGACCCCATTGACTGTAGCCTATCAGGCTCCTCTGTCCATGGGATTTTCCAGTCAAGAGTGCTGGAGTGGATTGCCATTTCCTTCTCCAGGGGATCTTCCCGACCCAGGGATCGAACCCAGGTCTCCCTCATTGCAGGCAGATGCTTTACCATTTCAGCCACCAGGGGGCATGGATGCATGTAATTAGAACACAGAGGTTTTGGGTTTTTTTTAAGCCTAAACTTCAGTGGGCACTGGATAGTGCTTAGACAAACAAGAAAGACAGGACGCAGGAAGAAAAAATTGGAGAAAAGAGGTTTGTTTATTGAGATGTCACTGGAATGTTCTGATGGAAATGTGCAGTTGGAAGTTGAATTAAGTTGATTGGAATTCTGTAGTGAGTTCAGGTAGAAACTTTGGGGTTATAGGCATAAAAGTGTAGACGTGGGCATATCTGCAGTTGTCCAGGAAGAAGCCAAGGAGTCAAAAGTTCAGGAGGTGAGGCTGGGTCTCTGAACATCATCAATATTTTAGGGATGTCCATGTAGAAGTACTTGAAAAGAGAGTAAGATAAAAACACCAGAATGATAGAGAAAAACCAGTAGAAAAGTGTATCATAGAAGCAGAGGAAGGAAAATCTTTTTCCAGCCCTTCACTTTCAGTCTGTATGTGTCCCCTGTTTTGAGGTGGGTCTCTTGTAGAGAACATATGTAGGGGTCTTGTTTTTGTATCCTTTCAGCCAGTCTTTGTCTTTTGGTTCGGGCATTCAACCCATTTACGTTTAAGGTAATTACTGATAAGTATGATCCTGTTGCCATTTACTTTATTGTTTTGGGTTCGAATTTATACACCGTTTTTGTGTTTCCTGTCTAGAGAATATCCTTTAGTATTTGTTGGAGAGCTGGTTTGGTGGTGCAGAATTCTCTCAGCTTTTGCTTGTCTGAAAAGCTTTTGATTTCTCCTTCATACTTGAATGAGATCCTTGCTGGGTACAATAATCTGGGCTGTAGGTTATTTTCTTTCATCGCTTTAAGTATGTCTTGCCATTCCCTCCTGGCTTGGAGAGTTTCTATTGAAAGATCAGCTGTTATCCTTATGGGAATTCCCTTGTGTGTTACTTGTTGTTTTTCCCTTGCTGCTTTTAATATTTGTTCTTTGTGTTTGATCTTTGTTAATTTGATTAATATGTGTCTTGGGGTGTTTCGCCTTGGGTTTATCCTGTTTGGGACTCTCTGGGTTTCTTGGACATGGGTGATTATTTCCTTCCCCATTTCAGGGAAGTTTTCAACTATTATCTCCTCAAGTATTTTCTCATGGTCTTTCTTTTTGTCTTCTTCTTCTGGAACCCCTATGATTCGAACGTTGTAGCATTCAATATTGTCCTGGAGGTCTCTGAGATTGTCCTCATTTCTTTTAATTCATTTTTCTTTTATCCTCTCTGATTCATTTATTTCTACCATTCTATCTTCTAATTCACTAATCCTATCTTCTGCCTCTGTTATTCTACTATTTGTTGCCTCCAGAGTGTTTTTAATTTCATTTATTGCATTATTCATTATATATTGACTCTTTTTTATTTCTTCTAGGTCCTTGTTAAACCTTTCTTGCATCTTCTCAATCCTTGTCTCCAGGTTATTTATCTGTGATTCCATTTTAATTTCAAGATTTTGGATCAATTTCACTATCATTATTTGGAATTCTTTATCAGGTAGATTCCCTATCTCTTCCTCTTTTGTTTGGTTTGGTGGGCATTTATCCTGTTCCTTTATCTGCTGGGTATTCCTCTGTCTCTTTATCTTGTTTAAATTGCTGAGTTTAGGGTGTCCTTTCTGTATTCTGGTAGTTTGTTGAGTTCTCTTTATCCTAACACTATACACAAAAATAAACTCAAAATGGATTAAAGATCTAAACGTAAGACCAGAAACTATAAAACTCCTAGAGGAGAACATAGGCAAAACACTCTCTGACATACATCACAGCAGGATCCTCTATGACTCACCTCCCAGAATATTGGAAATAAAAGCAAAAATAAACAAATGGGACCTAATTAACCTTAAAAGCTTCTGCACATCAAAGGAAACTATTAGCAAGGTGAAAAGACAGCCTTCAGAATGGGAGAAAATAATAGCAAATGAAGCAACTGACAAACAACTAATCTCGAAAATATATAAGCAACTCCTACAGCTCAACTCCAGAAAAATAAATGACCCAATCAAAAAATGGGCCGAAGAACTAAATAGACATTTCTCCAAAGAAGACATACAGATGGCTAACAAACACATAAAAAGATGCTCAACATCACTCATTATCAGAGAAATGCAAATCAAAACCACTATGAGGTACCATTTCACACCAGTCAGAATGGCTGCGATCCAAAAGTCTACAAATAATAAATGATGGAGAGGGTGTGGGGAAAAGGGAACCCTCTTACACTGTTGGTGGGAATGCAAACTAGTACAGCCACTATGGAGAACAGTGTGGAGATTCCTTAAAAAACTGGAAATAGAACTGCCTTATGATCTAGCAATCCCATTGCTGGGCATACACACTGAGGAAACCAGAAGGGAAAGAGACACGTGTACCCCAATGTTCATCGCAGCACTGTTTATAATAGCCAGGACATGGAAGCAACCTAGATGCCCATCAGCAGATGAATGGATAAGAAAGCTGTCATACATATACACAATGGAGTATTACTCAGCCATTAAAAAGAAAATATTTGAATCAGTTCTAATGAGGTGGATGAAACTGGAACCTATTATACAGAGTGAAGTAAGCCAGAAGGAAAAACACCAATACAGCATACTAAAGCATATATATGGAATTTAGAAAGATGGTAACAATAACCCTGTGTACGAGACAGCAGAAGAGACACTGATGTATAGAACAGTCTTATGGACTCTGTGGGAGAGGGAGAGGGTGGGAAGATTTGGGAGAATGGCATGGAAACATGTAAAATATCATGTATGAAACGAGATGCCAGTCCAGGTTCGATGCACAATACTGGATGCTTGGGGCTAGTGCACTGGGACGACCCAGAGGTATGGTATGGGGAGGGAGGAGGGTTCGGGATGGGGAACACATGTATACCTGTGGCGGATTCATTTTGATATTTGGCAAAACTAATACAATTATGTAAAGTTTAAAAATAAAATAAAATTTAAAAAAAAAACCTCAACATTCAGAAAAAAAAAAAGAAGAAGCAGAGGAAGGAAAGTCTCAAGAAAGAAATATTGGCCAAACAGTCTCAAACATCAAAGAGATATGAAATAAGAAATGCAAAATGACTGATGCCTTTGAAAATAGTGAACACTTTGGTAAACTAAGAAGACCTGTTTCAAAGCAATGGTAGGGTTTGGGGGGAATCCAGATGGTTGTATGTGGGGAAAATGGGCAGCAAGTA
Organism: Bos indicus; assembly: GCF_029378745.1. Classification (NCBI taxonomy): domain Eukaryota; kingdom Metazoa; phylum Chordata; class Mammalia; order Artiodactyla; family Bovidae; genus Bos; species Bos indicus. The sequence continues at coordinate 42,044,362 of NC_091789.1, forward strand.
AATAGAGGCAGTAAATGTACATTGCTTTTGTGATTACTATTTGCTGTAATGAAACAGCTTGATAGAGAGATTTATGTTATTGACAAAGGATGTAAAGAATGTATCTGATGGAATAAGTTCCATAGAGAAGCAAAAGGGGGAAATTAGCCATGTAGGGAAAAAAGAAACCCTCTTTCATTTGAATTATGAGTGAGGGAGAAAAGAATGCATAGATATGAAGAAACATAGATGGCAGGAAGGAAGAATGTTGTAGGAAGTTTTGTCTTGTGGCTTCAATTTCCTCACTGCAGTGAGAGGCTGTCTTCTGAAGGGATACAGATGGAATGTTAGGAGAAGGTGGAATGTTAGATTTGAGGGGAAAATATGTAAGTCTGAAATAGACAATGGAGAGCAGTAGAAGGGATTCTGAGGGTTTATCTATCTTTTTGGTGGCAGAATTACTGAAAAGTGTTGTGTACCAATCTAAACTTGGAGACTATAAATTCATCGTAACTTCCACATAAGTACTATATGGTACTCCTTCAGGATCCAAATCAAATGTTTCCACCACTATAAAAATTCCTCTGACCTAAATAAGCAGAGGTTAGCAGTCCTCTTACAGTACCACAAAACCTAAAAAATATATGTCTATAATTGCACTTATACCAGTATATTATGACTATAAGTTATTTTTGTTGTATGCTGCTCCCCAACCAGATAGTCAGCTCCTTAAAAGCATATCTGTATTTTGGATGTCATTGGGCTTCCCCGGTGGCTCAGATGGTAAAGAATCTACCTGCAATGCAGGAGACCTGGGTTCGATCCCTGGGTAGGAGGATCCCCTGGAAGAGGGTATGGCAACCCATTCCAGTATCCTTGCCTGGAGAATCCCCAAGGACAGAACCTGGAGAGCTACGAGTCCAAGGGGTCGCAAAGAGTCAGATACGATTGAACGACTAAGCACAGCACATATATCAGTAAATGTTTGTTGGCCAAGTAAATGAGTAATCATTAATCTTTCTGAAGCAGTGCATATACAAATATATTTTTACAGTATAATCATTAACACTGCTCTCAAAATCACCTCCCTGCAGTTACTCCAGCAGGTACTCTGGAGTTAGCCCAGGTACTCTGATTACATATTTTGGCTCTGTCAAAATGTATCCAGTATAATCTGGAGAAGAATATGATTTTGTTAGATAGTATAATAGATTAACTAATCTAGGATGTTTACATTCCTGATTTAGAAACTCAGAAAAAGAACTATGTATTATAAACAAGAGATTACACTACAAAGTTAATTCTCTATACAATTTTAAATTTGAAATGTTCCTTTTTTTGCATTTTGTCTTAAGGGAATTAATTTGTACATCCTACTGGTCAATCTATTAAAGTCTATGACCAAAAACAGTGAATGATTAATTTAGTGATGTCTTGTACTAGAAAGATTTTTTCAGAAAACATCCCACTATTACATGTAGTCAAGCAATCCAATGTACAAACAGACTTATTTCAGCCTCCAGAATATGCAGCAAGTGTGTGCAGCAATTGTGAAGCACAAGACTGCAGCCCAGTTCATGTAATTTTATTTATTAACAAGAGTGTTAGCTGTCTGTTGGGAAAATAGGGCATATTTTAATGATGTGCTGCATAATACAATTTTATCATGAAAAACATTTTAACCTGAATTAGGTCATTTATTTCTTTTAATAGCACTTTAATCTACTCATTCACATTGTATAGACAATAGTTACTCCTTTCTCACAATCATTTTGGAATTTTTTTTTTTTTTTAGCACATGTGATTGATGTAGAGTGAACAGATTTTCAAGGGTGTATTAGAATGCTTTTTCTATAAAAGTTGGGTGATAGTAGAAGAGTTATTTTTTTTTGTTTAAATCACACTAACATTTCCCATGTTAGCAATGATACCTACTGTTTCATGCTAAGGGGTTCTTTCACAGCCTAGTGATTAAAAAGCTACCTTTTTGTTCAAATGGATTGTAAATTAATTATTTACTGTACTCACCATTACTTTTCAGCTGATGATATACTGCTAAATAAATATTTCATATAAATTTTACACTGAAAGTTATAAGAATAAAAGGCATTGATCCTGTATCAGATCTCATGGGCTTCTGTTAATTTTAAGGACATCCCCCATCTTGTCTACTTACCCCCAATATACAGACACTTTCCTGGAAGTTCCATTTAGAATATGAATAATCCTCAATTCAAACTTATAAGAGAGCATATTCTTAGAGCTGTATTATATGACAGGAAAGAAAGAGCCTCTATACTTTGATGCTTAGCTTCCTGTAATATTGTACCCTATCAAAGAGCATTGAAATGCTATTTATGTTCAGGGTTTCAAATATACTTTCACTTATGAGGTTATCTTTCCCTTTGAAAGCATTCCAGTTTGCTCTCCAACAGAAAATGCAAATCATCTGCTTGAAAATATGCATGAGGTTGGTTTTAGGGTAAAAAAAAGTTTCAGTTACAAACAAGAGAGGGAAGTCGCTTATGAAGCACTTTTTGTGAGGATATTGCATGTATTTAACTGTGAACAAGCTTCAAGGTCCAAATGCTGTATGTCCAAATACTTCAAGGTCCAAATGACTATGATCTCAAACTTCTACCCTCTAGAATGGTAAAAAAAAAAAAAAAAAAAAAAAAAAAAAAAATTCTGTTGATTATTAGCTACTCAGTCTGTGGAATTTTGTTTCAGCAGCCCAAGCAGACTAAGACAGAAGGGTAACATGATTTTACATGCCTCAAATGATAAAAGCAAAAGCTACCAAAACTTACCAGTTGAAGCATATTTCTTTTGTTTCCCAGCCTCAGCTGTGTCTCTCTGTCTTTTCAATAAAATTGAAATCTCTGTTCACATCCCTGTTGGGATTGTCACTATTTTTTCCTCCCACTGTTTTTCTGTAAATTGTATTTTCTCTTGTATGTTAGCAATGTAAACAAATTAAATAAAAATGCATAATAGTACACTGCTAAAATTATGAATTTAAATTTTATGAGGATGAACAAAAGGCTCATATAACTATGATTCTCATCTTTGTATGGCCACAGATTTTTATAGTATTCAGTATAGAACACTGAATAGAATGTATATAGAATACTGTATAGAATGGAATTCAATTTCCTTCAAACTTTATCAGCAGCAAGCAGTGCGGCTAAGTGATGCCATAAGGCATAAAGAACCTTATTCTTACTGCTAAAAAGGTTAAACATTTCCCCATTTTAGAAGGTAAAGAAAAAAGAAAGATTTCTGCCAGTTCTGAGTTATTTTGAAATGTAAATGTACTCATGTAAACTCCATGATTAACACCAAATTAAGATGAATTTTGTGGGAAGTCTACCTTTGCTGTTGCCAAAAATATTTTCTTCAAGATTTAATTAACAATATAGCACTAAAATTGGGCTGCACTATGACAGCTATTATTAAACAATTAAAAGAAATAAACTATTTTATTTTTCAGGAAGCATCAGAAGAGTAAAAACAAATTCCTGAAATAATTGAAGATGTAACATGGTATTATCTTTCACTTTTGTTTTTCCTTATCAGCATGCATAATATTCTCATTGTTTAGAGTTGTATAGGACTTAGGCTTTTAACCTTACTGAGAATGGGAAGACACTGAAGGATTTCAAGCACAGGAGTAATGTGTATACATATTAAATGTGAACATCAGTGTTGCACAGAAAAAGTTTTTAAAAAGAAAGATCCAGGCACTACTCTATGCTTATGTGTGAGATAAATAACTAAAATATAACAGCAGATGAAAAGAAATTTCAGGAAGGCATGTTTTGACAAGAATTGGGGTTCTGATCTGAGTGGAAAGACCTAAAAGAAAGAACAAGAAAGGGATCCACTTAAGGATGAATTAAGTCATAAATACAAATACTTTAAGACATTTTCCTGAGGCGATACTTTTATTAATCTAGTGTCTGATTTAAAATATGCCAAAACTGATACTCTTGTATTAAAGCAGCTAACTACCACAACCCTATTCCTTTAATTTAAATCCAAAGAAAAAGGAATGTATTCTGCTAATTAAATGATGGTATAATCTTAAGTTTCAATAAACAAGCTTAGCCAATTAGTGCTGGGAGGACAGAGGTGGACAGGCAAACTGTTAAGTCAATTAAGTTACCAGTTCCTATCAAGTTGCTGGTTCTATCTAGCCAGCTTATTTTCTTCAGTGACTTTGCCAACTACTCTTCCCAGGTCTCACTGTGTATGGTTGTGTGTGTGTGCTTAGTTACTCACTAAGTGTCCAACTGTTTGCAACCCCATGAACCCCACTAGGCTCCTCTGTCCATGAGATTCTCTAGGCAAGAATACTGGAGTGAGTTGCCATTCCTTTCTCCAGGGGATCTTCCTGACCTAGGGATTGAACCCAGGTCTCCTGCATTACAGGCAGATTCTATACAGCCTGAGCCACCAGGGAAGCCTACTCACTATCAAAACCCTTACAGTGTACTACTAAGATTCTGTTTTTTTTATTTTCTATAAGACTTTTAAGATAGAGACTTTATACTACTCAGTATTGACAAAGCAAACAATCTGATTTAAAAATGGGGGGAGATAGCCAAAATAGCACACTATAAAGACCCTGAATTCCTCTGCTCATGGACACACAAAATTTACAACCATCGATGAAAAAGAACAACCATCAGTGAAAAAACTGGAACCTACCAAGGAAGATCTTCTACAACTAAAGATATAGAGAAGGAACCACAATGAGACAGGAGCAGGCACAGATGTGATATAGTCAAGTTGCATACCCACAGGTGGGTGGTCCACAAATGAAAGAATGATTATAACTGCAGAGGTTTTCCCCAAGGAGTAAAGGTCTGAGCCCAACATCATGCCCCCAGCCCAGTGGTCCTGAACCAGGCAGATGAACCACTAAGAAGTTTGGCTTTGAAGATCACCAGGGCTTACATTTGGGAGACTCAGAGGACTGTGGGAAATAAAGATTCTACTTTTAAAGGGAGCAAAATTTCACAGGCTCTATATCACAAAATTTCACAGGCTCTAGGATCCTGAGCAGAAGTTAATTTGAAAGGAGCCTGGGTCAGACATATCTGCTGAACTTGGAGAGTCTCCCTGAGACACAGGAATCAACTGGACTTCACCCTGGGATCATAGATATTGACAGCAGCCATTTTGGGGAGATTTATCTACCATGTAGATACTGGTGCTGGTGAGCACTATTTTAGAATCTTTCCTCTACCTTATTAGCCCCAAAACCCAGCCCCACATCAGCACAACAGCTTGTAAGCACAAGTGCCAGGACACCTCAAGCCAAGAAAATAGCTGGGCTGGGACACAGCCCCACCAACCAATAGAGAGCCTGCTTTAAGACCTTTCTGAGCCCACAGTTGCTCCTGGACATGGTCCTATCCACCAGAAAGCCCAGGATCAGACTCCACATATCAATGCACAGTCACTAGAGCCAAGACTCCCCATGTTCCTGCAACCAGAGATATGGGGTCCAGATCTACTGGCATCAAGCAGAAACCAGTGCCGGGACAACAGTACCCTTGCAGTCTGTGGATCAACCCACTCACCAGCATGCCAACATCAGTCTTAGGACTAGCAGGTCCCTAAATCCACCCACCAACAGACCAACACAAGTTTTGGGACAACACAGACCCTAAAGCCACCTGTGTCAGGAATGAACCCAAAGTACCAGTGGTCTGACAGTAGCTCTGGGAATACCTGGGCCCTGTAGCCAGACCCCAGGACCTCGGTCTGCCTACCAAAGGGCCAGCATTAGTTCCAGGATCTGGCTTCATATACTAGGATGTGAGCACTAGGCCCATAATCTCCTAAACACCTACAGTGCCTACCAGTGAGCCAGAACTACCTCAGTACAGAGGTAGTGACAGAATGTGGTCCACTGGAGAAGGAAATGGCAAAGCACTTCAGTATTCTTGCCTTGAGAACCCCATGAACAGTATGAAAAGGCAAAAAGATAAGACACTGAAAGATGAACTCCCCAGATCGGTAGGTGCCCAATATGCTACTGGAGATCAGTGGAGAAATAACTCCAGAAAGAAGGAAAGGATGGAGCCAAAAAAAAAAAAAAAAAAAAAACGCCCAGTTGTGAATGGGACTGGTGATAGAAGCAAGGTTCGATGCTGTAAAGAGCAATATTGCATAGGAACCTGGAATGTTAGGTCCATGAATCAAGGCAAATTGGAAGTGTTCAAGCAGGAGATGACAAGAGTGAACATTCTAGGAATCAGCGAACTAAGATGGACTGGAATGGTTTAATTTAACTCAGATGACCATTATACATTATATCTACTACTGTTGGCAGGAATCCCTTAGAAGAAATGGAGTAGCCATCATAGTTAACAGAAGAGTCCAAAATGCAGTACTTGGATGCAATCTTAAAAAAGACAGAATGATTTCTGTACATTTCCAAGGCAAACCACTGAATATCACGGTAATCCAAGTCTATGACTGGACCAGTAACACTGAAGAACCTGAAATTGAACAGTTCTATGAGGATCTACAAGACCTTCTAGAACTAACACCCAAAAAAGATATAATTTTCATTATAGGGGACTGGAATGCAAAAGTAGGAAGTCAAGAAACACCTAGAGTAACAGGCAAATTTGGCCTTGGAGTACAGAATGAAGCAGGGCAAAGGCTAATAGAGTTCTGCCAAGAGAAGACACTGGTCATAGCAAACACCATCTTCCAACAGCACAAGAGTACACTCTACTCATGGACATCACCAGACAGTCGACAATAAAATCAGATTGATCAGATTGATTATATTCTTTGCAGCTGAAGATGGAGAAGCTTTGATTATATTCTTTGCAGCCAAAGATGGAGAAGCCCTATGCAGTCAACGAAAATTAGACCAGGACCTGACTGTGGCTCAGATCATGAACTCCTTATTGCCAAATTCAGACTGAAATTGAAGAAAGTAGGGAAAACCACTAGACCATTCAGGTATGACCTAAATCAAATCCCTTATGACTATACAGTGGAAGTGAGAAATAGATTTAAGGGATGACATCTGATAGACAGAGTGCCTGATGAAATATGGACTTGAGGTTCATGACACTGTACAGGAGACAGGAATCAAGATCATCCCCAAGAAAATTAAATGCAAAAAAGCAAAATGGCTGTCTGAGGAAGCCTTACAAATAGCTGTGAAAAGAAGAGAAGTGAAAAGCAAAGGAGAAAAGGAAAGATATCTCCACTTGAATGCAGAGCTCCAAGAATAGCAAGGAGAAATAAAAAAGCCTTCCTCAGTGATCAATGCAAAGAAATAGATGAAAGCAGTAGAATGGGAAAGACTAGAGATCTCTTCAAGAAAATTAGAGATACCAAGGGAACATTTCCTGCAAAGACAGGCTCAATAAAGGACAGAAATGGTAGGGACCTAACAGAAGCAGAAGATATTAAGAAAAGCTGGCAAGAATACGCAGAAGAACTATACAAAAAAGATATTTACGACCAAGATAATCATGAAGGTGTGATCATTCACCTAGAGCCAAACATCCTGGAATGTGAAGTCAAGTGGGCCTTAGGAAGCATCACTATGAACAAAACTAGTGGAGGTGATGGAATTCCAGTTGAGCTATTTTAAATCCTGACAGATGATACTATGAAAGTGCTGCATTCAATATGGCAGCAAATTTGGAAAGCTCAACAGTGGCCACAGGACTGGAAAAGGTCAGTTTTCATTCCAATCCCAAAGAAAGGCAATACCAAAGAATTCTCAAACTACCATATCATTGAACTCATTTCTCACACCAGTAAAGTGATGCTTAAAATTCTCTAAGCCAGGCCTCACCAATACGTAAACTGTGAACTTCCAGATATTCAAGCTGGTTTTAGAAAAGGCAGAGGAACCAGAGGTCAAATTGCCAACATCTGCTGGATCATCTAAAAAGCAAGAGAGCTCCAGAAAAACATCTATTTCTGCTTTATTGACTATGCCAAAACTTTTGACTGTCAGGATCACAATAAACTGTGGAAAATTCTGAAAGAGATTGGAATACCAGACCACCTGACCTGCCTCTTGAGAAATCTGTATGCAGGTCAGGAAGCAGCAGTTAGAACTGGACATGGAACAACAGAAGTGAAGTGAAGTGAATTGAAGTTGCTCAGTCGTGTCAGACTCTTTGCAACTCCATGGACTGTAGCCTACTGGGCTCCTCCGTCCATGGGATTTTCCAGGCAAGAATATTGGAGTGGGTTGCCATTTTCTTCTCCAGGGGAATTTCCCGACCCAGGGATCGAACCCGGGTCTCCTGCATTTTAGGCAGACGCTTTACCGTCTGAGCCACAAGGAACAACAGACTGGTTCCAAATAGGAAAAGGAGTATGTCAAGGCTGTATATTGTCACCCTGCTTATTTAACTTATATACAGAGTACATCACGAGAAATGGTGGGCTGGATGAAGCACAAGCTGGAATCAAGATTGCTGGGAGAAATATCAATAACCTCAGATATGCAGATGACACCACCCTTATGACAGAAAGTGAAGAACTAAAGAGCCTCTTGATGAAAGTAAAAAAGGAGAGTGAAAAAGTTGGCTTAAAGCTCCACATTCAGAAAACGAAGGTCATGTCATCCGGTCCCATCACTTCATGGCAAATAGATGGGGAAACAGTGGAAACAATGGCTGACTTTATTTTTTCTGGGTTCCAAAATCACTGCAAATGGTAAAATTAAAAGATGCTTACTCCTTGGAAGGAATGTTATGACCAACCTAGATAGCATATTAAAAAGCAGAGACATTACTTTGTCAACAAAGGTCCGTCTAGTCAAGGCTATGGTTTTTCCAGTGGTCATGAATGGCTGTGAGAGTTGGACTATAAAGAAAGCTGAGTGCAGAAGAATTGATGCTTTTGAACTGTGATGTTGGAGAAGTCCTTGGTGTTCACTGGAAGGACTGATGTTGAAGCTGAAACTCCATTACCTTGCCACCTGATGTGAAGAGCTGAGTCTTTGGAAAAGACCCTGATGCTGGGAAAGATTGAGGGCAGGAGGAGAAGGGGACGACAGAGGATGAGATGGTTGGATGGCATCACTGACACAATGTATATGGGTTTGGGTGGACTTCAGGAGTTGGTGATGGGCAGGGAGGCCTGGCATGCTGTGGTTCATGGGATCACAAAGAGTCAGACACGACTGAGCAACTGAACTGAACTGAACCCTCCTGGGTTCTGCAGCCAGATGCCTCATGACGTGACCCAACCAACCAGTAGCCTCTGCAAGGCAGGACCTAACAGTGAACTGGACCGAGAGCCAAACAACCCTACCAAACTACCCACAGTAGTCACTGTACCACAGTACATGGCCCACATAGCAAGTTAGGCAAAATGAGTTTACAGAGAAACATGTTCCAAACAAAAAAATAAGATAAAACCCCAGAAGAAGAAGTGAAGCTAGGCAATCTACCTGAGAAGGAGTTCACAATAGGGATCATAAAGTTGATCAAAGAACTCAGGGGAATACATAGAGCAAGAAGTAAAAATATTTTTTAAAAAATTATTGGAGTATAATTGATTTATAATGTTGTATTACTTTCAGCTGTACAGCAAAGTGAATCATATTATATACATATATATATTTATATACATAAATATAAATATACATTTATTTTAAATATATGCTAAGATGCCCCAGTTGTGTCCGACTCTGTGTGACCCCATAGATGGCAGTCCACCAGGCATTAAATGTGAATGCATTAAAGTGAAAAGTAAAAGTGAAGTCGCTCAGTTGTGTCCAACTCTTAGCAGACCCCATGGACTGCAGCCCACCAGGCACCTCCATCCATGGGATTTTCCAGGCAAGGATATTGGAGTGGGTAGCCATTGCCTTATCTGATTTTAAATTTATATTCATGCTTAAATTTATATGTATATATATTATAAATATATAAATATAAATATTATATATATATATATATATATATACAGTATTTTTTAGACTCTTATCTTGTATGGGTCATTACAGAGTATTGAGTAGCGTTCCCTATGCTGTACAGCAGGTCCTTATTAGTCATCTATTTTATATACAGTAATATGTAAATGTCAGTCTCAATTTATCCCTCCCCCCTTTCCCCATTAGTAACCATAAGTGTGTCTTCTACAAACATGACTCTACTTATGCTTTGTAAATATGTTAATTTGTACATTTTTTTAGATTCCATATAAAAGTGATATCATATAAAATTTGTTTTTCACTTAGTATGACAACCTATAAGTCCATCCATATTGATGGAAATGGCATAATTCTGTTCCTTTTTTATGCTGAGTAATATCCCATTGCATATATGTACCACAACTTATTTATTCCTCTGTTGATGGATATTTAGGTTTTTTCCATGTGCTAACTATTGTAAATGTGCTCTAATGAACATTGAGGTGCAAGCATTTTTTTGAATTATGGTTTTCTCCATATATTTACCCAGGTAGAAGTTTTTAACAAAGAGTTGGAAAATATAAAGAACAACCAAAATGAATAATACAATAATTGAAATGAAAAATACTCTAGAAGAAATCAACATTAGGCTAAATAATGAGGAGAAAATCAGCAAGCTACAAGACAGAGTAGTGAAAATGACTGAAGTTGAATATAAAAAAAGGAAAAAGAATGAAAAGAAATAAGGACAAAGTAAGAGATCTCAGAGAAAACATCAAACATGCTAACACTCACATTATAGGAGCCCTAGAAGGAGAAGAGGGAGAAAGGGGCAGAGAACATATTTGAAGATGTAATGTTAATGTCTGAAAACTTCCCTAACTTGGAAGTAGAAACAGATAACCAAGTCCAGGAACCACAGAGAGTCCCAAACAGGATCAAACCGATGATAATACACCAAAAAAACACACTATAACTAAAATGGCAAAAATTAAATATACAGAGAGAATATTAAAAGCATCAAGGGAAATGGAACAAGTTACATACAAGGGAACTCCCATAAAGCTATCAGCTAACTTTTCAGCAGAAACCCTGCAGACCAGATGAGAATGGCATAATACAATTAAAGTGATGAGAGAGTGGTATAATACAATTAAAGTGATGATAAGGAATAACATAAAACTATTAATAATCGACTTGTCAAGACTCTTATTCAGAATTAATGGAGAGATCAAAAGTATTATAGATAAGCAAAAGTAAAAAGAGCTCAATATCAACAAAAACCACTATGAGGTACCATTTCACACCAGTCAGAATGGCTGCAATCCAAAAGTCTACAAATAATAAATACTGGAGAGGGTGTGGAGAAAAGGGAACCCTCTTACACTGTTGGTGGGAATGCAAACTAGTACAGCCACTATGGAGAACAGTGTGGAGATTCCTTAAAAAACTGGAAATAGAACTGCCTTATGATCCAGCAATCCCACTGCTGCGCATACACACTGAGGAAACCAGAAGGGAAAGAGACACGTGTACCCCAATGTTCATCACAGCACTGTTTATAATAGCCAGGACATGGAAGCAACCTAGATGTCCATCAGCAGATGAATGGATAAGAATGCAGTGGTACATATACACAATGGAGTATTACTCAGCCATTAAAAAGAAAATATTTGAATCAGTTCTAATGAGGTGGATGAAACTGGAGCCTATTATACAGAGTGAAGTAAGCCAGAAGGAAAAACACCAATACAGTATACTAACGCATATATATGGAATTTAGAAAGATGGTAACGATAACCCTGTGTACGAGACAGCAAAAGAGACACTGACGTATAGAACAGTCTTATGGATTCTGTGGGAGGGGGAGAGGGTGGGAAGATTTGGGAGAATGGCATTGAAACATGTAAAATATCATGTATGAAACGAGATGCCAGCCCAGATTCAATGCACGATACTGGATGCTTGGGGCTGGTGCACTGGGACGACCCAGAGGGATGGTATGGGGAGGGAGGAGGGAGGAGGGTTCAGGATGGGGAACACATGTATACCTGTGGTGGATTCATTTTGATATTTGGCAAAACTAATACAATTATGTAAAGTTTAAAAATAAAATAAAATTAATTATAAAAAAAAATTAAAAAAAAAAAAACACCTTGACAAGAAATATGAAAGGACCTTACCTAAGCTAAAAAAAAAAAAAAAAGGCCATAACTAGATAAATAAAAATTAGGAAAGGGAAGACCTGATGCAGTAGAGGTAAATATACAGTAAAGATAGAAAATCAACCACATACAAAGCTGATAGGAAGTTTAAAACACAAAAGTGGAAAAATCATCTATATCCAAAATAAGCAGTTAAGTTATTGACCAAACAATTAGATGTAAAATAGGATGCCAAAATGAGTAAATGTGAGGGGAGGAGAGTACAAATGCAATGTTGTTAAAATGCACTTGAAATTAAGAGATCAGCAACTTAAAACAATTATATGTATGTATAGAGATAATACTATTAATGTATATAAACCTCATGGTAACCACAAACCAAAAATTTTTAATGTATACACACACAAAAATGAGAAGGGAATACAAATATAAGACAAAAAATAGTCATCAAACCACAAGAGAACAAAATAAGAAAAGAGGAACAAAAAAGAACTACAAAAACAACCTCCCCAAAATTAATAAAGTGGCAATGTGAATGCATGTATCAACAATTACTGTAAATGAACTACATGCTCCAATCAAAAGACATAAACTGGCTGATGGGATATGAAAAACAAGGCCCATGTATATGCTGCATACAAGAGACTCAATTCAGACTGATAGATATACACAGAAGAAAAGTGAAGGGATAGGAAAGGGTACTCCATGAAAATAGAAATTAAAAGATACCTGGGCTACCAATACTTATATCTGACAAAACAGACTTTAATATAAAGACTGCTATAAGAGACAAAGAAGGGTATTACATAATGATCAAGGAATCTATCCAAGGAAAAGCCATAAAAATTGTAAATATATAGGCACCCACCATAGAAGCACCTAAATACATAAAGAAGATATTAACTGGAGGTCCTAAGATGGCAGAGGAATAGGATAGGGAGACCTTTTTCTCCCTCACAAATTCATCAAAAGGTCATTTGAATGCTGAGCAACTTCCACAAAACAACTTCTAAACACTGACAGAGGATACCAGGCACCCAGAACAGCACTCCATTCTCTTTGAAAGAAGGTAGGACAAAATATATGCCAGCAAATTTGGAAAACTCAGCAGTGGCCACAGGACTGGAAAAGGTCAGTTTTCATTCCAATCCCAAAGAAATGCAATGCCAAAGAATGCTTAAACTACCGCACAATTGCACTTGTCTCACATGCTAGTAAAATAATGCTCAAAATTCTCCAAGCCAGGCTTCAGAAATACATGAACCGTGAACTTCCAGATGTTCAAGCTGGTTTTAGAAAAGGTATCAGAACCAGAGATCAAATTGCCAACATCCGCTGGATCATGGAAAAAGCAAGACAGTTCCAGAAAAACATCTATTTCTGCTCTACTGACTATGCCAAAGCCTTTATTGTGTGGATCACAATAAACTGTGGAAAATTTTGAAAGAGATGGGAATACCAGACCACCTGACCTGCCTCTTGAGAAATCTATATGAAGGTCAGGAAGCAACAGTTAGAACTGGATATGGAACAACAGACTGGTTCCAAATAAGAAAAGGAGTAGATCAAGGCTGTATATTGTCACTCTGCTTATTTTACTTCTATGCAGAGTACATCGTGAGGAACGCTGGGCTGGAAGAAGCACAAGCTGGAAACAAGATTGCTGGGAGAAATACCAATAACCTCAGATATGCAAATGACACGACTCTTAAGGCAGAAAGGGAAGAGGAACTAAAAAGCCTCTTGATGAAAGTGAAAGCGGAGAGTGAAAAAGTTGGCTTAAAGCTCAACATTCAGAAAACGAAGATCATGGCATCTGGTCCCATCACTTCATGGGAAATAGATGGGGAAACAGTGGAAACAGTGTCAGACTTTATTTTTTGGGCTCCAAAATCACTGCAGATGGTGACTTCAGCCATGAAATTAAAAGACGCTTACTCCTTAGAAGAAGAGTTATGACCAACCTCAATAGCATATTCAAAAGCAGAGACATTACTTGGCCAACAAAGGTCCATCTAGTCAAGGCTATGGTTTTTCCTATGATCATGTATGGATGCGAGAGTTGGACTGTGAAGAAGGCTGAGTGCTGAAGAATTGATGGTTTTGAACTGTGGTGTTGGAGAAGACTTTTGAGAGTCCCTTGGACTGCAAGGAGATCCAACCAGTCCATTCTAAAGGAGATCTGCCCTGGGTGTTCTTTGGAAGGAATGATGCTAAAGCTGAAACTCCAGTACTTTGGCCACCTCATGCGAAGAGTTGACTCATTGGAAAAGACTCTGATGCTGGGATGGATTGGGGTCAGGAGGAGAAGGGGACGACAGAGGATGAGATGGCTGGATGGCATCACTGACTCGATGGACGTGAGTTTGAGTGAACTCTGGGAGATGGTGATGGACAGGGAGGCCTGGCGTGCTGCCACTTATGGTGTTGCAAAGAGTTGGACACGACTGAGCGACTGAACTGAACTGAACTGAGGACAAAATATAAAAGACTAAGAGAGACAAAAGGGTTAGGGATGGAGACCCATACCAGAGAGGGAGTCATGAATGTGGAGAAGTTTCCAAACACCAAGAAACCCTCTCACTGGTGGGTCTGTGGGGAGTTTTGGAATCTTAGAGGGCAACATAACTGGGAGGGAAAAAAAAAAAAACGCAGAATATGTGCCTAAAAGCAACTCCCAGTGGAGAAGTAGCCCAGACGCTCAAGTCTGCCACCAGGGAGCAAGGGGCTGAACATGGACGTTTGGGTTGCATGCTTAGGGTAAGGACCAGCCCTGAATGTGTGAGATAGCAACCCAAACTGTGGGATAGCCAGAGAGAAAAAAGAGAAAGAGAGAGAGAGAGAGAACTTTACCACAAAAAGCTCTAACCTGAGGTGTAGCCAGGCCTGCTCACAAAACAAAAGATTGAGCAAATACCAGAGGACAGCTAGCCGACTGTGGACCAGCCCCTCCTGCACCCCGCTGGAGGCAGAAGGGCAGGCGGGTGGCAGACAGGGCATGAAGGCAAAGGGCAATCTCAGCCCCAGACATGGCATCCTCCACCAAAATGTGAGCAGGTTCCCAGTTGCTAACCAAGTTTTCTTGGGATCCTGGATGGTTGACATCTGCCAAAAGGGTCACAGCCAGAGATCAGCTTCCCAGAGCAGACACATGCCACACCTGAGAAGGCGCTCTCACTGTGCACCTGGGAAACTTAACAGCTGGGACCAGTGAGGTGATTAAGATGCTCCGCCCGCCTGGGACAGTGTGCTCACCAAGCACCTTGTTGCCTGAGCTGCTTAACCTGGAAAGTGCACAAAACGCAGATCCAACTGAGTTTGTGCCTTTGTGGAGTACCCAAGAACCTGAATCTGAGCAGCTTGGACCTGGAAGTGCATGAAACTCAAGGCCTGCTTTGGACAGTTCCCCTGCAGAGCAACCAGGAGCCTGAGCAATGTAGACCAGGAAAGTACACATGCCATGAGCAGGGGGAAACCCAGTGTGGTCCATATTGTGAGCACTCCACACACACCAGTGATATTTGCTTGCAGTGTTCTCCCTCCCCACAGCACAAACGAACAAGTTAGCCTAAATAAGTGACCACCTTTGCCCCCTTGTGTCAGGGAAGAAATTAGACACTGAAGAGACTGTAAACAGAGGAAGCCCTCCCCATCCCTGGGGGAAAAAAAAAAAACAAAGAAGAGGGAACAACTCTAGAAGTGACAGGCAAAACAGATTAAAATCCTGTAGTTAACATTTACTAAGCATTGGAAAGGGCCTACAGATCTTGAGAAGAAGTATAAGCTGCAACAAGGAACTATCTGACTGAACTGACTCCACACTGCCCTCAACAGCTCCAGAGAAATTCCTAGATATATTTTTACTATTATCATTTTTAAATCTTTTTGTTATTTTTAAATTATTGATTACTCTTTAATTTTCATTTTATAACCTACTGCTGTGGCTGCTAAGTCACTTCAATCATGTCTGGCTCTGGGACCACATAGACAGCAGCCAACCAGGCTCCTCCATCCCTGGGATTCTCCAGGCAAGAATACTGGAGTGGGTTGCCATTTCCTTCTCCACTATAATCTATTCTTACCTTGCAAAAAAAAAAAAAAAGACCCTGTTTTTAAAGCAAATTTCACATATATTTTTTATAATTTTTGTGATTGATTTTGTTTTGCATTTTTAATATTGTATTTTTCAGGGTCTAACCTCTACCCTTGATTTTTAATATCTCCTTTGTGGCATGTGTTATCAATTTCGTACCTTTAAGAATCTAATCTTCAGTACCCATTTTTGCTTAGGGGTATGATTACTGCCTTGATTGCTCTCTCTCCTATTAACTCTCCCTTTTCTCCCCCAAGTCGCCTCTATCTCCTCTCTCCCCCTTCTCTTCTCTACTTAACTCTGTGAATCTCTCTAGGTGCTCCAGGCTGTGGAAAACACTTAGGGATCTGATTACTTACTAGATTGGCCTCTCCCCTTTTGACTCCACTTCTTCTCCTCCTGGTCAACTCTTTCTCCCTCCTCCCTCTTCTCTTCTCCATGTCACTCTGTGAAACTCTCTGGGTGTCCCTCACTATGGAGAATCTTTTCACAATTAACTTAGATGATTTATCATCAGTGCTATATGGATGGATAAGTCTTGAGGCTACTGTAAGAATAAGACTAAAAGCCAGAGGCAGGAGGCTTAAATCCAAAACTTTCAAACACCAGAAAACTCCTGAATCCAGGGAACATGAATTGACAAGAGCACAACCAAAAGTTTCCATACCTACACTGAAACCAAGCTCCACCCAAGAGCCAACAAGTTCCAGAGCAAGACATACATCCAGCAAAGCAGGAACATAGCCCTGAGCATTAAAATCAAAGCTGCCTAAAGTCACACCAAACCCACAGACATCTCAAAACTCACTACTGGACACTTCATTGAGCTCCAGAGAGAGGATATTCAGCTTCACCCACCAGACACTGACACAAACATCCTAACCAGGAAACCTTGACAAGCCAATAGTCCAACCCCACCCATGGGAGCGAACTCCACAATAAAGAGGAACCACAAACTTCCACCATACAGAAAGGCCACCCCAAACAGCAATCTAAACAAAATGAAAAGGCAGAGAAATATTTAGAAGGTAAAGGATCACAATAAATCCTACCAAACCAAACAAAAGAGGAGGAGCTAGGGAGTCTACTTGAAAAAGAATTCAGAATACTGATAGTAAAGTTGATCCAAAATCTTTAAAACAAAATGGAATTACAGATAAATAGACTAGAGACAAGGATTGAGAAGATGGAAGAATTGTTTAACAAGTATCTAGAAGACATAAAAAAAGCATCAGTCAATAATGAGTAATACAATAGCTGAGATCAAAAGCAATCTGGAGATAACCAACAGTAGAATAACTGAAGCAGAAGATAGAATAAGTGAAGTGAAAGAGAGAACGGTGGAAATAAATGAAGTGGAGTGGAAAAAAGAAATAAAAGAAATGAGGACAACCTCAGAGGCTTCTGGGACAATGTTAAATGTCCCAACATTATAATCATAGAAGTCCCAGAAGAAGAAGACAAAAAGAAAGGCCATGAAAAAAATATTTGAGGAGTTAATAGTTGAAAACTTCCCTAAAATGGGGAAGGAAGTAGCCATCCAGGTCCAAGAAACCCAGACAGTCCCAAACAGGATAACCCCAAGGCGAAACACCCCAAGACACATATTAATCAAATTAATGAAGATCAAGCACAAAAAGCAAATATTAAAAGGAGCAAGGGAAAAGCAAAAATTAACACACAAGGGGATTCCCATAAGGATAACAGCTGATCTTTCAATAGAAATTCTTCAGGCCAGGTGGGAATGGCAGGACATAAAGTGATGAAGGAGAAAAACCTACAGCCCAGATTACTGTACCCAGCAAGGATCTCATTCAAATATGAAGGAGAAATCAAAAGCTTTGCAGACAAGCAAAAGCTGAGAGAATTCAGCACCACTAAACCAGCTCTTCAACAAATGCTAAAGGATCTTCTCTAGACAGGAAACACAAAAAAGGTTTATGAACTCAAACCCAAAACAACAAAGTAAATGCCAATGGGATCATACTTATAAATAACTACTCTAAATAAAAATTATTAGGCATTCAGGGCTGAATGCCCCAACCAAAAACAAAGACTGGCTGAATGGATACAGAAACAAGACCCCTATACATGTTGTCTACACGAGACCCACCTCAAAACAAGGGACACATAGAGGCTGCAAGTGAAGGGCTTGAAGAAGATATTCCACACAAATGGAGACTAAAAGAAAGCAGGAGTAGCAATACTCATATCAGATAAAATAGACTTTGAAGTAAAGGCTTTGAAAAGAGACAAAGGAGGGCACTACATAATGATCAAAGGATAACTCCCAGAAGAAGATTATAACAACTATAAATATATATGCACCCAACATAGGATGACTGCAATATGTAAGGCAAATGCTAACAAGTATGAAAGGGGAAATTTACAGTCACACAATATTAGTGGGAGACTTTAATACTCCACTCACACCTATGGATAGATCAACTAAACAGAAAATTAGCAAGGAAACACAAACTTTATATGATGCAATAGACTAGTTAGACCTAATTGATATCTATAGGACGTTTCACCCCAAAACAATCAATTTCACCTTTATCTCAAGTGCACACAGAACATGCTCCAGGATAGATCACATCCTGGACCATATATCTAGCCTTGGTAAATTCAAACAAATTGAAATCATTTCAAGCATCTTTTCTGATCATAATGCAGTAAGATTAGATGCCAACTACAGGAAAAAAAAAAAAAAAACTATTACAAATACAAACATATGGAGGCTAAACAACACGCTTCTGAATAACCAAGAAATCACAGAATGAATTTTAAAAATGAATCAAAATATGCATAGAAATGAATGAAAATGAAAACACAATAACCCCGAACCTATGGGATTCAGTAAAAGCAGTGCTAACGGGATGGTTCATAGCAATACAACTTTACCTCAGGAAACAAGAGATAAATCATACAAAAACATAACTCTACACCTAAAATACCCAGAAAAAGAAGAAATGAAGAACCCCAGCATTAGTACAAGGAAAGAAGTCATAAAAATTAGGGCAGAAATAAATGAAAGACAAAGGAGACCATAGCAAAAATCAACAAAACTAAAAGCTGGTTCACTGAGAAGATAAATAAAATAAACAAACCATTAGCCATACTCATGAAGAAAAATAGGGAGAAGAATCAAATCAATAGAATTAGAAATGAAAATGGAGAAATCACAGCAGACAACACAGATATACAAAGGATCATAAGAGACTACTATCAGGAACCACATGCCAATAAAATGGACCACTTGGAAGAAATGGACAAATTCTTAGAAGAGTATAACTTTCCAAAATTGAACCAGGAAGAAATAGAAAATCTTAAAAGACCCATTATAATCATGGAAATCGATGCTGTAATCAGAAATTTTCCAACAAACAAAAGCCCAGGACCAAATAGCTTCACAGTGAAATCTACAAAAAAAATTAGAGAACAGCTAACACCATTCCTACTCAAACTCTTCCAGAAAATTGTAGAGGAAGGTAAACTTCCAAACTCATTCTATGAGGCCACCATCACCCTAATACCAAAACCTGACAAAGATGCCACAAAAAAAGAAAACTACAGACCAATATCACTGATGAACATAGATGCAAACATCCTTAATAAAATTCTACCAAACAGAATACAACAGTGTATTAAAAAGATCATACATCATGACCAAGTGGGCTTTATCCCAGCAATGCAAGGATTCTTCAATATCCACAAATGAATCAGTATGATACACCACATTAACAAATTGAAAGATGAAAACCATATGATTATCTCAATAGATGTAGACAAAGTCTTTGACAAAATTCAACATCCATTTATGATTAAAAAAAAAAAAAAACTTCCAGAAAGCCGGCATAAAAGGAACATACCTCAACATAATAAAAGCCATATATGACAAACCAACAGCAAACATTATCCTCAACAGTGAAAAATTGAAAGCACTTCCTCTAAAGTCAGGAACAAGACAAGGATGCCCACTCTCACCACTACTATTCAACATAGTCTTGGAAGTTTTGGCCAGAGCAATCAGCATAAAAAGAAATAAAAAGAATCCAGATTGAAAAAGAAGTAAAACTCTCACTGTTTGCACATGACATGATCCTCTACATAGAAAACCCTAAGGACCCCACCAGAAAATTACTAGAACTAATCAATGAATATAGTAAAGCTGCAAGATATAAAATTAGCACACAGAAATCCCTTACATTCCTAAACGCTAACAAAGAGAGAAACGAAAGAGAAATTAAGGAAACAATTCCATTCACCATTGCAATGAAAATAAGACAACACTTCAGAATAAATCTACCTAAAGAAACTAAAGACCTATATATAGAAAACTATAAAACACTGATGAAAGAAATCAAAGAGGACATTAATAGATGGAGAAATATACCATGTTCATGGATCAGAAGAATTGATATAGTGAAAACGAGTATACTATGCAAAGCAATCTATAAATTCAGTGCAATCCTTATTAAGCTACCAACGGTATTTTTCAGAGAACTAGAACAAATAATTTCACAATTTGTATGGAAATACAAAAAATCTCAAATAGCCAAAACAATCTTGAGAAAGAAGAATGGAACTGGAGGAATCAACCTGCCTGAATTCAGATTATACTACAAAGCTACAGTCATCAAGACATTATGGTACTAGCACAAAGACCAAAACATAGATCAATGGAACAAAATAGAAAGCCCAGAGACAAACCCACACACCTATGGACACCTTATCTTTGACAAACAATGCAAGAATATACAATGGAGAAAAGACAATCTCTTTAACAAGTGGTTCCAGGAAAACTGGTCAACCACTTGCAAAAGAATGAAACTAGAACACTTTCTAACACCATACATAAAAATAAACTCAAAGTGGATTAAAGATCTAAATGTAAGACCAGAAACTATAAAACTCCTAGAGGAAAACATAGGCAAAGCACTCTCTGACATAAATCACAGCAGGATCCTCTATGAACCACCTCCCAGAGTAAAGGAACTAAAAGCAAAGTTAAAGAAATGGGACCTAATTAAACTTAAAAGCTTTTGCACAATGGAGGAAACTATAAGCAAGGTGAAAAGACATCCTTCAGAATAGGAGAAAATCATAGCAAACGAAGCAACTGACAAAGAACTAATCTCAAAAATATACAAGCATCTCCTACAGGTCAGTTCCAGAAAAATAAACCACCCAATAAAAAAATTGGCCAAAGACCTAAACAGATATTTCTCCAAAGAAGACATACAGATGGCTAACAAACACATGAAAATATGCCCAACATCACTGATTATCAGAGAAATGTAAATCAAAACCACAATGAGGTACCATCTCATGCTGGTCAGAATGGCTGCTATCAAAATGGCTACAAACAATAAATGATGGAGAGGGTGCAGAGAGAAGTGAACCCTCTTACACTCTTGGTGGGGATGCAAAATTGTATAGCCATTATGGAGAACAGTGTGGAGATTCCTTAAAAAATGATATAGAACTGCCATGCTGCTGCTGTTAAGTCTCTTCAGTTGTGTCCGACTCTCTGCGACCCCACAGATGGCAGCCCACCAGGCTCCACCATCCCTGGAATTCTCCAGGCAAGAACACTGGGTTGCCATTTCCTTCTCCAAAGCATGAAAGTGAAGTCGCCCAATAAGTGTCTGACTCTTCGTGACCCCATGGACTACAGCCTACCAGGCTCCTCCATCCATGGGATTTTCCAGGCAAGAGTACTGGAACTGCCATATGACCCAGCAATCCCACCACTGGGCATACACACCAAGCAAACCAGAATTGAAAGAGACACGTGTACCCCAATGTTCATTGCAGCATTGTTTACAATAGCTAGGATATGAAAGCCACCTAGATATCCATCAGCAGATGAATAGATAACAAAGCTGTGGTACAAATACAGAATGGAATATTACTCAGCTATTAAAAAGTTCTAATTAGGTGGATGAAACTGGAGCCTATTATACAGAGTGAAATAAGTAGGAAAGAAAAACACCAATACAGTATAATAACACATATATATGGAATTTAGAAAGATGGTAATGATGACCCTATATGTGAGAGAGCAAAAGAGACACAGATGTAAAGAACAGACTTTGGGACTCTGTGGGATAAGGCGAGGGTGGGATGATTTGAGAGAATTGCATTGAAACATCCATATTACCATATGTGAAATAGGTCGCTAGTCCAGGTTCAATGCATGAGACAGGGCGCTAAGGTCCAGTGCACTGGGACACCCCTGAGCAATGGGATGGGGATGGAGATGGAAGGGTGGTTCAGGATGGAGGACATATGTACATCCATGGCTGATTCATGTGAATGCATGGAAAAAACCAGTACAGTATTGTGAAGTAATTAGCCTACTATTAGTGTAAATGACGGAGAAGGCAATGACAACCCACTCCAGTACTCCTGCCTGGCAAATCCCATGGACGGAGGAGCCTGGAAGGCTGCAGTCCATGGGGTCGCTAGGAGTCAGGCACGACTGAACGACTTCACTTTCACTTTTCACTTTCATGCATTGGAGAAGGAAATGGCAATCCACTCCAGCGTTCTTGCCTGGAGAATTCCAGGGACGGGGGAGCCTGGTGGGCTGCCATCTATGCAGTCACAAAGTCAGACATGACTGAAGCAACTTAGCAGCAGCAACAGCAGTATAAATGAATTTACCAAAAAAAAAAAAAGAAGAAGAAGAAGTTATTAACAGACATAAAGGGAAAAAACAACAGTAACTAATAGTAGGTGACTTTAGGACCCTGCTTACATCCATGGACAAATCATCCAGAGAGAAAAATCAATAGGAAAACATTGGTCTTAAATGACACGTTAGACCAGACAGACTTAATAGATAATATAAAAGGGTCACATAATCAGGAAGATATAACAATTTAAGTGCACACGGAACATTTCCAGACCAGAGCACATGGTAGGCTCTTTACAAGCCTTAGCAAATTTTAGAAAACTGAAATCATCTCAAGAAACTTTTCCAACCATGGTGCTATGAGACTAGACATCAACTTAAGAAAAACTGCAACAACAAAACAAAAACAAACAAATGAAAAAATAAACCAAACCAAAAATAAAATAAAATCAATAAGCTCCCACAAATATGTGAAGGCTAGAAAATACGCTACTAAACAATCAACAGGTCACTGAAGAAATCAAAGAAGAAATTTATTTATTTTAATGTTTTTCCAAGTTTTTCTTTTTTCTTTATTTATTTATTATTTTTTTACTTTACAATATTGTATTGGTTTTGCCATACATCAACATGCATCTGCCACGGGTGTATACGTGTTCCCCATCCTGAACCCCCCTCCCACCTCCCTCCCCATACCATCCCTCTGCACTGTTTATAATAGCCAGGACATGGAAGCAACCTAGATGTCCATCAGCAGATGAATGGATAAGAAAGCTGTGGTACATATACACAATGGAGTATTACTCAGCCATTAAAAAGAATACATTTGAATCAGTTCTAATGAGATGGATGAAAGAAGAAATTTAAATACACCCAAAGAACAATGAAAACTGAAACACAGCAATCCAAAATTTGTGTGATGCAGGAAAAGCAGTTCTAAGAAGGAAGTTTATAGCAATATCCCAGGAAAAAAGAAAAAATTCAAATAAATAACTTAACACCATGCCTAAAAGGAACAAGAAAATGAAGAACAAATAAACCCCAATGTTAGTAGAAGGAAAGAAATGCTAGTGATCAGAGCAGAAATAAATAAAGTAGAAAGTAAAAAAGTAAAACTAATAGCTGAAAAGCTAAGAGTTTGAAAAGTTAAAATCAATAAGTCTTTAGCTAGAGCCATCAAAAAAAAAAATGTTCCAAATCAATAAACTGAGAAATTAAAAAGTAGTTACAGACACCAGAGAAATACAAAGGATAATAAGAGATTATTATAAACAACTATTGGCATAGACAACCTAGAAATAGACAACCTAGAAAATAATAGACAAATTCCTAGAAATGTTACAATCTCCTAAGACTGAACTAGGAAGAAATAGAAAATATGAACAGGCAAATTATAAGTAAAAATATTGAGTCAATAATTAAAAAAAAAAATCTCCCAGCAAGAAGTCCAGGACTGATGGCTTTATAGGTGAATTCTACCAAACAGCTAGAGAAGAGTTAACACCTATCCTACTGAAGTTATTCCAAAAACTGGATAGGAAAAATTTGCTTTGGAACTCATTCTGGAAGGCTAGGATCACTCTGACACAGAAAAAGAAAATTGTGTGCCACTGGTGACCATGGAGAAGAAAATGGCAACCCACTCCAGTAGTCTTGCCTGGAGAATTCCAGGGACGGGGGAGCCTGGTGGGCTGCTGTCTATGGGGTCACACAGAGTCGGACACGACTGAAGCGACATAGCAGCAGCAGCAGCAGCAAGTGACCATGGATGCAAATATCTTCAAAAAGCTATTTGCAAACTGAAACTAAAAATACATTTTTAAAAGTAATGAACTTTGAATAAGTAGGATCTATCCCATTGACACAAAGTTTGGTTCAATATCCACAAATCAATCAGTGTGATGTATCACAGTAAAAAATTAAAGAATAAAAACCATATGATCAACTCAATAGGTATAGAAAAAGCTTTTAACAAAATTCAACATCAATTTATTGTGTAAAGAAAAAAAAAAAAAAAACACCTTTCCAAAATGTTGTAGAGGGAACATACCTCAATATAATAAAGGCCATTTGTGATAAGTCCACAGGTAATGTCATACTTTATCGTGAAAATTTGAAAACACTACCTCTAAGATAAGGAACAAGGCAAGGATGCCCACGCTCACTGCTTTCACTCAACATAATATTGGAATCTACAGATTTAATGCAATCCCTATCAAAACGCCAATGATATTTTTCACAGAAAAGGAACAAATAATTTTTAAATTTGTTTGGAAACAAAAAAGGCCCCATTAGCTAGAAGAATCTTGAAAAAGAAGGGCAGAGATGAATGAAACATGCTACCTGACTTCAGACAATACTACATAGCTGCAGTAATCAAAGCAACATGGTACTGGCATAAAACAGACTCAGATCACTGGAACAGAATAGTGAGCCTGGAAATAAACCCACACCAATGGACAATTAATCTATGGCAAAGGAGGCAAAAATATACAGTGGAGAAAAAAATGGCCTCTTCAATAAGTGGTGCTGGGAAAACTAGACAACAACATGTAAAAGGATGATATTAGAAAATTTTCTCATACCATTTTCAAAAATAAACTAAAAACGGATTAAAGACCTAAACATAAGGTTGGAACCATAAAACTTCTAGTAGAGAACACAGACAGAACACTCCTTGGTATAAATCCTAGCAATATTTATTTGGATATGTCTCCTAAAGGGGGGCTAATTAAGCTTAACAGATTTGCACAGCAAAGGAAACCACTGACAAAACAAAAGGACAACCTACTGAATGGGAAACAATATTCTCAAATGATATGACTGATTAGGGGTTGATATCCAATATATATATAAACAATTCATACAAGTCAATATAAAAAAAATCGCTTTGAAAGATGCACTGAAGACCTAAAGAGACATTTTCCCAAAGAAGACATACAGGTGGCCAATAGACAAATGAAAAGATGCTCAACATTGCTAATCATCAGAGAAATGCAAAACAAAACCACAATGAGATATCACCTCATACCTTTCAGAATGGCTATCATCAAAAAATAAGAAATGAGAAAATCAAACCCTCATACACTGTTGGTGGGGATAAAAACTGGTATAGCTACTATGGAAAACACCATGGAATTCTTCAAAAAATTAAAAATAGAGTTACCATACAATCTAGCAATTCTACTCCAGGGTATTTATTTGAAGAAAAATGAAAAAACTATTTTGAAGTATATATGCATGCAAATATTCATTGCAGCATTATTTACAACACTCTGCATTTAGAGGCAACCTATGTGTCCATCAATAGATGAATGGATAAAGAATCTGTGGTATATATTTTTATAATGGAATACTATTCAACTATAAAAAAGAATGGTAGCAATAACCCTGTATGGGAGACAGCAAAAGAGACACAAATGTACAGAACAGTCTTTTAGACTCTGTGAAGAGGCGGGGAGGATGATTTGGGAGAATGGCATTGAAACATGTATAATATCATATGAGAAAGGAGTCGCCAGTCCAGATTTGATGCAGAATACAGTGTATATGTACCACAACTTCCTTATCCATTCATCTGCCACTGGCCATCTAGGTTTCTTCCATGTCCTAGCTATAGTAAATAGCTCTGAAGTGGATATTAAGGTACATGTGTCTTCCATGGCTCAGATGGTAAAGCGTCTGTCTACGATGCGGGAGACCCGGGTTCGATCCCTGGGTTGGGAAGATCCCTTGGAGAAGGAAATGGCAACCCACTCCAGTACTATTGGCTGGAAAATCCCATGGACAGAGGAGCCTGGTAAGCTACAGTCCATGGGGTTGCAAAGAGTTGGACACGACTGAGCGACTTCACGTTCACGTTCACAGGAAGCTTGGGGCTGGTGCACTGGGATGACCCAGAGGGGTGGTATGGGGAGGGAGGTGGTACAGGGGTTCAGGATTGGGAACATGTGTACACCTGTGGCAGATTCATGTTGATGTATGGCAAAACCAATACAATATTGTAAAGTAAGTAGCCTTTAATTAAAATAAATAAATTTAATTAAAAAAAAAAACTAAAAAAAAAAAAAAAAAGAATGAAACCTTTCCATTTGTGACAACATGGACAGACCCGAAGGGTATAATGTTAAGTGAAATATGGTAAACAGAAAAAGACAAATATTTTTACTCATGTGTGGAATCTAACAAAAAAACAAAGAGAAAGGATACAGATAAAAAGATCAAACTAGTGGTTTCTGAGGAGAAGGCAATGGCACGCCACTCCAGTACTCTTGCCTGGAAAATCCCAAGGACGGAGGAGCCTGGTGGGCTGCCGTCTATGGGGTCGCACAGAGTCGGACACGACTGAGGCGACTTAGCAGCAGCAGTAGCAGCAGCAGCGGTGGTTTCTGAGGTGTGTGTGGATGGGTGAATTAGGTTGAAGGGACTTATGAAGTACAAACTACCTCCTATAAATGTTACAGAGCTGGAATGCATAGCACAGGAAATATAGTCAATAGTATTATAAGTCTGTATGGTGCATAATCTACAAAAATACTGAATCACTATGTTGCTGACCTGAAACTAATATAAAATTGTAAGTCAACTATATTTTAACTAAAAAATTAAATTTTGTATAAAAGGAATGATTCTTTACCTTAATATTACGCCTGTAAATTTTATGATCTTTGTTGTGAAAGTCATAAATTCTTTTTAATTACTGTATAGTATTCTACTGTGTGACTATATATGTGTTTTATTGAGTTCTTTGTGTCTGTTCTAATTTTGAAGAATAAAAATAAAGCTACAATAAAAAATAGCTCAATTAAAAAAGAATTAGATCCCTAAAAATGAATCAATAGAGATGCAGTTTCAGAAGTCCAAAGAAGAGGGAATATATGTTTATCTATGGCTGACTCACTTTGCTGTACAGTAGAAACTAACACATAAAGCAACTATACTGCAAGAAAAATTAATTTCAAAAAATGATACAATTTCAGAAAACTTGACAAGTTATGAAGTAAAATTTTTAGGGCTAGAAATTTCTAAACTCTGTATCCAAATTCACACACAACCAGTTCAGTGTGATGTTATGGACTTATGCTTTGAAGTCAAACATGTCGATTTGAAATCAGGCTCCATCAATTACTTGGTGACCTTGGATTTATTTAACCTCTGTTTTACTCAACAGTATAACTGAGATGCCAATAGGGTTTGTCTATAGCTTTTCAATTGATATTAAAAGAAAATGTATGTGAAGTACCAGGCACATATCTTGTTAGTCATTATAATTAACTTGATGATTTTGTTTTTCATCAGAAAGTTCAGTTCTATTAGCTTTTATACTGTATATTTTCTTCTACCCAGGGCCCACTTAATAAAATGTTTTGTAATCTTGAAGTGTTTCAAACAGTATCCAGAACATAGTAAGTGCTAAGTACTATTTAAGTGTCTGTAAAATAAATAATAAAAATAAGCTGTCTTATATAGGAAAGAATTGAAGGTGAGGGGGAATTCCTGAACCAGTCTTTCTCTTTTATTATTGTGGTAAAATATTGACCTCATATTGCCAATGTTCTATGAAGAAGATAAGGGACTTGGAAAGTAAGAGATTAGGTATTCCCTCTACTCTGATTTTTTCCCCTACTTCAAACCTTTTTCCTGAACTGCTTGATCTTATACTACTACTGTGAAAACTTTCAGGGGTGCAACCATTTTAAGAAAAATGAATATAGAGGGTTACAACAAGTTAAGAAACTGGGCTGAGAACAGGGACCATATTGACTTCACTCCTTATGCCTAGGGCTAAGACATTGCTTAGTAAATGATTTATCATCCCAATGAGTGAACAAATAAATAACTGAACGAATGAAATAGTAAAAGGACTCAGTTTTGAACAGATAAGAGTATTGCAGCAAGTTCATGGATAATGAAACTTTTCTCAAATGAATTATTACTTGCTTTACTGCTCAAAGTAGCTTCAATCTAATCAGGACATATTTTTTGAGTAAATAGAAACTATGTTAATGTAATTTATTTTTAAACTACCAAATATAATATTAATAAGTGGAAGGATGTAAAATACAGCAACAAGAATATAGTCTATATTTTGTAACTTTATACAAAGTGTAATCTAGCAAAAGATTGAATTGCTATGTTGTACATCTGAAACTCATATATCAAAAGTCAAATATACCTCAAGAAAAAAGACTGTTATCTTATTTACAACGTCTTCAATTTAATTACTATGGTAATGATGATTCTAAGAAAGCTGCTGCATCATCTCTTTACATTGTCACTACTGAAGCCAAAATGACTATTTTGATCAGTAATACTAGGATGTGTTAAGACTCTGAAGAATTTCCTGCTATGCTGTGATATCACTAATGAATAAAAGTATATCTTATTTATATTTTCCCCAATGCCTAACAGAATACCTAGCATATAGCTGCTTTTTTTTAATGCCTAATGAATTAAAAAATTAAATTATAAGATTTAAATATCAAAATAAAATAATCTTAAGAATATCCAACACAGTATAGGGTATGGGTCAGTTATTTGTCTTTTCAAAAACACTATGTAAATATCTCATTCAAAGGTGTTAAAATGTATGATTAAACATATTAACGTATTGGCTTATTACTCTGCAGAATTATAACAGAAAACGTGTGTGATTGCTAAGTCACTTCAGTTGGTCCAACCCTTTGTGACCCTATGGACTTTAGCCTGCCAGGTTCCTCTCTCCATGGGATTCTCCAGGCAAGAATACTGGAGTGGGTTGCCATGCCCTCTTCCAGGGGATCTTCTCGACCCAGGGATCAAACCAGAGTCTCTTACATCTCCTGCATTACCAAGTGGGTTCTTTACCACTAGCACCACCTGGAAGGCCTTATAACAGAAAACACATTCCTTTAATTATATTAAGTATTATTCTTTTTAACACTGCTCCGATTCAAGGGAATATTCACCCTTAAAAATAATATTTCTGTCAGTTTTGTTTTTCCTTTATTCTAGCATAAAAACAGGAAATATTTAGCTATTTCCTAACAGGAATAAGAATGGAAGATTCTAGGTTTAAATAATATTCTCAATCTCTCATGTATCTTTATAATTCACATTTCACAAGCATATCTCTCTTGTATCAACACTTTTTAAATGTTTCAAAGAAGGTACCTCTTTCAACTAGAAATTAGTGGAGAATACTGTCCTATACTCTAATTCATGATATTATGTATTTCCTTGGGGAAAAAATCACCATTTGGGGGGAGGCTAGCATTTAAAATAGTATACTTTTTGGTCTTTTTTAATAGTAAGCATTTTTCTTTATACTGCAAGTTGTTCAAAATCATGTTTTCTATCATATTATAGTGCTTTCCTACTAGGTAGAACCAGAAGTTACAGTCTCACACCCTAAGGGTAGCTGGCTTATTTCAAAAGCTCTGCTAAACAGAAAGCTTTCAAATTTAAGTTTCATGCTGTCTGCTGGAAATGACAAGAAAGGGAATATTTTGAGCCTAATGTTCAAATCAGTCATTCAACTATTAACATATCTCTTGTTGGTGATGCTATTCATTTTATTTGATAAATTATGCAATGTCAAAAAGCAAGATACCTTCTCAAAGTATATCTTATGGGAGACTAGCTGACAAAGTACAACATAACTATAATACTGTGCTTTCTTTCAAGGCAATGATTTCTACAGTAGATTTCATTGAAAGAATATTAGAGCCAAGGTGCACTTAGTCAATTATGGGGCAACCTCTAATAGAGATAGAAACAAACTTTATAGTAGTAATATAGTGGTAGGAGCAGCAAATATATAGGATACAAAGAATTGAAAATGGAAAGCATTGTATATGCTTCTTGAAGGGGGTTAAACATATTGCCTATACTTGGTCTCACCTATTTGTTGCTTAACTGAGCAAATGGCTTGCTCTCCTGGACTTTGTAAAAGAATGCTAAATGTTGACTTAAATTTTTGAAATTGCATCATAAGCTATATTAAATTTTAAAATACTAAAGGATGGCAGTAGTATCAGAAATCAGTGCCTTTCTCCTTTTGAAAATTTGTATCTTTCTTATTTTTAAATTTTATTTATTTTTTTGCTAAAGATTTATCTAATTTTGGCAAGGAGGACAGGGTGTTGGGTTTTGAACCCTAGCTCTGATTTCTCAGGTAAGGCACATGGTACTTCATGTAAATACCAATATAGAATAACTGCACTCTAGCTATTTATTAGGGAAGATCATCTTGAGGTCTATTGTTCAATATTGTGAAAAAAAATTTTAGGTGAGAAGAAATACATTACTTAGGTAGTATTTTCTGAAGAATACACTATCCATCCATTCCTCAAGATGTAATCAATTTTTCCATAAGATTTTTTTGAAGACATGTATTTGTTCCAACATGAATGATGTAGTAAGGAACAATTTGTGCATTAAGATAATTTCCCACTTAAGTACAGTCCAAATATTACTAGATGAACACAGAATCCTGTGCACACACCTCAAGAAATCAATCAGCTACCTTAGTTCATCACATGTATCATCCTACAATATTTTGTTTAGCCATTCTTTTGCAACTGTGACAGAAGCAGAAGACATTAAGAAGAGGTGGCAAGAATACAGAGAAGAACAGTACAGAAAAGATCTTCACAACCCAGATAATCACGATGGTATGATCACTCACCTAGAGCCAGACATCCTGGAATGTGAAGTCAAGTGGGCCTTAGGAAGAATCACTACGAACAAAGCTAGTGGAGGTGATGGAATTCCAGTTAAGCTATTTCAAATCCTAAAAGATGATGCTATGAAAGTGCTGCACTCAATAGGTCAGCAAATTTGGAAAACGTAGTAGTGGCCACAAGACTGGAAAAGGTCAGTTTTCATTCCAATCCCAAAGAAAAACAATGCCAAGGAATGCACAAACTACCACACAATTGCCCTCATCTCACACGCTAGTAAAGTAATGCTCAAAATTCTTCAATCTAGGCTTCAGCAATATATGAACCATGAAATTCCAGATGTTCAAGTTGGTTTTATAAAAGGCAGAGGAGCCAGAGATCATATTGGCAACATCCACTGAATTATCCAAAAAGCAAGAGAGTTCCAGAAAAACATCTACTTCTGCTTTATTGTCTATGCCAAAGTCTTTCACTGTGTGGATCACAATGAACTGTGGAAAATTCTGAAAGACATGGGAATACCAGATCACCTGACCTGCCTCTTGAGAAATCTGTATGTAGGTTAGGCAGGAACAGTTAGAATTGGACATGGAACAACAGACAGGTTCCAAATAGGAAAAGGAGTACATGAAGGCTGCATATTGTCACCCTGCTTATTTAACTTATATGCAGAGTACATCATGAGAAATGCGGGGCTTGAAGAAGCACAAGCTGGAATCAAGATTGCCGGAAGAAATATAATAACCTCAGATATGCAGATAACAACACCTTGGGTGGCAGAAAGTGAAGAAGAACTAAAGAGCCTCTTGATGAAAGTGAAAGAGGAGAGTGAAAAAGTTGGCTTAAAGCTCAACATTCAGAAAACGAAGATCATGGCATCTGGTCCCATCCCTTCATGGCAAATAGATTGGGAAACAGTGGTAACAGTGGCTATTTTTGGTGGGCTCCAAAATCACTGTAGATGGTGATTGCAGCCATCAAATTAAAAGATGCTTACTCCTTGGAAGGAAAGTTATAAACAACCTAGACAGCATATTAAAAAGCAGAGATGTTACTTTGCCAACAGAGGTCTGTCTAGTCAAGGCTATGGTTTTTCCAGTGGTAATGTATTGATGTCAAAGTTGGATTATAAAGAAAGTCGAGTGCCAAAGAATTGATGCTTTTGAACTGTGGTATTGGAGAAGACTCTTGAGAGTCACTTGGACTACAAGGAGATCCATCCAGTCCATCCTAAAGGAGATCAGTGCTGGGTGTTCATTGGAAGGACTGATGTTGAACCTGAAACTCCAATACTTTGGCCACCTGATGTGAAGAGCTGACTGATTTGAAGAGACCTTGATGCTGGGAAAGACTGAAGGCAGGAGGAGAAGGGGATAACAAAGGTTGAGATTAACGGATGCCATCACCGACTCAATGGACACGAGTTTGGGTAAACTCCGGGAGGTGTTTTTTTTTGGGGGGGTGGGTTGTTTTTTTTATATAAATTTATTTATTTTAATTGAAGGCTAATTGCTTTAGAATATTGTATTGGTTTTGCCATACATTTACATGAATCTGCCACGGGTGTACACATGTGTCCCATCCTGAACCCCCCTTCCACCTTCCTGTCCATCCCATCCCTCTGGGTCATCCCAGTGCATCACAGCTCTGAGCATCCTGTGTCATGCATCGAACCTGGACTGGCGATTTGTTTCAAATATGATAATATACATGTTTCAATGATATTCTCCCAAATCATCCCACCCTTGCCCTCTCCCACAGAGTCCAGAAGACTGTTCTACACATCTGTGTCTCTTTTGCTGTCTCTTAGCTCTCATGAGCTGCTGCTGCTGCTGCTAAGTCGCTTCAGTCGTGTCCGACTCTGTGCGACCCCGTAGATGGCAGCCCACCAGGCTCCCCCGTCCCTGGAATTCTCCAGGCAAGAACGCTGGAGTGGGTTGTCATTTCCTTCTCCAATGCATGAAAGTGAAAAGTGAAAGTGAAGTCTCTCAGTCATGTCCGACTCTGTGAGACCTCATGGACTGCAGCCTATGAGACTCCTCCATCCATGAGATTTTCCAGGCAAGAGTACTGGAGTGGGTTGCCATTGCCTTCTCCAATATATGAGCTAGTATACTGTATTGGTGTTTTCCTTTCTGGCTTACTTTACTCTGTATAATAGGCTCCAGTTTCATCTACCTCCTTAGAACTGACTCAAATGTATTCTTTTTAATGGCTGAGTAATACTCCATTGTGTATATGTAGCACAGCTTTCTTATCCATTCTTCTGCTGATGGACATCTAGGTTGCTTCCATGTCCTGGCTATTATAAACAGTGCTGCGATGAACATTGGGGTACACGTGTCTCTTTCAATTCTGGTTTGCTTGGTGTGTATGCCCAGAATTGGGGTTGCTGGATCATATGTCAATTCTATTTCTAGTTTTTTAATGAATCTCCACATTGTTCTCCATAGTGGTTCTACTCGTTTGCATTCCCACCAACAGTGTAAGAGGGTTCCCTTTTCTCCACACCCTTTCCAGCATTTATTGCTTATAGACTTTTGGATAGCAGACATTCTGACTGGCATGAAAATGGTACCTCATTGTGGTTTTGATTTGCATTTCTCTGATGAGTGATCTTTTCATGTATTTGTTAGCCATCTCTATGTCTTCTTTGGAGAAATGTCTATTTAGTTCTTTGGCCCATTTTTTAATTGGTTCATTTCTTTTTCTGGAATTGAACTGCAGGAGTTGCTTGTATATTTTTGAGATTAATTCTTTGTCAGTTGCTTCATTTGCTATTATTTTCTCCCATTCTGAAGGCTGTCTTTTCACCTTGCTTATAGTTTCCTTTGTTGTGCACAAGCAACTTCAGGCTCTACTACAATGCCACAGTGATCAAGATAGTATGGTACCAGCACAAAGAGAAATATAGATCAATGGATCAAAATAGAAAGCCCAGATATAAATCCATGCACATATGGACACCTTATCTTTGACAAAGGAAACAAGAATATACAATGGAGAAAAAAGACAATCTCTTCAACAAGTGGTGCTGGGAAAACTGGTCAACCACTTGTGAAAGAATGAAACTAGAACACTTTCTAACACCATACACAAAAATAAACTCAAAATGGATTAAAGATCTAAACTTAGGACCAGAAACTATAAAACTCCTAGAGGAGAACATAGGCAAAACACTCTCCAACATAAATCACAGCAGAATCCTCTATGACCCACCTCCCAGAATATTGGAAATAAAAGCAAAAATAAACAAATGGGACTCTGGGAGTTTTTGATTGACAGGGAGGCCTGGTGTACTGTGGTCCATAGGGGTTGCAAAGAGTCGGGCACGACTTAGCAATTGAACTGAAGAGCAATTGTGAATATCTTTATATTTAACAAAATCAACTTCCACAGCATGCGTAAGTTGAAAAACATCGGCAGTGTAAGAAAAAGAAAATTTTGTTTTTTGAGGAGCAGTTTGAAATTATAAAGTTTTTAGAAAGAAAATAACTGAAAGAACATGTGATGTCTTCCAAGCAACAGAGAGAATGGAACCCAGTTTGTTTCCCATCAGTGACTAAGTGTAAACACAAAAGAAATGTCTATGCTATGTAATATTTGGTGCTTGTCCAGGATTCCTAGCACAAGACTGCTGAAACTCTTGCTATTTACTGAGTAATAAGAGTTTCTTTTGTTATTCATAATGAGCTCTTCTTGATCACGGCTGAGTTTATGTTAATGAAGTGGCTTAGATTGGGATCCCTAGATACTGTCAAAATGGTTCAGGTCACCAGAAAGACCAAGTGATTAGAAGGTTGGAAATTTCAGCTCCAGTCTTTGACTTTGATGAGGAGGGAGGACTGGAGAGAGTGCTCTATAAGCACTCTTGAACAGTGAGATTCAAGAAGCTGCTGGGTTGGTGAACAAATCAAAGTGTTAAAAGGGTAGTGCCGTGAAAGAGGGCATGGAAGCCACACACCACATAGCCCTGAATCTTCCTAAGCAATTTTCCCTTTAGCAATTCCTGAGTTATATTCTTTACAGTAAGCCAGTGAAAGTGTGTTCATGAGTTCTGAGAGCTATTATATTCTGTTCTAAATTGTCCAACCTAAGACCTAAGATGGGATCATGTGAGCCCCCTACTTACAGCAGATCAGTGAGAAGTATCACTGGTCCCTAGGACTTAACACTGGCATCAGAAATGGGGAAAATCTTCTGGGATCTGATTCTAACTGTAAGTAGTGTTAGAATTGAATTGAATTATTGGAGATCCAGTTAGTATTGGAGTATCATAAAATTGGCTGTTGATATGGAAAAAAACTCCATACAGACTGGGAAAACTTCAAGTACTGCTATCCTGACTTGAGTCAAGAACAACAAGGCCTAAAGAAACTGAGAAAGCAGAAGAAAAAAAATCAAATGTACAATAGACCAAAAGCACAAAAACTGGGAATAAATTTTCTCACAAAGAGAACAGACTATCTATATACAACAGCTTTAAATAGAAATCATTGAATCCTGCAGAAATGGCTTGTTTTAATTCTAGTGGTGGCTACTTAAGTGATTTTAAACACAAGTACAATTTTCAAAGCCCCCTCCAGTCAGACAAAGCCATGAGAAATGCAGATGAGAATTCCAAAAAATAATTCCCAGCAGTGATACCTAAATTAATCTCTTCATCAGATCAAATATTCAATTTTGGTTAAATGAGTATTAAAAACTCATGCCTTAAAGTGCTAACAGGAAAGGTTTGAAGAGCTCTTAGATGTCATTAACATGACCTGAAGGTAAGACTGGGAAAGATTCTTAATTGTGGTGTTTGGCAACAGTGCCAAATTCAGTAAAATGAGTAATATCCATCAAAATCTGATGCTACAACTTTCCATATGATTTCAGATAATCCCTCCATGCAACCTCACAATGACTAACAAGCTGCAACTCTTCTGAAACCCATTTTCAGACCTTTTTTCAAGGTAAAGTAACATATTTATTGTGGCATTTATGATTTTATTTATATTTTAACCCTTTAATGTGAAACTGTGCTACCATATTTATTAAGTTCCTATTATTTGTTTTTTCTAATGTGGCATTAACAAAGTGACTGAATGTTGTGTCTCCAACCTTATTTTTTGCCATGAGCCCTGTGGTTTTATACTGTGCAATTTTGAAAAATGTGGTGATTTTTAGGGTATAAGTCCTATGACAGCAGAACTGACTATACTTTACTACTTTAAAATCTATCACTAGAGGAAGCCAGATAACCAGAGAGCTGGATGATGGAGTCAAATTATTTAAATTTCTCAAATAATTGCTTTCTCTGAATGGTTCTTTGGCATTAGGTACAGTGAAGGACATAAGAAACTATCCTGTGAAACTCATCATTCTATTCACTGTGAAAACATTGGTGAGTATGATTTTCACTACATCATCCAGTATTCTCTTTATGATGACCCATGAAAGAAATTTCACTCTGGTCTCAGGACACAGAAAGAGTTATGCTTTTCTTGAGAAACTACTTAGCTTTTATTTTTA
This sequence comes from Bos indicus, assembly GCF_029378745.1. Taxonomy (NCBI): domain Eukaryota; kingdom Metazoa; phylum Chordata; class Mammalia; order Artiodactyla; family Bovidae; genus Bos; species Bos indicus. Next base: position 42,081,341 of record NC_091789.1, read on the forward strand.
TATATCCTGAGACTTTCAAAGGAGTAACTTAATAAAACACAATGAATATTCCTAAATAAAAGAATAAGTGTATATTTAACTGTGTTTTCTTCTCCACTTTGGCTGTGAAAATACAGAGTCAAATGTGCGAACATCTTCTAGTAAGTGTACAGACTTCACAGCACATACTTTGTTATTGTATCTTATCTTTCCTGTGCTTATTTTCCTTTTGTACAGATTCTCTTACTCCCTTATTTTTTTAATTTTATTTTATTTTACATCTATATTCAAGCTAATGAAATGCTTTCTTAAATACCCTGGAGTATAATAAAGTGAAATAAGAAGAAGTAAAAGGAGAAGTACTAAGACTAAGGCATGAATTTGTTCTCTGAACTAAAAAAGGACAATTTACATAAAGTTTCAAACAATACTAAAATGGATAGTTGTATGATAAAGTAAATGGAGTAAAATGGCAAGGGTAAAGTCTAGATAGTGTGTATACAAGTATTGACTATATAATTCATTGACATTTGTTAAATATTTGACGTTTTTCATAAAAAACTTGGAAAAAACAATATTATAAAATTAGTGACACATATGTGTGTTAAAAGAACAAATATTGCTTACTGATGATAAATGCTCATTCAGCATAGGAGTTACTTCATGTTTGGAGGTGCAGATGATATATATTTATTAAGAGGTTTACAAGGAGTGTGCTTCTAGTAGTTTTGTAATTTTTTTACTTTTTAAGCTGAGTGGTGGAATAGACTAGAGGAAAATCTTGATGAAAAAGGGAGATTGAACAAAAATAAAATCATAATTTGGAATACATGGAATGGAGTGCAAAGGACATCCTTAATAGGGATTTTCCACACAGAAACAACATGACTTTTTCCAAAACTGAATGTCTTACATGTAGTAAGGTACTGCTGTATGCAAGTGTTGACATCATATTAATGTGTTAAAGGCTAAGCTGAGTTCAAAATAATGGCATCTCACTTGTATATTTCAACTAAAGCTAATCACTGGCTTAAATTTTACTTGAAAATTTGTGTAATTGCTGACAGTCTAAATAACTAGCACTCTGACTAATAAACAAGTTGCAAGTCTATTAAGAAATTCTATTTTCATAGATTTTGCAGATGCAGCAGCAGAAATCTGCTAGAGGAGACTAATGCTAACAATCCTTCTGAGGTATTCCTGAATTGACATTTTATTGGATTACAATTGCACAACTTGTGCCAAGTTCACTAGGACTTGAGCCATAAGAGAGAAAAGATTTTATTTATTTTGTTCATAAGTGATTCTTGAGGAGAATAAAATCCTAAACCAGAGTAAATACTAGTTTTTTGAATCATATGTGTAATTGAAAATAATGAGTATTTTCTCTCCTTACTCTTCCACACACAATAACTATGCCCAATAACTTGAAAAGGGGATAAATTAAAAATGTTTTTCGTATAAATAATGTAGTCTAATGTGACTAAGAGTGAAAACATAAAGCATAAAATTTAGGAGTGATTGGTCTGCAACCTTTAATAATAAACTATATTTCAAAGTTCCTCTCCAGCAATTTAAGTACACAAGGCATGTATTCTAATCACTATGCTGCCAATTTCCTCTAAAGTTAAAAGTTGCTCACTGTACTTTATAGCATATTTTACTATGTGTACTTAAGAACAAGACAAGACTAACTAAACTGATGCTCTCTCTGACCTTTGCTTCTGTAGAATCAAAACAATTTAGTCCTTTTTCAAGTCATTGGAGAACACTGTAAACATTATCCAAAAGACTTGGTCCTGGCCTGAACCATGACCTTCGAAGCTGATAGGTAACAACCACAAAAAAAGCCAGTTTTAGTCATTTACAAGAAAGAAACATCTCTTTCTGAACAGAAAGGAATAATTCCACACATTTAACTTTTTTTTTTTTTTTTTTTACTATTTTGAAGCAAAATTTTTATTTTTCTGCTGAGATACCCTAATCTCAGACAAAATAATTGAAAAAAACAAAAGCCTAAGCTTCTGAAATACACTTTGGGTAAGGCAATTGCAATAAATTACTTAAAAATTTAACTGTATCTAGTCTACAGATGGGAGAAGGCAATGGCACCCCACTCCAGTACTGTTGCCAGGAAAATCCCATGGATGGAGGAGCCTGGTAGGCTGCAGTCCATGGGGTCACGAAGAGTCAGACACGACTGAGCTACTTCAATTTCACTTATCACTTTCATGCATTGGAGAAGGAAATGGCAACCCACTCCAGTGTTCTTGCCTGGAGAATCCCATGGACAGAGAAGCCTGGTAGGCTGAAGTCCATGGGGTTGCACAGAGTCGGACACGACTGAAGCCACTTGGCAGCAGGCAGTCTACAGATGCTGCTGCTGCTGCTGCTGCTGCGTCACTTCAGTTGTATCCGACTCTGTGCGACCACATAGACGGCAGCCCACCAGGCTCCACCGTCCCTGGGATTCTCCAAGCAAGAACACTGGAGTGGGCTGCCATTTCCTTCTCCAATGCATGAAAGTGATAAGTGAAATTGAAGTAGCTCAGTCGTGTCTGACTCTTCGTAACCCCATGGACTGCAGCCTACCAGGCTCCTCCGTTCAAGGTATTCTCCAGGCAAGAGTACTGGAGTGGGTTGCCATTGCCTTCTCTGGTTTACAAACGAACAACTAAATTATGAAAGAGCGCTTCATTTTTAACTGGTATTACAATTGTTAAAGTCAGTGGAAATTTTAAAGCACCCATGTGCTAAAATGAATTTTCTATTACTTATAACTGGAGATCAGAAAGACATCTTGCATCATTATCAAAATATTAGTATTTACATAGAAAATATTCTTATATCAAGCCATTACATTTTTATCCCATGAAAAACACACAAGCTGTGGTAGGCAGAAAAATGACCTCCCACATATGTCCACATCCAAACACTGGAATCTGGGAATGTTTCCTTACATGCAAGAAGGATTTTGTAGATGTGATCTTGAGAGGAGAATATTATGCTAAGCTATCTGTGTGGGCTCAGTGTAATCACAAGCATCCCTAAGGAGGAAGGACAGTCAGAGATAGAGACAGCGGTGCTATTATGGAAGCAGAGGTCAGATCACATGCCAAGAAATGTACATAGACTCTAGAAACAGGAAAAGTCCATTGATTCTCCCCTAGGTTCTCCAGAGAGAATACAGCAGTTCCAACACATTAATTGCATCTTAGCGAAACTTTTTTCCTGACCTTATCTCTAGCTAAGATAATAATACATTTGTGTTGTTTAAGCCAGTAAATAAGTGGTAATTTGTTATAGCAGAAGAGAAAACTAATGCATTACCACAGATATTTACCTGAAAATGTTTTTTACTTTGGATCTCTGATATCACAGACAGTACTTATGTAGAAAAAAAGAAAAGCTCTGTAGCAGTAATCAATATGCCTCAAAATTGCCCAGCTAATGATAGCGATGATGAAAATAATAATAATAAAAATATTGGATAGCCATTTAATGGTTTTCTATTATATATCCACAAATAAATTCCATCCATTCACACCTAGTTATACATGGGATGTACACGATCAACAAAATCAACATCCCAATTTCTGGATGGTCTAAGCACTCATGAGTCCAAGATTCCATGAGTGTATCCTTGTCCCATCACACAACTCTCACCACCACCACCTCCCACCCAGTTAAATGCTTTAAATTCAAATCCAATTAGTGCCTCTAGAAACATTAAACAAACAACAAAGGTGTGTATATAGAGGGGGGCCATTCTGTTCCATATGAATTGAAATAAAAGGAATATTAATATCAAGATTATTCTGTCCATGGAATTCTCCAGGTAAGAATAGTAGTGTGGGTACTCATGCCCTTCTCCAGGAGATCTTCCCAAGCCAGAGACTGAACCCTGGTCTCCTGCATTGCAGGCAGATTCTTTACTGTCTGAGCCACCAGGGAAGCTCCTAAGAGAGGGAAGCCTATACATTTCTCAATTTATCCCCCATAGTGACTATATCAGTAGTTTAGATAAAATACCAAATATCCATTCCTAAAAATAAAGCAAACAGCGTAACAACAACAAAAAGCAACAACAACATGTGCTCCATACTTTTATGGACAACAATGTTCTCTTAAGTTTTGAATATAACATTCAGTATCTTGCTGTCTAAAAAAATCCAATTGATTACATTTCTAAAATAAAGATAAGATATAGTTAACATGATTTAGGTAATAGAATTAAACTGGGTATCTTCCCCTCTAAATTCCCACTGAAAGTATAATACATGTTTGATGCATTTGAATAAAATGGCATTCAGTACAAAATCTATATTTTAAAATAAACATCAAAATCTTCAAGTCAACAAAGATAAGATTAATGCAAGAGAGAATAACTCGAAGCAGGATTTTACCAGTGTTTTAGAGTTAATCAGTATCACGAATGTGACACAGTGATACATCACAAGCATATAATTAAATCTGAGTTTTTTTTCAAATAATGATAATGATGAACACTTTTTGAAATTTTACTTAGTGCTCAGCATTGGAGTAACCAATGTAATGCATTATTTTATTTAATGAAGATACAATTACTTTCCATACTTTGCTAATGAGGAAACTAAGAGAAAAATAAAGACAAAAAGCAGTATTATAGCTTAGGTCTACCTTATGCCCAAGCTTTGGTTCTTAACCATCTTGATGTAATACATACTGCACTATTTCTGGTAGGTTTGGGTCACTCCTTTAAAAGTTTATCTGTTTTCATAGTTATCAGTAATATAGAGTAGTAAGATTCTTGACCATACAGTTATTTTCCAGAAATATAACCTAAAAATTACTCTAAAGTGGATTGAACTTATATTGTAAATACAAAAATGCTCATTTTTTATTCTTGATAGCTGTAGTAATATATACATAATGCTGAGGATAAGAGTCTAAAAATTAGTTGAGATAATTTTTACTATGTAAGGACTGTACTGAATAGAGAGCAAATAATCAACCGCTATCACATTTGATTAAACATATCAAAACAGTTTTACTAACCAAGATCAAATCCAATTAATTTAATTAAGATTCTGAACACTAGCTTTTTATATTTTACATCCATTAGCATCCTGTTTGAATCTTTGTAATACAGAATAAAAGCTTCTAGTGAGATACAGTAGATGTAAACATGTTTACATAAGTTTTCGTATACACTGCAAATTGATTAGGGCTTTCTTTCACAATATAATACTTTAGCGCTATATTTAATACTATTATCATTATTGCAACTACCTAAATATTCATTGAGTGCTTACTAAGTGATTGAGATAGGCATTTTATATGCATTTCCATTTAATGCTCACAGTAACCCTGACACAAATACAACCATTATGTCCATCTGCAGAAAAGGAAACTAAAGACAATTTATTTATATAGTTAAGTGCTGGAGCCAGAGCATGAAATCTGGCCTTTGACTTATACTCTTAAGCACTCTGCTCTATTGTCTCAATTCAGTTTAGCTAGTACCTACTGTGTACTAACATTTACAATCTCAGTTCTAGTGGGTCCAGGATACACAAAAAAGAACTGCACATTGCCCCTGTTCTTAGGAAGGTTATAAGCTAGTATATTCCTCATAATTTCCCTGAAAAAGGCCTATAAGGCTATATCATGTTTTTTGTTTATTTCTCTTGTTTGTACACCAGGGTGAATTCAGTCTTTGCTTTCCTTTACTTGCTGAAAGATATTTGACTTTTTAAAAATTATGCTTCTAGGATGCTACTTGGCAGAAGTGAGCATAATAAACTTTAGGTTACTTTCTAGAGTGCACATTGCATTCAAAACCACATGTTGCCATAATTTAACATATTTTTCTTCCATTAATCCCTCTCCCCAGGAAGAGAGTTTCCCACATAACATTTATTTCTGAGATCACTTCAGTCTTGTTTATGCTGTTGCCATTCCAATTAAACTACTCTAAGATTGTCAGTAGTAGCCTAACTGCTAAATGCAGTGGACAATTTCATATTCATTTCACTTAACCTCATAGCAGCATGTAACACCCTAACCACATTCTAATTCTTTAATTATCTCCTATCCTATTTTGTGATTCCCTGGTGGCTCAGATGGTAAAGCCTCTGCCCGTGATGTGGGAGACCTGGGTTCGATCTCTGGGTCGGGAAGATCCCCTGGAGAAGGAAATGGCAACCCAGTCCAGTACTCTTGCCTAGAAAATTCCATGGATGGAGGAGCCTGGTGGGCTACAGTTCATGGGGTCGCAAAGAGTTGTACACGACTGAGAGACTTCACTTTTTCGCTTATCCTGTTTTCACTTTGGAGGCAGCATTCTCTCTGTATTTCCTTTCTAAATCTCTAAATACATTGTTTAAAGTTACTGTACCATGGTTTCCCAAAACAAGGTTCATGGATATCTAGGATTCATAGATCTAATTTCTAAGACCCATAAGTTATCTTCTGCACTAAATTATAAATTATATTAGGATATCTGTTATGTATTCTTATTCTTTTAATTCCAATATCTAATATAATGCAAGATCTGCAACAGAGTTTGGTGCTCAGAAAATATCTATCAAACTTATAAATATCAGATAAGCCGATACTATACATTGATAAATAAAAGCTCCATTTTATGTATGTAAATCCTCCAAAACTTTGCAAGTGGGTTTGGAGAATAGAATAAACCTCAAAGATCCAAAATAAAAAAATCAGTGAGAAGTCTTCAATGGTAGAATATACAGATTGTACTATTTCATTCAGGAAATATCAATAATTCTTTATTTGATGTTTTGTTTTTAGAACTGTGGTAGAGCCCCAAAATACAAATATTTAAACATATCATCAATCAGTTTACAATGTAGCTACTGAGGCTAGATTAATTAGTAAAAAGCTAAGAAAAAATATGATAATATAAATTATATGTTAAACTATGTGATGCATACTGAAAATACTATTGATACTTCAAATAAAAGGTAGATATTTTAAAATTGTAGTAGTTAAGAAAGTTTCCCTAAACTTGCAATGGAAGACATTGCCTAAAAGGTAAGAGCTAGAGAATATTAGTAGATATAGGAAAAGCATAAGTAAAGCTGCACAGATGAGAATGAGCAGAGCTATTCATGGAAACAATAGCATCTGGTGTAGCTAGAATAAAGACTGGCTATTGTGAATGGGAGAAGGATTCATCATACTAGCTGATTTCCTGGCTCACTCAGTTTGACCCTTGTCTTCACTGTATTTTATAGCCCATTATGTCAGTCACCTTGGAAGTCTTGGAAGTCAGTCATGTTTACTCCTTGGAAGGAAAGTTATGACCAACCTAGATAGCATATTGAAAAGCAGAGAAATTACTTTGCAACAAAGGTCCATCTAGTCAAGGCTATGGTTGTTCCAGTGGTCATGTATGAATGTGAGAGTTGGACTGTGAAGAAAGCTGAGCGCCGAAGAATTGATGCTTTTGAACTGTGGTGTTGGAGAAGACTCTTGAGAGTCCCTTGGACTGCAAGGAGACCTAACCAGTCCATTCTAAAGGAGATCAGTCCTGGGTGTTCATTGGAAGGACTGATGCTGAAGCTGAAACTCCAATACTTTGGCCACCTCATGTGAAGCGTTGACTCACTGGAAAAGACTCTGATGCTGGGAGGGATTGCAGGCAGGAGGAGAAGGGGTCGACAGAGGATGAGATGGCTGGATGGCATCACCGACTCGATGGATGTGAGTCTGAGTGAACTCCGGGAGTTGTTGATGGACAGGGAGGCCTGGAGTGCTGCGATTCATGGGGTCGCAAAGAGTCAGACACAATTGAGTGACTGAACTGAACTGACTGATGTCAGTCACCTCATTATACAGACATGAATTTAATTATTTGCTGTAATTATTTATATCAGAAGATGTCATAGTATTTCATGACTTTCCAATTTTATTTTTAATTAATTTCTATCAAAAGAAATGAAAAGCCAATACGATATTGTAAAGTTAAAAAATAAAATAAAATAAAAAAGTAACCAAGGTAAATCTTTTGTTCTCCAGTGTTAAAAAAGATGATATTCTGTTTAAGTATGGAATTGATCTCTGGGATATTTAATAAATTTTCTGTTATTCACAAAAATTCTAAGGCTTATTTTCTGACTTGTAATGAAAACACTGCCAATTCTCTTAATGTTATGAATTAAATGATTAAAGGCATAGTTATTGTTTTCTATAAGGCAAAGTTCATGACCTTGTATCTCTCCCCCTGGGAAGAACATCTGTACTTGACTTTGGTGTTAACAAAGAGAAGCAGCAGATATGTTTCAGTCTTTAATGATGTCTTATGTTTGGATTGTATAGCAAATTGTAACCTTATTAGCTTCATATTAATTTGAAACATTATAAAATTTTTACTTAGCAGACGGGAAGAATTTTATACTTAATTTCAAAGGCAGAGACCAAAGCACAAAGACTAGAATCACACAAGTCTGAGACTAGATTTACTACATGAAACCAAAGAGTATTGTTGAGAAAATATTTTTTTAAATTTTATTTTATTTTTAAACTTTACATAATTGTATTAGTTTTGCCAAATATCAAAATGAATCCGCCACAGGTATACATGTGTTCCCCATCCTGGACCCTCCTCCCTCCTCCCTCCCCATACCATCCCTCGAACCTGGACTGGCAATTCGTTTCATACATGATATTTTACATGTTTCAATGCCATTCTCCCAAATCTTCCCACCCTCTCCCTCTCCCACAGAGTCCATAAGACTGTTCTATACATCAGTGTCTCTTTTGCTGTCTCGTACACCGGGTTATTGTTACCATCTTTCTAAATTCCATATATATGTGTTAGTATACTGTATTGGTGTTTTTCCTTCTGGCTTACTTCACTCTGTATAATAGGCTCCAGTTTCATCCACCTCATTAGAACTGATTCAAATGTATTCTTTTTAATGGCTGAGTAATACTCCATTGTGTATATGTACCACTGCATTCTTATCCATTCATCTGCTGATGGACATCTAGGTTGCTTCCATGTCCTGGCTATTATAAACAGTGCTGTGATGAACATTGGGGTACACGTGTCTCTTTCCCTTCTGGTTTCCTCAGTGTGTATGCCTAGCAGTGGGATTGCTGGATCATAAGGCAGTTCTATTTCCAGTTTTTTAAGGAATCTCCACACTGTTCTCCATAGTGGCTGTACTAGTTTGCATTCCCACCAACAGTGTAAGAGGGTTCCCTTTTCTCCACACCCTCTCCAGCATTTATTATTTATTGCTTATTTGAATGAAAAATTTGGAATTTTGAAAAGGCACAATGCTGCATTCACTTATCATTTTGCAAATGGAATAACCTTGGAAGTAGAAAGGTCTGGATGGCTCAGTATAATTTCCAAAATAACAAAAGATGTACACGTATTAGCCTGTTCACTTTTTTATAATTCACTATTATTCAGAATTTAGGAAAATACAAAGATAATGTATTGAGAAGAAGAGGGAAAATGAACTATCAAGGTAGGACAAAGAATCTAAGACAATCTAATTTTAATGTAACATATGTGAAACAAATTTGGCACATCAACAAAAAATTAAAAAAGGAAACCAATATCTAAACTTTAATGTACACATATGGTTAAGAAAGCCTCAATAATGTTATGTTGGACAATCCAATTTTAAAATAAAAAAAATCAAAAGAGAGCCAGAAATTTTGTGCTATTTATGAATTCAGTGACCGTTGCTTCTGAAAAGACATAGGGAATTTAATTATTTAGGTATTGTTTGATAACATTTAAAGGGTAGCCATTATTCAACAATACCTTTGATTCAATTAAAGCTAATGCTTTTGATTTCTCCAAATTCTGAATAGTATTTTTACTTGAAATTGCTTCCATCATTATTTACTAAAAAGGGAAACTGTGGAGCAGACATAATTAACCTACCTCAAACTGGAATTTATATCAATTATTGGCTGATACACTTAAAACTTCATATTAATATAACTTTTTATTATTCAAGCTTATAAACAAGACATAAAGAAAATTTTCTATTTTTTCAGATAAGAGGAATTCACAGGGATACTTTACTGATCAAATTAGTGAATTATTTATCCAAATGATAATTAGGACTGAGCATTTTTTAACTCTAAGGGCATATGTTTATTATGTCAGGCAAAGCAGTGTTTAATTTGCTAATGAAACAGATAATTTTATATTTAATTTTTCTAAGTTTTAACATATCAATTTATACCATTTTGTTTACTTTTAATAAAATAAAATATTATGCACATTATCATTTTGAGATAACCCTGGAGCAGTGAATTACTATAATTTAACTTTAGCTTTCCTTTCATTTTACTCCTTGTTGGAACTTCCAATAAAGTATTTACAAATAAATCAGTCTTATGCTTCATTAGCATTCTTATAAAGTCTTAGTTTGTAAATCTAGATGGTTCAAACTAAGAGCTACACAGAGGGTTTCTCTTACATGCGGGTGTGATTTATTTACAAAAACGTGGAATGAAGGAAAAGAAAACTATAGTTGGAACCTCCTGCTGACTTCATGGGAATTCTCTCTATCTGATATACTCTTGTTTTAAGCCTGTAAGATAAATAGTCAAATCAATGGAAATGAAATAGGGACATGGTGTGGGGTTTCACAAGTACAGGAAGGCCAAAGAACATAGAAAAAGTTGTAATAAAGTATATGAGAATTAAGATAAGGGAAACTAGGTAAATACAATTTATATTGAAATAAGCAAAGTAAATTAATATTAATCGTCATTTGACAACCTTCTTTCAATAATGTGTGCAATCACCTGTATGCACACCCACACTCCTGTTTTCCTTCCTATCTATGCTCATTCTTAAACTCAATGTTATGACTCTATTAGAATCAACCTCAAAGTTATATGTTACTCAACCATGCATTTTATTATAAATCATTTCAAAATAGATTCACCTGTCATACTCAAAAACCTTGGAAATATATAGGAATACTCTTTCCAATAATTATGTAAAATAATTTAAAAATTGAGTGTTGAAATTGATGAGATTTCAGAAAATAATAAAACAGCTTATAAAATTCCTTGGACATGTGATACATTGTACATACATTAGGCAATGATCTAGATGACTACAGTAAACTCTGGTCATTCAGACAAAATACTATTTGATTACATAAAAATTTTCATTTAAATCCTACTTATCATATTATGCTTAACAAGTTTCAATTTCCTCATCTTTAAAGTAGGGATACTAACATTTCTATATTCTATAGGATAGTTAAGAAGATCTAAGAAAACAGAATGGAACATGTTGGAGTATTCTTCAAAAATAATATCTCATATGAAAGCTAGAATTGCTGTTAATCAAGTAGTTCTGATTATACAGGGATTCTGATTAATGCAGAATCATAAATTAGATTACTCTCAAAATGTTCAATAATTGAATTTAAATTATCCCATTTATGTTTTACTAAGACACATTCATCTCAAGAAAGAGCATTATAACAATCCAAAGCTATAATTTAGTATGTAAAAAATAAATCTATAGCAATCTAAATCTATCCACTACATAGAAAAACGAGACATATATGACCTAGGCCTAGTGTTTAAAGGCATAATAGAGAATTAAGGAGATGTGGAGAAGTAAAAAGTTGTTTTTATTTTTCTTTTTAATTCTGTAACTACAATTGAGTATGAATTAACATAGCCATAGGCCCTCTCCTTCTATTTCTTCTTTAACTCTCCTCAGATCAGTTCAGTAGCACAGTCATGTCCGATGCTTTGTGACCCTATGGACTGCAGCACACCCAACTTCCCTGCCCATCACCAACGCTCAGATCTTGCTCAAACTCATGTCTATTGAGTCGGTGATGCCATGCAACAATATCATCCTATATCGTCCCCTTCTCCTATTGCCTTCAATCTTTCCCAACATCAGGGTCTTTTCCAGTGAGTGAGTTCTTCACATCAGGGGGCCAAGTATTGGAGTTTCAGCTTCAACATCAGTCCTTCCAATGAATATTCAGGACTGATTTCCTTCAGGATTGACTGGTTAAATCTCCTTACAGTCCAAGAGACTCTCAAGTGTCTTCTCCAACACCACAGTTCAAAAGCATCAATTCTTCAGCACTCAGCTTTCTTTATAGTCCAACTCACACATCCATACATGACTACTGGAAATATCATATCTTTGATGAGATGGGCCTTTGTTGGCAAAGTAATGTCTCTGCTTTTCAATATGCTGTCTAGGTTGACCATAGCTTTTCTTCCAAGGAGTAAGCGTCTTTCAATTTCATGGCTGCAGTCTCAATCTGTAGTGATTTTGGAGCCCTGCAAAAATGAAGTCTCTCACAGTTTCCATTGTTTCCCCCTCTATTTACAATGAGGTGATGGAACCAGATGCCATGATCCTAGTTTTTTTTTTTTTTTTTTAAGTAATGCATTTTTGAAGAGTAAGGATTGGATGGTGGAGGAACAGGATGGGGAGACCACTTTCTCCCCCACAAATTCATCAAAAGATCACCTGAATGCTGATCAAATTCCACAAAGCAACTTCTGAAAGCTGGCAGAGGACACCAGGCACCCAGGAAGGCAGCCCATTGTCTTCAAAAGGAAGTAGGACAAAATATAAAAAATAAAAAGAGAGACAAAAGAGTTAGGGACAGAGACTCATCCCGGGAAGGGAGTCTTGAAGGAGGAGAAGTTTCCAGACACCAGGGAGCCCTCTCACCAGTGGGTCTGCGGGGAGTTTTGGAATCTCAGAGGGCAACATAACCGAGAGGAAAAATAAAAAACAAAACCCCACAAATTATGCACCTAACCGCAACTCCTAGTGGAGAAGTAGCCCAGACGCTCAGGTCTGCCAGCTGAGAGCAGGGACTGAACAGGGAAGCGCGGGCTGCATGTTTAGGGTAAGGACCAGGTCTGAATGCCCTGAGGACAATCTGAGTGAGCTAACGTGAGATAGCAACACAAACTGTGGGATAGCCAGAGAGAGGAAAAAAAGAGAGAGAGAGAGAGAACTTTCCTGCAAAAAGCTGGAAGGCACAGCCTGGCCTGCTCACAGAACAAAGGATTGAGCGAATACCAGAGGAGAGCTAGCTGGCTGCAGACCAGCCCCTCCCTGCACCGGAGGCAGAGAGGCATGCAGACAACAGCCAGAGCTTGAAGGTGAGGGGCAATCTCAGCACCAGGGACAGGATCCCCCACCAAACTGTGAGCAGGCTCCCAATTGCTAACCAAGTCTTCCTGGGATACTGGACGGTTGACATCCACCAGGAGGGTCACAGTCAGAGATCAGTTCCCCAGAGGAGACACACAACACACCTGAGACGGCACTCTTACTGGGCACCTGCGAAACCAAGGAGCTGGAACCAGGGAGGTGATAAGATGCACCGCCCACCTGGGACAGTGTACTCACCAAGTACCTGGTCGCCTGAGCTGCTCGGGCCTGGGAAGGGCACAAAACGCAGGCCCAACCGAGTCTGTGCCTTTGCAGAGTACCCAAGAACCTGAACCTGAGCAGTTTAGACCTGGGAAGTGCACACGACCCAGGGTCCACTTTCAACAGTTCCCCTACAGAGCAACTTGGAGCCTGGACATTGTAGACCAGAAAGCATACATGCCGTGAGTGGGGGCAAACCGAGTGTGGCCCAAACACTGTAAGCACTCCCCACACACACCAGTGATATTTCATTGCAGTGTTCCTCCCTCCCCACAGCACAACTTAACAATTTAGCCTAAATAAGAGACCACCTTCTCCCCCTTGTGTCAGGGCAGAAATTGCACACTGGAGAGATTTGAAACAGAGGAAGCCAAAATAAACAAAGAAGAGGGAATCGCTTTGGAAGTTTCAGGTGCAACAGATTAAAACCCTGTAGTTAGCATCAACTATGCTGGAAAGGGCCTATAGTCCTTAAGAAGAAGTATAAGCTGGAACAAGGAACTGACCTTGAAACTGAACTGACCCTACACTGCCCTCAAGAGCGCCAGAGAAATTCCTAGATATATGTAGCTATTATCATTTTTTAATTTAATTTTTTTATTTTTAAGTTCTTTATTAATCCTTTAATTTTCATTTTTATAACCTACTATTACCTTGCAAAAAAAGACCTTATTTTTAAAGCAAATTTCACATATATATATTTTTATAATTCTTGTGAGTTTGTTTTGTTTTTTAATATTGTATTTTTGAGAGTTTAATTTCTACTCTAGATGTTTACTTTTTACTTTTTGTTACTTGTTATCAATTTTGTACCTTTAAAAATCCAATCTTCAGTACCAATTTTTACTTAGGAGCGTGATGACTGGCTTGATTGATCTCTCCCCCTTCTGACTCTCCTTTTTCTCCCCCAAAGTCACCTCTATTTTCTCCCTTCCCCTTCTCTTCTCTATCCAACTTTGAGAATCTCTTTGGGTGTTCCAGGCTGTGGAGAACACATGGGGAATTTATTACTGGCTAGATCTGTCTCTCTCCTTTTGACTCCCCCTTTTCTCCTCCTGGTCACCTCTATCTCCTTCCTTCCTCTTTTCTTCTTTATGTAACTCCGTGAACCTCTCTCAGTGTTCCAGACTGTGGAGACCACTTAGGGAATTGATTACTGGCTAGATTTCTCTCTCCCTTTTTGATTCCCTCTCTTCTCCTCCTGGTCACCTCTATCTCCCTCCTCCCTCTTCTCTTCTCCATGTAACTCTGTGAACCTTTCTGCATGTCCCCCACTGTGGAGAATTTTTCACCATTAACCTAGATGTTTTACCATCGTTGCTGTATGGATGGAGAAGTCTTGAACCTACTTTAAAAATAAAACTGAAAGACAGAGGCAGGAGGCTTAAATCCAAAACTCGAGAACACCACAAAACTCCTGATCCAGGAAACATTAATCGACAAGAGCTCATCCAAAAGCCTGCATACCTACACTGAAACCAAGTTCCACCCAAGAGCCAACAAGCTTCAGAGCAAGACATTCTAAGCTTATTTTCCAACAAAGCAGGAACATAACCCTGAGCACATAAATACAGGTGGCCAAAAGTCACACCAAACCCATAAACATATCAAAACTCAATACTGGACACTTCATTGCACTCCAGAGAGAGAAGATCCACCAGGACACCGACACAAGCTTCCCTAAGCAGGAATCCTTGACAAGCCACTCGTCCAACCCCACCCAGAGGGAGGAACTCCACAATAAAGAGGAACCACAAACTTCCAACTTACAGGAAGGCCATCCCAAACACAGCAATCTAAACAAGATGAAAAGACAGAGAAATATTCAGCAGGTAAAGGAACATGATAAATGCCCACCAAACCAAACAAAAGAGGGAGAGATAAGGAGTCTACTTAAAAAAGAATTCAGAATAATGATAGTAAAAATGATCCAAAATCTTGAAACCAAAATGGAGTTACAGATAAATACTCCAGAGACATGGATTGAGAAGATGCAAAAAATGATTAACAAGGACTGATAGGATATAAAAAAGAGTCAATCAGTAATAAATAATGCAATAACTGAGAATAAAAGAAATCTGGAGGGAACCAACTGTAAAATAACTGAGGTAAAAATTAGGATAAGTGAGGTAGAAGAGAGAATGGTGGAAATAAATGAAGTAGAGGCAAAAAAAGAAAAAAAGAATTAAAAGAAATGAGGAAAGCCTCAGACACCTCTAAAACAACATCAAGTGCCCCAACATTCAAATCATAGGAGTCCTAGAAGAAGAAGACAAACAGAAAGACCATGAGAAAATACTTGAGGAGATAACAGTTGAAAACTTCCTCAAAATGGGGAAGGAAATAACCACCCAGGTCCAAGAAACCCAGAGGGTCCAAAGAAGATAAACCCAAGGTGAAGCATCCCAAGACAAATACTAATCAAATTAATGAAGATCAAACATAAAGAACAAATATTAAAATCAGCGAGGGAAAAACAACAAATAACACACAAGGGGATTCCCATAAAGATAACAGCTTATCTTTCCATAGAAACTCTTAAGGCCAGAAGGGTATGGCAGGACATACTTAAAGAGATGAAAAAGAAAAACATACAACCAGATTACTGTACCCAGTACGGATCTCATTCAAATATGAAGGAGAAATGAAAAGCTTTAGAGACAAGCAACAGCTGAGAGAATTCAGCACCACCAAACCAGCTCTTCAACAAATGCTAAAGGATCTTCTCTAGACAGTGAACACAGAAAAGTAGTATAAACTCGAAACCAAAACAACAAAGTAAATGGCAACAGGATCATACTTATTGATAAATACCTTAAATGTAAATGTGTTGAATGGCCCAACCAAAAGACATAGACTGGCTGAATGAACACAAAAAGAAGACCTCTATATATGCTGTCTAAAAGAGGCCCACCTCAAAACAAGGGACACATACAGACTGAAAATGAAGGGCTTGGAGAAAATATTTCATGCAAATAAAGACCAAAAGAAAGCAGGAGTAGCAACACTCATATAAGATAAAATAGACTTGGAAATAAAGGCAGTGAAAAGAGACAAAGGAGACTACATAATGACCAAAGGATCAATCAAAAAAGATGATATCACAATTATAAATATATATGCACCCAACATAGGAGCACTGCAATATGTAAGGCAAATGCTAACAAGTATGAAAGGGGAAATTTACAGTCACACAATAATAGTGGGAGACTTTAATACTCCACTCACACCTATGAATAGGTCAACTAAACAGAAGATTAACAAGGAAACACAAACTTAAATGATACAATGGACCAGTTAGGCCTATATTAATATCTATAGGACATTTCAACTGAAAACAACGAATCTCTCATTTTTCTCAAGTGCACACTGAACCTTCTCCAAGATAGATCACATCCTGGGCCATAAATCTAGCCTTGGTAAATTCAAAAAAATTGAAATCATCTCAAGTATCTTTTCTGATTACAATGCAGTAACATTAGACGTCAACTACAGGGGGGAATCTATTAAAATTACAAACATATGGAGGCTAAACAACACACTTGTGAATAACCAAGAAATCACAGAAGACATCAAAAAACAAATCAAAATATGCATAGAAATTAATGAAAATGAAAACACAACAACCCATAACCTATGGGATACTGTAAAAGCAGTGCTAAGGGGAAGGTTCATAACAATACAGGCATACCTCAAGAAACAAGAAAAATGCCAAATAAATAACTTAACTCTAAACCTAAAGCATCTAGAAAATGAAGGACCTCACTGATACTAAAAGGAAAGAAACCATAAAAATTAGGGCAGATATAAATGCAAAAGAAACAAAGGAAACCATAGCAAAAATCAACAAAAGCTAAAAGCTGGTCCTTTAAGAAGATAAATAAAATTGACAAACCATTAGCCAGACTCAACAAGAAGAAAAGGGAGAACAATGAAATCAACAAAATTAGAAATGAAAATGGAGAAATCACAACAGACACACAGAAATACAAAGGATCATAAGAGACTACTATCAGCAACTATATGTCACTAAAATGGACAACTTGGAAGAAATGGACAAATTATTAGAAAAGTACAACTTTCCAAAACTGAACCAGGAGGAAATAAAAAAATCTTAGGAGACATATCACAAGCACGGAAATCGAAACTGTAATCAGAAATCTTCCAACAAACAAAAGCCCAGGACCAGAGAGCTTCACAGCTGAATTTTACCAAAAACTTAGAGAAGAGCTAACACTTATCCTACTCAAACTCTTCCAGAAAATTGCAGAGGAAGGTGAACTTCCAAACTCATTCTATGAGGCCACCATCACCCTAATAACAAAACCAGTAAAAAGATGCCAAAAAAGAAAAGAAAAGAAAAGAAAACTACAGGCCAATATCACTCATTGATGAACACAGATGCAAAAATCCTTAACAACATTCTAGCAAACAGAATCCAACAACATATTTAAAAAATCACACATCAAGAACAAATAGGCTTTATCCCAGGGATGCAAGGATTCTTCAATGTTTGCAAATCAATTAATGTGATACACCACATTAACAAATTGAAAATTAAAAACCATATGATAATCTCAATAAATGCAGGAAAGCCTTTGACAAAAGTCAACATCCATTTATGATAAAAACTCTCCAGGCATCAGGAATAAATGGAACATTCCTCAACATAATAAAAGCCATATATGATAAACCCACAGCAAATATTATCCTCAATGGTGAAACATTGAAAGCATTTCCCCTAAAGTCAGAAACAAGACAAGGGTGCCCACTCTCCCCACCACTATTCAACATGGTTTTGGAAGTTTTGGCCACAGCAATCAGAGAAGAAAAAGAAATAAAAGCAATCCAGATTGGAAAAGAAGAATTAAAACTTTCACTGTTTGCAGATGACATTATCCTCTACATAGAAAACCCGAAAGACTCCACCAGAAAATTACTAGAGCCAATCAATGAATATAATATAGTTTCAAGATATAAAATTAACACAGAGAACTTCCTTGCATTCCTTTACACTAACAATGAGAAAACAGAAAGTGAAATCAAGGAAACAATTACATTCACCATTGCAACGAAAAGAATAAAATACTTAGAAATAGATCTACCTAAAGAAACAAAAACCAACATATAGAAAAGTATAAAATACTGATGAAAGAAATCAAAGATTACACAAATAGATGGGAAAAAAATACCATATTCATGGATCGGAAGAATCAATATAGTGAAAATGAGTATACTACCCAAAGCAATCTATAGATTCAGGGCAATCCTTATCAAGCTATCAACGGTATTTTTCACAGAACTAGAACAAAAAATTTCACAATTTGTATGGAATTACAAAATAACCTTGAATAGCCAAAACAATCTTGAGAAAGAAGAGTGGAACTGGAGGAATCAACCTGCCTGACTTCAGGCTCTACTACAAAGCCACAGTCATCAAGACAGTATGGAACTGCCACAAAGACAGAATTATAGATCAATGGAACAAAAAAGAAAGCCCAGAGATAAATCCATGCACCTAAGGACACCTTATTTTTGACAAAGAATGCAGGAATATACAATGGAAAAAAACTCTTTAACAAGTGGTGCCAGGAAAACTGGTCAACCACTTGCAAAAGAATGAAACTAGAACACTTTCTAACACCATACACAAAAATAAACTCAAGTTGGATTAAAGATCTAAACGTAAGACCAGAAGTTTTAAAACTCCTAGAGGAAAACATAGGCAAAACACTCTCTGATATAAACCACAGCAGGATCCTCTATGACCCACTTACTGGAGTAAAGGAACTAACAGCAAAAATAAACAAATGGGACCTAATTAAAATTAAAAGCTTCTGCACAACAAAGGCAACTTTAAGAAAGGTGAAAAGACAGCCTTCAGAATGGGAAAAAATAATAGCAAATGAAGCAACTGACAAAGAATTAATCTCAAAAATATACAAGCAGCTCCTGCAGCTCAATTCCAGAAAAATAAATCACCCAATCAGAAAATGGGCCAACGAACTAAACAGACATTTCTCCACAGAAGACACACAGATAGCTACAAACACATGAAAAGATGCTCAACATCACTCATTATAAGAGAAATGCAAATCAAAACCACAATGAGGTATCATCTCATGCCTGTCAGAATGGCTGCTATCAAAAAGTCTACAAACAATAAACGCTGGCGAGAGGGCAGAGAAAAGGGAACCTTCTCACACTGTTGGTGGGGATGGAAACCAGTACAGCCACCATGGAGAACAGTGTGGAGATTCCTTAAAAAACTGGAAATAGAACTGCCATATGACCCAGCAATCCCACTGCTGGGCATAAGCAACGAGAAAACCAGAATTGAAAGAAACACGTTTGCCCCAATTTTCATTGCAGCACTGTTTACAACAGCCAGGACATGGAAGCCACCTAGATGTCCACTGGCAGATGAATGGATAAGAAAGCTGTGGTACATATACACAATGGGATATTACTCAGCTATTAAAAGTAATGCATTTGAATCAGTTCTAATGAGGTCAATGAAACTGGAGCCTATTATACAGAGCAAAGTAAATCAGAAAGAAAAACACCAATACAGTATAATAACACATATATATATGGAATTTAGAAGGATGGTAATGATGACCTTATATGCAAGACAGCAAAAGAGACACAGATGTAAAGAAGAGACTTTTGGACTCTGTGGGAGAAGGCAAGAGTGGGATGATTTGAGAGAATAGCATTGAATCATGTGTATTATCATATGTGAAATAGATCACTAGTCCAATTTCGATGCATGAGACAGGGTGCTCAGGGCTGGTGCACTGGGATGACCCTGAGGGATGGGATGGGGAGGGAATTGGGAGGAGGTTTCAGGATGTGGAACACATAAACACCTATGGCTGATTCATGTGAATGTATGGCAAAAACCACTACAATATTGTAAAGCAATTATCATCCAATTAAAATTAATAAATTACTTATAGGCTAAGTAAAGTATTTTCAAAACATTGATCGTTACTCAACTTTGAAAACTCTTTACTTAGCCTATGAAAATGCATCTTTTTTTTTCCAAATTTTGTGTCATATATAAAACAAAAATTATTAATGAAAATTGATAGTAATCGACAGACACCAGAGTTAGAAGTTTTAAAACAAATAGAAATTGAGAAACAAGAGAGAAAACCTGTAATTAAAATCTAGGCAATATCAGGTAATACAATGTTAATGAAATAAAGTTCATTAATTGTGTTTTTTCATTAAGAATAATTTTCCTGTATTGCATGAAATACAGGCTGTGTTTGCTAAAACCATGTCATGATAAATAATGGAGAGTGGCAATAATTCTGAATATCTAAAAAAAGGAAAATAAAACTTAAATAACTAAGGAGTATTCTAAATTTGGACTTCACAGGTGGTTCTAGTGGTAAAGAATCTGCCTGCCAAAGCAGGAGACATTAGAGACTTGGATTTGTTCCCTGGGTTGGGAAGATCCCTTGGAGGAGGGCAGGTAACCCACCTTAGTATTCTTGCCTGGAGAATCCCATGGACAGAGGAGTCTGATGGGCTACAGTCACAAAGAGTCAGACACAACTGAAGCAACTTAGCATGTTCACACGTATTCGAAATACAAAATCAGTGGTTCAAGTGTGAATTTTAAAATAAAAATAGAGAATGATGTAGTGCATTTTTATTTCATGTAATTATTGTATATACATAAAAGTTAAGGTGTTTATATATTTTGTACACATTTAATGAAAATAATGGTTAAACACATTTATCACTATAAATAACTTGCAGAGTTGTTTTATGTATTTACATGATAAAAAATTTTAAACTAAAAATTATAAATTACCAGCGTGTGACAGAGGACTTAGATTTTTGTTATTGGCTATCAATATTTATATTCTTTCTACTTGAAATTGTTAAAATAAATCTATTTGTACCAGTTGAAAAAATAATCCTTTCCTCTCTAATGATAAATATATTGCAAATTGGATTTTTTTCAGAACCTTTTTTAGGATTATGAATACATTCTTTGTGACTGAAATAAATTCTAAACACATGGAAGAGAAGAATTGACTAGAACAGAACCAGGATAACTGAAGAGAAAACATATTAGAGAATACTTATTCACAAAAATGATGATATTTTGAGAATCGAAATCAACCTTAGTATGATAAATGGCAAATGCCACCAGCCCAAGAATCAGGCATAGCTCTCATATAGGATAGTGGCAAAGCTGATCATACTGAAGCTTATAATCCATTACAATATTTTGACACAATCATCATTGTTAAGAGGTTCAAAATATCTGCTTTTCAATACAAAGATAAGTTAGCTAGCCTCTTATATAGCCGAAAGTCTAAACTGTAAATGGTTTTCTTATACACAAGTAAAAAATATAAGATTGTTTAAAATAAGAAACTTGCCATTCAACTAAGAAGAATGACTGCCTCCTTGAAAAAGTAACCTCTTGTCTCAATACTCATCAGTTCAATTCAGTTCAGTTACTCAGTCTTTGCGACTCTGCGACTCCATGGACTGCAGCACGCCAATCCTTCCTGTCCATCACCAACTCCCGGAGTTTACTCAAACTCAAGTCCATTGAGTCAGTGATGCCATCCAACCATCTCATCCTCTGCCATCTCCTTCTCCTCCCACCTTCAATCTTGTTCAGTATCAGGCTCTTTTCAAATGAATCAGTTCCTCACATCAGGTGGCCAAAGTATTGGAGTTTCAGCATCAAGATCAGTCCTTCCAATGAACATTCAGGACTGATTTCCTTTAGGATGGACTGGTTGGATCTCTTTGCAGTCCAAGAGACTCTCAAGAGTCTTCTTCAACACCACAGTTCAAAAGCATCAATTCATTAGCATTAAGCTTTTTTTATAATCCAACTCTCACATCCATATATGACTACTGGAAGAACCATAGCCTTGAGTAGACGGACTTTTGTTTGCAAAGTGATGTCTCTGCTTTTTAATATGCTATCAAGGTTGGTCATAACTTTCCTTCCAAAGAGCAAGGGCCTTTTAATTTCCTGGGTGCAGTCGCATTCTGCAGGGATTTTGGAGCCCAAAAAATAAAGTCTGCCATTGTTTCCCATCTATTTTCCGTGAAGTGATGGGACTGATGCCATGATCTTAGTTTTCTGAATGTTGAGTTTTAAGCCAACTTTTTCACTCTCCTCTTTCACTTTCATCAAGAGGCTTTTTAGTTCTTCTTCACTTTCTTTCATTAAGTTGGTGTAATCTGCATCTGAGCTTGTTGATATTTCTATTGGCAATCATGATTCCAGCTTGTGCTTCATCCAGCCGATCGTTTCTCATGATGAACTTTACATATAAGTTAAATAAGCAGGGTGACAACACACAGCCTTGACATACTCCTTTTCCTATTTGTAATGAGTCTGTTGTTCCATGTCCAGTTCTAACTGTTGGTTCCTGACTGCCTACAGGTTTCTCAAGAAGCAGGACAGGTGGTCTGGTATTCACATCTCTTAAAGAATTTTCCATAGTTTATTGTGATCGACATAGTCAAAGGCTTTGGCATAGTCAATAAGGCAGAAGTAGATTTTTTCCTGGAACTCTTTTGCTTTTTTGACGATCAAAGGATGTTGGCACCTTGATCTCTGGTTCCTCTGGCTTTTCTAAAAGCAGCTTGAATATCTGGAAGTTCATGGTTCACATACTGCTGAAGCCTGGCTCAGAGAATTTTGAGCATTACTTTCCTGGCATGTGAGATGAGTGCAATTGTGTGGTAGTTTGAGAATTCTTTGGCATTGCCTTTCTTTGGGATTAGAATGAAAACTGACCTTTTCCAGTCCTGTGGCCACTGCTGAGTGTTCCAAATTTGCTGGCATATTGAGTGCAGCCCTTTCACAGCATCATCTTTTAGGATTTGAAATAACTCAACTGGAATTTCATCACCTCCACTAGCTTTATTCGTAGTGATGCTTCCTAAGGCCCACTTGACTTCACATTCCAGGATGTCTGGCTCTAGGTGAGCGATCACACCATCATGATTATCTGGGTCATGAAGATCTTTTTTGTACAGTTCTTCTGTGTATTCTTGCCACCTCTTCTTAATATCTTCTGCTTCTATTAGGTCCATATCATTTCTGTCTTTTATAGAGCCCATCTTTGCATGAAATATTCCCTTGGTATGTCTAATTTTCTTGAAGAGATCTCTAATCTTCCCATTCTATTGCTTTCCTCTATTTCTTTGCACTGATCACTGAGGAAGGTTTTTTTTTTATCTCTCCTTGTTCTTCTTTGGAACTCTATATTCACATGGGTATATCTTTCCTTTTTTCCTTTGCTTTTGGCTTCTCTTCTTTTCACAGCTATTTGGAAGGCTTCCTCAGACAGCCATTTTGCTTTTCTGTATTTCTTTTTTGGAGGATGATCTTGATCCCTGTCTCCTGTACAATGTCATGAATCTCCATCCATAGATCATCAGGCACTCTGTCTATCAGATCTCATCCCTTAAATTTTTCTCACTTCCACTGTATAATTGTAAGGGATTTGATTTAGGTCATACCTGAATAGTCTAGTGGTTTTCCCTACTTTCTTCAATTTCAGTCTGAATTTGGCAATAAGGATCATGATCTGAGCCACAGTCAGCTCTTGGTCTTGTTTTTACTTACTGTATAGAGCTTCTCTATCTTTGGGTGCAAAGAATATAATCAACCCGATTTTGGTGTTGACCATCTGGTGATGTCCATGTGTTTAGAGTCTTCTCTTGTGTTGTTGGAATAGGGTGTTTGCTATGACCAGTGAGTTCTCTTGGCCAAACTGTATTAGGCTTTGCCCTGTTTCATTCTGTACTCCAAAGCTAAATTTACCTGTTACTCCAAGTGTTTCTTGACTTCCTACTTTTGCATTCCAGTCTCCTGTAATAAAAAGGACATCTTTTTTGGGGTGTTAGTTCTAGAAGATCTTGTAGGTCTTCATAGAACTGTTCAACTTCAGCTTCTTAAGCATTACTGGTTGGGGCATAGACTTGGATTACCATGATATTGAATGGTTTGCCTTGGAAACGAAGAGATCATTCTGTCATTTCTGAGATTGCATCCAAGTACTGCATTTCATACTCTTTTGTTGACTATGATGGTTACTTCATTTGTTCTCAGGGATTCTTGCTCACAGTAGTAGATATAATGGTCATCTGAGTTAAATTCACCCATTCCAATCCATTTTATTTTGCTGATTCCTAGAATGTCAATGTTCACTCTTGTCATCTCCTGTTTGACCACTTCACTTCCAATTTGCCTTGATTCATGGACCTAACATTCCAGGTTCCTGTGCAATATTGCTGTTTACAGCCTTGATCTGTGCTTCCATCACCAGTCACATGCACAACTGGGTGTTGTTTTTGCTTTGGCTCCATCTCTCCATTCTTTCTGGAGTGATTTCTCCACTGATTTCCAGTAGCATATTGGGCACCTATCGACCTGGGGAGTTCATCTTTCAGTGTCTTATATTTTTGCCTTTTCCTACTGTTCATGATGTTTTAAAGGCAAAAATACTGAAGTGGTTTGCCATTCTCTTCTCCAGTGAACCACATTTTGTCAGAGCTCTCCACCATCACCTGTCTGTCTTGGGTGGCACTACACTGTATGGCTAATAGTTTCATTGAGTCAGACAAGGCTATGGTACATGTGATTAGATTGGTTAGTTTTCTCTGTTTGTAGTTTTCAGTCTTTCTGCCCTCTGATGGAGAAGGATAAGAGGCTTTTGGAGGCTTCCTGATGGGAGAGACTGACTGAGGGGGAAACTGAGTCTTGTTGTGACTGGCAGGGCCATCATCAGTAAATGTTTAATCCAATTCTCTGTTGATGGGTGGAGCTGTGTTCCCTCCCTGCTATTTACCTGGGCCCATACTCCATGCCAGTACCTACAGACATCTATAAATAAAATCTTTCAGTTCAGTCACTCAGTCGTGTCCAACTCTTTGCGACCCCATGAATCGCAGCACGCCAGGCCTCCTTGTCCATCACAAACTCCCGGAGTTCACTCAGACTCATGTCCGTCGAGTCAGTGATGCCATCCAGCCATCTCATCCTCTGTCGTCCCCTTCTCCTCCTGCCCCCAATCCCTTCCAGCATCAGAGGCTTTTCCAATGAGTCAGCTCTTCTCATGACGTGGCCAAAGTACAGGAGTTTCAGATTCAGCATCATTCCTTCCAAAGAAATTCCAGGTTGATCTCCTTCAGAATGGACTGGTTGGATCTCCTTGCAGTCCAAGGGACTCTCAAGAGTCTTCTCCAACACCATAGTTCAAAAGCATCAATTCTTCAGCGCTCAGCCTTCTTCACAGTCCAACTCTCACATCCATACATGACCACAGGAAAAACCATAGCCTTGACTAGACAGATCTTTGTTGGCAAAGTAATGTCTCTGCTTTTCAATATGCTATCTAGGTTGGTCATAATTTTCCTTCCAAGGAGTAAGCATCTTTTAATTTCATGGCTGCAGTCACTATCTGTAGTGATTTTGGAGCCCAGAAAAATAAAGTCTGACACTGTTTCCACTGTTTCCCCATCTATTTCCCATTAAGTGATGGGACCAGATGCCATGATCTTCGTTTTCTAAATGTTGAGCTTTAAGCCAACTTTTTCACTCTCCACTTTCACTTTCATCAAGAGGCTGTTTAGTTCCTCTTCACTCTCTGCCATAAGGGTGGTGTCATCTGCATATCTGAGGTTATTGATATTTCTCCCAGCAATCTTGATTCCAGCTTGTGTTTCTTCCAGCCCAGTGTTTCTCATGATGTACTATGCATATAAGTTAAATAAGCAGGGTGACAATATTTAGCCTTGATGTACTCCTTTTCCTATTTGGGACCAGTCTGTTGTTCCATGTCCAGTTCTAACTGTTGCTTCCTGACCTTCATACAGATTTCTCAAGAGGCAAGTCTTATATTATTTAAGAATTTTCTGAAGTAAGGAAACTATAGGAGGAATCTAGCATCTCTAGCTGTTAGAATGAATAAAGAAAACCATCAAGTCCATGAGAGAAATGGAAATTCAGCTTTCAACACCAGAAAATTTATTTCATTTATATATTTTAAATAGCTTTTCAAAAGCAAGTTGCAAATCAAAAAATAACATCTTCAAATAACCACTTATACTACTGGCACACACAGAGACACATATACAGAATATATAAAGTGAGAGACTTTTTAAAAAGACAATATGTAAGGTAAAAAATAATAATAATAAATTAAAAAAATAAAAATAAATAAAGTTTTAAAAAGAAATTAGCACCACATTGTAAAAAAAATAAAAATAAAAAGACACTCAAGTATGATAATTTTCTAAAATCAAACAGTAATGATAATAGATAATACTTACAGAGCATCTAATATATGTCAGGTATTCTTTAATCCACCTTTCCAGGTGACACAGAGATAAAGAATTTGCCTGCCAGTGCAGGAAATGCAAGAAACATGGGATTTTTTCCTTGGTATGGAAACTCCCCTGGGGAAGAGAATTACAACCAACTCCAGTATTTGTGCCTGGAAAATTCCGTGGATAGAGGGGCCTGGCAGGCTACAGTCCATGGGGTCTCAGAGAGTCAGACACAACTGAGCACATACACAAATTTTACTCATTTCACATGTATTAATTTACTTAATCTTCACAAAAAAACTATGAAATTGATACTATTATCATCCCTTTTCTTAAATGAGAAAAAAGTATGCAAAAAAAGTGGGACAGCATTCATGCTGGTAATCTGTTTCTTTGTGCCCTTTTCTTTAAAAAAAAAAAATAATACCTAAAAAAATATTTTGGCAAAAATTCAATAACAAACATTTTTCAGTATTTATAGTAAATATCTATAGAAATCAGTCTGGGTAAATTATTATAACTATATTCTAAGTTTAGCTTAAATAATGACTTCAGTTCAGTTCAGTCACTCAGTCGTGCCCGGCTCTGTGACCCCATGAAGTGCAGCATGCCAGGCCTCCCTGTCCATCATAAACTCCTGGAGTTCACTTAGACTCATGTCCATCGAGTTGGTGATGCCATCCAGCCATCTCATCCTCTGTCGTCCCCTTCTCCTTCTCCTTCTCCTCCTGCTCCCAATCCCTCCCAGCATCAGAGTCTTTTCCAATGAGTCAACTCTTCACATGAGGTGGCCAAAGTACTGGAGTTTCAGCTTTAGCATCATTCCTTCCAAAGAAATCCCAGGGCTGATCTCCTTCAGAATGGACTGGTTGGATCTCCTTGCAGTCTAAGGGACTCTCAAGAGTCTTCTCCAACACCACAGTTCAAAAGCATCAATTCTTCGGCACTCAGCTTTCTTCACAGTCCAACTCTCACATCCATACATGACCACTGGAAAAACCATAGCCTTGACTAGGTGTGAAGTAAGTCACTCAGTCATATATGACTCTTTTCCATCCCATGGAATTCTCCAGGCAAGAATATTGGAGTGCTTTGCCATTCCCTTCTCCAGAGGATCTTCCCAACCCAGGAACTGAACCCTGGTCTCCTGTACTGCAGGCAGATTCTTTACCATCTGAATCACCAGGGAAACCCACTGACTTGATATATTCAGATAAATCATTAGTCAGGAAAATTGTCTCAACTTCCACATTAAGTTAATCTCTAAACTGATTTCACTTTCTGAAAGTAGAAAAAAGCATAAATATTTTATTTTTTCTTTATAGAAAGACCTTTACATTTTCTTTTTATTAATAGAAACACCTTTAAATTAAAGGTAACAATGTGGTTCATATGTCATCCAAGACATTTGAAGTTATTTATGTTTGTTTGTTTGTTTTGAGAATTCAATAGTATATTTCAATGTTGGCAGAAATATAAAAACCCCATGGTTTGACACTAAATTTGCTTCAAATAGCAAATATGGCCTAGTCACACAAGCAAATAATTTATAAGATGATGCTATTTTAAAAGTGTTTATTTTCCTCACAAATACGGTCATCCAAAATGTAATAAATAGATTGAAGACACCAATCATCTTAGTATAAGTCCAATTCAAGGCCAAAAAGGGTAAGAGTGTGAAGTATATTTTACTCTACATAAGAAGTCCCCAAACCCATAATAGCTCTGGTTGAGCTTTAGCAAGAATTGGTCAGATAAATGTTCAAACAGAAGTTAATATTGAATTAATAATAG
The DNA here is from genome assembly GCF_029378745.1 of Bos indicus. NCBI lineage: Eukaryota > Metazoa > Chordata > Mammalia > Artiodactyla > Bovidae > Bos > Bos indicus. The sequence continues at coordinate 42,109,866 of NC_091789.1, forward strand.
TAATTACACTAGAATATATTCATCAAGCTCTTTTTTATGTGGCATGTTCTCTACTAAGTGTTTTACATCTATTAACTCATTTAATACTTATAAAAATACTATGAAGTAATTACTATTACCATCCTCACACTAGAAATGAGAATAATCCTAAAAACAGTCTGCTTATTGGCATAATGCATTGAAAGAATGCCCACTATGAAATCTGATATACGTTGCTTAGCCTGCTAAGAATCATGATACTTCTCCAAGTCATTCATGTTCCCAAATGAAACATTTTAAATCAAGATTATCTAAATTCTCCGACCCAGTGAATCAATTCTGTGTCTTCACTCAGACCACCAAATTACCCACTCCACCCTGTACATGAGCACATAATAATTCTGCACCCAGAGTAGATTCTGCAGTCACCTGCTTCACTGTTGACCTCATCAGTACTTAAGATGCTTTTGAACAACCACAGTTTCTATTGTGCTCATGATATATATCCCAATTTTCATATTAATTCCCACTTCTACCACTCTGTGCCAGGTCTTTCATGGAATGGGCTCATAAATTATCTTCTTGCATCTAATCCCTTGGGCAGAAGAGCCTGGTAGGATACAGTCTATAAGATCACAGAAGAGTCAGGCACAAATAAGCGATTTAACAATAGCAACCACAACAATCTAATCTCTTCCATTATATAATCTGTTCATTCAACAAATATTCATTGAGCACTTACTTTATGTCAGGCCTTTTAGATATAGTGGTGAACAAAAGAGATACTGATTTTTGCATAATTAAAACCTAAAATGGTTCCCCCTGTTTTTGAGACAGTTTCAAACTCCACAATTATGTACTTAAGGTACTTTAAGATATGGCTTGTAATTATTTTTACATATATCTCTTTCAATGCTATATAACATAAACTCTCTAATATAGCCAGAAACATCTCCACATTCCCCTTCAAATATGAACTATTCATTCTCAAATATATACCTTTTCCTAAGTTATTTCTTCTGTGTGAGTTTTCTTCATTGTCTTCTCCTTGACTACCAAGTACTACTCATCATTCTTTCAGTAACAGATCAAATCTCTGCTCTGCCATAAAATGTCCCCTAATTTTTCGAACTAATGCCTTTCTTCTCAGAACTGCTTGGAACTTAAAATTTACACCAGTGTTTCTAATTTTCAACTGTCAGGGACATCAAGGAATATTGATAGTACATTATAGCATAGTTAACACCAAATTATGACTACAGCTCTTTTAAGTTAAAAGAGAAATTCTCAAAAGATTGCATCCCATAGAAATATACACAAGGTATTGGTGAGGTTCTAGTTCTTAGGTTGCAAGATGTGTCAGTGATTGTTCATTTAATTAAGATTATATATATATATATACACACATATATATGTGTATATATATGTATATATATAACATAATAATGTATAAACATATATTACTTCTAAGTAGCAAATATTTCTTTAAAATGTAATAAATGCCATTAGGAAATGGAAAGAAGATACTAATGAATCTATTCCTTCTGTTCACTCCTATTTTTTAAACAAATAATAACCTGAAATAACAGGCACCATATTGGAGGAGCAGAATTCAAAGATGGACCCTGGAACTTACTGCCATCCATGTGCACACACTATATAAAACCTGAGACTGTAAGTGTAAGGATATTTATTCTTAATGATTAGATTTTATGGCACAGTTAACTTTAAGACAGGGAGATTATCAAGTTGAGCCTGACTTAATCACATGAACCCTTTAAAAGAGGAGAGTTTTCTCTGTCTTTTTTCCCAGAGAAAGAAGTCAGAAGTTTGAAACATGGGAAAGATTCAACAATACTGTTCCTGGAGGTGATGGACCTGAGAAGGAATACAAATAGCTTACTTAGCTGAGAACTGCCCACAATGGACAGTAGGGAAAGAAAATAGAGACCTCAGTCTACAACCCAAAGGAACTGCATTCTTCCAACAACCTGAATAAGCTTGGAAAAAAGATGGTTCCCCAGAGCTTCCAGATTAGGACAGTGCCTGACCAACACCTTGATTTTAACCTGATCAGAGAACCCAGACCTGCTAGGCCAGATTTCTAATTTATAGAATTTTGAGATTAAAAAAATAAAGAATGCTATTTTAAGCCCCTAAGTGTGTGGTAATTTCTTATGCAGCAATAGAAAACTAATACACAATCTTTTGGAGGATAAAAATAAATCTGGAAACATGGGCTAAATTTTTCTAATGTTTGAAAAGCTAACATCTGAAAAAATGCTTCTACTTTAATAATGTCTTGCTTTTAAAATATTATCTTCCAAACTGACACATTAATTTACATGATGTCTGAAATACTCTACTGTAACTTCTGTTCCTACAAGATCTTTTGGGAAACTTTAATCTTTTCAAATGTATATGACTTCTGAATACATGCTGAAAATTCTGATTATTCACTTATAAATGCAGCACAATAAGAAAAAGTGAAGCAATGGATATTACCAACACCATTCATATGATGTAAAGATAACTCAAAGAACTGAAATATTGTTCATTTTTAGGACTCATTTCACAGTTCATCCACTGTTATCAGTTAAATTTTATCTCTCCAAAAGACATGTTGTTGAAGCCCTAAACGCCAGTACTTCAGAATGTGAGTGTATTTGGAAAGAGTTATTGCAATGTAACTAGCTAAGTCATACTGGAGTAGGATGGACCCTTAATCTAATATGATCAGACTCCTTATGAGAAGAATAGAGACAAATTTAGAAAGAAGATGGCCACAGGAAAATGGAGGGAGAGATTGGATTTATGTCTCTATAAGCCAAGGAAACACTGGGGCTACCAGAAGACGGAACAGGCAAGGAAGGATCCTCACCTAGAGGCTTAGGAGGAGCTTGACCCTGCCGACATTTTAGTTTTAGACTTCTAGCCTCACAACTGTGTTATGCTATGTGCCATAGATTTAAACCACCCAGTTTGTAGTACTTTGTTACAGCAACATTAAGAAACTAATACACATTCTGGTACTGGCTTGAGGGATGTTACTGTAACAAACACCTAAAAATGTGGAGATGGTTTTGTAGTTGGGTAATGAGTACAGGCTAGGAAAAAAAAACAAAAACAAAAACAAACCTTAATTGCTTTGGAGAGATTGTTAGCAGAGATTATGGACACTATAGGTATTTCTGGTGAGGTCTCAGAGAGGAAAGCTGTAAAATAAGCTTATACTGTCTTAGGGAATTATGCAATGCATATAAATATTATATATATATATATATATATATATATATAGAGAGAGAGAGAGAGAGAGAGAGAGTTATATATATAACTCATATTTTTGATGATTATATTATACATAGTTATATTATAGTTTTTAAGGATTTTATGCTAATGGAAAAACTGCCAGTCTGAAGTAAAATGGACAGTCAAGCTGAATTGAGGGGAGAATGGCTTCAAAGTAAGAACCATTGATTCAGAGACTGGGACTAATGGAACTTAATTAGGTCAAGAGGTTGGAAGCCTGCCCCCCACCACTATGCAGATCCAGAGACTGAGCATAAAGTCACTGATAATATTTCTCAGGAATTGAAATCTAATGTAGTTTGTCCTATTAGATTTGGGACTTGGTTGGGACCCACAACCTCCTTTTTTCCTCCAATTTCTCCCTTTGGGAATGGGAATGTCTGTCTTATGTCTGTACTGTCACTATATTCTGGAAGCATATAACTTGCTTTCTGGTTTTACAGGCCCACAGATAGAGAGAAATTTTGCTCCAGAATGAATCATATTCAGTCTAATTTATATGTTATTTAGATGACTTCAGTTCAGTTCAGTCTTTCAGTCGTTTCCAACTCTTTGCGACCGATGAACCACAGCACACCAGGCCTGCCTGTCCATCACCAACTCCCGGAGTCCACCCAAACCCATGTCCATTGAGTCAATGATGTCATCCAACCATCTCATGCTCTGTTGTCCCCTTTTCCTCCTGCCCTCAATCTTTCCCACCATCAGGGTCTTTTCAAATGAGTCAGCTCTTAGCATGAGGTGGCCAAAGTACTGGAGATTCAGCCTCAATATCAGTCCTTCCAATGAACACCCAGGACTGATCTCCTTTAGGATGGACTGGTTGGATTTCCTTGCAGTCAAAGGGACTCTCAAGAGTCTTCTCCAACACCACAGTTCAAAAGGATCGATTCTTTGGTGCTCAGCTTTCTTTATAGTACAACTCTCACATCTATACATGACCACTGGAAAAACCATAGCCTTGACTAGATGGATCTTTGTTGGCAAAGTAATGTCTCTGCTTTTGAGTATGCTGTCTAGGTTGGTCATAACTTTCCTTCCAAGGAGTAAGCATCTTTTAATTTCATGGCTGCAGTCACCATCTGCAGTGATTTTGGAGCCCAGAAAAATAAAGTCTGCCACTGTTTCCACTGTTTCCCCTTATAAGGTAAAATTTGGAACTTTTTAAGTTGATGATATTTAGATGAGATTTTAGACTTAGAATTGATTCTAGGATGGATTACAATTTTGAAGGATTTGGGCATGGGGTGAATATATCTTGTAGGTGGGAATGATATGAATCTTAGTGGTACACAGGGTGAAACGTTGTCTGTTGAATTATGTCCCTTCCAAAATATATAGAAGTTCTTGGAGAAGGAAATGGCAACCCACTCCAGTATTCTTGCCTGGAGAATCCCATGGATGGAGGAGCCTGGTGGGCTGCAGTCCACAGGGTCGCAAAGAGTCAGACACAACTGAGCGACTTATTCCTATTCCTATTCCAAAAGATATATTGAAGTCTTAGTCCCTAGTACTTCAGAATATGAATTTATTTGAAAATTAGACTCACTGAGGATTTTATTAGTTGAGGTAAAATGAGGTCATTCTTTAGTAGAATAGGTCACTAATCCAGTATGACTGGTGTCCTTATAAGAAGGGGAGAGATAGAAACAAAAAGACAGACATGTGACGATAAAGACAAATTGTATTTATGCTTCCACTAGCCACAAAACAATTCGAGATACCAGAAACTGGAACAGGCAAAGAATGGTCTCCCCAGAGAGATTTTGTTGAGAGATGATCTTGCCAGAGCCTTGATTTTAGACTTCTGACCTCCAGAACTAGAGAAAATAAATTGATGTTACTTTAAGCTGTTAGTTTGAGATACTCTCTTATGGCAGCAGTAGGAAGTTAATGCATCATTATGTAAATAATTTATAAAGATAATATGCAAATTTTATAGTGATTTGACAGTTGCTGACATGTATAGAATCCAAACCTTGAGAAATCATTCATATTTACTAACTTTTACTTACATTGCCCTTTGAAATTTACACCAGTTTGGAAATTAGATTATCTTGAAGAAAGATAAAGCAACATCATAATGTAATCTATTGCCATTTTACATGTACTAAAACAAGACGATGTTGTTGGATCATTAACAGATGAGTTCAATAAGGATTTTCAGAGTCTTCATTGTTCAAGGAAAGTAAAGCTAAAGCATCTGCTGAGATATATATATTGTCATAATATATGACATATATTTGTGATGCCTTGACATTTCATTTCTTATTAGTGCTGACTTCTAGGATGAAATCTCTGACTATCACCATATATTATAATCTTGCATTACATTTTTAAAATTCAGGATCCATTTCAACAAAATACATACTGACTTCAAGCAAAAATAAAAATGCAATTTATTATCTGCTCATAGTCTTTCCAAAAAGTATATAATGAAACATATCAAAATCAAATGCCAAAATAATTAATGTTAGATGTCAATTAAGACATTGAAATTAGGCTCTACTTCATTCATTTATGGGTTAAGTTATGTTTAGGAGTAGAAACTTTTAAATTTGAGACCTTATCAAAGTAGTCACTTATTATTGTTTGCTATATAATTTTGTTCAATATAAATTATATGTAGATTACAGATATATTTCATTTAGAATGTTTTGTTAAAGATTGAAACATGTAAAATATCAATTAAGAAACGAGTTGCCAGTCCAGGTTCGATGCACGATACTGGATGCTTGGGGCTAGTGCACTGGGACGACCCAGAGGGATGGTATGGGGAGGGAGGAGGGAGGAGGGTTGAGGATGGGGAAAAAAGAAAAAAAAAAAAAGAATTTTATTTTCCTCTGGAAGTAAAATGGAATACATCAAAGGTAACTATTTTATCATTAATATAACTAGGGATATACAATTTGCATATCTGAAAAGCTAGTCACTTGCCTTCTCCATTGGTCAGTCATAATGCTTCATAATACTAGGATGATAACCAGAAACCGTAGTTGTTCAAGAGATTTGGAATGTTGGGGCAGGGAAGCAAAAATTTTGAAGGAAAATATTTTTTGAGAGAATTCTTACTATAAGCCAAACTATCTAAATTAGTTAGCCATTATATCTCAAGTGATCCTCATAGTAATAAACATGAGGTATGATTAGGTATGAGGAGGTATCATCATCTTTGGCTCAAAAAAATAATTAGCCTGCTCATGATTATTCCATTATTATGTAGCTGTGGTGGTGGTTTAGTTGCCAAACTTGACCAACTCTTGCAACCCCATGGACTATTGCTTGCCAGACTCCTCTGTCCATGGCATTTTCCAGGCAGGAATACTGGATTGGGTTGCCCATTTCCTTCTCCAGGGGATCTTCCTGATCCAGAAAATGAACCAGCGTCTCCTGCTTCACAGATGAATTCTTCACCACTGATACACCAGAGATTCCCTGTATGATGTAGGAGAGCTAGCATTTAAACTCTGGTTTGCATGCTACAAAAATCTATTGAATGCAATTTTCCAGCTATATTTCATAGTCTCTGATAAGAGACAACTTGGTACCTACATACTTTGACATAAAAAAGTAACTTCTAGGCAAACATCAATCCCCAAGTATAGTGCTATATACTATGACATATTGATACCTCCTAGGTGAGCTGAGTTCTAAATACAGCTCTGAAACTTCTTAAAGGGGTCAATCAAACCAAATTTAGGAAAACAATGAATGTGATTCTTTGCAGTTTCAAAGGGCATAGGAATATCATGGTTCAGGATTATTGTGTCAAACATGACATAAAATAAAATAGTGATTTATATGGGGAACCTCCTGCTGTGGAGTGTAATTTGTTCTGATCCAAACAATTATATTAACAATCAGTAAACTAGTCTAAGCTTCCACATGACCTGACCTTATAACCAATACAAACTAGATGGTTCTGTCAAGTCTGGTGTTGTTTGTTATTCAGGAATCTTTCAAAATGAGGAATCATCAAATTCTTTTCCATATATTGTATTATTTTGGAAAACCTAATTTATGCAATATTTATTATTTACCACCTAAAACTTTCCAGGTGGTGCAATGGTAAAGAATCTGCCTGCCAATGCAGGCAACACAAGAGACACAGGCTCAATCCCTGGGTCAGGAAGATCCCCAGGGGTAAGAAATGGCACCTCACTCCACTGTTCTTGCCTAGAAACTTCCATGAGCCTGAAGGACTAAAATCCTTGGAGTTTCAAAGAGTTGAACATGACTGAACACACAAAACACACTCATACACACACACAGAACCTTGAGACACATTTATAAGATTATATAACATGTGTTCTTGCTCTATGGCAATGCTTTCAATAGCTATAAATCTTAAGGTTACTTCATAGTTCAAAGAAATGTGAATTTACTCTTACTACAGAAGAAAGAGTTGTCTTTCAAATATTTACTCTATTTTTACATTTGTAAAATTGTGTATGATTATATATTTAATATCTCTCTGCTATCCAGAAAGTAGATGTTATAGCTAAAGAAGCACCAAAAACAAATACTTTCTAATTGCTGAAAACAATCCTCAAGTCATGCTATGCTAAGTCACTTCAGTAATGTCCGACTTTGTGCGACCCCATAGATGGCAGCCCTCCAGGCTCCTCTGTCCCTGGGATTCTCCAGACAAGACCACTGGAGTGGGTTGCCATTTCCTTCTCCAATGCATGAAAGTGAAAAGTGAAAGTGAAGTCGCTCAGTCGTGTCCGACTCTTAGCGACCCCATGGATTGCAGCCTAACAGGCTCCTCCATCCATGGGATTTTCCAAGCAAGAGTACTGGAGTGGGGTTCCATTGCCTTCTCCGCCTCAAGTCATGCTATTAATAAAAACAGTCACGTTTAGATGAAGAAATTATAAAAATATCTAGAATATATTTCCTGTTTTGTTTACCAGAAAGCCTGAATCATATTTCACAGATAATATTTAATTCTAATGTTAAACAAATTTAAAAGAGTTTGCATTTATTGTAACATTGTTAAATTTAAAAAGCACTCAGTTCATTTCAGTTCAGTTCAGTCGTTCAGTCATGTCTGACTCTTTGCGACCCCATGAATCACAGCACGCCAGGCCTACCTGTCCATCACCATCTCCCAAAGTTCACTCAAACTCACGTCCATCGAGTCAGTGATGCCATCCAGCCATCTCATCCTCTGTCGTCCTCTTCTCCTCCTGCCTCCAATGCCTCCCAGCATCAGAGTCTTTTCCAATGAGTCAACTCTTCACATGAGGTGGCCAAAGTACTGGAGTTTCAGCTTCAGCATCATTCCCTCCAAAGAAATCCCAGGGCTGATCTCCTTTCGAATGGACTGGTTGGATCTCCTTGCAGTCCAAGGGACTCTCAAGAGTCTTCTCCAACACCACAGTTCAAAAGCATCAGTTCTTTGGCACTCAGCTTTCTTTCTTTTTTTTTTTCTTGCAAATACCTTCCCTCAGTGTGTGGCTTGGTTTTTCAACTTTGGAAAGTGTTTTTTATTTAAAAGTTTTGTATTTTAATTTCTTTTTTTTTAAATAAGATTTTTTTATTAAATGAGATAATCATACACCCAAAATAAAGTAAATGATGTCTATTATTATTTTCTTTCTTTTTTTTTATTATTCCTTTTCTTCACAGTCCAACTCTTGCATCCATACATGACCACTGGAAAACCATAGCCTTGACTAGATGGACCTTTGTTGGCAAAGTAACATCTATGCTTTTCAATATGCTATCTAGGCATTCCTTAAAACCTTATGTTTTGTTTGCTCTATATATGTCGTTTGTATGTCTACCAAATATATGTCTATATGTCAAGTTTTACTTTATTTTCTGTTTTAGATACTCAATTTATGTCGACTTTTGTTTCATGTCTTCCATTTATGACTAGCTGAAACAAAAGTGACCCTGTAAATGAGATGAAATATCACACGTGTGTGCATCCTTGTAAGATATATTTAACAAATATGTAAATCAATCAATTTATCTCTCTCCTCAGGCAGAAAAGGTGTATGAATTCATAAGCAACACTGTAAATTCTACTGAGTGTACCAAAAGTTTTTTCAGGAAGAGAAAATTTAAATTTTGTGTTTGTCATATGGACATACAATATTGGTACCATCATATGCAGTTACTTATTCCAAATTCAGAAACAGCAAGACAGATCCGAAACCCAGCATTATGTACTTTTTCCAGCCAAGTTTCATAAAGCAGAAGTTGAGTGAATGCAATGAGATTCAGAATTATAATATGTCATTCTATTCTAGTCTGACAGATGAGGTAAACAGGCTGCATGAACTCTCTTCATCTGATTTCTACAGGCAGAATGATATTTGTCTAACCTGATACAACTGGCAGCCTTTCACAGTTTGCATCAGGTAAAGTAAGAAAACATGCACGATTGTTTGTGAAATGTCAAAGTAAACCAAACTAGTTGAGTACAAAACATAGTGAAATATTTTTGTGACTATACCTATAAGGTAACAGTGAAGTGAAAACCTGAAATAAATATATACAAAAAAAGTAAACATTTTAAACCCAATTCCATGAGTATTTCAAACAATGATATGGATGTGGCACACGTTATCCAGACATCTGGATACTTTTCTCAAGTCTTATTTTTTACTTTTCTTAGGTAAATATAGTACACATTTTCTAAAATAATCTGTATATTCTCAAGCCTCTTGATTTCCTAACTTTGATTTTGGCATCAGTTCAGTTCAGTCACTCAGTCATGTCCAACTCTGCAACCCCATGAATCACAGCATGCCAGGCCTCCCTGTCCATCACCAGCTCCCGGAGTTCACTCAAACTCATGTCCATTGAGTTGGTGATGCCATCCAGCCATCTCATCCTCTGTCATCCTCTTCTCCTGCCCCCATTCCCTCTCAGCATCTGAATCTTTTCCAATGAGTCAACTCTTCGCATGAGGTAGCCAAAGTACTGGAGTTTCAGCTTTAGCATGAGTTCTTCCAGTGAACACCCCGGACTGATATCCTTTCAAATGGAGTGGTTGGATCTCCTTGCAGTCCAAGGGACTCTCAAGAGTCTTCTCCAACACCACAGTTCCAAAGCATCAATTCTTCGGCACTCAGCTTTCTTCATAGTCCAAGTTTCACGTCCATACATGAAAAAACAGGTTTTTCATGGAACCTATGGAAAAACCATATGGAAAAACCATAACCTTGACTAGACAGACCTTTGTTGGCAAAATAATGTCTCTGCTTTTGAATATGCTGTCTAGATTGGTCATAGCTTTCCTCCCAAGCAGTAAGTGTCTTTTAATTTCATGGCTGCAATCACCATCTACAGTGATTTTGGAGCCGCCAAAAATAAAGTCTGACACTGTTTCCACTGTTTCCCCATCTATTTCCCATGAAGTGATGGGACCAGATGCCATGATGTTCATTTTCTGAATGTTGAGCTTTAAGCCAACTTTTTCACTCTCTGCTTTCACTTTCATCAAGAGGCTCTTTAGTTCCTCTTCACTTTCTGCCATAAGGGTGGTGTCATCTGCATATCTGAGGTTATTGATATTTCTCCCAGCAATCTTGATTCCAGCTTGTGCTTCTTCCAACCCAGCTTTTCTCATGATGTACTCTGCATATAAGTTAAATAAACAGGGTGACAAAATACAGCCTTGACGTACTCCTTTTCTTATTTGGAACCAGTCTGTTGTTCCATGTCCAGTTCTAACTGTTGCTTCCTGACCTGCATACAAATTTCTCAAGAGGCAGGTCAGGTGGTCTGGTATTCCCATCTCTTTCAGAATCTTCCACAGTTTATTATGATCCAGACAGTGAAAGATTTTGGCATAGTCAATAAAGCAGAAATAGATGTTTTTCTGGAACTCCCTGGTTTTTCAATGATCCAGAGGATGTTGGCAATTTGATCTCTGGTTCCTCTGTCTTTTCTAAAACCAGCTTAAACATCTGGAAGTTCACAGTTCACGTATTGCTGAAGCCTGGCTTGGAGAATTTTGAGCATTACTTTACTAGCGTGTGTGATGAGGGCAATTGTATTTGCACTCATTGCATGTTGTTTAAGCATTCTTTAGCATTGCCTTTCTTTGGGATTGGAATGAAAACTGACCTTTTCCAGTCCTGTGGCCACTGTTGAGTTTTCCAAATTTGCTGGCATATTGAGTGCAGCACTTTCACAGCATCATCTTTCAGAATTTGAAATATTTCAACTGGAATTCCATCACCTCCACTAACTTTGTTAATAGTTTTTGGCAATTTAAATAATATAAGGACTTGTAAAATTAAGCTGAGCAAAAAAGCAGGGGAAAGCTCTCATATGAAGTGACATTCTATAAAAGAAGAACTTATGGATGGCCAAATTGGGTCAGAGTAATGTTCTATCCAATCAAATGTTCTCAGAGAAAAGAATGTCTTAAATGTTACAGATGACTTATTGGATACTACCTTCAAAATGTCAAGAAAAGCAATAATAATAATATTTTACATCTTGAGAGTGCTCTATAATTTGCAGTGTCTATTGACATACATACTCACCACAACTCTATGAGTTGTTTTCCACAACTACAGAAGACTAAAATGCAGATGATAGTTGTAATGGAAATAATTGCCATATTATTTTATACCTGAGAAAACTAAAAGATCTTGCCTTAGATTTCCAAGGCTAAAAAAGGAAAGCTAGGCCCACTATCAAAATCTGGTGATTCATATATTTTTAACTACTGTATATCTGATAGGTTTCTTAATTCCCTTAAAAGTACCCTTTATATCCATCATACATAAAACTATTAAAATATTTATTTAAACTATATTATGTGTTCTTTTGTGCCATTTACAGAGACTAATAAATCCCAGGTATTCTTAATTTAAGCTTGCTTTTCCAAACTAAATGAATATAAATTTTAGTACTCTCAAATATTGTTGAAAAGTTTGCATTCAATTTTGTATGATTCTATAGATTTTAATCACAACTCTTTCTCAGATTTGTCTTTCTAAAATGGTTAAAATCCAAGTAAGTCATCAAAACTATTATATTGATTGCCTAATAAATACTTTCTTAAAATTTACTTGAAAATATATTGATATCTTTTACTAAATTTAATGTCTATATACTTTAAGAAGCTAATTATTTTAACTCAACTTATTACTGCCTATTTTGGAATACAAACCTAGCCTCCAAGAGGCTGAATAGGAGTAATTTAATCCATAATAAATTATAATGCTGAAAACAATTGTGAATAAGTAATTGTAAAATTAAGCATATTAATTATTAAAATAATTCTGTGAGGAATTTGTAGCAAGTAATTCAAGCCTGTGTATAAATAAAAATCACTTACTATTTACTCTGAATATTAGTTGTACGATTTTCATAAGTAAGCCACAGGGTGAAAGACTTTCTGTTAATAAAGTTATTGCTATTGTAAGGTTTTTGGGGTTGTTGTTCAGTTGTTCAGTCATGTCTGACTCTTTGTGACCCTATGGACTGCATCCCACCAGGCTCCTCTGTCCATGGGATTCACCAGGCAAGAATAGTGGAGTAAATTCCCATACCCTGCTCCAGGGGATCTTCCTGACCAGGGATGGAACCCACATTTCTTATGTCTCCTGCATTGGCAGTCAGGTTATTTACCACTAAACATATTTATTAATACCTTTGCCCACATCACAGCTCTCAGTTGGAAAAAACAATACCATTAAAACACTTAATATAGTAGAAGACAATAGTTTTAATATTGGAAATATATAACTGGTATAATTGCTGATCTATTCTTGGGCTTCCCTGGTGGCTCAGCTTGTAAAGAATCCACCTGCAATGTGGGAGACCTGGGTTTGATCCCTGGGTTAGGAAGATCCCCTGTAGAAGGGAAAGGCTACCTACTCCAGTATTTTGGCCTGGAGAATTCCATGGACTGTATAGTCCATGGGGTCGCAAAGAGTCGGACACAACTGAGTGACTTTCACGCTCACTTTCATAGCTGCTGATAGTTGCTCTTGTCAAGAACTTCCTTTATTATAAGCAGTTTGCACGTTCATAGAATGGTGTTATTTAAAAAATACCTTTTTCTGGACTTTATTATGGCAAATTCTTAAACAGTATCAGGAAATTGATTATTCATTACTTCATTATAAAAAGAGTAATTGACATTTACCTATAATCAAATATGAGGCTATGAGCTTGAAAAACCTGTAGGGCAAAATGATACATATAATGTAGTGCTATAATTCTGTAATAAATACTAAAAAAACATATTGTTTAAGAAAATACTATGGTAGCAAATACGTGTACACAAAGACATATAAAAGAATGGCCATACAAGCACTATTTATCATTGAAAGTTATTTTTTAAAAATCAAGTATCCATTAACAGTAGAGCAGGAAAAGGAACTGAGAATGTATTTATACCACGGATTACTATACAATTATGAAAAATAATGTATACCGCTACACACAATGGTAGATTGAGGACAAATCTCAAAAACATAAAATTGAACCAAAAAAATCCAGACATAAAAGAAAACACAAAATATAATGCCATTTGTACATTTTTAAATATGCAAAAATAATCTTGGGTAATAGAATCCAAAATTGTGGTTATCCTAAAGTTACACAGGGTGATAGCTGGAGTGAGAGAATGTAAAGGAAGCATAACATCATTTTTGGAAGAGACTAGCATTTCCCCACTATTTATTTTTGGTGTTCTTATCAAAAAATTAGTTTACTGTATATGCTCTGCTCTACTTTTTGCCTTTTGATCCTGTTCCATTTTCTATGTGTCTGTTTTAATGCCAGTACCAAATGATTTTGATTACTCATGCTTTGTAACATAATTTGAAAGCAGGAAGTGTGTTGCCTCCTAGCTTGTTCTTCTTTCTCAAGATTGTTCTGGCTGTTTAGGGTCTTTTGCAGTTATATATGTATTTTAGAATTGTTTATTATATTTCTGAAAAAGCAAGAGAGTTCCAAAAAAACATCCATTTCTGCTTTATTGACTATGCCAAAGCCTTTGACTGTGTGGATCACAATAAACTGTGGAAAATTCTGAAAGAGATGGGAATACAAGACTACCTGATCTGCCTCTTGAGAAATTTGTATGCAGGTCAGGAAGCAACAGTTAGAACTGGACATGGAAAAACAGACTGGTTCCAAATAGGAAAAGGAGTCCATCAAGGCTGTATATTGTCACCCTGTTTATTTAATTTATATGCAGAGTACATCATGAGAAACGCTGGACTGGAAGAAACACAAGCTGGAATCAAGATTGCCAGGAGAAATATCAATAACCTCAGATATGCAGATGACACCACCCTTATGGCAGAAAGTGAAGAGGATCTAAAAAGCCTCTTGATGAAGTTGAAAGTGGAGAGTGAAAAAGTTGCTTAAAGCTCAACATTCAGAAAACAAAGATCATGGCATCCGGTCCCATCACTTCATGGCAAATAGAGGGGGAAACAGTGGAAACAGTGTCAGACTTTATTTTTTGGAGCTCCAAAATCACTGCAGATGGTGACTGCAGCCATGAAATTAAAAGACGCTTGCTCCTTGGAAGGAAAGTTATGACCAACGTAGATAGCATATTCAAAAGCAGAGACATTACTTTGCCAACAAAGGTCCGTCTAGTCAAGGCTATGGTTTTTCCAGTGGTCATGTATGGATGTGAGAGTTGGACTGTGAAGAAGGCTTAGCACTGAAGAATTGATGTTTTTGAACTGTGGTGTTGGAGAAGACTCTTGAGAGTCCCTTGGACCACAAGGAGATCCAACCAGTCCATTCTGAAGGAGATCAGCCCTGGGATTTCTTTGGAAGGAATGATGCTAAAGCTGAAACTCCAGTACTTTGACCACCTCATGCAAAGTGTTGACTCATTGGAAAAGACTCTGATACTGGGAGGGATTGGGGGCAAGAGGAGAAGGGGACGACAGAGGATGAGATGGCTGGATGGCATCACTGACTCGAAGGACATGCGTCTGAGTGAACCACAGGAGTTGGTGATGGACACGGAGGCCTGGCGTGCTGTGATTCATGGTGTTACAAAGAGTCGGACACGACTGAGCAACTGATCTGATCTGATCTGATTATATTTCTGTGAAAAATGCCTTTAAAATTTCAATAGAGATTGCACTACATCTTTATATTGCTTTCAAGAATATGGTCATTTTAACATTAGTTATTTCAATCAGTGATTATGGACTATCTTTCCTTTTTTTTGTATCAGATTTAATTTCTTTCAACAATGCTTTATAGTTTTCAGTGTAGAGATTAGTTTTCCTTGATATAATCAAAGAGTTTTCCTTGATTAGATTTATTCTTATTTTTTTAAACTATGTTTATTCATACTATATTGTATATTGGAAATTTGCCAAGAGAGATTTCAGGCACTCTTAATACACAAAATATTTGCAAATGTGTAAAAAGAGACATTAATTAGCTTTACTGTAGTAATTAATTCACTATGTACATAAAAATCATGTTGTACTCCTTAAGCATATGCAGTTTTTTTAATGAAATAAGATACATGAATAAAAAAAGAGAGAGTGAATAATTAAAAAAAAAACTGGTTAAGAATATTCCAGGCAGGATAAACAACATCAATAAAGATATGGAAATATGAAATTTTGTCATATGTTTGAAAAGTCAAATACCAGTTTCAAAGCATGAGCTCCAATTCAAAAAGCCATAGGGCTAAGATCAGGATCTACCACTGTCAATAAGACTTTGAAAATTAATTTAACCTGTTTGCTAAGCATTTACCTCTCTTGTCTATAAAATGAAAAGTACACTATTAACTAGCTTTTTTTGAGTATTTGAACCCAGATAGATTGTTTCAAGGGCTTTCCAGGTGGTTCTAGTTGTAAAGAATCCACTTGCTAATGCAGGAGACATAAGAGACATGGGTTTGATCCTTGGGTCAGGAAGATCCCCTGGAGTGGGTCATGATAATCCACTCCAGTATTCTTGCTTAGAGAAGCCTGGCAGGCTACAGTCCATAGGATCACAAAGTGTCTGACAAGACTGAAGCGACTTAGCACACACAGAGAGACTGTTTCAAAAGCCTAAGCTCTAACCTCCATACTATATGATCTCTCTCTAGGTTATAGAATCTTAATTCAATTGTTTAATTACAGCCATACCACTCTGAATATGCCCAATCTTGTGTTAAGTGTCTGTTTTAATGCAATACCATACTATGATTACTATGAGCTTCACAACATAATTTGAATATTGTCAATTACTATCATTGTTTGCTAAAAGTCAAAGCTAAAGCTTCTGCTATAACTGTTCAAAGTTTACTATTACATTAACCCATGTGATCATTTATCCTATTGTCACAACATGTCTTAGCAAGGAGGTAGCAACCATCACACTACATTTCCACTTCCAGGAAGAAATACTTGAATTTCTCACATGTACTTGTATTCACAACTGTTGCTTATCATCTTGCAGAGTCACAACAATCTCAGGGCTACAACATTCCATCGCTGTGCTGTGCTCAGTCGTGTCTGATTTTTTGCAACACTTTGAAATGTCTTCTCTGTCCATGGGATTTTATGGGCAAAAATACTGGAATGGGCTGCCATTTCGTCCTCCAAGGGATCTTTCTGACCCAGGAAACAAATCTGCATTTCTGTGTCTCCTGCACTGCAGGAAGATTCTCTGCCTGCTGATTCATCAGAGAAGCCCAGTTAATTTCATATCTCTGCACCAGCAGAACACCAATAGCCCTTACTCAAACAAACTCCATTAGTGATTTTGTCAATGTGCTTAGAAATAAATATATGAGCAAACAAAACAGATGCAATATCTTGAAATAGTGAAGGTTAGCTAATCTTACAGACTGATAGAAATCCATTTTGTCAGCAGCTGCCTACAATTTAAAATATATGACTTGAAATAAAATTTTGAAAACTATTTTGTTATAAATGTATAAACAAATATTTGTTAAAGTACAAAAATATATTAAGTAATACTTTCATTCATCAGATAACAAAGTATCCAAAAATATATTATTATATAATGTGATCAAAGAGAAAGGGGGGGGGGAGAAAAAATCACAGGTCTTATAAAGACCAAATAAATATTCATCTTTTAAAGAACTTTGTGAAATCTGCAAGGAATACTGTATTTTTGTTTGATTTTACCTAGAAGAACCTAGAGGTAAAATAGAAATGACTGAAATCTTTCAAAAATCTGACCATTTTTGACCTATTGTTTGGAACAGCTATAAAAGGAGATGATGATGGACTGAAAGTAGCTGTTAGAGAAATAAAGGAGTGAAAAACTATTGTAATTATTGGAATAAACAGCTGGAAACATGAAGTTGCCACTCATGAGATAAAACTTGAAGAAGAGCAGGTTTGGGGAGGTATTTGAGTTGAAATTGATGTCAAAATAAAAAAGATTATCAGATGCATAGTTTAAGAGAATATGTCAAAGGAACTGGTGATCACTAGGAGGCAAGAAAATGTTCTGAGAGTCAAGAAAAACAAATTACCTCTATTTTTAATTGAGTTACAAAATTAGTTCAGTTCAGTCGCTCAGTCCTGTCTGACTCTTTGCAACCTCATGGACTGCAGCACGCCAGGCCTCACTGTCCATCATCAACTCCTGCAGCTTGCTCAAACTCATGTCCACTGAATCGGTGATGCCATCCAACCAGCTCATCCTCTGTATTCCCCTTCTCCTCCTGTCTTCAATCTTTGTCAGAGTCAGAGTATTTTCCAAAGAGTCAGTTCTTCGTATCAGGTGAACCAAAGGATTGGAGCTTCAGCTTCAGCATCAGTCCTTTGAATGAATATTCAATACTGATTTCCTTTAGGATTGACGGGTAGGATCTCCTTGCAATCCAAGGGACTCTCAAGAGTCTTCTCCAACATCACCATTCAAAAGCATCAATTATTTGGCACTCACCTTTCTTTATGGTCAGACTGTTACATCCATACATGACTACTGGAAAAACCATAGCTTTGACTAGACGAACCTTTGTTGGCAGAGTAATGTCTCTGCTTTTTAATATGCTATCTAGATTGGACATAGCTTTTCTTCCAAGGAGCAAGTATCTTTTAATTTTATGGCTTCAGTCACCATCTGCAGTGATTTTGTAGCATCAAAAAATAAAGTATCTCAGTGTTTCCATTGTTTCCCCATCTATTTGCCATGAAGTGATAGGACCAGATGCCATGATCTTAGTTTTTTGAATGTTGAGTTTTAAGCCAACTATTTCACTCTTTCATTCTTCTTTCACTTTCATCAAGAAGCTCATTAGTTCTTCTTCACTTTCGGCCATAAGGGTGGTGTCATCTGCGTATCTGAGGCTGTTCATATTTCTCCTGACAATCTTTATTCCAGCTTGGGCTTCATCCAACCCAGCGTTTCTCATGATGTACTCTGCATTGACGTTAAATAAGAGAGTGACAATATACAGCCTTTACATACTCTTTTCCCAATTTGGAACCAGTCTGTTGTTCCATGTCCAGTTCTAACTGTTGCTTCATGACCTGCATACAGATTTCTCAGGAGGCAGGTCAGGTGGTCTGGTATTCCCATCTCTTCAAGAATTTCCCACAGTTTGTTGTGATCCACATAATCAAAGGCTTTGATGCCTTCAATAAAGCAGAAGTAGATGTTTTCCTGGAACTCTTTTGCTTTTTTTATGATCCAAAGGACTTTGGCACTTTGATCTCTGGTTCATCTGCCTTTTCTAAACAGAGCTTGAACATCTGGAAGTTCATGGTTCACGTACTGTTGAAGCCTGGCTTAGAGAATTTTGAGCATTACTTTGCTAGTGTGTGAGAGGAGTGCAATTGTATGGTAGTTTGAGCATTCTTTGGCATTGCCTTTCTTTGGGATTGAAATGAAAAATTACCTTTTCCAGTCCTGTGGCCACTGCTGAGTTTTCCAAATTTGCTGCCATATTGAGTGCAGCACTTTCACAGCATCATCTTTCAGGATTTGAAATAGCTCAACTGGAATCCCATCACTTCCACTAGCTTTGCTCATAGTGATGTTTCCTAAGGCCCACTTCACTTTGCATTTCACAATGTCTGGCTCTAAGTGAGTGATCACAGCATCATGGTTACCTGGGTCATGAAGATCTCTTTTGTATAGTTCTTCTGTGTATTCTTGCCACCTCTTCTTAATATCTTCTGCTTCTCTTAGGTCCATCCCATTTCTGTACTTTATTGTGCCCATTTTTTGCATGAAATGTTCCCTTGGTTCCTCTAATTTTTAGAAGAGGTATCTAGTCTTTCTCATTCTATTGTTTTCCTCTTTCTTTGCATTGATTATTGAGGGAGATTTTCTTTCTTTCTTTCTTTCTTTTTTTTTTTTTTTTGAATTTGCATTCTCTTTATTTTACATGTAAAATCCTTTCTTTTTTACAAGTAGAGTCCATTCCTTAATCTAAAATCTAACTAGTGTATGGATTTGTTGGTCAGTTGCTCAGTTGTGTCCAACTTTTTGTGACCCCATGGACTGCAACATGCCAGGCTTCCCTGTCCTTCACGATCGAGGGAGGTTTTCTTATCTGTCTTTGCTATTCTTTGCAACTCTGCATTCAGATGGGTGTATCTTTCCTTTTCTCCTTTGCCTTTAGCTTTCTTCTTATGTCAGAACAATTTTTAAAACTGAATCAAAAAATTAGACAAGTTGAAATAGTGTGACCAGGATAACAGGATTGGGGGGGTTTCTGACTCAGTATATAACTGGTCTTAAATGTATATTAGTGAATGGATCATTGACAAAATTGGAAAAAGCTTTCCAAATGTCTTCCATAAGCTTTTGCACTTGGTTTAGTCCTGTTTAATATAAATAATATCATTTACAGATGACAAATCAGAAAGATATGGTAAATGTATTGATGGCAGAATTAAGATTTCTTAAAATACTCAATAAAAAGTTATTCTAGCAAAATAGCAGACTATGAAGCTCCAAGCTCTTGTTCTCCCATTGATACATTAAAAAACATTAAAAAAAGAAAAATAAAAACTTTTAAAAATAGCTCTGTAGGAACTTTGGGTAGCAAAATTTATCAGTGCCCAAGCAAATGCCCAATCAAGAAAAGCAACAATCAAAGCAATAGGCAAATTCATGGTCTTTTTTCTTTTCTTTATTTTGTCCCTTACCTGATGTTAGTTTGGCAAAGACTCCAACTCAGTTCTCAATTCCCTACCTTAAACCAGACAGAGTAGATCAGACATTATTTCCAATGATCTAACATGTCTGGGGGCTTCCTGAAGGACTTGTCTCTGTTTTGCTTAACTCAGGGCAAAGAAGAAACATAATCTCATATCTCAGGCTGAAAAGTAATAGAAAACAATGAGCTTTGCTCATAAAAGCAGTAGAGAAACGACTTCCCTGGTGGTCCAGTGGTTAAGACTCTGCATTTCCACTGCAGAGGGCACAGCTTCCCCTGGTCAGTGAACCAAGATTGGGATGTGTGGGGTGTCCATTAAAAAAAAAAAGCAGTAGGGAAACTGCAGAGTTGCAGATGCTAGGGCCAAAAGATTATAAAACAGAGAACAATATACTATCAAAGGCCTTGAGAAGAAGCTGAGGTGAACCTCTTCAGAAATTTAAGATATTTAAAAATAATCTGTGTATTCAGGGGAAATGAAAAAGCTACACACAGGCCTGAAGAAGAAGCATGGTCAAAAAAGACTTGAATGCACTTTAAGCTTTAATATTGGACTAATATACCAAGGCTTGTAACCAATATCCAACTAATTATTAAAGGACTTCCTTAGCAAATAGCCAATCTGTGAAGGCAAAGAGAAATGACTCTTTTTGAAGAGCCCAGTTTTTAATCACAACAACAAAATCACAAGGCATAAAAAGAAATGAACACAATGCCCATTGGGGGGGAAAAAAAAGTAGCAGAAACAATCTCTGAAGAAACACAAGCATTAGAATTATTAAACAAAAGCTTTGAAACAACTGTTTTGAATATTCTCAGAGACCTAAAGGAAAGCATGGAAAAAGAAATAAAGAAAATCAGAAAAGCTACATATGAACAAGATAAGCTATCAACAAAAAGATTGAAATTCTAAGAAGGAACCAAATTATAGGGATGAGAAATGAAAACACAGTTGAAAAATTCACTAGAGCATTTCAACGAGAGACTTGAACAGACAGAAAAAATAATCAGCAAACTTGAATACAGGACATTTGAAATTTTAGTCTGAATAGAGCAAAGAAACTAAATGAAGTGAACAGAGCCCAATGGATGTATTGGATATAATCAGGAGACAAATGTGTGCTTTATGGAAAAAAATAAGAAAAAGAAAAAAGAAAGTGACAGCGAGACCATCTGAAGAAATAATGGTCCAAAATCGTCCAAGTCTAAGGAATTGTTAGAAATCACAAAGGAAATCAGAAAATAAGATAAATGAAAACAAAAACACAGTCCATCAAAACTTATGAGATACAGTAAAAGCAGTGCTACAAGGGGAATTTATATTTGTTAATGCTTATATTTTTAAAAAGATGAAAATCATAGGTCAACATCCTAAGTTTATATCTTAAGGAATAAGATTTTGTAAACAAAGCAGCCAAAGCTTACATAAGGAAGGAAACAACAAACATAAAATATAGAAGAGATGACAAAACAATATAGAAAATCTATGAAACAAAAAGTTAGATTATTGAAAAGTTCAACAAAATTAGTAAACTTTTAGCTAAATTGCCTAAGGAAAAAAGAGATGATAAAGTATTAAAATCAGAAAGTTGATTTACAATTTTATAGAAACGAAAATATACTTAAAGCATCACTTTGAACAATGTCCCACCAACCAATTAGATAACTTAGATATGGACAAATTCTTAGAAACATATGACATATCAAGACTGAATTGCAAAAAAATAGAAATTTTGAATAGACCTAAATTAATAAGGAGACTGACTCAGTAATTAAAAACCATCAAAGAACAAAAGCCTTGGATCAGATTGTTTCAAAGGTAAAATCTACCAAACATTTAAAGAATGAACAACAATCTTTCTTGAACTCTTCCAACAAATTGAAGAAGAAAAAACACTTCCTAAGTCTTTCAACTGAGGCCAGCATTACCTTTATATGAAACTCAGATAATGACAATGTTGAAAAGCCTAAAGATTTCACACACATACACATACACACACACACACAGACAAAAAAAAAATAAAAACTGTAAAAAATAATAAATTTGGTAAACTGTATAATACAAAATCAAAACACACAAAAAAATCAGTTGTATTCACATGCACTAATAATGAATAATCTGAAGAGGAAATTTAAAAAGCAATTCCATTCACAATAGCATCAAAAGTTGAGATACTTAGGAATAAACGTAATCAGGAGAAAAAAGACTTGTACACTGGAAACTATAAAACATTGTTGAAAAAAATTAAAGAACACACAAATAATAGGAAAGAAATCTCATTTTTACAGATTTGAAGACACTGATAAAATGTCAATAGTACACAAAGTGATATACTGATTCAATGCAATCTCTATTAAAATACCAATGATTTTTTTCAAATATATAAAAATTCATCCTAAAGTTCATATGGAATCTCAATGGACCCAAAATAGTCGAAATGAGCTTGGAAAAGAGGATAAAAATGAAGGTTTCACACTTCCTGATTTCAAAACTTACTACAAAACCATGGTGGAATAAGACAGATGGAATAGTATGGAAACTCAGAAATGAACCCTCACATAAATGGTCAAATGATTTTTGACAAAGGGTGTTGAGGCCATGAAATGGGGAAAGAAAAGTTTCTTCAACAAATGATGTTAGAATACATGACAAGATTAATATTCAGAATTTATAAAGAGCTCCTACAATTCGATGACAAAAAAAAAAAAATCCCAAAATCACCTGCTTAGAAAATAGGCAAAGGACTTGAATAGACACTTCTCCAAAGAAGATATCTAAATGGCCAATAAGCACATAAAAGCAAGAGGCTAAACATTAATAGTCATCAGGGAAATGCAAATCCAAACTACAGTGAGATACCACTTCATACATATTAAAATGCCTATCCAACCCCTGGTTAAAAATCAGTGTGTGATTTTTTAGCCCTGAACATTGGCAACTGTAAAAGCTTTACCTGACAGTGCTTCTGGGGAGTGAAAGTAGGAAAGCTGTCCTTCCCACATCTGACTTAGTGTAAAATCAGATCAGATCACTCGCTTAGTCCTTTCCGACTCTTTGAGACTCCATGAATCGCAGTACTCCAGGCCTCCCTGTCCATCACCAACTCCCGGAGTTCACTGAGACTCATGTCCTTCGAGTCAGTGATGCCATTCAGCCATCTCATCCTCTGTCGTCCCCTTCTCCTCCTGCCCCCAATCCCTCCCAGCATCAGAGTCTTTTCCAATGAGTCAACTCTTGGCATGAGGTGGCCAAAGTACTGGAGTTTCAGCTTTACCATCATTCCTTCCAAAGAAATCCCAGGGCTGATCTCCTTCAGAATGGACTGGTTGGATCTCCTTGCAGTCCAAGGGACTCTCAAGAGTCTTCTCCAACACCACAGTTCAAAAGCATCAATTCTTCAGCGCTAAGCCTTCTTCACAGTCCAACTCTCACATCCATACATGACCACAGGAAAAACCATAGCCTAGACTAGACAGATCTTTGTTGGCAAAGTAATGTCTCTGCTTTTGAATATGCTATCTAGGTCAGTCATAACTTTCCTTCCAAGGAGTAAGCGTCTTTTAATTTCATGGCTGCAGTCACCATCTGTAGTGATTTTGCAGCCCCAAAAAATAAAGTCTGACACTGTTTCCCCATCTATTCCCCATGAAGTAATGGGACCAGATGCCATGATCATTGTTTTCTGAATCTTGAGCTTTAAGCCAACTTTTTCACTCTCCACTTTCGCTTTCATCAAGAGGCTTTTTAGATCCTCTTCATTTCTGCCATAAGGGTGGTGTCATCTGCATATCTGAGGTTATTGGTATTTCTCCCAGCAATCTTGATTCCAGCTTGTGTTTCTTCCAGTCCAGCATTTCTCATGATGTACTCTGTGTATAAGTTAAATAAACAGGGTGACAATATACAGCCTTGACGGACTCCTTTTCCTATTTGGAACCAGTCTGTTGTTACATATCCAGTTCTAACTGTTGCTTCCTGACCTGCATACAAATTTCTCAAGAGGCAGATCAGGTGGTCTGGTATTCCCATCTCTTAAAGAATTTTCCACAGTTTATTGTGATCCACACAGTCAAAGGCTTTGGCATAGTCAATAAAGCAGAAATAGATGTTTTTCTGGAACTCTCTTGCTTTTTCCATGATCCAGCAGATATTGGCAATTTGATCTCTGGTTCCTCTGCCTTTTCTAAAACCAGCCCGAACATCAGGAAGTTCACGGTTCACATATTTCTGATGCCTGGCTTGGAGAATCTTGAGCATTATTTTACTAGCGTGTGAGATGAGTGCAATTGTGCGGTAGATTGAGCATTCTTTGGCATTGCCTTTCTTTGGGATTGGAATGAAAACTGACCTTTTCCAGTCCTGTGGCCACTGCTGAGTTTTCCAAATTTGCAGGCATATTGAGTGCAGCACTTTCACAGCATCATCTTTCAGGATTTGGAATAGCTCAACTGGAATTCCATCACCTCCACTAGCTTTGTTCATAGTGATGCTTTCTAAGGCCCACTTGACTTCACATTCCAGGATGTCTGGCTGTAGGTCAGTGATCATACCATCGTGATTATCTGGGTCATGAAGATCTTTTTTATACAGTTCTTCTGTGTATTCTTGCCATCTCTTCTTAATATCTTCTGCTTCTGTTAGGTCCATACCATTTCTGTCCTTTATAGAGCTCATCTTTGCATGAAATGTTCCCTTGGTGTCTCTGATTTTCTTGAAGAGATCTCTAGTCTTTCCCATTCTGTTGTTTTCCTCTATTTCTTTGCATTGATCACTGAAGAAGGCTTTCTTATCTCTTCTTGCTATTCTTTGGAACTCTGCATTCAGATGTTTATATCTTTCCTTTTCTCCTTTGCTTTTTGCTTCTCTTCTTTTCACAGCTATTTGTAAGGCCTCCCCAGATAACCATTTTGCATTTTTGCATTTCTTTTCCATGGGGATGGCCTTGATCCCTGTCTCCTGTACAATGTCATGAACCTCATTCCATAGTTCATCAGGCACTCTATCTTTCTGATCTAGGCCCTTAAATCTATTTCTCACTTCCACTGTATAATCATGAGGGATTTGATTTAGGTCATACCTGAATGGTCTAGTGGTTTTCCTTACTTTCTTCAATTTAAGTCTGAATTTGGCAATAAGGAATTCATGGTCTGAGCCACAGTCAGCTCCTGGTCTTGTTTTTGCTGACTGTATAGAGCTTATCCATCTTTGGCTGCAAAGAATATAATCAATCTTACTTTGGTGTTGACCATTTAGTGATGTCCATGTATAGAGTCTTCTCTTGTGTTATTGGAAGAGGGTGTTTGTTATGACCAGTGCATTTTCTTGGCAAAACTCCAGTAGTCTTTGTCCTGCTTCATTCCATATTCCAAGGCCAAATTTGCCTGTTACTCCAGGTGTTTCTTGACTTCCTACTTTTGCATTCTAGTCCCCTATAATGAAAAGGACATCTATTTTAGGTTTTAGTTCTAAAAGGTCTTGTAGGTCTTCATAGAACCGTTCAACGTCAGCTTCTTCAGTATTACTGGTTGGGGCATAGACTTTGATTACTGTGATATTGAATGGTTTGCCTTGGAAATGAACAGAGATCATTCTGCCATTTTTGAGATTGCATCCAAGTACTGCATTTTGGACTCCTTTGTTGACCATCATGGCTACTCCATTTCTTCTGAGGGATTCCTGCCCACAGTAGTAGATGTAATGGTCATCTGAGTTAAATTCACCCATTCCAGTCCATTTCAGTTCGCTGATTCCTAGAATGTTGACATTCACTCTTGCCATCTCTTGTTTGACCACTTCCAATTTGCCTTGATTCATGGACCTGACATTCTAGGTTCCTATGCAATATTGCTCTTTACAGCATCAGACCTTGCTTCTATCACCAGTCATATCCACAGCTGGGTATTCTTTTTGCTTTGGCTCCATCCCTTCATTTTTTCTGGAGTTATTTTTCCACTGATCTCCAGTAGCATATTGGGCACCTACTGACCTGGGGAGTTTCTCTTTCATTATCCTATCATTTTGCCTTTTCATACTGTTCATGGGGTTCTCAAGGCAAGAATACTGAAGTTGTTTGCCATTCCCTTCTCCAGTGGACCACATTCTGTCAGATCTCTCCACCATGACCCGCCCATCTTGGGTTGCCCCACAGGCATGGCTTAGTTTCATTGAGTTAGACAAGGCTGTGGTCCTAGTGTGATTAGATTGACTAGTTTTCTGTGAGTATGGTTTCAGTGTGTTTGCCCTCTGATGCCCTTTTGCAACACCTACCATCTTACTTGGGTTTCTCTTACCTTGGGCGTGGGGTATATCTTCATGGCTCCTCCAGCAAAGTGCAGCCATTGCTCCTTACCTTGGACGAAGGGTACCTGAGCTGGGAGACAGAGAGAGAAAGGGAGAGAGAGAGAGGGCTGAACTGTTACATGTCACAGTAGCTCATTAAAACAACAAACCATTAGCCCATTAAAACAACAAACCTCCCTTCCTGACCTTCAACATGGGATAGCTCCTGTAGGCCCTCCTGTGCCTGCACAGCCACGGCTCAGTGCATCACAGTCTCTGAAGAGAGTTACAGTCAAGGTCTCAGGCTCTCCTAGCTAGTCATGCCCTTCACATATTTACATTCCTAGCCTTCGTGCCTTGATTCCTGTGTCTCTTCACCTGAGAACTTCCTTCGAGGTCCTCTTCAAGCACCTCTGCCAATACCTCCTTATGGAAGAAGAGGGAGGAAATTCTGAAATCACTTTTATCTCACTTTTATCTACTCTGACTCAGTACTAGTCCACTCTGAGCCCTCTTCCTGACCTACCTGCAACCCCTGAGTCCATAAAAATATTGGGGCCTTTTATCTGGTGCTCTCTCAACACTGAGAAGTAGCCCATACCTGCGCTGATACACCTGATCACCCACTTGTGAACTGTTCCATGGAGGAACAGAAGAAAATGGCACTTTTCCTGGTTTTAATGTCTTCTACTACCACAGTAAGTGATTAATCACTTTTTTTTTCTATTTTTGGTTTGTTGTTTTAATGAGCTAATGGTTTGTTGTTTTAATGAGCTACTGTGACATGTAACAGTTCAGCCCTCTCTCTCTCTCCCTTTCTCTCTCTGTCTCCCAGCTCAGCATAGCTCCTCAGATCTATCAGGAAAAAAAGAAAGGAAGGCAGGAAGATGATAAGTGTTGGCAAGAATATGGAGAAATTGGATTCCTTTTGCATTGCTGGGGGACATGTATAATGGAACAGGTACTATGGAAAATGGTACCACAATTCTTAAAAAATACTAAACATAGAATTATATGATCCAACAATTCCACTTCTGGATATATACCCCAAAGAAGTGAAAGAGAAATTCTCATGTTTATATAATATAGCATCATTATTCACAATAGCCAAAAGGTAGAAACAACTCTGGTGTCCCTCAACAGCTGAACAGATATGCAAATATGTTGTTATATACATACAATGAATTATTGTTCAAATTTAAAAATGAATAGAAAATTTTGACAGGTTACAACATGTATCAATCTTGAAGACATTATACAAAGTGAAATAAACCATTAAAAAACACAAATATTGTATGATTTCTATACTATGAATTTCCCAGAGTAGTTAAATTCATATAGACAAAAAGTAGAATAGTAGTAACAAGGGAGTGAGGGTGAGGGAAATAGATGATCATTATTTAATTGGCACATAATTAATTTCAGTTTGTGGTGAGAAAAATGTTCTGGAGATAAATAGTGGTGATGGTTGCACAATAATGTGGATATAATTAATGTCACTGAACTGTACACTTAAAAATGATTACAATGGTAAACTTTATGCCATGTATATTTTACTACAATAACAAATAACATATGACAAAAATAATACAATACTGAGGGATAAACTTACCCATGTAGATGAAAGAATTGTACACTGAAAACAACAAAATGTTGCTGAAAGAAATGAAACAACATATAAATAAACGGAAAAGTATCCTGTGTTAATGTGTATTTTACCACAGTTAAAAAATACTCAACATTATGAAAGACTTAATAAGATTAAACCAATCAGGATACAATAATATATGGTATGGTAAAAAGACAATACCAAAATCTTACTGGCTTAAAAACAGTAGTTTGTTTCTGCATTATGTTATATTCCCTATATGTCTGCTCTTTTGCTCCATAGGTCTTCACTCAGAGACACAGTCTGACCAAATCTCCACTATCTGGAAGGTTGTCATTTACTTTAACTGACATGGTGAGTTATGAGGGAGAACAAGACAAACATTTTTAAGACTGCTGTTTGGAAATGACACTCATAACTTCTGCTCACATTTTGTTGCCTGCTCAAGGCAATTCTAATGGCCACACCTATTTTCAAAGAGGAAGGGAAGTCCAACTTTCAATTACACCTTGAAAGGGAAAATAATTAGAAATACTAGTGAGTAACTATAATGTCTTCGACAAAAATAAAATAAAATTATCCTCACATTTGCTGTAGTTACCACATTGTTGTTGTTACTAAGCATTTCATACAAATAATCTCCCTTGAACCTAAGAATAACACATTACTTTTGCTGTACATAGAAAAACACTGCAGCTAATAAAAGTTAAAATGTCTGTTCAAAATTACAAAGGAATGATAATATAAGACCTTGTAAAGAATACTGGCAGGAAGCATAGGAAAGATATTAAGACACCAAGGGGAATGTCAGAAGTTTTCACATCATGCCACATACATAGCCATTCATTTATAAAGATGGGCCATATGGTCCAAATCAAGAGAGAATAAAATGGGCTGTTCATTCCTGGTGGGATGAGGTAGACTGATGCTAGACATACAGAAAATGTTCTCAAAGTGCAGTTAAGAGGCAAAGCACACACTCTCTACTAATTATACACTACCTTCCACATGTTAATTTTGAGAAAATGACACTACTGACTGAAAATTGTACTGAAAAGGCTTTCAGAACCAGAAATCCAGTTAAGATAAGGACAGTTAAGGCTGCTACACCTCAGGACAACATCACCAAAGTGTTCAAAACATCTATGAGGGAATTAGTACCAGAAATAGGCATTTTTTTCTGAAATATTAAAATTTATGGGCAGCGTGGTGGTGGCAGGGACCTCGGCCTGGGCAAGAGCCGAGAGCCTGGGGACTCCCCTCTCCCGCTGCCGGGTGGTGATTTGCTGGGTCTGCTGAGCCCCCCTAACCAACCCCTCGCCTCAGCCACCACCTTGATGCTTCCCCTTATCTGAGTGGCCCCTTGTCCGCCCACCTGCCCAGTTCAAGGCCTGCTGTGGGGGCAGCATCCTGGAATCTTTTTGGCGCCCAAGAACGACCAGGAAGGGGAGCGGCCAGGATGGCGGGTCCACAGCCCCATGAGTACAAGGCAGGCGACCTGGTCTTCGCCAAGATGAAGGGCTACCTGCACTAACCCACCGGGATTGATGAACTCCCAGAGGGAGCTGTGAAGCCTCCAGGCAGTAAGTACCCTATCTTCTTTTTGGCACCTACAAAACTGCTTTTCTAGGTCCCAAACAGCTCTTCCCTTACAAGGAATACAAAGAAGTTTGGAAAATCAAACAAATGTAAAGAATTTAATGAAGGATTGTGGGAAATAGAAAATAACCCAGGAGTAAAGTTTACTGGATATCAGGCAATTCAGCCACAGAGCTCTTCAGAAACTGAGGGAGAAGGTGGGAATACCACTGACACAAGCAGTGAGGAAGAAGGCGACAGAGTAGAGGAATATGGAAAAGGCAAAAAAAGAGTGAAAAAGCAGGCTCAAAGCAGAAAAAGTCATACACTTCAAAGAAATCCTCTAAACAGTCCCAAAAATCTCCAGGAGACGAAGATGACAAGGACTGCAAAGAAGAAGAAAATAAAAGCAGCTCTGAGGGTGGAGATGCCAGCAACGACACAAGAAACACAACTTCAGACTTGCAAAAAACCAGTGAAGGGATCTAACTACCATAATGAATGCTGCATACTAAGAAAACCACAAGAAGGTTATATGTTTGGTTATTCAATATTCTCGGATTTGATATGAACCACACATAGTCCTTGTTGTCACTGACAGAACACCAGTTTGTATGTACATTATTCACATTCCTCTCTGATGTGTTTGGGGGGAAAAACATTTTAGCCATTTTTTAAGGTTATTGACTTAATTTCATCTTATTTGGTTGCATGAAGTTGCCCTTAACCACTAAGGATTATCAAGGTCTTTGCAAAAGCTCATACAAGTCTAGGATCCTTTATCAAGGCAGTTATGTTCATCATTCTCCTGCCTTTTACTCCATCATCACCAAACATTCAGTTAAATATAAATTAGCATTTTTTTTAAAAAGGACCACTCAGGAGGGCAGTCCTAAGATGGCAGAGGAATAGGACTGGAAGACCACTTTCTCCCCAACAAATTCATCGAAAAAACATTTGAACGCTGAGCAAATTCCACAAAACAACTTCTGAATGCTGGCAGAGGACATCAGGCACCCAGAAAGGCAGCCCATTATCTTTGAAAGGAGGTAGGACAAAATATAAAAAATAAAAATAGAGACAAAGGAGGTAGGGATGGATCTCCGTCCTAGGAAGGGAGTCTTAAAAAAGAGAGAAGTTTCCAAACACCAGGAAACACTCTCTCTGGTTGGTCTGTGGCCTTGGAATCTCAGATGGCAAAATACCTGGGAGGAAAAATAAATAATTAAAACCCACAGATTACGTGCCTAACACCAACTTCCAGCAGAGCAGCAGCCTAGACACTCACATCCCCACTAGCAAGCCGGGGCTGGACAGGGAGGCATGGGCTGCATTGCTTAGGGTAAGGACAGGGCCTGAATGCCCTGAGGGCAATCTGAGGGAACTAGCTTGAGATGGCAACCCAGACTGTGGGATAGCTATTCTGTGAAAAGCCCCAACCTAAGACACCACCAGGCCTACTCACAGAACAAAGGACTGAGCAGAGGTAGCCAGCTGTGGACTGGCCCATCCCCCACCAGAGACAGGGAGGGTAAAGCAGCCAGAGCCTGAAGGGGGCAATTGTGGCACCAGAGAGGCATCCTATACCAACCTTCAAGCAGACTTCGTTGCTAACCAAGACTTCTTTGGATTCTGGATGGTCGGCATCTGCCGGGAGGGTCACAGCCAGAGATCAGCTCCCCAGAAGAGACACATGGCATACCTGAGAAAGCGCGCCCGTTGTACACCCAGAAAACCAAGCGGCTAGGACGGGGAAGGCGATAAGTCGCAGCCTTCAACTGGGGGCAACTGTGCTCACCAAGCACCTGGTCACCTGAGCTGCTGGGACCTGGGAAGGGCACAAAATGCAGCCCCAACCAAGTCTGTGGCTTTGCAGAGTACCTGAGAACCTGAACTTGAGAGGCTTAGACCTGGGGAGTGCATAAAACCCAGGGCCAACATCAGACAGTTCCCAGCAGAGCAACCTAGAGCCTGAAGAGTGTAGACTGGGAAAGCACACATGCCGTGATGGGGGCAAACCCAGTGTGGCTGAATCACAGTGAGCACATGCCAGTGACATTTGTTTGCAGTATTCCTCCCTCCTCACAGCACAACTGAACAAGTGAGCCTAAAAAAAGTGACCATCACCGCCCCCCTTGTGTCAGGGCAGAAATTAGACATTGAAGAGACCAGCAAACAGAAGAAGCTAAAATAAACAGAAGGAACAGCTTTGGAAGTGACAGGTGCAATAGATTAAAACCCTGTATTTAGCACCAACTACACAGGAAGGGGCCTATAGACCTTGAGAAGTACAAGCTGGACCAAGGATCTATCTGAAAATGAACCGACCCACACACATTGTCCACAACAGCTCCAGAGAAAGTCTTAGATATATTTTTACTATTATCATTTCTTAAATTAAAAAAATATATATATATTGTTAAGTCCCCTATTACTCCTTTAATTTCCATTTTTATAACCTACTATTACCTGGCAAAAAAATACCCTATTTTTAAAGCAAACTTCATATATATATTTTTTATAATTTTTGTGACTTTTTTTTAATATTGTATTTTTGAGAATCTAACCTCTCCTCTAGGTATTTAACTTCTGCTTTTCAGTTTTTGTTATGAACTTTGTACTTTTAAGAACCCAATCTTCAGTACCCATTTTTACTTGGGAGTGAAATCACTGGCATGATTGCTCTCTCCCCTTTTTGACTATCCTTTCTCTCCACCAGGCCGCCTCTATCTCCCACCTCCCCCTTTTCTTCTCTACCCAACTCTGTGAATCTCTTTGTGTGTTCTGGGCTGTGGAGAACACTTAGGGAACTGATTACTAGCTGGATCTGTCTCTCTCCATTTGATTCCCCCTTTTATCCTCCTGGCCACCACTATCTCTGTCCTCCCTCTTCTCTTCTCTGTGTAACTCTGTGGACATCTCTGAGGGATCCAGACTGTGAGAGCACATAGGGAAGTGATTACTAGCTAGGTTTCTCACTCCTCTTTTGATTCACCCTCTTTTCCTCCTGATCATCTCTATCTCCCTCCTCCCTTTACTCTTCTCCATGTAACTCTGTGTACCTCTCTGTGTGTCCCTAACTGTGGAGAAAATTTTCATCATTAACCTAGATGTTTTATCATCAGTGCTGTATAGATGGAGAAGTCTTGAGGCTACTGAAGAATAAGACTGAAAACCAAAGGCAGGACGCTTAAGTCCAAATCCTGAGAACACCTGAGAAATCCTGAATCCAGGGAACATTAATCGATAGGCGCTCATCAAATGCCTCCATACCTACACTGAAACCAGGCACCACCCAAGGGCCAACAAGTTCCAAAACAAGACATACCACGCAAATTCTCCAGCAACACAGGAACATAGCCCCGAGCTTTAATATACAGGCTGCCCAAAGTCACATCAAACCCACAGACATCTCAAAACTCATTACTGGACACTTCATTGCACCCCAGAGAGAAGAAATCCAGCTCCACCCACCAGAACACTGACACAAGCTTTCCTAATCAGGAAACCTTGACAAGCCACCCATACAACCCCACCCACAGTGAGGAACTTCCACAATAAAGAGGAACAACATTGCCAGAATACAGAAAGGCCACCCCAAATACAGTAATATAAACAAGATGAAAAGGCAGAGAAATACCCAGCAGGGAAAGGAACAGGATAAATGCCCACCAAACCAAACAAAAGAGGAAGAGATACGGAATCTACCTGATAAAGAATTCTGAATGTTGATAGTGAAAATGATCCAAAACCTTGAAAACAAATTGTAGTTACAGATAGCCTGGAAACAAGGATTGAGAAGATGCAAGAAAGGTTTAACAAGGACCTAGAAGAAATTTTTAAACAGTCAATATATAATGAATAATGCAATAAATGAGATAAAAAACACTCTGGAAGGAACCAACAATAGAATAATGGAGGCAGAGGATAGGATAAGTGAGGAAGAAGATAGAATGGTAGAAATAAATGAAACAGAGAGGAAAAAAGAAATAAAAGCAATGAGGAAAAACGGAGAGACCTCCAGGACAATGTTAAACGGCCTAACATTCGAATTATATGAGTCCCAGAAGACAAAAAGAAAGACCATGAGAAAATACTTGAGGAGATAATAGTTGTAAACTTCCCAAAAATGGGGAAAGAAATAACCCCAAAGTCCAAGAAACCCAGAAAGTCCCAAACAGGATAAACCAAAGGTGAAACACTCCAATACCCATATTAATAAAATTAAGTAAAATCAAACAAAGAGAACAAATATTAAAAACAGCAAGGGGAAAACAACAAATAACACACAAGGGGATTCCCATAAGGATAAGAGCTGATCATTCAATAGAAACTCTCCAGGCCAGAAGGGAATGGCAGGACATATTTAAAGTGATGAAAGAAAATAATCAACAGCCCAGATTATTGTACCCACCAAGGATCTCATTCAAATATGTAGGAGAAATCAAAAGCTTTACAGACAAGCAAAAGCTGAGAGAATTCAGCAACACCAAACCAGCTCTTCAACAAATGCTAAAGGATCTTCTCTAGACAGGAAATGCAGAAAGGGTATATAAACTTGAACCCAAAACAGTAATGTAAATGGCAATGGGAACATATTTATCAATAATTACCTTAAATGTAAATGGATTGAATGCCCCAACCAAAAGACAAAAACTGGCTGAATGGATACAAAAACAAGACCCCTAAATATGTTGTCTACAAGAGACCCATCTTGAAACAGAGGACACATACAGACTGAAAATGAAGTACTGGAAAAAGATATTCCAAGCAAATAGAGACCAAAAGAAAGTAGGAGTAGCAATACTCATATCAGATAAAATTGACTTTAGAACAAAGGCTGTGAAAAGAGACAAAGAAGGACACTACATATGATCAAAGGATCAATCCAAGAAGAAGATTTACAATTATAAATATATATGCACCCAACATAGGACCACCACAATATGTAAGACAAATGCTAACAAGTATGAAATGGGAAATTAACAATAACACAATAATAGTGGGAGACTTTAATACCCCACTCACACCTATGAATAGATCAACTAAACAGAAAATTAACAAGGAAACACAAACTTTAAATGATACAATAGACCAGTCAGACCTAAGTGATCTATAGGACATTTCAACCCAAAACAATGAATTTCACCTTTTTCTCAAGCATACATGGAACCTTCTGCAGGATAGATCATATCATGGGCCATAAATCTAGCCTTGGTAAATTCAAAAGAATTGAAATCATTCCAAGCATCTTTTCTGAAAACAACACAATAAGATTAGATCTCAGTTACAGGAGAAAATCTATTAAAAATTCCAACATACGAAGGCTGAACAACACGCTGCTGAATAACCAATAAATCACAGAAGAAATCAAGAAAGAAATTAAAATATGCATAGAAATGAATGAAAATGAAAATACCAACACAAAACATGTGGGACACTGTAAAACCAGTGCTGAGGGGAAGGTTCACCTGAGAAGGCAATGGCATCCCTCTCCAGTACTCTTGCCTGGAAAATCCCATGGATGGAGGAATCTCATAGGCTGCAGTCCATGAGGTCGCTAAGAGTCGAACACAACTGAGTGACTTCACTTTCACTTTTCACTTTCCACTTTCATACATTGGAGAAGGAAATGGCAACCCACTCCAGTGTTCTTGCCTGGAGAATCCCAGGGACGGGGGAGCCTGGTGGGCTGCTGTCTATGGGGTCACACAGAATCGGACACAACTGAAGCGACTTAGCAGCAGCAGCAGCAGCAAGGGGAAGGTTCATAGCCATACAGGCCTACCTCAAGAAACAAGAAAAAAAGTCAAATAAATAACCTAACTCTACACCTAAAGCAACTAGAACAGGAAGAAATGAAGAACCCCAGGGTTAGTAGAAGGAAAGAAATCTTAAAAATTAGGGCAGAAATAAATGCAAAAGAAACAAAAGAGACCATAGAAAAAATCAACAAAGCCAAAAGCTGGTTCTTTGAGAAGATAAATAAAATTGACAAATCACTAGCCAGACTCATCAAGAAACAAAGGGAGAAAAATCAAATCAACAAAATTAGAAATGAAAATGGAAAGATCACAGCAGACAACACAGAAATACAAAGGATAATAAGAGACTATTATCGGCAACTATATGCCAATAAATGGACAACTTGGAAGAAATGGACAAATTCTTAGAAAAGTACAGCTTTCCAAAACTGAACCAGAAAGAAATGGAAAATTTTAACAGACCCATCACAAGAACAGAAACTGAAACTGTAATCAGAAATCTTCCAGCAAACAAAAGCCCAGGTCCAGATGGCTTCACAGCTGAATTCTACCAGAAATGTAGAGAAGAGCTAACACCTATCCTACTCAAACTCTTCCAGAAAATTGCAGAGGAAGGTAAACGTCCAAACTCATTCTATGAGGCCACCATCACCCTAATACCAAAACCTGACAAAGATGCCACCAAAAAAGAAAACTGCTGGCCAATATCACTGATGAACACAGATGCAAAAATCCTAAACAAAATTCTAGCAAACAGAATCCAACAACATATTAAAAAGATCATATATCATGATCAAGTGGGCTTTATCCCAGGAATGCAAGGATTCTTCAATGTTTGCAAATCAATCAATGTGATGCACAACATTAACAAATTGAAAGAGAAAAACCATATGATTATCTCAATAGATGCAGAGAAACCTATGACAAAATTTAACATCCATTTATGATAAAAACTCTCCAGAAAGCAGAAATAGAAGGAACATACCTCAACATAATAAAAGCTATATATGACAAACCCACAACAAACATTATCCTCAATGGTGAAACATTGAAAGCATTTCCCCTAAAGTCAGGAACAAGACAAGGGTGCCCACTTTAACCACTACTATTCAACATTGTTTTGGAAATTTTGGCCACAGCAATCAGAGCAGAAAAAGAAATAAAAGGAATCCAAATTGGAAAAGAAGAAGTAAAACTCTCACTGTTTACAGATGACATGATCCTCTATGCCGGGGGCCAGCGTGAGGAGCTCCGTCTGTGGCAAAGGTCATGAGGAAGGAGGCTCAACATACACAAAGGCGGGATCGAGCCTCAGGAGTCGCCCTGGAAATTCTCGAGCATCTACCCCCATAACCAGAGCCTGCCTACTTTACTACTTTGTGCTCTCACCTACACCTCTGACTTTACTGAGGGCTGTCCCCCACCACCTCTTTCAGAGAAGGAGTTAACTTAGAGCTCCAGTTGATAATAATTCCTGGGCATGACAGGAGTGTTCCAAACTTACAAACTCCTCTGAAGGTTCTCTAGCCTGCCTGACAAGCTTGTCTGGCCACATCTGATTGCTCACAGCCTCCCAACTGTGAGAGGCACGAGATGCTTTAAACCTTCTAAAAACAGGTTCTTCAGAGAAGTTAGAAAATTATTAGTATAGTATAGTGGGCTGATTAGAAATTGTATTGGTGAAGGGTTTTTCATTTTTTGAGCCAATGTTTGCTGCTAAGTCTCCACATCCCCTGCCCTTATACACATTAATGAATATATAGAAGAAATAAGTATTAACCTTCGATATTAATCACGTTAGACCTTAGGCTAAGTAAATTCTTTCCTTAATTAAAACTCACTACACCCTCACTCTATAGGAATGTAACTTTATTTGGGTGGTGTCTGTTTTAAGAATAATCACCCCTGGAGAAATAAGTGTTGACTGACCGCTGTCACAAGGAGAGGGTCATAAATTGTCAGCAGGCCCCCTGGCCAGAAGATAATGTAACACCCCTAAGACCTCTGTATATATCTGTATGAAGCACCTGACTTTAATAAAAGTCAGGACTGCTGACCCCGCATGACTTTTGTATAACATCTCAGTGTATAAAAACAGACCCTGGAAAATACAGAATTGGGATCAGTTCCTCGAAATACTGGTCTCCTCATGTCATTCTTTCTCTCAAACTCTGGCTGAGTTTCCATCTGGAGCGCAGAGGCCCGCCAAGCATACTAATTTTGCCTGGGCTTCTAAGATCCGACCGGGGAGGCCTCAGTGTCTCCTTTCCTTCGGGAGAATGGAAGGATGCCTGTGGCCTACGTAAGTGGTGCAAACTTCTTGTCTTGAAGTTTTATTGGTTTTCCACATAAAGCAAGCTACTCAGCCTCTTTTCTCCACTGAATTTTCTCACTGAGCTATCCTTATTCTATTACTCTTGATATCTGTAATTAATATCTAATTAAAGCCAGTGTATTCGCCGAAGCCGTCTCTCCTTCGAATTTCCCTGGATCCACTGGGGCTGGACCCCGGCACCTCTACACAGAAAACCCTAAAGACTCCACCAGAAAATTACTAGAGCTAATCAATGAATATAGTAAAATTGCAGGATATAAAATCAACACACATAAATCCCTTGCATTCCTATACACTAATAATGAGAAAATAGAAAGAGAAATTAAGGAAACAAATCCATTCACCATTGCAATGAAAAGAATAAAATACTTAGGAATATGTCTACCTAAAGAAACAAAAGACCTGTGTATAGAAAACTATAAAACACTGGTGAAATAAATCAGAGGACACAAATAGATGGAGAAATATACCGTGCTCATGGATCAGAAGAATCAATATAGTGAAAATGAGTATACTACCCAAAGAAATATTTAGATTTAGTGAAATCCCTATCAAGCTGCTGCTGCTGCTAAGTCGCTTCAGTCATGTCCAACTCTGTGCAACCCCACAGATGGCAGCCCACCAGGATACCCAGTCCCTGGGATTCTCCAGGCAAGAACACTGGAGTGGGTTGCCATTTCCTTCTCCAATGCATAAAAATGAAAAGTGAGAGTTAAGTCGCTCAGTTGTATCTGACTCTTAGCGACCCCATGGACTGCAGCCCACCAGACTCCTCTATCCATGGGATTTTCCAGGCAAGAGTACTGGAGTGGGTGCCATTGCCTTCTCCCCACTATGAAGCTACCAACGGTATTTTTCACAGAACTAGAACAAATAATTTCACAATTTTCATGGAAATACAAAAAACCTTGAAGAGCCAAAGCAATCTTGAGAAAGAAGAATGGAACTGGAGGAATCAACCTGCCTGACTTTAGGCTCTACTACAAAGCCACAGTCATCAAGAGAGTATGGTACTGGCACAAAGCCAAAAATATACATCAATAGAACAAAGTAGAAAGCCCAGAGATAAACCCACACACCTATGGACACTTTATCTTTGACAAAGAATGCAAGCCTATACAATGGAGAAAAGACAATCTCTTTAACAAGTGGTGCTGGGAAAACTGGGCAACCACTTGTAAAAGAATGAAACTAGATCAGTTTTTAACTACATAAACAAAAATAAACTCAAGTTGGATTAAAGATTTAAACGTAAGACCAGAAACTATAAAACTCCTAGAGGAGAATATATGCAAAACACTCTCTGACATAAATCACAGCAGGATCCTCTATGACCCACCTCCCAGGATATTGGAAATAAAAGCAAAAATAAACAAATGGGATCTAATTAAAGTTAAAAGCTTCTGCACAACAAAGGAAACCATAAGCAAGGTGAAAAGACAGCCTTCAGAATGGGAGAAAATAATAGCAAATGAAGCAACTGACAACGAATTAATCTCAAAAATATACAAGCAACTCCTGCAGCTCAATTCTGGAAAAATAAATGACCGAATCAAAAAGTGGGCCAAAGAACTAAATAGACATTTCTCCAAAGAAGACATACAGATGGCTAACAAACATGAAAAGATGGTCATCATCACTCATTATCAGAGAAATGCAAATCAAAACCACAATGAAGTTCCATTTCACACCAGTCAGAATGGTTGCTACACAAAGGTCTACAAGCAATAAATGCTGGAGAGGGTGTGGAGAAAAGGGAACCCCCTTACACTGTTGGTGGGAATGCAAAGTAGTACAGCCACTATGGAGAACAGTGTGGAGATTCCTTAAAAAACTGGAAATAGAACTGCCATATGACCCAGCAATCCCTCTGCTGGGCATACACACTGAGGAAACCAGAATTGAAGGAGACACGTGTACTGCAATGTTCATCACAGCATTGTTTTTAATAGCCAGGACATAGAAGCAACCTAGATGTCCATCAGCAGATGAATGGATAAGAAAGCAGTGGCACATATACACAATGGAGTATTACTCAGCCATTAAAAAGAATGCATTTGAATCAGTTCTAATGAGGTGGATGAAACTGGAGCCTATTATACAGAGTGAATTAAGCCAGAAAGAAAAACACCAGTACAGTATACTAACACATATATATGGAATTTAGAAAGATGGGAATGATAACCCTGTATGCAAGACAGCAAAAGAGACACTGATGTATAGAACAGTCTTTTGGACTCTGAGGGAGAGGACGAGGGCATGATGATATGAGAGAATTTCATTGTAACATGTAAATTATCACATGTAAAATGAATTGCTAGTCCAGGTTTGATGCATGATACATCATGCTCGGGACTGGTTCACTGGGATGACCCAGAGGGATGGGATGGGGAACACATGTACACCCATGGTGGATTCATGTCAATGTGTGGCAAAACCAATACAATATTGTAAAGTAAAAATAAATAAATAAATATAATTGGAAAAAAAATCCTGAGACCATGTCAGTTATCAGAAATAAATAAATAAATAAAAAGGCCACTCAACATAATGCTTAAGGGATTTCTTCTCTGTGACAGAACCCAGGAACCAATTACTAGATGCATAATGTTGGCATATTGAAGGTGAACTTTAAATTGTCCTTCAGTCTTTAGGCCATGTGTACAGTTGAACCATGCTCTAAAATACCTATTCCATATTAGAAATAGCTAGTTGACAACTTATACTTCTCAAAACTCATGTTTTACGTACACAAGCTCAGTTTCCATATGTGAAGTTAAATGAGTCTTTTGTGTTACTCCAAGATAAAGTCTGTGCTTTATTTTCTCCCAATGCCAATACAATTTGAGCTAATTACTCAAGCTGGATACTTTACATTTTAAAGCTGGACTCATCAGTAGCTCTATGGGAAGTAAGACAAAGCATTGACTTTTAAATATAGACTTTTAAATGATCTGTTTTTTTTTTTTTTTTTTGGAACTAGAATTATAATAGTTAATACTCATCCACAAACCATTATTATGTGTACATTACTGCTGCAATTGTGATAATAGAAAATTTTATTTATTTTTATGCCAACTTGTATTATGAGAACACATTTAGTCAATTGGGTTTTATCAATCCTATTATGCTTGTCCTTGGAACATCTTTAGCATATTCAAGGTTTGTAGTTGAAAAGTTTACTGTAAAAAAAAATCATAAACAAAAAATGTATTGTTTTTACAGAATAAATTTATTGGAATGTGGAAAAAAATTATGTTATGCTTCAGTGTTTCCCACTAACAATCCTAAAAGTGTTTTTAAAATTTATTTCAATATGTAATATTCAACATTACATCTATCTGTGTCTATATCAGTTCTGTTTTATTATAAAGTTCCAGCTTTCTAACTGAATGTCATTCCTTAAGATATTCCCTAAATGGAAAAATGTCCTATTTATTTTATTTCTAATAAAGGAAAACACATAAAAATTGAATGAAAATCTCATAGAAAAGATTGCTGTATAAGCAAAACAGTAATGGGCATATAGTAATAAAGTCATAGACGTTTGTCACTCAGAAAGATATTAACCCACTTAAACACCTCTGTTCTTCTGACAAACTGCTAAGGAAAAAGAAAAAGAAAAAAATAACCCTCCATCAAATTCCACACTATAGGCGGATAAGCAGAAAATCATGTATCTGAGTGACACAGATTCATGCAAGATCGATACTATAACTTTTCATTTTATGTAACATTTAATTCAAAAATTTTAATATTTCACATTATACTTTATTAAAAATTAAAACATAGCTTCTTTACCAAAGAAATGAATCCTTCTAAATGGATATTTACAAATCAAAATATTGCAGCTTTAAATTTTGTCACTCTTTGTTAATATGTGTGTTTCTATGTTTTTATGCCTTCTCCACATTGACAGCAATTTCTAGTTTACATTTGATCATGTATAAGGTAAATAATTTCTCTTGATTAGATATTCAGAGGCATAATTGGCTCTAAGTAAAACTATAAGAATTATCTACCTGTCTTTCTATACCTCTATTCAACAGAGAGCTCCCCTCTCATTTGGATCAGAAATATCTTTCCACTCCATTCACTCCTCACAACCATTCATTCTTAACAGACCAACTCACATACAGATCTCATTAAGAATTCCCTGCTGAGATTTTTTAAGCTTAAGATAAAAACTATACCTTAAGCATTTGGCTCATTCATTTTTTAAAATTTGTTCACACATATATTGAGCATTTTTCTTTTAGGCCCTGTGTTAACTATTGTGAGGACAAGTATATTAATCTGATGCTACAACTAATGTGTGAGCAGGGAACAGAAGGAGAATGAGGTTTAATTGCCTCAAGGAATCAAGAAGGTGCTCCCAGAGAAAATGATATTTAATCTGGGTCTTTGATGATTAGTAAGGTTCTCTTGAACCTGGGAAAGCCATCAGGACTTAAAGCATTCTAAAATTTGCTTTAGACACTCACTGTACAGAAAGTTAAGAATGGGGCCATTTTTAAGTGTGACAGAGAGTAGATGAGGATAGGGGAGGAGTCACAGCATTCCTCAAAGGATAGCACAAATGTAGCCATATATCCTATTGGGAGATACTCCTTTGTTAAGTTATTTTAGGACAAATCTTCAGGAAGCCTGCATAGCAGTGCATTGTTAAATGGCTTTGCTTCCTATCTCTCTGGTAATTTAAATGGCACAGAGTCAAATGGAAAAAAAAAATGGCACTTTATATGAGTGCATTAAACCATACGAAGCTACAACATGATTGTTTTAGTTGACAAAAAGCATCAGATAATCTTCAAGAAAAGTTTGCATGCATGCGTGCTAAGTAACTTCAGTCATGTCTGACTCTTTGCAACCCTATGGACTGTAGCCTGCCAGGATCCTCTGTCCATGGGATTCTTCAGGCAAGAATCACTGGACTGAGTTGCCATGCTCTCCTCCAGAGGATCTTCCTAACCTGGGGATGGAATCTGCGTCTCTTACATCTCCTGCCTTGGCAGGTGGATTCTTTACCTCTAGCGCCACGTGAGAAGTCCTAGAAAAGTTTGAAGATAAGTAAATGGGAGGGAATTCACTTCAGGAGGGGGAAAAAAGGTAACCAAACTATGTTATCTATGCTATCATTTAAGGACAAGAAACAGGACTTAGGTTGTCATTGACTGTGAATTATTCCAGAAAATAATAAAAACGAAGAACCTTACTTATTCTCATATCCCTATACTATATAGTGGGGTTCAGCTACATCTGAACTATACTAAATTTGGAAATTTCTATTGGATAACTAGAAACAGAGAAGAAAAAGATTTAAAGAAGGACATGTCAAGGAATTCAGAGGATGCAATATTCATGTGTATGTGTGTGTGTGCATGCTCAGTCATGTCCCACTCTTGGCGACCCCATGATCTGCAGACCACCAGGCTTCTTTGTCCATGAAATTTTCCAGGCAAGAATACTGGAGTGAGTTGCCATTTCCTTCCTCATAGGATCTTCCTGATCCAAGGATCAAACTCATGGCTCTTGTGTCTCCCGAATCGTCAGGCAGATGCTTTAACATTAGTG
This sequence comes from Bos indicus, assembly GCF_029378745.1. NCBI lineage: Eukaryota > Metazoa > Chordata > Mammalia > Artiodactyla > Bovidae > Bos > Bos indicus. The sequence continues at coordinate 42,153,402 of NC_091789.1, forward strand.
CCACCTCGGAAGCCCATATGCATGTGTATATAGAGTCAGACTTTAAAAATAACAAGAATAAAATACAATGAAAATATTTTCTCTGACATTTAGAAAAGAAGATGGTGATGACTATGAATGACCAGAGCTACAATTTAGAAAGCATCGAGTATTGGTTATGCAATTTACATATATTATTTCAGCTTTACCACATGATGAAGCTATCTTAAGATTTAATTCACAGATGTGAAAAATAGAAATGTTAGATAGTTGACATTAGCAGAAAGAATGTGACATAGGCAGGAAAAAAAAAAAGGATTTTTTTTCTTATTACAGAGGAATAACCAAGTCACACCCCAATCATCCGGGATCTCTCCCCTGACAGTAGCAGCAAAGAGGTCATGGTGGCTAAAGACAAGAGGGGAATAGTCTAGTTATGTCCCAACCATCTGGAGACCCTCTCTTGACCTTGAACTTCCAATTCCTAGTGAGGCTAGGCACTTTTTGACTGTCAATCCAAGTTTGGGACCTAAGTCACAGTACACAGTAACAGCATAGATCACAAGTCCCTTGAAAGTCTATGATCCGATAGATTAGGTTGGTGCTTCTAATTTCCAAGGAGTTATGAAATGGTAAAAGAGACCAAAAAGTGTGACTGAGAAAGGAGAATTCGGTCCACACAATTTGCCCATTTCTGGTCGGTCCCCAAAGGAGACATTGGGTGCCTCTTGGCATTGGCAGGTCGGTATAAACCCCCGACAGGTTTTTGCCATAAGCCATATAAGATCACCGTGGAACCACAGAGCAGGGCTCCTCACTTGCTTCACGCAGGGTGTTTCATTCATTCACACAAGCACACCTTGTGTAAAGTGTGAATAAAATAGTAAAGTACAGCAGAAAACGTGTTCACTAGGAGAACAAAGAACTAGAGCTCCAAGTATCTTTACCTTGTCCTAAAGGATCCTGTACTCATCCCTAAGATGAAAGGTTGTTGCTGAACAAAAAGATGCCATGATTCTTGGCCTCTGGAGGAGAAGAATTCAATCCAGGGCTAGAGACGAGGACTGATCACTCAGGGGTTTTGTGTAATAAAGTTTTATTAAAGTAAAATGGAGATAGAGAAAGCTTCTCACATAGGCATCAGAAGGGGGCAGAAAGAGTACCCCTTTGCAAGTCTTCAGCTGGATGTTATATAGTCACTAGCAGTCTGTTAATGAAAGAAAGGAATATCTTAAAACTCAGAATGGCACCAGGCCCCTCATCCATAAGATGTATTTTGGGATAATCTTGGCACCAGAACATTCATTCTGGGCCATACAAGGATTGTCTTGAATCTTGTAGAAGGGCAGATTACCATACAAATAGTTTAATTTACATAGATTAGGGGAACAATGCCTGAGTATAACATACTGGTTTGTCAAGTAGGTTCTGAGCCATTTGGCAGAACCAACTTGAAGACAGACTTTGGGGTAAATGCATAGTACATTAACATAGCTGAAGACAAACATTTCCATAAGAAAAATGCATTGGTTAACTCAAGATTTGAGAATAGTTAACTTCAGGTGAAACCAGGTGTCATTATGGCAACACAGTATTTTAAGAGAAATCTCCTTTTAAATTTGTATAGAGAAGGAAAAAAATAATGCTAGTTTGCTTCCTCCTGCCGCTTAAGAGAGATAAAAATGTCTGACACTTGCAGCCTATTTCCTCCATTTGGAGACCCCTGGCCTTCCTGCCTGTTACCCTCTCACCAGGATAGGCAAGGATATGGTCAAGTGGTGGGCAGCTTATCCTGATAAAGAGGGAGCATTGTAACACAAGATAACTTCTATGGGCTACACATGCCCAGACTAGACAGGCGTATAATATCTAATAAACCCACACTCATACAAACATTATAATAAAATATGTGTGTGGCTTTTCCCTCCCCATGGTGAGCATTTCTTAACAAATCAAGAGTGAAGGCATATGCAATAATAAGTTGTTACAGAACTCAGGAGAGTCAATCAAATACCAATCTCCTGTCACTCATCCATGGTCACACCTGCTTCCTCCCAGAACAACTCCTTTAACCCTGTATGGGAGGGTTGGTTTTACTTTGTAGAAACAGCCCTGCCTCCCTCTGAGAGTGTTGTTGTTGCTGCTGTTCAGTTGCTAAGCTCTGTCTGACTCTTTTGACCCCATGGAATGTAGCCTGCCAAGTTCCTCTGCCCATGGAATTTTCCAGGCAAGAATAATGGAGTGGTTTTCATTTCCTTCTCCAAGGGATCTTCCTGACCCAGGGATTGAACAGCCTCTTCTGTTTGGCAGGTGGATTATTTACCACTCAGCCACCTGAGAAGCCCCTCTGAGAGAGTATCTATGCTTTAATAAACGTTGCTTTGTGCCTAAGTCCACAGTGGTAGTTTGCATTTTTTTGATTGCTATATGTATCTCAAAGACAGAGATTGTAGGTTCGGGTCACCCATTATCCTCCTCATCTGAAGCTATCTCACACAACCCATGTCAAGCCAGTAACAGAAATACATTGTATAATGAGTGACAGCTACAGAAATATGAGCCTCCTCTATTGTTATGGTCAATACAAAGTGTCATAAAAGATATCATGCTCTTAAGTCAATATTTAAAAAGCCTTCAGACATTTCTCCAAAAGAGACATACAAATGGCCAAAAGGCACATGAAAAGAGAGAGCGAGAGAGAGATTTGGTCAAAAAGTCAATTAATATCTTATGGAAAACCCAAATGAACTTTTGGGTCAACCCAATACATACACACACAGACACACACAAACACACACAGACACACACACACACATACACACACATATAAACTGAATCACTTTGCTGTACAACTAAAACTAACACAATATTGTAAATCAACTACATTTCAATTAAATTTAAAAAAAAATAAAAACCTTAGGTACAATAAAAAATTTATACTTACTGTTCCTGATTGTAAAATTAAAAAAAAAATTTAGAGCCTTTATAAGACCTGATTTTAGTAATGGTATATAAACTTATTATTGTACTTTACATTAAAAATAAATTTATGGACAAGGGTCAGTAAAATAATGGTAATGAAACCAAATTGTTTTAAATATCCTGATAAAATAATCTTTAATTTTTACTTTAGTATAGGTAACAAATCCAAACATGACTATTGTCAGTTGGCTTTTTTCCTGTTTGATTTTCCTTCACCTCCACTCCCTGCCAGCTTTTAAATGGCTCCCACGGCAGTGCTTTCAAATCTGATATGAAGTGCTGAAGTAATTTCTTCTTTTTACAAAACTCAAATATATCTTTGTACTGCACAACTTACCCCAGACTCTTCATTTCCTAAATGTTTGTATTTCTGACTGTCTACTACAATCACATAACCCACGTAAAGATGAAATATTTTTGTATTTGTAAACCAATATTTTTATATACCTTTTGCCTGGAAGATCCCATGGACAGAGAAGTCTGCTAGGCTGCAGTCCATGGGGTCACTAGAGTCGGACACGACTGACGACTGAGCGACTTCACTTTCACTTTTCACTTTCATGCATTGGAGAAGGAAATGGCAACCCACTCCAGTGTTCTTGCCTGGAGAATCCCAGGGACGGGGAAGCCTGGTGGGCTGCCATCTATGAGGTCGCACAGAGTCGGACACGACTGAAGCGATTTAGGAGCAGCAGCAGCCATTAACATGACTGTCTGTGTTCTGATATAGGATGTGGCAAGTAGAGTATTTATTAGAGGGATTTTACATTTGTTCAACAACTATCTTGAGGATGTTTCCACTTCCCATCTCTTCCTTCAACAAAAAATTTCAGTTGTTCCAAGCAGGAAGTAGGATAATGAAAGCATACTCACTTATCTTTGTGATCACAGCACTTATCTATTATGTTGCTTCCAAGATAGTCTTTGTGAAAGCTTTTGATCTACATCACAGGTTTAGCCAGGTTGGGAAGAAAAAAAAAAAAAAAAAAAACAACAAAAAAGAGTATATAGGATCTGGTCATCTCAATCCAGATAAATAATTATTTCAAATTTTTCTTTTCTTAATAGCTGAAAAGTATTTACTTCTATAATCAAACTATGTATATGCTTTACTAATACAGAAATCAATAGAATCATAAGGCTTAATAACACATTCCGGAGGCTCTAACTTTGGTGGAATCATCATAAGAATTGAATTAATTTAGGATAAGAGAGGGAAAAAATAGCTGAAACCTTAATTCCACAAATAAAATGATAATCATTTTTAAATCTATGGTTAGCTTAAAGTCATGTAGTATATATGATAATACATGGTCAGATATTTAACTGAGTGCATGTCAAAATTTTTTTGGTTTTGGTGATAAACATATAAATATACACTCATACACAGATATTATTACAAAAACTAGGTTCTTTCAAACACTGATTGAACCCAGAATAGCACAATTTATGCCAAAGAAATACAAATTGTTAAATTTATAAAACAGCAGTTAAAATGCTCAAATACATGTATGCTTTAAGAGTTATAATTATTTTATCTTTTAGTCCCTGAAATAATTCAACATATAAATTCAAATCATGGTTAATTAAGATAATGTTATATACTTGAAATATACATTAATTTAAAAATTGGTCAGTGCTATTTTTCTTGTTCATACCTTGAGAAATCTTGTCCATTACTGCAGAACATGAATAAAATCATAGTGATTATAAATTTCTTTGAAATGTTCCCCTACTGAAGAATGATCCAGGAAGCCAAATAGAAGGACAGAAGTAAAGCCAGACAAAGAACAATTTTACCCCTTGATCTTTCCTTGTATTTGTTCAAAAAACATATAACAAGGTAAATAGAATGCTAGTTATAGGTAAAAATGAAGCCATTTCTTGAAAAATGCCTGGGATGGCTGGGACTAGCTCCAATTTTATTCCCTTTCCTTTACACAAAATAGATATTCTCTTCAGTAATTTCTTTTTTTCTCTTTCAGTGATCAAATTGCATAGATACCATATTTCACCAGAAAATCCATGCAATTGGTGGAGAAATAAAAGATATTCTCTCTCACATTGGAATAAAGAACACTTACTGGAATTTAAGAGAATAATAATACTTATTGTAATTGACATTGGAATTAGGATTAATATCTACAGAAAGTTTTACAATCACAAAGCACATTAATATATATTATTTTATTCAATTTCTCATCAAAACTGTATGGGAAAAAATGTTATTCCCAATTTGCAGATAAAGTTCAGAATTCCTGCCTCTTATGCTTGAACCTTTTTTTCTAACAGCAATTTGACTTACTTATATGATGAGTGGGCTTCCCAGGTGGCTCAGTGGGTAAAGAATCAGCCTGCAATGCAGAAGACAGAGGAGATGTGGGTTCAACTCCTGGGTCAGGAAGATCCCCTGCAGGAGGGCACAGGAACCCACTCCAGAATTCTTGCCTGTAGAATCCCATGGACAGAGGAGCCTGGCAGGCTGTAGTCCATGGTGTCGCAAAGAATACTACACGACTGAAGCGACTGAGCACACATATGATGAGTACCAAAAGAAAACAGTTGCATTTGCAATGCAACATATTAGACATTAAAGTGCATATTTCTACAGAATCTATTAAATATCCAAATTTTGTTGTTATTTTTTATAGCATCTTCCATCTAACATACTAATTGGTAATGTCTAATAGGAACTGAGTTACTCTCTAGAGCAAGAACTACAAATATACAGCACTTCATGTACACTATTTTCTCAAACTTTTCTTTGAAGTCAAAGTATTTTGCAAAGAATTTTCCACAAATGCTCTATTATTTATTTTAACAATGAAATATCTTTTATACATCTGGCATAGAAAAGTATTGGATACACCTGCTTTGGAGAAATAAGAGCTCCTTTCTCCAGGATGAAGGTGGTAGCTGATGAAAGGACCTTTGAGAACTCCAAAGCTTGTTCACCTCTTATTTTATGTTCCTCTCATAAAATTGTGGCAGCTTTCCTAGTGCTACTATCTAGCTTAGTAGTCAAGGACTATGTTTGACAATAAATCATTTTCTAGCCCTTTTTGATATCTCTTCCTTTGCCAGGACTACAGAATCCTGAAAAAGCAAAAATAGAATAAATCTTTCTGGGAAGGTTTCACATTGTACAGCTGTAGTATACCCTACATAGAGACATACAAGTTATAAGAATTTGCCTTAATGTAATGATTTTAAATGTACCCTAGCTTAAAGTGTTTATCATTTCCTTACCAAAAATTAGAGATGGAGTGATGGAATATTATATTTTAAGCCTTTATATAAAATCAAAAGCAATTTTAATAGAAAATACTTCTTGTTTGATCATCTTTTAATTTTCATTACCAAAAAATGTGTCATGAGCACCTTGAACCTAGTCCCATCCTAGATGTGATGGGGTTTGCAAGAGCCTCTTGTACAGACAGTAACAACTCTCACAGAAATTCCAGTGACTGTACCAATGCATTCACATACTTTTAATAAGGGAAAGAGAATAAAGGTGACTGTTTTTAATAATATTTCTTACAAAGATTACAAACAAAATAATCACTAATTGTTAATCACTTTTATTCTTATTTTTTCTAAGATAAAATTATTTTTTTTCAAATAATCAGTTAAAATTTTAAAAATTTTTGTGAAAATTACTTGAATTTAACTTTGAATTTAACTGTTTTTATAATATTGATATCTGACTGGTTTTATATCCTGACATTTAAATAAACCATTTTTTAAATGGAAGGCAGCTTCCCTAACCAGTGAATTTAACTGTTTTTATAGTATTGGCATCTGACAGGTATTATATCTTCACATTTAAATAAACCATTTTTTTAAATGAAAGGCAGCTTCTCTAAACAGTGAAGTTGTATGTATAATAATCGGACCAGATATAAACATGACACAAAAAAATCTGCATTAATTTTAAGTGATCATTTCTCACTGGAGTAATTCTCCATGTAAAAATTGGGGCAATCTATTGAACAGCCTAACAAAAGGTGAAAACATCAATTTATAAGCACTCTGGACTTTAATGAGACAAAAGGGAGTTATATTACAATGAAAGTATTGATTGCCTGACATTTTGCAACAGGCAGATCCTAGACATATAGAGTAACATAGTAAAACAATGGGTGGCGAAAACATTTTTAAATGATTATTAAACAATTTCTGGACTACTCTCAGTTCAGTTCAGTCGCTCAGTCGTGTCCGATTCTTTGCGACCCCATGAATCGCAGCACGCCAGGCCTCCGTGTCCATCACCAACTCCCGTAGTTCACTCAGACGCACGTCCATTGAGTCAGTGATGCCATCCAGCCATCTCATCCTCTGTGGTCCCCTTCTCCTCCTGCCCCCAATCCCTCCCAGCATCAGAGTCTTTTCCAATGAGTCAACTCTTTGCATGAGGTGGCCAAAGTACTGGAGTTTCAGCTTTAGCATCATTCCTTCCAAAGAACGCATAGGGCTGATCTCCTTCAGAATGGACTGGTTGGATCTCCTTGCAGTCCAAGGGACTCTCAAGAGTCTTCTCCATACCACAGTTCAAAAGCTGCAACTCTTCAGCGCTCAGCCTTCTTCACAGTCCAACTCTCACATCCATATCTGACCACTGGAAAAACCATAGCCTTGACTAGACAGACCTTTGTTGGTAAAGTAATGTCTCTGCTTTTCAATATGCTATCTAGGTTGGTCATAACTTTCCTTCCAAGGAGTAAGCGTCTTTTACTTTCATGGCTGAAATCACCGTCTGCAGTGATTTTGGAGCCCCCCAAAATAAAGTCTGACACTGTTTCCACTGTTTCCCATCTATTTCCCATGAAGTGATGGGACCAGATGCCATGATCTTTGTCTTCTGAATGTTGAGCTTTAAGCCAACTTTTTCACTCTCCACTTTCACTTTCATCAAGAGGCTTTTTAGTTCCTCTTCACTTTCTGCCATGTGGGTGGTGTCATCTGCATATCTGAGGTTATTGATATTTCTTTCTCCTGGCAATCTTGATTCCAGCTTGTGTTTCTTCCAGTCCAGCATTTCTCATGATATACTCTGCATATAAGTTAAATAAGCAGGGTGGCAATATACAGCCTTGACGTACTCCTTTTCCTATTTGGAACCAGTCTGTTGTTCCATGTCCAGTTCTAACTGTTGCTTCCTGACCTGCATACAAATTTCTCAAGAGGCACATCAGGTGGTCTGGTATTCCCATCTCTTTCAGAATTTTCCACAGTTGATTGTGATCCACACAAAGGCTTTGGCATAGTTCATAAAGCAGAAATAGATGTTTTTCTGGAACTCCCTCCTTTTTTGATGATCCAGCGGGTGTTGGCAATTTGGTCTCTGGTTCCTCTGCCTTTTCTAAAACCAGCTTGAACATCTGGAAATTCACAGTTCCCATATTGCTGAAGCCTACTCTAGTGCTACTCAAAGTCCCCAGGGTCTCTTTGATTTATATAGTTACTTATGTGTACCTCAAACCTGAGATGGACTGGTTGCTAGAGCAAAGCCCCTTTATGGCCTCATTCTGGTTATATCTACTTCTCCAGTACTGGAACAGCAATGGCTGCAAAACAAGCATTTCTGCCATAAGCAATACATGTAGTATAAGTGAACTTCACAGTCTGCAAAAGCAGTCAATGAAAATAAATGGTGCTGTGGGGGAAAATATATTTGAGCAGTCCACTCAAGCTCTATGTAATTTTGGAAAGCAATTTTTTAAATCCTAATAATAGCAGTGATTACATAAATGTACATTAAACTACTAAATGAAGAATTAAACCAATAAATGTAAGATTTTTATCTTGAGAGAAAAATGTAATGATAGCTTGATGGAAAAGTGGTGAGGGGAGTTGGAATTCTTGTAACAAGATTAAAATGCATGAAACTGTAGAAAATACATGCAATAAGCACTTCCAAAACAAGGTATATGGCCATATTGAGCTTAGAGGCAGATGCTATCAAGAATGGACATTGTATGTAGTACAGTTTGTTTCTGTAATTTGTCATGTTAGGCTGTGATAGTGTACTGTTAATCTGTTGTTAACATGATGGCACAGACCATTAACAATCTAGGAAAAATCATGAAACAATGGAAGGAGTGTCCATCCAAAAAGAGCCATAAATGTGGCTATGTGACATGCTTTGGCAAATAAAATGTGTTGATGCTTACTTTCTACCCTGTTCCTTCCCTGTTATAGTAATTGTACTGTATATCTTGACATACAGTTGACTTAAGCAATCTGGAATGCAAAGTCAATACACAGAGGACAAAATGCTTCATGGGGTTGCCTGAACCCATAAGAGAACAGGTCTGAGCAATGAAAAAACTTTGTCTTTTAAGCTACTGAGATCAAGATTTGTTTGTTTGTTTGTTTTACCACAGCATAACCCATCATTTTCTAATAAAGCAAGGGAGTTTCAGGGAAATTTGGAAATAGTTCCTAAAAGAGGCAGTGATTAACATTTCCAGGAAAAGTCTTTTTCCTCACAATGAGAGTGTTCCACCTTAGATTTTCCACCTATTTGCAATTAACTGCACCTAGATGTGTTGGTCAACCACAGAACTCAGGGTCCACACAAATGTAGGCTTTATGGCATCACACAAAAAGAGCCAATTTCTTCTCCTCTGGAATATTACCTCTGCTATGACTTCAAGGAAATGTCACATTCACAAATATAATAACTGTAATGACATCCTAACTCTTGTGTCTTCCATCATTTTCCCTTTCATAGGAGTAGCAATGTTTTTCACAACTGGCTAATCTATACTTGCTCTCCAGGAGCTGGAAAGACATCTCAACTAGTCCCTATTGCTTTCATTGCTCTCCTCAAATCTGGGTGAAGCCCCCACATCACCAGCTTTTTAAACTGTGCTCAACCTGAGGACCTGCATTTAATTTGTGGAGTGGCATCAGACCTCAAAATTATATGTTAATTAATAGGATTTTCAAACTACTGATAATTGCAAAAATATTATTTACTTTGAATATTCTGCTGCTGCTGCTAAGTCGCTTCAGTCGTGTCCAACTCTGTGCGACCCCATAGACGGCAGCCCACCAGGCTTCCCCATCCCTGAGATTCTCCAGGCAAGAATACTGGAGTGGCTTGCCATTTCCTTCTCCAATGCATGAAAGTAAAAAGTGAAAGTGAAGGTGCTCAGTCATGTCTGACTCTTAGCGACCCAATGGACTACAGCCTACGAGGCCCCTCCATCCATGGATTTCCAGGCAAGAATACTGGAGTGGGGTGCCATTGCCTTCTCCGTTGAATATTCTAGTAAATACCTAAGTTTTCTCTTTGCTATATAGTCACAGTTGGTAACCTAGTACAGTTTGTTTAATACTATTCAAAGGATGAAGGAACTGACAGCAATCAATGCTATGTATTCAACAAAGGAAGGAAATTGGATTAGACAAATTTAGCAACATATTTGGAGAAGGCAATGGCACACCACTCCAGTACTCTTGCCTGGAAAAATCCCATGGACGGAGCAGCCTGGAAGGCTGCAGTCCATGGGGTCGCTGAGGGTCTGACACGACTGAGTGACTTCACTTTCACTTTTCACTTTCATGCACTGGAGAAGGAAACGGCAGCCCACTCCAGTGTTCTTGCCTGGAGAATCCCAGGGATGGGGGAGCCTGGTGGGCTGCCGTCTATGTGGTCGCACAGAGTTAGACACGACTGAAGTGACTTAGCAGCAGCAGCAACATAATGCTTTGTTTTACAAAAAGACTTATTTTCCAAGTGCAATAGTTAACATCTGCTATGACAACCCCCAACGAACTCAGTATGAAAATGGTCTCCTGAAACATTTCCCTCAAAGCAAAAGACCTCTCTGACTAATTCAAAAAGTTTAATTTTTGTTCTGAATTCAGTGTAACAAAAATTTAAAAAAGGTTCAGATCAGATCAGATCAGTCGCTCAGTCGTGTCCGACTCTTTGTGACTCCATGAATCCTAGCACAAAAGGCCTCCCTATCCATCACCAACTCCTGGAGTTCACGCAGACTCACGTCCATCGAGTCAGTGATGCCATCCAGCCATCTCATCCTCTGTCTTCCCCTACTCCTCCTGCCCCCAATCCCTCCCAGCATCAGAGTCTTTTCCAATGAGTCAACACTTTGCATCAGGGAGCCAAAGTAATGGAGTGTCAGCTTTAGCATCATTCGTTCCAAAGAAATCCCAGGGCTGATCTCCTTCAGAATGGACTGGTTGGATCTCCTTGCAGCCCAAGGGACTCTCAAGAGTCTTCTCCATACCACAGTTCAAAAGCAGCAACTCTTCAGCGCTCAGCCTTCTTCACAGTCCAACTTTCACATCCATACATGACCACTGGAAAAACCACAGCCTTGACTAGATGAACCTTTGTTGGCAAAGTAATGTCTCTGCTTTTGAATATGCTATCTAGGTTGGTCATAACTTTCCTTCCAAGGAGTAAGCGTCTTTTAATTTCATGGCTGCAGTCACCAACTGCAGTGATTTTGGAGCCGCCAAAAATAAAGTCTGACACTGTTTCCACTGTTTCCCATCTATTTCCCATGAAGTGGTGAGACTGGATGCCATGATTTTCGTTTTCTGAATGTTGAGCTTTAAGCCAACTTTTTCACTCTCCACTTTCACTTTCATCAAGAGGCTTTTTAGTTCCTCTTCACTTTCTGCCATAAGGGTGGTGTCATCTGCATATCTGAGGTTATTGATATTTCTCCCAGCAATCTTGATTCCAGCTTGTGTTTCTTCCAGTCCAGCGTTTCTCATGATGTACTCTGCATATAAGTTAAATAAACAGGGTGACAATATACAGCCTTGACATACTCCTTTTCCTATTTGGAACCAGTCTGTTGTTCCATGTCCAGTTCTAACTGTTGCTTCCTGACCTGCATACAAATTTCTCAAGCGGCAGATCAGGTGGTCTGGTATTCCCATTTCTTTCAGAATTTTCCACAGTCTATTGTGATCCACACAGTCAAAGGCTTTGGCATAGTCAATAAAGCAGAAATAGATGTTTTTCTGGCACTCTCTTGCTTTTTCCATGATCCAGCAAATGTTGGCAATTTGATCTCTGGTTCCTCTGCCTTTTCTAAAACCAGCTTGAACATCAGGAAGTTCATGGTTCACATATTGCTGAAGCCTGGCTTGGAGAATTTTGAGCATTACTTTACTAGCATGTGAGATGAGTGCAATTGTGTGGTAGTTTGAACATTCTTTACCATTGCCTTTCTTTGGGATTGGAATGAAAACTGACCTTTTCCAGTCCTGTGGCCACTGCTGAGTTTTCCAAATTTGCTGGCATATTGAGTGCAGCACTTTCACTGCATCATCTTTCAGGATTTGGAATAGCTCAACTGGAATTCCATCACCTCCACTAGCTTTGTTCTTAGTGATGCTTTCTAAGGCCCACTTGACTTCACATTCCAGGATGTCTGGCTCTAGTTCAGTGACCACACCATCGTGATTATCTGGGTCATGAAGATCTTTTTTGTACCCTTCTTCTGTGTATTCTTGCCATCTCTTCTTAATATGTTCTGCTTCTGTTAGGTCCATACCATTTCTGTCCTTTATCGAACTCATCTTTGCATGAAATGTTCCTTTGGTATCTCTGATTTTCTTGAAGAGATCCCTAGTCTTTCCCATTCTGTTGTTTTCCTCTATTTCTTTGCATTGATTGCTGAAGAAGGCTTTCTTATCTCCTCTTGCTATTCTTTGGAACTCTGCATTCAGATGGTTATATCTTTCCTTTTCTCCTTTGCTTTTCACTTCTCTTCTTTTCACAGCTATTTGTAAGGCCTCCCCAGACAGCCAGTTTGCTTTTTTGCATTTCTTTTCTATGGGAATGGTCTTGATCCCTGTCTCCTGTACAATGTCACGAACTTCATTCCATAGTTCATCAGGCACTCTATCTATCAAATCTAGGCCCTTAAATCTATTTCTCACTTCCACTGTATAATCATAAGGGATTTGATTTAGGTCATACCTTAATGGTCTAGTGGTTTTCCCTACTTTCTTCAATTTAAGTCTGAATTTGGCAATAAGGAGTTCTTGGTCTGAGCCACAGCCAGCTCCTGGTCTTGTTTTTGCTGACTGTATAGAGCTTCTCTATGTGCCAATTACTATGTTAGATCTTGTGAATATAAAGTTGAATAAGACATTGTTTCTGGCTTTCAATAAGTACAGTCTAATTGTCTTTTGTGACTACCTTAGAACCATTTTCCTTCAAAATAGTCCCTCAATTTTCTATCTTACCTGAGTTTTCTCTTCTCCTCTTCTATCAATGAATGTTTTTATATTGAAGATAGATGCTTTGTGGTCAATAGGAGTCTTGAACAGATGTACCTGCGGTTTGAAGGCACCTGCAGTTCATCCACTGAAAATTCGATGACTTGGAGCCCACTATTCCCTCCAGAAAGATTCAGTGAGTGTTAATATGAAGAAGTATTCTGTGCTTTTATATACAATCTTTCTGAGAAAGATTAGGCTTATTATTATCCCAACTATAAAAAGAAGGCAGGAAACATGTAGTCATGGTCACAAAGGAAGCCAGTGGCAGAGATCAGGACTAATCTCCATTATTTCAGCTCCCGGATGCTTGGGGCTGGTGCACTGGGACGACCCAGAGGGAGGGTATGGGGAGGGAGGAGGGTTCAGGATGGGGAACACATGTATACCTGTGGCGGATTCATTTTGATATTTGGCAAAACTAATACAATATTGTAAAGTTTAAAAATAAAATAAAATTAAAAAAAATTATCTTACTATTCTGCTGTGTGAATGCACAGTTTTGAGTATTATTTGAAACTCATAACAGCAAGAAATTGATTTCTGCTTAATGCTAATGGAAAATTTGTCCTTTTAAAACTCTTCTATTCCTATAATAAGTTTACCCTGTCAAATAGTATCTATTAAAATATTATACAAAGTTTATTACTGATGCAAATGTAATGAATTAGTGTCTAAGAATAGGGGCAAATTAATTATTTACAAATATATGCATTGTAAGATAAATAAATAACATGAATAATTGTTAACATTTTACTCTCAATGGTGTATATTTAGAAAGAAATAAGTATTTGCATGTCAGAGTTGGTGCAGCAACATCTATTTCAGAATAACTCTCTTATTTTTTTTCCCCTGCTACCAGATGGATCATATTGTTCATGTTTGAATCTGGGACATTTTAAAAGCCTATCTCCCCTTTCCATCTGACTGAGATCTTTATGGGAGGGAAGACAAATCTATATAAAAAATAGTAAGGAATCTTATTTTCCATCTTTCAAAAAACTCTGGGGGTAGGTGAACAAATCAGCAGTTAGGTAGGAACAAATTAGTTCAGGAGACTGAATATTTTTATCATGAATTTTTAAGTCAAAAAGGAGAGTTTACACTTCTTTTTATAATATATAGAACATGTAAAAGGCTTTTCCCCATATCTTGTATTTGCCCTGTGAATGCCACTAATATTTATCAATGAAATTTCTCACTACATGAGCCTTTGCCCTCCTGAATAAAAAAAAAAAAAAATAGCAAACATGTGCAGTAATGGGAAATGCAGACTGTTTTTTCAAAAATAAGGAGTAGGAATGAAAATACCAGGTTAAATATATGTACTTGTTGATATTCAAGCAACTTCTAAGCTTACAAGAATTTTAGAACACCTGTGTCCTTACTGACTATGAGTTGAACAAGTAAATACCCTTGTACAAAGACTCAAGAACATAACCTTGAATCATTGCTGAGTGAAGTCCTAGTCATGTAGGTTTTGAAGGAACATTTTTTTTCTAAATATAAAACATAATGCCCATCATTTCTCAAGTGAGTATATTATTACTGCTCAGAAGTACTTAACTTTTTGCTACAGGGTATTGTCCCTCCTTTAAGTGCAACACTCTAGATACTTTCCCATTACACATTAATAACTGAATTACAGGGAAAATTAAGTAATTTACTTTTACTACTTTTCTTGAGTCTGGAAGCATGACAGTCATGGTGAGAGGAAACACTGATCCATTGGTTCTTTTACTTCTCTGATATCTTAGTGAGACAGAGATAGAGAGATAGAGAGACAGATGGGCAGGTGGCAAGGAAGAGAGGCAGAAAGAGAGAGAGGATAAAGACAAGATCAGACAGTTCAGTCGCTCAGTCATGTCTGACTCTTTGGAACTCCATGAACTGCAACACGCCAGGCCTTTGTGTCCATCACCAACTCCCGGAGCTTACTGAACTCATGTCCACTGAGTCGGTGATGCCATCCAACCATCTCATCCTCTGTCGTCTCCTTCTCCTCCCACATTCAATCTTTCCCAGCATCAGGGTCTTTTCCAATGAGTCAGTTCTTTGTATCAGGTGGCCAAAGTATTGGATTTTCAGCTTTAACATAAGTCCTTCCAATGAATATTCAAGACTGATTTCCTTTAGGATGGACAGGTTGGATCTCCTTGCAGTCCAAGGGTCTCTCAAGAGTCTTCTCCATCACCACAGTTCAAAAGCATCAATTCTTGGGAGTTCACTTTGTAGTCCAACTCTCACATTCATACATGACAACTGGAATAACCATAGCTTTGACTAGATGGACCTTTGTTGACAAAGTAATGACTCTGCTTTTCAACATGCTGTCTAGGTTGGTCAGAGCTTTTCTTCCAAGGAGCAAGCGTCTTTTGATTTCATGGCTGCAGTCACCATCTGCAGTAATTTTGGAGCCCAAGAAAATAAAGTCTGTGTCATTGTTTCCAGTGTTTCCCCATCTATTTTCCATGAAGTGATGGGACCAGATGACATGATCTTAGTTTTCTGAATGTTGAGTTTTAAGTCAACGTTTTCACTCTCCTCTTTCACTTTCATCAAGAGGCTTTTTAGTTCTTTGTTTTCTGCCATAAGGGTGGTATCATTTGCATATCTGAGGTTATTGCTATTTCTGCTGGCAATCCTGATTCCATCTTGTGCTTCATCCAGCCCAGCGTTTCTCATGATGTACTCTGCATACAAGTTAAATAAGCAGGGTGACAATATACAGCCTTGACGTACTCTTTCCCAACTTGGACCCAGTCTATTGTTCCATGTCCAGTTCTAACTGTTGCTTCCTGACCTGTATGCAGATTTCTTAGGAGGCAGGTCAGGTGGTCTGGTATTCCCATCTCTTCAAGAATTTTCCACAGTTTGTTGTGATTCACACAGTCAAAGGCTTTGGCATTGTCAGTAAAAGAAGTAGATGTTTTTCTGGAACTCTCTTGCTTTTTTGATGATCCAAAGGAGGTTGGCACTTTGATCTCTGGTTCCTCTGCCTTTTCCAATCCAGATTGAACATCTGGAAGTTCATGGTTCACATACTGTTGAAGCTTGGCTTGGAGAATTTTGAGCATTGCTTTGCTAGTGTGTGAGATGAGTGCAATTGTGTGGTAGTTTGAGCATTCTTTGGCATTGCCTTTCTTTGGGATTGCAATGAAAATTGACCTTTTTAAGTCCTGTGGCCACTGCTTAAATTTTTAAATTTGCTGGCATATTGAGTGCAGCACTTTCACAGCATCATCTTTTAGGATTTGAAGTAGCTCACCTGGAATTTCATCACCTTCACTAGCTTTGTAGTGATGCTTCCTAAGGCTCACTTCACTTTGCATTCCAAGATGTCTGGCTCTAAGTGAGTGATCACACCATCATGATTATCTGGGTCATGAAGATATTTTTTGTACAGTTCTTCTGTGTATTCTTGTCACTTCTTCTTAATATCTTCTGCTTCTGCTAGGTCCATCCCATTTCTGTCCTTTGTTGTGCCCATCTTTGCATGAAATTATCCCTTGGTATCTCTAATTTTCCTCAAGAGATCTCTAGTCTTTCCCATTCTGTTGTTTTCCTCTATTTCTTTGCATTGAGCACTGAGGAAGACTTTCTTATCTCTCCTTGCTATTCTTTGGAACTCTGCATTCAGATGGGTATATCTTTCCTTTTCTCCTTTGTCTTTTGTGACTTTCCTTTTCTCAGCTATTTGTAAGGCCTCCTCAGAGAATCATTTTGCCTTTTCACATTTCTTTTTCTTGGGGATGGTCTTGATCACTGCCTCTTGTACAATATCATGAATTCCATAGTTCTTCAGGTACTCTGTCTATCAGATCTAATCCTTTGAATCTATTGTCACTTCCACTGTATAATCATAAAAGATTTGATTTAAGTCATACCTGAATGGTTCAGTGGTTTCAAAGACAAGATAATGCCTAATAAAATGTAGAATAATGAGAAGATAATTGTCCCTGTGCGTCTGCTGTCCTAATACTATTTGGCAATATACTTCATTTTAAATCCTAATTATATGAATGAGATGTATTCAAAATTGTATGCATTTGTTGCCAAAGGACTAGAAATTTGCTCGTTAAAGTTGCAGGTAGAAGAAAACACTTTCTCAGGTGCAAGGAGATGCAACACTGTACAGTCATTGCAAAGACACATTCAAATAATTATACACCCTACTGCTTCAATTCATTATTAAAACAATATGTAAACTAATGCGATACTAACACAGTACTTCATAAATGGCAAATGGGCTCGATGAACAGCTAACCTTCCAAGTTAAAAAAATATATATCATTGATATGTTCATGAGAGTTTAAATGCCACACTTGCTTTTATTCATATATAAATATATATGAATCAGAATTTCCATATATATATGTATATATAATCAGAATTTCCTGTATAAACAAAGATGTGATAAATGTCTCATTTTTATGGGTCATCTTTCACAAATTTGGACAGGGAATCCTGGCGTGCTATAGTCTGTGGGGTCACAAAGAGTCACACCCGACTGAGCAAATGAACTGAACTTCACAAATTACTGAAAAAACTACAAAAGAGTTTGCAGCACTTGTAAAAACCTTTATGCTTGAATTTTTGGCATCCAAATATCTAATCTTCTTTTGCCTTGCAAAATACGGCTATGAACCACCATATAAAGTTTACAGCTATAGCCTTTATAATTTTACAGTTTTGATTTCTAGTTTTTATTATAAATCTATCAACTAAATCTTCCTTGCATCTCAAAGTGTGTTCCACAAAAGAGTAGCATAGGCATCACCTGGAAAGTTAACAGAAATGTAGAATTTCAGGTCCTATTCCAAATGTACATAATCATAATCTGCATTTTAACAAGGTCCCATGATGACTTCTGTGCCCACAAAACTTGGAAGAGCACATTTCTTTCCCCTTTCTAAGCCTCAGCTTCCTCATCTATAAAAAGATAATTCTGACAGATAATTCTGACATGGCTACCTCAGAGTTAATATATGATCAAATTAGTATTTATGTGAAAATATTGTGAAATGCAAAACATTAAGATAGATTGAAACAATATGGTGGTTTATCTCATTAGGACAGATTCAAGGGTGGAAGAATAACATAGAGGGAAAACAGATGGAATGGTGAGCAATTAAATCAATAT
Source organism: Bos indicus (assembly GCF_029378745.1). NCBI lineage: Eukaryota > Metazoa > Chordata > Mammalia > Artiodactyla > Bovidae > Bos > Bos indicus. Next base: position 42,171,781 of record NC_091789.1, read on the forward strand.
ATGCCAAAAAACTAAGTGAGGAAGAAAAAAAGAAGAAAAACAATTATGTCAAGGAATAAAGTGTAAACTAGCATGGTGTGCACTTTCTAAACAAATAGTAGCTCTTTGTTAACTAAAGTATGATGATGTTTACTATGATGAAAATAATGAGTGATATCTAAACTTTTCCCTTTGTGTGTTGAAAAATTAATACTGGAACTGCTTCCCTTTACTAGTCCAAAAATGCTGTAAACAGTCAAATAAGAGGATTGAAAAAAAAATCAAACAAAATACTTTGTAACAGATTAAAAAGGAAAGCTAGTCAAAGAAACACAAATGAGCTAAGCAACTAGTCCCAGTATGTTAATTTCCTAGGATGGTCATAACAAATTTACCACAAACTTGGTGATTTAAAACAGCAGATATATATTTTTGCTCAGTTATGGGGTCCAGAAGTCTGACCCAAGATGTCATCAGGGTTGTAATTCCTCAGAAAGCTCTGATATATTCCTTGCCATTTTTCAGCTTCTGGAAGCTTCAGGCTTTTTTTCTTGTGACTGCATTACTCCTGGCTCTGCCTCTATAGTCATATTGCCTCTTCCTCATCTGTCTAATGTCCCTTTGTCTCACTCTAAAAAGGACACTAGTCATTGGATTTAGGACCAACTGGGATAATCTTACAATCTCTTATCAAAATTCTTAATTTAATCATAATCACATCATTTGCCATATAAGGTAATATTCACTCTTACCATATAAACTAATATTCACAGGTTATGGGCATCGGGAAATGTATTTAACTTTTTGAGGCCCACCATTCAGGACACAACATCCAGTTAGCACTTTTACATACAGCAGATTTATGTTCAATAAAATGATGAAGCATTTTTAGCCTTCTTAGCAAAACATTTATTGCCCTATGTTGTGTTGTGCTTTGTCATGTCCAACACTTTGCGACCCCTGGACTGTAAACCCCGAGGTTCCTCTGTTTTATGGAATTTCCCACACAAGAATATGGAAGTGGGTTGCTATTTCCTTCTCCATTATTGCTCTATAGCAAACATGGTATAGGGAATGGTGTTTAGCATGTGAACCATTGTGTTCACCACGTGCCAGGCATCGTCTTAAATTTCTATCTACCCTGACTTGTCTTAACTTCAGAGCAATTCTAGGAATTAAGGAACTTTAAGAAATTTAGGAACTCTAAGAACTCAGATATGCAGATGACGTCACCCTTATGGCAGAAAGTGAAGAAGTAGAGTCTCTTGATGAAAGTGAAAGAGGAGAGTGAAAAAGTTGGCTTAAAACTCAACACTCAGAAAACTAAGATCATGGCATCTGGTCCCATCACTTCATGGGAAATAGGTGGGGAAATAGTGGAAACAGTGTCAGAATTTATTTTTGGGAGCTCCAAAATCACTTCAGTTGGTGATTGCAGTCATGAAATTAAAAAATGCTTGCTCCTTGGAAGAAAAGCTATGACCAACCTAGACAGCATGTTAAAAAGCAGAGACCTTACTTTGCCAACAAAGGTCCATCTAGTCAAGGCTATAGTTTTTCCAGTAGTCATGTATGAATGTGAGAGTTGGACTATAAAGAAAGCTGAGTGCCGAAGAATTGATACTTTTGAACTGTGTTGTTGGAGAAGACTCTTGAGAGTCCCTGGGACTACAAGACGATCCAACCAGTCCATCCCAAAGGAAAGCAGTCCTGAATAGTCATTGGAAGCACTAATGCTGAAGCTGAAACTCAAACACTTTGGCCACCTGATGTGAAGAACTGACTCAATGGAAAAGACCCTGATGCTGGGAAAGATTGAATGTGGGAGGAGAAGGAGACAACAGAGGATGAGATGGCTGGATGGCATCACTGACTCAATGGACATGTGTGTAAGTAAACTCCCTGCGTTGGCAATGGACAGGGAGGCCTGGCGTCCTGCAGTCCATGGGGTTGCAAAGACTCAGAAACTACTGAGTGACTGAACTGAACTGAATTTTAGGAAACAGGTACCACTATTATCCCTATATATAGATGTTAAAACTGAGTCATGAAGAGGTTAAGTAACTTGTCAGAGGTCACACAGCAACTCAGTGGTGGAGGCAAGATTCAAAGATAGACAGTCTGGTTTCAGAGCCCACATTCTTGATCAGGGACAATATGACCCACCTCCATATAACTTAGATTTGCATCATGGGACTTATGTGCTTGTGTGCTAAGGCACTTCAGTGGTGTCTGACTATTTATGAACATATGGACTGTAGCCCACCAGGGTCCTCTGTCCATGGGATTCTACAGGCAAGAATACCTGAATGGGTAGCCATTCCATTCTCCAGGGGATCTTCCCAACCCAGGGATTGAATCCATCTCTTATATCTTCTGCATTGGCAGGTGGGTTCTTTACCACTAGTTCCACCTGGGAAGCCTATTTTCTCACAAATCCTTTGTTAAATGTATATTTCAAGAGCAAAAATTTAGAAGATGATTTATAAAGTAACAGTAGAAAGGGTACAACATCTCTAAACATTATTTAAAAATTAGAGTGTGTTTCAACATACTGTTAAATGTACGTCACAGAGGTGGGTTAAGCTACCTGTGGAAAAATATGATTTCCATTAAAAAATGACTAAATAATATAATCTTAGTAATATTGATACTTACAGAGCAATTAAGGAAGTTTTGCACATTTTTTAATTTTTATTTTTATTTATTTACTTGGCTGCACTGAGTCTTAGTTGTTCCATGTGGAATCTAGTGGGATCAAACCCCAGGCCCCTGCATTGGGACCATGGAGTCTTAGCCACAGGACCACCAAAGAAGTCCCACAGCTTGCATGTTTTAATGTGGACTTTCATCTAATACACACACAAAAAAACTTCAATAATATGGAGAAAGAACCCTGTCAATTGAAGAAAACTATAGATCAAGAGGTTATGGAAAGGTGAATCCTAGGGTAGGGCATTTCATATTCAGACTGTCTTGGTGTAATCAAAGACTAAAATCCCTGACCTAGGAAGGGCTATACTGTCACAGACTTCTCAGGCTTTAAAGAGATGTTATTGTTCATTGTTCTGGACAAAATTTTACTTGGGAACTTTCAAAGCATTTTTAGTAATTCTCCTAGTCCACTTCCTCCTCTGCCAGTTCTAAAAATTTAACTCAATGTATTTATGCTATTTTTAACATTATAGACGTTTTTTAATAAGTGTATATGATCAACTGTCTGCTATCTTAAAAATAAAAAACAAAATTTTTCTTTTGGGCCCATGTTTACATCTATGTATGGTTCTTTATATCATCACCTTTCCAGAAAGACATTTTTGTTTGCCATCTGCCTTTCACCACCAATGATTATTCCTTAACCTACTGAAATTTAGCTAATCTCTGTCACTACCACCAGTAGGACACCTACTACCATCACTGAAACCTCTTGTCAAGTCTAACATTGATCTCTTTCCTGCAAAATCTAAAGAACACTTTTCAGTTCTTACTTTATTTGACTTCTCCATAGCATTCAACACCAGGAATCACTACTTCTGGAAATATCCTCTTGTCTTGCTTTCCATTCTAAAAGGTTTTCTCTGGCTTCACTCACATTTGAGTTTGTCCTCCTTTTTGAGCTCCTTCTACTCTGCACATCCCATTGGGTATCACTGTTTATCAGGGCTCTAATAGCCTGTTAATCTGGAGTCCACAGATTTCAAAGATCTCAAGAATAATAGTCATGTGATTTGGGTACAGATGTATTACATCTTTATTTTCACTAACCTCTAAGAGTTTAAGTGAAAGTTGTGTTAGTCACTCAGTTGTGTCCGACTCTTTGTGACCCCATAGACTTCAGTTACCAGGCTCCTCTGTTCATGGGATTCTCCAGGCAAGAACACTGGAATGGGTTGCCATTTCTTTCCCCAAAATGAAAGTTAGTATTACTTTAAAAAATTAAAACACTATAAATAATACCTATAAATTTGTCATTCACAAAAGTCAGATAATTTTATATCACATCGCAATTGTTAAAAATATCCGAAAGTGGGGGGCAATGCTAAGATGGCAGAGGAATAGGACAGGCAGACCGCTTTCTCCCCAACAAATTCATCAAAAGAACATTTAAACACTGAGTAAATTCCACAAAACAACTTCTGGATGCTGGCAGAGGACATCACGCACCCAGAAAAGCAGCCCATTGTCTTCAAAAGGAGGTAGGTAAAAATATAAAAGATAAAAAGAGAGACAAAAGAGGTAGGGATGGAGCTCCATACTGGGAAGGGAGTCTTAAAAAGAGAGAAGTTTCCAAACACCAGGAAACACTCTCACTACCGAGTCTGTGGTGAGCCTTGGAACCACAGAAGGCAACATAACTGGGAAGAAAAATAAATAAATAATTAAAACCCACAGATTACATGCCCAACGGTAACTCCTCCAGTGTAGAAGCAACACAGACGCCTGCACCCACCAGTAGCAAGCGGGGACTGGGCAGGGAGGTCCAGGCTGCATTGCTTAGAGTAAGGACCTGGCTTGAATGCCCCAAGAGCAATCTTAGGGAACTAACTTGGGCTAGCAAACCAGACTTTGATTTAGCTACCACGTGAAAAGCCCTAACCTAAGACATCGCCATGCCTGCTCACAGAGCAAAGGACAGACTAGAGCTACGCAAAAAGCCCTAACTTAAGACACCATCAGGCCCGCTCACAGAACAAAGGACTGAACAAACCTAGCCAACTGTAGACCATCCCCGTCCTGTGACAGGCAGCCAGAGCCAGAAGGGGGCAATCACAACCCCAGAGAGACATTATCTACCAAACTGCAAGCAGGCTTCTTTGCTAACTAAGATTTTTTGGGATTCTGGACTGTCAACATCCACCTGAGAAGGTGCACCGGTTGTACACCCAGAAAACCAAGCGGCAGGGATGGGGGAGGCAATAAGTCACAGCGACTGTGCTCACCAAACACCTGGTCACCTGAGTTGCTCAGACCTGGGAAGGTCACAAAATGAAGGCACAACCGAGTCTGCGCCTCTGAGGACTTCAACTCCTCTGGGCTGGAGTACCTGAACCTGAGCGGCTTAGACCTGGGAGATGCATGCAGCCCAGGGCCGGCCTCAGACGGTTCCCGGTGAAGCAACCTAGAGCCTGAGCAGTGTGGGCAGGGAGGGCACATGCGCCATGAGCAGGGCCAGGCTCAGTGTGGCTGAGACACTGGAAGCACACGCCAGTGTTATTTGTTTGCAGCGTCCCTCCCTCCCCACAGTGCGACTGAACAAGTGAGCCTAAAAAACTATCCACCACCGCCCCCTTGTGGCAGGGCAGAAATCAGACACTGAAGAAACCAGCAAACAGAAGAAGCTAAAACATAGGGAAGCGCCTTGGAAGTCACAGGTGCAGTAGATTAAAAATCTGTAGTTAGTACCGACTACATAGGAAGGGGCCTATAGATCTTGAGAAATATAAGCCAGACCAAGGAACTATCCAAAAATGAACTGACCCCACCCTGCCCACAACACCAGCAGAGAAAGTCCTAGATATATTTTTACTATTTTTACTGTCATTTATTAAATTTTTATTAATTTTAAGTCCTCTATTACTCCTTTAATTTTCATTTTTATAACCTACTATTACTTTGCAAACTTCATATATATATATATATATATTTTATAATTTGTGTGATTTTTTTTTCATTTCTTTAATATTGAATTTTTGAAAATCCAACCTCTACTCTAGATTTTTAATCTTTGCTTTTTGTTATCAATTTGTTACCAATTTTGTACGTTTAAGAACCCAATCTACAGTGCCCATTTTTACTTGGGAGCGAGATTACTGGCTTGACTGCTCTCTCCCCTTTTGGACTCTCCTTTTTCTGCAACAGGTCGCCTCTATCTCCTCCCTCCCGATTCTCTTCTCTACCCAACTCTGTGAATTTCTTTCTGTGTTCCAGATGGTGGAGAACACTTAGGGAACTGATTACTGGCTGGATCTGTCTCTCTCCTTCTGATTCCCCCCCTTTATCCTCCTGGCCACCTCTGTCTCCTTCCTCCCTCTTCTCTTCTCTGTATAACTCTTTGAACGTCTCTGAGCAGTCCAGACTGTGAGCGCACATAAGGAAGTGATTACTGCCTAGATTGCTCTCTCCTCTTTTGATTCCACCTCATCTCATTCGGGTCACCTCTAACTCCCTCCTCCCTCTTCTCTTCTCCATGTAACTCTGTGAACCTCTCTGTGTGTCCCTCACTGTGGAGAAACTTTTCATCTTTAACCTAGGTGTTTTATCAATGGTGCTATATAGATGGAGAAGTCTTGAGGCTACGGTAAAAATAAGACTGAAAACCAGAAGTAAGAGGCTTAAGTCAAAATTCTGAGAACACCAGAGAACTCCTGACTCCAGGGAACATTAATCGACAGGTGCTCATCAAACGCCTCCATACCTACACTGAAACTAAGCACCACCCAAGGGCCAACAAGTTCCAGAACAAGACATACCACACAAATTCTCCAACAACACAGGAACACAGCCCTGAGCTTCAATATACAGGCTACCCAAAGTCACTCCAAACCCACTGACATCTCATAACTCATTACTGGACACTTCTTTGCACTCCAGAGAGAAGAAACCCAGCTCCACCCACCAGACCACAGACACAAGCTTCCTTAACCAGGAAACCTTGACAAACCACCTGTACAACCCCACCACAGCTCCAAAACTCCACAATAAAGAGAATACCACAAACTGCCAGAATACAGAAAGGCCACCCCAAACACAACAATATAAAAAGGATGAAGAGATAGAGGAATGCCCAGCAGGTAAAGGCCAGGATAAATGCCCACCAAACCAAAGACAAGAGGAAGAGATAGGGAATCTACCTGATAAAGAATTCTGAATAATGATAGTGAAAATGATCCAAATCTTGAAATCAAAATGGAATCACAGATAAATAGCCTGGAGACAAGGATTGAGAAGACGCAAGAAAGGTTTGACAAAGACCTAGAAGGAATAAGAAAGAGTCAATATATAATGAATAATGCAATAAATGAGATCAAAAACACTCTGGAGGCAACAAATAGTAGAATAACAGAGGCAGAATATGAGATTAGTGAATTAGAAGATAGAATGGTAGAAATAAATGAATCAGAGAAGGAAAAAGAAAAACGAATTAAAAGAAATGAGGATAATCTCAGAGACCTCAAGGACAGTGTTAAATGCCCCAACATTGGAATCATAGGAGTCCCAGAAGAAGAAGACAAAAACAAAGACCATGAGAAAATACTTGAGGAGATAATAGTTGAAAACTTCCCTAAAATGGGGAAGGAAATAATCACCCAAGTCCAAGAAACCCAGAGAATCCAAAACAGGATAAATTCAAGGTGAAACACTGCAAGACACATATTAATCAAATTAACAAAGATCAAACACAAAGAACAAACATTAAAAGCAGCAAGGGAAAAACAACAAATAACACACAAGGACATTCCCATAAGGATAATAGCTGACCTTTCAATAGAAACTCTTCAGGCCAGAATGGAATGGCAGGACATACTTAAAGTGATGAAAGAAAATAACCTACAGCCCAGATTACTGTACCCAGCAAGGATCTCATTCAAATATGAAGGAGAAATCAAAAGCTTTACAGACAAGCAAAAGCTGAGAGAATTCAGCACCACCAAACCACCTCTTCAGCAAATGCTAAAGGATCTTCTATAGTGAGGAAATACAGAAAGGGTGTATAAACTCGAACCCAAAACAATAAAGTAAATGGCAACGGGATCGTACTTATCAAAAATTACCCTAAACGTAAATGGGTTGAATGCCCCAACCAAAAGACAAATACTGGTTGAATGGATACAAAAACAAGACCCCTATATATGTTGTCTACAAGAGACCCACCTCAAAACAGGGACACATACAGACCGAAAGTGAAGGGCTGGAAAAAGATATTCCATGCAAATAGAGACCAAAAGAAAACAGGAGTAGCAATACTCATATCAGATAAAATAGACTGTAAAACAAAGGCTGTGAAAAGAGACAAAGAAGGACATTACATAATGATCAAAGGATCAATCCAAGAAGAAGATATAACAATCATTAATATATATGCACCCAACATAGGAGCACCACAATATGTAAGACAAATGCTAAAAAGTATGAAAGAGGAAATTAACAATAACACAGTAATAGTGGGAGACTTTAATACCCCAATAACACCTATGGAAATATCAATTAAACAGAAAATTAACAAGGAAACACAAACTTTAAAAGATACAATAGACCAGTTAGACCTAATTGATCTATAGGACATTTCACCCCAAAATAATGAATTTCACCTTTTTCTCAAGAGCACATGGAACCTTCTCCAAGATAGATCACATCCTGGGCCATAAATCTAGCCTTGGTAAATTTAAAAAAATTGAAATCATTTCAAGCATCTTTTCTGACCACAATGCAGTAAGATTAGATCTCAATTACAGGAGAAAAACTATTAAAAATTCCAACATATGAAGGCTGAACAACATGCTGCAGAATAACCAACAAATCACAGAAGAAATCAAAAAAGAAATCAAAATATGCATATAAATGAATGAAAATGAAAACACAACAACCCAAAACCTATGGGACACTGTAAAATCAGTGCTAAGGGGAAGGTTCATAACAATACAGGCATACCTTAAGAAACAGGAAAAAAGTCAAATAAATAACCTAACTCTAAACCTAAAGCAACTAGAAAAGGAAGAAATGAAGAACCCCAGGTTTAGTAGAAGGAAAGAAATCTTAAAAATTAGGACAGAAATAAATGCAAAAGAAACAAAAGAGACCATAGCAAAAATCAACAAAGCCAAAAGCTTGTTCTTTGAAAGGATAAGTAAAATTGACAAACCATTAGCCAGACTCATCAAGAAACAGAGGGAGAAAATCAAATCCATAAAATTAAAGTGAAAATGGAGAGATCACAATGGACAACACAGAACTACAAAGGATCATATGAGACTACTATCAGCACTTATATGCCAATAAAATGGACAACATGGAAGAAATGGACAAATTCATAGAAAAGTACAACTTTCCAAAATGAACCAGGAAGAAATAGAAAATCTTAACAGGCCAATCACAAGCATGGAAATCGAAACTGTAATCAGAAATCTTCCAACAAACAAAAGCCCATGTCCAGACGGCTTCACAGCTGAATTCTACCAAAAGTTTAGAGAAGAGCTAACATCTATCCTACTTAAACTCTTCCAGAATATTGCAGAGGAAGGTAAACTTCCAAACTCATTCGATAAGGCCACCATCACCCTAATACCAAAACCTGACACATAATACACAGTTAAATATTTAGCATATATGATTTAGCATATAGTAATATATTTTCAGAATAATTTCTTTTGAATTTTGTTTTCTTCCATCCCTTTCATCCCATCCTCTTATTCATGCTTTTTCTTTCAGCCAGGCAGTCTTCTTTGAGCCATTATCTATCACCCACCATGCTTACCACTCCCATCTTTCAGTCCCCTTCCCACCATATAGATACACAAACAGGGAAGATGGCTTTTAATATGCTCCCTGAACACACTGCATTCCCCACAGTGTATCATTAATGACACTTCAGAATGCTTATTTATTTGCCTACTTCCCACAATAAACTGTATCCTCATCATGAGTCAAACATAGCAGAGCTGCAAATGATATTTTGGATGAATTAATACACTAATACATAAATAATATTAAAATATTAAGCATAATAAAATAGTAATGTCTATAATTTACAAAGTGTTTTCTATGTACCAGGTACTGTTCTAAGTCTTTTACATATATTAACTCATATCCTTACAAATAACCTATGGTATGTATTACTGATGTTCCAATTTTATAGATCAGGGCTTCCTAGGTGGCGCAGAGATAAAGAATCTGCCTGCCAATCCAGGAGATGCAAGAGATGCCAGTTTGATCCCTGGGTCAGGAAGATTCCCTGGAGAAGGAAATGGCAACCCACTACAGTATTCTTGGCTGGAAAATTCCATGGAGAGAGGAGCCTGACAGGCAACAGTCCATAAGGTTGCAAAGAGCTGGCACAATTTAGGGAATGAACAACAACAACAAGAATTTATGACACACGATCACTGTTCTAACTCATATACATATAGAAAGTGAAAAAGTGAAAGTGAAGTTGCTCAGTGGTGTCTGACTTTTTGTGACCCCATGGACTGTAGCCTATCAGGTGTCTCCGTCCATGGGATTTTTCCAGGCAAGAATACTGGAGTGGGTTGCCATTTCCTTCTCCAGGGTATCTTCCTGATTCAGGGATCCCACCCAGGTCTCCCGCATTGCAGGCAGATGCTTTTACTCTGTGAGCCACCAGGGAAGACCATTTACATATAGAGATCCATTTAATCTCAAAACCGTCATCCAGCAACTAAATAATATAGGCATAATTAGCACTAGTACTCCCTGCATTGCTAAAATTTGGGTGAAGGGCATGAAAAAAGATCTCTTTCCCCCAAGGAAATATTGTTTGAATAATAGAAAGCAATGCTATAAATTCACATTTGTGAAGCAATTGTTTTCAAAGCACTTGAATGAGTAAGGTGACCTCTTTTTGCTCTGGGGCCCAATAACATGTATGGCAAAACCACTACAATATTGAAAAGTAATTACCCACCAATTAAAATAAATAAATTTATATTAAAAATAAAATAATGGCATTAGAAATATTATTTACTAGTTTTATTTTACATTATAAATATGATGTTATATAAAACTGTGCCCAATTTAAGCCTACCACAGGATATGAGGTAACAACTTCCAAAGCAGCCTTTTAATCACCAGAAAGAATGTTTCAATGTGTTTTTATATTGCAGGTGCACCATGCATGATAACCCATTATAGCTCTGTAAGATATGATGATGAAAACTTAGCTTCATGTCAAAAGATATTTAACTGAAGGTCAAAAGTGCTGGCTTTCATTCCTAACCTGACACTAACTAGCAACTATAACTTACCTGGACTTCAGCTTTTGCAACTGTGAAATTAGCATGGTGGACAAGGGTGCAAATGAGCTCTTTATAATTCTGAACACCTCATTCTGTAAAGCTACTAACCACTCACAAATGGGGCATAATTGCTTTATAAGGCCTCGTCCAGTCAGCTTGATAAAATTAATAAATGGTGACTTATTTTTCCCTGTTGGTTAGATATACAAGATTAAAATATGAGCATTCTTTACCCTTAACAACAGATTTGAGTTGTAAGGTGATACTTGCTTCTAAATATCATAACATTAGATATAAACTCATCATGAACTCCTTATTGCCAAATTCAGAATTAAATTGAAGAAAGTAGGGAAAACCACTAGACCATTCAGGTATGACCTATATCAAATCTCTTATGATTATACAGTGCAAGTGAGAAATAGATTTAAGGGACTAGATCTGATAGACAGAGTGCCTGATGAACAATGGGCTGATTTGTGACATTGTACAGGAGACAGGAATCAAGATCATCCCCATGGAAAAGAAATGAAAAAAAAAAAAAAAAGCAAAATGGCTGTCTGGGGAGGCCCTACAAATAGCTGTGAAAAAAAGAGAAGCAAAAAGCAAAGGAGAAAAGGAAACCTAAGCATCTGAATGCAGAGTTCCAAAGAATCGCAAGAAAAGATAAGAAAGCCTTCTTCAGTGATTAATGCAAAGAAATAGAGGAAAACAACAGAACGGGAAACACTAGAGATCTCTTCAAGAAAATTAGAGATACCAAGGGAACATTTCATGCAAAGATGGGCTCGATAAAGGACAGAAATAGTATGGACCTAACAGAAGCAGAAGATATTAAGAAAAAGTGGCAAGAATACACTGAAGAACTGTACAAAAAAGATCTTCATGACCAAGATAATCACGATGGTGTGATCACTCCCTAGAGCCAAACATCCTGGCATATGAAGTCAAGTGGGCCTTAGAAAGCATCAGTATAAACAAAGCTACTGGAGGTGATGGAATTCCGGTTGAGCTACTCCAAATCCTGAAAGATGATGCCATGAAAGTGCTGCACTCAATATGCCAGCAAATTTGGAAAACTCAGCAATGGCCACAGGAAAGGAAAAGGTCAGTTTTCATTCCAATCCCAAAAAAAGGCAGTGCCAAAAATGCTCAAACTACCGCACAATTGCACTTATCTCAAACGCTGGTAAAGTAATGCTCAAAATTCTCCAAGCCAGTCTTCAGCAGTATGTGAACTGTGAACTTCCAGATGTTCAAGCTTGTTTTAGAAAAGGCAGAGGAACCAGAGATCAAATTGCCAACATCCACTGGATCATTGAAAAAGCAAGAGAGTTCCAGAAAAACATTTATTTCTGCTTTATTGACTATGCCAAAGCCTTTCAGAAAAACATCTATTTCTGCTTTATTGACTATGCCAAAGCCTTTGACTGTGTGGATCACAATAGACTGTGGAAACTTCTGAAAGAGATGGGAATACCAGACCACCTGACCTGCCTCTTGAGAAACCTGTATGCACGTCAGGAAGGAACAGTTAGAACTGGACATGGAAAAACAGACTGGTTCCAAATAGGAAAAAGAGTTTGTCAAGGCTGTATATTGTCACCCTACTTATTTAACTTATATGCAGAGTACATCATGAGAAACGCTGGGCTGGAGGAAGCACAAGCTGAAATCAAGATTGCCAGGAAAAATATCAATAACCTCAGATATGCAGATGACACCACCCTTATGGCAGAAAGTGAAGAAGAACTAAAAAGCCCCTTGTTGAAAGTGAAAGAGGAGAGTGAAAAAGCTGGCTTAAAGCTCAACATTCAGAAAACTAAGATCATGGCATCTGGTCCCACCAGTTCATGGGAAATAGATGGGGAAACAGTGGAAACAGTGTCAGACTTTATTTTTGGGGGCTCCAAAATCACTGCAGATGGTGACTGCAGCCATGAAATTAAAAGACGCTTGCTCCTTGGAAGGAAAGTTATGACCAACCTAGATAGCATATTCAAAAACAGAGACATTACTTTGCCAACAAAGGTCCGTCTAGTCAATGCTATGGTTTTTCCAGTAGTCATGTATGGATGTGAGAGTTGAACTGTGAAGAAAACTGAGTGCTGAAGAATTGATGCTTTTGAACTATGGTGTTGGAGAAGACTCTTGAGAGTCCCTTGGAATGCAAGGAGATCCAACCAGTCCATTATAAAGGAGATCAGCCCTGGGTGTTCTTTGGAAGGAATGATGCTAAAGCTGAAACTCCAGTACTTTGGCCACCTCATGCGAAGAGTTGACTCATTGGATAAGACTATGATGCTGGGAGGGATTGGGGGCAGGAGGAAAAGGGGACAACAGAGGATGAGATGGCTGGATGGTATCACCGACTCAATGGATGTGAGCCTGAGTGAACTCCGGGAGTTGGTGATGGACAGGGAGGCCTGGCGTGCTTGAATTCATGGGGTCATAAAGAGTCGGACACGACTGAGCAACTGATCTGAACTGAAGTGATATTATGTCATGCATGAGCAGGAAATTACCATCATGATACCACCAGATACAGTTGTCACAGAGTAATTTATGAAGCAGTGCTAATTGAATAATACATGGCAGTTATTATGAGGAGACTTTCAGAAGCTGAAATGCTATGACTTGACTGCCAGTCAGTAATGAGTTATTACACTACAGAGCCCAGACAGAAGGAATCACCAGCACCAGTGATAGGGACATGTGAACGCTATCTGGCACCAAAAATCATGGTCTATATAGAGTTTGAGCTAAGACTCATAAGGCTTCTGCTGCCAGATAACATCAGATCAGATGTTTCTGCCATAAGGGCAGTGTCATCTGCATATCTGAGGTTATTGATATTTCTCCCGGCAATCTTGATTCCAGCTTGTGTTTCTTCCAGTCCAGCGTTTCTCATGATGTACTCTGCATAAAAGTTAAATAAACAGGGTGACAATATACAGCCTTGACGTACTCCTTTTCCTATTTGGAACCAGTCTGTTTTTCCATGTCCAGTTCTAACTGTTGCTTCCTGACCTGCATATAGATTTCTCAAGATGTAGATCAGGTGGTTTGGTATTCCCATCTCTTTCAGAATTTTCCACAGTTTCTTGTGTTCCACACAGTCAAAGGCTTTGGCATAGTCAATAAAGCAGAAATAGATATTTTTCTGGAACTCTCTTGCTTTTTCCATGATTCAGCGGATGTTGGCAATTTGATCTCTGGTTCCTCTGCCTTTTCTAAAACCAGCTTGAACATCAGGAAGTTCATGGTTCACATATTGCTGAAGCCTGGCTTGAAGAATTTTGAGCATTACTTTACTAGCGTGTGAGATGAGTGCATTTGTGCAGTAGTTTGAGCATTCTTTGGCATTGCCTTTCTTTGGGATTGGAATGAAAACTGACCTTTTCCCATCCTGTGGCCACTGCTGAGTTTTCCAAATTTGCTGGCATATTGAGTGCAGCACTTTCACAGCATCATCTTTCAGGATTTGGAATAGCTCAACTGGAATTCTATCACCTCCACTAGCTTTGTTCGTAGTGATGCTTTCTAAGGCCCAGTTGACTTCACATTTCAGGATGACTGGCTCTAGGTCAGTGATCACACCATCATGATTATCTGGGTCATGAAGATTTTTTTTTGTACAGTTCTGTGTATTCTTGCCACCTCTTCTTAATATCTTCTGCTTCTGTTAAGTCCATACCATTTCTGTCCTTTATTGAGCCCATCTTTGCATGAAATGTTCCCTTGGTATCTCTAATTTTCTTGAAGAGATCTCTAGTCTTTCCCATTCTGTTGTTTTCCTCTATTTCTTTGCACTGATCATTGAGGAATGCTTTCTTATCTCTTCTTGCTATTCTTTGGAACTCTGCATTCAGATGTTTATATCTTCCCTTTTCTCCTTTGCTTTTCTCTTCTCTTCTTTTCACAGCTGTTTGTAAGGCTGTGGCTCAGATCATGAAGTCCTTATTGCCAAATTCATACTTAAATTGAAGAAAGTGGGGAAAACCACTAGATCACTCAGGTATGACCTAAATCAAATCCCTTAGGATTATATAGTGGAAGTGAGAAATAGATTTAAGGGACTAGATCTGATAGAGTGTCTGATGAACTATGGACTGAGGTTTGTGACATTGTACAGGAGACAGGAAGCAAGACCATCCCCATGGAAAAGAAATGCAAAAAAGCAAAGCGGCTCTCTGGGCAGGCCTTACCAATACAGTATACTAAAGCATATATATGGAATTTAGAAAGATGGTAACGATAACCCTGTATATGAGACAGCAAAAGAGACACAGATGTATAGAACAGTCTTTTGGACTCTGTGGTGGGGGGCGATAATTTGGGAGAATGGCAATAAAACATGTATAATATCATATAAGAAATGAATTGCCAGTCCAGGTTTGATACAGGATACAAGATTCTTGGGGCTGGTGCACTGGGATGACCCAGAGGGATGGTATGGGGAGTGAGGTGGGAGGGGGGGTTCAGGATTGGGAACACGTGTACACCTGTGGCAGATTCATGTTGATGTATGGCAAAACCAATACAATATTGTAAAGTAATTAGCCTCCACTTAAAATTAAAATAATAACATAGTCCCATATACAAAAATAAAGGACAAAAAAACCCTCTGTGAGTACTGAGAGTCTATAGTAACAGCATCATGAACTTCTGATAAGCATTTTGTAAGGACATATGCTACATTTGTATAAATTGCCACTTTCTAGGCAAGTTATTATTAGAACAAACTGTGATATAGGGCAAACTTCTGTGTGTCATCCTGTCTCTACCAATAAAGTGGTATAACTCTGGTGGTTTTATTTCTTTGAACCTCATTTCCTCATCTTAAAATTGAACTAAGGCTTTCTATAACTGCTTAATAGTGTTATTTTCCAAGGATCAAATCAACTACCAGATGTGAGGCTGCTTTGAAAAGTTCAAAATCATATGTAAATATAAGGAATAATAAATATATCCTGCCAAGTTACTTTGATGAACAATTTATCATACCACTCAGTAAATGGGTATGATCATAAGTAAGTTTTTTAAATCTACTGGACCTCAGTTTTCTCAACTGTAAAATGTTGATGATGGCCTAGATCAGTGATTTTTTTAAAGTTACTTTTCAGTTTTTAGCAGCAAAACTCTGGCTTCAAACAAATTATTAAGTGAAGCCACACATACACAACAGAAAAAAGCTAAGTATAATCCAGGACCTTCCCAACAACCTTGCTGCTTCTCACTACACCTCATTCTTTAGCTTCTAATCCATCTCCTTGAAGCCCTAGGACTCTGAGAAATAGTGTGAAACGTCTAAAGCTGATCATTAATATGCCTTCTAGTTTCAAATGCCTGTTTAAAATCATGGCAATTAAAAAAGACACATTAAAAAAAAAAGACCCATTCACTGTTTCTTTATATAGAATATTTTATTGTCTAAGAACAGAATAGGAAGAAAATCCAACACTGTCATGGCAACTTTTTTTCATTTGTGTTATTTGTCCTTTGATTTTCATACTTTAAAAGACCACAATGTTTCTCAATTATGAAATGAAGTTTACTGTCATAAAATGTATTTAATTTTTCTACTTTATTGGTTAGATTTTAAAGCAGATTAATTTTTCATTTAAAACATCACTGAAAAACAACTTTTTGTGTTCTCATCACACAAAGTATTAGTTATTACCAGCTCCAAAAGTCATTGTGAAATTTGTATAGCAGTATCAATAGAGTCTATAATAAAAGCCAAGTAAAGTCAATATCCCACAGAGATTATTAGACCTATGAAAGACCCAGACCCCATTATACTGATACATTTCAGAACACAATATTTATTTCCTTCCAAATGACAAAAACTAAGTTTGTGACGATGGGATTATATGACTGGGATTACGGTGGTTTAGTCCCTAAGTCGTGTCTGACTCTTGCAAGCTCTGCTAGGCTCCTCTGTCCATGGGATTTCCCAGGCAATTATACTGGAGTGGGTTGCCATTTACTTCTACAGAGAATCTTCTCGACCCAGGGGTCAAACCCAGGTCTCCTTCATTGCAGGCTGATTTAAAACTGATTGAGCCACCAGGGAAGTTAGATGCTCTTCTAAAAAGGATATCAGAAATATTTGGTTATGGACTTCCCTGGTGGCTCAGTGGTAAAGGATCACTGGCCAATGCAGGAGACAGGGGGTTGAGTCCCTGGTCCAAGATGATCCCACATGGCACAGAGCAACTAAGCCCGGGCGCTGCAACTATTGAGCCTAAGCCTGTGCTCTAGAGCCCGGGAACCACAACAACAGAGCCCATGTGCTTCCTGGGAGCCCTAGAGCCTGTGCTTCACAAGAGAAGCTACCACAATGAGAAGCCTGTGCACAGTAACTAGAGAGTAGTCCCCATTTGTCACAACTAGAGAAAAGCCTGCACAACAACAATGACCCAGGACAGCTAAAAATATAATAAATAAATAAATAATTTTAAAAAATGGTCTTAAGTGTGCTAAAAGTAGGTAGTGCCACTATTCCAAAGAGATATGTAACTAATGGATATGCATCTCCTGTGCACAAGCACATAAACTACATGAATTCAGAATTCCACTTGAAAGAAAACTTGCATTTTTCTTAAACTTATGATAAACTTTACCATATAAGCAACCATTTACAGCTATGAGGGAATATTTTGTTATCCAATTAGAAACATAATTTTAAAATTAATTGAAAGCCCATATGTATATCTGAGTCAGGTTAATTTTAGAAGAGAATATATCTGATAGATTTAAACAGGAATACAAATAGAAATGACAAAGTTGATACTAGAAATTCCTTCATTATTTTTCAAAAACTACTTTGGTAAACAGAATGCACCTACAATGTCACAGATCTTTTAAGTATATTATTTCCTGTGGAGCATTTAATAAAAATACTAAAAAATAAGTGTCTTACTTTCAATATCTCCTATGTTGAACATAGTTTTTAATCCTAACAGAAACAAACAGTGATTTAAATATGTGGCTTTAATGTCTATTGCTTTGGCTGTCAACAGGCAAAATTGATACTTGGCATAATAATCTCTTAGAAGTCAATAATCTATAAAATTGGTATACAAGTGATCTGTTGAATTATATACACTGAAATACATGAGAGTTCCCCTTCATGTCTGAAAAAAAAAAAAAAATCTCTTAACAAAACAAAGACAAGGAAATTATGGTAAAATAAAATGAGATTTGCTTACACTGTGACTATCATCTGAAATCATTTTTCAAATTAACTATTTTTCAATCAGTCTTCTCAGGGGTGTTCAGTTCAGTTCAGTTGCTCAGTCGTGTCCGACTCTTTGCGACCCCATGAATTGCAGCACGCCAGGCCTCCCTGTCCATCACCAAATCCCGGAGTCCACTCAAACCATGTTCGTTGAGTCAGTGATGCCATCAAACCATCTCATGCTCTGTCATCCCCTTCTCCCCCTGCCTATAAGTTTTCCCAGCATCAGGGTCTTATCAAATGAGTCACCTCTTTCTATCAAGTGGCCAAAGTATTGGAGTTTCAGCTTCAGCATCAGTCCTTCCAATGAATATTCAGGACTGATTTCCTTTAGGGTGGACTGGTTGGATCTCCTTGCACTCCAAGGGGCTTTTTACAGTCTTCTTCAACACCACAATTCAAAAGCATCAATTCTTCAGCACTCAACTTTCTTTATAGCCCAAATTTCACATCCATACATGACCACTGGAAAAACAATAGCCTTGACTAGACGGACCTTTGTTGACAAAGTAACATCTCTGCTTTTCAATATGCTGCCTAGGTTGGTCAAAACTTTCCTTCCAAGGAGCAAGTGTCTTTTAATTTCATGGCTGCAGTCACCATCTGCAGTGATTTTGGAGTCCCAAAAAAATAAAGTCTGACACTGTTTCCAATGTTTCCCCATCTATTTGCCAAGAACTGATGGGACCAGGTGTCATGATCTGAGTTTTCTGAATGTGGAGCTTTAAGCCAACTTTTTCACTCTCCTCTTTCACTTTCATCAACAGGCTTTTTAGTTCCTCTTCACTTTCTGCCATAAGGGTGGTGTCATCTGCATTTCTGAGGTTATTGATATTTCTCCCAGCAATCTTGATTCCAGCTTGTGTTTCTTCCAGTCCAGCGTTTCTCATGATGTACTCTGCATATAAGTTAAATAAGCAGGGTGACAATATACAGCCTTGACAAACTCCTTTTCCTATTTGGAACCAGTCTGTTGTTCCATGTCCAGTTCTAACCGTTGCTTCCTGACCTGCATACAGGTTTCTCAAGAGGTAGGTCAGGTGGGCTAGTGCTCCCATCTCTTTCAGAATTTTCCACAGTTTATTGTGATCCACACAGTCAAAGGCTTTGGCATAGTCAATAAAGCAGAAATAGATGTTTTTCTGGAACTCTCTTGCTTTTTCCATGATCCAGCGGATATTGGCAATTTGATCTCTGTTTCCTTTTCTTTTTCTAAAATCAGCTTGAACATCTGGAAGTTTATGGTTCACGTATTGCTGAGGCCTGGCTTGGAGAATTTTAAGCATTACTTTACAAGCATGTGAGATGAGTGCAAATGTGCAGCAGTTTGAGCATTCATTGGCACTGCCTCTCTTTAGTATTGGAATGAAAACTGACCTTTTCCAGTCCTGTGGACACTGCTGAGTTTTCCAGATTTGCTAGCAGCACTAGCATATTGAGTGCAGCACTTTCACAGCATCATCTTTCAGGATTTGAAATAGGTCAACTGGTATTCCATCTCCTCCACTAGCTTTGTTCATAGTGCTGCTTCCTAAGGCCCACTTGACTTCACATTCCAGGATGTCTGGCTCTAGGTCAGTGATCATACCATCGTGATTATCTGGGTTGTGAAGATTTTTTTGTGTGTGTGTGTACAGTTCTTCTGTGTATTCTTGCCACTTCTTCTTAATATCGTCTCCTTCTGTTAGGTCCCTACCATTTCTGTCCTTTATTGAGCCCATATTTGCATGAAATATTCCCTTTGTATCTCTAATTTTCTTTAAGAGATATCTAGTCTTTCCCATTCTATTGTTTTCCTCTATTTCTTGTACACTGATTGCTGAGGAAAGCTTTCTTAGCTCTCCTTGCTATTCTTTGGCACTCTGCATTCAGATGCTTATATCTTTCCTTTTCTCCTTTGCTTTTCACTTCCGTTCTTTTCACAGCTATTTGTAAGGCCTCCTCAGACAGCCACTTTGCTTTTTTTTGCATTTTTTTTTCCCTTGGGGATGGTCTTGATACCTGTCTCCTGTACAATGTCATGAATCTCCATCCATAGTTCATCAGGCACTCTGTCTATCATATCTAGTCCCTTAAATCTATTTCTCACTTCCATTGTATAGTCTAAGGGATTTGATTTAGGTCACACCTGAATGGTCTAGTGGTTTCCCCCTTTTTCTTCAATTTCAGTTTGAAGTTGGCAATAAGGATTTCATGATCTGAGCCACAGTTAGCTCCTGGTCTTGTTATTGCTGACTGTATAGAGCTTCTCCATCTTTGGCTGCAAAGAATATAATCAATCTGATTTTGGTGTCAGCCATCTGGTGATGTACACGTGTAGAATCTTCTCTTGTGTTGTTGGAAGCAGATGTTTGCAATGACCAGTGCCTTCTCTTGGCAAAACACTATTAGCCTTTGCCCTGCTTCATTCTGTAATTCGAGGCCAAATTTGCCTGTTACTCCAGATGTTTCTTGACTTCCTACTTTTGCATTGCAGTTCCCTATAATGAAAAGGACATCTTTTGGGGGGTGTTAGTTCTAGAAGGTCTTGTAGGTGTTACTTAGCAACAAAATAATATAAGACAACATAACAGAGGTTTGAGGCAAAAAGTGAAAGAAAACTACATGAAATGGATTTTATAAGGAAAATTTTAATTAGGCAGAAAGCAGTTTAGCAGGAATTGTACTTTGACCATGTATCTGATATTGCTTCTTTTGTACTCATGCATGATTTGACTCATAATGAAGACACTCTAGCTCAAATGCATAGATTTTAAAGAATTGTTATTTAAATGTATTAATTTGATTTTAATCATTTAAAATATGATATTGCATAATTTTATATATTAAAATTTTACATTTTTATAAAAATAAAAATATTTTATTTTTAAATAAAGGAAGCAAATCCTAACATAATTGGGTCTGTTTCTTCCTCGTGATATTTCTTCAATATACAAGTAATTTTCATCTATTTATTTATATATTTTCTCAGTAAGAATATAATTAGCTTATGAGTCACCATTTCTCAAAATGAGTTCAACAGAACAATAATAAAAAGAAAAGAGAAAGACAGATTCCACAGGTGATTAATTTGAGAAAATTCTGGGCTACAAACTGCTGTACCTATTTCTTTGTTGTAACATATCTCAGAGCTTTTAAAGCTAATATTAATGACAAATCTAAGGAACCTACTTTAGAAGTAAAATAAGTAAAATATCATTGAACTAATAGCCAGGGTTATATGGTTGTCTGAATGAATCTTTAAGGTAGCTTAATAAGCAAACTGATGGATCAGCCCTCAATTCTCTTGCACTTAAAATCACTGAAATGATTAATGAGCAAAAGATTCAATTGCCCAATTTAGACATGTTGATCCCACAATACTAGATTTGGTGGTACCTGAGCTCTGACTCAGCACCAAATGTCTCAAATAGAAAACCTATTAGAATTCTTATGTTTCCAATTTTGTTTATGAACGTACAAACATAGTATTTAACAATGACCACCATTTCTGATCTCTATCTCTATTTTTGAGTTCCCCCTATCATCTTTCATATTTATTAGTATTATCAACACTTGGCCAGTAGACTACTGAATGCTAACTTATGACATTCTCTGTCACTATGAACAAGTACCAGGAGGAAAAAAAGGCAATTCTTTCTCCCTATTGTCATTGTGATTTCAGGAAGTGTTAGCATATTTTTGGCATCCTTGTTTAATAGTCTATATCTGTTTTTTTTTAATATAAATTTATTTATTTTAATTGGAGGTTAAGTACTTTACAATATTGTATTGGTTTTGTCATCTGTATCTGTTTTAACAAGCCAAGTTAAAGAAGAACCTTATTCTTTCAAACTGAGGATTTGTCATTATTTTGAGATTCATTAGTTTAATTAGTTAGAACATTGTGCTAATGAGTCCAAGGCCATGGATTTGAGCCACATATAGGCCAGTTAATTTTGTCCAGAAAATAATATTTTGTTTCCACCCACACTAGGTCCTTTGTCATTAACCAACCCTCTAACGAATGTCTATTTTCTTTTTTTAATCTTAAAGGAAACCTGTCACTGATGCTATTCTTTATTTTAAAAGGAGAAAGCAGGATCATATGCATATGTGGGCAGCACACTGTTCATCATTATTAACTAACAGATCTTAAGCCATTCCTCTAAACACGTACTTTACTTAACGGAACTTTCCCAAGAGGAAATAGTCAAGATTTAATCATACTTTTAACAAATGCTTCCCTTTAACAAATTTCAAACTGCTCTTTTTCTTTTATTAGTATCAACCATTTTGTAATTGAAAAATACTATGTATAGTATTACAACAAACATAACAACAAGACTTTCTTGCATTATTATTATATACTAAAATCTAATTCCTCTATTTTCATATAAAAATCCTATTCATTTTAATTTTGTCTATGAATTATTATTCCATTTTTCTTCTCAGAGCAGATTTTAAATAATGGCACAGAATCTCAGTTGGAGTGGATAAAATCATTGCACTGCTTCCAATCTCTTGTCATTTAAAAATAACAAAAATGACAACTGTTCTAAAGAACAGTTTTGAAGTTTGACTTATGCTCCTTTGTGTGGGATACAATATACTTAGTAGTTCAAAGTGGAAAAAGTCTAATCCAAGAGAGAATTGTCACCATAAAACTCAAAAGAAAGACTGATTTGATAGTTTTCTATTTTATGTTCAATACAAAATTCCATTTAATTTGATTTCTCAGGAATTTCATATATCCTTTAAACATGACAGATGATTATCTGAGAAGAAAAATATCCTATGACCAAAAGTGCAAAACTTGAACAAATTTCATAATTTCTAAGATGATAAGGGTCCCTCCTAGTTCTCAGAGATCCATATTGTACAGACTGCATGTTTTTTGTCCTTTAATTAAACCACTGAGATCTCTTCCATAAGTATGTGGAGATTTTGTTTTTATTTTCCCTTTAGTTGCTGATATGGCTAAGAATCATATTGCAGAAGGTAAAAGAAATGATCAAAATCTTTTCAAAATCAAAATTTGAAGTCATTTTGTAGACTTAAATCAATCCACTCAGTAAAGACCCAAGCCTATACCTTAAATTCTACTTTTGATGGTATTTTTATTTCCTCTGGGAAGAACAAAAGGGAAGTATTTTGACATTGTAAGTAGGGGATGAACCCTGGTGTTCTGGAATATGGAGCTTAAACACAGGGGCTTTTTTTAACAAAATGATAGAAAATTACCAATGTAAAATTTGGTATGAACAAAATATTAATTTACAGACAAAAAAGAATCACAACAGGAATTCCTTGGCAGTCCAATGGTTAGTGCCCTGCACTTTCACTGCCAAAGATGCAGGTTCAATCTCTGGTCAGGGAACTAAGATCCAGCAAGCTTCACAGTACAGCCAAATAAAAAGAAAGAATGACAACTAACAAATTTATAAAAGCTGCCATCACAAAAATTGCAATTGCATACATATATAAATAAACTCTTGCTATATCTCTACAATAGTTTTTTTTTTTCCCCCAACATTTTTGACGACATATCATTTTATTATCTCTCCCTCCTAAGACATTTGATTTTCTAATACCAGGCCTCAGAAGAGGTCCATGTGCATTGGGGGTTTTAAGCTAAAATTTAATTCACTTCATAATAAATCTGTCTCTGTTTACATAAATCATTCTCTCACTATGTGGCTGCTCAAATAGTCTAAACTAGTGACAACTATTTCAAAATATCTGTCTGTCTGTCTGTCTATCTATATCTACTTATCTATCTATATGTATATATGTATACACACATAAATATACACACATTAATACAAAGTATTAATTTTAATTTTGGAGTGTACTTGAGGGCAATGGCTCCCCAGGGAAGATGTAAGGTATATGTTAGGAGGTGGTATTTATTTTCTGCAAATAAGCTGAGGTTACCAATCCTTTCCCCTTGACTCCCTCAATTAACTCAGCTGTACTCAGCATTGTATTACTCAACATCCAAATCTATCAAATACACATAAGATGGAAAGACTATTTAAGGAATTAATTTACCTTAAAATGTGCCTTGAATATATACTTCTTCATTAAATATTTGTGTATGAATGAATAAATGAACTAGCAAATGACTTGATGAATAATACTTCAATCCTTACCTCCCATTTTCTTTTACCTCAGTGACTGCTTTAGGTGTGTAATGAAGTCTAAATCTATTGGAGCATTCACCTATGTTAAACTATGTCAGGCACTGCATTAGCTGTGTTTATGTTCATCATCTCATTTATTCCTCATATCAATTCTCAAGGTAATTATATTTTTCAATACACAGTTGTTAAAATTGGATTTAGAGAGTTAAAGTAACTTGTCAAATATTCTGCAGCCAGAATGCCACAGAATCATAAATTGAATCCAAGTTTTCTAGACTTTGTTCCCATTAGGCCGTGCGCAAAAAATATAGCCAAATAATTTTTAGGAGACCAGTTTAAATTAAAATTGTGTTCTAGACAAGTTCCAGACAAAAATTGTAATATATTATGGCAAAAGTTACAATAGAACCTCTCATTATTGTACTACAACGCACAGATTTCTTCAATTTATTCCTTTTCGTTTCCATATCCACAAATTGCTCCTCCTATCCCCAGTTTTGAAATGGGGTCTGGTCTGCTTTGAACAGCAGCACATCAAGGGTGACATGAATGTTAATATTAATAGCATGACACAGCTATATGGAGAAAGATTAACCTTATCACCATGGGGTAGACAGGTTTGAAGAGTTCAGAGAGGTGCTTCTAAAACTAACTAGCAACACTTTTTGTGCTATTTCAAGCCCTTGCCACATATTTGCATATTAAAGACATAGGAAGTCCTTCTCTAAATAAACCTGTTTCCCCTCTGGGCATGTCTCCAACTCTCCCAACTCCAATCTTGTTACTTTGTTGTCCTTTGAAGGGCCTCAGGGGCTTCCCCGGTGGCTCAGTGGTAAAGAATCCACCTGCCAATGCAGGAGGTGTGAGTTCTATCCCTGGGTGGGGAAGATCCCCTGGAGAAGGAAATGGCAACCCACTGTAGTATTCTTGCCTGGGAAATCCCCTGGATATAGGAGCCTGGTGGGCTAAAGTTCATCATATTGCAGAAGAGTAGGACATGACTTAGCAATTAAACAACAACAACAAAGGGCCTCAGACAGTACACACACCATCACCGCACTTTTCCTGCTGACTTGTATTTCTACTGTAAACTACACTGCTGGAACTCAGGACTGGCAGCTCAAAGTAAAGAGGTTAAGAGGTTGGAGATGGGGTTTGAACATCTACCTGTACCTGTCCAGTATCTCTTTCTTTTTCTTTCTTTCTTTTTTTTTTTTTTATGTTATTGGCAATTTATTTATTTTTATTTATTTTATTTTATCTTATTTTTTAAACTTTATAATATTGTATTGGTTTTGCCATATATCAAAATCAATCCACCACAGGTATACACATGTTCCCCATCCTGAACCCTCCTCCCTCCTCCTTCTCTATTTGTTTCTTTCCAGAGTCTGCCTTATGAAAAGTCACTGTGAAGAGAATGGTGACTTTAATTGTCTTTCTGTTGTCACTTTCACTTAGCCCCACACCAGTCTCCATGTGAGCATTTTACCCTGCCAGAATACTTAAAAGTTGAAACAATTTGAAACAGAAGTTGCATAAAATAAGTTTTTAAAGTAATGATAGTGAAGTTGAAGAATAAACTTTACAAAATAATTTTAAAATGAAAAGGGACCTGTACTGCCTTGTTTCCCTCAAGGACACTGAGGTTGCCTATTCTTCATACCCCTTCTTCTCTTCCTATTCCTTTTCTGAGAGACACACACGCTTGGGAGACAAAAGACTATCTTCTAGCTGTAAAATGTCTTTTCATTTATTATTAGTCGAATAGAACTCTAAGCTAAGTAAGTTTCGTTAAGAATTTATTGGATTATAATTGATAGCTTCTTGGTATATCAAATCTAATGTAACAATAAAGATATTATCAGACATTTTGGCAGTTAAGACTGCATCTCATGCTGTAGGTGTTCTGTAAAGTATAAGAATCAAGCACTATATCTCAGAGAAAACTTTAATTTATGTTATTTTTATTCATTGTTAACTTAAAAAGACCATAGAAGAAGAGACTAGAATGACAGAGTTAAAAACAAATTTAATTTAGTATAAGCTATAGTATAGTAGTATTGACAGAATGTGGTCCACTGGAGAAGGGAATGGCAAACCACTTCAATATTCTAGCCTTGAGAACCCCATGAACAGTTTGAAAGGCAAAAGGATAGGATACTGAAAGAGAAACTCCCCAGGTCAGTAGGTGCCCAATATGCTACTGGAGATCAGTGGAGAAAAACTCCAGAAAGAATGAAGGGATGGAGCCAGAGCAAAAAGAATACCCAGGTGTGGATGTGACTGGTGATAGAAGCAAGGTCCGATGCTGTAAAGAGCAATATTGCATAGGAACCTGGAATGTCAGGTCCATGAATCAAGGCAAATTGGAAGTGGTCAAACAAGAGATGGCAAGAGTGAATGTCAACATTCTAGGAATCAGTGAATTGAAATGGACTGGAATGGGTGAATTTAACTCAGATGACCATTATATCTACTACTGTGGGCAGGAATCCCTCAGAAGAAATGGAGTGGCCATTATGGTCAACAAAAGAGTCCGAAATGCAGTACTTGGATGCAATCTCAAAAATGGCAGAATGATCTCTGTTCGTTTCCAAGGCAAACCATTCAATATCACAGTAATCAAAGTCTATGCCCCAACCAGTAATGCTGAAGAAACTGAAGTTGAACGGTTCTATGAAGACCTATGAGACATTTTAGAACTAACACCCAAAAAAGATGTCCTTTTCATTATAGAGGACTGGAATGCAAAAGTAGGAAGTCAAGAAACACCTGGAGTAACAGGCAAATTTGGCCTTGGAAAGGGAATGAAGCAGGGCGAAGACTAATAGAGTTTTGCCAAGAAAATGCACTGGTCATAACAAACACCCTCTTCCAACAATACAAGAGAAGACTCTATACATGGACATTACCAGGTGGTCAACACCAAAATCAGATTGATTACATTCTTTGCAGCCAAAGATGGAGAAGCTCTATACAGTCAGCAAAAACAAGACCAGGAGCTGACTATGGCTCAGACCATGAACTCCTTATTGCCAAATTCAGACTTAAATTGAAGAAAGTAAGGAAAACCACTAGACCATTCAGGTATGACCTAAATCAAATCCCTTATGATTATACAGTGGAAGTGAGAAATAGCTTGAGGGGCCTAGATCTGATAGATAGAGTGCCTGATGAACTATGGAATGAAGTTCGTGACATTGTACAGGAGACAGGGATCAAGACCATCTCCGTGGAAAAGAAATGTAAAAAAAGCAAACTGGCTGTCTGGGGAGGCCTTACAAATAGCTGTGAAAAGAAGAGAAGGGAAAAGCAAAGGAGAAAAGGAAAGATATAAACATCTGAATGCAGAGTTCCAAAGAATAGCAAGAGGAGATAAGAAAGCCTTCTTCAGCCATCAATGCAAAGAAATAGAGGAAAACAACAGAATGGGAAAGACTAGGGATTTCTTCAAGAAAATCAGAGATGACAAAGGAATATTTCATGCAAAGATGGGCTTGATAAAGGACAGAAATGGTATGGACCTAACAGAAGCAGAAGATATTAAGAAGAGGTGGCAAGAATACACAGAAGAACTGTACAAAAAAGATCTTCATGACCCAGATAATCACGATGGTGTGATCACTGACCTCCTGGAATGTGAAGTCAAGTGGGCCTTAGAAAGCATCACTATGAACAAAGCTAGTGGAGGTGATGGAATTCCAGTTGAGCTATTCCAAATCCTGAAAGATGATGATGTGTAAGTGCTGCACTCAATATGCCTGCAAATTTGGAAAACTCAGCAGTGGCCACAGGACGGGAAAAGGTCGGTTTTCATTCCAATCCCAAAGAAAGGCAATGCCAAAGAATGCTCAAACTACCACACAATTGCACTCATCTCACATGCTAGTAAAGTAATGCTCAAAATTCTCCAAGCCAGGCTTCAGCAATACATGAACCGTGAACTTCCTGATGTTCAAGCTGGTTTTAGAAAAGGCAGAGGAACCAGAGATCAAATTGCCAACATCCGCTGGATCATGGAAAAAGCAAGAGAATTCTAGAAAAGCATCTATTTGTGCTTTATTGACTATGCCAAAGCCTTTGACTGTGTGGATCACAATCAACTGTGGAAAATTCTGAAAGAGATGGGAATACCAGACCACCTTACCTGCCTCTTGAGAAATTTGTATGCAGGTCAGGAAGCAACAGTTAGAACTGGACATGGAACAATAGACTGGTTCCAAATAGGAAAAGGAGTTCCTCAAGGCTGTATATTGTCACCCTGCTTATCTAACTTATATGCAGAGTACATCATGAGAAATGCTGGACTGGAAGAAACACAAGCTGGAATCAAGATTGCCGGGAGAAATATCAATAACCTCAGATACGCAGATGACACCACCCTTATGGCAGAAAGTGAAGAGGAACTAAAAAGCCTCTTGATGAAAGTGAAAGCGGAGAGTGAAAAAGTTGGCTTAAAGCTCAACATTCAGAAAACGAAGATCATGGCATCTGGTCCCATCACTTCATGGCAAATAGACGGGGAAACAGTGGAAACAGTATCAGACTTTATTTTTGGGGGCTCCAAAATCACTGCAGATGGTGACTGCAGCCATGAAATTAAAAGACGCTTACTCCCTGGAAGGAAAGTTATGACCAACCTAGATAGCATATTCAAAAGCAGAGACATTACTTTGCCAACAAAGGTTCATCTAGTCAAGGCTATGGTTTTTCCTGTGGTTATGTATGGATGTGAAAGTTGGACTGTGAAGAAGGCTGAGCACTGAAGAATTGATGCTTTTGAACTGTGGCGTTGGAGAAGACTCTTGAGAGTCCCTTGGACTGCAAGGAAATCCAACCAGTCCATTCTGAAGGAGATCAGCCCTGGGATTTCTTTGGAAGGAATGATGCTAAAGCTGAAACTCCAGTACTTTGGCCACCTCATGGGAAGAGTTGACTCATTGGAAAAGACTCTGATGCTGGGAGGGATTGGGGGCAAGAGGAGAAGGGGACGACAGAGGATGAGATGGCTGGATGGCATCACTGACTCGATGGACGTGAGTCTGAGTGAACGCCTGGAGTTGGTGATAGACAGGGAGGCCTGGCATGCTGCCATTCATGGGATCTCAAAGAGTCGGACATGACTAAGCAACTGATCTGATCTGATCTGATACTGGTATTTAATTTTCCATGAGATGTAAGTTTAGAACAATAGCTGACAAATACATGTTTAATACTTTCAATATAAGTATATAATTCTTGAGGTCCTTCACTACATTTGTAAATATACATTTCATTGTCTGTGTCACTAATTGGTGTATCTGTCAAAGTGACCACACATTCTATCTTGTAAAATACTACTGCATTTTCAGAAATTGATTCAGGCCCCCTACCCAAAGTGATCCTTGTAAAACGGGGGAAATTTATTCATTCATAAGACAGTTAGAAACCTCTGTCATTTAACAAGTTTATGACAAAGTTATTTTTACACTTTCCGATGTTTTACTTGTAATTTTTCTATGATTGTTACATCTCTATGCTTGTTTTTGGAGAATAATTTATAATTGATGGGCGTGAAAGTGTGGGTGCTAAGTAATTCAGTTGTACTCTTCAAGAATAATAACCATCGTTGAATGTCATTACTTAATGTGATGAAGTATAAAAAGCTTAACAAACATACCCTACCCACTTAAGCATCTTCTATAGAATAAATGGTCCAAGAATGTAAAACATAAAACGTGAGGCTAGAATCGTAAGTTATTTTGGTATTAATAGGACATTTCTAAGAAAGATTTCTTGTTGGGATCATAAACCTTAGCCAAGCAGGTAATAGTTCATTGATACTGAGACTAGGGCACCAGGGAAATAGGTGGAAAGTAAATAATATGCCAATGCTTGAACTGATTATCAGAGCTTGCACTCTTGTCCTAGCAGTGGGTACTAAAGTGCCACTCACATATCTGAGGTAGATGGCTAACTGCACAAACTAAATCACCAGTATTGGACTTGTAGTAAAATTCAGATTTGTTAGATTCACCAAAAGAACACTGAACAGTGGGTCTGAAAAGACATCAAATCTGAAAAGCCATCTGACAAGGTGGAAATTTTTGAAGGATTTTTCAGTATGACAGGATTAGGTTCAGTCTGAAGGTGAAGCTCCTTTATTGCTTTGAGCTCCAACAACAGATGTATGGAAAATGGAACCTAATAATAACAATATTCACAATGGAAGGAACCCAGGAACAATATTTCATTTTCATTGCCAGTTTTGTATACACATTTTTTTTTCCTTAAAAGGAGAGCCCTGCTATGTTCCAAACACTTTTCCTTCCCTATCTAGCCTGACACAAAAGATAACCATGATAGATTCAATAGTGTGCCTGACTGAATATGTGGTTAAGTTAGTCAAGAAAGAAAAATTAATTCAAAGATTCAACTCATTGGTTTTGATTGTTTTTTTTTTTTTTTTTTTTTTTCCCAAAGTAAAATGAATCACCATTCTTCAACTTGTGTGGCAGGAAATCTAAAATGAATAGTTGAGACCAGCTGTATTTTGGCAACTAAGAAGAATTCTTGTTTTTTTTTTTTTTTTTTTGTATTTTATCCAAATAAATTGACATTCAGCTAAGTTTCAGTAATTATGAGATAAAACTGTTCAGTCTTAAAAGAAAACAGAAACCCTATGTTGATTATCTAAATGCAGTCTAATCACTTATGGGATTTCTAAAGCACCTCAGTCAATGAAAAATGGCTCAAAGTAGTCATCTATTAAACACTTCTTTGACTAAACCACAGCCATGGTAGTTTGTTAATTAAAAACAGAAACAAAACTTAAAGCAGTTTTCCTACATGGTTCAATGAAATGAACAGTATATTTGTTATCATACATTAGAAAATGTAACTGATTTTACAAACCATACGAAAGTTAAATCTACTTACCTCATAGCCATATCCTATAATAGAAATAAAGAGGCTTAAAAAATAAAGAAGGCTAAGTGGTATGGGATTGATTCAGGATTCTTTAAAAAATTATATTTTTATCAATCCCAATATGTTGCTTTGGAAACATTATGTGATTATTTTCATAGTGTGTTTATTTCCTAAATTTAAAGCAGTCCCTGATGCTTACTTCCTGAAGATATGACAGCATAGGAGTTTTGACAGGGTAGAAAAAATTCAATCTCATTGTTAAAAGAAACAACAAAAAGGAATTTGCTTTCCTCATCAACCAAAATCTCTTTGAATTTTTCACCTCACCAGGCAATATTTGGATAACTCAAGCTAAAGCTTGTCCTAAGGAAATAAGAAGGATAGAAACCATTAATAGTATTCTGATCCTTCTACTGTTTGAAATACACAATATTTTTCCCTGCTCGTGTGCTTACATCACAATACAGGCAAATAACACACAGATGAGAAGCCTTATCTGGTACAGTTTGCAACTACTTATCTGTAAAAAAGAAAAAATGAGAGTACAGTAGAAGTGCATTCTTTAGTAGGAAACTGTAACCTTGAGGACAACACCACGTACCTGTATTCATTTACTTGCCTTAATCAGTGTTCAGTGCTTCAGCAAAGTTCAGTTATACACATAAGGCTGTAATTTCCAGGCTTTGATGAAAGAAAGTCAGCTGCAGTTTCGTCCTCTGCAAGTGCAAAGCTGTTCAAGCCTAGAGAGAGAGAGAGAGAGAGAAAATATTATATGGCATGACTATCAAACAATTTTCTCACCCCAACTTAATTATGGATGTTGTTGGAGTCTTTCTTTCATTAGAAGCCCTTTCTTGTGTATTTTTATTTCTCCTACTTCCTTCCTTGGGCTTTGGTAGTGTTTTTCCAAGAGCAGGGAACCATTTCAAACTTTTCTCAATTATTTGTCCAAGTACTATAGGAAACTTCTAATATTTTATTATTTGGGGAATGTTGTAAAGGAGTCTCCAGACTAAAAAAAAAAAAAAAAAAAAGAAAAGCCTTGCAAGTCATGTCCAGGAGTGAATGGAGAAGTGTTAGTTTCTTTTCACAGGTATGCCCTTTTCAAATTTTTATAATCTATAGCAATGGAGAGGGGGAAGGGTGTTGAAAGGCTTTATTCGTCCTTCTAAACCCTCACTAATAGCACCCTCTAGTGTCTCCAGTTGAGCTATGCACTTTTCTCATCAGCAAACAACAGACTTTTCTTTTTTTTGGGTGTAATCCAAGCCTATGCCCCAACCAGTAACGCTGAAGAAGCTGCATTTGAACGGTTCTGTGAGGACCTACAAGACCTTTTAGAACTAACGCCTAAAAAAGATGTCCTTTTCATTATAGGGGACTGCAATGCAAAAGTAGGAAGTCAAAAAACACCTGGAGTAACAGGCAAATTTGGCATTGGAATACGTAATGAAACAGGGCAAAGTTAAGAGAGTTTTGCCAAGAAAAAGCACTGGTCATAGCAAACACCCTCTTCCAACAACACAAGAGAAGACTCTACACATGGACATCACCAGATGGTAAACACCGAAATCAGACTGATTATATTCTTTGCAGCCAAAGATGGAGAAGCTCTATACAGTCAACAAAAACTAGACCAGGAGCTGACTGTGGCTCAGATCATGAACTACTTATTGCCAAGTTCAGACTGAAATTGAAGAAAGTAGGGAAAACCACTAGACCATTCAGGTATGACCTAAATCAAATCCCTTATGATTATACAGTGGAAGTGAGAAATAGATTTAAGGGACTAAATATGTTAGACAGAGTGCCTGATGAACTATGGAATGAGGTTCGTGATTTTATACAGGAAACAGGGATCAAGACCATCCCCATGGAAAAGAAATGCAAAAAAGCAAAATGGCTGTCTGGGGAGGCCTTACAAATAGCTGTGAAAAGAAGAGAAGGGAAAAGCAAAGGAGAAAAGGAAAGATATAAACATCTGAATGCAGAGTTCCAAAGAATAGCAAGAAAAGATAAGAAAGCATTCCTCAGTGATCAATGCAAAGAAATAGAGGAAAACAACAGAATGGGAAAGACAAGAGATCTCTTCAAGAAAATTCGAGATACCAAGGAAACATTTCACGCAAAGATGGGCTTGATAAAGGACAGAAATGGTATGGACCTAACAGAAGCACAAGATATTAAGAAGAGGTGGCAAGAATACACAGAAGAACTGTACAAAAAAGATCTTCATGACCCAGATAATCACGATGGTGTGATCACTGACCTCCTGGAATGTGAAGTCAAGTGGGCCTTAGAAAGCATCACTATGAACAAAGCTAGTGGAGGTGATGGAATTCCAGTTGAGCTATTTCAAATCCTGAAAGATGATGCTGTGAAAGTGCTGCACTCAATATGCCTGAAAATTTGGAAAACTCAGCAGTGGCCACAGGACTGGAAAAGGTCAGTTTTCATTCCAATCCCAAAGAAAAGCAATGCCAAAGAATGCTCAAACTACCACACAATTGCACTCATCTCACATGCTAGTAAAGTAATGCTCAAAATTCTCCAAGCCAGGCTTCAGCAATACATGAACCATGAACTTCCTGATGTTCAAGCTGGTTTTAGAAAAGGCAGAGGAACCAGAGATCAAATTGCCAACATCCGCTGGATCATGGAAAAAGCAAGAGAGTTCCAGAAAAACATCTATTTCTGCTTTATTGACTATGCCTAAGCCTTTGACTGTGTGGAACACAAGAAACTGTGGAAAATTCTGAAAGAGATGGGAATACCAGACCACCTTACCTGCCTCTTGAGAAATTTGTATGCAGGTCAGGAAGCAACAGTTAGAACTGGACATGGAACAACAGACTGGTTCCAAATAGGAAAAGGAGTTCGTCAAGGCTGTATATTGTCACCCTGCTTATTTAACTTATATGCAGCGTACATCATGAGAAATGCTGGGCTGGAAGAAGCACAAGCTGGAATCAAGATTGCCAGGAGAAATATCAATAACCTCAGATATGCAGATGATACCACCCTTATGGCAGAAAGTGAAGAGGAACAAAAAATCTCTTGATGAAGGTGAAAGAGGAGAGTGAAAAACTTGGCTTAAAGCTCAACATTCAGAAAACTAAGATCATGGCATCTGGTCCCATCACTTCATGGCAAATAGACGGGGAAACAGTGGAAACAGTGTCAGACTTTATTTTGGGGGGCTCCAAAACCACTGCAGATGGTGACTGCAGCCATGAAATTAAAAGACGCTTACTCCCTGGAAGAAAAGTTATTACCAACCTAGATAGCATATTCAAAAGCAGAGACATTACTTTGCCAACAAAGGTCCATCTAGTCAAGGCTATGGTTTTTCCAGTGATCATATATGGATGTTAGAGTTGGACTGTGAAGAAAGCTTAGTGCTGAAGAATTGATGCTTTTGAACTGTGGTGTTGGAGAAGACTCTTGAGAGTCCCTTGGACTGCAAGGAGATCCAACCAGTCCATTCTGAATGAGACCAACCTGGGGTTTCTTTGAAAGGAATGATGCTAAAGCTGAAACTCCAGTACTTTGGCCACCTCATGGGAAGGGTTCACTCATTGGAAAATACTCTGATGCTGGGAGGGATTGGGGGCAGGAAGTGAAGGGGATGACAGAGGATGAGATGGCTGCATGGCATCACTGAGTCAATGGACCTGAGTCTGAGTGAACTCCTGGAGTTGTTGATGGACAGTGAGGCCTGGTGTGCTGCAATTCATGGGGTTGCAAAGAGTTGGACACAACTGAGTGACTGAACTGAACTGAACTGAGGTACAGTGAACTACTATGCTTTCTCCCATTTCTGTATCTGCAGAAAAGTATTTGCCTTTCAGCCTTATTTACCTCACCTTGAAGGAGGAAACAGACAGAGCTGGACTCCATTTTAGGCCTGTTCATGCTGATCATGCTCGGCCACCTCTCCAATGGACTCTGAACTCTTTGCTTAGTGCCTATGGAAACTACAATAGAAGGATAAGACCCCCCTCTGGACAGGGGAATTTGAAGATCACATCCAGGTTACTCATCGCCTAAGAGAAAACATTCTCTAATCACCCCTGCCTCTGGACAGGTCATAAATTCTTATTGATTATTAACCATTTGAACACATAGCACATGAGTGATGGGGTTATTGTGATTGTATTTATCCTTCCTTTGTTTTATGTAAGTCTCAAAGAAATTGGGGTGGTGGGTTCGGAAATGTACACATGAGGTATAGAATATTTTCACAAATGCTGGTCGGGGTCCTTGGCATTGGGCCTGCTGGTGTAATAAACTGCACTCCACTATGTGCATTGTCCTTCTGAGTGAGTTTGTTTCCCGGAATGCGTGGCTATTACAACCTGAATGCCCCAACACTAGAAATATCTACCAATTAAATGTAAAAGTGCCTCACAAATTACGGTAGTAAAAATGTTTGGAATTGAGAAAGTACCTTGAACTGTTCAAAACATTTGCCTGCACATTATTATTTTTGTATGTCACAAATATTGTTCTCCCCCCACAACCAGACATGTATCTTTGCCTTTGTTTCTAGAGAGAATTAGAATGATTTCACTTGAGCTAAAGAAAACCAATTCATAACTAAAGCCTTTCCTTTGAGCAGTCCTTAACCCATTCAGGATTACAGATTTTGTTTTGTAATTTTACTTATCTTTATTTCTTAATTTATTTCCTAACTCTTGCAGAGTGATAACTTTTAAACTAAAAGTCAAGCACTGTGCTAAGCATTTGAGGTACATTATTTTATTTAAATATCATTACAACAATTTGAGCTACATAAGATTATCATCCTCATTTTTAGATGAAAAAACTAAAGCTTCTTAGAATAGCTCTCTACAACAAAAATATAATTCAGACCACATATATAATTTTAAATTTTCTAGCAGCCCATTAAAATATTGAAAATAAGCAGGTTAAATTAGTTTAATAATATTTTATTTACTGTTAGTCAAAACATAAACATTTCATCATGCAATTTATGAAAAATATTACTTACATATTTCATATACATGTGTGTATGTACATGTGCTAACTCTTCAAAATAGGGTATGTATTTTATACTTACAGTGCATCTCAGTTTTGGTTAGTCAAGTTTCAAAGGCTCTGCAGCACATGTGGCTAGTCTCTGTCTTGTACATACAGATCTAGAGATTAATTTGCCTAAAGCTACACAACTAGAAAATGGCAGAGCCAGAATTTCAAATCTGGTTTAAAACTAAAGTTCTTTTCTAAGCATTAGGCTTTACTGCCTCTTACTAATTTTAATTGCTGTTGATGGTTAACATTAAATATGAAAAATATCACAGAGAATGTAATTTATCCATTTTTACAGTTTTCTGTCCATACAAACACATACTCTCTCAATAACAGTGATGATTTACTGATTATAGCATTCACGTGTAATATAGGTACAAGTTGTAGTGGATGACATAAAGATGAATGGAATTTGATGTAAAATAACTAGCACATAGTTTCATCCATCTTTAAGACCTATGCATTCTCTCTCTAGACAGTGTACATGGGAAAGCAAATCACAATCAGATGGTAGACTGCTTGATAAGAGGTGTTTCAATGCAAAGGCAACTGAAATTGCAGAGTATGTGATTAGCTTCATCAATCTCATATCAAGGATGCTTTTTGCCAGTGAGATGAAAATGTACATGGATAAGAGTTACCAATACTCATCTCTTTGAGGCTTCTTTTTTTAGTTCTGCACAGCTGATCAACCTTCTTCAGATTACCACATTATTTCTCAGTTTTAATCAATTCTCACTGGCCTGAGAAACATCCTAACTCACTGAAGTATTTTAATTTTCTTGTATGAGCCATTCTATAATTATATGATGATTTTATAGTTTAATCCTCAGAGATTACACATATTTCCATGCTTATGGGTAGACATTACCATAACTTCCTTTTTCCAATCTTAGTAGAACCCTGGTTAAAGTTCCAAATTGGAACACTAAATAAACAAATGCAATAAATATAGCACTTCGCTCATGGCATCTCCTACAAAAAAAAAAAAAAAAAAAAATCCTAAAGTTTCCTTTTGTTAATTATAAAATTCTTGATGTAATGCAAATTCTGAAAATGTGTAATCACACAATCTGAAGACCATATGCTGAGGGTCAGCATAGTGAACTGGAAATGATATGAGTTTGATTTTCCCAACTCTATACTTTATAGCTCTATAACATTGGGCATTTTACCTAGTCTCTGTGAGTCTCTGTTTCCTCATTTGTTAAAAAAAAAAAAAAAAAAGCTAATAATACCTATCTCATAGAGTGGTTTTGGCACGACTGAACGACTTCACTTTCACTTTTCACTTTCACGCATTGGAGAAGGAAATGGCAACCCACTCCAGTGTTCTTGCCTGGAGAATCCCAGGGACGGGGGAACCTGGTGGGCTGCCGTCTACGGGTTCGCACAGAGTTGGACACAACTGAAGCGACTTAGCAGCAGCAGGACAATATATAATAATTCAAATGGTGCATAAAAGGCATTCAGTCAAGGAATTCTCTCTGTGTGCAAGCAGAGTAGATTCCTGATCAGTCCTTTTAGAGTTAGAGCACCAAGTAAAGAGCTTTTGCTGGGTGGCCTGGCTTTTGGTTATTCCGTTGCTCATTGGTGCCACCAAGAAGAGAAAATGGGAACATTTTTCATTATTTTCAAATGTGGATTTCTGCCACTTTTATCAACAAAAATGAATTTCTCAGATGATTTTCTGGGTTACTTAGTTGAACTAGGTCTGGAGGTAATGTCTCTAATCTACAGAGATCATTTTCTACTGTATGAGACGCTTAAGACTAAATGTTGTGCTATATATATAGAAGAATCCAGATTCATTGTAAAGCAAGCATGTAGCTAAAGTTTAGATTTATACTCTAAATGAAAATCCAGAGTCTGCTACTCTTCAGCGCCATGATCTTGTGCAAATCTTCAGTTCTAGAAACTGTAAAATGTAAATAATTAATATTAACTTCATGAGTCTGCCTTGATAACTTTAAATACTTCATAATATTCACTGGACAGTTCTCTCCTCTTAACACATCAATTAATTTATGTCTAATGTAGATGTTATGAATGATTATTAATGCTCTGAGAGTGAGTGCCTCCATAGCATGGCTCTGCCACACTTTCCTGGATCAATCACTGATTTTATTTTCATTGACTTCCTGCCATCACCTATGACTGAGTCTCATGTAGCAGTGCAAATCCCAAGAATCAGAGCTGTAAACCATAACCATTTGACAACTTCTGATTTCAACTCCAAGACATCTCCTAGTTCCCAAGAAGAGGACAATGCATGTGCTGGATACCATGACTGATGGAAGCAGAGTTACATGAGGAGTAAAATGTAACAGTAAATACTTCCTGTATCCTCTTTTCATGCAGACTGCCCTGAACTGCGTTGCTATTATTCCTTCTGGTAGTGGCTGTAAATGTTTAAAAAAGAAAAGAAAAAGCAACAGAAAAACAAAAGGTTATGTGAGCATTATCTGAACTAGGGTTTTATCCTTTTAAAATATCAGGAATTGGAAAGAAGGCAGTTATGAAATGAGGGATATACCGGCGAAAGAAGTCAGAAAGATTTGCCCTTCAATAATAATAATAATAACTTTCCACGAATAAGCTATTAGATAAAATCAACTCATGATAATTGGAACAAATTATCCCCTTCTTGATGTTCTAGCCCTATGCAGATGTATTCCCCCTACGATTCAGTAGACAAAAATAAAAGTGAATACTGTGCTCTTGGTGCCGGAAAACATTATCTACTTTTCCTTCTTTTATTTTAGGAAAGAGAGCTTCCTCTTTCCCCCAAAAAGCAGAGCACTAGAAAGATAAGTTTTTTCTATTGGTTAAGCATGGAAAACGGATGCTAAAACCTAAACCTAAAATACTACATTTTTTTTTTTTCTGGGAAAAAAATTAAAGCATTCACCTGGTTCATTCTCCAGCCAGTGGGTAAATTTAAGGACTTGTTCCTTGGAGTAAGAATCGGAGTAGACCAGCTGGGAAGGTTTTGGTTGGTGTTGCTATTTGCTTGTAATTCCATAACAGGGACGGGGGAATTAGCCCTGCTTCTAGACACCCACAACCGTTCCGAGTCACAAACCAGCCAGACTGCCCCTGATCTCTCTAGTAGTCTTGGAAGACCTGGCACCGCGATGCTCGCCCGGGCGTCACCGACTAGGCAGCCGGAGCGCGCTGGCAAGCATGTCTTGCGGCTGGGTTCCTCCCTCTCCTGTATCCTTTCCTACACCACGGAAAAGCGCTGTCCAAGCCCGCGATGCTGCCTGGTCCCCGGCAGAGAAGCGGCTGGACCCCACTAAAGCAGCCCAAAGCCCAAACCTGCTTAGGCTCACTCATACTTGCTCTCTGGGGTAGCCAAATGCTAGATTTCGCCCCTCACTCCTCTCTCCGCTACCCCCAGACGATCCGTCTGAAGGAAAGCGAGGGACTAGACCCGGTTCACAGCAGAGTGTAATATATGCACAGACAGTCTCTCGGCTCCAACTGCAGCTTTGCCCCTACTTCCACTAGTCTGCCTTAAGTATCCTTTGTATGAGACAATGGTGCTGCTGGATGCTCGTTCTCTAGCGGGACTGAGGGCGGTCAGCGGGATCACGAGAAAAGCACACGTAACAAGAAAAATAAAACTTCTGTAAGATAATGTGAATGAGTTCAACTTAAAGGGAAGCCAAAGAGAGCAGCGAGCGGAGGACCGAGCGGAGCGGAACGTGCCCTCGGTTTCGCTCAGCAAAGCGGGAAGCCGGAAAGCGGCGCGTTTTTCCCAGCAGCGGGTCCCGAACGCGAGGGTGCAGCCAGAACGCTTTCTGCCGCCTGCTTGGGGCGGCGAACAGTAACTTCCTAAGCTTACCTCCATCTCGCCCACGCCCTTCTTTCCCGGTTGCCCGTCAGCCGGGAGGGGCCTCCCCCGAAGCGGTGGGGGATGTGGGATGCAAGGAGTGGGGACCAGAGGTGGGTACCCAGCAGTTGGTGCTGCGCCATCCCCTCCCAGCAGGCGGCCAGGGCACTGGTTCGCTTCTCTCCCCACGCCCGCCTTCCACTCGCTCACCCCCCTTCCTTCCCCCTTCTCCCCCTCTATCGAGTCCCTCCCCCTCGCCATTGAAAAGGGCTGGCTCGGCCCTGGCTCCTTGCAGTCGGCGAACTGTCAGGGCAGGAGGAGCCGTGAGCTTGAGCTGCACGCAGCGACCCGCGCGGCAAAGCGGAAAGCCAGCTGAAAAAGAGTGCGTAGAGTGGCAGCGGCAACGGCGTCACAGACAGCCCGGGCAACCCCAGGCAATCCGGGCGGCCCAATCAGCCTAAAAGGAAGGCTTTGAGACTCCAACTGCTCCGCGGACTGCGAGCTGTGGCGGCAGAGCCCCGCTACAGCAATCGCAGTCTCCGTGGAGCGAGCAGAAGCTTTTTTTTTTTTTTTTAACCTACCACCTCATTTCTACTCTAGTGGCGTGGACAACAAGGTAAGTATCCGGTCCCGGGGCCAGAACAGAGTGCGCCGTGTGAAGCGTGAGTCCCGCACTTAGTGCGTGGAGGTTCCGGCTGCCTGCTCTCAGGGTCTTTATTAGGACCACAGAGTGGTTTTAGAAACTCTTCCCGTGTCCTCCCTTCCCCCTTCCCCTATCTCTTCCCTGGATTTAAGAGCAAACCCCGGAGGTGAGTGCAGCTAGAATCTCTTTTTGGCATAGCCACCAGTCGGCTTGCCTTGGTTACTTTAAGAAAACACTTGTGTCAGAAAAGTGTCCGCGCGTGAATTTGCCCGACATTGGCCGTGCAAAAATGTCTTTCGCTTCAGCTTCAGCGAAGCTGAGACAAACTCTCAAGATTAGAGCAGGGATTGAGAAAAGATCACACTCCAGATTCTCGGTTTAGCCAGGAGGAGCGGTCTGAACCGAGCGGCAAAGCCTGGAGCCCGCTCCGGACTTCTCGCGTGGTCTGGCACCGCTGCACTCCCATCTCTGGGGGCTCCAGGTCTGGATCCTTGCCAGGTTGGCCCTAGTCCTTGAGGACCCGACCCTTGGCGTAGAGAGGAGATCGCAGCGCGCCACGGAGTGCTCAGGGTCTCCCATGTAATTTCGCCTGCCCCTCGCCTCCCCGCCCTTCCTTCCCGCCCTACTTCTGGGGCCGTGCTCAGTCAGCACCTGCTGTATATGGAGATGGTAGGTGTGGAAAATTCTGCCTAGCTTTTTTTTTTTTTTTTTTTTTTTAAAGAAACGTCTTACAGTCTCGTAGCCGAAAAACGCATCATTTTCTCATTAAAAAAAAAAAAAAAAGAAAGAAAGACTTTTTCTAGGAGCTTAGTCAAACATAAAGGGACTGCTCTTTATCCAAAATAAATGACTTTTCAGCCCTTAGCCAAAACCCGCTTAGCTATCTCATAAATGAATGACGTTGACTAAGATAGGACCGAGAAACAGTTTATGTGTCCATAAAGGAATTAATTTTTAAAGCGCGTAGCCATAAAACAGTCCCGTTTCGCGAAAATGAATGCCTCTTAAGAGAGTCTTCAGAAAAGGTGACTTTTTAAAAAGGCATAGCCGCAAATGAGTCTTTTCTTCAGAGACTTAGAAGAGCGGAGTGGCAGTCTGCCCTTGATTGGAAACACGACTTGAAAGTGCACTCTTAGCCTCAAATTGACATCCTCCCCTTGCAAAAAATAAAGGGGGGAGGTACCACTTTTGAAGAGTGTATAGCGCCAGCCACTTCCTTTCCTTCTCTAAGGAAAGACTTATAAAGCTCAACTGCAAATGGCCTCTTCCGCGCTTCACTGCTTTGGCCGCTTTTGGGTTGCGGGGCGCAGGAGTGCGCGTGTTGAATGCGTGTGCCCGCGCGTCTGAGGGCTTGTCTTGGAGTCTGCCAGCGGGGTACCTTTCTAAAAATGTTGGCTGGGGGCTGGGAATCGAAACTTGCGCCACTGCGGCACAAATGCACAAAGCAA
The DNA here is from genome assembly GCF_029378745.1 of Bos indicus. Taxonomy (NCBI): domain Eukaryota; kingdom Metazoa; phylum Chordata; class Mammalia; order Artiodactyla; family Bovidae; genus Bos; species Bos indicus. Next base: position 42,213,991 of record NC_091789.1, read on the forward strand.
AAGACTTGAGAGAAGAGAGGCGAGGACAAAAGAATAAATAAAATTGAATTGGGAGAACCAAACAAAAGCGAGTCCTTGAGTGGAAACATCTTCAGGTTGGGTTTAAACCTCACATAGGAACCGTTTCTGTGCGAAGGAGAGTGTGTGGAAGAAAGTGTTTAAACGTGGGGATAGACGGTGAGGGGGACAGGAAATAATGGGAGGGGGCGATGGTGTTGGGAGAGCTGCTTTGGTGCTCTTAACGTTGCAATAAGGAAACAACCTGAGGAGCCTGCCGAGAATACTGAACAGTGAGCAAAACACCGGACAAGGTAGCCTCGCTTTACACTAAAGCGACTCCCTCCCGTCACTTAAAGGTTAAAACAGGTGTGACTTTAAAAAAAAAAAAGATACTTGAGGGCACCTTCTGAACTTGGTGAACTTAGATAGAATTTCACTCTTAATCTTGTTTCAAACAATCAGAGCTGACCTTTCGCTGGGTAGGGGGGTGGGGTGGCATTTGAAAGCAAGTCGAAGTAATAGTAGTATTTGTACATGTTCCCCCCTTTCTTGCCTTTGTCTGGTTCATCAGAGGAAAGCGCGGACGGTGTGCGGGCTGCTCTGACGAATGAACCCAAAGATGGACGCGCTAAGGTCTAAAGATATCTTCCTTCCTCCGCTAAATTAAGAATTGCCGTGCTCAGCTCACGCGGGCTGAATCTGGTCGCCACCGCGATGCGCCTGCTAAGCGGCGAGGGAGCGCCTACGCCAGCGAGGCCTGAGAACCTTGTTCTCCAGTCGCTTTGGCACGGGCAGCCCCTCCTTCTGGCAATGATGTCAGCCCCAGAACGGCTCAGCGGGCCGAGAGGAGGCTGAGCGAGCGGCCCAGCCCGGCGCCCTCCCTGTGCGCAGCCGCCCTCGCTTCTCTCGGCCTCCTTCCCGCGCACTAGCTCTCGGCCCCTCCTTCCGGCTCCCTGGCCGAGGCGCCGGGGGCGTGGGGTGGAGGGGTTACTGCAGCCTGGACCGGGGCAGGTTTTGAACCCCGGAGTCTAATACAGATTTAGGGTCTTTCTGCACTCCTTCCCTCCGTTTCCCTGTTCCCCACGACCCCCACCCAATAACCCCGCTCCTTTTCAGCTTGCACCTTCACTATTCAACGTGAATCCACTTATTTAGCTTCGTTCTGGAGGGCAAGTTTTAAAGATGAAATAATAACAGTTACCAGCATTAAATTTCCACTGTCATCTGTCCTCCCCGGGTGATATGAAGACTGGCATCCTTAAAATCTTGTGGCTCTTTGCCTTCAACAGAGTAAGCCCCCTAGAAGGCGAAGAGGGTCTTATTCCCAGTGAAATGGTGCGGTGGGGAAGGAGGGCGATCGGAGGTGGGCTTGCACTGTGTGGAGGGTCCCCTTTCAGTGAAAGAAGGGACTGATGATTGGAAGTTGCGGAAAGGCTCTGAGGGCTGCTGCCGCAGGGGAGAGGCCACCGTCCTCTTTATTATAAGGCTGCGCAGTCACTTTCAGAGGCCGGAGCGCCAAATTGGGAACGTTCAGGAATGGGGTTTTACAAGACGGAAGCCCGCTGCGTCTTCCTTTCTGAGTTTGCTCTTCTCCTTTTACGGAGCAAACCCCTGCTTCCCGGAATTGGAGGCTAATCAGTTTTCCCTGATTACGGACAATTCTTTCTTTAGCTCTGGGAGAAGGACCGCAGCGCGCCCTTGGAGAAGGCTGTACAGGGCAAGAAGGAGGGGCGGAGGCAGGGTGTGTGGAGGCATCTGGGCCTCGGAACTGAGCTTCCTTTCCAAGGAAATTACCATCAGAGGGGATCGCAATAAAAAGCTTACCTACTGACTGTATTTTGGTTTGGAGGTAGGTAGGGGATTTTGGGTAAAAGGGAGCAGAAGCAGAGAATTCTTCCGTTTTGTAAATCTAGGGTTTTGTATATCAGCAACAGCAGCAAAAAAGTTCCTATGCGTTTGCAATACAGGAATGGAAAGAAAACTCAGACCAAGCATAAAAGTGCATTCATTTTCTAGGGTTCCATAATTTGCTTAGGATTGAAAGGAGCCCCCCTTTAAAAAATAATCACCTGAATGCAATTCTGATGGATGTCCAAGCCGTGTTGGCTTTTGGCAGCTGGGAGTCCTGGCAGAAGGAATTGCAGTTTACACATTTCTTCTCCTGGTATTCAAAACTTCATTTTCTTTGCAAGATAGAAATTCCTGATAGAGAGCTTCCAGACTGCTGGTGGCAGGGAGAAATCTGGTAAGGGATTTAGAAAGTAGAAAATTCTCCTTTTCTCTGTGCAAGCAATCCATAACAGCCTTTAGCCAGGATTTATAAGGTTCTTGGGGAAGGGAGGGGAGGCTCCCAGACAAGGAGCCTTTATAGAAGCCACTGGCTTTAAACCAAATTGACAAAATATGTATAGCTGCCACATTTTTCTATTAGTGGGAAGGGGAATTATTCAGGGGATGAAATTTTGAAATCTAATTTTCTTCAATAATCTTGTTTCATGTATTTTAAAGGAGGTGTAATATGTTTACTTATTCACCAAAGAATCTGCAAACCTACTGTGCCAGACAATGTGGTAGGCTCCAGGAATATAAAAGAGCATGTGGAAAGGTATCTGGGGCTTCTGTGAGCCAGGAGACTGACAAATTTATAATACAATGTGATTAATGCTCTAATTGAACATAATCGAGGGAGGAATTAATTTTTGCTAAGAGGTTGAGAAAAGATTCATAAAGACGATGTCTCTATGGCTTTGAAAAATAGGCATTCCTAAGCAGTGACTAGCCAAGAAATGGACTTGAAAGAGCCTGGTACAGACTAAGTAAGGTGGTGGTGGTGGTGGGGTTGATGTCCCACTGTGGAGTTAGCAGTTTTGTGTGTATGTTGTAGGCATAGGCCACTTTGAACATTTTTAAAGTAGGTATGTTAACAAGTAGGTATGTTAACAACAACAAAACAGGGTGAAAAAAAAATGGGCAGTAGATGGCACACAATAGAAATATTTTTCTTGTTTTTAAATGTCTTTAAATGTGTATTTGAGTAAACTAAGATATTGGAATAGAGAGTGAAGGTAAATAAGTTAAGAAGATATTGTCATATCCAGAAAGCAGGACACATTTTGAAGAGGGCCTAAACCCACACACCACACAAGGTAAAGCAGTACAACTAAGAAATAAATGAATGCTATTTGCTGAAAGAAAATTTCTCTTTAGTTCTAATCATCTCTATAGTTTTATCTTTAGGGTCATCTCACCTTCCCCACCAAGCCTTCCAAACTCCCCATCTTCTACCATTAGAGTAAACTCCTTCAGCAACTTGCAAGCACATTTATAAAGCCCACTGCACTCCGTTTTCCACATACCTCCTTGCATCATCTCCATGTCCCATATCATTTCTCCCACCCTTACCAGCTTCTGAAGGAGATCAGCCCTGGGATTTCTTTGGAAGGAATAATGCTAAAGCTGAAACTCCAGTACTTTGGCCACCTCATGCGAAGAGTTGACTCATTGGAAAAGACCCTGATGTTGGGAGGGATTGGGGGCAGGAGGAGAAGGGGACGACAGAGGATGAGATGGCTGGATGGCATCACTGACTCGATGGACGTGAGTCTGAGTGAACTCCAGGAGTTGGTGATCGACAGGGAGGCCTGGTGTGCTGCGATTCATGGGGTCGCAAAGAGTCGGACACGACTGAGTGACAACTGAACTGAACTACCAGCTTCAGCTGTTTCTCTATCAACCATTCAGTTCAGTTCAGTTCATTTCAGTCACTCAGTCATGTCCGACTCTTTGCGACCCCATGAACCACAGTACGCAAGGCCTCCCTGTCCATCACCAACTCCCCCGGGTCCACCCAAACCCATGTCCATTGTGTCAGTGATGCCATCCAAACATCTCATCCTGTGTTGTCCCCTTCTCCTCCTGCCCTCACTCTTTCCCAGCATCAGGATCTTTTCAAGTGAATGAGCTCTCCGCATCATGGGGCCAAAGTATTGGAGCCTCAGCTTCAACATCAGTCCCTCCAATGAACATCCAGGGCTGATCTCCTTTAGGATGGACTGGTTGGATCTCCTTGCAATCCATGGGACTCTCAAGAGTCTTCTCCAACACCACAGTTCAAAAGAATCAATTCTTCAGCGCTCAGCTTTCTTTATAGTCCAAATCTCACATCCATACATGACTACTGGAAAAACCATAGCCTTGACCAGACGGACCTTTGTTGACAAAGTAATGTCTCTGCTTTTGAATATGCTATCTAGGTTGGTCATAACTTTCCTTCCAAGGAGCAAGTGTCTTTTAATGTCATGGCTGCAATCACCATCTACAGTGATTTTGGAGCCCCCAAAAATAAACTCAGCCATGGTTTGCACTGTTTCCCCATCTATTGGCCATGAAGTGATGGGAACGGATGCCATAATTTTCATTTTCTGAATGTTGAGCTTTAAGCCAACTTTTTCACTCTCCACTTTCACTTTCATCAAGAGGCTTTTTAGTTCCTCTTCACTTTCTGCCATAAGGGTGGTGTCATCTGCATATCTGAGTTTATTGATATTTCTCCCAGCAATCTTGATTCCAGCTTGTATTTCTTCTAGTCCAGCATTTCTCATGATGTACTCTGCATATAAGTTCAATAAACAGGGTGACAAAATACAGCCTTGACAAACTCCTTTTCCTATTTGGAACGAGTCTGTTGTTCCATGTCCAGTTCTAACTGTTGCTTCCTGACCTGCATACAAATTTCTCAAGAGGCAGATCAGATGGTCTGGTATTCCCATCTCTTTCAGAATTTTCCACAGTTGATTGTGATCCACAGAGTCATAGGCTTTGGCATAGTCAATAAAGCAGAAATAGATGTTTTTTTCTGGAACTCTCTTGCTTTTTCCATGATCCAGTGGATGTTGGCAATTTGATCTCTGGTTCCACTGCCTTTTCTAAAACCAGCTTGAACATCAGGAAGTTCACGGTTCATGTATTGCTGAAGCCTGGCTTGGATAATTTTGAGCAGTACTTTACTAGCGTGTGAGATGAGTACAATTGTGCGGTAGTTTGAGCATTCTTTGGCATTGCTTTTCTTTGGGATTGGAATGAAAACTGACCTTTTCCAGTCCTGTGGCCACTGCTGAGTTTTCCAAATTTTCAGGCATATTGAGTGCAGCACTTTCACAGCATCATCTTTCAGGATTTGGAATGGCTTAACTGGAGTTCTATCACCTCCACTAGCTTATATATATGTGTATGTGTGTGTGTGTATATAAATGCCTGAAAATGTCTGTTTTCCTTTGGTTACCACAAGGGATTTAAACATTGTACTTTGGGTAGTAATTACAACTTTTCTGAATTTCTCATCACACACTCTGAATCTGTTTCTTTGCATCCCATTCTTTCTGGTTTTTCCTCTTCCCATGGGTTATTCTATTTATATTTTCAGTGAAAGTTTATTTCTGTTTTATTCCTCCTCCTTTTTGCTTTGTGGAATTGTCATAGTGGCTCAGATTTAAGTATTTTGAGAGGCCATCCTCCTCAGACAGGTTTTCCTCTACAACAGGTTTGCCTCTTCAGAGTCAAAGGAACCCTTGCTTTTTATGTGTTGGTGAAAAGATATTTTTGTGTATGAGGGAAATGGGCAATTCTCAAATTGTCCATACTTCTCCATGTACTGAGGTTGGCTCAGCATCATTGGGAATTGGGTATTTAAGAAAGAGTATGCCATAAAAATAGATGACACATTCTTCCATCAATGACATATGTAAATTTTACCTTTGGGAAAAATAAAATTTATAAGTACATTTAATTAGATTGACTTTATAACATTTCAAATTGTATGTCATTGTCTGAACAGAGTTCTATTATTGGAAGATTTTATTGATCATTCAGTATCTAGAATGAAGATGCCTTGATATTCCAGACTGACTTGCATTGTTTAAGTTAGTCTAATGCTGTTTGAAAAGGTGTTATTTTTCAATAGAAGTTCTTTTGAAATGTAGTGTCTTTTGTTAAGAAAAAGTATAAAATGATGTGTCTGCCAAGGTCCCTCAAAATTTATGTTCAATACAACATTAATTGTAAAGCACAGGTTTATCACATGAAGCAAACTATTTTAGGGTATAAAGTGTGTTGAGATTTGGTTATATCTGTAGAAAGACTGCATTCTCATTATCAGACAGTGAAAATAAATTGAATAAAGGGTCTTTTTTCAATTATAGTTTTTGAATTAGAAGAGTGACTTGGCAGAAATCCAGAATGCTTCTATTATCCTTTGCAGTTTAAACACCCTCAACTGATCAAGGATTTAAACTGTCCTTTTAATTGTCTTTAATGTGTTAAGTGTGAAATCAGTATAATAAATTTTGAAACTTAAAGTAACGATAGCTATAGTTGCCATTTTCATCCCAGATTTGAAAGAATTTTTTTTCCACCTAATCTGCTCATCTTGAATATGTACATTTGGAAAAACTACTACCAAATTTTCTTCCTCCAAAAAGAGGAAAGAGGAAAGAGGAAAGAAGAGAATAAAATCTAGGAGAGGATTTTTCTCTCTTCTCTTAAAGTTATTTTATTAATCTAACTTATCTTCTAGCACGATAATAAAACTAATTTCCTGATGGATTTGAATTAAACTAGATGAAAATTCCGGAGAAGGCAATGGCAACCCACTCCAGTACTCTTGCTTGGAAAATCCCATGGACGGAGGAGCCTGGTAGGCTACAGTCCATGGGGTCCCTAGGAGTTGGACACGACTGAGAAACTTCACTTTCACTTTTCACTTTCATGCATTGGAGAAGGAAATGGCAACCCACTCCAGTATTCTTGCCTGGAGAATCCCAGGGACGGGGGAGCCTGATGGGCTGCCGTCTACGGGGTCTCACAGAGTTGGACACGACTGAAATGACTTAGCAGTAGCAACGGCAGGTGAAAATTCATTTCTTTTAAAATTTCAATTGATTAGAATGCAAATTGAGATATTACTGATTTTTATAATTCATTTATTGTCATCATATGAAATGTAAACAAAACATTAAAATTTAAGGTACCTTTTTGTTTCAATTCATTCCGCTAATTTAATTTACAGAGTATTTTATATAATTTTAAAAGTATATCATTCTAGTCTCATAAAAATCTTTTAAGTAGAAAAAACATGGTTGTACCTATTTTTTCAATGGGGAAACTGAAGGTCAAACAAATGAAATCCTGTCTAAGGCTTTCCAGGTAGCAAGAGGGGAAGTTTATATAGGACTTTGGCTTCCAAGCAAGGGCTTTTGCCAACACCCTGTCTTGCCACTCATTTATTTTGAGTATATTTCCTCAAAGATCTGAATGTTAAAAAAAAAAAAAAAGAATGCTTCTTGGATTAAAAAAAACATTTTCAAAGTATATTTGAATATATCTAAATAAGCTTGTCGATTAACTGTCTACTTGTGTCATATTCTCCTCCTCTTTTAAGTCTTTGTGCACTAACCCTGTAAAAACTATATAAGATATATATATATATATATATCTTTATATATATATATTTATAAGACTATTGAAATTTAACAGTACATGCTCATATATGCTCATATAATTTCTCTATTTTATTTATAAGAATAATTCAAGATATGACCCATCAAAATGACCCTCCATAAAGTTTAAGCTTACCTAATGTGGAAAATATTTAGTGTTATTGCCTAATTCATTTTTCTTGAAAGACATTTATATTTTATATATGATTTGTTTTAGAGACTGTTTGACAGTGATTTGTAAATACTGACTTTGTTCTGATATGCCATCTTTGAAGCAAAATATCTTTAGGAATCAATTGTGTGTAGGTTTATATCATTTAAACTGAAGGACATTAAGCTCCTGATGTGCAAACCATTTTCTGTTGCCTTCAGGATTATGAACTCCTTCATCCTGCGCTTTTTGGTATAGGAAATGAGAGCAAAAGGTTTATTTAAATTGTGTGAACACAATATATTTTATGATTGATATTTTGTTGGTATCCAGAGAGTGATCTTAGGCAAATAACTTCATCTCCCTGGAATACAGTTTTCCCAAAAGTAACTTGGAGAAATTTTACATTATTTCAAGGCCCTTTCCAATGAAGGAAAAAATGTTTATGATGTTTTACAGAAAGCTCTACCATATATTCCGTCCTTATCATGTGGCTCTACAGATATTTCCGGTTTCAATACCTGGATTCATTAGTCCTCAATATCTAAAAGCCTATTGCTTGTTCAGCATTGCAAATTTTAAATGCAGTGGTTGGACTGGGTTAAGAAAGGGAGTTCTTAAAGAAGTTTAAGGCAGTATGTCCTTTGAGAAGCTTATATTCTGATTGGGCATAGTAAGCACCACCAAAGATGTAACATATAGTCATATTAAATTTAACAAATACTGTCAGGTGGTTCATTACAGTACGCCAAGAATGGCCCAGGTTTCATAAACTCTGAAACTGGAAGGGGCCAGAAAGAGCATTTAATCCAACTCTTTAATTTCACAGACAAGAAAACTAAGGCTCAGAAATGTAAAATGAGTGTAACAGGACCTCATACGAGGTATTAGGGGATAACATTATTTAGTTTACTCTGCAACCTTGCCTTTTCCCTCCTTTGCTCAAATGCCATAATAGTTTTGTACCTTATCAGAAAGTTAAAAATATCCAGGATTTGTTTGTTTATTTCTTTGGCTTTATTAAGCTGGAAAATTTCCCAATCTGACTTAGACATAGAAAATGGTATATTTTCTACACTTTTTTTTTAACTTAGATTATTAAAAACACCTTTGTTGTGCATATTATGTTATAAAACATGAAAAATGTAGTCTTGACATGAAGGCAAAGTGAGTAGACTAAAGTATCTATGCATTAAAGTGTATAAATATTTTAACTCTTTTAAAATTACTTGAAAAGCCCATTTACTTAAGATAGCAAGATGTATACATACCCCAAAGAATGGTTTTGTTTTTATAAATGGATATTTACCTAAGGACTTAAATGTACATTTTTCTGAATGTTTAAATATAATTTGGGAAAATTTGTAAGTGAATTTTCTAAACTTTGGTATGTTGCATGATCTTGCAGCTCATGTCAGGATTGTGTGTAAGGGAGTTTTGTAGAAACTTGGCCTCTGTTCACCAATGCCAAATAGAAACATGGAGACAGAGTTTTCAGTGAAGTAGAAAAGAGTAGCTTTTATTGCTTTGCCAGGCAAAAGAGGCCACAGTGGGCTAATGCCCTGAAGACCATGTGACTCACCCTGGAGGGAGTAGGGAGGAGTTTTATAGTGTTCGAGGAGCAGGGCATGATCAGCTGGTGGACAGTTCTTGGATTGATTGGCATCACGGTGAGGTTTCAAGCATCATCAGCATTCTGGTTTCAGCCAGTTTGGGGTCTATGTGCTTGTGATCAGCAGTTTTCATCTGGGTGGTGGTGGTAGGGGGTCTGCTTCCTGTAAAAACAACTCAGAAATGTGTGTCAGGCCTTTATCTGTATCTTTCAGGGAACTGGGAGTTTGGTGATTCTGTTATGTGGCAGAATTGCAGTCTAAATTGTTACCAGTTCCTTAGCCCAACAGATATTCTTTGTTTCTATGTCTTCACATTTCACAGTCATTAACTCTTGAGACAGCATTTTACTTCAAAAAACAAGGACACAGGGCTTTGTACACAGTTTCAGGAGTATGGGTCAGGCAAAGGTCAGGCCGGAGTATGGGTCAGGCAGAATGTGCTAAACAAAGCTTACTTTTCTCCCCTGAATAACCTTACACTGCTTTATTTTACTTTGTGGCCGAGGGGAAGAAATAGGGGAAAGGAAATCAAAAAGAGAAGAACACTCTCAGAGTGTTAGGTGATAGGACCTGGTTTTCAGTTTAGTGTGAAATATGCAACCTTTTTGAAAATGCCTAGGCTGGCTTCTCTCTCACTCCTCATATTGTGTATTTAGAATACCTTAACTGTTATTTGATACTTGTTTGCTAATTTTACTAGGATCAAAAATCTTCGAAAGAAATGTGGGAATACATGAATTTTTTTAAAAAACAGAGACTTAAGGATGGGTAATAAACACATGCAAAAACACACAAATAGGATAAAACTTTTACAGAGAGCTTGCTTTATGGTCATGAGGAAGAATTTCCATTGTTCTTTCTGCTCACACCAGGAAAATATCGCTCAGTTTAAGACCGACATTTTAGCCTTCAGTCAGGCTCCACATTTCTTATATCATCCCTTGTCCTACAACTTTTCTAAGCCCATGAATTCAGTTTTAACATTCACGAGATAAAACAGTTACAATCTATGCTTTCCATTTTATAAAGTGAATGAGTGCAAAGAAGGATTATTTGAGGAAGGGAGTTGGAATACATTAAATATCACATGGCTTCTAAATACCTTCAAATTGCATACAAGAGTAAACAGTTATGGGAATGTAAAGTGAAAGTCACTCAGTCGTGTCTGACTCTTTGTGACCCCATGGACTATACAGTCCATGGAATTCTCCAGGCCAGAATACCACAGTGAATAGCTGTTCCCTTCTCCAGGGGATCTTCCCAAGCCAGGGATTGAACCGGTCTCCCACGTTGTGGACAGATTCTTTACCAGCTGAGCCACCTGGGAAGCCCATGGGAATATAAGGCCAATGCTAATATATATACATATATATATATAAAACAGTGCAGCTATAATAGAAGCTAAGCACTTGAGCAAGAAATAGAGCTTCTAATCAGTCACCATCACTGCTGATGATTTATTTTAAACTCTAGTTTCTAGGAAGTTAAGTTCTATTCCTGTGCTTTTCAAATTTTAATGCACATCCCTTTCATCTGTGAACCCTGTTAAAATGCACATTCTGATTCTGTAGATTGTAGCTGGGGCCTGAAATTCTGCGTTTCTAACAAGTTCCCTAGGAATGTAGGATGCTGTTGCCTCTCAATCCACATTGAAAAAGAAGGGTTAATTTTTAGTCTGGTAAACAAGCATGAAAAAAGTGAAGTAAGCAAAAGTTTACAGATTTAAAGATTGAATTTAGCTATTTTGCAAAGGATGTAATATATAAAAATTAAAAATGATATATGCTTATTGTACATGGATATTAAAATTGATCTTAATCTTTGATGTAGCTAGATCAGTTGAAACTATAGTTCAGAATAAAAGTTTCTTGCTCATTATATTGTCAAATATATGTATAAGGACTACATACATACAGTTATACTTTTTCAAAAAGAAAACCATTGACCACAGTGTCAATAGCTTGCTAATACTATAAAATGTTTTTCAAAAAGATCCAAAAATTCTGAATTTAATATGGTATAGATCCTTGAAGATATTTGTTTATGACATATTTAAAATGAACATAACAGTTAATTATTCAGATATCAGAATAAAATGGGGCTTCTGAGGTAATGCTAGTGGTAAAGAACCTGCATGGTAGAGAGGTGAGTTTGATTCCTGGGTTGGGAAGATCCCCTGAAGGAGGGCATGACAACCTGCTCCAGTACTCTTGCATGGAGAATTCCATGGACAGAGGAGCCTGGTGGGCTACAGTCCATGGGGTTGTAAAGTCAGGCACGACTGAAGCGACTTAGCATGTATGCTTGCATGCAGGGTACAATGATTAATTAAATTTTCATTTACCTAAGTTGAAAACATTATTTTTAGTTTCTTTTTGTGTCTGACATTTTTCAAGGTAACAACAACAACAGCAACAAAAGATACTTGGTAAAGGTTATTTTATATTTGCTATCCCCTAAAATTCTACTCAAAGCCCATGGAGCTGCTTTCTTCACACCTAGATTTTTATCATAGATTGCAGCAGAATAGCCATTTAATCCAACAGAACTTTTCATTCATAATCCGTCTAAGAAATTTTCGTAGTTCCGTTTCTTTGTATGCAGTACAATTTGGTATAGAACCAGTGTCAAACAATGTTGAAAACAGCTATTGAGATAAGTCAAGTTGTGAGTGTTTAGACTGTGTTTGTTAGGCACAGTTGTGGTTCTGGCAGGGTGAGGGGAACGAAAAAATTGTCACTTCGTGTCTTAATTGTGGCATTGGGATTCAGCAGCTACCGCCTTCCTAATGAAACTTTATTAGTCTTTGCTAAGCTCTGATACTTTAATAGCAACAGCAAAGCTTGTTTGGTGCAACTTCATGATCTCAGTGAACTAAAGGGCCAACTGGACTAAAATACTTTTGTAAGTGCAACAGCAAAGCTTGTTTGGTGCAACTTCATGATCTCAGTGAACTAAAGGGCCAACTGGACTAAAATACTTTTGTAAGTGCTAAATGAACTTGGATGTCTGCCAAAATTGCCTTGGATTTCATTACTCTTATTTATTAATTTTAAGCATAGACTGTTTCCATGTGCCTGAGGAAGCATGTATAGCAAGCAAAATATCATATATCTTTTTTTTTTTTTTAAGGAGGAAACTCCGAAGTACATGAAGAGGAAAAGACATGTGTACACCCATGGTGGATTCATGTTGATGTATGGCAAAACCAATACAATATTGTAAAGTAAAAAAATTAATAATAATAATAATAATAAAAATTAAAAAATAAAATAAAATTTAAAAAAAAGAAAGCAAAAAAAAAAAAGGGACCAAAAAAAGAGAAAAATAACAGACTTCTTCAAATTCAATTTTCAAAGGCTAGTGATGGAAACTATAGAAAGTAGAGATATTACTGTACTTCTATGAAAATATGCTGGTCAAAACTTAAGACAGAATGAGGAAAAAATTGAGTCAATTTACAATGGCCCTAAAACTCAAAAATTATATAAAATTGACTCATGTAAAACACCAAAATACTTCAGGATCACAACAACCAGAATAAAAATATAAGATAATTTCTTGGACTAATCTAACAACTATGAGAAATGCTGAAAATATTAAACAAAATTTTGTGAACTAGAGTAATCAAATCCAGCTGTATAACTTTAGACCAGTTCTCCTTTTTCCTGTTTCAGAGGAAATATGGATACATCTTAATAGAATGAGATTTTTTAAGTAAGAGGAAAATATTGTTTCACTGGACAAAATTTGAATCATAAGTCATATAATTTTAGTAAACATTTAAAATAGGTGTCAGTGAAGATTAAACACAATCAGCCAGTAGATAATGTCATATAATATACATTAAATGTTGAAGTGCTTGTAATTGCTAATAATACAGAATTGCAAAAGTTAGTAATAGCATTACTAAGGAAATGGGTTGATTATATTCACTGGAAAAAATTGAGAATTCCAAGTTAAGATTAGATTCCAGGATAGAGACTGACAACTCAAGGAAGTATCATCTTTCAAATAAATGGAGGACATTCTGATAATATAATGTTTAATATTTTCTTTGAGAAAGTTATTATATTTTCTATATTATTTATATCATACACTAATGATAGCAACTAAATCACTTAAACACAAGCTTTTCCAGAAATTGAAACAAGTGCATTTATGGAAAAAACTAATAATTTACCAAAAAAAGCATACAAAACCCAAAGTAGATGCATCATGAGTCTTTGCATTAAATCTAAAGAAATTATCAAGAAATTACCTGAAATGGCACCTCTTGGTAAATATGACAGGCACTAACACCAGGTTTCTAAATATGTGACTGATTACATTATCATTTAAATTGTTTTATTTGCACTTTAGGATTTTACAAATTTTATCTCATCTGAATCTCACAACAGTCCTGTGAAATAGGTATTAACCATTTTGACTTATGAGCAATGCCACTTGGACAAGATTTTTTCCCTCTTAAGTTCACATACCTATTGAATGTCAAAGACTGCACTAGATCCTTATTCTCATGATCCCTGGAAAAATATTCATTCCATCAGCCAGTGTATGTAATATAATTGAGGGTTCAAATATGATTAAGGTTATGCATCAAAGGAACAATTGTTTATTATGTTTAATCTTTTAGGAGTCTTTAATTTGTATTAGAAAGTTGTAGTGAGCACTTATTGAATTTTATTTGGCACAATTAGGATATCACTGGTTTTAGTCATTTCAAACATATAACATAAGTATGCAATGACACAATTGTCATTGTGAGCTGGGAGATAAGGATGTGATCATATTGAACAAGAAAAGAGTACTTGTGATGGATAAATCCAATAAGGCTTTTTACAAAAAGAAATGAGGATTTGTTTCCAATTTAAAATACACAAAAGCCAAGTTCCTAAGAGTTTTCTTTCTCTGTAAAGATAAAATTATTTATGAGAATAGGTCTGGAGGCAGAGTATTTGAAAGGAAAAAAAGGAAAATCTATTACTGCAGTGGGTTGGCTTAGATATAGAATGTTAAGTCATAAACTAAGGTGTATTGCTCTAAGTCTTGGCAATGCTTGCAACCTGCAACTTTGAGAGGTTTCAGGTTTCTCATTTTATTTGAATTATATTCAAGCATTTCTTTTAAGATAATTTTTTGTAATAGTAGTTAATCACGTGGGGTGAATAGTTTTACCCACTGGGAAATCACATTTTGTTTTCCCTTGGAAGAACTAGATTATTAGAAGGTATTACAAAAATATCTTTTGTTGTCAGAGAAGCAAACCCTGTTTGGTTCCTTTAATGAATCTCATGAGATAATTAGTAGACTTAAAGTGTAAATGATGACACATATTCTGCCAAGGTGCTATTGGATATAAAAGACAAACACTACCCTCATTGTAATGTTTCCTTAAAAATACAGTTCCTCTACATAAAATTGATATTTGTTGAAGAACTTATCCTGACAAAAGACTTCACATTAACCATCTAACACTCCAAACAACACTGTGAGTTAAGTGTCACAGACATTTTTATCCTCGTCTTTCTTTTTTCTTTTCAAATAAAGAATCAACATCCAGAATTAGCTAAATAGTTTGCCTAAAGCCACACCAAATTAGAATTTAACTTCAAATTCAGTGAACTTCTTACTATGCTAAATAGATTGGGTCACTGTTTGTAAGTAACTTATCCTGGGAATTATGTAATGATCTAAATTTTTTAATAAAGGAAGAAAGAGAAAGGATATATTTCCTAGATACAGACTCTGGGTTAAGATTAACATTTCTCTGAGGACAATAATGCAAAGGTGATGAGACAGATACTCAAGCTTGAGGGAATTAATGGTATGCTGAGGTAACTATTAACCAGCAATGTTTTGATAAAAATATTCTTAACTTGTTTGCTGTTAGGATTTTCCTTCTGCTCTCATTATTAATGACTCCAACCAGAGAAATAGGGACATTTTTGTGAAACGCATGCTAATAGACATTATGAAATATCCTTGAATCTCTAGTTTTTTTTCTTTTTTTTGGTTTGTTTGTTTTTGCTTAGGAAGGTCACCCTTTAGAATTTTTGGACTTTGTGCATAATTTGCACTTTTTCATAAGTAACTTAATAAAACACAGATACTGTTTAAGTGTGATGAATTGCACTTACTTAAGATTTGCTTTTTTCCAGAAGGTCCCATTTCATTTGAAGTGACTTGCAGAATGTAAAAAAAGCTAGTCAGTGACAGTCTGGAATTGAATTTAGGTCTCTCTGGCAGATATGCTTTTCATTGTATCATACAATATTATATCTTTTATCATCAGAAAAGGGTTTACATTAATAATGAAAAGTTAGATGTGTAATGATCAAAGGCCTGAAATGTTCCAAAGTGTTGCCACTAATTTTGGTTTTAGATTTGAATAGTAAATATCAAACAAGAGTGTATTAAATAGCAAAAATGGTGACTTTTTTTGAACAAATTAAATGTTAATTTATTGACAAGTTTTATGAAAAAATCTTATGTTTTATAAGACAATGTTACATATTTTATATAATTTACCAACTTGAATATTAGATATATCTTCTACATGAAGTTTTTATACTGCAACTTAAGTTGATGGAAATTTTACTATAATACTTTTCTGTATCACAATATAGATCGGTCTTGAATCTAAAAATTCTTTCTGAAGAAATACTACAAAAACAGTTTTGTAATCATCTTGACTTTAGCAGCATGTCCCTGTAACCTTGGGCCAAAAATATATTAAACTTTTAATGTTCCATAAACATTATGAGTGATCCAATGTATTAAACTTATGTTTTGCTTATTTACAGTAAATTAAATATTTCTCCTGTTTATTTTAAATGTGTATGCTCTCCTGCTAAAAATGTCTAACATATTAGGCTTTTAATAGATTAATGGAATAGAGTTGTAAACTTTTGCTTAGCAAACACACCTTCAAAGGTCATGCTGATTTTCAAAACATAAATTAATGACTTTTGGTTAAATGTAAGGAAATAGTCTAAAAACCAAAAACCTTAGTCATATTTTGCTCTAGTTATACTTGTTTGAATCAAAATTTATTTTATGTAACTAAGCTTATATCTTTTTTCTTTCAAAGTTTGAAGAGTTTTCACTTGGAACAAACAACAGCATTTTATTTTCCGTACTTATTGATCAAATTTTCTTAGCTCTTCGTCTAGAAAAGGCTTACTTGAAAGCTGATTCTCAAAACTAAAAAGTTTACAATAACTGAAAAATCCATGGTCATTTATTGGAAAGTGATGATTACAAGTGCACATCTACTATTATTTTTGTACACTTGCTAATCTCTCTATATTTTTGTACTATATATATAATTTGCACATTTGATAATCATTATTATATATGTGTATTCTATGCCTGTGTTAAATATGAAAATTGAGACTTTCTCCAAATGGCAATCCACTCCACTATTCTTGGAAAATCCCATAGACAGAAAAGCCTGGTGGGCTACAGTCTGTGGGGTCACACAGAGTCAGAAATGATTGATCAACTGAGCACAGAGTTAAACAGATAGTAAACAACTATGTCAAGAATCAACTTCAGATATTTTTTACTTCCCAGCCCAGACTTTTAACTACAATGATAAATAGAAGTATATTTTTGTCCATATTTTCTTAAACATTTTATTTTATACTGGAGTAACAATGTGTTTGTTTCAGGTGTACAGCCGAGTAATTCTGTTATACATTTACATATATCTATTCTATTTCAAATTATTTTCCCATTTAGGTTATTTCAGAATATTGATCAGTATTGAGTATTGTCTACATTTTTTAAATACCATTTAACTGTATTAATAATGACTGTGTACATGGATATTTTTATTTCTTTTAGACATGTTTCAATAATCCATTTCTCAGCTTTATTAACTGTATTAAGGCTGTAGAATGGCATGCCTTGAGGAAACAATAAACTACATCAGTTAAACTAAATATTTTTTTTCCTTGAAAGTGAAAGTGAAGTCACTCAGTAGTGTCCGACTCTGCAGTTCCGTGGACTGTAGCCCACCAGGCTCCTCCGTCCGTGTGTTTCTCCAGGCAAGAATACTGGAGTGGTTGCCATTTTCTTCTCCAGGGGATCTTCCCCACCCAGGAATCGAACTCAGATCTCCCGGCATTGCAGGCAGATGCTTTAACCTCTGAGCCACCAGGGAAGCCCCTTGTAGGAGAAATATTCCATCTATAAATCACCTGTCAATAACAATTCATTTACAGCCTGACAAATGCAGACACACACTTTACTGATCTAATTTAAAACCTAGATTAAAAAAAAATAAAAATAAAACCTAGATTTATCCTTTGATAACTGCATTTTTGTTGTAGATTATATAATCAGTTTAAGAAAATTAAAATTATAGATGGCTTATGATCTTTGTCATCAAAGATTGTTGTATTTTGTTTCATTTGTATTTGAAATTTGACAGGTTTGATCTAGAGACATGTAGTAATTTTTATTTTTAATGAATTTGCTTGAACTATCCAAGTTAAAATAAGAGCCTTCAATTTTAGTCTCTGTTCTGAAAACTTTATACATAATGCTAGAATAAATACTAGAAGAATGAAATGTCTCAACATTAAACAACTAAATCACTAACATTCTCTGGAACCACAAAGGGAGAATTGAACTTAAAATTAATCTTCATAGTATCACATTTAGTTGAATCAATCAATTATTGTAACTGATTTTTTTTTCAAGTTAACTGTTTTATTTTTATGTAGACATTAGACTATTGTCCAAATAACTAAGTTTGTGTTTCTACTTCAGACAAATGCAGTACAGCAATTCCTTAACATTTAATCATATCCTTAAGGTTTATTAGCCAGAATGGAAAACTGTGAGTCAAGGTTATTGAACAAAGATTGGTCAAAAGTTAAAATATCTTGTCTTAGGTATTTTTTAAAATAATTACCATTATAGTCATGCAATAATGTTGCAAATGCAGTGCAAATATAGAACACAGATGACCTCAGATTTCTCTACTTGGTAAGTACAAACAAGAAGCTTCAGTTCAGTTCAGTCGCTCAGTCCTGTCCGACTCTTTGTGACCCCGTGAACTGCAGTATGCAGGCCTCCCTGTCCATCACCAACTCGCGGAGTTTACACAAACTCATGTCCATTAAGGTGGTGATGCCATCTAATCACCTCATCCTCTGTCTTCCCCTTCTCCTCCCGCCCTCAAACTTTCCCAGCATCAGGGTCTTTTCAAATGAGTCAGCTCTTCGCATCAGGTAGCCAAAGTATTGGAGTTTCAGCTTCAACATCAATCCTTCCAATGAACACCCAAGACTGATCTCCTTTAGGATGGACTGGTTGGATCTCCTTGCAGTCCAAGGGACTCTTAAGAGTCTTCTCTGATGCCACAGTTCAAAAGCATCAATTCTTCAGCGCTCAGCTTTCTTTATAGTCCAACTCTCACATTCATACATGACTACTGGAAAACCATAACTGTGACTAGATGGACCTTTGTTGGCAAAGTAATGTCTCTGCTTTTTAATATGCTATCTAGGTTGGTCATAACTTTCCTTCCAAGGAGTAAGTGTCTTTTAATTTCATGGCTGCAATCGCCATCTGCAGTGATTTTGGAGTCCAGAAAACTAAAGTCAGCCACTGTTTTGCACTGTTTCCCCATCTATTTGCCATGAAGTGATGGGACCATATGCCATGATCTTCGTTTTCTGAATGTTGAGCTTTAAGCCAACTTTTTCACTCTCCTCTTTCACCTTCATCAAAAGGCTCTTTAGTTCTTCTTCACTTTCTGCCATAAGCGTGGTGTCATCTGCATATCTGAGGTTATTGATATTTCTCCTGGTAATCCTGATTCCAGCTTGTGCTTTTCCAGCCCAGCGTTTCTCATGATGTACTCTACCTATACGTTAAATAAGCAGGGTGACAATATACAGCCTTGACATACTCCTTTTCTTATTTGGAACCAGTCTGTTGTTCTGTGTCCGGTTCTAACTGTTGCTTCCTGAGCTGCATACAGGTTTCTCAAGAAGCAGGTCAGGTGGTCTGGTATTCCCATCTCTTTCAAAATTTTCCACAGTTTATTGTGATCCACACAGCCAAAGGCTTTGGCATAGTCAATAAAGCAGAAGTAGATGTTTTTCTGGAACTCTCTTGCTTTTTTGATGATCCAGTGGATGTTGGCAATTTGATCTCTGGTTCCTCTTCCTTTTCTAAAACCAGCTTGAACATCTGGAAGTTCACGGTTCACGTATTGCTGAATCCTGGCTTGGAGAATTTTGAGCATTACTTTTCTAGCATGTGAGATGAGTGCAATTGTGTGGTAGTTTGAGCATTCTTTGGCATTGCCTTTCTTTGGAATTGGAATGAAAACTGACCTTTTCCAGTCCTGTGGCCACTGCTGAGTTTTCCAAATTTGCTGGCGTATTGAGTGCAGCACAGCATTGAGAAGCTTAACCTGGTGGAATTTTGCCTAAGTAGACTCTCATCCTATTAGGCCAATATTGCACATTTTAAAATTATAGTGATATATGAACCTTTGAAAAATAGAATCACTTTTATAAAATAAAAGTATACAAACATAAAGGCACAAATTTTAAAATCTGTGATACACGGTGGCCTTCAAATTAGATAATAACAAGTATACATTTTTATTTAGTAATTCTTAGCAATTGTATTTCCATTACTAATACTCAATACCTCTTTGTTACTTGAGAATTCTAGTGTTCACAGAAAAGAAACTATTTTGTAAAACTTTAGTTGTTTTCCTGATATTGGGCTATATTATTAATACCACCAGATAGCTGTGGTGCTGTAAGAATTCAGTTTTTGTTCGGTAGATGTTTCATCCAGGCATGGATTATTTCTTCCTCTAATATATTGAATATCTGAAATTATACAAAAATCACAACTACATATGTATTAAAAATCTTATGAAAAATAAACATTTGGGTCCAACTTATTATAGTTTATTTATATCACCAATTTAGTACTCATTCAAACCCTGCTCTTCTCCAGACTTTGATTAGCTTATTTCTGATTTATTTAATGTTTTGTATATTTTCCTGTATTATTTTATTTGAAAAAAACTATTTTGGATCCTTGGTAATTTAAAATAGAAATTTTAGAAGAATATTACACAAAGTTAGAGATTTGAACTAAAATCATCCTCTCCTAGATGAAAATGATTGTATCTCTGATGGATTTTCAAAAGAAATATCTGCAACTGAAATTTGTATCACCTTCCAGTTAAATAATCAATCATAAACATATGTAGTTCTGTTAAGTGACTCTGCTTCTATTGTGGGATTTTGCTAAACTCACAAGAGTAAATGTGGAATAGACTTTAATATACTACTTGTTATAATGAGTCAAACACATTTTTTGATATAGTGTGATAAGTGATTTAAATGAACTTAAGAATGTTCTTAAAGATTAACAAGAGAAGATAGATTTCTGCCCATTCAGTTGATTTATTATGAATTTCTGTGTAACTGTCCAAATAATTTCCTGATTGTGAACTAAAAATAATGCTCATTGAATATTTTTTGAGAGACTGCAAATAATCATGAGATGCGAAAACAGTTGTATTACTCAGAATAATAGAGCTGAAAGATATGAGGGTTTAACTATTTTAAATGGTATACACTTGTATTCATAAATGACCACAAACACTGATCACTGATATGTTCATAAATAAGGTTTTAAAATTAGGTGTTATACACAACCTTATAAATTTGGATGAGATGGTATATAACTAAATTGTATATTTTTCCAAATATTATTGCAAATGCATTTGTAGAATTTTGATATGTGTATATTATTCATATATGAGACATTAATACTTATGGAAAGACTTTTATGGATAAATATGCCCATGTATTCTTGCTTAAGCAAGTGGCAATATAATTATTAGACACATGTTCATAAAATGTTTGAGATATTATATATAATAATCATTGGAAAACAAATTAGATCTTTTAAGTTTTCATCTACATAACCAATTCTAACACACTAGCAGAATTTTGACCCCTTAATAACAAGCACAACTACATTCTGTCAGAGAAAGTTGCCAAGTTCACACAGTAGGGAGACTGACCTGATACCTTATAAGAGTTTTTGCACAACACATTCATGCTCTTTCACTTTACAACCCCTTATCTTTTCCTTCTACTATGTGTTTCCTTTTACCATTGAATTTTCACCCCTTTTCTTTATTAAGTTCTTGAAAGATTAAATATTTTACTACAAGTCACTCTGTTTTCTATTTCAGTTCCACAATATGCACATCTATGCCAAAAAATTAATGTTTAATTTTTTTAGTATCCTATTTTATTCATTTTTTTCAGTCATTAATTTTCTTTTTAATTTTTTATATTTATTTGTTTTAATTAGAGACTAATTACTTTAAAATATTGTACTGGTTTTGCCATACATCAATGTGAATCTACCACGGGTGTCCATGTGTTCGCCATCCTGAACTCTCCTCCCACCTCCCTCTACGTACCATCCCTCTGGGTCATCCCAGTGCACCAGCGCCAAGCATCCTGCATCAAACCTGGACTGGTGATTCATTTCATATATTATACTATACAAGTTTCAATGCCATTCTCCCAAATCATCCCACCCTCTCCCACAGAATCTAAAAGACTGTTCTATACATCTGTGTCTCTTTTGCTGTCTCACATACAGGGTTATTGTTACCATCTTTCTAAATTCCATATATATGTGTTAGTATACTGTATTGGTGTTTTTCTTTCTGGCTTACTTCACTCTGTATAATAGGTTCCAGTTTCATCCACCTCATTAGAACTGATTCAAATGTATTCTTTTTAATGGCTGAGTAATACTCCATTGTGTATATGTACCACTGCTTTCTTATCCATTCATCTGCTGATGGACATCTAGGTTGCTTCCATGTCCTGGCTATTATAAACAGTGCTGCGATGAACATTGGGGTACATGTGTCTCTTTCAATTCTGGTTTCCTCGGTGTGTATGCCCGGTAGTGGGATTGCTGGGTAGTAAGGCAGTTCTATTTCCAGTTTTTTAAGGAATCTCACACTGTTCTCCATAGTGGCTGTACTAGTTTGCATTCCCACCAACAGTGTAAGAGGGTTCTCTTTTCTCCTCGCCCTCTCCAGCATTTATTGCTTGTAGACTTTTGGATCTCAGCCATTCTGACTGGCGTGAAATGGTACCGGTACCTCACTGTGGTTTTGATTTGCATTTCTCTGATAATGACTGATGTTGAGCATCTTTCCATGTGTTTGTTAGCCATCCGTATGTCTTTTTTGGAGAAATGTCCGTTTAGTTCTTTGGCCCATTTTTTGATTGGTTGGTTGATATTTCTGGAATAGAGCTCCAGGAGTTGCTTGTATGTTTTTGAGATTAGTGCTTTGTCAGTTGCTTCATTTGCTATTATTTTCTCCCATTCTGAAGGCTGTCTTTTCACCTTTCTTATAGCTTCCTTTGTTGTGCAGAAGCTTTTAGTTTAAATTAGGTTCCATTTGCTTATTTTTGTTTTTATTTCCAATACTCTGGGAGGTGGGTCACAGAGGATCCTGCTGTGATTTATGCCAGAGAGTGTTTTTCCTATGTTCTCCTCTAGGAGTTTTATAGTTTCTGGACTCACATTTAGATGTTTAATCCATTTTGAGTTTATTTTTGTGTATGGTGTTAGAAAGTGTTCTAGTTTCATTCTTTTACAAGTGGTTGACCAGTTTTCCCAACACCACTTGTTAAAGAGATTGTCTTTTTTCCATTGTATATTCTTGCCCATTTGTCAAACATAAGGTGTCCATAGGTGCATGGATTTATATCTGGGCTTTCTATTTTGTTCCATTGATCTATATTTCTGTCTTTGTGCCAGTACCATACTGTCTTAATGACTGTGGCTTTGTAGTAGAGCCTGAAGTTAGGCAGATTGGTTCCTCCAGTTCCTATCTTCTTTCTCAAGATTGCTTTGGCTATTTGAGTTTTTTTTTTTTGTATTTCATTACAAATTGTGAAATTATTTATTCTAGCTCTGTGAAAAATACTGTTGGTAGCTTCATAGGGATTGCATTGAACCTATAGATTGGTTTGGGTAGTATACTCATTTTCACTATATTGATTCTTCCAATCCATGAACATGGTATATTTCTCCATCTATTAGTGTCCTCTTTGATTTCTTTCACCAGTGTTTTATAGTTTTCTATATATAGGTCTTTAGTTTCTTTAGGTAGATATATTCCTAAGTATTTAATTATTTTCATTGCAATGGTGAATGGAATTGTTTCATTAATTTCTCTTTCTATTTTTTCATTATTAGTGCATAGGAATGCGAGGGATTTCTGTGTGTTGATTTTATATCCTGCAATTTTACTATATTCATTGATTAGTTCTAGTAATTTTCTGGTGGAATCTTTAGGGTTTTCTATGTAGAGGATCATGTCACCTGCAAACAGTGATAGTTTTACTTCTTCTTTTCCAATTTGGATTCCTTTTATTTCTTTTTCTGCTCTGATTGCTGTGGCCAAACTTCCAAAACTATGTTGAATAGTAGTGGTGAAAGTGGGCACCCTTGTCTTGTTCCTGACTTTAGGGGAAGTGCTTTCAATTTTTCACCATTGAGGATAATGTTAGTTGTGGGATTGTCATATATAGCTTTTATTATGTTGAGGTATGTTCCTTCTATTCCTGTTTTCTGGAGGGTTTTTATAATAAATGGATGTTGAATATTGTCAAAGGCTTTCTCTACATCTATTGAGATAATCACATGGCTTTTATTTTTCAATTTTTAATGTGTATTACATTGATTGATTTACAGATATTGAAGAATCCTTGCATCTCTGGGATAATGCCCACTTGGTCATGGTGTATGATCTTTTTAATACATTGTTGGATTCTGATTGCTAGAATTTTGTTAAGGATTTTTACATCTATGTTTATCAGTGATATTGGCCTGTAGTTTTCTTTTTTTGTGGCATCTTTGTCAGGTTTTGGTATTAGGATGATGGTGGCCTCATAGAATGAGTTTGGAAGTTTACCTTCCTCTGCAATTTTCTGCAAGAGTTTGAGTAGGGTAGGTGTTAGCTCTTCTCTAAATTTTTGGTAGAATTCAGTTGTGATGCCGTCTGGACCAGGGCTTTTGTTTGCTGAAAGATTTTGGATTAAAGTTTCAATTTCTGTGCTTGTGATGGGTCTGTTAAGATTTTCTATTTCTTCCTGGTTCAGTTTTGGAAAGTTGTACTTTTCTAAGAATGTGTCTATTTCTTCCAAGTTTTCCAATTTATTGGCATGTAATTGCTGATGGTAATCTCTTATGATCCTTTGTATTTCTGTGTTGTCTGTTGTGATCTCTCCATTTTCACCTTTATTTTATGGATTTGATTTTACTCCCTTTGTTTCTTGATAAGTCTGGCTAATGGTTTGTCAATTTAATTTATCCTTTCAAAGAACCAGCTTTTGGCTTTGTTGATTTTTGCTATGGTCTCTTTTGTTTCTTTTGCATTTATTTCTGCCCTAATTTTTAAAATTTCTTTCCTTCTACTAACCCTAGGGTTCTTCATTTCTTTCTTTTCTAGTTGCTTTAGGTGTACAGTTAGGTTATTTATTTGACTTTTTTCTTGTTTCTGGATGTATGCCTGTATTGCTATGAATCTTCCCCTTAGCACTGCTTTTACAGTGTCCCATAGGTTTTGGGTTGTTGTGTTTTCATTTTCATTCGTTTCTATGCATATGTTGATTTTTTTTTTTTTTTTGATTTCTTCTGTGATTTGTTGCTTTTTCAGCAGCGTGTTGTTCAGCCTCCATATGTTGGAATTTTTAATAGTCTTCCTCCTGTAATTGAGATCTAATCTTACTGCATTGTGGTCAGAAAAGATGTTTGGAATGATCTCAATTTTTCTGAATTTACCAAGGCTAGATTTATGACCCAAGATGTGATCTATCCTAGAGAAGGTTCCGTGTGTGCTTGAAAAAAAGGTGAAAATCATTGTTTTGTGGTGAAATGTCCTATAGATCAATTAGGTCTAACTGGTCTATTGTATCATTTAAAGTTTGTGTTTCCTTGTTAAATTTCTGTTAGTTGATCCATCCATAGTTGTGAGTGGGGTATTAAAGTCTCCCACTATTATTGTGTTATTGTTAATTTCCCCTTTCATACTTGTTAGCATTTGTCTTTCATATTTTGGTGCTTCTATGTTGGGTGCATACATATTTATAATTGTTATATCTTCTTCTTGGATTGATCCTTTGATCATTAAGTAGTGTCCTTCTTTGTCTCTTTTCACAGCCTTTGTTTTAATGTCTATATGATGTGAGTATTGCTACTCCTGCTTCCTTTTGGTCACTATTTGCAAGCTTTCAGTCTGTATGTGTCCCCTATTTTGAGGTGGGTCTCTTGTAGACAACATATGTAGGGGTCTTGTTTTTGTATCCATTCAGCCTGTCTTTGTCTTTTGGTTGGGGCATTCAACCCATTTACTTTTAAGGTAATAATTAAAAAGTATGATTCCGT
The DNA here is from genome assembly GCF_029378745.1 of Bos indicus. Classification (NCBI taxonomy): domain Eukaryota; kingdom Metazoa; phylum Chordata; class Mammalia; order Artiodactyla; family Bovidae; genus Bos; species Bos indicus. Next base: position 42,239,730 of record NC_091789.1, read on the forward strand.
TGCCATTTACTTTATTGTTTTTGGTTTGAGTTTATACACCTTTTTGTGTTTCCTGCCTAGAGAAGATCTTTTAGCATCTGTTCGAGAGCTGGTTTGGTGGTGCTGAATTCTCTCAGCTTTTGCTTTTCTGTAAAGCTTTTGATTTCTCCTTCATATTTTAATCAGATCATTGCTGGGTACAGTAAAGTGGGATGTAGGTTATTTTCTTTCATCATTTTAAGTATGTCTGCCATTCCCCTCTGGCCTGAAGAGTTTCTATTGAACTATCAGCTGTTATCCTTATGGAAATCCCCTTGTGTGTTATTTGTTGTTTTTCCTTTGCTGCTTTTAATATTTGTTCTTTGTGTTTGATCTTTGTTAATTTGATTAATATGTGTCTTGGAGTGTTTCGCTTTGGGTCTATCTTGTTTGGGACTCTCTGGTTTTCTTGGACTTGAGTGATTATTTCCTTCCCCATTTTAGGGAAGTTTTCAACTATTATCTCCTCAAGTATTTTCTCATGGTCTTTCTTCTTGTTTTCTTCTTCTGAAACTCCTATGATTCGAATGTTGGGACATTTAACATTTTCCTGGAGGTCTCGGAGGTTATCCTCATTTCTTTTAATTCGTTTTTCTTTTTTCTTCTCTGATTCATTTATTTCTACCATTCTATCTTCTACTTCACTAATCCTATCTTCTGCCTCTGTTATTCTACTATTTGTTGCCTCCAGAGTGTTTTTGATCTCATTTATTGCATTATTCATTATATACTGACTCTTTTTTATTTCTTCTAGGTCCTTGTTAAATCTTTCTTGCATCTTCACAATCCTTGTCTCCAGGCTATTTATCTGTGATTCCATTTTGATTTCAAGATTTTGGATCATCTTCACTGTCATTATTTGTAATTCTTTATCAGGTAGATTCCCTATCTCTTCTTCTTTGGTTTGGTTTGGTTATCGTGTTCCTTTACCTGCTGGGTATTCCTCTATCTCTTCATCCTGTTTATATTGTTGTGTTTTGGGTGGCCTTTCTGTATTCTGGCAGTTTGTGGTGTTCTCTTTATTGTGGAGTTTTGGAGCTGTGGGTGGGGTTGTGCTGGTGGCTTGTCAAGGTTTCCTGGTTAGGGCAGCTTGTGTAGGTGTTCTGGTGGGTGGAGCTGGATTTCTTCTCTCTGGAGCGCAAAGAAGTGTCCAGTAATGAGTTATGAGATTTCAATGAGTTTGGAGTGACATTGGGTAGCCTGCATATTGAAGGTCAGGGCTGCGTTCCTGTATTGCTGGAGAATTTGCATGGCATGTCTTGCTCTGAAACTTGTTGGCCCTTGGGTGGTGCTTGGTTTCAGTGTAGGTATGGAGGCATTTGATAAGCACCAGTCGATTAATGTTCCCTGGAGTCAGGAGTTCTCTGGTGTTCTCAGGATTTGGACTTAAGCCTCCTGCTTCTGGTTTTCAGTCTTATTTTTACAGTAGCCTCAAGACTTCTCCATCTATACAGAACCATTGATAAAACATCTAGGTTAAAGATGAAAAGTTTCTCCACAGTGAGGGACACCCAGAGAGGTTCACAGAATTACATGTAGAAGAGAAGAGGGAAGAGTTATAGGCGACCCGAATGAGATGAGGTGGAATCAAAAGAGGAGAGGGAAAGCTAGCCAGTAATCACTTCCTTATGTGCAGCCCACAGTCTGGACCGCTCAGAGATGTTCATGGAGTTATACAGAGAAGAGAAGAGGGAGGAAGGAGACAGAGGTGGCCAGGAGGATAAAGGGGGGGAATCAAAAGTAGCGAGACAGATCCAGCCAGTAATCAGTTCCCTAAGTGTTCTCCACCATCTGGAACATACAAATAGATTCACAGATTTGGGTAGAGAAGAGAAGGGAGAGGGAGGAGATAGAGGCGACCTGGTGGAGAAAAAGTAGAGTCCAAAGGGGGAGAGAGCAGTCAAGCCAGTAATCTTGCTCCCAAGTGAAAATGGGCACTAAAGATTGGGTTCTTAAAGGTACAAAAATGATAACACATTAATAACAAAAAGCAAAGATTAAAAATCTAGAGTAGAGATTGGATTTTCTAAAATACAATATTAAAGAAAAGAAAAAAAAGTCACACAAAGTATAATATATATATATATATATATATATATATATATATGAAGTTTGCTTTAAAAAATAGGGTCTCTTTTTTTTGCAAAGTAATAGTAGGTTATAAAAATGATAATTAAAGGAGTAAAAGAGGACTTAAAATTTTTTTAAAAAAATTAAAAAATGATAGTAAAAAGAGTAAAAATATATCTAGGACTTTCGTGTTGTTGTGGCAGTGTGGGGTCAGTTCATTTCCGGATAGTTCCTTGATCTGGCTTATATTTCTCAAGATTTATAGGCCCCTTCCTATGTAGTCCATAATAACTACAGGGTTTTTATCTATTGCACCTGTCATTTCCAAGGTGGTTCCCTCTGTTTTAGCTTCTTCTGTTTGCTGGTCTCTTCAGTGTCTGAGTTCCACCCTGACACAAGGGAGCGGTGGTGGACACTTTTTTAGGCTCACTTGTTCAGTCGCACTGTGTGGAGGGAGGGATGCTGCAAACAACACTGGCATGTGCTCTCAGTGTCTCAGTCACATTGGGCCTGCCCCTGCTCACAGCACGTGTGCCCTCCCTGCCCACACTGCTCAGGCTCAAGTTTGCTCCACTAGGAACTGTCCAATGCTGGCCCTGGGCTGCATGCACCTTCCAGGTCTAAGCCGCTCAGGTTCAGGTACTCGGGCGCAGAGGAGTTGAAGTCCTCAGAGGCGCAGACTCAGTTGTGCCTGCGTTTTGTGCCCTTCCCAGGTCCAAGCAGTTCAGGTGACCAGTTGTTTGGCAAGCGCAGTCACTGTGACTTATCGCCTCCCCCGTCCCTGCCACTCAGTTTTCTGGGTGTACAGCCAACACACCTTCTCAGGCGGATGTTGACCGTCCAAAGCCCCAAGAAGTCTTAGTTAGCAAAGAAGCCTGCTTGCAGTTTGCTAGATAATGCCTCTCTTAGGCTGCAATTACCCCCTTCCAGCTCTGGCTGCCTGTCACAGGAGGGAGAGGGTTTGCATCTTGCTAGCTCTGTTCAGTCCTTTGTTCTGTGAGCGGGCCTGATAGTGTCTTAGGTTAGGGCGTTTAGTGTGGTAGCTATCCACAGTCTAGTTTGCTAGCCCAAGTTAGTTCCCTCCGATTGCCCTCGGGACATTCAGTTCCGGTCCTTACTCTGAGCAATGCAGCCTCCGCCTCCCTGCCCAGCCCCCACTTGCTAGTGGCAGGTGCTGGCATCTGCACTGCTACTCCACTGGGCGAGTTACCATTGGGCATGTAATCTGTGGGTTTTAATTATTTATTTATTTTTCCTCCCAGTCATGTTGCCCTCTGTGGTTTCAAGGCTTGCCACAGACTCGGCAGTGAGAGTGTTTCCTGGTGTTTGGAAACCTCTCTTTTTAAGATTCCCTTTCCTGGACGGAGCTCCATCCCTACCTCTTTTGTCCCTCTTTTTGTCTTTTATATTTTTTCCTACCTCCTTTCGAAGACAATGGGCTGCTTTTCTGGGTGCCTGATGTCCTTTGCTGGCATTCAGAAGTAGTTTTGTGGAATTTACTCAGAGTTTAAATGTTCTTTTGATGAATTTGTGGGGGAGAAAATGGTCTCCCCATCGTATTCTTCTGCCATCTTAGGAACCCTTATTATCCTATATTAAAAATGTCCCTTTTTCTAAAAATTAGAACAAAATTAACAATTAGAAATGTGTTCTTGGGCTCCTTAAAGCAACTATTTGCCCCCTGCTGTGAATTTGGCTCCTTGCTTTCTCTCAGTAGTCTGTGGTTGTGTTTTACAACCCTGTGGACTGTAGTCTGCCAGGCTCCTCTCTCCATTGGATTTCCCTGGTAAAAATCCTGGAGTGGGTTGCCATTTCCTTCTCCATGTGATCTTCCCCATTTAGGGATCAAACTCCTGCATTGCAGGTGGATTCTTTTACCACTGAGCCACCTGGTGAAAGGTTGTTGAATCATGCAAATACACTGGGATTCTTGGCCCCCGGAGGAGAAGAATTCAATCCAAGGCCAGAGACGAGGCTTGATCGCTTAGAGCTTTTGTGTAATAAAGTTTTATTAAAGTATAAAGGAGATAGAGAAAGCTTCTGACATAGGCATCAGAAGGGGGCAGAAAGAGTACCCGCTTGCTAGTGTTAACAACGAAGTTATATAATCCAAAGAATGTCTGGAGGTTGTAAAGACCTCATAAGACCTACTCCCATAATTTACATTTTAAGATAACACTGTCCTCAGGCAAGATACATTCTTGTAAAGACCAGGTCTACTCCCATAATTAACATTTTAAGATAACAGAAAGTTGAATCCAAAGACTGTCCTTAGGCAGGATACATTATTGGTATATAATCCTAAGGAATGTGGAGAAAGAAAAAAGGTTTGTCCTTTCTTCCTCCTTGAGAATTCCAGACCCCTCTCTCCTTGGGGACCCCTAGACTCCCTATCAACCTGCCTAGGAACTGACTCTCTCACTGGGAAGCACCTCAGTAATCTGGAGATGTGCAATAAAGGAATATATGCCCAGGAGAATAAGGCTTTGATTTATATAGCTAAATGTTGTCTGATAAAAAGGAACATGTAGGCATATTTTTTTGACTAGCATTTTGAACAAAGGTGATATGAAATGGATAATTTTGTTGTAATGAAAATGATTATCTATGTGTAACATGTTTATGTACCTATTTGTTTTTCAATCTAAGATTTGAGGCAGCAATAGCTTTCTTGTAACAACTGAGACACTTTCTGCTACTATCCACCACACTTGAGAAAACAGCAAAACCAAAGCCAAACTAATCTATCATAATATTTTGCCCATCATCAACAATTTAAGGCATGTGATAGCTTATATTTAATTTTTAGGAATGCTTAGTTTAAATATTTCAAGTTTTTCGTTCTTTTTTTCTTGATATAGACATGTTTTTTTAAAAAAAACTTCATTATCCCATATGGGTTTTAAATAAGCTGATTTAATAAGTAGGGCTGTTATTTATTCAGCTCAGAAGAATTTAAAGCCAATAATGCAGAGTTTTAAAGAGAATCATTTGTATTTTCCTTTGTCAATATAAAAACCGCTCTTGAGTTTCAATGAGGACTTGTTGTTGGTCAGTTATGAAGTCATGTCCAACTCTTTACGACCTCATGGACTGAAACACGCCCTTGTCTTTCACAATCTCCCCGAGTTTGCTCAAATTCATGTCCTTTGAGTTGGCGATGCTCTCTAACCATCTCATCCTCTGTTGCCTCTTGTCCTCCTGCCCTCAATCTTCCCAGCATCAGGGTCTTGTCCAGTGAGTCATCAGGTGGCCAAAGTATGGGAGCTTTAGCTTCAGCATCAGTCCTTCCAATGAATATTCAGGGTTGGTTTCCTTTAGGACTGAGTGGTTTGATCTCCTTGCAATCCAAGAGACGCTCAAGAGTTTTCTCCACACTACAATTCAAAAGCATCAATTCTTCCGCACTCAGCCTTTGTTATTGTCCAACATTCACATCCTCACATGACTATTGGAAAAATCATAGCTCAGACTATACAGACCTTTATTGGGAAAGTGATGTCTTTCATTTTAATAAGTTTTTTAGGTTTGTTATAACTTTCTTTCCAGGGAGTGAGCATCTTTTATTAATAATTTCAGGCTGCAATCACTGTCTGCAGTGATTTCAGAGCTCAAGAAAATAAAATCTGTCAGTGTTTCAACTTTTTCCCCTTTTACTTGCCATGAAGTGATGGAACCGGATCCCATGATCTTTGCTTTTTGAATGTTGAGTTTTAAGTCAGCTTTTTCACTCTCCTCTCTCAGCCTCATCAAGAGGCTCTTTAGTTCCTCTTCACTTTCTACCATTAGAATGATATTATCTGCCTATCTGAGGTTGTTGATATTTTCCCCAGCAATCGTGGTTATAGTTTGTGATTCATCTAGCCAGGCATTTCACATGATGTACTCTGCATATGAGATAAATAAGCAGGATGACAATATACAGCCTTGATGTACTCTCCTTTCCCAATTTGGAACCAGTCTATTGTTCCATGTAGGGTTCTAACTGTTGCTTCTTGATCCACACACAGGTTTCTCAGGAGACAGGGGTGGTTTGTTACTTCATTTTAAAATTGTTAACAAAAGCTAAGATGGGCTACATTTTGTATCTAAATAACAAAAAAATTTTCAACATAAACTGATTGAAAAGCATTTGCATAGAAATGGTACATGTATCCTTAATTATTTTCAAAGGAAAGGAAATAGTCAAGCATGATATCCCAGAATGAAGTAAACTTTCCTTTCAGTAGTGAAAGTCAAATTTTATTTTCATTTGGAGTGATCTAAATATTATGATATTTGGAGTAACAAATAGATTCGTGGGATTAGATCTGATAGACAAAGTTTCTGAACAACTATGGATGGAGGTTCAGGACATTGTACAAGAGGCAGTGATCAAGAACATCACCAAGAAAAAGAAATGCAAAAAGGCAAAATGGTTGTCTGAGGAGGTCTTACAAATAGCTGAGAAAAGAAGAGAAGTGAAAGGCAAAGGAGAAAAGGAAAGATATACTCATCTGAATGCAGAATTCCAAAGAAGATCAAGGATAGATAAGAAAGCCTTCTTCAGTGATCAATGCAAAGGAGGAAAATGCAAATAGAGGAAATAGAGGAAATGCAAATACAGGAAAGCTATAGAATGGGAAAGATTAGAGATCTCTTCAAGAAAAGTAGAGATACCAAGGGGTACTTCATGCAAAAATGGGCTCAATAAAGGACAGAAATGGTTTGGACCTAACAGAAGCAGAAGATATTATGAAGTGGCAAAAATACACAGAAGAACTATACAAAAAAGATCTTCATGACCCAGATAATCACGATGGTGTGATCACTAACCTAGAGCCAGACATCCTGGAATGTGATGTCAAGTGGGCCTTAGGAAGCATCACTATGAACAAAACTAGTGGAGGTGATGGAATTCTAGTTAAGCTATTTCAGATCCCAAAAGATAACTCTGTTAAAGTGCTGCATTCAATATGCCAACAAATTTGGAAAACTCAGCTGTGGCCACAGGACTGGAAAAGGTCAGTTTCATTCCAATCCCAAAGAATGTTCAAACTTCTGCACAATTGCACTCATCTCACAGGATACCAAAGAAATGCTTAAAATTCTCCAAGCGAACCTTCAATAGTATGTGAATTGGGAAATTCCAGATGTTCAAGGTGGATTTAGTAAAGGCAAAGGAACCAAAGATCAAATTGCCAGCATCTGTTGGATCATAGAAAAAGCAAGAGAGTGCCAGAAAAACTTCTATTTACTTCTGCTTTATTGACTACACCAAAGCCTTTGACTGTGGATCACCACAAAAAACTGTGGAACATTCTCCAAGAGATAGGAATACTGGAACACCTTACCTGCCTCCTGAGAAGTCTGTATGCAGGTCAAGAAGTAACAGTTAGAACTGGACATGAAATAATGAACTGGTTCCAAGTTGGGAAAGGAGTATATCAGGGCTGTATGTTGTCACCTTGCTTATATAACTTATATGCAGAGTACTTCATATGAAATACCAGGCAGGATGAAGCACAAGCTTCAAGATTGCTGGGAGAAATATCAATAAACTCAGATAGGCAGATGACACCACCCTTATGCCATAAAGTGAAGAAAAACTAAAGAGCCCCTTGATGAAGGTGAAAGAGGAGAGTGGAAAAGTTGGCTTAAAGCTCGACATTCAGAAAACTAAGACCATGACATTTCATCCCATAACTTCATGGCAAATAGATGGGAAAAATGGAAACAGTGAGAGACTTTATTTATTTTTTGCTCCAAAATCACTGCAGATATTGATTGCAGCCATGAAATTAAATGACACTTGCTCTGTGAAAGAATAGCTATGACCAACCTATACAGCATATTAAAAAGCAGAGACATTACTTTGCCAACAAAGATCCATCTTGACAAAGCTATGGTTTTTCCAGTAGTCATGTATGGATGTGAGAGTTGGACTATAAAGAAAGCTGATTGCTGAAGAATTGATGCTTTTGAACTGTGGCGTCAGAGAAGACTCTTGAGAGTCCCTTGGACTCCAAGGAGATCAAACCAGTCCATCCTAAAGGAAATCAGTCCTGAATATTCATTGGAAGGACTGATGCTGAAGGTGAAACTCCAATACTTTGGCCACATGATGGGAAGAACTGACTCACTGGAAAAGACCCTGATGCAAGGAAAGATTGAAGGCTGGAGGAGAAGGGGATGACAGAGGATAAGATGGTTGGATGGCATCAGTGACCTGATGGACATGAGTTTGAGTAAACTCCAAGAGTTGGTGATGGACAGGGAAGCCTTACCTGCTGCAGTCCATGGGGTGGCAGAGTGAGACACCACTGAGTGACTGAACTGAATTACTGAATTTAAACTTATAAGATGAATCTAACTCTGAATCTATTGAGATATTTGTCCCCATTATAATTTGTAGTAAATGGACGTTTATTTCCTTTATATTTTATTTTAATAGAATTTTGGCTTGCAAGAATTTACCAGTACTTAAATAATCTTGGAAGGAGTTCAATAGCCTGAGTGGAGGTCTACCCAATTTCCTAGAATTAAAACAATCACATATTGATAGTGTGATTACAATAAAGCCTGCTCTTTGCTAAATAGTGGAAATTTTAGACTTCTTGAATTGGTACCAGTGCTGGCAATGGAAGTCAGTAGGAATAAAGAAGATTATTTTTGACTGTTTAAGCAATGTTAATGTAATATGATCTCTTTTTAGAAAAGCAAGTCTTTTCATACTCTAAGATTAATCCCAATAAAAAAAAATTTGAAATTGTTTTAATAGTAGTTATATCATTAAAATTGTCATTCTAATTTGGATTTTTGTGGTGATTCTAAATGTATTTTATCGATAAGAATGCCACATAATGTGAAACAGCAGTATTATATTTAAAGTGGTTCTGATCATTTTTAATGAAACAGGGGTAAAGAACAAATGTGACTCTCTAAAATACCATTACTTAATTAGAAGCAAATTAAATTTATTGTCTTCAAATTTTTAATAATATATTTATTGGTTTATCTTAGAAAATTCTATTTTAAAATAAATGTATTACTTTATCCTTATCAAATGACTACTCAGTCTACATATATGTGGTAGTGAATTTCCTTCTTTATGCCTGAAATGACATTTTATTTCTAAACTAATTATTTTGATCAAAAGGGTATAGTGTAAAGTGTAATTTTTTTACACTGAATATGTGTAAATATTTTAGTTTTGAACTACCCGATATTCAAATAAGCTGAGTATGCAAGCTTTTAAAAAATTCATATAAAAATGATAATAATAGACATACTATAAAATGTTATGATAAAAGACGTTTGGTTAAAGACATTTCTTGGTTCTACTCATAAACTCTTAATTTTCCTGAGAAACTTAACTCAGTTCTAGAAAATGATCCAAGAATAATAATTTTCTTTCATTTTTTTAACATGATAAAGTCAGAGAGTGTTGAAAACTAGTAAATATAACCTATATAAAATTGCAAAAACCACTCAATTTTCATTTATGAAAGTAAATATGACAAAATACTGATAGAATCACTTACTGTCATTACTTCTAGAAGTTGGAGATTCCCTTTGTGATGTATTTAAGGATAATGAACATACCAAACTTTATTCTCAGAAAGACTTTTTTTTGTGTGTGAATATAAAAAGTAATAGTCAGATTTAACTTTTTCTGTTAATTCTATTCCTACTCACTTGATCTATTTAAAAATGCTTATAACTACATATTTAATGTTCAGTTATTTTAGTCCCCCTTCTCCCCAAATAGAAGATTAATTTTTGAGCCCCCAAATTATCATTCTCTCCAAAATTTAGTTTCATACAGTCTTCTGGCATTCTTTATACTGGGCACTTGCTTCTTTTGATTTAAATACTATGTATTTCATATATATATGTTAAATATATACACATCCATATATACATACAAGTACATTATGTATTTTTAAATCTGTATTTGTAGTAACCTCTCAAAAAGGAAGTTCAAATAGTCTAAGGCTCTAATATTGGAATAGAACCATTATATTTACCACAATAATTTCCATTAGTTACATGTATTATATTTAGAGCATTTTCACACTAAAATAAGTCATCAGGACAAAAAGATGTAGGCAAAATAGACAGAATGCTTACCCCCCTCAAAAAAAGTGAAAACAATGTTCAGTAATATGAAAGTGACATTGGATGAGTGAAGTGACTAGGACATTTTTATTGAATAATTTAGTGCATTTTATATTAATAATTTAAAAGACTATAATATGGGGATGTCAGCAGGACTATATAAGTAAAGGAGAGAAGAAAGATTAGTATTCAAACTCGATTTAAATTGATTGCCTTTGTAATCACATAGCTGAATGTTTTGATTTCTTTATAAGGAGATATTTTAAACATAAAAGTTTACTAATTTTTTTTTTAAATTGAGGCAAAATATAGATGTCTTTTTCTTGTCTTGATGTATGCAACAACAACAACAACAAACTTGTTAGAATAGAAAGAATGAAAGTGAAGGAATGTCTTGTATGTACTACAACACAACCACTTAAAAGGGTTTGAGTTCCACTGGAAAAAGTTGCTTTGATTTAAAAGGAAACCATGGGCATTGGGTGTTTCTCATTTTTCATGGTTGTGACAATTCTCTTAGATATCTTAAATTCTCTATGTGCAGATTTGTAATAATCTCCACGGTACACCTGTTTAAAAAATTGTAGCCTGAAGAAATCTGAAACCACAAAAGAAACCTTTCTCAAGATGATAAGTCACAAGGAGTATAAATTTCAGTCACCTCACCATGAGAATGTCTTTTCCTATTACTTCCAACTAATAAGGCACCGAGGTAATGGAAATTTTTTTTTTTTATAATGTATTTTATTTAACTCAATATATCAAAAATATTAACATTTAAACATGCATTCAGTATAAAATAGAAGGAGTATATTTTACCTATTTGTTTTCTAAGTCTTGAAATCTGATGTGCATTTTATAGCTATGGCACAACTCAGTTTGGACTAACCACATCTCAAGTGGTCAATGGCCATACATGGCTGGTGGCTACTCTATTGGGTAGTGGAGGCCTGGAACATTAAATGAAGATGAATAGCTGAATAGACCAATATAACTAATTAGGTTATTTCAAGAACAACTATTTAGTATGGCTATTTCCCAGACCCTGAGTGGCCATGTAATATTTGGGCATTGGTCTTAATATTACATTGAAAGAAAAGCTGAGTAAAAATAGAAATGATATTAATAAAAAGAGGGTAAATTATCTGCTTGGCAGATATGATATTTTATTTTATTTTTTTTATTTTATTTATTATTATTTTTTTTATTTTTAAACTTTACATAATTGTATTAGTTTTGCCAAATATCAAAATGAATCCACCACAGGTATACATGTGTTCCCCATCCTGAACCCTCCTCCCTCCTCCCTCCCCATACCATCCCTCTGGGTCGTCCCAGTGCACCAGCCCCAAGCATCCAGCATCGTGCATTGAACCTGGACTGGCATCTCGGAAATTTTAATCTCACTGAAGAACTAAATATTTCTATGTAAATTAAATTTGCATAAGCAAGTTAAAATTTGAGTTTAGGCTTGGACTTAAGCTGGTGGAAAGATAATAGGCAATGTGGAATTTAGTACTTGATCACACTTACTGAGTGCAGGAAAAATACAACAATAAAATATTTATAAAATTTTTTGATATTGGCAGGGGCTAGTTTCTATATACCTTGCTGGATTCATGCAGCCATATCTGAACATGTGCAGAAGATCAGAGAGTAAGCATTGTTTTATTCATAGTTTCTGTGAAATGTGAATAAATATGAACGTTTTCTACTATCAAAAACACTAAGGATTTGGTCTCTTATAGACCTATGCATCTAATGATCAGGAAGAGTCAATGAGTCAAATACTCCTAATTCAGATACAAGTCAATGTATGGCAAAACCACGACAATATTGTAAAGAAATTAGCTTCCAATTAAAATAAATAAAAACATAAATTGCCAGTCCAGGTTCGATGCATGATGCTGGATGCTGGGGGCTGGTGCACTGGGACGGCCCAGAGGGATGGTATGGGGAGGGAGGAGGGAGGAGGGTTCGGGATGGGGAGCACATGTATACCTGTGGCGGATTCATTTTGATATTTGGCAAAACTAATACAATTATGTAAAGTTTAAAAATAAAATAAAATTAGAGAAAAAAAAAAAAAGAAAAAAAAAAAGTTCAAATAGTTTAAATTCTAACAGAAACTTCTTAGTAAACTTTAGTGATGTAAAGGTGACCAGGGAGAATCAATACTTAAGGCAGATAGTGACTGGAATTGATAAATAAATTCATAAGGTCAAATCAACCAGTGAAGGTGATTGTCTAGTGGAGACTATTGTTTCCTTTAGCTGATAAGTTAGTTTACTCTCTCCCCAGTCATCTTTATCTGATTTTCTTGTATATTATTAATAGAAAAATCTTAAGTTAGATCTTTCAACCTTTAGCCATGTGTTGTTTGCTTGATGATCTCTTAACCTTAAAAACATGAGAATATTTTTTTTTACACTTAGAAATACTTATCAATGACAGTTTTTTTTAAAGATTTATTATTTGTTTTATTCCAAGACTTCTTTATTAAGTTCTTAGGGCTTCATGGAAAAAAATCATGGAGTTTCATTATCTGAACTGGTTAAAATATGTTGGCCAACCAGGAGAAAGTATAACCTAATGAAAGTAGCACACATGTGTGCTCAGTCACTTCAGTGTGTTGGACTCTTTGTGACTCTGTGGACTATAGCCCACCAGGCTCCTCTGTCCATGGGATTCTCCAGGCAAGAATACTAGAATTGGATGTCATGCCCTCCTCCAGGGTATCTTCCTGACCCAGGGGTCGAACCCATGTTTCTTGCATTGGTAGGCAGGTTCTTTACCACCAGCGCCACCTGGGAAGCTCCTGAAAGTAGCATACTGCTTTCTATCAACCTTCAAACATTCTCTAATATTACTGTAATCTCTATATTTTCTACATCTGAAAATTTGCATGATCCTTTGCTATTCTGTACAGTGCATATTACCATTAGTATTACTAGACTCAACATTTAGCATGTAGTTCATCTTAATAATGCTGTACCTGAATTTGGTATCTCACCCAATACCAGATTTTCCTACAATAAGTGTGCTTAAGATTTAAGTAATTTTTGCTTCAGTTTGCAATTATACAAATTTACTAGTAAGTCAACAGCTAGCAGGAATAAAGTGGAAGAACTCAAAGCATGAATTAATTATTGGCCATTTCAGTTTTATTATAACAATTTATCAGGAAGGAAGCTATTTTCTGAGAGGTGGTCAAATGTAATTAGCTATATTTTGGCTTCAAGTTCATCTTGAATTTCACAGGAACTATATCTGTACATAAAATATACATATCCTAAATGTACAATCAAGTCAATTACTACTTAAACTTATTCTCATAGACAGTTCTTTCTTTAATATTTTGTTTGAAGTGAATTAGTCACATTGACATGCTGCTTTACCAAGAACTAAAAGTAATTTGAAGAGATAAATATGATCAGTCCTCAAACATTCATCATTTATGCTCTTAATTAAAAAGGAAAATGGTATGTGTGTGTGAGAAAGTGTGTGAATAGTGTGTGTGTGTGAGAGAGAGAGATTAGAAAAGTAGCATTTTAATTCACCCAAAAGCAACATACCATTGGATGGACAAGCTAATAGAGATACTTTTTATTAGAGGGCAGAAATTCCAGGAGTTAAGAATCTATGTGTCAGCAAACTGTATATTCACAACCCATTGATCCTTGTATATCATTCTAGTAGGAAGAAAATTACCTACATAGGCATGGCCCCTAAGTCATAAAGTGTACCTGAACAGTTAATAAAATATTAAATTTAATATTATACAAATATCATTATTCATAATAATAACATTAATAACAAAAAGAAAAAATTAATCAAAATTATTTTATTTAATAAATTAATTTAAAATAAAATAATTAACAAAATATTAATAATAAAATAATAATATTTGATATTAAATAAAATATTTAGGTCTACAAATTCTCAACGTTCAAATTTCTTATTAAAGGAAGAAATGAGCACTCATGTTAATCAAATTCCTTGAAATCATAATTTCCTCAGAAGAGAACACCCATATCTGTTAGTTCTATAAATCCAGAGATGAAAATTTAGCTATGAAGATAACATTATAGGTCCAGTCTTTATTAAAGGCAAAGATAAAACCCTGATTATCTCCCATACTTCAAAGTATACTCAAATTAATTATATATTGAAATTCATTATCTGAGTGTTTAAATAAAATCATATTTATTAAAACTATGGAAATATTTAATTTTCTACTTGCAAAGGAAGCAAAAATTATTTTTTGTTTGAAACAATAGACATTAATTCATAGAAGCAAAGCAAAAGTATCAACGATCTCTGCAAATAGATGTGAACTTTTATTCAAATTTAATACATTTTTATATTTATATTCAAAAGGAACATGTGATAGATCTGGGCATCAATAAATCCATCAGTTTGTTTTTATATTTGTGGTATTTGATTAGCTACCTATATCACGTTGTAAAGGTGTCTGCTTTCCCAAAATGTTTTGATATTTGCCTTTAGATTAATACATAATTCAATATTTGCTGAGGAATTCAAGTCACTCTCCTAGGGAATGAAAAATCATTCAATACATCTTAGATTATCTGGCATGGCCCCATAGGAATTCTGTACAGGAATTAAAGGAAAATTCACATTTGTGTTTAGCTTTCCTTATTGTAGCTATCCTAATCTTTAGTCTTTAGAGGCCAAGATGGAAGTTAAGGTAGATGATTGATGACTTCACTTTACTAGTGGTCTCTATGTTGATCATATGTATCAATAGTACAATTAAAGTTAATATATAAATTTATTTTGGCTAAAATTTTAACTCTTTTAAAATGAACTTTTATAACAAATAACTATTTATAATTAAATAAATTAAAAAATCTTAGATTAAAATGCGTTCTCTTATTCAGCCTCAACATTTTCCTACAAACATATTCATTCTCCTGACTTTACCTTTTCTGTTCTTGGCACTAACTTTTTCAGTCCTTTAAAAAGCCTTTGAATATCCTCTCTTTCTAATCCCCACATTTCAGGCTAGCCTTCTGACTTTCCTATCTTGCAATCTTCTTTTATTACAGTCCTTCATATGCCTTGCATACTTATCAAAAACATTTAAAGAACTCCATGAACCTCTTCCTAATTCCATTATTCAAAAGTGTTCTTTGGTATTCCCATATCATTTTGCTCTTTCCTTTGTCAGTTAGCCTATTCAATGTACAGTATTACTTATCCTGTACAGGTCTTGCCTTATCTCCCCCACCATATGTGGGTATGCATGCTCAGTCATGTCTGACTCTTTGCGACCCCAATGGATTAAAACCTGCCAGGCTCCTCTGTCTACGGAATTTTCCAGGCAAGAATATTGAAGTGGTTTCCTTTCTTCTACTCCAGGGGATATTCCTGACCCAGGCATCAAACTTATGTCTCTTGCATCTTCTGCATTTGCAGGTGGATTCTTTACCACTGCACCACCTAAACTTAACCTAACATAAATCTCCTTTATTATGTAAACTTAACATGTTGTTTTACATACTGAAGGTGCTTCAGAATTAAAGATCAACTAGATGGTTGATGAATGGATGCATGGATGGAAAAACAGGAGTATCCTAATAACACACATTTTCCATAAGTAAATCATGAATGCTGTGCTGTGCTTAGTCACTCAGTCATGTCTGACTCTGTGATCTCATGGACAGTAGCCTGCAAAGCTTCTCTGTCCATGGGAATTCTCCAGGCATGAATACTGGAGTTGGTTGCCATGCCCTCCTCCAGGGGATCTTCCCAACCAAGGGATCAAGCCTAGGTCTCCCGCATTGCAGATGGATTCTTTACCACCTGAGCCACCAGGAAAGCCAAATCATGCATTCAGTTTCAGTTCAGTTCAGTTCAGTTCAGTCGCTCAGCCATGTCTGATTGTTTGTGACCCTATGTACTGCAGCACTCCAGGCTTCCCCGAGCTTGCTCAACCTCCTGTCCATCGAGTCAGTGATGCCACCAACCATCTCATCCTCTGTCATCCCCTTCTCCTCCTGCCTTCAATCTTTCCAAGCATCGGGGTCTTTTCCAATGAGTGAGTTTTTCGCATCATGTGGCCAAAATATTGGAGAGTCAGCTTCAGCACTGTTCTTTCCAATGAATATTCAGGACTGATTTCTTTTAGGATGGACTGGTTTGATTTGCTTGCAGTCCAAGGGACTCTCAAGAGTCTTTTCTAACACCACAGTTAAAAGCATGGATTCTTTGGCACTCAGCTTTCTTTATAGTCCAACTCTCACATACATACATGACTACTGGAAGAACCATAGCTTTGACTAGATGGACCTTTGTCTGTAATGTCTCTGCTTTTTAATATGCTGTCTAGGTTGGTCATAACTTTTCTTCCAAGGAGCAAGTATCTTTTAATTTCATGGTTGCATTCACCATCTGCAGTGATTTTGGAACCCTAGAATATAAAGTCTGTCATGGTTTCCATTGTTTTACATTATTTGCCATGAAATGATGAGACTGGATGCCATGATCTTTGTTTTTTGAATGTTGAGTTTTAAGCCAGCTGTTTCACTCTCCTCCTTCACTTTCATCAAGAGAGTCTTTAGTTTCTCTTTGCTTTCTGCCATAAGAGTGGTGTCATCTGCATATCTGAGGTTATTGATATTTCTCCCTGCAATTTTGATTCCAGCTTGGGCTTCATCCAGTCTGGCATTCTGCATGATGGACTCTGCATATTAGTTAAATAAGCAAGGTGACAATATACAGCCTTTATGTACTCCTTTCCCAATTTGGAACCAGTCCATTGTTCCATGTCCAAATGATCAAATCATGTTCATTGTTCCAAATCATGCATACCTTAAATTAAATACAGAATACAAAGTA
Source organism: Bos indicus (assembly GCF_029378745.1). Taxonomy (NCBI): domain Eukaryota; kingdom Metazoa; phylum Chordata; class Mammalia; order Artiodactyla; family Bovidae; genus Bos; species Bos indicus. Next base: position 42,256,782 of record NC_091789.1, read on the forward strand.
TCTCTGTACTGTGATATTCAATAAGGTAGTTACTAGCACATGTAACTATTTAAATCAAAGTTAATTAAAATTATGTAAAATTAATAATGGATTTTCTTAGTTGCACTAGCAACATTTTATGGGTTTGATAGTCACCTTTAACTACCATATTGGAACATTCAGATATAGACTATTTCTATTATCACAGGAAGTTCTGCATAGTACTGCCCTAAAAAGTTTTGATAGAGAAATGGATGTGAGAAATGAATGTGTCTGGAATTCTAGAAAAGTCATAATCATGCAATAATAAGGCATAGCACTCCCATTTCTCATATTAAAAAGTATAAATTCCAGCCATTTGCAATGTAAATTGTTATTCCCTGAAGAAAATTTATACAAGTAAGATTCTAGTCACAATTTCAGTTAATCTATGTTTTTGCAACACCGATATAAAACTAAAAATATAATAGAAATAGATAGCAAATTTCCATGATTTCTACACAAATATGCATTAAATCCTTTAAAAGATCTGACTTAATTGGAATTAATAATGCAACAGTGTGGGTTGGCTTTTCAAAAATTTTAAAGCTTCTTCTAGTCTAAAGCCTGAATACCCTTCTAGCATACCCTACCTCCAAAACTGCTGTGGACTTTTTGTTTTTTAATCCAAGAAAGACCATAAGATCATATTGAAATCACAAATTTATGTGGTTTGCTTCCCTTTGTCCAAAATCTAAAATTGTGGAAAGGTCATTTACCTTTTCTTAATTTGTAGCTGTGACAGCAAATTGGAAGATTGTGATGTATAATGATGGACTTCTGCCATTGTGTGGTCTAATTTTTGAATTTAGATTTTTGGTTTATTGAAATCCAAGTGTTTAACCTTTGGAAAATTGTTTTGTGACTAAGAAGGATTCTATCCACATGCCAGAGAGGTCCTGCCTCAGCTGCTCTCAACTTAGTAGTCTTGTGAAAAAGGGACAAGCTTGGGTGAGACAACATTCTGTTATCCTCCTTACAGAATTAGAAATCCCCCTATAAGATAGTGTGAATTGATACCAAGAAGCATTAGATCAGTTTAATAATTGAAGGAACTTTAACATATTGGTGATTATTAATTCTTAATGACATAATACGTGATTAGTATTCAAAGAATGACCTTTTCCCTCAGCTTCGGGGAAGAAATACTGTTAATTGAAGGACTAGGATCACACCTAGTGCACATATATATAGTACTGTGAGTCTATATGGCTTTCTGATGGTTTCTATTGTTTCATAATCCTACTACAGATTCCCAATTCTATGTGTTAGGTATAGAGAACTGTCATATAATTCAAAGGGAGAAAGCCCATTTAGTGGATACAACATTTTTATTTGACCTTCCTCTAGCAGGCAAATAAAGGTAGCAGAGTCTTTGCCTCATTTTGAATTCCTAGACTACCTTGTGCCTGCATTTCAGAGTCCAGAATGATTTGCTGCTAACAACACTTTATCAGTCAGGGTATAACAGAGGCAATGCATCCCTAAAACTAAAGGGACCTTGCAGGTCCTGCTGTGGAACCTCCCACCTAGGATTAACATAGCCCGATCATTTTAGTACACCTATTTTAAGTTTCAATCAATTACATTGTACTTGAGGCAGAGATCTTTCTTCCTCTCCCTCTTTTTGTCCTCCATCACACATCTGATTGCAGAGCACTATGAGGACTGTGCGAAAGCGGGTTTTCATTCAGATATTTCAAGGTGAGTTTTATATATGTTCAGTTCAGTTCAGTTCAGTCGCTCAGTCATGTACGACTCTTTGTGACCCCATGAATCGCAGCACACCAGGCCTCCCTGTCCATCACCAACTCCTGGAGTTCACTCAAACTCGTGTCCATAGAGTCAGTAATGCCATCCAGCCATCTCATCCTCTGTCATCCCCTTTTCATCCTACCCCCAACCCCTCCCAGCATCAGAGTCTTTTCCAATGAGTCAACAGTTTGCACGAGGTGGCCAAAGTATTGGAGTTTTAGCTTTAGCATCACTCCTTCCAAAGAACACCCAGGGCTGATCTCCTTTAGAATGGACTGGTTGGATCTCCTTGCAGTACAAGGGACTCTCAAGAGTCTTCTCCAACACCACAGTTCAAAAGCATCAATTATTCGGCACTCAGCTTTCTTCACAGTCCAACTCTCACGTCCATACATGACCCTGGAAAAACCATAGCCTTGACTAGATGGACCTTTGTTGGCTAAGTAATGTCTCTGCTTTTCAATATGCTATCTAGGTTGGTCATAACTTTCCTTTCAAGGACTAAGCGTCTTTTAATTTCATGGCTGCAGTCACCATCTGCAGTGATTTTGGAGCCCAGAAAAATAAAGTCTGACACTGTTTCCACTGTTTCCACTGTTTCCCCATCTATTTCCCATGAAGCCATGGGACCAGATGCCATGATCTTTGTTTTCTGAATGTTGATTTTTATGGCAACTTTTTCACTCTCCTCTTTCACTTTCATCAAGAGTCTCTTTAGTTCCTCTTCACTTTCTGCCATGTGGGTGGTGTCATCTGCATATCTGAGGTTATTGATATTTCTCCTGGCAATCTTGATTCCAACTTGTGCTTCATCCAGCCCAGCGTTTCTCATGATGTACTCTGCATATAAGTTAAATAAGCAGGGTGACAATATACAGCCTTGACGTACACTTTTTCCTATTTGGAACCAGTCTGTTGTTCCATGTTCAGTTCTAACTGTTGCTTCCTGACCTGGCAATCACACTTCTTCTGGAACTTTATATTATATATTATAATAATAACAAAATAAATAAAATTAAAATTAAAATAAATAAATAAATAAGCTAGTAGTGTATCCCCCATTCTTCATTTAAGTGATTAAAAGTTTTTAAGATTCTATTTAATTAAATGAAATTTGAAATAATGTTCAAGGTGTCATGGGAGGTTTTAATTTTTTTCAAAAATCATTTATGTTTGTAGACTTAGTGAATAATGTCCCCCAGTGAAACCCTTCAACCTTCTTACAGTATTGAGTAGTACTGTGATAAAGTAGTACAATATATTTTATATTTTAAAATAATGTATTTATTTGTCACAAATTCCCATTCTTAGTTTTTCTCTTCCATTTGGCAGAATAAGAAAGTGAAATATGTGCCACCCCAACCCACCCCCATTCGCAGCATTACTAAAAGAAGAAATATATTTAAATTGTTAGTCTATGTAAAATTTCTCCAGTAATTTAATTTTTACTTAGGGAAGAAAATTTAAACAACTTTCTTTTACTTGTTACATCATTATTTTCATTGTTCCCTTCTATTAGCTCTATTACCTCTATCTCTTCCCTCCATCCACTTTAGGTACTCAAATCCACACTCTACTCAGATCCACACTCAGTGATGCCTGAGTCCTCCCAGATCCATGAAATCTCCTCACACCTTCCCTGTTTTTTTTTTTTTTTTTTTTTCAGTCCTTCAAGTCTCCCACTCAATGAAGTCCTGATCAGTTCATTACAGTTTTGCCGCATTCCTCACTGTGCTTTTGAGTCTGTATAATTCTTCCAGGTCTCTACCTACTTTTTAGGTTTCCAACTTCAATTTCCTCCAGGTAGTTTTCATCCATCCTTGTCCTGTTTAGATTCCATGAATACTTTTCCTAGTCCATCCCAATACTCAAAATGATCCCTTGCCTACCTATCCTTTGTATTCCCACTCTTTTTAAAGTTTCCTCCACAGTTTCATCCATACCCTCTGCCACTCCTCATTTCTCTAGTGCCTCACTGCTGCTGCGAAGTAGCTTCAGTCATCTTCGACTCTGTGCGACCCCATAGACGGCAGCCCACCAGGCTCCCCTGTCCCTGGGATTCTCCAGGCAAGAAAACTGGAGGGGGTTGCTATTTCCTTCTCCAATGCATGAAAGTGAAAAATGAAAGTGAAGTCACTCAGTCGTGTCCAACTCTTCGCAACCCCATGGACTGCAGCTTACCAGGCTCCTCCACCCATGGCATTTTCCAAGCAAGAGTACTGGAGTGGAGTGCCATTGCCTTTTCTGCTACTGACTCATAGCCCTTCCCAAATTGTTCAATTACAGGTAGTTGGAACATAATTCATCACATTATTACTACATTTACAAAATCTTGACTTTACAGACTGTCATGAATAAGATCAAACTGTCCTGAATAAGATCAATGCAAAGAAATAGAGGAAAACAATAGAATGGGAAAGACTAGAGATCTCTTCAAAAAAATTAGAGATACCAAGGGAATATTTCAGGCAAAGATGGGCACAATAAAGGACAGAAATGGGATGGACCTAACAGAAGCAGAAGATATTAAGAAGAGGTGGCAAGAATACACAGAAGAACTATACAAAAAAGATCCTAATGAACCAGATAACCACCATGGTGTGATCACTCCCCTGGGAGTGATCCAGGCCAGACATCCTGGAATGTGAAGTCAAGTGGGCATTAGTAAGCATCATTATGAATAAAGCTAGTGGAAGTGATGGACTTCCAGTTGAGGCACTTCAAATTCTAAAAGATGATGCTGCGAAAGTGCTACACTCAATATGCCAGCAAATATGGAAAACTCAGCAGTGGCCACAGGACTGGAAAAGGTGTGTTTTCATTCCAACTCCAAAGAAAGGCAATGCCAAAGAATGCTCAAACTACCACACAATTGCACTCATTTCACACACTAGCAAAGTAATGCTCAAAATTCTCCAAGCCAAGCTTCAACAGTTCATGAACTGTGAACTTCCAGATGGGAAATGGTAACCCATTCCAGTACGCTTGCCTAGAAGATTCCATGGATGGAGGAACCTGGTGGGCTACAGTCCATGGGGTCACGAAGAGTCAGACATGACTGAGTGACTTCACGAAGCTGGTTTTAGGAAAGGCAGAGGAAATTGCAAACATCCACTGGATCATGAAAAAAGCAAGAGATTTCCAGAAAAATATCTATTTCTGCTTTATTAACTACACCAAAGCCTTTGACTGTGTGGATCACAACAAACTGTGGAAAATGAGATGGGAATACAGACCACCTGATCTGTCTCTCGAGAAATTTGTTTGCTGGTCAGGAAGAAACAGTTAGAACTGGACATGTAATAACAGACTGGTTCCAAATCCGGAAAGGAGTACATCAAGGCTGTATATTATAACTCTGCTTATTTAACTTATATGCAGAGTACATCATGATAAACGCTTGGCTGGATGAAGCACAAGTGGGAATCAAGATTGCCAGGAGAAATATTAGTAACCTCAGATATGCAGATGACACCATCCTTATGGCAGAAAGCTAAGAAGTAAAGAGCCTCTTGATGAAAGTGACAGAGGAGAGTGAAAAAGTTCACTTAAAACTCAACATTCAGAAAACTAAGATCATGGCATAGGGTTCCATCACTTCATAGATGGGCACTACATGGAGAAACAGTGGAAACAATGACAAATTGGCGGGGGGGGGGGGGCTCCAAAATCACTGCAGATGATGACTGCAACCATGATATTAAAAGACGCTTGCTCCTTGGAAGAAAAATTATGATCAACCTGCTGCTGCTAAGTCATTTCAGTCATGTCCGACTCTGTGTGACCCCATAGATGGCAGCCCACCAGGCTGCTGTCCCTGGGATTCTCCAGGCAAGAATATGGGAGTTGGTTGCCACTTCCTTCTCCAGCGCATGTGTGCATGCTAAGTTGTTTGAGTCATGTCCGACTCTGTGTGAACCTGTGGACAGCAGCCCACCAGGCTCTTCTGTCCATGGGAATTTGCAGGCAAGAACACTGTAGTGGGTTGCCATTTCCTTCTCCATGATCAACCTAGAGAGCATATTAAAAAGCACAGGCATTGGTTTGCCAACAAATGTCCATCTAGTCAAAGCTATGATTTATAGTAGTCACATATGGATGTGAGAGTTGTACTATAAAGAATGCTGAGCGCTGAAGAACTGATGCTTTTGAACTGTGGTGTTGGACAAGACTCTTGAGAGTCCCTTTGACTGCAAAGAGATCCATCCAGTCCATCCTAAAGGAGATCAGTCCTGAATATGCATTGGAAGGACTGATGCTGAAGCTGAAACTCCAACACTTTGGCCACTTGTTGGGAAGAACTGACTCACTGGAAAAGACCCTGATGCTGGGAAAGGTTGAAGGCAGGAGGAGAAGGGGATGATATGAGATGGTTGGAAGGCATCACAGACTCGTTGGACATGAGTTTGAGTAAAGTCTGGGAGTTGGTGATGGACAGGGAGGTGCTGCTGTCCATGCGGTCGCAAAGAGTCGGACATGAGTGAGCAACTGAACTGAATTGAACTGATGAATAAGATCATTTATAATTTAATCATCAACGGGCTGATTAAATCCTTTTCATTATTGCCATTTAACATGCACACAATGTTTTAAAGACCTAAAACATGTACCAGATTTGCTTTCAATGGGACGTGAGATAATGAACTTACCAAAAAAAGAAATCTTACCAAAAGTTTTTGGTAAACTTTGGACTTACAAAAAAAAAAAAAAAAAATTAGAATGCACGGTCCCCATTTTCTTAGTGATAGTTTAGTATTAAGATTGTTGTTGTTGTTTAGTTGCTAATTTGTGTCCTACACTTTTGTGACTCCATGGGCTGTAGCCCACCAGATTCTTCTCTCCATGGAATTTCCCAGGCATGAATGCTGGATTGGGTTGCCATTTCCTTCTCCAGGGGATTTTCCCAACCCATGTAAGGAACCCGCTTCTCCTGCATTGGTAGTTAGATTCTTTATCGTTAAGTTACCAGGGAAGCCCTACCATTAAGATAGCAAAGCCAAATTAAACCAAGGTAAAATTTTTATTCAACAGTATATTTAGTTCAAAACAATATTCTGTATACCTTTACAGGTTGAGAGAGAAATAATAGATAAGTAAAGGAATGTGCTATTCAAATGCACCTGACATGTAATAACTGTTAATGAGATTTTTATTCCAAATTAAAGTTAAAAAAAATGAAAAGCTGATTACTCCAAACTTTGTTGACTGCCTTCTCCATAGTTGCCGTATTTTAACAAGTCCCTTAAGCACTTACTTCTAAGCTTATGCTTACTTTTATACGTATTCAAATATCCCCCATGTAATGTTAATCTATGAAAGTTTCTTAGAGAAAATGAGTTGTGTGAAATGCCCTGGGGCAGATGAGGACATTGGATGACCAGAGATCTGGAAAATGTTATGATTAAAGATTGGGTGTTGGTTTGACTGAAGAGAGGATGTCATGGATTATAAATAAATGAGAAAAGACCTATGTTGGAAACAACTAATCAAGGACCTTTGAGTTTTAGTCTCAGAGTTTAGAAAATGTAAATTTTAATAGGTAGAATTAATAGGCAACATGTGGAGTTTCTTGGTTTTCAGTTTCTGTTGTTTCATGTTGGTTGTTGTATGTAAAGTTTTACAAAACAATTACTATTTATTTTCTAACACCAAAAAAGTAAAAGTAGTCCACAAAAATGTACTGGTTGGATAGATAATATATTTGCAATGTTTTTTTCTTTCTTTTTTTTTTTTAAAAACCACATTTCTTCTGAATAAAAAAAAAAGGTGGAATAACTGTCCTTAGGTAAAATCTGACTCATTGTTGTTCCCCTTGAAAATTAGCAGCTGTAATTACTGGAAAAATTTTAAGGTGCAACGTTGCAGTTGTCAGCTGTAACAGGTTTTAATTTATTTTTTTAATTTTCAAGTGATAAACTTTAGAGAATTTGAACTTTTATCATTTTCAATACAAAATCATGATGGCATATTTTAGTTGGAAATACAACTTTAAAAAATTGTTTGATTTTCTGAGATATGTTTGCTTCAATATTTTCAACACAGGAGTTCAAAATGTATTACAATGTATTAAAACTGTATTCAACTCAGTTCAGTTCAGTCCCTCAGTCGTGTCCGACTCCTTGTCACCCCATAAACCACAGTATGCCAGGCCTCCCTGTCCATCACCAACTCCCGGAATTTAACCAAACTCATGTCTGTTGAGTCGGTGATGCCATTCAACCATCTCAACCCCTTCTCCTGCCTTCAATCTTTCCCATTATCAGGGTCTTTTCAAATGAGTCACCTCTTCCCATTAGGTGACCAAAGAACTGGAGTTTCACCTTCAACATCAGTCCTTCCAATGAACACCCAGGACTGATCTCCTTTAGGATGGACTGGTTGGATTTCCTTGCAGTCCAAGGGACCCTCAAGCGTCTTCTCCAGCACCACAGTTCAAAAGCATCAGTTCTTTGGTGTTCAGCTTTATTTATAGTACAGCTTTCACATCCATACATGACTACTGGAAAAACCATAGCTTTGACTAGATGGACCTTTGTTGGCAAGGTAATGTCTCTGCTTTTTAACATGCTATCTAGGTTGGTCACAACTTTCCTTCCAAGAAGCAAGCATCTTTTAACTTCATGGCTGCAGTTACCATCCGCAGTTATTTTGGAGCCCCCCAAAATAAAGTCTGACACTGTTTCCCCATCTATTTCCCATGAAGTGATGGGACCAAATGCCATGATCTTAGTTTTCTGAATGTTGAGCTTTAAGCCAACTTTTTCACCCTCCTCTTTCACTTTCATCAAGAGGCTTTTTAGTTCCTCTTCACTTTCTGCCATAAGGGTGGTGTCATCTGCATATCTGAGGTTATTGATATTTCTCCCAGCAATCTTGATTCCAGCTTGTGTTTCTTCTAGTCCAGCATTTCTCATGATGTACTCTGCATATAAGTTAAATAAGTAGGGTGACAATATACAGCCTTGACGTACTCCTTTTCCTATTTGGAACCAGTCTATTGTTCCATGTCCAGTTCTAACTGTTGCTTCCTGACCTGAATACAGGTTTCTCAAGAGGCAGGTCAAGTGGTCTGGTATTCCCATCTCTTTCAAAATTTTCCACAGTTTATTGTGATCCACATAGTCAAAATGTATTACAGTGGTTCAAAATGTATTATAATTATCCAATGAAAATAAACTCCCACTTTCTCTAACTTACATTTGTTCCTAAAATTGCAAATATGAATTAAAATTACCCATGAGTTAGTATGTTTTCTATTTCATCAAGGGGATAAACTGTTCAATGTATACATTTGAAAACTGACCATAGTATCTAAAGATAAACATTATTGGAATATATCCTTTTTGAGGGGAAATTTTATTACTATAAAACTTTGAAAACAGAAAATAATCATTAAAATACTCTTTTACAACAAAGTTTTTATTTCTAAATTATATGAAGAAGTGTTTTTTGCCAGGCTAGAATCCGTAAAATCACTACCTCCTGGAAACAAAGCATGTAGTCTTTAACCCATGTAAACATAAATTTAATTGATTAAAATTATATAAAATATGCAGCTGATAACAATAAGATATTTTGGATTTACATATAGAATTGTGATGTAAAATTTTTTAAGCTGTAGCACTACACATAATTGAGATCCATTATGCAAATGAGTGTGGATTTGTGATGAAAGCTTATTTCAAGCTAAAATGCTGAAACAAAAAGGAAGTTAGAGGTCTCCAATTCTACTCACCATAATGAAGAGAGGCACAGAAAGATTAAATGACTCATCCAAAGTCATAAATACTTAAAGGCAAATTTTTTTTTAATTGTATTTATTTATTTTTGTCTTTACTGGGTCTTTGTTGCTGCAAGAGCTTTTCTCTAGTTTCAGTGAGCTGGCAGGGGCTACTCTAGTTTTGATGTATGGGCTTCTCAATGCCGCAGAGCCAGAGCTCTAGGGCAAGTGAGCTTCAGTAGTTGCAGTAGGTGGACTTCAGTAGTTGTGGCTCCTAGGTTCTACAACACAGGCCCAGTAGTTGTGGTGCCCAGGCTTAGCTGCTCCACAGCATGTGGGATCTTCCCAGATCAGGGAACAAACCCATGTCTCTTGCATTCGCTGGTGGATTATTTACCACTGAGCCACCAGGGAAGCCCTTAAAGTCAGAGTTAATACTAGAATTCAAGTCCATTTTTTTTTTTTCTCCCATGGGGTTAGACATTTTTTGCTTTCAGTGAGTATAGGAAATACAATGCATTTGTTTGTTTTCTTTAGTTAAATAGTGACAACATTAATGATTGCAAACATGTGTGGATCCCAGGAAGTAAATGCTTTACATATGTTAATTCATTTCGTCTTCAGACTATGGGGTAGATGCTGTTATTATATATATTTTTTAATGAGACAGAATTTTTTAAAACTTGCACAAAGTTGCACGGCTAATAAGTGGTGTGGATTCAGAACCAGGCAATCAATCTCCTTAGCTCATGATGAAAACTCTTAAATAAGTGTTTGTTTCTTTTGTTTCTTAATTTCATTGTATCAAGGCAATTTATATTTGGATATAATATTGTGATTTTGATTTTTAAGTTGGGAAACAAATGCTTGTCTCAATTTCCATATAAAACATATTTAACAATAGCTCTACACGAATGATCTTGCTACAGTGTGAACCCCTGAATGATTTGTTTGAAATCACTAATATTGGTCATTAAGACCAATAAAGACTGGGGAATGGAGCTTTATGGAGTCTTTTGGTTCATTCTGGTTATAAATAACTTTTCATTTACTCTTAAAGCAAGAAGATCACACCAAAAGTATATTTTAACAATATTTCTATAAAATGGCTTCTTTTGGTAAACACGGTAGAATTAGCTATCAATGGATTATTTTTTCATACACTTAATAATGCCTAAGAAAAACTGATTTTACATTTTCTCATGAATATGGCCCATAACACAGAAATAAAAGTCCTGTTTTCTTCTAGCTTGTTGTAGTCTGTGAATTCAATTGCTATTTTGAAAGTAACGGTTAAATCTTGCCCTTTTAAAAAGGGCATGTTTTAATAATGACATGTTAGCTTATTGATAGGTGGGAAGGAAATAATTATAAGTAAATGAAAACAAAGCAGTATTATATAGTAGATATAGAAAATATAAAATCCAATACTTTATGCACAAAAATGCCCATGTGAGTTTACTGTTTTATATATAATAAATTCTGAAAGATAATTATATAAACAAAATTAGAATGATTGATCTTCCTCTACACATGAAATCTATTTGTCCATTTTTTTTTTCCAAATAGAATTTAAAGATAATAAAGTTGGGAACATCTGACTCCAAAGAAATAAGAATTTTAGAGAAAAAAGAAACTGAATGATTCCATTTTCATTTCAGGAAAGGCTTTTCTCAGGTGAGTCTCTCAGCCCTGTCCAACTCTTTGTGACCCTATGGACTGCAGCACTCCAGCCCTCCCTGTCCATCAACAACTCCCAGAGTTTACACAAACTAGTGTCCATTGGGTTGGTGATGCCATTCAAGCATCTCATCCTCTGTCATCCCTTTCTCTTCCCAACTTCAATCTTTCCCAGCATCAGGGTCTTTTCAAATGAGTCAGTTCTTTGCATCAGGTGGCCAAAGTATTGGAGCTTCAGTTTCAGCATCAGTCCTTCCAATGAATATTCAGGACTGATTTCCTTTATGATGGACTGATTGGATCTCTTTGCAGTCACAGGGACACTCAAGAGTCTTCTCCATCACCACAGTTCAAAAGTATCAGTTCTTCAGCGCTCAGCATTCTTTATAGTCCAATTCTCACATCCATACGTGACTACTATAAATCATAGATTTGACTAGATGGACATTTGTCGGAAAGTAATGTTTCTGCTTTTTAATATGCTGTCTAGGTTGGTCATAACTTTCCTTTCAAGGAGTAAGCGTCTTTTAATTTCAAAGCTGCAGTCATCATCTGCAGTGATTTTGGAGCCCCCCAAAATAAAGTCTGCCATTCTTTCCACTGTTTTCCCATCTATTTGCCATGAAGTGATGGGATCAGATGCTATGATCTTAGTTTTCTGAATCTTGAGCTTTAAGCTAACTTTTTCACTCTTCTCTTTTCATCAGGCTCTTTAGTTCTTCTTTGTTTTCTGCCTTGAGGGTGGTGTCATCTGTATATCGGAGGTTATTGATATTTCTCCTGGCAATCTTGATTCCAGCTTGTGCTTCTTCCAGCTCAGCATTTCTCATGATGTACTCTTCATGTAAGTTAAATAAGCAGAGTGACAATATATAGCCTTGACGTACTCCTTTCCCTATTTGGAACGATCTTGTTGTTACATGTCCAGTTCTAATTGTTGCTTCCTGGCCTGCATACAGATTTCTCAAGAGGAAGGTCAGATGGTCTTGTATTCCCATCTCTTTCAGAATTTTGCAGTTTGTGGTGACCCACACAGTCAAAGGCATTGGCATAGTCAATAAAGAAGAAATAGATGTTTTTCTGGAACTCCCTTCTTTTTTCATGATCCAACAGATGTTGGCAATTTGATCTCTGGTTCTTCTGCCTTTTCTAAATCCAGCTTGAAAACTGGAGTCTCACCGTTCACATATTGTTGAAGCCTGGCTTGGAGGATTTTGAGCATTACTTTACTAGCATGTGAGATGAGTGCAATTGTGTGGTAGTTAAGCATTCTTTGGCATTGCCTTTCTTTGGGATTGTAGAAGGAAATTGCAACCCATTCCAGTACTCTCACCTGGAAAATCCCATGGATGAAGGAGCCTGATAGGCTGCAGTCCATGGGGTCGCAAAGAGTTGGACATGATTGAGTGACTTTCCTTTCCTTTTCTTTGGGATTGCAATGAAAACTGATCTTTTCCAGTCCTGTGGGCACTGCTGAGTTTTCCAAATTTGCTGGCATATTGAGTGCAGCACCTTCACAGCATCATCTTTTAGAATTTGAAGTAGCTCAATTGGAATTCCATCACCTCCACTAGCTTTGTTCATAGTCACACTACCTAAGGCCCACTTGACCTCACATTCCAGGATGTCTGGCTCTAGGTGAGTAATCACACCATCATGATTATCTTGGTGGCGAAGATCTTTTTTGTGTAGTTACTCTGTGTATTCTTGCCACCTCTTCTTAATATCTTTTGCTTCTGTTAGGTCCATCCCATTTCTGTCCTTTATTGAGCCCATCTTTGCATGAAATGTTCCCTTGGTATCTCTAATTTTCTTGAAGAGATCTTTAGTCTTTTCCATTCAATTTTTTCCTCTGTTTGTGTTGATCATTGATGAAGGCTTTATCTTTCCTTGCTATTCTTTGGAACTCTGCGTTCAAATAGGTATATTTTTCCTTTTCTCCTTTGTTTTTCACTTCCCTTCTTTTCACAGATATTTGTAAGACATCCTCGGACAGCCATTTTGCTTTTTTGCATTTCTTTTTCTTGGGGATAATCTTGATATCTGTCTCCTGTACAATGTCAGAAACCTCTGTCCATAGTTCATCAGGCACTCTGTCTATCAGGTCTAGTCCCTTGAATCTATTTCTCACTTCCACTGTATAATCGTAAGGGATTTGATTTAGGTCATATCTGAATGGTCTATTGGTTTTCCCTACTTTCTTCAGTTTATGTTTGAATTTGGCAATAAGGACTTCATGATCTGAGCCAGTCAGCTCCCGGTCTTGATTTTGCTGACTCTATAGAGCTTCTCCATCTTTGGTCACAAAGAATATAATCAATCTTATTTTGGTGTTGACCTTCTGGTGATGTCCATGTGTAGAGTCCTCTCTTGTGTTGTTGCAAGAGGGTGTTTGCTAAGACCAGTGCATTCTCTTAGCAAAACTCTATTAGCCTTTGCCCTGCTTCATTTTGTACTTCAAGGCCAAATTTGCCTGTTACTCCAGGTGTTTCTTGACTTCCGACTTTTGTATTCCAGTCCCCTATAATGAAAAGGACATCTTTTTGGGGTGTTAGTTCTAGAAGATCTTGTACGTCTTCATAGAACTGTTCAACGTCAGCTTCTTCAGCATTACTGGTCAGGGCATAGTTTGAGTTACCGTGATATTGAATGGTTTGCCTTGGAGATGAATGGAAATCACTCTGTCGTTTTTGAGATTGCATCCAATTACTGCCTTTCAGACTCTTTTTTGACTATGATGGCTACTCCATTTAGTCTAAGGGATTCTTGCTTGCAATAGTAGATACATATAATGGTCATCTGATTTAAATTCACCCATTCCAGTCCATTTTAATTCGCACTAGTGGTTTAAATCAACTTGTCTCAGTTTTTAAACTAAATCACTTTCTTTACATTTAAAAATTTTGTCTTTTATTTATTAAATTATCTTTCTTTATTATAATGTATATATGTACATAAAAATTAAAAATCAGCAACATTTGTTAAGACTGCATCCAGCACTGTGGAGAACTTGGAGTTGAAGGATTAAATCGGCACAAAAATAGAAATATAAGAAAACACAACAATCAATACAGGCTTGCATTGCATAGTTCTCTACTGAAGTTAAGTGAAGTGAAATTCACTCAGTCGTGTCCAACCTTTGTGACCCCATGGACTCTATAGTCCATGGAATTTTCCAGGCCAGAATACTGGAGTAAGTAGTCTTTCCCTTCTCCAGGGGATTTTCCCAACCCAGAGGTCAAATCCAGGTCTCCCACATTGCAGATAGATTCTATACCAGCTGAGCAACCAGGGAAGCTGGTTCTATATTATACTATTTATAGTATGCATGAATTTCTGGTATTTTAAAGCAAGACACACTTAAATAGAAGTCTATGTGGCATATTTGCACTATACCCTTCAGTTTCCTGTCTGGAGTTTTTGAAAGATTGGTTTTTATCATGCATTATATTCTTCATATCCTTATAAAGATTATGATGGTGGTAAATCAGGAGAAAATAGTCAGTACCTCACACTAATATTGACTCTATACAATATCCTAAAAACTATCAAAATGGGTAGTTGCATTGGTATACTACATCTTCATAATTTTAGTGTATCAGATACAGTACATTTATTTACATAGTATTTCTCATAGGTGTTATGGGGATCATATAATATTTTATGAAAATAATTGTCAGATACTTTTTATTTATAACTGTAAAACTGCACATTTGAGATCTCAGAGGATCTCAAGCAGTTTGATTTCTAATTTAAACTGAGAGGAAATTTGACTGTTTCTGTTTGAATAAACAAGTTACCAATCTCTTAAAAATATTCACTATCTACTAGTTTCAAGATTTAAAGGTGGAAAATTTATTAAATTTATTATTTAAAAAATAAAATCTAAAAAAAAGCATTCATTATTAAATAATTCAATAATAAATGTTACTGCATCATCTCAGTTTATCATTTTTTTTTTGTCCCTTGCCTATGAATTGGATACCCCAGCATGATTGCCACTTTCCTGGATGCATGCATAGCTCAAGATTATTTTCCTCTTGCTCTAAATTAGCACTGTCAAATAGAACTTTCTGCCATAGTAGAAATGTGCTATAACCTGCAGTGTCCAATACTGTATCCCCTAACCACATTTGCCTATTTGCCTTAAACACTTGAAATGTGCCTAATACAACTGAACAATTGAACTGTTATTTTAATTTTTATAGATACATATGGCCAGGGTGACTATACTGAATTGCATATTTCCAGGTGCTTATGGTCTAAATATGACTATACAGTGGAAAATATACTTCTTTGATTTTTGAGGGTCTAATCACCTTTTCTTCTCTAAAGTTTTATTCTTGTGCCACCTATAAGATCAAGTCCTGATACAAATCAATTTTGTCGTAAATATTACTGGCCTTCATTTTCCAGGGTTGTCAGTTTATAGGAAGAATTAATGCAGCATGTGATCACAATTTCCTAGAGTGAGTGTCTGTTTAACAAGTGTCAAATATTTCTGGTCATGATAGCTCATTCTATCATCTCCATTAAGGTATTGAATACCTTTGCAAAGGATAAATAATTTTCAGTATTTCAAATATTTCTTAGAATAATAAGTAAATGTGAGAACACTGTTATACATTTATCATCTGTTCAGAAATTGTGAGCTATCTAAAATAATAGAATGACCATTTTTCACCTATTTCATACTCTATTTCAGTTGAAATAATCACAATGTAAGTTGTAATTCTAAAAACCAAACTTTGTTTTTGCTTGTTTTTAGGCGGGAGTAAAGTAATACAAATAATTTGAACCTCAGGTGATACCTAACGGGAAGAATTATGTCTTTAGGTACATTCTTTGGCAAACTTTTCTAAAATCAATGTGAAATGTATTTTCCAGAAGATTACGTTTTTCTTTTTTTGTTTGTTTTTTTGCAAATCTTCATAAATAAGCAAAGTTAGTTATGTTCTTCATAAGCAGGGAAAGAGCTAAACTAAAAAAAAAAAATGGTTATAGAAACAATTTCTTTATGAAAATTGGGTTGACCCTACAATATAAGTTTCTTGTACAAATTAAGAACTGGCAGGAAGTAGTGTTTAATTCATAAATGCTAATTCTATTTTTAAAGCCAGAATTCTGTATGATTATTGTTCTGCCCCAAATTAAATGCATCAAAATGTGCCTTGTGTATGTCTCCTTTAGGGGTTCAAATATTTTTCTACCAATTGATTCATTGATGTTGTCATTTTAAACTTGTCATCCAATTTGTTTGAGTTTTGAAGTGAAACAAAATGAAAATATCAGTATGGATATTAAAATATGTATAAGCAAATAAGAATTAAAAGGAGAAGGGAATTTGGCTGAACTTTTAGACTGAGGTACTTGTTATTAAGTAGTTGATTAACCAAATAGCAATACTGGTTTTTTAAAAGTTGCTGTGTCATTTTTGCTTAGTGGTCTATGAAGTGTAGCCACTGATTGAGGATTTATGTCACCTCGAAGTCATCTTACCAGGAAAAGCTTCTTTGTCTATCTGGTGAATGAATGCAGCTATTAAGGATGAAAGTCATCTTTTTGTTCCTTCGAACAATAGGTTGATAGTCACCATTCATTTTCCTATAACTGATAACTTACCTTGATTCATTTTTCAGACTATCAACTGGAATCTTGTTTTCAACACCATTTCCAAGATTCTGGTGGTATATCTCATTTGCTTTTAATTGTTGAAGTTATTGCATCATGATTTTGATAAATTAGAAGCTAACACAAATAGAAAGTATACCAAGTCATCACTTATTTTTCTGATTAGACCTACACTGTTTTATTATTAGTTTCTGATGATAGGAATTAATAAAAGTATTCACTTAGCCTTACATATCTAAAAATCAAAATAGACTCTTCAATAAATTCTCAGTGAAGTCAGAAATGTATCCCATTTTTTGACCTTCTTTAAACATGACCATTTAGAGATCCCTAAAGTATGAAATTACCACCTATTCAATATAAATATTTAATACATATATCAGTGCCTACAGATATTCATAAAAATCATATGGTTGGTATAAAGATTAAAAGAAATAACTGATTTGAAACTACTTAGAGAAATTAAAATGTTACACCAAATGGAGATCATCCTTTTATCCTCAGTGAATCTAGGAATTATTTGTTATGATAACATGTTACTTACAGACCAAACATATTAAAGTAATTGCTAGGTATTGAAGTAATCATGGTTAAATTCACTTCAAGGTGATAAATCAAATCTCTTATGATTATACAGTGGAAGCGACAAATAGATTCAGGAGATTAGATCTGATAGACAGAGTACCTGAAGAACTATGCACAGAGGTTAATGACATTGTAGGAGGCAGTGAACAAGATCATCCCAAAGGAAAAGAAATGCAAAAGGCAAAGGTTTGCCTAAGAAGGCATTACAAATAGGTGAGAAAAGAAGAGAACCAAAAGGCAAAGGAGAAAAGGAAAGATATACCCATGTGAATGCAGAGTTTTAAAGAATAGCACAGAGATAAGAAAGCCTTCCTCAGTGGTCAATGCAAAGAAAGAGAGGAAAACAATAGAATGGGAAAGACTAGAGATCTCTTCAAGAAAATGAGAGATACCAAGGGAACTTTTCATGCAAAGATGGGCTCAATAAAGGACAGAAATGGGATGGACCTAACAGAAGCAGAAGATATTAAGAAGAGGTGGCAAGAATACACAGAAGAACTGTACAAAAAAGATCTTAATGACCCAGATAACCACGATGGTGTGATTACTCACCTAGAGCCAGACATCCTGGAATGTGAAGTCAAGTGGGCATTAGGAAGCATCATTATGAACAAAGCTAGTGGAGGTGATGGAATTCCAGTTGAGCTATTTCAAGTCCTGAAAGATGATGCTGTGAAAGGGCTGTACTCAATATGCCAGCAAATCTGGAAAACTCAGCAGTGGCCACAGAACTGGAAAATATCTGTTTTCATTCCAATCCCAAAGAAAGTTAATGCCAAAGAATGCTCAAACTACCACACAATTACACTCATCTCGCACACTGACAAAGTAATGCTCAAAATTTTCCAAGCCAGGCTTGAACAGTATGTGAACAACGAACTTCCAGATGTTCAGGCTAGTTTTAGAAAAGGCAGAGGAACCAGAGATCAAATTGCCAACATCCATTTGGATCATTGAAAAAGCAAGAGAATTCCAGAAAAACATCTACTTCTGCTTTATTGACTATGCCAAAGCTTTTGACTGTGTGTATCACCAGACCACCTGACCTGCCTCCTGAGAAGTCTGTATGCAGGTCAAGAAGCAACAGTTAAATCTAGACATGGAAAAACAGACACATTCCAAATAGGGAAAAGGAGTATGCAAGGCTGTATATTGTCACCCTGCTTATTTAACTTATATGCAGAGTACATAATGTGAAACGCCAAGCTGGATGAAGCACTAGCTGGAATCAAGATTGCTGTGAAAATTGTCAATAACCTCAGATACACAGATGATATCACCCTTATGGCAGAAAGTGAAGGAGAACTAAAGAACCTCTTGATGAAAGTGAAAGAGGATAGTAAAAAAGTTGACTTAAAACTCAACATTCCGAAAACTAAGTTTATGGCATCTGGTCCCATCACCTTGTGGCTAATAGATGGGGAAACAGTGTAAACAGTGGGAGACTTTATGTTTTGGGGCTCCAAAATCACTGCAGATGGTGACTGCAGCCATGAAATTAAAAGACACTTGCTCCTTGGAAGAAAAGCTATGACCAACCTAGACAGCATATTAAAAAGCAGAGACATTACTTTGCCAACAAAGGTCCGTCTAGTCAAAGCGATGGTTTTTCCAGTAGTCATGTAGGGATGTGAGAGTTGGACTATAAAAAATGCTGAGTGCAGAAGAATTGATGTTTTTGAACTGTGGTGTTGGTGAAAACTCTTCAGAGTCCCTTGAACTGCAAGGCAATCCAACTAGTCAATCCTAAAGGAAATCAGTCCTGAATATTCATTGGAAGGATTGATACTGAAGCTGAAACTCCAGTATTTGGCCACCTGATGCAATGGACTATCTCGTTGGAAAAGACCCTGATTCCAGGAAAGACTGAAGGCAGGAGGAGGAGAGGACAACAGAAAATGAGATGGTTGGATGGCATCAGTGACTCGATGGACATGAGTTTGAGCAAGCTTCAGGATTTGCTGATGGGACAGGGAGGCCTGGCATGCTGCAGTCCATCGGGTCACAAACAGTCGGACATGACTGAGCGACTGAACTGAACTGAACTGAACAAGGTGATAAAAGGATATATGATGATGAGCAACAATTATATTTTTGTCAAATGAAATAAGTCTCTTGCTTGATTAATCTGTAAAGTCATTTTTCAAATGCTCCCTAAATCATGTTTAAGCATCCAGATAAATTAATATAAAAGAACAACCTTCACAAATTTTCTTATAAGTGATTTTTGAGCACTGATTATTAACATATTAGAAGCCCTGTTAGAGAACACTACACTAACTATTAGTATTAGTGTTAGTCTTTCGGTTATTTCTGACTCTTTGTGATCCCATAGAATGAAAAGAACATAAACATGTTATATATTTATTTATTTTAAAAAAATTTAGCAGCACCACATGTATTCGGGGATCTTAGTTTCCTCACCATGGATTAAACCCATGTGCCCTTCAGTGGAAGCATGTAATCTTAACCACTGTACTGCCAAGCACATCCCTGATAAAACATAAACTTATTTTAGAAGAAAGAAACATTGATGGAATCCACTTCTTGGATATTAGACCCATACAAATGTACCATAAATGAGTCCTTTGTGGAGTAAAATTTAATAAAAATATCAGTTTTATAGAATTAAATTACCTTACTAAATCTTTCATTTTGACATTTCAAGTTTCAGAGTACATAGGAAATAGTCAGGTAAAATAGGACAGCCAATGCACCTACCCCACTCTACTTGTAGTCAATCTCTTTGAAAGTATTTGAGTTTATCAGTTGCTCCCATTTGTTTTTCTCCAGATGTGGTTACTCTTCTTGAAATGTCCTACATGTCTTCCTGTCAACCTGAAGAACTACATTATTGTTTCCCCAGTCCGTGAAAGAAGCTTTGTGTATGAGAACAAGAACGTGGAAGCAACTATATAATATATTGCTGCTAAGTCGCTTCAGTCGTGTCCGACTCTGTGCGACCCCATAGACAGCAGCCCATCAGGCTCCCCTGTCCCTGGGATTCTCCAGGCAAGAATACTGGAGTGGGTTGCCATTTCCTTCTCCAATGAATGAAAGTGAAAAGTGAAAGTGAAGTCTCTCAGTCGTGTCTGACTCTTCGCGACCCCATGGACTGCAGCCTACCAGGCTCCTCCATCCATGGGATTTTCCAGGCAAGAGTACTGGAGTGGGGTGCCATTGCCTTCTCCAATATAATATATTATGGTTGTTCAATTGTCTATTTTTGACGTCATGAGACATTATAGTAATTACAGTGATGAGAGCCAAGTGGAGTTAGGATCATGTGAAACATACATATTTCTTATTTTCATATAATACTTAAATTTGTACTATTTTTTAACAATTTGTTGTTGTAGCATGTAAGACACTCATTCATATAGAATTACTTCAAATATGTGTGTGTGTGTTAGTCCCTCAGTCGTTTCTGACTCTTTGTGACCGCATGGACAATAGCCCACCAGGCTCCTCTGTCCATGGAATTCTCGAGTCAAGAATACTGGAGTGGGTAGCCATTTCCTTTTTCAGGGAATCTTCCAGACCCAGGGATCAAATCCTGGTCTCCTGCATTGCAGGCAGATTCTTTACTGTCTGAACTACCAGGAAAGCTCCATATACTTTATTACAAGTTAAATACAGCACTACATTGAAGGAGAATGTAATAAGCATGTCAGGGAAATTATGCAGTGGAATTCTTCTGACAAACTATTTGAATACCACTTTTATGGCTTGAAATCTCTAGAACTGCATATAGTAAAGACTTAGTTCCCCTATTTACTTTTTTTTTTTAATCCAAATTGCTCAGAGACTATAAAATAAACTTGCATTTTTGCTTTTCATATTTTAAAATTTCAGAGTTTCTTATTTGTTTCTACTTTTGCTTTCTCTGATTGTTATGATTCTGTCCAACTATGACTGTTGCCTACCTAATCACCATATATTGCCTGTAAAAACAGTACTTAAATAATGTTGGCACTACTGAAACTTGTAGACAATTTTAATTCTCTGTAACTGCTTTCATTGTATCCCCCTTATCAGTTTCCAAATGAACAGTAGACTCCCCCTTATCAGTTTCCAAATGAACAGTAGACTATAATAGCAGCATGTGGATGTGGGAGCATGGTAAAGAAATTTAATGTTATCTTATAGTTGTTCATGGGAGAGGGAAAATTAGAGCCAAATAAAGGTTATGTGCAGGCTTCCCTGGTGGCTCAGTAGTAAAGAATCCTCCTGCCAATGCAGGAGACTCAGGTTCAATCCTTGGGTCAGGAAGATCCCTGGGAGATGGAAATGGCAACCCACTCCAGTATCCTTGACTGGAAAATCCCATGGACAGAGGAGCCTGGTGGGCTACAGTCTATGGACCCCCAATGAATCAAACACTAGCAACTAAACAACAACACCAACAAAGGTATGTGCATAGGAATCTGTACCCTGAGTATCTGAGTTAAATTCATCATGCTTCCATAAAGCTAAACAATGGCTCTTTCTATCCATATTTATTAGTTAAATTCCTGTACTGGTCATTCAAAAAATTAAACTCAGCATTTTAAAAGGAACTTCAAAATTTTAAACATAACAATACATTTTCAAGTGGTAAATGCAAGGTTTTGAGTCAAATTCTGGAGATTGAGGTAATTTTCATGCATATTTATATCATGCATGTTTACATCCTTATAGAGGCAGAGTAAATTTTGTTACACACTGGTCGAACACTCAAAAACGGTCTGGTATATTTGAATTATCAACTATCTTCTGTGAGGGCGGAGGATTTTGCTTGTTTTGTTCACTGATTCATTCTCAGTGCCTACAATAATGCCTGATATATACGAACTCCTTAAAAATATCTGTTGAACATGTGACTACGCCTTCACGAAAGTAATGACTAACTGGACAGCAACTATTCCTTCCAGGTTTGCAATATGTATTTTAGGCTAAATTTTAGAAATTGAAGTATGTTTTTTTCCCAACTTATTTTTCTGGTTTTCAAAACCTCTGAGAGAATTTCAACTGATGAAACACATTTTAAAATGTTTTATTTGATGCTATTATTAAAGATAGAATAGAACATATTTCAAATGGATTGTGATAACAGGACTGCTTAGAATTAGGTCATTTTCTTAATCCTCCTTCTTGTGTAGAGATTGCAAATGCATGCAATGCTTAAAAAAGAGATCTGTAGTATTCTTCTGCCAGTTGTAATAATGTGTAATACCTAAGGGTAAGATAAGAATAGAGGGGTAGTTTTAATTCTTATTGTAACTGCCCTATTTTTATTTTTGCTTGTGTTTGCATGGTATTTATAAAATCACACACAGACACTCAATTTTTTTAGATGTCCTAGCTTCACAGTAGGACACATGTATATGTATGTATATTGACTTATAGTAAGCAAAAATGGGGTGTTTCCATTCTGTCACATTCATAGAGGAGTGTAAGACCAATAATTCATAAGAGAATGAGTCGAAAAGGTTTCTATATTATGTAATCCCAGTGCTCATCATTGAGCAAATGATGCTAAAAATACTACAGGCAATAGTCTTTTTGTGTTGTTTACTGGAATAGAAAATGTCTTCAGTATTAGCATTACTCACTATAATACTTAATTTAAAAAAATGACATTAACTCTTTAACATAGGAAGGTGGTTTGACCCGTGATATATAATTTTTAAATTCTGTGATAAAAATTTATAAAATGAGACGCTTCAGATCTATTTACTTCATTACTTGGTTTTGTTCATGATCCAAACTATCTCAGTGATTGCAACAAATGAATTTATTCTGTTACTGATTGCAAATGGAAAGGTTTCTTTTTTCCCACTTTTGTCTTCAGGCCTGTCAATATGCATATTTTCTAAAATTATTTAATGTAATACATTGTCTGGCATAATCATATGATAATATCCATAGCAAGTTATTTATATCATTTCATGATGTTTTTAGAATAATTAAAAGGTTTTGAAAATTTTAAATTGGTTATCAACTACCAATGAAAACTGAGAATTTCCTTAATTAGATACCTTTGTGCATTAATAGTTTTCTCTAACTATTTTTTATTTTTTAAAAATCTTTAACAGATTTTTAAAATGACCATCTGTCATCTGATTCTTTAAAACTTTGGAATGAATTGATAGCTATATTAATCCATACTTAATTATAAAAATATAATGTCCTACAGGGTTTAGAGCAGTGTAATACAAATTTCTCTTTGTGTTTATAAACCATATCACTGACACATACAAATAACATCCAGAAGCATATTATGACGTATCGTGATACTAGATATAAAACATATTTAATATACCAAATTGAGACTTTATACAATAAAATTGAGAATAGGAATTGAGAATTAATACAGGAAATTGAAGAGAAATTTGCAAATTACAAAGAAATACAAATTCCTGTTTGAACATTTTCAGAACTCAACTGAAATAAAATGGCAAATTTTAGGGAATGAAAAGTAATAAACAATAAGAGGAAAAGCACCAGAGATATTGTTTGTTTTTGGACTCTCTATTTTTTTTAAATTTTATTTTATTTTTAAACTTTACAATATTGTATTAGTTTTGCCAAATATCGAAATGAATCCGCCACAGGTATACCCGCGTTCCCCATCCTGAACCCTCCACCCTACTCCCTCCCCTCCCCTGGACTCTCTATTTTAACTTGACAAAATCTTTTAAAATGCCTTTCTTATTTCTAAACCCTAGTCAAGCTGTTTATTTTAGTTGGGTAATTCTTATGTTGCAGAGTCAGACACAACTTAGTGACTGAAAAACAACAACAATTATGTCAGTTTGTAGATGTGAAAACCCATTTTTACATGGACTACTTCATGAAAACTATAAACAAATTCTGTGAGTTGTTATGTCTTGTATTCCACTTCTCTCACTGAATGTTCAGATGCTAACAAATCATAAATATACAAATTTAAACTGGTGAAATAGCTTTTGTTTCAGTATCTCCAACTATATGGAATTCAGTCTTTCCTGAAGATCATTCTTTTTCTGGAATTAATAGACAGCTCTTCATCAACATGAAAGTTGCCTCCTTGTAATTTTATACCAGATCTTGTTCCTCTCATTCAAAGAAAGACAACTTTAATCCCTTTTTTACACAACTGTTCTTCCCATGTTTACACATTTGCCATATCAAACCCTCTATCTATCTCTGAAAAGATATTTCTTCTTTAATCCAAACTTCCTAATCTAGACCTATATTTACATTTTGATGCCCAGAGCTGAACACATGGAATATTGCATAAAACATTCATTTCACATGGAAGAACTACATTTAAAATCCACATTGTAACAAATGAGTATATTTTTGTTGTTAGTGACAAATATCCCTTTACTTTTCCTTAACTATTGAATGAAATGTTTTAAATTATTTTTATTACTTTTGACTATCTTTTTAAAAATTGTTTATTTTTAATTGAAGGACAATTGTTTTACCATACTGCATTACTTTTATTTTATTTTTAAATTTTTTTTAAATTTAATTGGAGGCTAATTACTTTATAATATGGTAGTGGTTTGTGCCATACTGCATTACTTTTAACTATCTTGTTATAACATTATCTTTTATATATTTTCTCAACGGTGAACACCTTTATAAATACTCTGGGTCTCATATACTCAAGGTATCTTGCTTAATTTATCTTTCATTTTAATGTAAAGATACATATTAGAGTAAAAACAAATCTGTCATTAGTTTATTTAACAGTCTACTGTGCTAGTATTTGCAGTTAGTGATTTGGGTATTTTTTAATTTTATTGAACTATAGTTGATTTACAAGGTTGTTTTATTAAGTTCTGCTGTACAGCAAAGTGATTCAATTATACATATACATATTCTCATTCATATTCTTTTCCATTATGTTTTATTACAGGATATTGAATATAGTTCCCTGTGGTATACAGTAGGACCTTGTTATTTCATTTAATGATTTTAACTTAAAACTGAGCATTTAGTTAACTACATTTAGTACTTGGCTTTAATAATTTCTTCCTCCTCTTCCTGTTTCTTTTCTCTTCTCTTTGACAGTTCTCCGTGGGGGATACAAAAAACACCCTAGTGCAATCCTGCCTGGTATGGACTTGTTGTCCGGGACGTATATATTTGCGGTTCTGTTAGCATGTGTCGTGTTTCAGTCTGGCGCCCAGGAGAAGAACTACACCATTCGGGAAGAAATGCCAGAAAACGTCCTCATAGGCGACTTGCTCAAAGACCTCAACTTGTCGCTAATTCCAGACAAGTCTTTAACAACTCCTATGCAATTCAAGTTGGTATACAAGACCGGAGATGTGCCACTGATTCGAATTGAAGAGGGCACAGGTGAGATCTTCACTACTGGAGCTCGCATTGATCGTGAGAAATTGTGTGCTGGCATCATAGTGGACACCCATTGCTTTTATGAAGTGGAGGTTGCCGTTCTGCCGGATGAAATATTTAGATTGGTTAAAATACGTTTTCTGATAGAAGACATAAACGATAATGCACCATTATTCCCTGCAACGGTTATCAATATATCAATTCCAGAGAACTCGGCTATAAACTCTCGATATGCTCTCCCAGCGGCCATTGATCCAGACACAGGAATAAACGGAGTTCAAAACTACCAACTAATTAAGGTACGTTTTAAAATACTTTGTTAAAGATAGCTCAATTTTTAAAGGGAAAAAAAGGGAATCTTAGTGTACTTCACACTTTGAGTAATTCATCTTTACAATTATTCAAAGTTTAATGCATAGCAGAGAAAATTTATCAATGCAATTTTTGCAATGGCATGGGGTTTAAGAATCATTTTAAGTATATTCATTTTCAAGCAATTGTTTGTGTTTCCACTAACAATCTATTATAGGAGTCAGACAAGGAGCTCAGCATTGCTGCTTACACATCAGTAACTTACCCAACATCTTATTTGTAATCTATCTAGTCATGGCTGTGCCTCAAACTTGGCCTAAACAAGCAAATCTAAGAATTCATTAAGAATGAATCCACAAAACCTATCAGTTTTTCTAAGTGATTATTTTTGACAGAAGCTTTATCTTGTCATTTGTAAATAAATCTACTTTAGGTGAATAGAACTTTTTTATTACGAGCATTTCTACACTTATATAGTAATAACAAATATATTTCATGCTGATTTCAAGTCAAGGAAAGATCTTTAAGCATCTCTTGAATCACAAAATGAGATTAAATTTTAGACACGTTGTTAATGTTAAATGTTTTCATTTTGTTCTGAATCTTTCAAAACACAGAACATTACTTTGCTATAAAGGGTAAGTTTTCTTTCTTTTTTTTTCAGCTAAAAAATTCCTTACTCTAAAGAACCTTTTTTGGTTTGATTTGGGCCTTGTGATGGGAAATGCAGAGGGAAGGATAGATGAAATATTGGATATTCTTTAAAATCGTGAAGAAGGAATTCATTTATCAAGTGAATGGGTGATTCCTTTTAATTACCTATATGGTATATAGAGTAGTAGAAAACTCAGATTTGGGTATGTGAAATAATACATACCCAAGTAATACACACATAATCATTTGAATGATTTTGGCAAATGTGTAAAAGAACAAATGTGCAGATATTATGTAGACATGATCAAGTGATTTTCAAAGTTTTATAAGCAGTTTCTGACTATTCACTACTAGATTATGATCATCATGATGACCAATGTTAAAATTATTAAAAGAACATATAAATAAGATACTTTTATGTATATCATCTGAAGATTTTTGCTGATGCTGATATGTTGTGGAGATGTATTTATTTATAAATAGATTCAGAAATCTAACTCTAGAGATCTTTTGAGTAATTTCAAATGAAATGCAAATTTGTGTGTGAATTATAAGAAGTAAAAACTGAAAAAGGATAGATGTTATAAATGAGCATTTTTAGGTAAGGTCCCTGCAATGGCATCCCCTTATCTGATGAAATGGAAAAATATGCAGGAGTCAGAAAGATATAGATCACAATTTTGTGCTTGCCACCAACTAGAAAAGCCACCTCCAGATTAATCTTTCTGACCTTTAGTTTCTCAAATCATAATATGAGGATGGTGCTATAAATGTCACAGGAGTAGAATTGGGAAGAGTAAGCACTAAGTAGAGGGTCGATATACCTGCATAAAAGATTTTTGGAGATGCATTGAAACAGTTAACTGTTTATAGAAATGTGAGGCTTATCACTTTAAATAGCATCTCTAAAGTTACAATGTCCAGTAAAACTTTCTGCAGCAATGAGGGAAGTTCTGTAATCTGTGGTATCAAATATGGTAGCTACTGGCCACAAGTGGCTATTGAATACTTGAAATGTGGTTAGTGTTACAAAGGAACTGAATTTTTAATTTTACTTCATTTTAATAGCCACCTGTGATAACTGGCTACCGTATTGGAGAGCACAGCTAAAACCAAACAAAAAAAAAAAAAGTTTATTGAAATAAAAATGAGGCCTTACCAAATTTAAATCAAGAATTAGCAATAGGATCTCTCCCAATTATCCTGACAAAAGTGTTATTTTGAAATGTAGTGCTTTACTCAAAGAATAATTTTGTCATGTTTCCCTTAGGGAAACTTAATGAACTTCCAAGAAATTTCTGTTGTCATGAAAGCTGCTTAACAAATTCTAATTAAACAAATAAACCCACTGGCATGATTTAGGTTTGTTGAAGTCTTTTTTCACTTGAATTTCTTCGAAAGATTGTCAGCAAGTGACATAAAGACAGGCTCATTAGAGGTACTGAGATGAGTCTTAGAAATAGATATGCTCTAAAATTTCATTCTGTTTTAGAATGTGTGCTAAGCCAAAAGTGAACTATACGATGTACCTAAAGCACTGGGGCATTTGTATGGCCCTATGGGCAAATATTGTCCTGACAGCTTGTTAAAAATAATGAGAATGGAACACAAAACATACCCCTGGGCTTGCAGAAGGTCATGACATGTGTTAACTGAGTGCACTCTGACTTACAAGAAGGTCCTGTCATGAAAGTGGCATATATACTGGGGGGGGAGATAGGGAGGTTAAACAAAAAGAAAGAAAATAAACATGTTACAATTCACCCATAAACTTTATTAAAGTGTTATAATTTGAAAGTAAGCCAACCATAATAATTTCTTTTAAAAGATACCCTGTCCTGCAGAATAGGTTGAAAATTGAATTAATATTAACTTGTTTTATATTTGCTGAATAGATAGGACTAGCAAAATCACAGTTTATCCTAAGGAAGTATAAGATTTGTACTTAAATGTTCAGATAACAAAGGGAGAGAAGTGGAAGATATAGGAAAAAATTAGGTCAATTTACACATGAAAGGTCTTGTTATTAACAAATGTATGTTAATTAACAAGATAATTAACTGAAAATGCAGTCATTTGATAAATGTCAAATTGTGTATAATAAAAAGTAGTCTAGACAAAACTTTAATAATATTGATCTTCAAAACCATAACATATAGTTTAATTTCATTTATACATTTTTATGATATTATCTGTGCTTTGAAATAAACAGGAAAATGTTATTATTTCACATTTTAAATATATGGAAATTTAATTTCATTTCAAAGTAATAATTTATTTTGCTTATACTGATATGATTAGTAAATTGGAAGCCAGACTAAGGTCTTCTGAATCTTAGATTTGACTGACAGAAACACAGACAGACAGATAACCTTGAGAGTGGGGATCACAGAAAGTTTAACAGGAGGGAAAAGAAACAAAAGAAGAAGGCAAAAAAAGTGAGGAATGAATGAGTAACATGATTAACAAATGATTCTGCTTAGTACAAAAAAGTTATGATAAAATAAAGCTTATACTACCATGGCAAGGTTGAATTTCAGCTTTTTTGAGAGATTAGATTACTCTAAAGACAAAAGATTCATGTATAAAAGTTTTTGATGTGAAATTGTCACTTAAAAAAGCATCCAGAAATGAAATCTTCTCTTTCCCCTCTTTCAAGTAAACTCATGCTATAATGAGAATTTCCTATGATATTCTGATTTAATTATCCTTAATTTGGACTAACCATGCAATGGCAACCCACTCCAGTACTCTTGCCTGGAAAATCCAATGGACGGAGAAGCCTGGTAGGCTTCAGTCCATGGGGTCGCTAAGAGTCGGGTACGACTGAGCGACTTCACTTTCACTTTTCACTTTCATGCATTGGAGAAGGAAATGGCAACCCACTCCAGTATTCTTGCCTGGAGAATCCCGGGGACAGAGGAGTCTAGCGGGCTCCCGTCTATGGGGTCACACAGAGTCGGACACGACTGAAGAGACTTAGCAGTAGCAGCAACATGCTAAAGATCTATAAGTATATATCTATTATATACACATATATGTTTATGGGCATGTATGCCATTTTAATATGTGATAAATATACCATTTTAAAATGTTATTAAATACTATATTTTAAACTATATATATTATACATGGTATATAGTATACACTACATATTGTATACTATATATATATAATTATCTGCATCTATGTGTCATTTATTATGTATATGCTTAGTAGTATTTGATAGAGTTGTTGTCCAGGAGTAAGAAATTACAGTGTGTTTCTAACTTCCGCTTTTTTATTCCAATGGCCTGTTAGTTATAAAATATCTTTTCAAATTCTAAGTTTTGGCATCAGGGAGACAGTATATTTACAAATAGAAATATACGTCAAGCACCCAGTCTGACTCAGGATATGGATATAAAGCACAAGGATCTACTTCTTCCTATGTTTGGAATTCAGGGGAAATTAAATTAGTTTATGTAATGATGTTGCATATGTCTTCATTTTCTGCTTCAGATTTTCATCTTCCCCCATATATACCAATAGTAATATTTCTATACTAGCCCTGTGACAGCATGTTGATGAGTTCCCTTGAGGCAGGAATGACAGTGTTTCAAAGGTTGACTGTGCTGATGGAGCGTGAAGATCACGTTTTTCTCAGATTGGTGACCACACTCAAAGCCCTCACACATCTTTGCCCATCTCATAAAGCATCCTCATATTTTCCATCCACCTCCAGAAAAATTTAACCTTGGACAGAGTCTTCAAATAATCAAGGTTTGGGTCCTTGTTTCTATTTTGTTTAAAATAAGATACATTTGATTTTTACTTTTACGACTAAATGAGAACCAAGTATCTTCCCTCTTGATCAAGAATTTGGATTTATGAAACTAAGGTTAGACTTAGATTTGCTTTGAAATCTGGGACTACAAAATACGCATTGTGCAAATTGTGTCTACCATTAGATTTAGTAATCTTGAATACACTTGCCAAGAATGAGACATCGAATAATATGCTGTGGAGGCAATGAGCAAGCAAACTTTATTATTCTGAAGGAGTTAATATTTCTTTATCATATGTATGCATAGATTAGCATAGTATGTAGTATCAGGAGGAGTGAGTACAGATTCAATAATGCCATTGCAGGCATAATATGGTATAACAATGTGTTTAACTGCTTTAGAACACAGTTACCTCTAAAGATGTTCAGAAAGGTCTGAATATAGTGATTTCTTCATTTTTCTACCATAAAATTTTATTTGGAAATTCACCCTTTCCACTTTAAGATAATTTGATTTTATGTTCTCTGAATTCTGTGATGTGCAGATTAACATTTTTGATCTGTATTAAAAAGTAAAAGAGATGACAATCAAATGCTAATGACCATTAGGTCCCTGAAAGCTGGGGATTATTATTAAAGTGCACCTCCAGTGGGGAAAAATGACAACATAAAAATTGTTCTCTTCATAAATAGATCTTTATTAATGCTGTCAGGTCTTATTAAAATGAGAGTGTGACACTAATAGGATTAAGTAACTTTTGACTCCATTGCTATTATCAGAGTCCTGGTTAGTACAGTTCATTACTGCCTTTCATTAAATACATGTGTTATCAATAGTCCCAAATGAAGCACATATAGGTAGGACATTTTAGATAGCTCAATTGTAGAATTTATAAATTGAGATTCTGAACAGCAAATATGTCCCCAACTTTGATTAATTTACTCACGTTCTACTATTTGACCTGATAATAGCAATGAGCTCTAAGAAATACTGCTAAGTTTTACATCAATTAATATATGGCACAGGTTTATTTATCTGTTATTCCATTGTTCACTATATCTAAATAAAAATCAATTTGATGTTTAATTTTGTGCCTGCCAAAACTGACGACATACAACCTAAATAAATATGTATTTAATTACAAGTGAAAATTATTTGGTATAGAACTCTAATGAAAACATGAGGTTTGGCTCCCATAATTCTGACTGATACCAGGAACCTAAAATAATAAACATTCCAATGTGTGTAGTTCAGTCAGTTCAGTCACTCAGTCATGTCCGACTCTTTGGGACTCCATGAATTGCAGCATGCCAGGCCTCCCTGTCCATCACCAACTCCAGGAGTTCACCCAAACTCATGTCCATCGAGTCAGTGGTGCCATCCAGCCATCTCATCCTCTGTCGTCCCCTTCTCCTCCTGCCCCCAATTCCTCCCAGCATCAGAGTCTTTTCCAATGAGTCAACTCTTCGCATGAGGTGGCCAAAGTACTGGAGTTTCAGCTTTGGCATCAGTCCTTCCAAAGAACACCCAGGGCTGATGTCCTATAGAATGGACTGGTTGGATCTCCTTGCAGTCCAAGGGACTCTCAAGAATCTTCTCCAACACCACAGTTCAAAAGCATCAATTCTTTGGTGCTCAGCTTTCTTCACAGTTCAACTCTCACATCCATACATGACCACAGGAAAAACCATAGCCTTGACTAGACAGACCTTTGTTGGCAAAGTAATGTCTCTGCTTTTCAATATGCTATCTAGGTTGGTCATAACTTTCCTTCCAAGGAGTAAGCGTCTTTTAATTCAATGGCTGCAGTCAACATCTGCAGTGATTTTGGAGCCCCAAAAACTAAAGTCTGACACTGTTTCCACTGTTTCCCCATCTATTTCCCATGAAGTGATGGGACCGGATGCCATGATCTTCGTTTTCTGAATGTTGAGCTTTAAGCCAACTTTTTCACTCTCCACTTTCACTTTCACCAAGAGGCTGTTTAGTTCCTCTTCACTCTCTGCCATAAGGGTGGTGTCATCTGCATATCTGAGGTTATTGATATTTCTCCCAGCAATCTTGATTCCAGCTTCTATTTCTTCCAGTCCAGCGTTTCTCATGATGTACTCTACCTATACGTTAAATAAGCGGGGTAACAATATACATCCTTGACGTACTCCTTTTCCTATTTGGAACCAGTCTCTTGCTCCATGTCCAGTTCTAACTGTTGCTTCCTGACCTCCATATAGGTTTCTCAAGAGTCAGGTCAGGTGGTCTGGTATTCCCATCTCTTTCAGAATTTTCCAAAGTGTGTGTAGTTAGTTGAGCATAAATTATTATTTTTTGTCTATACCACTTTGTACTGACTGTATAACAACACTCAGAGAACTGAAATATGATCTTACATTCAGTCTTACACCAAAAAAAGTGCATTGGTAAAGTGTTTGCACCTGAGGTAAAAATTTCTTGTTCGAAAGTGATGATAAAGGCAATGAGGTCATTTTGGGAGAAATTTCTGATTTTGACCTAATTTGATCAAGAAATTAATTTATATAGCTTTATGTTTTTACCACACTTTATGCCTTTACCAAGCTTTATGTGAATTTGGACCAGTTTTGAAGAAATGATTCTTTAGCAAAAAATATAAAATGCATATGAAAATAGTTATCATTTCAAAATAAAATGCTGAAAAATTAGCATTTTCCCTTTGTATTTGTCAGTTTTGAGTCATCTTCATAAATCAATAAGAAGTGTGAATAATTCAATAGATTCAAATAAATCACTTTGACTACAAATTAAATTTTAGTATATCTTTGCTGAAGTATCTTTTACTTTCTGAATGCAGGTAGAATGTACCAGAGAAAAGAAAGTATTAGTTTCAATTTAACTTTAAAACACAGAGCTTAAATAACTATTTTTGAAATATTATTTTTACATTGGTTTTTTGCTTGCATATATTTTTCAGTTGCTGTGAAATATAAGATATAATTTTAGATGACCAGACATAAGAAACATACTGTTTTTGTTTTTAAACACACTTAAAGAATGTTTAGGGCTTCCCTGGTGGCTCAGATGGTACAGAAAATGTGCATGCATGCTAAGTTACTTCAGTTGTGTCCAGCTCTGTGCGACCCTATGGACCACAGGCCACCAGGCTCCTCTTCCCATGGGCTTCTCCAGGCAAGAATATTGCAGTGGGTTTCATGCCCTCCATGGGATCTTTCCTACCCAGGGAGTGAACCCGCATCTCTTATGTCTCCTGCACTGGCAAATAGGTAATTTACCACTAGTGCCCCAAAGTGGTAATTTATCACTGGGAAGCCCCAAAGAATGTTCAGTGGCATAATATTTTAATTACTGCATGTAGACATCTGTAAACTTTCAGGTAAACTAAGAAAAGTAATACAAAGTTATATAATAGGAGATACAAATAAAATACTTTTTTGAAAAAAGTATTTTTAAACTTTGTTTCATTAAAAAAAAGGCATTTTAATAGTGGAATATTGTAAAATGAAACTTTAGGTTATCTAACCTAATTTATATTTATCCTTGTGATCTCAATCAGGATTTTTATTTTTATAGAATCAGGATATTCTCATGAACATTTTCATCCTTTTTCTTATTTTAAACATAGAAATCCATTATTTTAAGTTTCCTCAATAGAATGAAGTGGAACTCTAAAGAATGGAAAGATGTTCTACTAAATATTTTTAGTTGTAACAGTAATTGACTACCAACTAATATCTTAGCCCAATTCTAGTCATCTACATTTAGCATATACTTAATGAGTGCCCAATATACAAAGTCTTTAGGGATAAAAATATGTTTGAAAAATAGTCACTGTCCCCAAGGAGCCTTTAACAGGCATTCTGGGGAGTATATTTCACACTAATGATAGTAAGGAAGAAAACATTCACTATATTAAAAGAACATTTTATCTTGAATTGGTCATTCTGACATTAAGAACGGAATTATCTTTAAGTCTTCACAGTTTCAGACAAGCTAAAATTTCCCAATCTACTTGTAGTAGATTTTCACCTAGCACTCTCATTAATTTCTGATATTTTATTTTTTACTAGGTCTGCAATTATGACAGTTGTACTTCCTCTCAACACTTATCTTCAAAACAATTTTGAGATTGGAAATAAAATATATTTTTTAAAATATAATTTTTTTAATTGGAGGTTAATTACTTTACAATATTGTATTGGTTTTGCCATACATCAACAAGAATCCACCACAGGTATACACATGTTCCCCATCCTGAACCCCCCTCCTTCCTCCCTCCCCGTACCATCCCTCTGGGTCATCTAGTTCCTATTCTTGTGGTGGTAATTACACGAGTCTTTCTATTATCTTAATTCTCAAACTTGTTATCTATGCCCTCAATTTCTCTCCTTTATAATGGATAAAATTAAAATTATCCTTATCTTGCAGGTAGGGATATTATAAAAATTAATGAAATAAGAAAAATACATAAAAGTTGCTGAGTGCCTTGAAGAAAATTGTATTATAAACAGTCATCAGTTTTGCTCTGTAGTTTAAGATTAATTATACTCTTCCCAATTTTTCTAAAATTATGCTTTATACTCTTTAAAAAGCTTATTTTACAGCCTAATCTTTTCATACATATTTTATGTATGTATACAGAGGAAACTGTGACATTATTCTCTTGTTTAATCAATGCCACTGGCACCACATATATTTCTGGACTTAGTTCATTTTAAAACAACCATTTACCTTCTTTAGCTTACCTCTTTAATCAAATGTTTCCTTCCCTTCATTTGTCTTTCCCTCCTCCTGGCCCTCCATATGACTGTGATGCTGCTAATGTGAATACTTTCTCATATATAGCTTCTACCATCTGGGATTGCTTTATTTACATTTCATTCATATGCCATTTTAAAATATAAGATTTTCTATCTTGTCTTTTTCCACACTGAAAACGTTTCCTATTTTCCTATTTCTTTTCTTGTAAGTCGGTCAAAATTGTCTTTTGCAGTGGATTCTGTAGGAGAGATATGGAAAATTTTAATTTTTAATTTTTAGCCATTCTAAATTAAATGTTTTAAATATCAGTTTCAAATAAGAGATTTGCTAAAACTAGCCTTTCATGGATATTGGTATGTTTTCCTGGTTTATGAGGGAGGCATTATATTCACTGAGGACAAGAGTTTGCTTAGAAGCATGGATTTAAAGTCGCTAAGTTAAGGACAAGAAGACCTTTGCTGTCAGTAAAGAAAATAATGAAGTAAATAGTTAACAGAAGAACAAAATGATGTTCTAAACAATGTAGGAATGCATAAATAAAAAACAGTTTGATGGATTATAAATAAATAAAGAAGTGTAGAACTTTATAGATTACTTTTAGTTGAACATAGTGCTTTATTGAAGTCACTGAATGATAGTATGGGTGAATATGAGAGTACATATAGCTATCAGAAAGCTGGAAAATACAATCATGCTTAGTTACAAACTAATGATTATTAAATTAACTTAGCTATTCAGCTCGCTTCAATAAATAAATATGAAATGAAGGCTACTTAGGTTGGTTGAATTCACAAAAATTATAAAATTCTCATTTTGATTATTATATCCTTGCCTTCATTTAGTGGTGTCTCACTGCTTTTTCTCTGAGAACTTAAATATTTAATAGATTTTATGAATTGCAGGAGACACTAAAATTAAAAAAAAAAGAATTAAAAAATCTTTTAATTTTTCTGTAAGGAAAATGATTCTAAAGAATTACCTACAGATAGCCATACCATTTTCTTCAACACCATATCACCCCTTCAAATACCTCATTATCCTAGATTCCAAAACCAGTCTAGAACTCCTTAAGTCAAAGAAGTTGTGATGGCCATCCCATCCTTTTTACCTTTGAAAGCCACTGTAATGGTGTGGGATTGCACCTTTAACTGGAAGTACTCATAGGACTGGAAAAGTGAAAATTTACTCATTGGGGATGGTATGTGTATGTGTGTGTGTGTGTGTGTGTGTGTGTGTGTATGTATAGCAATATATGGCACTTAGTTGAAACATTGTTGGCTGGCTTCTGAAGTAGTTTATCCATCTGTAGCTTTTAGGATTCTAGACATTCTCTGAAGTCTGTTTTCTCCAGAAAACCTGTCTTGAGCTTTCAGGCATATTTAGCTACCTAGAGTTTTACTTTTCTCTTTCAAATGATGCTTTAGATCAAATACATAATTGGTAAAATGAACAGATTTTTATAAAGCTAGAAGTCTTACATAAAATCCAGTTTACATGTAGAATAGCTAGATTAATAAAACTGAGATTTTAATCTCTTTAACTCAGAAATATGATTTGTTGGTTATTTATTGTAATAGACATGACTTATTGAGTTATATTTGTCTACACAAATATAGTCATACTATGGCAAATCTCGGAGAAGGCAATGGCAACCCACTCCAGTACTCTTGCCTGGAGAATTCCAGGGGTGGTGGAGCCTGGTGGGCTGCCATCTATGGGGTCGCACAGAGTCGGACGTGAGTGAAGTGACTTAGCAGCAGCTGCAGTAGCAGCATGGCAAGTCTAAGTAGTTTAACATAATTTAAAATTTTTCTCCACTAGTTTTATTTGATATTTTGTACATAGTAATCTCATTAACGATGTCTGGCCTTCTATCATCTAGACTATTAAAGGTTTGAGGCAAAAAAATTGACTCCTATCTGAGGTAATTGTCTGTTAAATGCATAACCTACAAATTAGTGGCTGACCTTATTTGGGTATTGATTAATGTAAAAAGCAGCATTTTACCGAATAGCTCCCTGACATTATCAGACAACTGTGGGATTTAGTAAGCAATTATTTTTCTATTTTTCCTCACTTTAAAGCTTGGTGTATTAGTCAAATTCAGCTGTAAGTAAACATGAACTATTGTCTTACATAACCTCAAGAGTTATTTCAAAGTATCTTCATGCTTTGCTACAGTTTACTGACAATTGTTTCATCTGCTACAACTGTTAAGCATTCTTAAACTTGATTGCTCCAATGAGTTAGTGATACTTGATTCACACATATTTGCAATACATTGCCACAATGAGTTATTGACAATTCTTTTCACTGACAACAGCTTTTGTATTTTGTGTTAGTGTGATATTGAAAGATTTTTCATTGTTCTTTTCCCCACAAATAATGGACTGCATAACTCTGTGCTTTCCCACATGTTTAGCAATCTCTATTTCACAGATAACTGAATTTGCTGTCCTATTTGCAGTTATCAGTAGTTGCTTTAAAAGATGACTGCTTATTTTGATTATTGCTTAGGCAGTAGACATGCTGAAGTGAAGTGAAGTTGAAGTCTCTCAGTTGTATCCAACTCTTTGTGACCCCATGGACTATACAGTTCATGGAATTCTCCAGGCCAGAATACTGGAGTTGGTTCAGTTCAGTTCAGTCACTCAGTCATGTCCAATTCTTTGCGACCCCATGAACTGCAGCACGCCAGGTCTCCCTGTCCATCACCAACTCCAGGAGTTCACCCAAACTCATGTCCATTGAGTCAGTGATGCCATCCAACCATCTCATCCTCTGTCATCCCCTTCTCCTCCTGTCCCCAATCTTTCCCAGCATCAGGGTCTTTTCAAATGAGTCAGCTCTTCCCATCAGGTGGCCAAAGTATTGGAGTTCCAGCTTCAACATCAGTCCTTCCAAAGAACACCCAGGACTGATCTTTAGGATGGACTGGTTGGATCTCCTTGCAGTCCAAAGGATTCTCAAGAGTCTTCAACACCACAGTTCAAAAGCATCAACTCTTCAGTGCTAAGCTTTCTTTATAGTCCAACACTCACATCCATACATGACCAATGGAAAACCATAGCCTTGACTAGATAGGACCTTTTTTGGCAAAGTAATGTCTCTGCTTTTGAACATGCTGTCTAGTTTGGTCATAACTTTCCTTCCAAGGAGTAAGCATCTTTTAATTTCATGGCTGCAATCACCATCTGAAGTGATTTTGGAGCCCAGAAAAATAAAGTCTGCCACTGTTTCTACTGTTTTCCCGTCTGTTTGCCATGAAGTGATGGGACTGGATGCCATGATCTTCGTTTTCTGAATGTTGAGCTTTAAGCCAACTTTTTCACTCCCCACTTTCACTTTCATCAAGAGGCTCTTTAGTTCTTCACTTTCTGCCATAAGGGTGGTATCATCTGCATATCTGAGTGTATTGATATTTCTCCTGGCAATCTTGATTCCAGCTTGTGCTTCCTCCAGCCCAGCAGGTAGCCTTTCCCTTCTCCAGGGGATCTTCCCAACCCATGGTTTCCAACCCAGGTCTCCCACATTGCAGGTGGATTCTTACCACCTGAGACACAAGCATCTCATTTATATAGGGTGAATCATTTTCTGAGCTGGCATTGTTCATCTCATGTAGTACTCACTAAAGCTAAACAGGCAAGAGAATAACATGGAAAACAGATGTAATTTCATTAAAAATTCTTTTATTTTGAACATATGATTTTCTTAATCATTATTTAAATATATAGGGTTATCTATCTTTTGCTTCTAAACTTTGACTCACAAAAATTAAAAAAGGATTAGCCTCTGTGCTTCCCTGGTGGCTCAGACAGTAAAGAATCTGCCTGCAACGTGGGAGACCTGGGTTCGATCCTTGGGTTGGGAAGATCCCTGGAGAAGGGAAAGGCTAACCACTCCAGTATTCTGCCCTGGAGAATTCCATGGCCAGAGGAGCCTGGCAGGCTACAGCCCATGGGGTCGCAAAGAGTTGGACACCACTGAGTTACTTTCACTTTCAGCCTCTGTCCAAGGTTCTAAACATTTAAGGTTTTAGGATGCTAAATATTACCCCATTTCTCCTTTTATACACAGTTTTCCCTGAGTATCTTTTTATCTAGAAGTCTTTTGAATATAGCCTAAAGAGTTGATGAGTTAGAGACTCTCTTGCAAATCTTTTTGAAATAAAAGTTAGGTTGTAGATTAGAGCATAGAGTGGTTTTCATAAGAGAATAATAGTGATTTTGTCTGCATGGACATATTCTTCATAAATAGTTTAATAAGCCTCCAATTAAAAATAAATTTATATTAAAAAAGAACAGTTTATATTTTCCTTCATTATACTGATTTGAGAATAAATGATACTATGGATGCAGTATCAAATTGTACTCTGTTGTTTCTCCACTCACCAACATTAGAAACCATCATGTCACAAGTAATGAATTATTTTTATATCATATGCTTCATAATTTTCCTGGATTTTCTTCATAATTTGCATGGATTTCACTAAGAGTGTTGAAAATTTTTTAAATATGTATATTTTAAAAATAGATAGGGCACTTAAGACACCCTCAGAAGATATATATGCATATATATATATATATATATGTATTGTACAAATCAATTATAATCTTATTCTAGTTGAGCTAATCATTTTTCTCAAGATAAATTTAAATTTCACCCCCTAAATGTTCTATATGCACTGACTCATTGAACCAGATATGATGCAGTATTCTATTTTAAAAGTCAATTGTGCATATCAGTATTATTGTTC
This sequence comes from Bos indicus, assembly GCF_029378745.1. Lineage (NCBI taxonomy): Eukaryota > Metazoa > Chordata > Mammalia > Artiodactyla > Bovidae > Bos > Bos indicus. The sequence continues at coordinate 42,296,746 of NC_091789.1, forward strand.
TTTTATGTAACTTTATTCATGAAAAGCAAAGTGATTCAATGAATTAGTAAACACATTTCAAGTATGTTTATTTTGAAATTTGTTTTTAATTCTTAGAGATAACTTGAATATTTTATCATAGCCCTCAATAAAAATAATTGATTAGATTCAGATACCTAGTTCATAGTGTTAATAGCAATTCTAAATAATTTTTTTGATAATAAAAATCAACTGAAATACAAGATGTGGTATAGAGTTCAGTTACTTTAATAATTCAATGGTTTAATAGTATACATTCAATTTTAGAGCAATGGTGTTTTAAAATGCAAGTTGCTTATTATTTAATTTCTTAACTTTACATTAATTAAGTGTTCCTCTTCTATCTCTGGGCAGTTTACCAGATCAAAAAATGATTTTGATCAGAGAAGAATGTCTTTTTTCAGAAGTTAAAACTATTATTTAATAAATGTTTAACAGTCACTAATAGGATTTTACTATACTTCAAAAATATATATCCCAGTGTTGTCAAATTCCTGAGAAATTGCGATTACATTAAATTAGAGTTAGATAATAAAACATATTTTTAGCATTGCTTCTTGTGCTTGCTAGTATGTGCATGAATGTAATTGATCATAACTCTATATAAGCTAATCATTCTAAACTCTAGTCAATACTTTGTTATTCTGTAGTTAACAACCAATTTTAGGTGAATTTTGTCTTTTCCCATTACATTTTATGTTAAAAATATTTAAAAAATATTTCCTAGAAATTTTCCACTTTAACAAATGTATATCAAGTCTCTCAGGCTATACAGCTGAAACTAACAATGTTGTAATAGCAATATTGTAAATCAGCTTTATCTCAACTAAAAAAAAAAAGGTTCACAGAAAACATTTTTAAATTCCAGAATTATTCAAGGGATTGGATTATCTCACATTTTCATTAGAATTTTTTTTCCTGTTATTAATAAACTACCCTCTTTAGTTCAGTTCATTGTTGCAGCACCCTTGTCTTTGGTTTCTTATTATATAGAAAGTATTTTATAGGAAGCAGCATGTTCCCTGTTCTCAGAGGGTAGATCAAAGCCAATTGTGCTTATTTAGAATTGGGAGGATTTTTAAAGGGAATTTCAGATTGGACTTTATAGATATCATAAACCTCAAAATATTGGACATTTATGATAAAAGATTCCTTTTTCCTTGTTTTTTTTAAATTTTATTTTATTTTTAAACTTTACAATATTGTATTAGTTTTGCCAAATATCGAAATGAATCCGCCACAAGTATACATGTGTTCCGCATCCTGAACCCTCCTCCCTCCTCCCTCCCCATACCATCCCTCTGGGTCGTCCCAGCGCACCAGCTCCAAGCATAAAGTATCATGCATCGAACCTGGACTGGCGACTCGTTTCATACATGATATTATACATGTTTCAGTGCCATTCTCCCAAATCTTCCCACCCTCACCCTCTCCCACAGAGTCCAAAAGACTGTTCTATACATCAGTGTCTCTTTTGCTGTCTCGTACCCAGGGTTATTGTTACCATCTTTCTAAATTCCATATATATACGTTAGTATACTGTGTTGGTGTTTTTCTTTCTGGCTTACTTCACACTGTATAATAGGCTCCAGTTTCATCCACCTCATTAGAACAGATTCAAATGTATTCTTTTGAATGGCTGAGTAATACTCCATTGTGTATTTGTACGATAGCTTTCTTATCAATTCATCTGCTGATGGACATCTAGGTTGCTTCCATGTCCTGGCTATTATAAACAGTGCTGCAATGAACATTGGGGTACACGTGTCTCTTTCCCTTCTGGTTTCCTCAGTGTGTATGCCCAGCAGTGTGATTGCTGGATCGTAAGGCAGTTCTATTTCCAGATTCCTAAGGAATCTCCACACTGTTCTCCATAGTGGCTGTACTAGTTTGCATTCCCACCAACAGTGTAAGAGGGTTCCCTTTTCTCCACACCCTCTTCAGCATTTATTGCTTGTAGACTTTAGGATTGCAGCCATTCTGACTGGTGGGAAATGGTACCTCATAGTGGTTTTGATTTGCATTTCTCTGATAATGAGTGATGTTGAGCATCTTTTCATGTGTTTGTTAGCCATCTGTATGTCTTCTTTGGAGAAATGTCTATTTAGTTCTTTGGCGCATTTTTTGATTGGGTCATTTATTTTTCTGGAGTTGAGCTGTAGGAGTTGCTTGTATATTTTTGAGATTAGTTGTTGTCAGTTGCTTCATTTGCTATTATTTTCTCCCATTCTGAAGGCTGTCTTTTCACCTTGCTTATAGTTTCCTTTGTTGTGCAGAAGCTTTTAAGTTTAATTAGGTCCCATTTGTTTATTTTTGCTTTTATTTCCAATATTCTGGGAGGTGGGTCATAGAGGATCCTGCTGTGATGTACGTTGGAGAGTGTTTTGCCTATGTTGTCCTCTAGGAGTTTTATAGTTTCTGGTCTTACGTTTAGATCTTTAATCCATTTTGAGTTTATTTTTGTGTATGGTGTTAGAAAGTGTTCTAGTTTCATTCTTTTACAAGTGGTTGACCAGATTTCCCAGCACCACTTGTTAAAGAGATTGTCTTTAATCCGTTGTATATTCTTGCCTCCTTTGTCAAAGATAAGGTGTCCATATGTGCGTGGATTTATCTCTGGGCTTTCTATTTTGTTACATTGATCTATATTTCTGTCTTTGTGCCAGTACCATACTGTCTTGATGACTGTGGCTTTGTAGTAGAGCCTGAAATCAGGCAGGTTGATTCCTCCAGTTCCATTCTTCTTTCTCAAGATAGCTTTGGCTATTCGAGGTTATTTGTATTTCCATACAAATTGTGAAATTATTTGTTCTAGCTCTGTGAAGAATACCGTTGGCAGCTTGATAGGGATTGCATTGAATCTATAAATTGCTTTGGGTAGTATACTCATTTTCACTATATTGAATCTTCCAATCCATGAACAAGGTATATTTCTCCATCTATTAGTGTCCTCTTTGATTTCTTTCACCAGTGTTTTATAGTTTCTATATATAGGTCTTTAGTTTCTTTAGGTAGATATATTCCTAAGTACTTTATTCTTTCCGTTGCAATGGTGAATGGAATTGTTTCCTTAATTTCCCTTTCTGTTTTCCCATTATTAGTGTATAGGAATGCAAGGGATTTCTCTGTGTTGATTTTATATCTTGCAAATTTACTATAGTCATTGATTAGTTCTAGTAATTTTCTGGTGGAGTCTTTAGGTTTTTCTTTGTAGAGGATCATGTCATCTGCAAATAGTGAGAGTTTTACTTCTTCTTTTCCAATTTGGATTCCTTTTATTTATTTTCTTTTTTTTTTCTGCTCTGATTGCTGTGGCCAAAATTTCCAAAACTGTGTTGAATAGTAATGGTGAAAGTGGGCACCCTTGTCTTGTTCCTGACTTTAGAGGAAATGCTTTCATTTTTTCACCATTGAGGATAATGTTTGCTGTGGGTTTGTCATATATAGCTTTTACCATGTTGAGGTATGTTCCTTCTATTCCTGCTTTCTGGAGAGTTTTTATCATAAATGGACGTTGAATTTTTTCAAAGGCTTTCTCGGCATCTATTGAGATAATCACATGGTTTTTCTTTTTCAATTTGTTAATGTGGTGTATTACATTGATTGATGTGCAGATATTGAAGAATCCTTGCATCCCTGGGTTAAAGCCCACTTGGTCATGGTGTATGATTTTTTTAATGTGTTGTTGGACTCTGATTGCTAGAATTTTGTTAAGGATTTTTGCATCTATGTTCATCAGAGATATTGGCCTGTAGTTTTATTTTTTTGTGGCATCTTTGTCAGGTTTTGGTATTAGGGTGATGGTAGCCTCATAGAATGAATTTGGAAGTTGACCTTCCTCTGAAATTTTCCGGAAGAGTTTGAGTAGGATAGGTGTTAGTTCTTCTCTAAATTTTTGGTAGAATTCAGCTGTGAAGCCATCTGGACCTGGGCTTTGGTTTGCTGGAAGATTTCTGGCTACAGTTTCAATTTCCATGCTTGTGATGGTTCTGTTAAGATTTTCTATTTCTTTCTTGTCCAGTTTTGGAAAGTTGTACTTTTCTAAGAATTTGTCCATTTCTTCCACGTTGTCTATTTTATTGGTATAAAATTGCTGATAGTAGTCTCTTATGATCCTTTGTATTTCTGTGTTGTCTGTTGTGATCTCTCCATTTTCATTTCTAATTTTATTGATTTGATTTTTCTCCCTTTGTTTCTTGACTCTGGCTAACGGTTTTTCAATTTTACTTATTCTTTCAAAGAACCAGCTTTTGGCTTTGTTGATTTTTGCTATGGTCTCTTTTGTTTCTTTTGCATTTATTTCTGCCCTAATTTTTAAGATTTCTTTCCTTCTACTAACCCTGGGGTTCTTCATTTCTTCCTTTTCTAGTTGCTTTAGGTGTAGAGCTAGGTTATTTATTTGACTTTTTTCTTGTTTCTTGAGGTATGCCTGTATTGCTATGAACTTTCCCCTTAGGACTGCTTTTACAGTGTCCCACAGGTTTTGGGTTGTTGTGATTTCAGTTTTATTAGTTTCTATGCAAATTTTATTTCTTTTTTGATTTCTTCTGTGATTTGTTGGTTATTCAGCAGTGTGTTGTTCAGCCTCCATATGTTGGAATTTTTAATAGTTTTTCTCCTGTAATTGAGATCTAATCTTACTGCACTGTGGTCAGAAAAGATGCTTGGAATGATTTCTATTTTTTTGAATTTACCAAGGCTAGATTTATGGTCCAGGATGTGATCTATCCTGGAGAATGCTCCGTGTGTGCTTGAGAAAAAGGTGAAATTCATTGTTTTGGGATGAAATGACCTATAGATATGAATTAGGTTTAATTGGTCTACTGTATCATTTAAAGTTTGTGTTCCCTTGTTAATTTCTGTTTAGTTGATATTTCCATATGTGTGAGTGGGGTATTAAAGTCTCCCACTATTATTGTGTTATTGTTAATTTCTCTTTTCATACTTGTTAGCATTTGTCTTACATATTGCAGTGCTCCTGTGTTGGGTGCATATATAATTGTTATAGCTTCTTCTTGGATTGGTCCTTTGATCATTATGTAGTGACCTTCTTTGTCTCTTTTCACAGCCTTTGTTTTAAAGTCTATTTTATCTGATATGAGTATTGCTACTCCTGCTTTCTTTTCGTGTCTATTTGCATGGAAAATCTTTTCCCAGCCCTTCACTTTCAGTCTGTATGTGTCCCCTGTTTTGAGGTGGGTCTCTTGTAGACAACATATGCAGGAGTCTTGTTTTTGTATCCATTCAGCCAGTCTTTGTCTTTTGGTTGGGGCATTCAAACCATTTACGTTTAAGGTAATTATTGATAAGTATGATCCCGTTGCCATTTACTCTATTGTTTTGGGTTCAAATTTATACACCCTTTTTGTGTTTCCTGTCTAGAGAAGATCCTTTAGTATTTGTTGGAGAGCTGGTTTGGTGGTGCTGAATTCTCTCAGCTTTTGCTTATCTGTAAAGCTTTTGATTTCTCCTTCATATTTGAATGTGGTCCTTGCTGGGTACAATAATCTGGGCTGTAGGTTATTTTCTTTCATCACTTTAAGTATGTCTTGCCATTCCCTCCTTGGCTTGAAGAGTTTCTATTGAAAGATCAGCTGTTATCCTTATGGGAATTCCCTTGTGTGTTGTTGTTTTTCTCTTGCTGCTTTTAATATTTGTTCTTTGTGTTTGATCTTTGATAATTTGATTAATATGTGTCTTGGGGTGTTTTGCCTTGGGTTTATCCTGTTTGGAACTCTCTGGGTTTCTTGGACTTGAGTGATTATTTCCTTCCCCATTTTAGGGAAGTTTTCAACTATTATCTCCTCCAGTATTTTCTCATGGTCTTTCTTTTCGTCTTCTTCTTCTGGGACCCCTATGATTCGAATGTTGTTGCATTTAATGTTGTCCTGGAGGTCTCTGAGATTGTCCTCATTTCTTTTAATTTGTTTTTTTTTTTTCTCTCTGATTCATTTATTTCTACCATTCTATCTTCTACTTCACTAATCCTATCTTCTGCCTCTGTTATTCTACTATTTGTTGCCTCCAGAGTGTTTTTGATCTCATTTATTGCATTATTCATTATATATTGACTCTTTTTTATTTCTTCTAGGTCCTTGTTAAACCTTTCTTGCATCTTCACAATCCTTGTCTCCAGGCTATTTATCTGTGATTCCATTTTGATTTCAAGATTTTGGATCAATTTCACTATCATTATTCAGAATTCTTTATCAGGTAGATTCCCTATCTCTTTCTCTTTTGTTTGGCCTGGTGGGCATTTATCCTGTTTCTTTACCTGCTGGGTATTCCTCTTTCTCTTCATCTTGTTTATATTACTGAGTTTGGGGTGTCCTTTCTGTATTCTGGCAGTTTGTGGAGTTCTCTTTATTGTGGCATTTCCTCACTGTGTGTGGGTTTGTACAGGTGGCTTGTCAAGGTTTCTTGGTTAGGGAAGCTTGTGTCGTGTTCTGGTGGGTGGAGCTGGATTTCTTCTCTCTGGAGTGCAATGAAGTGTCCAGTAGTGAGTTATGAGATGTCTATGGCTTTGTAGTAACTTTGGGCAGCCTATGTATTGAAGCTCAGGGCTGTGTTCATGTGTTGCTGGAGAATTTGCTTGGTATATCTTGCCCTGGAACTTGTTGGCCCTTGTGTAGTGCTTGGTTTCAGTGTAGGTATGGAGGCGTTTGGTGAGCTCCTGTCAATTAATATTCCCTAGAGTCAGGAGTTCCCTGGAGTCAGGGTTTGGACTTAAGCCTCCTGCTTCCAGTTATCGGTTTTATTTTTACAGTAGTCTCAAAACTTCTCCTTCTGTACAGCACCATCAATAAAACATCTAGGTTAAAGATGAAAAGTTTCTCCACCATGAAGGTCACCCAGAGAGGTTCACAGCGTTACTTGGAGAAGAGAAGAGGGAGGAGGGAGTTAGAGGTGACCCGAATGAGATGAGGTGGAATCAGTAGAGGAGAAAGTGGGCTAGCCAGTAATCACTTCCTTATATGCAGTCCACAACTGGACTGCTCAGAGATGTTCACAGAGTTATACAGAGAAGAGAAGAGGAAGGAAGGAGACAGAGGTGGCCAAGAGGATAAAAGGGGGAATTGAAAAGGACAGAGACAGATCTAGCCAGTAATCCATTCCCTAAGTGTTCTCCACCATCTGGAACACACAGAAATTCACAAAGTTGTGTAGAGTACAGAGGGGTTAGGGAGGAGGCACAGGCAACCTGGTGGATAAAAAGGAGAGTCCAAAGGGAGAGAGAACAGTCAAGCCAGTAATCTCGCTCCCAAGTAAAAAATGGATACTGAAGATTGGGTTGTTAAAGGTATAATATTGGTAAAAAAACAAAAACAAAACAAAACAAAACAAAAAAACCTAAAAGCCAAAGTTAAAAATCTAGAGTACAGTTTGTAATTTCAAAAATACAAGGTTAAAGAAAGGAAGAAGGAAAAGAAAGAGAAAAAACAAACAAACAAAAACAAAGTCATAAAAATTATAAAGAAAATATAGGTACAAAATTGATAACAAATACCAAAAAGCTAAGTTAAAAATCTCCTTTCGAAGACAATGGGTTGCTTTTCTGAGTGCCTGATGTCCTCTGCCGGCATTCAGAAGTTGTTTTGTGGAATTTACTCGGCGTTTAAATGTTCTTTTGATGAATTTGTAGGGGAGAAAGTGGTCTCCCCATCCTATTCCTCCGCCATCTTAGCTCCTCGATCAGTTTGTCAATTTTATTTATCTTCTCAAAGACCCAACTTTTAGCTTTGTTGATTTTTGCTATGGTCTATTTTGTTTATTTTCAATTCTTTTCTGTCCTAATTTTTATGATTTCTTTCCTTCTACTAACCCTGTAGTTCTTCATTTCTTCCTTTTCTAGTTGCTTTAGGTATAGAGTTAGGTTATTTATTTGACTTTTTTCTTGTTTCTTCAGTAAGCTTGTATTGCTATGAACATTCCCCATAGCACGACTTTTACTGAATCCTATAGATTTTGGGTTGTTGTGTTTTCATTCATTTCTATGCATATTTTGATTTGTTTTTTGATTTTTCCTGTGATTTGTTGATTATTCAGAAGCATCTTGTTCAGCCTCTATATGTTGGAATTTTTAATAGTTTTTTTTTTCTGTAATTGACATCTAATCTTACCACATTGTGTGCAGAAAAGATGCTTTAAATGATTTTAATTTTTAAAAACTTACCAATACTAGATTTATGGCCCAGGGTGTGATCTATCCTGGAGAAGGTTCCATGTTCACTTGAGAAAAAGGTGAAATTCCTTGTTTTGCATTGAAATGTCCTAAAGATATCGATTAGGTCTAACTGGTCCACTGTAGCATTTAAAGTTTGTATTTCCTTGCTAATTTTCTATTTAGTTAATCTATCCATAGGTGTGAGTAGGGTATTTAAGTCTCCCACTACCACTGTATTACTGTTAATTTCCCCTTTCATTCTTGTTAGCATTTGCCTTACATATTGCGGTGCTCCTATGTTGAGTACATATATATTTATAATTGTTATATCTTCTTCTTGAATTAATCATTTGATCATTATTTAGTGTCCTTCTTTGTCTCTTTTCATGGCCTTTATTTCAAAGTCTATTGTATCTGATGTGAGTATTGCAACTCCTGTTTTTTGTTTTTTTTTTTTTTTGGTCTCCATTTGTGTGAAATATCTTTTTCCAGCCCTTCACTTTCAGTCAGTATGTGTCCCTTGTTTTGAGGTAGGTCTTTTATAGACAGCATATATAGGAGTCTTGTTTTTTTAACCGTTCAGCCAGTCTATGTCTTTTGGTTGGGGCATTCAACCCATTTACATTTAAGGTAATTATTGATAAGTATGATCCTGTTGCCATTTACTTTGTTCTTTGGGGTTTGAGTTTATACACCCTTTCTGTATTTCCTCGCTATAGAAGATCCTTTAGCATTTGCTGAAGAGGTGATTTGGTGGTGCTGAATTATCTAAGCTTTTGCTTGTCTGTAAAGCTTTTGATTTTTCCTTCATATTTGAATGAGATCCTTGCTGGGTACAGTAATCTGGGTTGTACATTTTCCTCTTTCATCACTTTAAGTATGTCCTGCATACTGTTCTGGCCTGAAGAGTTTCTATTGAAAGATCAGCTGTTATCCTTATGGGAATCCCCTTGTTTGTTACTTGTTGTTTTTCTCTTGCTGCTTTTAATATTTGTTCATTGTGTTGGATCTTTGTTAATTTGATTAATATGTGTCTTGGACTGTTTTGCCTTGGGTTTATCCTGTTTGGGGCTCTCTGGGTTTCTTAGAATTGGGTGACTATTTCCTTCTCCATTTTAGGAAAGTTTTCAACTATTATCTCCCCAAGTATTTTCTCATGGTCTTTTATGATTCAAATGTTGGGACATTTGACATTGTCCCAGAGGTCTCTGGCGTTGTCCTCATTTCTTTTACTTCTTTTTTTCCCCCTCTCTGCTTCATTTATTTCCAATATTCTATCTTCCACCTCACTTATCCTATCTTCTGCTTCAGTTATTCTACTGTTGGTTCCCTCCAGAGTCTTTTTGATCTCATTTATTGCATTATTCATTATTGATTGACTTTTTTTTTTTTTTTTTTTAATTTCTTCTAGGTCCTTGTTAAACATTTCTTGCATCTTCTCAATCCTTGTCTCCAGGCTGTTTGTCTGTAACTCCATTTTGTTTTCAAGATTTTGGATCATTTTTACTATCATTATTCTGAATTCTTTTTCAAGCAGACTCTCTATCTCCTCCTCTTTTGTTTGGTTTGGTGAGCATTTATCAGATTCCTTTACCTGCCATATATTTATCTGCCTTTTCATCTTGTTTAGATTGCTGTGTATGGGGTGGCCTTTCTGCCTTCTGACAATTTGTAGTTCTTCTTTATTGTGTATGTTTCTCCCTGTGGGTGGGGTTCGACGAGTGGCTTGTCAAGGTTTACTGGTTAGGGAAGCTCGTGTCAGTGTTCTCGTGGGTGGAGCTGGATTTCTTCTCTCTGGAGTGCAATGAAGTGTACAGTAGTGCGTTTTGAGATGTCTTTGGGTTTGGTGTGACTTTGGGCAGCCTGAATATTATAGCTCAAGGCTATGTTCCTGAGTTGCTAGAGAATTTATGTGGTATGTCTTGCTCTGGAATTTGTTGACTCGGGTGGAGCTTGGTTTCAGTGTAGGTATGGAGGCTTTTGGATGAACTCTTATCAATTAATATTCCCTGGAGTCAAGCCTTCTCTGGTGTTCTCAGGTTTTGGATTTAAGCCTCCTGCTTCTGGCTTTCAGTCTTATTCTTACAGTAGCCTCAAGACTTCTCCATCCATACAGGACCAATGATAAAACATCTAGGTTAATGGAGAAAAGATTCTCCACAGTGAGGGACACCCAGAAAGGTTCACTTAGTTACATGGAGAAGAGAAGAGGGAGGAGGGAAATAGTGGTGACCAGGAGAAGAAGAGGGGGAATCAAAAGTGACGAGAGCAATCTAGCCAGTAATCAAATGCTTATGTGCTCTCCACAGCCTGGAAAACCCAGGGAGGCCCACGGAGTTACATAGAGAAGAGGGAGGAAGGAGACAGAGGTGACCAGGAGGAGAGGTGGTGGGTCAAAAGGAGAGAGACAGATCTAGCTTGTAACTGTTCCCTAAGTGTTCTCCACAGCCTGGAATACCCTAACAGATTCAAAGAGTTGGGTAGAGTAGAGAAGGGGGAGGGAGGAAATAGCGATGACTTAGGGGAGAAAAAGGAGAGTTAAAAGGAGGAGAGGGCAATCAAGCCAGTAATCACACTCTTAAGTGAAACTGGGTAATGACGATTGGATTCTTAAAGGTACAGTATTGATAACAAATACCAAAAAGGAAAGATTAAAAATCTAGAGTAGGGGTTACACTCTCAAAAATACAATCTTAAAAAAAAAAAAAAAAAAAAATCCCACAAATTATAAAAAAAAAAAAAAAAAAACATATATGAAATTTGCTTTAAAATAGGGTCTATTTTTTGCAAGGTAATAGTAAGTTATAAAATGAAAATTAAAGGAGTAATAAAGGACTAAAAATTTAAAAATGATAAAAGTAAAAATATATCTAGAAACTTTTCTGGAGCTGTTGCAGGCAGTGTGGGGTCAGTTCAGTTTCAGATAGTTCCTTGTTTCAGCTTATACTTCTCAAGGTCTATAGGCCTCTTCCGATGTAGTCAATGCTAACTACAGGGTTTTAATCTGTTGCATCTGTCACTTCCAAAGCTGTTCCCTCTGTTTATTTTGGCTTCTTCTGTTTGCTAGTCTTTTCAGTGTCTAATTTCTGCCCTGACACAAGGAGGCGAAAGTGGTCACTTATTTAGGCTCACTTGTTCAGTTGTGGTGTGGGGAGGGAGGAACACTGCAAACAAATCACTGGCATGTGTAGGGAGTGCTTGCAGTGTTTCAGCCTCACTGGGTTTGCCCCTGCTCATGGCATGTGTGCTTTCCCAGTGTACACTCAGGCTCCAGGTTGCTCTGCAGGTCAATTGTCTAAAGTGGGTCCTGGGTTGCATTCCCTTTCCAGTCTAAGTCACTCATGTTCAGGTTCTCAGGTACTCCACAAAGGCACAGATTCGGTTGGGCCTGCGTTTTGTGCCCTTCCCAGACCTGAGCAACTCTGGCAACCAGGTGCTTGGCGAGTGCACTCCTAGGTGGGGTGGTGCGTTTTATCACCTCCCCTGCCCCAGCAGTTTGGTTTCCTGGGTGCACAGCAGAAGCGCTGTCTCAGGTGTGCCATATATTTCCTCTGGGGAGCTGGTCTCTGGCTATGACCCTCCTGGGGGATGGCAACTGTCCAGGATCCCAGGAAGACTCTTAGCAACTGGCAGCCTGCTCTCAATTTGGTAGAGGATGCCATCTCTGGGGCCAAGATTGCCCCTTTCCAGCTGCCTCTGGTGGGGGATGGGCCAGTCTGCAGCCTGCTTGCTCTCCTCTGGTATTTGCTCAGTCCTTTGTTCTGTGAACAGGCTGGCAGTGCCTTAGGTTAGAGCTTTTCGCGGGAAAGCTCTCTCTCTTGTTTCCCCCTCCCCCCACCCCCCTCTCTGGCTATCCCACAGTTTGGGTTGATATCTCACGTTAGATCCCTCAGATTTTCCCCAGGGTATTCAGGCCCGTTCCCTACCCTAAGCAATGCATCCTGCGCCTCCCAGTTCAGCCCACACTTGCTGGTGGCAAATGCGAGTGTCTGGGCTACTTTTCTGCTGGGAGTTGCCTTTAGGCACATAATCTGTGGGTTTTATTTATTTATTTATTTATATTTTTTCCCTCCTGGTTATGTTGGCTTCTGAGATTCCAAAACTCCCCACAGACCCGCCGGTGACAGGGTTTCCTGGTGTTTGGAAACTTCTCCTCTTTTACGACTCCCTCCCTGGGACGGGTCTCCATCCCTAACACTTTTGTCTCTCTTTTTATCTTTTATATTTTGTCCTACCTCCTTTTGAAGAAAATAGGCTCCCATTCTGGGTGCTTGGTGTTTTCTGCCAGCGTTCAGAAGTTATTTTGTGGAATTTGCTCAGCATTCAAATGATCTTTTGATGAATTTGTGGGGGAGAAAGTGGTCTACCCATCCTATTCCTCTGCCATCTTAGGACTGCCCTTGATGAAAGTGAAAGAGGAGAGTGAAAAAGTTGGCTTAAAGCTCAACATTAGGAAAACTAAGATCATGGCATCTGGTCTCATCACTTCATGGCAAATAGATGGGGAAACAGTGTCAGACTTTATTTTTTTGGGCTCCAAAATCACTGCAGATGGTGGTTGTAGCCATGAAATTAAAAGATGCTTACTCCTTGTTAAGAAAGTTATGACCAACCTAGATAGCATATTGAAAAGCAGAGACATTACTTTGCCAACAAAGGTTCGTCTAGTCAAGGCTATGGTTTTTCCAGTAGTCATGTATGGATGTGAGAATTGGACTGTGAAGAAAGCTGAGCGCCGAAGAATTGGTGCTTTTGAACTGTGGTGTTGGAGAAGACTCTTGAGAGTCCCTTGGACTGCAAGGAGATCGAAACAGGCCATTCTGAAGGAGATCAGCCCTGGGTGTTCTTTGGAAGGAATGATGCTAAAGCTGAAACTCCAGTACTTTGGCCACCTCATGCGAAGAATTGACTCATTGGAAAGGACTCTGATGCTGGGAGGGATTGTGGGCAGGAGAAGAAGGGGACGGCAGAGGATGAGATGAATGGATGGCATCACTGACTCAATGGACATGAGTTTGAGTGAATTCTGGGAGTTTGTGATGGACAGGGAGGCCTGGCCTGCTGCAGTTCATGGGTCACAGAGAGTCGGACACTACTGAGCGACTGAACTGAACTGAACTGAACTGATGCTGATAATTCATTTAGATAGCAGTAGCTTATGTGTTTAATTTTCAAAGTGAATAGATATTAAAATTTTATTTTGACTGTGTTGGTTCCTTGTGTTTTGTAGAAGATACCTGTCTTGACTTATGGAACTGGTGTGCCAGTTATGCAGAAGAGGTAGTGCCTTCAGAGGAGGAAAATTACTGCAAGAATCATGATGATAATGAATGTAATGAATATAATGGCAATGATGACCATACTGTTCATGATGAAAATGATGAATTTTCTAATGATGATCACTTTGACATATATATGTGTGTGTGCTTAGTCATGTCCAACTCTTTGTAACTCCATGGACTGTAGCCTACCATGATCCTCTGTCCATGGAATTCTCTGGACAATAATACTGGGTTGGGTAGCTATTCCATTCTCCAGGGGATCTTCCCAACCAAGGGATCGATTCCCTGGTCTCCTGCACTGCAGGCAGATTCTTGACTATCTGAGCCACCAGGGAAGTCCCAGTGATTATTATTTATTTTATGATATTAAAAAAGCATACTACTGACAAAATACTTAACATCAAAGAGATTTGGGCTTCATGTTTCCATTTTGCTAAAGACATGGGCAATAATGAAGAATTGGAAATGATCTCAGAGGACATGGTACTTCCTTCTAAAATAGAATCAGGAAGACATTTAGGTAAATGGAAATGAGTTCCTCTTCCCCTTAAATTAAAACAGGAAAGCATAGGTCAGAGGTAACATCTTAATGTCTCAGTGTTTCAATGTCTCAAGATAGAGCCCAAAGGGTCAGTACTGGCTTGGTAAGCCTTGGATTATGAAAATAACTCGGACTGTAAATGGCCTTACCTGGAGCTTTCTATGATTCAGTGGATAAGATACTTTTATCTGGGCATGATTTAATATTGTCTGTCCTAATTTTTTTTCTGCTTATAATTAGCTCTTATTCCAGAGGCGTTTCAAAGCTATCTCATGTCCTCTATTCCTTGCCCAGTCTTAACCCACAAAGAATACACATTTGAGTTAAAGTCTGAACTGTAGAAAGCCAAGTCTAAAATTGCCAATCCTTCCCTTGTAGCTCAGTTGGTAAAGAATCCACCTGCAATGCAGGAGACCACTGTTCAATTACTGGATCAGTAAGATCCCCTGGAGAAGGGATAGGCTACCCACTCCAGGATTCTTCGGCTTCCCTGGTGGCTCAGCTGGTAAAATATCTGCCTGCAATGTGGGATCCACTGGGGAAGGGAAAGGCTACCCACTCAGTATTCTGGCCTGGAGAATTCCATGGACTGTATAGTCCATGGGGTCTCAAAGAATCAGACACGACTGAATGACTTTCACTTTCACCTCCACTACTAAAAAGACTCTTTTAATCTGTGAAATGTGCAGGGGATAAAAGACCCAGGTTTGCTGTCCATCCATATTCCAACAAACCCTCCCCCTACCTCCATGATGATATGCCTCTGACTGTTGGGCTACAACCTACCTATTAAAAACTAGATCACTGAGAAATCTAGTATTTTCATTAACAAATGTGAACAATGTTTTGGTGACTAAGAATACTATACACTCATCATCATCATCCACAGGATATGTCTGTTCACCCATGATAGCATTAGCATTAATGACTTCCAATTATTCAGCATTGCCTTGATTAGAATGAGCCATCTATTATTAGTCACTGCCCATTTGAAACTCCATTCCCTAAAGAGCAAAGGATTTGACATACTCTTGCAGTGATTATTCATTTTCAAGAGAATGTAATCCAAGGATAACTTTGTCATTTATTTAACTTTTCTCAAAAAAATCTGCCGCCATATTTATCATGGCATCCAGTTAATCAATATTCCAACACCCTGATACAGAGAAGAAATGACCTTCCCATATGATATAGAAACTGAAATCATTTTTTGGAATAAAGGAGATTTCTGAGCTTTGAGGATTAAATCCAACAGAAATTGGTTGAGAACTTTCCACAATTCAGAGAGTATAGAACCAATCAGAGTTATAATCACTCTAGAAGCTCTGAGACTTAAAAGATAAAATGTCTTCATAAGATCTTAGATTTTCTAACAGTATTTTCCCCTTGACCCCCAGATTTACCTTATCTTACATACTGTCTTTACCTAAAGTTTTCTCTGACAATGGGTCAGAAGCATCTTGAATTTTATCATTCTGATATTAATAACAATCAGCTAGGTTTTCAAAAGTATCTATTAGTGAAATATCATATAGAAATCTTTCTGTCAGTGGCACAATGGGGATCAAGTAACAGTTTTTTTTTTTGTTTTATTCTTTTTGGTGATGATTACCTGCTGATTATCTCACACCTGAGAACTCTCCATAGTAGAAGAATTCTTGCCAACATCAGTAAGGCATCCCTTTTAAGAGGCAACTATAGTTGAAACTGTTGAACTCAAAGTCAAGAGACTTGGTGCTCAAATATGCCTCTACAATAAACTAACTGTGTGATCATGAGCAAATCACCCAACCTCGCTGAATCTCATTGTCCTTTTTGTAAAAGGAGAAGAAGGAAGGCTAGATGATATCTGAAGTTCCTTCTAGTACTGAGATTGAAGGATTCAATATACTGTATTCTTGTTTTCTTATGAAACCAGCTCATCTAACTTGAGCACAAGGGAAGCAGCTGCTAAAAAGAGCTGACTATCAACAATTAGGAGTGACATTTCATTTGTTTTGCACGTGTTTTCAATTAAAAACAGTTAGTGATTAAAATCACATGCTTGAAAATATAGTCCTTAAAAGACAATATTTTCAAATAAAATGTAAAACATTAAAATGTCTGGGATCAAGTCCAATTTTTATTCTAAACATTTGCTAGTATTAAAGAGCTTTTTTTTTTTTTAATATTATGAGGCATGCTTAGATTTTGCAAGTGTTAGAAATTGCAGAGAAAGAGAGTGAGCTAGCAGGCAATGGAACAAGTAAGAAAGATAATGTTGAGTTATTATACATACTCATAAAAAATGTTGGTTTCCTCCTAGGATGTTGGTAGACTGAATCAGATTTTGTTCTCTGCTTCATTTATATATGTCTCATATTTAGTCATTTGTTTAAGACTTTCCTTTTTTTTTTTTTCCTAAAAGTCAAAATCTGGCTTTTCAAAATTAAGTTACTGAAAAAAGTGGAAACCTGATGAATGAATTTCTTTCAGTTCCCATCTGTTCTCATGTATATAATCACCCTGGTATCTTCAATTAAATCTCCTTTGTGCCAGTCTATAACATTATGAATTTAAGTGAACACTTTAAAACATTTCAACCCAAATGCTTATTCCAAATAATATAGTCACATAGTTTGATTGTTCTTTTAGTTGGAGGACACAGAATAGTGATAGTGACACATGACCACAAAAAAGCAAAGATATAGATCTATCTTATGTCACACACACACACACACACACATTCTGAAGTAAGAGAAAAATACACTTTAAGACAGACATTGAGTGAAGTAAGTCAGAAAGATAAAAATAGGACTTACTTGGTAGTACAGTGAATAAGAATCCGCCTGCCAATTCAGGAGACACTGGTTTGATCCCTAGTCTGGGAAGATCCCACATGCTATGAAGCTACTAAGCCCATGGACCACAACTACTGATCCTGTGCCATGCTTCAAACAAGAGAGTAGTCCCTGCTCTCCACAACTAAAAAAAGCCCACGCAGAGCAATTAAAACCCAGTGTAATAAAAAAAATAATTTTTTTTAAAAAGAGAAAAACAAATATGATATATTAATGCATATATGTGGAATCTAGAAAAAAAAATGGTACAGATGAACTTATTTCCAAGGCAAGAACAGAGAGGCAGACATAGAGAATGGACACGTAAACAAAGGGGGAAGGAGAGGGTGGGATGAACTGGAAGATTAAGATTGACATATATACACTATCATGTGTGAAATAGTGGGAACCTGCTATAAAGCATAGGAAGCCCAGCTTAGTGCTGTGATGACCTAGGTGAGTGAAAAAGGCAGGTAGGAGGGAGGTCCATGAGGGATGGGATATGGCTGATTCACTACAGCAGAAACTTAACACAGCACTTTAAAGCAATTATACTACAATTAAAATAAAAAGACAGAGGTAGTATCAAGACGCTGTCATTTTCAGTGACCTTCATGAGTACCTACTCTTTCATAAGAAAGAAAAGAGTAAACTGTTCCTAGTGTTGAAATATGATGAAATGGAGGGAAAAAATAAGTCAATGGAAGGACTTACTTTTCTTGGGACTTACATTAACACCAAAGAACGATATGCTATGAATGTCATAGTTCTATTCAGTTCAGTTCACTTCAGTCACTCCTTTGTGTCCGACTCCTTGCGACCCCATGTAACACAGCACACCAGGCCTCCCTGCCCATCACCAATTCCCGGAGTCCACCCAAACTCATGTCCATCGAGTCTGTGATGCCATCCAGGCATCTCATCCTCTGTTGTCCCCTTCTCCTGCCTGCAATCCCTCCTAGAGTCAGGGTCTTTTCCAATGAGTCAACTCTTCGCATGAGGTGGCTGAAGTATTGGAGTTACAGCTTCAACATCAGTCCTTCCAATTAACACCCAGGACTGATCTCCTTTAAGATGGACTGGTTGGATCTCTTGCAATCTAAGGGACTCTCAAGAGTCTTTTCCAACACCACAGTTCAAAAGCATCAGTTCTTCAGTGCTCAGCTTTCTTTATAGTCCAACTCTCACATCCATACATGACCACTGAAAAACCATAGCCTTGACTAGATGGACCTTTGTTGGCAAAGTAATGCCTCTCTGCTTTTTAATATGCTATCTAGGTTGGTCATAACTTTCCTTCAAAGGAGTAAGCATTTTTTAATATCATGGCTGCAGTCACCATCTGCAGTGATTTTGGAGCCCAAAAAATTAAAGTCTGACACTGTTTCCACTGTTTCCCCATCTATTTCCCATGAAATGATGGGACCAGATGCCAAGATCTTCATTTTCTGAATGCTGAGCTTTAAGCCAACTTTTTCACTCTCCACTTTCACTTTCATCAAGAGGCTTTTTAGTTCCTCTTCACTTTCTGCCATAAGGGTGGTGTCATCTGCATATCTGAGGTTATTGATATTTCTCCCGGCAATCTTGATTCCAGCTTGTGTTTCTTCCAGTCAGCGTCTCTCATGATCTACTCTGCATATAAGTTAAATATGCAGGGTGACAATATACAGCAAGGACATAGTCCTTTTCCTATTTGGAACCAGTCTGTTGTTCCATGTCCAGTTCTAACTGTTGCTTCCTGACCTGCATACAAATTTCTCAAAAGGCAGATCAGGTGGTCTGGTATTCCCATCTCTTTCAGAATTTTCCACAGTTTCTTGTGATCCACATAGTCAAAGGCTTTGGCATAGTCAATAAAGCAGAAATAGATGTTTTTCTGGAACTCTCTTGCTTTTTCCATGATCCAGCGGATGTTGGCAGTTTGATCTCTGGTTCCTCTGCCTTTTTAAAAACCAGCTTGAACATCAGGAAGTTCACAGTTCACATATTTCTGAAGCCTGGCTTGGAGAATTTTGAGCATTACTTTACTAGCATGTGAGATGAGTGCAATTGTGTGGTAGTTTGAGCATTCTTTGGCATTGCCTTTCTTTGGGATTGGAATGAAAACTGACCTTTTCCAGTCCTGTGGCCACTGTTGAGCTTTCCAAATTTGCTGGCATATTGAGTGCAGCACTTTCACAGCATCAGCCTTCAGGATTTGAAATAGCTCAACTGGAATTCCATCATCTCCACTAGCTTTGTTCTTAGTGATGCTTTCTAAGGCCCACTTGACTTCACATTCTAGGATGTCTGGCTCTAGGTCAGTGATCACACCATCTTCTGTGTATTCTTACCACCTCTTCTTAATATCTTCTGCTTCTGTTAGGTCCGTACCATTTCTGCCCTTTATCGAGCCCATCTTTGCATGAAATGTTCCCTTGGTATCTCTCATTTACTTGAAGAGATCTCTAGTCTTTCCCATTCTGTTGTTTCCCTCTATTTCTTTGCACTGTTCACTGAGGAAGGCTTCCTTATCTCTTCTTGCTATTCTTTGGAATTCTGCATTCAGATGCTTATATCTTTCCTTTTCTCCTTTGCTTTTCACTTCTTTTCTTTTCACAGCTATTTGTCAGGCTCTCCAGACATCCATTTTGCTTTTTTGCATTTCTTTTCCATGGGGATGGTCTTGATCCCTGTCTCATGTACAATGTCACAAACTTCATTCCATAGTTCATCAGGGACTCCATCTATCAGATCTAGGCCCTTAAACCTATTTCTCACTTCCACTGTATAATCATAAGGGATTTGATTTAGGTCATACCTGAATGGTCTAGGGTTTTCTTTACTTTCTTCAATTTATGTCTGAATTTGGCAATAAGGAGTTCATGATCTGAGCCACAGTCAGCTCCTGGTTTTGTTTTTGTTGACTGTAGGTTCAGTCTATTGTGTCCGCTAATTAAAAAACAACAACAACAACAACAACAAAAAAAAAAAAAGAATTTAAAATAACATTGTGCTGTTAATCTCTAAGATGCTTTTTTTTTTTTTTTTTTTTGCCACCCCGTATTTGCAGCATCTTAGTTCCCTGACCATGAATTGAACCTGGGCCCTAGTAGTAAAAGTGCCATGTCATAACCACTGGATCACCAGGGAATTCCCGAAAATTCATTTTAACACCTTTTTGTATAGGGGGAAAAAAAGGGAAATTTTGTATTCTTTACACAAAGTTTTATTCTTATCAGAGTTTGCATATTTACTCCCTTTGCCAAAGGTTTAGCTGTATTTGTTAGACGTTGTATATGCACTTTTGTGTTGGTTATTTTATACTTAATTGTTACTTTCGGTAGTGAAAAGTGCCCTAAACAGCTGAAATCTACAGTAAGATATTTTAATTCATTTGAAGTAACCATGGTTAATTCACTTATAATTTCATTTTCCATGTGAAATGGTGATAATTCTTTTTAAATTCTACATTATTCTTCTTTTTGAAATCTTTAGTAATTCAAAAAATTAGTTACACTTATCACTGTAAAATGCTGTAACCTGAGAACATCTTCTAGAACAATTCAAATTTCACAAATGTTTGGAGATGTTAAGCACCTTGTTTGTGTTGACACTATTATAGACAAATTTGGGACTTAGAACCTAAGTCTCTGGCATTTATTTCTGAGTTGATCCTATGTCATGTGGCTTCAAGTAATTGAAAACCAGTCTCATTAAATAATAACATAAGCTAAAATGTTTAATTCTTTGTTTTTCAGGGTCAAAATATTTTTGGGCTTGATATCATTGAAACCCCAGAAGGAGAAAAGATGCCACAACTAATAGTTCAAAAGGAGTTAGATAGGGAAGAGAAAGATACATATGTAATGAAAGTAAAGGTTGAAGATGGTGGCTTTCCTCAAAGATCCAGTACTGCTATTTTGCAAGTCAGTGTTGCTGATACAAATGACAACCATCCAGTTTTTAAGGAGGATGAGATTGAAGTCAGTATACCAGAAAATGCTCCTGTAGGTTCTTCAGTAACACAGCTCCATGCCACAGATGCTGATATAGGTGAAAATGCCAGGATTCATTTCTATTTCAGCAGTCTTGTCTCCAGCGTGGCCAAGAGGTTATTTCACCTCAACTCTACCACTGGACTTATCACAGTAAAAGAACCACTGGATAGGGAGGAATCTCCAAACCACAAGTTACTGGTTTTGGCAAGTGATGGTGGATTGATGCCAGCAAGAGCAATGGTGCTAGTAAATGTTACTGATGTCAATGATAATGTCCCATTGATTGACATAAGATACATCATTAATCCAATCAATGGCACTGTGGTTCTTTCAGAAAATGCTCCTCTCAACACCAAAATTGCTCTCATAACTGTGACAGATAAGGATGCTGACCATAACGGTAGGGTGACATGCTTTACAGATCATGAAGTCCCTTTCAGATTAAGGCCAGTGTTCAGTAATCAATTCCTCCTAGAGACTGCTGCATATCTTGACTATGAGTCCACAAGAGAATATGCAATTAAATTACTGGCCTCAGATGCTGGCAAACCTCCTTTGAATCAATCATCCATGCTCCTCATCAAATTAAAAGATGAAAACGACAATGCTCCAGTTTTCACTCAGCCTTTCATAAGTCTTTCTGTTCCTGAGAATAACTCTCCTGGTACCCAGTTGACAAAAATAAGTGCAACAGATGCAGACACTGGGCGTAATGCTGAGATACATTACCTGCTAGGCATTGATGCTCCATCTGAATTCAACCTGGATCATCGTACAGGCATTCTGACTGCAGTGAAGAAATTGGATAGAGAAAAACAGGAAAAATACTCATTCACAGTTCTGGCAAAAGATAACGGGATGCCATCTTTAATAACCAATGCCACAGTCTTAGTGACCATTCTTGATCAGAATGACAATAGTCCAGTTTTCACTCACAATGAGTACAACTTCTATGTCCCAGAAAACCTTCCAAGACATGGCACAGTAGGACTAATCACTGTAACTGATCCTGATTATGGAGAAAATTCTGCAGTAACTCTCTCCATTTTAGATGCAAATGATGACTTCACAATTGATCCACAGAGTGGTGTCATCCAACCAAATATTTCATTTGATAGAGAAAAACAAGAATCTTACACTTTCAATGTAAAGGCTGAGGATGGTGGTAGGGTATCACATTCTTCAACTGCCAAAGTCACTATAAATGTGGTCGATGTCAATGACAATAAACCAGTTTTTGTTGTCCCTCCTTCCAACTACTCTTTTGAATTGGTTTCACCATCTGCTAATCCAGGCACAGTGGTCTTCACGGTAGTTGCTATTGACAATGACACTGGCATGAATGCAGAGCTTCGTTACAGCATTTTAGGAGGAAACACAAAAGGTCTGTTTATGATTGACCAAACAACAGGCAACATTACACTGAAGGAGAAATGTGTCCTTGCAGATCTTGGTTTACACAAACTGATAGTCAAAGCCAAGGATTTAGGGCAACCTGATTCTCTCTTCAGTGTCATAAATGTTAATCTATTTGTTAATGAGTCGATGACCAATGCTACACTAATTTATGAATTGGTGCGCAAAAACATTGAAATACCAGTGACCCAAAATGTTGAGACAACTCATACATCCTCACCATCAAGTGACTATGTCAAAATCATGGTTGCCATTGTTGCTGGCACCATAACTGTCATTCTTGTTATTTTCATCACTGCTGTAGTAAGATGCCGCCAATCACCACACCTTAAGGCTGCTCAGAAAAACAAGCAGAATTCTGAATGGGTTACTCCAAACCCTGAAAACAGGCAGATGATGATGATGAAGAAAAAGAAGAAGCATACCC
Organism: Bos indicus; assembly: GCF_029378745.1. Taxonomy (NCBI): domain Eukaryota; kingdom Metazoa; phylum Chordata; class Mammalia; order Artiodactyla; family Bovidae; genus Bos; species Bos indicus. The sequence continues at coordinate 42,319,396 of NC_091789.1, forward strand.
CTAAGAACTTACTGCTTAACTTTGTCACTATTGAAGAAGCTAAGGCAGACGATGCTGACAATGATAGAAACACCGTCACACTAGACCTTCCCGTTGAACTGGAAGAGCAAACTATGGTCAAGTACAACTGGGGCACTACACCTACTACTTTCAAGCCTGACAGCCCTGATTTGGCCCAACACTACAAATCTGCCTCTCCACAGCCTGCTTTCCAGATCCAGCCAGAAACTCCCCTAAATTTAAAGCACCACATCATCCAGGAACTGCCTCTTGATAACACCTTTGTGGGCTGTGATTCCATCTCCAAGTGTTCCTCCAGCAGTTCTGATCCCTACAGCATTTCTGAGTGCAGCTATCCAGTGACAAATATCAAGACCCCTGTGTCTGTACACACCAGACTGGTAGGTAATTAAAGTTTCTCACTAACCTTTCTAACTTTATTTTTCAAAATTATTTTCAGTTGAAGTAGGGCTTTACAGAATCTACTGACTCAATGGGGGATCAAAACGATCATATTTTTCAGAATTATCCAAATAGGTACATGGATTCATTTAAGTTTAATGGAAAATCAAAAGAAAATGACTCCTAATTATAGGAAAATTGGGTGAGAAATGATGATTATAATAGAGGCAGTGTTGTCTGTAGATGGCACTATGACACTTCCTGTTAGAGAAGAAGTGAAGTGAAGTGAAGTGAAGTCACTCAGTCGTGTCCGACTCTTTGTGACCCCATGGACTGTAGCCTACCAGGTTTCTCAGTCCATGGGATTTTCCAGGCAAGGGTACTGGAGTGGGTTGCCATTTCCTTCTCCAATATACTGGAAAAACTCCAAAATTTTTGGAGGTCATGACACTGTCCTCAGTACAGTTGTGTGCATGAGGACGAGAACAGCCCGGGCTGCATATATCACAATAATACCTTTTGGAATTTGATAAGCAAATCTTAATGGTACTGAGACTGCCAGCTTCAGTTGGTAAAATCTGTCTACCCAAGATAGTCGAATAGCATCAAGATATCCTCCCCACTCACCATGCTTCCTAGCCCCAACAATGAAAAGGGAGTATAATGTTCAGATTAGGAACTCACAATTATTTTGGTTTATACATCTGTATTGACACAATGTAGCAAGAATGAAATTAGGAAAATGAAGTCATGCTAGTCTCATGTTCAGTCAAGAGAATGAAATATATATGAGACCTCTACTCTAGATATTCATTTGAGTATTTGCATATTCATGCAAGGTATTGAGCACTTCAAGAGACATTCTTAAGAGATAATGACTTTTGGAAAATGAAATATGATTGCTTTCTCTAATGGGCCTGAAGGAAAATATGAGCATATTAAGACCCAAGGCATCTGCGTACAGCAATTTAAAATCCAATGAATTATGAAAACAGGAGCTTATATAGTCTTCTTATCGATATTTCATGGAGAAATGAATAAAAATGTATCTAGAAATCCACAACTAAATTAAATAATTTAAGTATGATTATTTCCTTAATAAAGTTATATGATGGAATTTATCTACTTTTTTTTTTCTCGCAAAATCATGCCATATGTTGACTTTGTTTGTGTTACTCTTAAGAAGGTCTTCATCTCAATTTCAATGAATAAAAGCTTCTAAAAACTTAGTTAGGCTTAATAAAATGTAGTAATATGAAAGTCAGAATAAGTTTCTTCTCACCAAAGTTAGAGATATTAAAGAAATCTATCAGGATTCCAAATAGCAATGAAAATAATTTATGATTAGGAAATGTCTTAAGAATCGAAGTCACTCAAGGATCAATGCATAGTTAAATAATACAATGTTAGCCTTTCTCAATCACTGAGCAAAATTAAGAAACTAATTTAGCTGTGCGTTCATTTTTGTTACAATAATTTCATAATTATGCTATTGTAAATGGTAAAATAGAACCCTACTCTCTGGAGTTTTTTATATGCTTTGAATAAGTTTACAGGGCAGTGGTTGTTTCTACAGTTTACATGAGCCCCATGTTTTCTACCAAGGTGGATCTTAAATGGGTGGCAAACATAACAGATGCCTAACATCTCATCCTGGTGAGTTTTTATTTATATGTAACCATTAAAAAGTGTGATCTCATTTCCTATTTCTCATTGCTATCATTCTGTTTTTGGAAACATTTCTCAACAAAAAAGTATTTTTTATGACTAGCACTTTATGTGTTTTGTGTAGCCTAATATCACTTTTCCCGGGGGTAAATTTGTGATTCACTTAAAAACCTACAATGAGTAGGGTTTGTGAATTACTTTCACAGAGCATCATTTTTAATAGAATGGCTTTTAAAGTTTGTTAAAAGAGAAAATTCTGGTTTCAACTGTTTTCAAAAGCATGGAGATGTTTAAGAGCTAGACTTATTTTACATGAAGACAAGAACATACAGTAAGCAAACCATAGATGGTTTTCCAAGTATCTTCTGCTTCTTTTAAACTATTTTTTTAAACTATTTTCTAATCTTGAGAAAGTCAATACAATTAATAACTTTTATTCAGACATTTTATTTTATTTAGCAAAGAAATCTTTTCCTAAACATAGGATAATAATTTCACAGGACAGGCAAAATAAGGAAAGTAGATGCTAATGAGAATAAAATCTTGGTTATGATTTGGTTTTAATTAGCTAAAAGGACTATCTTAGAATCAATGTGTTCTCAGATGAAATTCTACTTTTTCAGATCTTAAGAAATAGGTAAATTATATATTTTATGTCATTGGTTGACAGATGTTTCAGATTAATTACTAAATATCTTCTGGACATGAATTGGTGAACTTAGGGAGACTAATGTGATACTAAAAATAATTTGAATCCTTGTATTTTTTGCAACATTTGCAATGTTCTTCACTCTTTCTATATACACTTCATTTAATGGTATAAACCCAGCAAAGATACTCCTCTTTGATATAAATTTTTACAAGTATTCTGGATGGCATTTCTGTATATATTGTAGTAGAAATTAAAAACAAGAAGTTTGAAAGATGATCTTACAGTTTGCTTTTTATTTCCATCTTTCAGAGTAAGCAGATAGGGTTTGCTTGGTGTGACTCTGGGAAAACAGTAAGAATAATCATTTTAGAATCAATTTTGATACTTGTATAAAAGAGATACAATGCCAAAAAGAAGCCTTGCTTAACACAGTTCTCCCATTAAAATATTGTGAAGAAAATATATTTGGAAAATAGGAAAAAATGAATTTATTATCTTGAAATGGCCTTCTGTGTACAAGTCACTGTCTTAGCCATGTATTTAAGATACTTCATTTCAAAAAGAAACAATTCATGGTTACATGAATGTAGGTATTATAAATGGATTTTAAATGTAAGAGGAGTCTGAATTAGCTTGGAATAAGATTGGTATTCACCACTGTTAAATTCCATAACCTTGATCTTGTGTATCTGTATTTTAGCAATATGAATTTTAGCCACATAGCATGATTGGCAACTAAGACTCCTAGAACACAGCCACCTGATTTTGATAACATGTTATTTTTCTTGTCCTAGACTGATTCCAGGACATCAACTATTGAAATCTACAGTGAGATATAACTTTCTAGGAACAACATAATTCCATTTCCCTTCCAAAAAAATCAATGATTTGTGATTTCAAAATTTGGCTAAGATCATTAATCTTGTAGTCTGGATTTCCCACTATAAAGGCAAGCAAAACAAAAACCACATTAAAGATTATGTCCCACTGAACCTCATATTACTTTGGCTATAATTTGCAATCAAAATTTTAAATTTGTGGAAGAAATAGTGCAGTGTGATAAAAAAAAAAAAGTTTTATCATGCTATTTCTCCATTTGCTTGCTCTGAATGTCAACAATTGTGATGTAATATAATGTGTCTTGATGTACAAACTGATGATTAATATATCAATCATGAAACATGGAATTACTTGCCTGGTTCGATTGCTGAAGATTTTAAACATCATCTCCAGGAGTTTGGAAGTGAAGCTGAATTATCCAAGCTACACTCTGAAAGGTATCCAGGGAAAGAGATTGTCTTTAATACTCCAAACAGCAACAAGCAAAAACACTCTAGTTGATTTTTTGAAAAATATTCACTAATACAGTGTTGTTGAGAAAATAAGTATAAATATCCATCACTCTGCTTAAAAGTTAGATTATAATTTTAATAGGTTTTTATGTTGACTATAATCATGTTGTTTCACTACTTTAATCATTAAAAATTTATTTTTGCTGTAATTATGTTTCTTTTTCTATAAATACTGAAAAATAAGGTTGTTTTTTTTTTTTATATTTTTACCTCTCAAGAATGTCAGTTCTTTATACTCCCTGACATTTTGGAAAAAACATGCTGGTATTTCTTATGTAATGAAATGTAATTCCCATCATATGAGAGTAGAGACAAGGATTTAAATAGGATATTTTGAAAGATTTTAATCTTAATTTTGAAACTACAAAGGAAAATATACAACACTATAGTCACAGCTAGATAGATCTGCATTATTTCTCTGGCATTAATTTTCTGAATACATTCCATTGCTTTGAGTAATTTGCACTTAAACATATTCTCCACAATATGTTGATCAACCAATTTCCTATACAAATGACTGAATGCCTCAAACTGGGTGTACATATTTACTGAGGAAGGAATGATGTGTCTTAATTTTATATTGTATTTTTTAAGCTGCTTATGATTTACTAACAATACTAATAAAAGTTAAAGAAACACACAATTTTGTGTGACAAAAAGGGAGTATAAAGGACCCTTAAAATTATTACATAACAGATGTTTCCTGGCTTCTCATTCAAATGCTTCATTGTGTATCATCTTACCTTGCAAAGTGAGAATAGAATTTGGTCTATTATGTATATACATTAAATTAGTGTAGTATTTGAAGTGTTCTTTGGTGTAAAGGTATTTACAAGTGGTTTATGATTTATTTAGCATTTAGAATTAGTGTAATTCTTATATATCTGACATATAGGCAGTATTTTTTTAAGATGTCTATTAAAAGTTAGCATTTGCATTTACTCAGTACAAATCTCTGGTACCTCCATTAATATCAAATTCCTTGAACATACTTGCTATTTGGTGTTTTAAATATAACTTAGTTAATGATAAAGATTGTGATTGTAGCTCTTACTGGTAATGAGAAGTGTCACGTAAATTACAATATTATATTGCAATACTTATAAACAACTTGTAGAAAAATACTTAAAATTAAATTTTACCTTTGTGAAAGTTATTCATATAGAATAATCTTATAATTCCTCTCCCACTTCTTAAATGAAATATTTGAGTTTAATTAAAATCGTTTCAAGGAATGTGAAAATTGAGCCAACTCATTATACCCTTAGAGTCAAGGCCCTGCAGGTACCAAGATGGTGTACTAAGAGTAGGAGTTTCGAAATTCCATAGCCTCAGTTTAATTGTAAGTAAAGTGATGAAACCCAAGAAAATGAATTAATACTTCACATGTCCCATGATCAACTACTGGGGCTTCATGACCATTTGTACATATAATTATTATAAAAGAGCATTTTAAATATTAGAAACATTCTGTGAACTAGAGAACACTTCATTTTTCTTCTACTTCTGTGAACATTTCCTTTATGACTGTAATAAGGAAAACTCCTAATTACTCCTTTGTATATATGAAGATGAAAATGTCTTGAAACAGTTATTTCAGTTCAGTTCAGTCGTTCAGTCATGTCCCACTCTTTGCGACCCCATGAATCACAGCACGCCAGGCCTCCCTGTCCATCACCAATCTGATTTCGGTGTTGACCATCTGATGATGTCCATGTGTTCTTCTCTTGTGTTTTTGGAAGAGGGTGCTTGCTATGACCAGTGCATTTTCTTGGCAAACCTCTATTAGTCTTTGCCCTGCTTCATTCCATATTCCAAGGCCAAATTTGCCTGTTACTCCAGGTGTTTCTTGACTTCCTACTTTTGCATTCCAGTCCCCTATAATGAAAAGGACATCTTTGTGGGGTGTTAGTTCTAAAAGGTCTTGTAGGTCATCATAGAACCATTCGATTTCAGCTTCTTCAGCATTACTGGTTGGGGCATAGGCTTGGATTACTGTGATACTGAATGGTTTGCCTTGGAAACGAACAGAGATCATTCTGTAGCTTTTGAGGTTGCATCCAAGTACTGCATTTCAATCTCTTTTGTTGACCATGATGGCTACTCCATTTCTTCTGAGGGATTCCTGCCCGCAGTAGTAGATATAATAGTCATCTGAGTTAAATTCACCCATTCCAGTCCATTTTAGTTTGCTGATTCCTAGAATGTCGACATTCACTCTTGCCATCTCTTGTTTGACCACTTCCAATTTGCCTTGATTCAAGGACCTGACATTCCAGGTTCCTATGCAATATTGCTCTTTACAGCATCAGACCTTGCTTCTATCACCAGTCATATCCACAACTGGGTATTGTTTTTACTTTGACTGCATCCCTTCATTCTTTCTGGAGTTATTTCTCCACTGATATTCAGTAGCATATGGGGTGGAGAGGTCTGACAGAATGTGTTCCACTGGAGAAGGGAATGGCAAACCACTTCAGTATTCTTGCCATGAGAACCCCATGAACAGTATGAAACAGTTATTTAGAATCCCTTAACAAAATTTCTCAATATTTGTTTGGGTGTCATCTTTGTAAAAGATGAAAATAGAAATTATTTTGAAAGCTGCTAGTGATCCCATCTCACAGAATACTATTTCTGTGAGAAAGGAACTTCTGAAATGATTTCTTTCCTGCTTTTTGTGGCTAAATATTTACCCATATAAACTAATGATGATCGAGATTTAACAGTATTTAAAATCCGGCCATTGATGAAAATGGATCCTGCTTTTGATTATTGACTACCCTTGGTCTGTCCTTTGCTTATGCTTGAAGAAATAATATTACCCTTTGAGAATAGTATGGACATCACTGAATCTATTTTTCACAATGGCCAGAGAGAACAAAAATATGTACTTTTCTAGTTGATTCCTTCTTTGTCAGTTGCTTTGCTGACACTTTTAATTTAATCATTGGTGTTCTTACATGTTTGCCTTACAAGATCTCAGATATTTTCGCATCTATTGTGTTGCCATTAATGGACTCCTAGAATATTCTCAATGAAGTGTCCTTGATGGTCTCTTTGGTTCATATTCTAGCCAGTGAATAGAGAAAACTGAAGGAAACCAAATCTTAAGACTAGTCATCAAATAAACTTTTATGGACTATCTAATTGATTAACTAGAATATGCTGTATAACTTCACACCTGGAAGCACTCAAAGGACTATTACTTTCTTTTGATTAAAATCCACAGAACATAAACTGAAAAATAATATTGCTAAATGCAATTCCTTATTTTTCATTAAATATAAAAGATTATTTTTACAAGTAGAATAGTTTTTCCATAATATATTTATAAGTTACTTTTATTTTCGATGACTTAAATTGAAAATCTTATAAAACAATTTTCATTCTATCCATTCAATTCAGTTCAGTCACTCAGTCGTGTCCGAATCTTTGTGATACCATGAATCACAGCACGTGAGGCCTCCCTGTCCATCACCAACTCCCGGAGTTCACTCAGACTCATGCCCATCGAGTCAGTGATGCCATCCAGCCATCTCATACTCTGTCATCCCCTTCTCCTCCTACCCTCAATCCCACCCATCATCAGAGTCTTTCCCAATGGGTCAACTCTTTGCATGAGGTGGCCAAAGTACTGGAGTTTCAGCTTCAGCATTATTCCTTCTAAAGAAATCCCAGAAAGCATCAATTCTTTGGCACTCAACTTTCTTCACAGTTCAACTCCAACATCCATACATGACCAAAGGAAAAACCATAGCCTTGACTAGATGGACCTTTGTTGGCAAAGTAATGTCTCTGCTTTTCAATATGCTATCTAGGTGGGTCATAACTTTCCTTCCAAGGAGTAAGCCTCTTTTAATTTCATGGCTGCAGTCACCATCTGCAGTGATTTTGGAGCCCAACAAAATAAAGTCTGACACTGTTGCCACTGTTTTCCCATCTATTTCCCATAAAGTGAGGGGACCAAATGCCATGATCTTCATTTTCTGAATATTGAGCTTTAAGCCAACTTTTTCACTCTCCACTTTCACTTTCATCAAGAGGCTTTTTAGTTCCTCTTCACTTTCTGCCATAGGGTGGTATCATCTGCATATCTGAGGTTATTGATATTTCTCCTGGCAATCTTGATTCCAGCTTGTGCTTCTTCCAGCCAAGCGTTTGTCATGATGTACTCTGCATATAAGTTAAATAAGCAGGGTGACAATATACAGCCTTGACGTACTCCTTTTCATATTAAGAACCAGTCTGTTGTTCAATGTCCAGTTCTAACTGTTGCTTCCTGACCTGCATACAGGTTTCTCAAGAGGCAGGTCAGGTGGTCTGGTATTCCCATCTTTTTCAGGATTTTCCAGTTTATTGTGATCCACACAAAGGCTTTGGCATAGTCAATAAAACAGAAATAGATGTTTTTCTGGAACTCTCTTGCTTTTTCCATGATCCAGCAGATCTTGGCAATTTGATCTCTGGTTCCTCTGCCTTTTCTAAAACCAGCTTGAGCATCTGGAAGTTCATAGTTCACATATTGCTGAAGCCTGGCTTGGAGAATTTTGAGCATTACTTTACTAGTGTGTGAGATGAGTGCAATTGTGCAGTAGTTTGAGCATTCTTTGGCATTGCCTTTCTTTGGGATTGGAATGAAAACTGACCTTTTCCAGTCCTGTGGCCACTGCTGAGTTTTCCAAATTTCCTGGCGTATTGAGTGCAGCACTTTCACAGCATCATCTTTCAGGATTTGAAATAGCTCAACTGGAATGCCATCACTTCCACTAGCTTTGTTCTTAGTGATGCTTTCTAAGGCCCACTTGACTTCACATTCCAGGATGTCTGGCTCTAGGTCAGTGATCACATCATCATGATTATCTGGGTCGTGAAGATCTTTTTTGTAGAGTTCCTCTGTGTATTCTTGCCACAGCTTCTTAATATCTTCTGCTTCTGTTAGGTCCATACCATTTCTGTCCTTTATCGAGCCCATCTTTGCATGAAATGTTCCTTTGGTATCTCTAATTTTCTTGGAGAGATCTCTAGTCTTTCCCATTCTGTTGTTTTAGTCTATTTCTTTGCATTGATCACTGAGGAAGGCTTCCTTATCTCTTCTCGCTCTTCTTTGGAACTCTGCATTCAGATGTTTATATCTTTCCTTTTCTCCTTTGCTTTTCACTTCTCTTCTTTTCACAGCTATTTGTAAGGCCTCCCCAGACAGCCATTTTGTTTTTTTTGCGTTTCTTTTCCATGGGTATGGTCTTGATCCCTGTCTCGTGTACAATGTCACGAACCTCATTCCTAGTTCATCAGGCACTCTATCTGTCAGATCTAGGCCCTTAAGTCTATTTCTCACTTCCACCGTATAATCATAAGGATTTGATTTAGGTCATAATTGAATGGTCTAGTGGTTTTCCCTACTTTCTTCAATTTAAGTCTGAATTTGGCAATAAGGAGTTCATGATATGAGCCACAGTGAGCTCCTCGTCTTGTTTTTGTTGACTGCATAGAGCTTCTCCACCTTTGGCTGCAAAGAATATAATCAGTCTGATTTCGGTGTTAACCATCTGGTGATGTCCATGTGTAGAGTCCTCTCTTGTGTTGTTGGAAGAAGGTGTTTGCTATGACCAGTGCATTTTCTTTGCAAAACTCTATTAGTTAATCTTTTATGTATAATTTTGTTTTCTCGGCTGAACATCCTGTTGACGTTATCAGTGAGGAAATTTACAGTTTAGAATAATTTTTTAAGTTGAATTTGGATTCAATCAATCATTATTTTGTACAATATTTGCTAATCTAATTTTAACACAAATTAATACTGCCTCATTTTACAATTTTGTCACCTGCATTAGTCACAATTAATTAGATTTTGTAATTGTGCTTCTAGTTAGGTGTGATATGAAACCTCATGGCAACTGAAGTGCTATAGGACAAGCAGATTTTAGTAATCTTATATGAACTTGGGCAATACTCTGTAAATGTTTCCTGTAGGTGCTTTTGTGTAATAGACATGTTTCTTAGATTTTCCTTAGTTTTGTGTACTTTAAATATTTAGATTTCTAGCATACCCAAGGTTCTCATGATATTATGAAGCTGTATGTGTTGTATATAATTATTTTTCAAAAGAACTACTGTGCAATGTGTTTTTTTCATGCATTATGGATGCTCATATTATAACACCTGTGGCCTTATATGGTATTTGAATTAGGAGCAGACTTTTTAAAATTGTAGCATAGTCATATGCCTTTATTTTTATTGGACATATAATACTTATTTGTTGTAGAAAAATTTAGTAAATCTTAGATAGATCTTACATGAAGAATTTTTAAACTATTTGTTTTTATTTCAAGCTATTCCAGTAAGTTTTTCTTTATAATTCAGTTGGTAATTCTGTTGAACCTTTAAAAGTGGTGCACTTTAAAATTAAAGAAGTATTCTATTCTTTTTTTTTTCCTTTTTTTACATCCTGTTATTATTTTATTTTATTTTTTAACTTTACAATATTGTATTGGTTTTGCCATATATCAACATGAATCTGTCACAGGTATACACGTGTTCCCCATCCTGAACCCTCCTCCCTCCTCCCTCCCCATACCATCCTTCTGGGTGAGAGGGTGGGATGATTTGGGAGAATGGCACTGAAACATGTTCTTTTTTTGTGATAAACTATACATGCAGGATTTTTTATAAATAGTGGTGATTGACTCAATTATTATGCATATTGTTTATTTTTATTGATGCATTATTAGACATTTATTAAATAGCAGAGTCTGACTAGTTGAAGATATAATAAAGAGGCATGCTTTATATCTCAACTGTGAGACTAATCTCCCCTCAGTGAGAATATCAAGTCAATGAAAAAGCTTTTTCGATAAAAAGAATGCCATCTAATTACCTTCCATAAGTTCCCTTAGAATGAACAACCAAGTTATATAATTATTTCCAAAAAGTCTCATAACCAACTCTTGCCTTTTTCATATTCTAGATATTCTCAGTTAAAATTAACTGTCCCTTTATAAGTGATTAATTATATTTAATTATCTACACATACACTGTACTACCCAATTAGGAGTAAGTGTTTTTGTGAAGTAAAAACACGTCACATTCTATTTGGTTTCAGATAGTCAAATTGACATAATAATGAAAATGAAGTATCTCAATGGATATTCTAGAAATATTTGCACTTTTATCCCTTGTCTTGGAGCCTTATATTTATCAATTATTCATTGATTTATTTCATAAAATGTTGTTCTCTTTGAAATACACTTTTGAAGCATTTTCATTGTTTTGTCTTAATACTTGATAAAACACATTAGATAGCAAAATAATGGTTTCGTTAGATACTTAGAGAAATTTTGAATAATACCACTTTTACCCTATTTGGTTGTTGTTAGAAGTAAATGAATATACAATACTGGTGAAAAACTTTTTCAGAAATCCAATAATAAGCATTAAAATATATTTATTTGTCTTATTACATATCAGTTCTAACCTCAGTTTCAAAATGCAGATCTTTATTACAATAATACTTTAAAACTAAACAGAATTGCTCATAAATGCTATCACCTTAAACAAAAAAGTTTCTAGTAATACAAATATAGAGCTCAAATAGTTGTTCAGTATCACAGCCTTGAAGTAATTCAACACAACCTCACACATACACACAAGTCTCATATTCAAGCTGAGAAAAAACACACAAAAATGAAATTGCATGGACTCTGGAAAACTAATTTATGAACTCTTAAATGAGAGACTATCTTATTATTATTTTTTAATTTATCTTATTATTAATTTTATTTGATCACTCATTTGGAACTATGTATTGGGTGCCTTTCTTGTAGATAATTATATACATTATTTATGATGTTCAGATTGAATAATTACCTTTTTTTTTCACATAAATATAGTTATTCAAGAGAAGGTGCTGATTTTTCTTCCAGATAGGTATCATAGCTTTATCTATGTGTTGCCAAAATATCTGGAGCCAAAATGCAGTTTTTCATTGAACATGGGTATATTTTGTCTATCTGATAAAACTGTTTGACTCTATAAAGATCCAGACTTTAGTGCTACAAAATATTATTTTTTCATTTTAAATAGGACAAAAAGGGACATGATATATGAAGTTATCATTATCTGAATCTAAAGCAATTGATAACATTTAACAACAAATTGATAACATTTAACATTTTATTTATTTTATTTCATTTAACATTTATCTAGAGCAATTGATAACATTTAACATTTTAAAGAGGACAAAAAGTGGCATGCTATATGAAGTTATCATTATCTGAATCTAGAGCAATTGATAACATTTAACAACAAAATTCTACACGGTGCTACAACTCTGTTTTACGTACATACATTTTAGTTGGTTCCAAGACTATACACACATTTATTTCAAAATGCACGCAAATTGTAGAAATGATGAGGTACATACAATGAAGTCTTTTTAGATGTGGAACTTGAAAGACAGTCATATCGAACTCTTAAAATTGAGAGACCTAATTGTGAGTCTAGAAGAAAGTTCATTTTAACTTGATGTTTATGTAATTCTTATACAGTGGGAATAAAATGGATTACGGTATGTATAATAAGTACACACATTTTTGCGTTCATGTGTTTGTCAAATTTTTAGCAGAAAAAAACGTAATATAAGCATAAAGACAACTTGTTCAAAGATCATGCATCTACATTGACAATGTTATTCTCTCCTCTTTTAAACTCATGCCTCACTTCCAAACTTTAATTATCCTTTATCCCTTATATCATCCTACACAGCACCTTTTATTTAATAAAACTCCTGTCATATCCAGTGCATTTTGAATACATGCTTATGTGGTTTGTTATTTATTTATTTATTTATTTTACTTCCAAATTGCTTTGCCTCTAATGTAACTGCGGTGCATCTCTTCATAAAGTTTCCTTGTTTTCTGAAGGCTCACAGATCCAGTAACATTAAATTATACATGAAAAATTAAACTTTTTCCTAAGTACCTGTGCAGATTCTACTTCTTTTGCACACACAAAAAAGCTAAGATAAATTTGCCTTCAGTAATGGTCAACTTTTACTCGGTTGGCATAACTAAAATATTTACCAAACAATTAATTAAAATAATCATCTTTATTTGAATTAACACCTTATTTACTTTTAATATCTCTGAGACAAAAAAAAGACATAAATGACTCTTAGTGCTCTATACAATGTCATATTTTCAGTTTCATGAATCTGCCACTTTATGGGTTTATATAGGCTAAGATATGGATTTGCCATAATCATATACATGCATACATAATTATTTATTAATGTGTATACACACATATACTTTATAAACAGCTCAGTGCAGACTATTAATTGACATAAATTTTGGAAATATTTGTGAGAATAGGTTCAGTTTTTAGACTGGGTGATGTGTGTAATTATCATTTCTGCTTTTGAATGGAGTTAGTATTAAGAACCAGAGAAGGCAATGGCACCCCACTCCAGTACTCTTGCCTGGAAAATCCCATGGATGGAGGAGCCTGGAAGGCTGCAGTCCATGGGGTCACTGAGGGTTGGACACAACTGAGCGACTTCACTTTCACTTTTCACGTCCATGCATTGGAGAAGGAAATGGCAACCCACTCCAGTGTTCTTGCCTGGAGAATCCCAGGGACGGGGGAGACTGATGGGCTGCAATCTATGGGGTTGCAGAATCAGACACGACTGAAGTGACTTAGCAGCAGCAGCAGCAGTATTAAGAACTACCATTGTAGACAAGTTGTGTAAAGTAACATTAAAATTGTGAAGATTAAAAGTACAAGAGCCATCATAAACAGTCATTCTTAAAATTTTGTTTTGGCTTTGTTATTTGTAGCTGTAGTTTTTAAAAAGGAATAAACAGGTTTTTGTGTAAATATGTTGGAATGACTATTATAGAGCATCTTTAAACTGGAATACATGTAATTACTAACACTGGTTGTTTGATGTATTTTTCAGTGCATAAAGTATGTGTAAATCTGTATAAGTGAAATACCTATAAATAAAATTGTTTCTGCATTGCAATAACATATCTTTTGATATTTTTTGAAGTGCTTGTTGTCAGTAGGGTCTACCAATTTCATTAACATCATCAGGGATCCTAAAATAATTTTTAGTACATTAATATCTTGCAGTTTGATGTTATAACTCATTATCTGTGTTGTGTTAACTAGAACTTTATATATTGGCATCCCTGGTCACTAATATTGTGAGATAACTGATTCAAAGCAGTGAAGTAGATTGAAGTGACTCATATTCAACTGAAGTTTTAGTTTTGTGCATTTTATTGTACTCAAATTCTTTGAACATTGTTAATATGATACCATTTACTAACTACTGTTTTTCTTAGAACATGCTACACATAATGGAGTTTACAACGAGCTCAAATGAGGTTAAATATTTCTCAAGCTTCTACTATAGCAAAGAAATGTAGAGAATGATAGTGGTTATGGTGAGGGGTGGGGTTTTAAGGGGTAGATATGTGGAACAGTCAAGTTTATCTCTTGTTTTTTATTAGTGTAAAAAGTCTCTTGCCCAGCAAGTTTAATGGAAAATATGTTAAAAAATTTTTTCAGTTTTTCTGGTGCAGAAAATCCCTGAATATACAGTTTTTTTTAAGAAAAAAATTAAAATGTTTTATTGTAATAATTAGAAGGGTGTGTGTGTGTCTGTGTGTATCACTACTAGAGTATCTTACATGCATTAGTTGTTCATTCCAAATTCCTTGAAATTGGAAGTGAGCAAGCATATTTACTTAACCCATTTCAGGAAGAATCATAAAGTCATCAACAGTTTTCAGAGTCACACCCAAATAGCAACCACATATTGTTGATCTTGCCTCTAAAATACCTTGGACATTTTAAAAGCCTTTCCACTTACTTATTCAGGTTTTCATCAGGAATTACTGATTCCACTACTAATAGTTTGGCCTGCTTCCTACTTTCATTGGTCCAAGTTATTTTTTATCCTGTACCTGAAACACTTTCCTAAAATACGGATTTGATCAAGTGAAGTGAAAAAAGTCCCCTTTCAGTTCAGTTCAGTCACTCAGTCGTGTCCAAACCTTTGTGACTCCATGGACTCGCAGCACACCAGGCCTCCCTGTACACCATCAACAATTGGAGTTTACTCAAACAAATGTCCATTGAGTTGGGGATGCCATCCAACAATCTCATCCTCTGTCCTCCCCTTCTGCTCCTGCCTTCAGTCTTTCCCAGCATCAGGTTCTTTTCTAATGAGTCAGTTCTTTGCATCAGGTGGCCAAAGTATTGGAGCTTCACCTTCAGCATCAGTCCTTCCAATGAATATTCAGGACTGATTTCCTTTAGGATGGACTGGTTGGATCTCCTTGCAGTCCAAGGGACTCTCAAGGGTCCTCTGCAACACCATCATTCAAAAGAATCAATTCTTAGGCACTCAGTTTTCTTTATAGTCCAACTCGCACATTCATACATGACTACTGGAAAAACTAAAGCGTTGACTAGACGGACATTTGTTGGCAAAGTAATGTCTCTGCTTTTTAATATGCTGTCTAGGTTGGTCATAACTTTTCTTCCAAAAAGCAAGCATCTTTTAATTTCATGGCTGAAGTCACCATGTGCAGTGGTTTTGGAGCCCCCAAAAAATAAGTTCTGCCCCTTTTCCACAGTTTCCCCATCTATTTGCCATGAAATGATGGGAGCAGATGCCATGATCTTAGATTTCTGAATGTTGAGTTTAAGCCAACTTTTTCACACTCCTCTTTCACTTTCATCAAAAGGCTCTTTAATTCTTCTTCACTTTCTACCATAAAGGTGTCATCTGCATATCTGAGGTTATTGATATTTCTCCCAGCAATTTTAATTCCAGCTTGGGCTTCATCCATCCCAGCATTTCTCATGATGTACTCTGCATATAAGTTAAATAAAAAGGGTGACAATATACAGCCTTGACATACTCCTTTTCCTATTTAGAACCAGTCTGTTGTTCCATGTCCAGTTCTAACTGTTGCTTCCTGACCTGCGTATAGATATCTCAAGGCAGGTCAGGTTGTCAGGTATTCCTACCTCCTCAAGAATTTTCCAGAGTTTGTTGTGGTCCACGCAGTCAAAGGCTTTGGCATAGTCAATAAAGCAGATGTTGTATATCGGATAAAACCTTAATTACTCTATTTTTCAAAGATTTTACATGTTTAATCAGATATACTTGCTCATCCTTATCTTCTACTACTCCATGCACCCAAAATTTTTGTCATACCTACTACTTCTTGTTCCTTGACTGTACGTTGCACTTTGGTACTTCCATTAAACTGAATGACTTACCAGAATTATGTTGAGCACTTCCTTTGGTTAAGATACTTCTGTGAGAACAACAAAAGTAATTAACCCATTGTCAGTGAAGTAGAAGTGTAATTGTGGAGATAATGTTAGAAAACATACCTTTAGGAGCAGAAAGAATATGATAAAATGAAAGAATGTTACCTGTGATTTTATTAAAAATGAAAGAAGCCTGGATGGTACGCTTTCTTCAATATCTTTCTTATTTCTTAACATTAAACTAGTATAATCCTTATAAAATGCAAAGTCTCAGTAAATGACTAAATCATATAACCTTTCAAACAGTAGCTTCCAGAAACTATTTCCAAAAAAATGATATTATATCATTTTTATTCATTATTCTTAGAAAGATTTTAAAGTATTTAACTCAGTTAAATTGATTCTTGTTACATTTTCCATCCATGAGTTGCACTTAAAATTATAAGTGGGAAATTTTAACCCATTGGTCTTAACAGCATCCAGATACCAGAGAACCACATACTGCTTTTAGGTATTTTAGCACAAGGAGCATCTCAATGTGACATCTCTTATAAATGCAGTAAGAAAAATGTATTCTTGTCCTCAATAGAAAAACTTTTTCCATAGTGAATTGTAGCAAACAGATATTGAGAACTCTAGTTAAAATGTGCTTGTATATTCATAAAAACTGTCACCAAAATATTGAGATGAAATGGTTATCACAGATAGAACTCATTTTATCACTTTCCCCTCAATACTGAAAATCAAAGTTATCAAAATGTGAAAACAGGACAGATGGAGAAAGCCGTGGTATATCAAGTGTAGCTAACATCCAAATTATAATGTGGTAGAGCTACCCTGAAAACTCAGAAACTACATATCCCTTCCCAAAATTGATAGTGTATTACACAAATATGCATACACATAAACACATACACGTCTTTAAGGAATGCACTTCTTGCACACGCACTGAAAGCAAATACACCACCTACTTCCTAGAAATAGATGAAAATGAACCAGATAGTTCTTGAATTGGTATGTTTTTTCTTTGGTTCTTATTATGACAGAAAATAATCTTTCTAAGTTGCATGCAGGAAGCATCCTTGGAGACTGCGGTTTTGTTTTGGCTAGTTTTCTTTCATATTGTTGCTAAGCAGCCTTATATCAGGATGCTGGAATGCCAAAATTACTACAAAACATTTCCATACTAGTTGGTGATTGTTAACAAAATTTCATTAATTATTTTACCTTTTTGTGTAAAGGAAATGAACGTCACCATGAGTAGAGAAGTAATGTTTTGTTAGCTCATTTATAATTACTGAGAGTTTTCCAGCTATACCAAGTAAAATAAAAAACAATTACTAACAATCTTAAAGTCAGTAGCTATTTTCTTCAAAACACACACCTTGGGAATGTAGAGCCAATAATAGAATAGGGTAATAAATTGGAAGATTGGATATAAAGATAAGGCTAAGGGATTAATAACAGGAAAAGCTTGCAAGAGTAAAACATTGCCACATTTCTAGTGAACGAACTTTCCCTTCATATTTGTATGGTTTTTAATATCGTATTTTTGAAGTTCATCTTAATGTAGTCCATATACCAGAGAACCACATTCTGCGTTTGGGTATTTAACAAAAGGAGCTTCTCAATATGACATGGCCCTGGGAAGATAATCATTATCATTCATAAAATACACCCTCCCTTTTCTTTCATTTGCTAAAGTCAAAATGTATTTGTTACTCTGATTTATTTTGGGGGAACAATCCTATCTAAAATCAATCTAACTCAAATATTACCATCAGTTCAGTTCAGTTCAGTCGCTCAGTCATGTCCAACTCTTTGCAACCCCATGAACTGCAGCACGCCAGGCCTCCCTGTCCATCACCAACTCCCAGAGTTCACTCAAACTCATGTCCAACGAGACAGTGATGCCATCCACCCATCTCATCCTCTGTTATCCCCTTTTCCTCCTGCCCCCAATCCCTCCCAGCTATATGCCAAATCTGCCTTAACTATAATCCTACCACAACTGTCTTTGGGCTTGTGTGTGAAATTTTAAATTTCATGGTGCATTTTGCTTTTCCTGGAGAAAAATTCCATATCCCCTCTCATACGAAAACCGAAACCTGTTAATAGAGTTGTCAACATTCTCTTTCTTCTTCAGATTGGTCTGGCTTATACATTTTAGTATTAGAAAACCCAAGTTGAAAAGCTGAAAGCTGGTTCTTTGAGAGGATAAATAAAATTGACAAACCATTAGCCAGATTCATCAAGAAACAAAGGGGAAAAAATCAAATCAATAAAATTATAAATGAAAATATAAAGATCACAACAGACAACACAGAAATACAAAGGATCATAAGAGACTACTATGAGAAATTATATGCCAATAAAATGGATACCTTGGAAGAAATGGACAAAGTCTTAGAAAAATAGAACTTTCCAAAACTCAACCAGGAAGAAAAGAAAATCTTAACAGACCCATAACAAGCACAGAAATTGAAACTGTAATCAGAAACCGTCCAGCAAACAAAAGCCCAAGACAAGAAGGCTTCACAGCTAAATTCTGCCAAAAATTGAGAGAAGAGATAACACCTATCCTACTCAAACTCTTCCAGAAAATCGCAGAGGAAGGTAAACTTCCAAATTCATTCTATGAAGCCACCATCACCCTAATACCAAAACCTGACAAAGACACCACAAATAAATAAATAAACTACAGGCCAATATCACTGATGAACGTAGATGCAAAAATCATTAAGAAAATTCTAGCAATCAGAATCCAACAACACATTAAAAAGATCATACATCATGACCAAGTGGGCTTTATCCCAGGGATGCAAGGATTCTTCAATATTCACAAATCAATCAATGTAATTCATCACATTAACAAATTGAAAAATAAAAACCATATGATTATCTCAATAGATGCTGAGAAAGCCGTTGACAAAATTCAACATCCATTTATGATAAAAAAAAAAAACCCTCCAGAAAACAGGAATAGAAGGAACATACCTCAACATAATAAAAGCTATATATGACAAACCCGCAACTAGCATTATCCTCAATGGTGAAAAATTGCAAGCATTTCCCCTAAAGTCAGGAACAAGACAAGGGTGCCCACTCTCACCACTACTATTCACCATAGTTTTGGAAGTCTGGCCACAGCAATCAGAGCAGAGAAAGAAATAAAAGGAATCCAAATTGGAAAAGAAGTACTAAAACTCTCACTGCAGATGACATGATCCTCTACAAAGAAAACCCTAAAGACTCCACCAGAAAATTACTAGAGCTAAGAAATGAATAAAGTTGCAGGATATAAAATCAACACACAGAAATCCCTTGCATTCCTATATACTAATAATGAGAAAATAGAAAGAGAAATTACGGGAAAATTTCCATTCACCATTGCAACGAAAATAATAAAATACTTAGGTATATATCTACCTAAAGAAAGAGAAGACCTACATATATAGAAAACTATAAAACACTGGTGAAAGAAATTAAAGAGGACAATAATAGATGGAGAAATATACCGTGTTCATGGATTGGAAGAATCAATATAGTGAAAATGAGTATACTATCCAAAGCAGTTATAGATTCAATGCAATCCCTATCAAGCTACCAATGGTATTTTTCACAGAGCTAGAACAAATAATTTCACAATTTGTATGGAAATACAAAAAAACGTCGAATAGCCAAAGCAATCTTGAGAAAGAAGAATGGAACTGGAGGAATCAACTTGCCTGACTTCAGGCTCTACTATAAAGCCACAGTCATCTAGACAGTATGGTACTGGCACAAAGACAGAAATATAGATCAATGGAGCAAAATAGAAAGCCCAGAGATAAATCCATGGACCTATGGACCTCTTATCTTTGACAAAGGAGGCAATAATACACAATGGATTAAAGACAATCTCTTTAACAAGTGGTGCTGGGAAAACTGGTCAACCACTTGTAAAAGAATGAAACTAGAACCATTTCTAACACCATACACAAAAATAAACTCAAAATGGTTTAAAGATCTAAATGTAAGACCAGAAACTATAAAACTCCTAAAGGAGAACATAGGCAAACACTCTCTGACATAAATCACAGCAGGATCCTCTATGACCCACCTCCCAAAATATTGGAAATAAAAGCAAAATAAACAAATGGGACCTAATTAAACTGAAAAGCTTCTGGACATCAAAGGAAACTATATGCAAGGTGAAAAGACAGCCTTCAGAATGGGAGAAAATAATAGCAAATGAAGCAACTGACAAAGAATTAATCTCAAAAATATACAAGCAACTCCTGAAGCTCAATTCCAAAAAAATAAACCACCCAATCAAAAAATGGGCCAAAGAACTAAACAGACATTTCTCCAAAGAAGACACACAGATGGCTAACAAACACATGAAAAGATGCTCAACATCAGTCATTGTCAGAGAAATGCAAATCAAAACCACAATGAGTTACCATTTCATGCCAGTCAGAATGGCTGCTATCCAAAAGTCTACAAGCAATAAATGCTGGAGAGGGTGTGGAGAAAAGGCAACCCTCTTACACTGTTGGTGGGAATGCAAACTAGTACAGCCACTATGGAGAACAGTTTGGAGACTCCTTAAAAAACTGGAAATAGAACTGCCATACGACCCAGCAATCCCACTGCTGGGCATACACACTGAGGAAATGAGAACTGAAAGGGACACGTGTACCCCAATGTTCATCACAGCACTGTTTATAATAGCCAGGACATGGAAGCAACCTAGATGTCCATCAGCAGATGAATGGATAAGAAAGCAGTGGTACATATACACAATGGAGTATTACTCAGCCATTAAAAAGAATACATTTGAATCAGTTCTAATGAGGTGGATGAAACTGGAGCCTATTATACAGAGTGAAGTAAGCCAGAAAGAAAAACACCAATACAGTATACTAACACATATATATGGAATTTAGAACGATGATAAAGATAACCCTGTATGCGAGACAGCAAAATAGACACTGATGTATAGAACAGTCTTTTGGATTCTGTGGGAGAGGGTGAGGGTTGGATGATTTGGAAGAATGGCATTGAAACCTGTATAATATCGTATGTGAAATGAATCGCCAGTCCAGGTTCAATGCATGATATAGGCTGCTCTGGGCTGGTGCACTGGGATGACACAGAGAGATGGTATGGGGAGGAAGGTGGTTCAGAATGGGAATCATGTGTACACTCGTGGTGGACTCATGTTGATGTATGGCAAAACCAATACGATGTTGTAAAGTGATTAGCCTCCAATTAAAAAAAAGAAAAAAGAAAAAAACATCCACAAACAAACAAACAAACAAAAAAGAATGAAACTCCAAGTTGACAATCATGTATGGGCATGGGAGATGTTTGACCCGTTGACAGAGACTTGTCATGTTAACATACGTTGGAAGTATGTGATAGGCCAACCCTCCCCATTTTCTGGCCCCATGTTTAGATAAGAACATGTGTCTTGCCTTGTATCTATCTCTGTCAATCCAATAAGAGAAAAAGCCTCAGTTACTTAGACAAATTCTGGACTAGTTGGTCCTTTCTACCCTGGAAAATAAGTCTTTGACCATCCTGTCCTTATAATACTCTTCATAACACTTAGTAAAACCACTCTGTGATGTACTTCAATCAAATCACCTGAACTCTCTTATTCCCTGAGCAGTGAACACTGCACTTATTGTAAGGTAAATATGCACTGTATGGAGAGTAAAGTTCATTTACCCACATAACCTGCTGTTTTGAAATTACATTTTTCACACTGAAAGAAGTATAGTTTTCATAGCTAAAGCAATAAGGTACTTGAGTCTAGTGAAAAAGAGCTCGAGACACAAGGAGAGTGTGCTAGTGCTGAAAAAACTAAAAGTTTAACAGGAAAAGAAAAAGAGGCAGTAGTAGCCAGAGGGTTAAAACTAAAACCATGGCTTTCAAGAATAAGGATGAATGATCATTCTCATTCATTCAGCCATTAGATAGTTACTGAGTACACATTTTTCATAAGGCCTTACTACAAGGATAGGTAATGCCTGTATTTATCCTTAAGGAAAGTAGTTCAATAATAGAAGATATGTATGCAAATGATGTGTTACCAAGTGGACCACAAAACCAGTACTCTTATACATGGTAATAAATTTAAAAAATACTTCTAATTTTTTTCAGCAAAATAACTGTTATATCAGAAAGTTTTGTGTTAACTGGTATTTGCAGTATTAACTGAGGTATAGATACAGCTACTTCTCTAATTAAATCTAACTGGTTAATTTAATAATGAGAAATGTCTTTATCATACACATTCCCAAAGAAAGTACTTACATGGATTTTTAAACTTTCTCTTTTTATCTATTTGTTTTATTGGTAAGATTTGAAATTTTGATATTTTGTTCTTGTCACTATGAAGTAAGTATTGGGTTATATAGATAATTGAGCATTTCTTAATTATGGGTTAGTGCCATTTGGCTTCTTAGTTTTCATTTTCTTTTTACATTTCCAAACGCTTTCCCAATTTAAACAAAGTAGACCATAGATACAAAAAAAAAAAAAAATATATGGCTTTCATGCTAAGATTTCTTCAATTTCATCAACTTATATATTCATTAATTTGCCTCTCTCTGATATGCCTACAATTGGCCCTTCTACAAATGACCATTTGTACAGTTTTATCTATTCATCCCACAAGCCTTTACTTTTTCTATCTTCTTTGGCAGAAACATCAAATAGTCATTTTTGCTCCCCTCAAGGTTTCCCTTTGCCGAAAGGAATCTAATAGTCCAGAAAGATCTCCATATAGGTTGAATTTCCAGAGATATCTAGATCTATATAAAACTAATGTTATAGAGTTAATACAACAAATTTAAATCCTAATTCAAAAAGAAAAACTAAGAAGACAAATATTTTCTTCTAATGATAAATTTTTTGTTTTGAACTTGGATAAATATTTTACTTGAATTATTGAAAATGCTTTCTAGCTCTTCTTTTTATATTATGCTAACCAATCTAATTCCCAGATCTGTAGTATTTCTGATAACCTTTATGAGCTGTATTGTTACATCTGGGATATGCTTCTATTTCAGAAATAATGAATCTTAAATATCATGTGATATGCTACAATACAATTCTACAATATCCTTTTACAAATGATCATTCCTAAAGTTTCCTAAAGTCTGCCTGTATTATTTGAAAGATGGTGGAATCAAGGGCCAGAGAGAGAACTTAATGAGCACCTATTTTATGTCAGGCAGTGTGCTCAGTTCAGCTCAGTTCAGTCGCTCAGTCATGTCCAACACTTTGCAACCCCATGAACTGTAGCATGCCAGGCTTCCCTGTCCATCACCAACTCCCGGGGTTCACCCAAACCCATGTCCATCAAGTCGGTGATGCCATCCAACCGTTTCATCCTCTGTCGTCCCCTTATCCTCCTGCCCTCAATCTTTCCCAGGATCAGGGTCTTTTCAAGTGAGTCACCTCTTCATATCAGGTGGCCAAAGTATTGGAGTTTCAGCTTCAACATCAGTCCCTCCAATGAACACCCAGGACTGATCTCCTTTCGGATGGACTGGTTGGATCTCCTTATAGTCCAAGGGACTCTCAAGAGTCTTTTCCAACACCACAGTTCAAAAGCATCAATTCTTCGGTGCTCAGCTTTCTTTATAGTCCAACTCTCACATCCATACATGACTGGAAAAATCATAACTATGACTAGATGGACCTTCATTGGCAAAGTAATGTCCCTGCTTTTTAGTATGCTGTCTAGGTTGGTCATAACTTTCCTTCCAAGGAGCTAGACACCTTACATATGATAGTTCATTATCTCAGAGTAAGTGGCCAAGATAGGATCTGTGGTTAGATCTGATTAACTCTCAAGTTTTCCTTGCTCTCTACTTAATCACATCTGGCATATCTATGGCTCCCACAGCTCTTGCTCTGAAGCTCATAGTTCCTTCACTTTTATCAC
This sequence comes from Bos indicus, assembly GCF_029378745.1. NCBI lineage: Eukaryota > Metazoa > Chordata > Mammalia > Artiodactyla > Bovidae > Bos > Bos indicus. The sequence goes on from NC_091789.1 coordinate 42,343,712, forward strand.
CTTCTTATCAAATTTCTCCTCTGGTGTCCAAATCAACACCCAATAAACCGATGTAGATTTTCTCCATTATCTTTGCCCTTTTCTGGACGCATGCTCATGTATTAAGCTAAGATAGATGATCTTTAAATGATTTTTGTTGCTAGATTTCATAAGGTTGGCAGGCAACAAGTTCATTCTGAAAACTATGGTGCATAATTCTTTCTGAACAGGTCAGTTGGAAAAATGCGAATAGCATAGACAAAGAAGGCTCTCTTCCATCTACGTGCACTCTCAGTATATGAACGACCAAATAAACTTTGAAAACAGCAGCTATTCAAAAAGTATTTAATCAACTTGAAATTTCTCCACATAGTTCCTTTTTCAATTTGCCTTTGCAATTTTTAAAATACAGTATGATTCTAATGTCCTGCAGTTTGGTAAGCTACAAGATGAGTTTGAAAGAGAAGGGTATAAATGTATGTTACCAAATATGTTAATTTCTATATCAATTCATAATAAAAATGAACATAATGCATTCAGTATAGTTATGAATTTCTAATTAAGCTGATGAGACATATTAGAGATAAACAAAAATATATATCAAATATGGACCACCAAATAGCTATTCAGTTCAGTTCAGTTCAGTTCAGTCGCTCAGTCGTGTGCGACTCTTTGTGACCCCATGAATCGCAGCATGCCAGGCCTCCCTGTCCATCACCAACTCCCGGGGTTCACCCAGACTCACGTCCATCGAGTCAGTGATGCCATCCAGCCATCTCATCCTCTGTCATACTCTTCTCCTCCTGCCCCCAATGCCTCCCAGCATCAGAGTCTTTTCCAATGAGTCAACTCTTCACATGAGGTGGCCAAAGTACTGGAGTTTCAGCTTTAGCATCATTCCTTCCAAAGAAATCCCAGGGCTGATCTCCTTCAGAATGGACTGGTTGGATCTCCTTGCAGTCCAAGGGGCTCTCAAGGGTCTTCTCCAACACCACACTTCAAAAGCATCAATTCTTTGGCGCTCAGTCTTCTTCACAGTCCAACTCTCACATCCATACATGACCGCAGGAAAAACCATAGCCTTGACTAGACGGACCTTTGTTGGCAAAGTAATGTCTCTGCTTTTGAATATGCTATCTAGTTTGGTCATAACTTCTCTTCCAAGGAGTAAGCGTCTTTTAATTTCACGGCTGCAGTCACCATCTGCAGTGATTTTGGAGCCCCCCCAAAATTAAAGTCTGACACTGTTTCCACTGTTCCCCCATCTATTTCCCATGAAGTGATGGGACCAGAAGCCATGATCTTCGTTTTCTGAATGTTGAGCTTTAAGCCAACTTTTTCACTCTCCTCTTTCACTTTCATCAAGAGACTTTTTAGTTCCTCTTCACTTTCTGCCATAAGGATGGTGTCATCTGCATATCTGAGGTTATTGATATTTTCCCGGCAACCTTGATTCCAGTTTGTGCTTCTTCCAGCCCAGCGTTTCTCACGATGTACTCTGCATATAAGTTAAATAAGCAGGGTGACAATATACAGCCTCAACGTACTCCTTTTCTTATTTGGAACCAGTCTGTTTTTCCATGTCCAGTTCGAACTGTTGCCTCCTTACCTGCGTATAGGTTTCTCAAGAGGCAGGTCAGGTGGTCTGGTATTCCCATCTCTTGAAGAATTTTCCACAGTTTATTGTGATCCACACAGTCAAAGGCTTTGGCATAGCCAATAAAGCAGAAATAGATGTTTTTCTGGAACTCTCTTGCTTTTTCCATGATCCAGCAGATGTTGGCAATTTGATCTCTGGCTCCTCTGCCTTTTCTAAAACTAACTTGAATATCTGGAAGTTCACGGTTCATGTATTGCTGAAGCCTGGCTTGGAGAATTTTGAGCATTACTTTACTATGGTGTGAGATGAGTGCAATTGTGTGGTAGTTTGAGCATTCTTTGGCATTGCCTTTCTTTGGGATTGGATTGAAAACTGACCTTTTCTAGTCCTGTGACCACTGCTGAGTTTTCCAAATTTGCTGGCATATTGCGTGCAGCACTTTCACAGCATCATCTTTCAGGATTTGAAATAGCTCAACTGCAAACTACTTAGTGAGCCAAAAAAATAAAATAACTGGATTCTCTATTTCAATTGTACATTTTATCATTCCACTTCTTTGTTTGAAATCCTTAACTGGCTTTTCATAATTTTCATAAGTACTCTAGCTTTTTAACATAGCATACAAAGCTCTCTGCTTACTTTTCAGCCTTAGGTTTCACCCATCCCTCCCTGGGTCATAATATATTCTTCAAGAAAGTCAAATTGCTTTCCGTTTTCTATTATACAACATTCTGCTCTTAGTCTCTGCAAATTCATTCCTGTTTTTCCTAGTGGAGGCCTGCTTTTTCAGGTGATTAACTTCCATGAATTCTTTATGACTCGGATCAGGCATCTTTATGAAGCCTTCCCTAACCAACTTCTTTCTTACCCGTGTGTGTGTGTGTGTGTGTGTGTGTGTGTGTGTGCTGTGCTGTGCTTAGTTGCTCAGTCATGTCCGGCACTTTGTGACCCCATGGTCTGCAGCATGCAAGGCTCCTCTGTCCATGGGAATTCTCCAGGCAAGAATACTGGAGTTGGTTGTCATGCCTTCCTCCAGGGTATCTTCCCAATCCAGGGACTGAACCCAGATCTCCCACACTGCAGGCAGATTACCGTCTGAGACACCAGGGAAGCCCAAGAATACTGGAGAAGTCTATGCCTTCTCCAGGGGAACTTGTTGGCTGACTCAGGAATCAAACTGGGGTCTTCTGCATTGCAAGCAGATTCTTTACAACCTGAGCTAGCCAGGAAGCCCTCTTTCTTACCACAGTCACATAAAATCTTTTTCAATCCACTAGACTTTGAGTTGTTTGGGAGAATAATTCCTGCATTTCCAGCATAAGCACATTTCTAAGATATACTACATATACAATTTATGCAATGTATGTAACGAGTGGGAAAATATTATGGTGAAAACTATTTATGAGATAGCTAATTAAAGAATTAAGGATCATATCAGAAGACAGAAGCCACGTTTAAAGTAGGGAAATTAGCTAGGAGAATGTTGTGTTGAGATAAAAATAAGTGATTAAGGGTAGACTAGTGTGATAGAGGTAAGAATTGAAAATCAGTCTTGACAAATTAAATGGGGAGATCAGTGAATAACATTTCTAACATGATTCCCAAATTTAAGGCACTTAGTTGGAGATTAGTATTTAGACTTTGAACTAAGGTTCTGTAAAGAATTGAAAGTTGAGGAGTTAAAAAAAATGTGTTTGTGTTTTCTAGATAAAGCTGGGGATGCTCTAATTTCTTTAATCTATGGCGGGGGGAGCGTGAGAAGATGAGCTGAGGGATTAAATATTTTGAAATACATTCATATGGCCCATATAAATGTATTTAGCATAGTTTTACATGATGGAAATATATTCAACTTAGTACAACTATGTATTTATATTTCTTTATTATATAGTTTAGTGGAAATAATCCAACTATGATTAATTGATGAATGAGCAAAGAGTTCTTCAACTACCATCAAGTTTGGACATTAAGTTTTCCCAAAATAACTTGTACTTGTCAGTAATTGACACTTTTTGAACTATAAAATAGCATGTAATAATTGTAGAAAGTTTGAAAAATAAGATGGATAAATAAAACAAAGAAGAAAAGATAAGTTACCTGCAAACCCACCAGCTCAAAAACAATAGATATTGTTATTTTAGTGTATATTTTCCAGTTTTTTTTTTTCTGTATATACGCCAGTGATTTTTTTTTTTTTTTTACAAAATATGGGTCTTTTATTATTTTATTAAATATTCTTCTAAAATAAAAATTTTGATTGTTATATACTATTGTATTATATAGATATTCCATAATACATGAATTATCTAATATATTGTTAGATGTTTAAATTATATGCTATTATAAACAAACTTATAATGAACGTCATTGAACACAAATCACCTTGTGCACTTATCCAGCAGTCAACATTACAATTCATAGAGAAATACCAGAGGAGATTTCATTAAAATCAGTAATAAGTTTGTAATAAGTAATAATATGGCTTCCCTCATAGCTCAGTTGGTAAAGAATCTGCTTGCAATGCAGTAGACCTGGGTTTGATTCCTGGGTTGGGAAGATCCCCTGGAGAAGGAAATGGCAATCTACTGCAGTATTCTTACCTGGAAAATACCATGGATAGAGGAGTCTGGTGGGCTAAAGTCCATGGGATCGCAAGAGTAGGACATGATTTAGTGACTAAAGCGTTATTTGTTTAAAATTGTTCCAGATATTGTATTCAAAATAATTATGTGGGAAAATAATAGATACTGAAAATGAAATTCAATGCTTTTAGTATATAGTCATCATCTACTGAGACATGCCAAGAGACACTGTGGTAGTATGTAAGCAGCAGCTTTTAGAAGTAAACTTTGGTAATGCTTACCAAAAGTCTGAAATTACAGTTTTAGAAATGTATTATAAGCATAAATAGGAAAAATTTTTAAGGTAACTAAATTTTAAAACATCTTTATATTTCATCCTATCGGTTATCAATTACTCTAATAAATATCATTATTAGATACTTTTTTGTTTCATACACAATAGCTGATATTTGTACTGAATGTAATTTTTATAGAGAAATGTTGTAGTTTCATTTAACAGAATTTTTTTCTGTTAAATTATATTTTTACTTCCAATTGCAAAACACTACATAATTAATAAAAAGTCAATTTTTGGAGAGTTAATGTTATTTCCATTTTCTTTTTTGTTATCTTTCCCCCTTTATACCCACTGTACATATTTTTCCTTTAATGGCTGAAAATATGATATAATATTTAGTATATTCTTTGTCTCATATAATAGTTGTCTTTCTCTGTCTGACTTTCTCTAGGTTCCTCTATGTTGTGGCAAATGGCATTATTTTTTATGGCTGAGTAATATTCCATTGTATATGTCACACATCTTTATCCATTTATTTGTTGATGGACATTTAAGTCACTTCCAGTGTTGGCTATTATAAATAGTGGTGCTATGAACATTTGGGTTCATGTACCTTTTTGAATTAGAGTTTTCTCTAGATATATCTCCAAGGGTGGAATTGCAGAACCATATGATAACTCTATTTTTTAGTTTTTTTAAGGAACTTCCATACAGTTTTCCATAACGATTGCACCAATTTACATTTTTACCAAGAATGTACAAGGATTCTCATTTCTCCACACATTCTTCAGCTTTTATTATTGATGGTTTCAGTTCAGTCACTCAGTCATGTCTGACTCTTTGTGACCCCATGGACTGCAGTACACCAGGCTTCCTTGTCCATCACCAACTCCCAGAGCTTGCTCAAACTCATGTCTATTGAGTCGGTGATGCCATCCAACCATCTCATCCTCTGTCACCTCCTTCTCCTCCTGCCTTCAATCTTTCCCAGCATCAGAGTCTTTTCCAATGAGTCAGTTCTCCACATCAGGTGGCCAAAGTATTGGAGTTTCAGCTTCAACATCAGTCCTTCCAAAGAACACCCAGGACTGATCTTTAGAATGGACTGGTTGGATCTCTTTGCAGTCCAAGGGACTCTCAAGAGTCTTCTCCAACACCACATTTCAAAAGTATCAGTTCTTTGGCACTCAGCTTTCTTTACAGTCCAACTCTCACATCCATACATGACTACTGGAAAAACCACAGCTTTGACTAGATGGACATTTGTTAGCAAAGTAGTCTTTGCTTTTTAATAGTCTCTGTTGTCTGTGTTGGTCATAACTTTTCTTCAAAAGAGAAAGGGTCTTTTAATATAATGGTTGCAGTTACCATGTGCAGTGATTTTGGCACCTAAGAAAATAAAGTCTGTCACTGTTTCTGTTGTTTCCCCATCTATTTGCCATGAAGTGATGTGACCGGATGCCATGATCTTAGTTTCCTGAATGCTGAGTTTCAAGCCAGCTTTTTCACTCTCCTCTTTCACTTTCATCAAGAGGCTGTTCAGTTCCTCTTTGCTTTCTGCCATAAGGGTGGTGTCATCTGCATATCTGTGGTTATTGATATTTCTCCTGGCAATCTTGATTCCAGCTTGTGCTTCATCCAGCCCAGTATTTTACCTAATGTACTCTGCATGTAAGTTAAATAAATAGGGTGACAATATACAGCCTTGACGTACTTCTTTTCCAATTTGAAGCCTGTCCATTGTTCCATGTCTGTTTCTTACTGTTGCTTCTTGACCTGCATACAGATTTCTCAGGAGGCAGGTAAGGTGACTGATATTCCCACCTCTTTAAGAATGTTCCACAGTTTGTTGTGATCCACACAGTTAAAGACTTTGGCATAGTCAATGAAGTAGAATTTAAATCTGAATTTTGCAATAAGGAGTTAATTATCTGAGAGTGTCAGCTCTTGGTCTTGTTTGTGCTGACAGTGTAGAGCTTCTCTATCTTCGGCTGCAAAGAATATAATCGATCTGATGTCGATATTGACCATCTGGTGATGTCCATGTGTAGAGTCGTCTCTTGGTGGAGGATGTTGGAAGAGGATGTTCTCTTTTGATGATGACTATTCTCACTGGTGTGAAGTGATATCTCATCATGGTTTTGATTTGCACTTCTATAATAATTAGCAATGTTGAGCATCATTTCATGTGCCTCTTTTTTATCTGGGCGTCTTTGGTGATTCACAAAGTAGAGAACCTGCTTGCCAATGCAAGAGACCCAGGTTCCATCCCTGTGTCAGGAAGATCACCTAGAGAAGGGAATGGCTAACCCCTCCGGTGTTCTTGACTAGATAATTCCATGGACAGAGAAGTCTATCTTTATGTCTGCTTTAGAAAAATGCATATTTAGATTTTCTGTTTTTTGATTGCTTTTTTTAATATTGAGTTATATAAGTTGTTTGTGTATTTTGGAAATTAACCCGTTATCAGTCAGATTATTTGCAAATACTTTCTCTCATTCAGTAAGAGTCTTTTTGTTTTCTTGATGTTTTCCTTTGCTGTGCAAAACCTCTGAAGTTTTATTCGTCTCATTTGTTCATTTTTGCTTTTATTTCTTTGGCTTGGGAGACTGATCTAAGAAAATATTGCCACAATTTATGTCAGACAATGTATTGCCTATGTTCTCTTAGAAGTTTATTTAGATTTTTTAACCATTTTAAGTTTATTTTTGTATATGCTGTGAGGGAGTGTTCTAGTTTCATTGATTTACATGAGGCTGTCAGCTTTCCCATTACTACCTGCTGAGGAGACTGTATTTTCTCCACTGTACATTTTGCCTTTTATTATCAAATATTAATTGACCATAGTTTTATGGGTTTTAATTCTGGACTCTATTCTGGTTTATTTATCTATATATTTGTTTTTGTTACACAATACTGTTTAGCTTACTGTGGCTTCTTAGTATTATCTGAAGTCTGGGAGTGTTATGCTTCGAGGTTTATTCTTTTCCCTTAGGATTGCTTTGGAAATTCTAGGTCTTTAGTGGTTCAGTATAAATTTTAGTATTACTTGTTCTAATTTTGTGAAAAAATGTCATGGGTAGTTTTATTGGGACCACATTAAACCTGTGGATTGCTTTGAGTACTGTGGACATTTTAACAGTATTAGTTCTTCCTATCCAAGAGGATGTCAACACATTAATTCTTAATCTTTAACATATAAAACCAACCACTTGTTATTCTTATACTCAAAATTCGCACTTCAGAGCATTCAGTTAGAAAAAGTACAATTCAGGACGTGGTTTTTCAGTGTACACATAATACCTTTTAATTGTTGGGTCATATTTAAAATAAAAATTAGCATATTCCACACTAGAAAATAGTACAATGCTATATATTTAATATTGTAATAAAGAAGACATTTTTAGCTTCCAAATATCTCTAGAAGCTGACATTTGCATCACTTTAATGTACAAATATGTATAAATAACTTTTAAATCTTATTTTAATAAAATTCAGCATATTGAAGTCTTTGTTTTCTGTGTTGGTCATAGAGGGTTAAAATACCTAATAAGCAATGATATATTGAATATTCTTCAGCATTTTCTCAATTTGTTTTTATTTAAAAGTAAAATAAACTTCATTCTCCCCTATTATTAGAATGAGACAAACAAGCTGAATCATCACTGACTGACACATTATATTAACCATTTTGATAAAGATGACCTTTCATTTGATCACTGTCTAGACCAGTGATTAACAACACTGGCTATGTGTTGACATTGCATTTAGAGGTCAGAATCTCTCCTGTGAGATTCTGATAGAGTAGATCTGAATTTAAGCCTAGCTATCTTTGTTTTTTATTAGCTTAACAGGTGATTTGGATGTGCAAACAAAGATGATGAACATTGAATACAAACATACCTCCATTAAATGAATCCTCATCCCTGTCTTTGACACATTGCTCATTAATAAACTTAGTCACTAGACTGATTTTTTCAATGGCAGGTACAATGTCTATATTAGTTTTCTACCCACAGTAACCAGCTCCGTTTTAATCACGTAGGCACTTAGGAAATGCTTTTGCTTGTTTGTTTGTTTATTTCATGTAGTAATAGAGATCATTAAATCAATGAAGAATCATGACACTGGTTAGATGGATCAGTTCAGTTCAGTCGCTAAGTCCTGTCCAAATCTTTGTGATCCCAAGAATCACAGCACGCTAGTTCTCCCTGTTCATCACCAACTCCCAGAGTCCACAGAAACTCATGTCCATCGAGTTGGTGATACTATTAGCCATTCCGTCCTCTGTCGTTCCCTTCTCCTCCTGATCCTAATCCCTCCCAGCATCAGGGTCTTTTCCAATGAGTCAACTCTTCTCATGAGGTGGCCAAAGTACTGGAGCTTTAGCTTCAGCATCATTCCTTCCAAAGAATACCCAGGACTGATCTCCTTTAGAATGGGTTGGTTGGATCTCCTTGCAGTCCAAGGGACTTTCAAGAGTCTTCTCCAAACCCACAGTTCAAAATCATCAATTCTTCAGCACTCAGCTTTTTTCACAGTTCAACTCTCATTTTCATACACTGCCACTGAAAAAACCATAGCCTTGAGTTGACAGACCCTTGTTGGCAAAGCAATGTCTCTGCTTTTGAATATGCTATCTAGGTTGGTCATAACTTTCCTTCCAAGGAGTAAGCATCTTTTAATTTTATGGCTGCAGTCACCATCTGCAGTGATTTTGGAGCCCCAAAAAATAAAGTCTGACACAGTTTCCACTGTTTCCCCATCTATTTCCCATGAAGTGATGGGACCAGATGCCATGATCTTCGTTTTCTGAATGTTGAGCTTTAAGCCAACTTTTTCGCTCTCCTCTTTCACTTTCATTAAGAGGCTTTTTAGTTCCTCTTCTCTTTCTGCCATAAGGGTGGTGTCATTTGCATATCCGAGGTTATTGCTATTCCTCCCGACAATAGTAAGTGACAAATAAAATGTTTATGAAAACAGTATTTAAAAATAAAACACAAAATTATTAATACTTTTGGAACAAATATTGTCATTGCTCTCTTATTGTTCTTTTTTCTAAGAAAGATAAGCCTTCTGGAGGAAACTCAAGAATAATTTGTCTAAAAATGCATTTCACCATTATAATGCTAGATGAACACACTGTATAATTACTAAAAAATAAACTTTAAGGAGCTGTTCTAATGACATACAGACAACGTACAGTATGTAATTCTATCTTTAAAATAAATTAAAATCATATGGCAAAAGAAAATATAAAAATCATGTGTACTATTAAACTATTTTCACTAGTAAGATTTTTAAATATTAGCACATATTAAATTGATTTTGGTGTTTTTGTAAATAACTGATCTTTAGTTACAGGCAAGGTCAATTTCATGCAAAGATGGGCTCGACAAAGGACAGAAACGGTAGTGAGCTAACAGAAGCAGAAGATATTAAGAAGAGGTGGCAAGAATACACAGAACTCTACAAAAAAAATCCGCACAACCCAGATAATTACGATGGTGTGATCACTCACCTAGAGCCAGACATCCTGGAATGTGAAGTCAAGTGGGCCTTAGAAAGCATTTCTACGAACAAAGCTTGTGGAGGTGATGGCATTCCAGTTGAACTATTTCAAATCCTGAAAGATGATGTTGTGAAAGTGCTGCACGCGGTATGCCAGCAAATTTGGAAAACTCAGCAGTGGCCGCAGGACTGAAAAAGGTCAGTTTTCATTCCAATCCCAAAGAAAGGCAATGCCAAAGAATGCTCAAACTACTGCACAATTGCACTCATCTCACATGCTAGTAAAGTAATGCTCAAAATTCTCCAAGCCAGGCTTCAGCAATAGGTGAACCGTAAACTTCCAGGTGTTCAAGCAGGTTTTAGAAAAGGCAGAGGAACCAGAGATCAAATTGCCAATATCCACTGGATCCTTGTAAAAGCAAGGGAGTTCCAGAGAAAAAATCTATTTCTGCTTTACTGACTATGCCAAAGCCTTTGACTGTGTGGATCACAATAAACTGTGGAAAATTCTTCAAGAGGTGGGAATACCAGACCACCTGATCTGCCTCTTGAGAAACCTATATGCAGGTCAGGAAGCAACAGTTAGAATTGAACATGGAACAACAGACTGGTTCCAAATAGGAAAAGGAATACAACAAGGCTGTATATTGTCACCCTGCTTATTTAACTTATATGCAGAGTACATCATGGGAAATACTGGACTGGAAGAAACACAAGCTGGAATCAAGATTGCCGGGAGAAATATCAATAACCTCAGATATGCAGATGACACCACCCTTATGGCAGAAAGTGAAGAGGAACTAAAAAGCCTCTTGATGAAAGTGAAAGAGGAGAGTGAAAAAGTTGGCTTAAAGCTCAACATTCAGAAAACGAAGATCATGGCATCTGGTCCCATCACTTCATGGGAAATAGATGGGGAAACAGTGGAAACTGTGTCAGACTTTAATTTTTTGGGCTCCAAAATCACTGCAGATGGTGACTGCAGCCTTGAAATTAAAAGATGCTTACTCCTTGGGAGGAAAGTTATGACCAACCTAGACAGCATATTCAAAAGCAGAGACATTACTTTGCCAACAGAAGTCCATCTAGTCAAGGCTATGGTTTTTCCAGTGGTTATGTATGGACGTGAGAGTTGGACTGTGAAGAAAGCTGAGCACCAAAGAATTGATGGTTTTGAACTGTAGCTTTAAAGAAGAGTCTTGAGAGTCCCTTGGAGTGCAAGGAGATCCAACCAGTCCATTCTGAAGGAGATCAGCCCTGGGATTTCTTTGGAGGGAATGATACTAAAGCTGAAAATCCAGTAGTTTGGCCTCCTCCTGCGAAGAATTGACTCATTGGAAAAGTCTCTGATGCTGGGAGGGATTGGGGGCAGAAGGAGAAGAGGATGTCAGAGGATGAGATTGCTGGATGGTCTCACTGACTCGATGGATGTGAGTCTGAGTGAACTCCAGGAGCTGGTGATGGACAGGGAGGCCTGGCATGCTGCGATTCATGGGGTCACAAAGAGTCAGACATGACTGAGTGACTGAATTGAACTGAACTGAATAAATATTAGAAAACCAGTTCAGGAGAGATCGTGGAAACTGGCATGTCACATCCATTTTTTAATTTGTCTGAAAAGGCACATTATATGGTTAGATTTCCAGTTTTAAAGTAATTTTAGTCTTCAGTAATGTCTGCTTTATAACACTTCCTGTTTTTGGCTTGGAGAGAGTCACTGCCCAATAGTACCTAGCCATTGAAGCCAGTTTCACTAAGCTTTGATCCCTGGAATGTATATATTTATAGCATCTGTCAGTGAAACAAAATGTTCCAACTAATCTGAGAAGACTGCTGATGAGCAAATTTGCCTTTCTGTCTGTGGCTTGTCTATGGATATCACCTTGATAAGGTTTCACTTCATATGAAGCAATGAAAATAACAACGCTAATGTTTCCTATGTTGAGTCTTATTAGTTTGCAGTAAGTACTACCTAAGGTAGGAAGAGATGAAATTAGAAGCTGGAAAAGGTTGATACTAATATTCAACTATGATATGTATTCCTTTCATATGCCTAGCTGAAACACCTTACTTTAGCAACTTGGTGATTTGCATAAACAATGAAATGTTACAGAAAGAGAGCTCTAGGTGCCTTGTGTAGAAACATTCAGCCACAGATTTAGGGAAGTTCTTTTTTTAATTATTATTTGTTCTGTGCATTTCTTTTTTTTTTTTTAATTTTATTTTATTTTTAAACTTTACAATATTGTATTAGTTTTGCCAAATATCGAAATGAATCCGCCACAGGTATACCTGTGTTCCCCATCCTGAACCCTCCTCCCTCCTCCCTCCCCATACCCTCCCTCTGGGTCGTCCCAGTGCGCCAGCCCCAAGCATCCAGTATCGTGCATCGAACCTGGACTGGCGACTCGTTTCATACATAATATTATACATGTTTCAATGCCATTCTCCCAAATCTCCCCACCCTCTCGCTCTCCCACAGAGTCCATAAGACTGATCTATACATCAGTGTCTCTATTGCTGTCTCGTACACAGGGTTATTGTTACCATCTTTCTAAATTCCATATATATGCGTTAGTATACTGTATTGGTGTTTTTCTTTCTGGCTTACTTCACTCTGTATAATAGGTTCCAGTTTTATCCATCTCATTAGAACTGATTCAAATGTATTCTTTTTAATGGCTGAGTAATACTCCATTGTGTATTTGTACTATAGCTTTCTTATCAATTCATCTGCTGATGGACATCTAGGTTGCTTCCATGTCCTGGCTATTATAAACAGTGCTGCGATGAACATTGGGGTACACATGTCTCTTTCCCTTCTGGTTTCCTCAGTGTGTATGCTCAGCAGTGGGATTGCTGGATCATAAGGCAGTTCTATTTCCAGTTTTTTAAGGAATCTCCACACTGTTCTCCATAGTGGCTATACTAGTTTGCATTCCCACCAACAGTATAAGAGAGTTCCCTTTTCTCCACACCCTCTCCAGCATTTATTGCTTGTTGACTTTTGGATCGCAGCCATTCTGACTGGCGTGAAATGGTACCTCATAGTGGTTTTGATTTGCATTTCTCTGATAATGAGTGATGTTGAGCATCTTTTCATGTGTTTGTTAGCCATCTGTATGTCTTCTTTGGAGAAATGTCTATTTAGTTCTTTGGCGCATTTTTTGATTGGGTCACTTATTTTTCTGGAGTTGAGCTGTAGGAGTTGCTTGTATATTTTTGAGATTAGTTGTTTGTCAGTTGCTTCATTTGCTATTATTTTCTCCCATTCTGAAGGCTGCCTTTTCACCTTGCTAATAGTTTCCTTTGTTGTCCAGAAGCTTTTCAGTTTAATTAGGTCCCATTTGTTTATTTTTGCTTTTATTTCCAATATTCTGGGAGGTGGGTCATAGAGGATCCTGCTGTGATGTATGTCGGAGAGTGTTTTGCCTATGTTCTCCTCTAGGAGTTCTATAGTTTCTGGTCTTACATTGAGATCTTTAATCCATTTTGAGTTTATTTTTGTGTATGGTGTTAGAAAGTGTTCTAGTTTCATTCTTTTACAAGTCTAGCCTCAGTAAATTCAAAAAAATAGAAATCATTCCAAGCATCTTTTCTGACCACAGTGCCGTAAGATTAGATCTCAATTACAGGAGAAAAACTATTAAACATTCCAACATATGGAGGCTGAACAACACACTGCTGAATAACCAACAAATCTCAGAAGAAATAAAAAAAGAAATCAAAATTTGCATAGAAACTAATGAAAATGAAAACACAACAACCCAAAACTTGTGGGACACTTTAAAAGCAGTCCTAAGGGGAAAGTTCATAGCAATACAGGCATACCTCAAGAAACAAGAAAAAAGTCAAATAAATAACCTAACCGTACACCTAAAGCAGCTAGAGAAAAAGAAATTAAGAACCCCAGGGTTAGTAGAAGGAAAGAAATCTTAAATATTAGGGCAGAAATAAATGCAAAAGAAACAAAAGAGGCCATAGCAAAAATCAACAAAGCCAAAAGCTGGTTATTTGAAAGGATAAATAAAATTGACAAACCATTAGCCAGACTCATCAAGAAACAAAGGGAGAAAAATCAAATCAACAAAATTAGAAACAAAAATGGAGAGATCACAACAGACAACACAGAAATACAAAGGATCATAAGAGACTACTATCAACAATTATATGCCAATAAAATGGACAATGTGGAAGAAATGGACAAATTCTTAGAAAAGTACAACTTTCCAAAACTGGACCAGGAAGAAATAGAAAATCTTAACAGACCCATCACAAGCATGGAAATTGAAACTGTAATCAAAAATCTTCCAGCAAACAAAAGCCCAGGTCCAGACGGAGTCACAGCTGAATTCTACCAAAAATTTAGAGAAGAGCTAACACCTATCCTGCTCAAACTCTTGCAGAAAATTGCAGAGGAAGGTAAACTTCCAAACTCATTCTATGAGGCCACCATCACCCTAATACCAAAACCTGACAAAGATCCCACAAAAAAAGAAAACTACAGGCCAATATCACTGATGAACATAGATGCAAAAATCCTTAACAAAATTCTAGCAATCAGAATCCAACAATACATTAAAAAGATCATACACCATGACCAAGTGGGCTTCATCCCAGGGATGCGAGGATTCTTCAATATCCACAAATCAATCAATGTAATACACCACATTAACAAATTGAAAAAGAAAAACCATATGATTATCTCAATGGATGCAGAGAAAGCCCTTGATGAATTCAACATCCATTTATGATAAGAACTCTCCAGAAAGCAGGAATAGAAGGAACATACCTCAACATAATAAAAGCTATATATGACAAACCCACAGCAGACATTATCCTCAGTGGTGAAAAATTGAAAGCATTTCCTCTAAAGTCAGGAACAAGACAAGGGTGCCCACTTTCACCATTACTATTCACCACAGTTTTGGAAGTTTTGGCCACAGCAATCAGAGCAGAAAAAGAAATAAAAGGAATCCAAATTGGAAAAGAAGAAGTAAAACTATCACTGTTTGCAGATGATATGATCCTCTACATAGAAAACCCTAAAGACTCCACCAGAAAATTACTAGAACTAATCAATGACTATAGTAAATTTGCAGGATATAAAATCAACACACAGAAATCCCTTGCATTCCTATACACTAATAATGAGAAAACAGAAGGAGAAATTAAGGAAACAATTCCATTCACCATTGCAACAGAAAGAATAAAATACTTAGGAATATATCTACCTAAAGAAACTAAAGACCTATATATAGAAAACTATAAAACACTGGTGAAAGAAATCAAAGAGGACACTAATAGATGGAGAAATATACCATGTTCATGGATTGGAAGAATCAATATAGTGAAAATGTGTATACTACCCAAAGCAATTTATAGATTCAGTGCAATCCCTATCAAGCTACCAATGGTATTCTTCACAGAGCTACAACAAATAATTTCACAATTTGTATGGAAATACAAAAAAACCTCGAATAGCCAAAGCTATCTTGAGAAAGAAGAATGGAACTGGAGGAATCAACCTACCTGACCTCAGGCTCTACTACAAAGCCACAGTTATCAAGACAGTATGGTTCTGGCACAAAGACAGAAATATTGATCAATGGAACAAAATAGAAAGCCCAGAGATAAATCCATGCACATATGGACACCTTATCTTTGACAAAGGAGGCAAGAATATACAATGGATTAAAGACAATCTCTTTAACAAGTGGTGCTGGGAAAACTGGTCAACCACTTGTAAAAGAATGAAACTAAGCAAGTTCTTAAGTGTTCATACAAACACTCATCAAAACAAACAAAAAAGACCATTCTCAATAACTTTTAGATATACAACATTTAACTTTCTTAAATAAGATATATCCTAATACTGACATTTGCAATCCTCACAGAAGGCATACATGATGATCTGCAAAAATGCAAAAACATCCAAGTGTAAAATTTGGAAGTATTCTTAGATCAGATCATATTGTCTAGTTCACAAAGTTCAGCAATGTCAAATGCATATTTTGTTTTCTATAAAAGTGTCTGACCTTTATTCAAAATGTCACTCTCATCTTATTCCCTAAATCATAATAATTTGATTCAGTTAAGATATACAAAGTAATTTGACTGGCTGTTTTTTTATACCATATATCATGAGATAAAATTCATAAAACCCTGTCAAAATAGTTCAATATGAATTTCATACAACTACCACTTCTAATTTAATGTTTATTATCTGAATTTCAAACACAGCTTTTGTAACCTTTAAAGATATTTATTTGGAAGTAAAATCACAAAATGCAAAAGGTAGTGAAAGTGAAGAGGAACTAAAGAGCCTCTTGATGAAAGTGAGAGAGAGTGAAAAAGCTGTCTTGAAAGTGAACATTGAAACTTATTTACAATGGATGGCCATGGAAGCAACCTACATATACATTAGCAGATTAATAGATAAAGAAGTTGTGGTACATATATACAATGCAATACTCCTAAGCCATAAAAAGGAACACATTTGAGGCAGTTCTAATGAGGTGGATGAACCTAGAGCCCGCTAAACAGACTGAAGTTAGTCAGAAAGAAAAATAAATGTCATATATTAATGCATATATATGGAATCTAGAAAAAATGGTACTAATGAACCTATTTGCAAGGCAGGAATAGAGATACAGACATAGGGAACAGACTTTGGACATAGCAGGGAAAGAAGAGAGTGGGATGTACTGAGAGAGTAACACTGAAACATATACACTACCATATGTAAATGAGATAGCTAATGAGAAGTTATATAACACAGGGAGCTAAATGTGGTACTCTGTGACAACCTAGAAGGGTGGGATGGGGTGGAGGGTTGAGGGGGAAGGTTCAAAAGGGAGGGAACATGTACACTTATGGCTGATTCACATTGCTCTATGGCAGAACCCAAAACAATATTGGAAAACAGTTATCCTCCAATTAAAAATAAATTTTTAAAAATCAAAGAAAAAAGCAAAGATCATGACATCCAATCCCATATCCTCATGGCAAATAGATGGAGAAAAAAATGAAAGCAGTGGCAGTTTTATTTTCTTGGGCCCCAAAATCACTGTGGATGCTGACTGCAGCCATGAAATTTAAAAACACTTGCTCCTTGGAAGAAAAGCTACTACAAACTTAGTGAATTAAAAAGCAGAGACATCACTTTGCCAACAAAGGTCTGTATATTCAAAGCTATGATTTCTATAGTAGTCATATAAGGATGTGAGAGGTGGACCATAAAGAAAGCTAAGAGCCGAAGAATGATGCTTTCAAAGTGTGGTGTTGGAAAAACTCTTGAGAGACCCTTGGACTGCACGGAGATCAAACCAGTCCATTCTAAAGGAAATCAGTCCTGAATATTCATTGGAAGGACTGATGCTGAAGCTGAACCTCCAATACTTTGGCCACCTGAGGCAAAGAACTGACTCACTGGAAAAGACCTTGACTCTGGGAAAGATTGAAGGCAGGAGGAGAAGGGAATAACAGAGGATGAGATGGTTGGATGACATCACCAACTCAATGGATATGAGTTTGAGCAAACTCTGGGAGTTGATGATGGACAGGGAAGCCTAGTGTGCTGCAGTTAAGGGGGTTGCAAAGAGTTGGACCCGACTGAGCAACCGAACTGACTGACTGACATATGCATGACCATTTTAATAACTATATTAAGCAAAGTCTACTTCTCATGTCCAGGGATAAATCTGTTACCCTGTAATTTATATTAAAAATAGATGCCTTATCATTTGAAATCAAGTATTTGGTGAGCATCCTTTTTAGTACCTTCAAATACCACTTGTAAAACATATCACATTTTTGTCCTTAATTCTCAAGTACTGAAAATGTACACATACATGAAAATTTTATATACCTTCAATTCTGACTGAATGGAACATCTGGACAGAAGAAGAGATCTAAAGTTAAATAATATAAACATCAGTTAGTGTACATTACATGGCCGGGAATAAGTTGAAATGAAGGAGACACTTAGTCCACAAAATTAAAAGGCACTCACTTTCAAGGTCTTGCAAGTGCTCTGATAGAGAAACCTCATCGTCTCACTGTAATCCTGACCCTGGCATGTTGAAGCTAACATGTAGAGAACTAATTATCTTGTTGCTTAACTTAAAAAATAATTTTAATCTTATCAGAAACAAATATTCATTCTTGACTCATATTATATCAATGTCCTCAGTTAATATAATCAGTACACTTGGCACAAAGCACATCAGTATGTTTCATGTTTTCCAGGTACCAAAATACAGAGGTACATAACAGTAAGAAAACATTTTCTCAAAAGTAATGATTAATCTCCAGAAAAATCAAGCCACCCTGAGTCATCGTCCATAAAAGTGAATCTTAATAATTAATTGAGAGCCTGAAAAATATGAGTGAAGTAAAACAATTTGTGTTGAAGGAGTATAAAATCAAAGGGAAGATAGGTCAGACTGAAGTTCCACTGATTAAAAATTCTAGGTGCATTCTTATAATCTTCAACATTATAATGCTGTGATCATCATAAGAGTTATATTTATGGAGGAGGAATAGGACATATAAATGAAAAAAATAAATCTTAAATATGACCCAAGGTAGCTTAATTAGGCCCACGTATAAATTGTACCCATGAAGTGGAAGGGGCTTTACAGGGAACACAGACTGGGAAACAGGATTTATGACAGACTAGTCAAATCTCCTGACTGCTACTTAGTTCATTGATTTTTATTTTTTTCCAAGAAATTTACCTACCTTCTCAATTCATATTACTTCATTTAACTTTATTTACCCAGTAATAATGCCAAGAAGCATACATAAATATACACGTAGGTGGAAGGGGGGTTCAGGATGAGGAACACGTGTACACCCGTGGTAGATGCATGTTGATGTATGGCAAAACCAATACAATATTGTAAAGTAAAAAAAAAAAAAAATATATGTGCAAACACACACACACACACACACACACACACAATGTCAAACTGCTATTTGGACACATTCTGAAGGGTTACTTTAATTTGTCCCTTTTATTTTTCTATAGAACTCTAATATAACCATAGTCTGATATTTTTCTTATGGCTGACAAGCTATTTAGAACAAATACATGCTAACTGAAGCAAGTGACAGATTTCAAAGTCACATCAGCAGTTTCTCTCCCTTAATAGTATTACTGAAATTCCATTAATTTGATATGATGTATTTTTAAAGCCCATTTATGTCTACACAAAAATAGTTAATTTTATATTTATTTCTGAAATTTGCAAACACATAGGGACTTTCACATGTTAATTCATTATGAAATCATGAAACTAGCTAATTCAGAGTAATTAAGCTTATCTCTAGAGGTTGCTTTTTGAAATAATTAATTGAATATATATGTAGAAAAGCTATTATGGACACCCAAAGATTCTGGACCTAGTAAAATAAGGAGTTTAATCAGTTTATTACTGTCAAGGCAAAAAGGAAAATGGTTATAATTAGAGTATGGAGGTATATAATCATAATTCCCACATTAATACACTTGATAACTCAGTAATTCATGTATTATTTCCTTGTCAGCTTTTTGAATTTTATGAATATTTGGATATTTAAAAATAATTATATATTGTGTTTTGTGGGATTCACAGACAGTTGCCAATGTAAGAATACAAAGCAAGTGTAAGTTGGATAAGAAGAATGAAAATTAAGGACATCATTTTATATTTGTAGACTTACCTGGAACTCAGTTTTCTTATCTATAAAAAATGAATATTGTGTTAGTCTTTGATCACCTAGAAACTTAAAACTACTCATTTATTATCTTTCAATTGTTTGGGTCAGAAGTTCAGGCAAGTTTGACTGGGTTCTTTGCCTAGGGTCTCACAAGGCCAAGGCTTTTATCTGGAGCCATGGGGAAGAATTTGTTTCTAAGCTCTTTCAGGTGGTGGAAAATTTTAGTTCCTGGACTGAGATCCCATTTTCTTGCTGACTATCTGCCAGGGACCACTCTTAGTTTCTAGAGGCCACTCTTTAGGTCCTTAATCCTTGGTCCACTTCATCTCCACAAAAGAAATAGCTCCCATGTGTTGAATCCTTTTAGAATTTCGAATCTCTCTGACATCTTCTGCTACCAGCTAGAGAAAATGGTCTATTTTTAAAGGGGTTATGTAATTAGATCAGGCCTACTAATCTTTTTTACGAACATTAAGCCAGTTGATTAGTAACTTTAATTGCATCTGCAAAATTCCTCTTGATATTATTTTAACACAATCATAGACATCTCATCATATTCCAAGTCCCAGAGAGTCTGATGTACAACTTGAGAGAGGAATTTTAGTATTCTGCCTATTGCAAAGGTGTTGAACGAAAATTATCCTAGATCAGATCAGATCAGTCGCTCAGTCGTGTCCAACACTTTGCGACCCCATGAATCGCAGCACGCCAGGCTTCCCTGTCCATCACCAGCTCCTGGAGTTCACTCAGACTCACGTCCATCGAGTCAGTGATACCATCCAGCCATCTCATCCTCTGTGGTCCCCTTCTCCTCCTGCCCCCAATCCCTCCCAGCATCAGAGTCTTTTCCAATGAGTCAACTCTTGGCATGAGGTGGCCAAAGTACTGGAGTTTCAACTTTAGCATCATTCCTTCCAAAGAAATCCAAGGGCTGATCTCCTTCAGCATGGATTAGTTGGATCTCCTTGAAGTTCAAGGGACTCTCAAGGGTCTTCTCCAACACCACACTTCAAAAGCATCAATTCTTTGGTGCTCAGCGTTCTTCACAGTCCAACTCTCACATGCATACATGACCACAGGAAAAGCCATAGCCTTGACTAGACGAACCTTTGGTGGCAAAGTAATGTCTCTGCTATTCAATATGCTATCTAGGTTGGTCATAACTTTCCTTCCAAGGAGTAAGGGTCTTTGAATTTCATGGCTGCAGTCACCATCTGTAGTGATTTTGGAGCCCCCCAAAATAAAGTCTGACACTGTTTCCACTGTTTCCCCATCTATTTGCCATGAAGTGATGGGACTGGATGCCATGATCGTCGTTTTCTCAATCTTGAGCTTTAAGCCAACTTTTTCACTCTCCACTTTCACTTTCATCAAGAGGCCTTTTAGTTCCTCTTCACTTCCTGCCATAAGGGTGGTGTCATCTGCATATCTGAGGTTATTGATATTTCTCCTGGCAATCTTGATTCCAGCTTGTGCTTCTTCCAGTCCAGCATTTCTCATGATGTACTCTGCATAGAAGTTAAATAAACAGGGTGACAATATACAGCCTTGACGTACTCCTTTTCCAATTTGGATCCAGTCTGTTGTTCCATGTCCAGTTCTAACTGTTGCTTCCTGACCTGCATACAAATTTCTCAAGAGGCAGATCAGGTGGTCTGGTATTCCCATCTCTTTCAGAATATTCCACAGTTTATTGTGATCCACACAGTCAAAGGCATTGGCATAGTCTATAAAGCAGAAATAGATGTTTTTCTGGAACTCTCTTGCTTTTTCCATGATCCAGCAGATGTTGGCAATTTGATCTCTGGTTCCTCTGCCTCTCGAAAACCAGCTTGAACATCCAGAAGTTCGCAGTTCACGTATCACTGAAGCCTGGCTTGGAGAATTTTGAGCATTACTTCACTAGCGTGTGAGATAAGTGCAATTTTGTGGTAGTTTGAGCATTCTTTGGCATTGCCTTTCTTTGAGATTGGAATGAAAACTGACCTTTTTCAGTCCTGCGGCCACTGCTGAGTTTTCCAAATTTGCTGGCATACTGAGTGCAGCACTTTCATAGCATCATCTTTCAGGATTTGGAATAGCTCAACTGGAATTCTATCACCTCCACTAGCTTTGTTCATAGTGATGCTTTCTAAGGCCCACTTGAATTCACATTCCAGGATGTCTGGCTCTATGTCAGTGATCACACCATCGTGATTATCTGGGTAGTGAAGATCTTTTTTGTACAGTTCTTCTGTGTATTCTTGCCATCTCTTCTTAGTATCTTCTGCTTCTGTTAGGTCCATACCATTTCTGTCCTTTATCGAGCCCATCTTTGAATGAAATGTTCCTTTGGTATCTCTGATTTTCTTGAAGAGATCTCTAGTCTTTCCCATTCTGTTATTTTCCTCTATTTCTTTGCATTGATCTCTGAAGAAGGCTTTCTTATCTCTTCTTGCTATTCTTTCGAACTCTGCATTCAGATGTTTATATCTTTCCTTTTATCCTTTGCTTTTCACTTCTCTTCTTTTCACAGTTATTTGTAAGGCCTCCCCAGACAGCCTTTTTTTTTTTTTTTTTTTGCACTTCTTTTCCATGGGTATGGTCTTGATCCCTGTCTCCTGTACAATGTCACGAACATCATGCCATAGATCATCAGGCACTCTATCTATCAGATCTAGGCCCTTAAATCTATTTCTCACTTCCAATGTATAATCACAAGCGATTTGATTTAGGTCATACCTGAATGGTCTAGTGGGTTTCCCTATTTTCTTCAATTTAAGTCTGAATTTGGCAGTAAGGAGTTCATGGTCTGAGCCACAGTCAGCTCCTGGTCTTGTTTTTGCTGACTGTATAGAGCTTCTCCATTTTTGGCTGCAAAGAATATAATCAATCTGAGTTTTGTGTTGACCATCTGGTGATGTCCATGTGTAGAGTCTTCTCTTGTGTTGTTGGAAGAGGGTGTTTGTTATGACCAGTGCATTTTCTTCACAAAAATCTATTAGTCTTTGCCCTGCTTCATTCCCTATTCCAAGGCCAAATTTGCCTGTTACTCCAGGTGTTTCTTGAGTTCATACTTTTGCATTCCAGTCCCATATAATGAAAAGGACATCTTTTTGGGGTGTTAGTTCTAAAAGGTCTTGTAAGTCTTCATAGAATCGTTCAACTTATTCTTACCAAACCAGTCTATGGAAGTAAAGTGGACTCTGGATAATTTATAATACATACTATCAATTTTTCAGGGGCTGTTCATTTTACTTCTACCTCAGGTGAAGAAAAAATAAGCAAAATATACCATTGCATATTCTCTGGCTAAAGCAATGTGAGATTGACTTCAACAGACAACACTGGAAGAGGTAGGAACAGTGTGTATTGTCCTCCATCATTAATGAACAGCAATTTCAGCCTTACTGAAAAGCTAATTAGCCTAACTATTCACAAATATAGTCTCTAAAGTAAATATTCAAGAAAGAAAAGAAGAAGCATTGTATTTGCATTGAGCATGCCATCAGCTACACTATGGGGTCTGCTGATTTTGTCTTGCATGTTTCTAAAGCCTCAGTATATATTATCTAATAGGTTAAATAAAACAGTGCTTTATCAGTAGAATACCAAACTTCCTGATAATGCCAAGCATCAAAGTTTTATTGATATTATGGGAGCATAAAAATGGTTTGCATATGTTTTGTAAAATTACTTAGGCAGAGCATTGAACCATGTATATTTCAATATTTTCGGAGATACTGGGGATACTTCAGTTCATTTCAGTTCAATCGCTCAATCGTGTCTGACTCTTTGGCACCCCATGGACTGAAGCACGCCAGGCCTCCCTGTCCATTGCCAACTCCCAGCGTTTCTTCAAACTCATGTCCATCAAGTCGGTGATGACGTACAACTATTTCATCCTCTGTTGCCCCCTTCTCCTCCTACCTTAAATCTTTCCCAGAATCATGGTCTTTTCCAAAGAGTCAGTTGCTTGACTCAGGTGGCCAAAGTATTGGAGTTTCAGCTTCAACATCAGCCCTTCCAATGAACATTCAGGACTGATTTCCTTTAGGATGGACTGGTTGGATCTCCTTGCAGGCCAAGGGACTCTCAAGAGTCTTCTCCAACACCACAGTTCAAAAGCATCAATTCTTTGGTGCTCAGCTTTCTTTATAGTCCAACTCTCACATCCGTACATGACTACTGGAAAAACCACAGCCTTGACTAGATGGACCTTTGATGGCAAAGTAATGTATCTGCTATTTTATATGCTGTCTAGGATGGTCATAAATTTTTTTTCAAGGAGTAAGCATCATTTAAGTTCATGGCTGCAGTCATCATCTGCAGTGATTTTGGAAGGCCCAAAACAGTCTGTCCCTGTTTCCACTGCTTCTCCATCTATTTGGCATGAAGTGATGGGACCAGATGCCGTGATCTTCATTTTCTGAAAGTTTAGTTTTAAGCCAACTTTTTCACGCTCCACTTTCAACTTTCATCAAGATGCTCTTTAATCTCCACTTTCTGCAATAAGGATGGTGTCATCTGCTTATCTGAGGTTATTGATACTCTCTCAGCAATCTTGATTCAGCTTGTGCTTCTTCCAGCCCAGCATTTCTCATGGTATATTCTGTATAGAAGTTAAATAAGCAGAGTGACATACTCCTTTTCCTATTTGGAACCAGTCTTTTGTTCCATGTCCAGTTCTAATTGTTGCTTCCTGACCTGCATAGAGATTTCTCAAGATGCAGGACAGGTGGTCTGGTATTCCCATCTCTTTAAGAATTTTCCAGAGTTTGTTGTGGTTCACACAGTCAAAGGCTTTGGCATAGTCAATAAAGCAGAAATAGACGTTATTTCTGGAACTCTCTTGATTTTTCAACCATCCAATGGATGTTGGCAATTTGATCTCTGGTAACTTTGCCTTTTCTAAACTCAGCTTGAATATCTGGAAGTTCAAGGTTTACGTACTGTTGAAGCCTGGCTTAGAGAATTTTGAGCACCACTTTGCTAGTGTGTGAAATGAGTGCTAGCGTGTGAGATGACTGCAATTGTGCGGTAGTTTGAGCATTCTTTGGCATTGCCTTTCTTTGAGATTGGAATGAAAACTGACCTTTTTCAGTCCTGCGGCCACTGCTGAGCTTTCCAAATTTGCTGGCATATTGAGTGAAGCACTTTCACAGCATCATCTTTTAGAATTTGAAATAGCTCAACTGGAATTCTATCACTTCCACTAGCTTTGTTCGCCGTGATGCTTCCTAAGGCCCACTTGACTTCACATTCCAGGATGTCTGACTCTAGGTTGGTGATCACACCATTGTGATTATCTGGGTCATGAAGATCTTTTTTTTTTTTTTTTTGTATATTTCTTCTGTGTGTTGTTGCCACCTCTTCTTAATATCTTCTGCTTCTGTTAGGTCCATCGCACTTCTGTCCTTTATTGTGTCCATCTTTGCATGAAATGTTCCCTTGGTATCTCTAATTTTCTTGAAGAGATCTCTAGTCATTCCCATTCTGTTATTTTCCTCTATTTATTTGCATTGATCACTGAGGAATGCTCTTATCTCTCCTTGCCATTCGTTAGAACTCTGCATTCAGATGCTTATATCTTTCCTTTTCTCCTTTGCCTTTAGCTTCTCTTCTATTCACAGCTATTTGTAAGGTCTCCTCAGACAACCATTTTGCCTTTTCCATTTCTTTTCCATGGGGATGGTCATGATCCTTGCCTCCTGTACAATGGCATGAACCTCCATCCATAGTTCTTCATGCACTCTGTCTATGAGATCTAATATCTTGAATCCATTTGTCACTTCCACTGTATAATCATAAGGGATTTGACAGGTTGTATCTGAATGGTCTAGTGGTTTCCCCTACTTTCTTAAATACTTGGTAACATGTAATTACGACTTTTTCTGGTTATATTATATTTAGTATAAATTACTTTAAGCTGTTTTAGATGAACATATTTTATCACAAACTTTGTAATACTTGTTTCAATTTATGAAACTGGAATGCTATAAGACATTACTGTTAGAAAATCTATTTAATGCGTTTTTCCATTGAAACACTTAACTTTAATGTTTTTGATAAATCTTTGCATCATTTAATTTGCTACATTTAAGTATGATGGAATAAGTAAAAGGAAATTGCAGTACTATCAGAAATTGATTTTGCATACTTTAGGCTTTTATCATTTTCAGTTCAGTTCAGTTGCTCGGTCGTGTCCGACTCTTCACGACCCCATGAATCACAGCACGCCAGGCCTCTCTGTCCATCACCAATTCCCGGAGTTCACTCAGACTCACGTCCATCGAGTCAGTGGTGCCATCCAGTCATCTCATTCTCTGTCGCCCCCTTCTCCTCCTGCCTCCAATCCCTCCCAGCATCAGAGTCTTTTCCAATGAGTCAACTCTTCACATGAGGTGGCCAAAGTACTGGAGTTTCAGCTTCAGCATCATTCCCTCCAAAGAAATCCCAGGGCTGATCTTCAGAATGGACTGGTTGGATCTCTTTGCAGTCCAAGGGACTCTCAAGAATATTCTCCAACACCACAGTTCAAAAGCATCAATTCTTTGGCGCTCAGCTTTCTTCACAGTCCAACTCTCACATCCACACATGACCACAGGAAAAACCATAGCCTTGACTAGACAGACCTTTGGTGGCAAAGTAATGTCTCTGCTTTTGAATATGCTATCTAGGTTGGTCATAACTTCCCTTCCAAGGAGTAAGCGTCTTTTAATTTCATGGCTGCAGTCACTATCTGCAGTGATTTTGGAGCCCCAAAAAATAAAGTCTGACACTGTTTCCACTGTTTCCCCATCTATTTCCCATGAAGTGATGGGACCGGATGCCATGATCTTCGTTTTCTGAATCGTGAGCTTTAAGCCAACTTTTTCACTCTCCACTTTCACTTTCATCAAGAGGCTTTTTAATTCATCTTCACTTTCTGCCATAAGGGTGGTGTCATCTGCATATCTGAGGTTATTGATATTTCTCCTGGCAATCTTGATTCCAGCTTGTGTTTCTTCCAGTCCAGCGTATCTCATTTTAGCCTCTATATTTATAACACTTGTTAAACTACCAAGAAAAAAGAAATTAAGGTAATGAAATTAAATAATGAATTAAGTAATGAAATTAAATGTTCTAAAGCAGTAATTTTAAAGAAGGGGTTATACTTACCATAGAGTGACTTGTGAATCATGACTTTTTGGGTATGTGTTCCAGTTCTGTGAGCCATCTCACACATGACTAATTACTTAATGTGCAGAATGATTTGGATGATGCAATATATTTTTTGAACTATTTCACTTAGCATGTAACCAGACTTTTAAGTCATCTAAATAAATCATGTAGAAATTTTCTGTGTTTAAAGTCAACCTTCTCAAAATAACCACAAGATATTTATGGCACTTTACAATTTCCATATCTCTTTTGATTGTTTGGTAACTTCCTAAAGATAAATCTACCTCCACAGAAAGAATAGGGTAAATTTTCTGTCTGATGATATATACTTTGTTGGATTGAAAATTACTTGGTTTATAATGAGTCATTCAAAAACAACAAAGGTATGTGCTGAGGGTCTGTTTTTTACCAGGTACAATGCTGGAATGCATAGATATATATATGCATTGTGGTCCCCTCTAGAAGAGTTGACAGTCCAATAAGCGATCATAAGTTGCAAAATCAATTAGCTTTGTGGCTTTCTCCTTTTATTCATAACAACTTTATAGATTTTGATAGCTTTTAATATTCATCTAAGGAGGCTAATTATTTTGAAAATCTGTCTAGCTGATTTTGAGTTCATAAAGAAAGGGGAAGAATGTTTGGAGGTCACAACTGTTATGAATATAGCTCTAAAACCATGCCATAGGTTAGAATTTAAAAATTTTGAATCAAAAGACTGATAGAAGACATTCTATGAAAACTCTGTAAATTCAATTGATATATGCTAGAATTATGATCAAATAATGCAAATTAATACTTTAATGAAATATTAAGTAAAAATAAACTAATTTAAAGTTAAATAATTAGATATTAGAGTTTTGGCATTCTAATATGTGTGTGTGATATATATGTATGTGTTTTAGTAACTCAAACATGTTCAACTCTTTGCAACCCCATGACTGCAGCATCTCAGGTTCCTCTGTCCATGGGATTCTCCAGGCAAGAATACAAGAGTGGGTAACCATTCCCCTTCTCCAAGGGATCTTTCGGACCCAGGGCTTGAACCTGGGTCTCCTGAACTGCTTGTGGATTCTTTACCATCTGAGCCACTAGGAAGTCCATACATATGTACTTGGTTCAGTTCAGTTGCTCAGTGGAGTCTGACTCTTTGCGACCCCATGGATGGCAGCATGTCAGGCCTCCCTGTCCATCACCAACTCCTAGAGTTTGCCCAAACTAGTGTCCATTAAGTCGGTGATACCATCCAACCATCTCATCTTTTGTCATTCTCTTCTCCTCCTGCCTTCAATCTTTCCCAGCATCGGGGTCTTTTCCAATGATTCAGTTCTCTACATCAGGTGGCCAAACTATTGGAGCTTTAGCTTCAGCATCAGCCCTTCCAATGAATATTCAGGATTGATTTATTTTAGGATTGACTGGTTTGATCTCCTTGCAGTCCAAGGAACTCTCAAGAGTCTTCTCCAACACCACAATTCAAAAGCATCAATTCTTCAGCATTCAACTTTCTTTATGGTCCAACTCTTACATCCATACATGACTACTGGAAAAACCATAACTTTGACTATACGGACCTTTGTTGGCAAAGTGACGTCTTTGTTTTTTACTATGCTGTCTATGTTGGTCATATCTTTTCTTCCAAGCAGTAAGATTCTTTTAATTTCATGGCTGCAATCACCATCTGCAGTGATTTTGGAGCCCAAGAATGTAAAGTTTATCACTGTTTCCATTGTTTACCCATCTGGTTTTTGGTTTTAGTTGCTAAGTCATGTCCAACTCTTGTGACCCCAGGGACTGCAACCTGCCAGGCTCCTTTGCCCATGGGATTCTCTGGGCAAGAATACTGGAGTTGGTTGTCATTTCCTTCTCCTGGGGATCTTCCTGACCCAGGGGTCTAACCCAGATCTCCTGTGTGGCAGGCAGATTCTTTACCAACTGAGCTACAGGAAAGCCCATCTATTTGCCATGTAATGATGGGACTGGATGCCATGACTGTCGTTTTTTGAATGCTGAGTATGAAGCCAGCTTTTTCACTCGCCTCTTTCACTTTCAAGAGGTTCTTCAGTTCATATGTGTGTGTGTATATATATATATATATTTTTTTAAATCATTGTCCTCTTTTTAGAATTGTATAAACAAAGTAGCAGTATTTTTTAATGAATTAATTTATTTAATCATGCACTTTTTTATTTTTTTAATTTATTTATTTTAATTAGAGGCTAATCACAATATTTTATTGGTTTTGCCATACATCAACATGAATCCTCCACACATGCACACGTGTTTCCAATCCTGAACTCCCCTCCCACCTCCCTCCCCATACCATCCCTCTGGGTCATCCCAGCACACCAGCCCCAAGCTAAATAGAGGTTCATTACTTTACAATATTGTAGTAGTTTTTGCTACACATTAACATGAATCAACCATGGGTGTACATGTGTCCACCATCCTGAACACCCCTCCCACCACCTTCCCCATCCCATCCCTCAGGGTTGTCACAGTGTACTGGCTTTGAGTGACCTGTTTCATGAATTGAACTTTGGTAATTCTTTTCACATATGGTAATATACATGTTTCAATGTTATTTGCTCAAATCACCCCATCTTTACCTTCTCCCACTGAGTCCAAAAGTCTGTTCTTTATATCTGTGTCTCTTTTGCTGTGTTACATATAGGGACACCGTTACCATCTTTCTAAATTTCATATATATATATATATATATATATGCATTAATATACTGTATTGGTGTTTTTCTTTCTGACTTACTTCACTCTGTATTATAGGCTCCAGTTTCATCCACCTCATTAGAAATAGTTAAACACAGAGTATAGAGTGCTTATTCACTCTTTCGTCCATTTAGAAACTAACATGATATATGCCCAAACCAATACAATATTGTAAATTTAAAAAATAAAATAAATTAAAAATAATAAAGTTCAGGAATCTATAAAAAAATAAATAAAGCAGAAAACAAAATTACATGATAAAAAAACTAAAAAAATAAATAAAACTACAGATA
This sequence comes from Bos indicus, assembly GCF_029378745.1. Lineage (NCBI taxonomy): Eukaryota > Metazoa > Chordata > Mammalia > Artiodactyla > Bovidae > Bos > Bos indicus. The sequence continues at coordinate 42,373,528 of NC_091789.1, forward strand.
CAAGTAAAATGGATTCAAAAATAAAAAAAAATAAAATTTAAAGATCCTGAAGTTTGTAAGGAACATAAGACTTTTAGTTTGTCCTTTGTTTCTAACACAAACTTTACCAAACTCATAAAAGAAAGATAATAATCACTGATTTCTTTTTTTAAAAAAGTGAATCTATCCTCTTTCCTTTCATGTGTTTTTCTTCCTGAGTCTTTTCTGAAATTAATACAACATTGTGTGTGTGTGTATAGACCTTTAAGGAGATTTATTTTCAACTGGTGAAGTATCAAATATATTCAAATATTTCTCTCCAAACATGGTATAAGCAAATAAACTTATGCAAATAATTATCTGAACTCAAACTGCAGTCATCCATCTTCTTTGTTCTCTAAAGAAAATTTCTTCACCACTGATTATTGACATAATGGATTCCTATAAAACCATCAACTATACATAATCAGGTAATAAGATTTCCTTTAACTTTGGTTTGCTGCAACTTGTTTTATCTTTCAATTATTATTGAAGTTGCTTTTGAGTAAAATAAATGGTAACAATTTTCTGACATTAGCATTGAATTATAACATCATTGAATTAAATATAAGAAGCCATCTATAAAATTTTTAATTCAAGCATTTAAAATTATCTGAATTATTTACATGTAGGAGTCCAAAAGCATAGCAGTCATACAGCTAAGATATATTCATTTTTATGAAGATAGAAAGTTTATTTGGAATGCCTATTTATGCATAACTTTTGATGAGAGTTGTTCATGTGTTTAATTTTACATCATTTATAGGACATTAATCACAAATTGGAAAAGACTCTGATGCTTGGAGGGATTGGGGGCAGGAGGAGAAGGGGATGACAGAGGATGAGATGGCTGGATGGTATCACTGACTTTATGGACGTGAGTCTGAGTGAACTTCTGGAGTTGGTGATGGACAGGGAAGCCTGGCGTGCTGTTGTTCATGGGGTCGTGAAGAGTCGGACACGACTGAACGACTGTACTGAACTGAACTGAATCACAAATAATAGGTTTCTGAGATTTTTGAAGTAATACAAAAATAATAAAGCTATGATGATAAACATCTTTCTTTATCACCTTCATATCTACCTGATTCCAAGTTCTCTTCAAGTCCAAAATAGTTCATATGTTTCTATTAACATCTAAATTTATGATCTTATTTTCTTATGTTTTGGTAATTTTTTTTGTATTGAAGTAAAGCATACAATTTTACTATCTTTCATCTTAAATATTAAGATTATTTTATAAATGATTTTCTGGTTTCAAGCTGTGTCCTCTGCAGACAATCGAACCAATTGGTATGAGAATCATTTTCCTATAGTCAGGGCCTTCCATCGTAGCTCAGTCAGTAAAGAATTTGCCTGCAGTGCAGGACACCAGGGTGCCGCCGCATCACTTTGTGGCAAATAGATGGGGAAACAGTGGAAACAGTGACTGACTTTATTTTGTTGGGCTCCAAAATCACTGCAGATGGTGATTGCAGCCATGAAATTAAAAGACGTTTACTCCTTGGAAGGAAACTTATAACCAACCTAGACAGCACATTAAAAAGCAGAAACAGTACTTTGCCAACAAAGGTCCATCTAGTCAAGGCTATGGTTTTTCCAGTAGTCATGTATGGATGTGAGAGTTGGACTATGAAGAAAGCTGAGTGCCAAAGAACTGATGCTTTTGAATTGTGGTGTTGGAGAAGATTCTTGCGAGTCCCTTGGACTGCAAGGAGATCTAACCAGTCCATCCTAAAGGAGATCAGTCCTGGGTGTTCATTGGAAGGACTGATATTGAAGCTGAAACTCCAAAACTTTGGCCAACTGACGGGAAGAGCTGACTCATTTGAAAAGACCCTGATGTTGGGAAAGACTGAGGGCAGGAGGAGAAGGGGATGACAGAGGATGAGTATCACCAACTCAATGGACATGAGTTTGGGTGGACCTCGGGAGTTGGTGATGGACAGAGAGGCCTGGCATGCTGCCGTTCATGGGGTCACAAAGAGTCGGACATGACTGAGCAACTGAACTGAACTGAACATGATAAATGACTTCATCCAAAAAGCACTGGTATTCTGGTTCTCTCTATTCAAATATTAAGATAATGTCTAATTCACCAAATAAAACTCAGGACAATACACACTTAAGAGACATGTACAAACCAGAAATACTTCCCCTGGGACACTGTTGATAGAGTATCACTCACAGGAGAGAATATAAATCCTTCAGGGAGACTGAAAAAATGAAAGCCTAAAATTAGAGAATACAAAGGAACAGATTACTTTTCAATTCAATAAGGGTCTGTAATTTTACACTGCTCAGGTGCAGATGAAAACTACTTAGGTCAGAATCAAGTCAGTACAGTAAGAGCACTATAAATAATGAGCTGTTTTCTGGTGAGTCAATCACTACCAACTGCCTGTTTAAAATGTCAGAGCAGTCAAGGTCAGTTGACATTCAGCTGATGGCAGCACTGACCTAGTGTCACTTACACACAGTCTTTAAATTAAATTTGAAGTCTCAAAAAAGGATTATCTTTGTTTTTAGAGACAATATTTGAATCAATAATTTTGGGGGCACTGCACTCTAAGAGTGATATGGGTTGATTCAGATTTACAAGCTGTAGACAATTGTCCATTAAAGCAATTACATTAACACTTCAGGCTGGTTAGAAATCAATATTGAGGCAGAGGCTGAATATTTCCATATTTTTTTTCTCTGTCACTATGTTGTCACCAAATCTTTTAGAAATCAGTGTTTTGAATGCACTTTACACTCCACAACCAGGACTAAAGAGTGAGGTAATGAGAAAAGGAGAATCCAGTCAGGAAGAGAAAGGAATTCATAATAGAAATAACTAGAATGAAATGTGGTTTAAAAAAAATAACTTTTATTATTATTAATATTAAAGGAACAAAGTATGTTTCCTCTGAAATAACTTGATTAGACACTCTTTGTGACTTGTTTTAAATTAGGTACTTTTCAAGTAGATAACTAATGTAAACTCATCTTGTTGAAAATTTGCTTAGTTACACATTCAGCAAGCCTAATGGCTTGTTTTGATTATTTTTGCCCTTTATGGAGTAAGTGTAAAGTAACACTAATTAAAAATGTTTCTAATGAATAATCCATGTGCATTACCTTCCAAAGTTTAGCTTGAGGGGTCTACATTGACAAAAACACATTTTGTTCCCTTCAGTTAATTCCATTAGCAGGACTCCTCTTTGACTTTGCGGGAACATTTAGATTTTCCTCCAGAGCATGTTAGAGCACAGAATGATTAGCAGAACATTTGAAGGAACCACAGCTCAGGGATAATGGTAATGAGTCCTATAGCACTGTGCAAGCACTGGGGCCATTTATAGATGTTCTGTGCAATGGTGGATAAAATAGGGTTGCACTATATTGGACCAGAAGCATTTTCTCTAGAGCCCTCAGTAAGTCCCTTCTATGCTAAATAATTCAAATGTATATTTTGTATTCAGTAAACAATTACAAAGAAAAGGCAATGAAGTTGTAAAAAGAGTTTTGCTCAGTCAGTATAAGTTTTTAAACTTAAAAGGAAAGTGAATACGTAAAACGATCCCAAATTGTCTACTGAATTGCTAAGAGTAAGATTAACAGAGATAACGGGCAACCTACAAAATATGTAGGCATTTATGCTTATTAAAATTTGATTTGTGATTCTTTCCTGACAATTGAGACATTTTAGTCTATATTTATTATTTACATTTTTGAATGAACATAATAGAGTAATGAGAAAAATGTATTAATGGAAAAAATTCCTGAATTTATCTTTTAGTTTTATTTTTTTCTCCCATTAACTATAATTTTATTGTTACAATGCTCACAATTTGAAAAATTCTGTCTTAGGAATCTTGGGATCATGTAAATTCTCTTTTACCTGCTCATTAGCAGATCTTCGATTTTAGGTAAATCTCAACTGAGACCTAAATAGCCAGTTACCCTAATTTGTAATTTAATAATATGAGTGTTTGCCAATAGCATACACCTGAAAAATTTTGGATCTACAAATGCCTTTGACTATGTAGATTTCCAGACAGACTCAAAATATAACCCAGAAAGTTACTAATAAAATTTGCCACAGAGCCCCTCCAGTGATGATTGGTCTGTGGATGAATTTTTCATTTACAAACTTGCTGTCAGAACATCTCTCACCTTAGAAATATTTGATCTTCTTTCATTTTGAATATGGTAGCAGATAATATCTCAACCATTTTATGACTCAATATTTTCTATCATATAGAAGTGACCTTTATTTTAGCCCATATTCTCCGTTACACATGGACATATAAAATTTACATTTTTAAATGAGCCTGTGTTCTATAATATAATTCAGTTCAGTTCAGTCACTCAGTCGTGTTTGACTCTTTGCAACCCCATGAACCGCAGTATGCCAGGCCTCCCTGCCAATCACCAACTCCCGGAGTCCACCCAAACTCATGTCCATTGAGTTGGTGATGCCATCCAACCATCTCATCCTCTGTCATCCCCTTCTCCTCCTGCCCTCAGTCTTTCCTAGTGTCAGAGTCTTTTCAAGTGAGTCAGCTCTTCGTGTCAGGTGGCCAAAGTATTGGAGTTTCAGCTTCAATATCAGTCCTTTCAATGAACACCCAAGACTGATCTCCTTTAGGATGGACTGGTTGGATCTCCTTGCAGTCCAAGGGACTCGCAAGAGTCTTCTCCATCACTACAGTTCAAAAGCATCAGTTCTTTGGCACTCAGTTTTCTTTATAGTCCAACTTGCACATCCACACATGACCACTGGAAAAACCATAGCCTTTACTAGATGGACCTTTGTTGACAAAGTAATGTCTCTGCTTTTTAATATGCTGTCTAGGTTGGTTATGAGTTTCCTTCCAAGGAGTAAGTGTCTTTTAATTTCATGGCTGCAATCACCATCTGCAGTGATTTTGGAGCCCAGAAAAATAAAGTCAGCCGCTGTTTCCACTGTTTCCCCATCTATCTGCCATGAAGTGATGGGAGCGGATGCCATGATCTTAAATTAGTACTTATAAAATCAGTCAAGATCTATTAATATTATTTTAATAATTTATTTTAAATAATTTCAACATTTATTATAACTTGGTAATAATAGTAAACATGTATATACCACTTAACTGAGTATCAGACTCTGTTCTATTAACGCATATTATATTATTTATGAAATATTTTGAATTCTGTTTTCCAGATTATGAAACTGAGGCATAGCATAAATCTCAGATGTAAACACAGTCACTTATATCTAGAATCCATGCTCTTAACTTTGAGACTATAGTAGAAATCTTAAGATATTCTGGATAATAGAACCTTAGATCTCTATTGCAAATATCTTTCAGAGCTTAAAAATACTTTTGTTACATATAACCTTTAGGAAAAGCGAGCAATGTTTATGCCCTACTAAGTCTTAAACCAGATTCAGAGGATCTGCAATTTCACATAGACTCTAAGAAGTAACACTTCCTGGAAATTCTAAATCAAAAGAAACATGTTCTTGAATTAATAAAAATGAAAAAAAACTAACTCATATTTTGTGGGCTTCAATGTAAAAAATACATGGTGTGCTATGATGAATAATGTCCTCCCAAAGACATACATGTTGTAATCCCTGGAATCAGTGAATGTGAAACTTTAGGTAACAAAGGCTAATTAAATTTTCAGATGGAATTAAGGTTGCTAACCAGATGATATTAAGATAGGCATAGTAGCCTGAATTATCCAGGTGAGTTCTATGTAATCAAAAGTGGAATTAAATGTGTAAGAGAAGGACAGATCAGGAAATCATGGTGATGCGAAGCTGGGCATTCTGACCTCTACAGGCTTTGAAAATGGAGAAAAGTGGGATATGAGTGGCTCAGGAAACTAGAAAGGGATTCTTCCCAAGAGCCTCCAGAAAGGAACAGTGCCCAACTGACACCTTGCCTTTAGAGCCCAGCAAGACCCATTTTGGATTTCTGATGGTCAGAATTATAATATAGATTTTGTTAAACTAGTCTATAATACAGATTTTGTTAAACCACTAGTCTATGGTGATTTGTTACAGCAGTGACAGGAAATTGACAGGAAATTAATACACATAAGCATGCCACATATTTTTTCAGAATATCTGAATGTTCTTCAATGCAAGACAGTCTTTTTGGAAATTGCTTAGAAAAATAGTGATAAGTCAATTTGATTCCAGGTTGTTGTCATTAGCACGTAGCTCACATAACAAATTCACCATCTATCTAAGTGTCAAGGACTTTTCTAAATGTTTTAATATGCCAATTCATTTAATTTTCACAATAACTGTATGGTATAGATTCCATTATCCTCCCCATTTCATAGATAAGCAAACTGAGGAACAGAGAGTTTAGATAATTGGTTGTACTAGTAAGTGGTAATGAAAAGATCTAGGCTTCTTGGCTCTAGAGGCCATGTTCTTAACAATCAAGCATCCTGCCTTTCAAAGAAGATTAAAAAAAAAAATCTTGTGATATGACTGATATTGTAAACAAGGTAAATGGCAGGGAATTTAGCCTCATGAAAGTAGAAGAGCTTCCTTGTCTTATTCTTTCACTTTATTGATGAGGAATATCAGGAAACAGGTAAGTTAAAGGATTTGTCTAAGCTCATGAATACTGTTCATGGGGTTCTGGAGGCAAGAATAATGAAGTGGTTTGCCATTCCCTTCTCCAGTGGACCACATTCTGTCAGACGTCTCCACCATGACCTGCCTGTCTTGGGTGGTCCCACACAGCATGGCTTAGTTTCACTGAGTTAGACAAGGCTGTGGTCCATCTGATCAGATTGGCTAGTTGTCTGTAATTGTGGTTTCAGTCTGTCGGCCCTCTGATGTCCTTTCTCAGTGCCTACCACCTTACTTGGGTTTCTCTTACCTTAGACATGGGGTATCTCTTCACGGATGCTCCAGCAAAGCACAGCCACTGCTCCTTACATTGGACATGGGTTATCTCCTCTCGGCTGCCGCTCCTGACCTTGGACGTGGGGTAGATCCTCTCTGCCGCTCCTGCGCCATACAGCCACTGCTCCTACACCGGCTTATGTGAAAAGTACATCATGAGAAATGCTGGGCTGGAAGAAGCACAAGCTGGAATCAAGATTTCTGGGAAAATACAAATAACCTCAGATATGCAGATGACACCACCCTTATGGCAGAAAGTGAAGAAGAACTAAAGAGCCTCTTGATGAAAGTGAAAGAGAAGAGTGAAAAAGTTGGCTTAAAGCTCAACATTCAGAAAACTAAGATCATGGCATCTGCTCCCATCACTTCATGGCAAATAGATGGGGGAATTGTGGAAACAGTGGCTGACTTTATGTTTTGGGGCTCCAAAATCACTGCAGATGGTGACTGCAGCCATGAAATTAAAAGACACTGGCTCCTTGGAAGAAAAGCTATGATCAACCCAAACAGCATATTAAAAAGCAGAGACATTACTTTGTCAACAAAGGTCCATTTAATAAAGGCTATGGTTTTTCCAGTGGTCATGTATGGATATGAGAGTTGGACTGTGAAGAAAGCTGAGTGCTGAAGAATTGATGCTTTTGAACTGTGGTGTTGGAGAAGACTCTTGAGAGTCCCTTGGACTTCAAGGAGATCCAACCAGTCCATCCTAAAGGAGATCAGTCCTGGGTGTTTATTGGAAGGACTGATATTGAAGCTGAAACTCCAATACTTTGGCCACCTGATGCGGAGAGCTGACTCATTTGAAAAGACCCTGATACTGGGAAAGATTGAAGGCAGGAGGAGAAGGGGACAATAGAGGATGAGATCATTGGATGGCATCACTGACTCAATGGACATGAGTTTGGGAGTTGGTGATTGGCAGGGAGGCCTGGCATACTGTGGTTCATGGGGTCCCAAAGAGTTGAACATGACTGAGCGACTGAACTGAACTGAAGCTCATGCAGCATATCTTTGATATCTGTCATAATCCTTCTGAGAATTTCCCCCATTGCTGATGGGGAAGATAGAGAAAAAAAAAAAAAAACATACTGAGAATACTGAGAGAGGCAGTGTAACACCTACAGAATCTGTTTTCAGGTTCTGAATCTACTACTTAATTAGACATTGGCTTAGACTTGAGTGCAGCAGCAGCAGCAGTGCTTTCTTTCAGAGAAGGCAATGGCACCCCACTCCAGTACTCTTGCCTGGAAAATCCCATGGGTGGAGGAGCCTGGTGGGTTGCAGTCCATGAGGTCGCTAAGAGTTGGCCACAACTGAGCGACTTCACTTAGACTTGAGTAGGTGTCATAATTCACAAGATTTTGAAGGAGGAAGTATTGTATTAAGGGCCCATAATTAAGGACAGTATTAATAATTTGTCCACCATCAAAAGTTAAACTTAGTCTAGTTTATAGTTGAAATAAATGGCCAGGTAAAAGTACATATATTTCTCTGCACTTATTTTTCAGTTAAAAATAAAAAAAGTTGAGACAAATAGACACCTAGACTGGAAATTAAGTTTCAAGATTTATTATAGTGATTCCCCTTATCTGTACTCACTACTGACAGTAGGCTGTGAATATGTTCTTGAATGTTGCACTGAGTAACACTTCACTCATTATGCATATAAAAGACTGCACTATTTACCCTGGGGTTTTATAAAATGAAAAACCTAATGAAACTTGACTCTTGTGGTTTGAATTCTTTGCAGGCACCTATAGTAAAAACATAGCCTTATATTGTGCAAAGGAGCATCATTTATTCATATATATTATATAAGAAGTGATTGCTTTAAATAGAGAATATGTTAAAAGGACTATGATTAATTTATCAGACTTGATGGAGTATATGAATAGTTACTGTAAGTCTAGGGGAAAAAAAAAAAAAAAAACGTAGCCTAAGTCGAATGCAAATATTAGGCGGAGGAAGAAAATAAGGATGTTATTACACTTAATGAAGTTTAAATTTAACAGGACTTTACCTAAACAGTACACTTTAAGACACTCTCAAACTCTCAAATTGCAGTTTAACAATTAGTTGTTTGATGTGTGTGGAAATGTCTTTATAGTGGGAATTGAATGACTGGCATATCTTAGTTGAGAATGTAAATAGCATGTGTAAGAGTTCATAATGAATGATACATGCTCTGAAAATGATACAAAATGCTGTTGACTTTTCAAGTATTGTGATCTGATACAATATCCTTGAAATTGACATTAAATATTATATTTAAACTTACAGAATTCACTGCACCAGGATGTCATGGAAGTGATCAAATGCCATGGTAGATTAGGGGAATGAATGAATTGTATAAGCTTGTGGAAAAAAGTTAAACAGGAGCAAATGAATCAAATATTTAGGTATAGTATATATACATAAATATTTTAATCTGATTAAGTGGTGCCTAGTTTATATGGTAATGAATATTATATTTTCTATACTATTTAGTAATTTTGAATTAGTAAAGATGAATTAATAAATTCAAATTTTGACAATCAATTAATTCTGTTTAGTCATTTTTTTCTGAAAACTGAAATTACCTGTTTTCCTGATATTTCATAAAATCATTATAATCATTTTGAGAATGATAGTTGGTGTGAATTATTTGGTTTATATTTTATTTTAGTTACTGTATTACACTTTAATCCATCTGATGGTCAAGCACTTAGAGAGTGTAAAAAGAGGAATAAGAAGGTTTATTAAGTTCTTACTATATAGTCAGCAAAAACAAGACCAGGAGCTGACTGTGGCTCAGACCATGAACTCCTTATTGCAAATTCAGACTTAAATTGAAGAAAGTAGGGAAAACCACTAGACCATTCAGGTATGACCTAAATAAAAGCCCTTCTGATTATACAGTGGGAGTGAGAAATAGATTTAAGGGACTAGATCTGATAGATAGAGTGCCTGATGAACTATGGAATGAGGTTTGTGACATTGTACTTGAGACAGGGGTCAAGACCATTCCCATAGAAAAGATGCAAAAAAGCAAAATGGCTGTCTGGGGAGGCCTTACAAATAGCTGTGAAAAGAAGAGAAGTGAAAAGCAAAGGAGAAAAGGAAAGATATAAACATCTGAATGCAGAGTTCCAAAGAATAGCAAGAAGAGATAAGAAAGCCTTCTTCAGTGATCAATGCAAAGAAATAGAGGAAAACAACAGAATGGGAAAGACTAGGGATCTCTTCAAGAAAATCAGAAATACCAAAGGAACATTTCATGCAAAGATGAGCTCAATAAAGGACAGAAATGGTATGGACCTAACAGAAGCAGAAGATATTAAGAAGAGATGGCAAGAATATACAGAAGAACTGTACAAAAAAGATCTTCACGACCCAGATAATCACGATGGTGTGATCACAGACCTAGAGCCAGACATCCTGGAATGTGAAGTCAAGTGGGCCTTAGAAAGCATCACTACGAACAAAGCTAGTGGCGGTGATGGAATTCCAGTTGAGCTATTCCAAATCCTGAAAGATGATGCTGTGAAAGTGCTGCACTCAGTATGCCAGGAAATTTGGAAAACACAGCAATGGCCACAGGACTGGAAAAGGTCAGTTTTCATTCCAATCCCAAAGAAAGGCAATGCCAAAGAATGCTCAAACTACCACACCATTGCACTCATCTCACACGCTAGTAAAGTAATACCCAAAATTCTCCAAGCCAGGCTTCAGCAATATGTGAACTGTGAACTTCCAGATGTTCAAGCTGGTTTTAGAAAAGGCAGAGGAACCAGAGATCAAATTGCCAACATCCGCTGGATCATAGAAAAAGCAAGAGAGTTCCAGAAAAAAACATCTATTTCTGCTTTATTGACTATGCCAAAGCCTTTGACTGTGTGGATCACAATAAACTGTGGAAAATTCTTCAAGAGGTGGGAATACCAGACCACCTGATCTGCCTCTTGAGAAACCTATATGCAGGTCAGGAAGCAACAATTAGAACTGGGGATGGAACAACAGACTGGTTCCAAATAGGAAAAGGAGTTCATCAAGGCTGTATATTGTCACCCTGCTTATTTAACTTATATGCAGAGTACATCATGAGAAATCCCGGACTGGAAAAAACACAAGCTGGAATCAAGATTGCCAGGAGAAATATCAATAACCTCAGATATGCAGATGACACCACCCTTATGGCAGAAAGTGAAGAGGAACTAAAAAGCCTCTTGATGAAAGTGAAAGAGGAGAGTAAAAAATTTGGCTTAAAGCTCAACATTCAGAAAACGAAGATCATGGCATCTGGTCCCAGCACTTCATGGGGAATAGATGGGGAAACAGTGTCAGACTTTATTTTTCTGGGCTCCAAAATCACTACAGATGGTGACTGCAGCCATGAAATTAAAAGCTGCTTACTCCTTGGAAGGAAAGTTATGACCACCTTGGATAGCATATTCAAAAGCAGAGACATTACATTGCCAACAAAGGTTCGTCTAGTCAATGCTATTGTTTTTCCTGTGGTCATGTATGGATGTGAGAGTTGAACTGTGAAGAAAGCTGAGCACCGAAGAATTGATGCTTTTGAACTGTGGTGTTGGAGAAGACTCTTGAGAGTCCCTTGGACTGCAAGGAGATCCAACCAGTCCATTCTGAAGGAGATCAGCCCTGGGATTTCTTTTGAAGAAATGATGCTAAAGCTGAAACTCCAGTACTTTGGCCACCTCATGTGAAGAGATGACTCATTGGAAAAGACTCTGATGCTGGGAGAGATTGGGGGCAGGAGGAGAAGGGGACGACAGAGGATGAGATGGCTGGATGGCATCACTGACTCAATGGATGTGAGTCCGAATGAACTCCGGGAGTTGGTGATGGACAGGGAGGCCTGATGTGCTGTGATTCATGGGGTCACAAAGAGTCGGACATGACTGAGTGACTGATCTGATCTGATCTGATATACCAATACTAATCTAAGCACTTGAATGTGTGCAACATATGAGCCCTATGAAATACATTTCTGTAATTTCTATTTTTTAGGTTAAAAAAAAAAAAAAAAAAAAAACACCTGAAGCCCAGAAACACTAAGTAAATTGCTCAAGATCACCAACCTAAGAAGTAATGGAGCTGGCATTCAAGCCCAAGAAGTCTGACTGGAGAAAATCCAGTTTTAACTCTCTTTGTTGATTGTTGTTGTTGTTCAGTTGTTAAGTCCTGTCCAACTCTTTGCAACCCCATGGACTGCAGCACACCAGGCTTCCCTGTTACCCACTATCTCCTGGAGTTTGCTCAGATTCATGTTATTTGAATCAGTGATTTCATCCAACTATCTCATCCTCTGTCGCCCCCTTTTCCTCCTGCCTTCAGTCTTTCTCAGCATCAGGATCTTTTCCAACGTTTCAACTTCAGCATCAGTCCTTCCAATGAATATTCGGGGTTGATTTCCTTTAGAATTGACTCATCTGACCTCCTTACAGTCCAGGGGACTCTCAAGAGTCTTTTCCAGCTCCACAATTCAAAAGCATCATACTTCAGTGTTCAGTCTTATTTAAGGTCCAACTCTCACATCGGTAAATGACCACTGGAAAAACCATAGCTTTAACTATATGGATCTTTGTCTGCAAAGTGAAGTATTTACTTTTTAATATACTGTATAGGTTTGTCATAGCTTTCCTTCCAAGGAGCAAACATCTTTTTATTTCATGGCTGCAGTTACTATCTGCAGTAATTTTGGAGCCTAAGAAAATAAAATCTGGCACTATTTCCTCTTTTCCCCAATATATTTGTCACGAAGTGATGGAACAGGATGCCATGATCTTAGATCTTATTTTTTTTTTAATGTTCAGTTTCAAGTGAGATTTTTCACTCTCTTTCACCCTCATGAAAAGTCTCTTTAGTTCTCCTTCACTTTCTGCTATTAGAGTGCTATTATTTGCATATCTGAGGTTGTTTAGATTTAGCTTAACTGTCTTGATCCCAGCTTGTGATTCATCCAGCCTGGCATTTCACATGATGCATGTATATAAGTTAAATAAGCAGGGTGGCAATATACAGTCTTGTCTTATTCTTTTCCCAGTTTTGAATCAGTTAGTTTTTCCATGTTCATTTTTACCTGTTGCTTCTTGACCTGCACACAGGTTTCTCAGGAGACAGGTAAGATAGTCTGGTAATCGTATCTCTTGAATAATTTTCCACAGTTGTTTTGTGATTCACACAGTCAAAGGCTTTAGCCTAGTCAATGAAGCAAAAGTAGACGTTTTTCTGTAACTCCCTTGCTTTCTCAATGATTCAATGAATGTTGTCAATTTGATCTCTGGTTCCTCTGCCTTTTTAAAATCCAGCTTGTACACCTGGAGTTTTCAGCAGTTCATGTACTGCTGATGCCTAGCTTAAAGGATTTTGAACATTACCTTGATAGCGTATGAAATTTGTGCAATTGTGTGGTAGTTTGAACATTCTTTGGCATCATCATTCTTTGAGATTAAAATAAAAACCAAACTTTTCCAGTCCTGTGGCCACTGCTAGGTTTTCCAAATTTGCTGGCATATTAAGTGCAGCGCTTGAACAGCATCATGTTTTAGGATTGTAAATCACTCAACTGCAGTTTTGTCATGACCACTAGCTTTGTTTGTAGTAATGCTTCTAAAGGCTCATTTGACCTCACACTCCAGGGTTTCAGCTCTAGGTGAGTGACCACACCATCATGGTTATCTGGGTCATTTAGATCTTTTTTTGCATAGTTCTGCTGTGTATTTTTGCCACCTTTTCTTCTATTAGGTCCTTACAGTTTCTATCCTTTATCATGTCCATTCTTGCATGAAATGTTCACTTGATATCTCCTATTTTCTTGAAGAAATATCTAGTCTTTCCTATTTTATTTTTTTCCTGTATTTATTTGCATGATTCCTTTAAGAAGTTCTTCTTATCTCTCCTTGCTATTCTCTGGAACTCTGCACTCAGTTGGGTATATGTTTCCTTTTCTATCTTTCATTTTGCTTCTCTTCTTTCCTCAGCCATTTGTAAAGCCTCCTCAGACAACCATTTGGCCTTCTTGCATTTCTTTTTCTTTGTGATGGTTTTGGTCACTGTCTCCTGTACAATCTTATAAACCTCTGTCCACAGCTCTTAAGGAACTCTGTCAATCATATCTAACCCCTTGGATCTATGTGTCACCTCCACTGTATAATCAAAAGAGATTTGTTTTAGGTCATACCTGAATGGCCTAGTTATTTCCTCTCCTTTTTTCAATTTAAGCCTAAATTTTTCAATAAGGAGCTCATGATCTGAGACACAATCAGCTCCAGGTCTTGTTTATGCTAACTTTATAGAGTTTCTCCATTTCAGCTGCAAAGAAATAATCAATCTGAATTCGATATTGACCATCTGGTGATGTCCATGTGTAAAGTCATCTCTTGGATATTTGGAAAAGAGTATTTTTTATGACCAGTGTTGTTTTTTGACAAAACTCTGTTAGCTTTTCCCCTGCTTTTTTTTGTACTCCAAGGACAAACTTGCCTGTTATTCCTGGTATCTCTTAACTTCCTATTTTTGCATCCCAATCCTTTATGATGAAAAGCATATATATATATTATATATATATATATATGTATGTGTGTGTGTGTGTGTGTGTGTGTGTTATTTCTAGAAGGTCTTGTAAGATTTCATAGACCTGGTCAGCTTCACTTTCTTCAGCATCAGTAGTTGGGGCATAGACTTGGATTACTTTGATATTGAATGGTTTGCATGGAAATGAAGCAAGATCATTCTGTCATTTTTGAGGTTGCAACCAAGTACTGTATTTCATACTCATTTTTGACTATGAGGGCTACTCCGATTTTTCTAAGGGATTCTTGCCCACAGTAATAGATATAATGGTCATCTGATTTAAATTCATCCATTCCCATCCATTTTGGTTCACTGATTCCTAAAATGTTGATATTCACTCTTGCCATCTCCTGTTTGACCACTTTCAATTTACCTTGATTCATGGACTTAACATTCCAAGTTCCTATGCAATATTATTCTTTACAGCATTGGGCTTTACTTTCATCACCAGACACATCCACAACTGAGTGTCATTCTGCTTTAGCCCAGCCACTTCATTTTTTCTGCATCAATTAGTATTTGCCCTCAATTTTTTCATAGTTGCATATTGAACACCTTCCAATCTGGGAGGCTTATCTTCCTGTGTCACATATTTTTGCCTTTTGATTATGTCCATGAGGTTCTCCAGGCAAGAATCAAGGAATGGACTGCCATTTCCTCCTCCAGTGGACCACATTTTGTCAGAACTCTTCAATATGACCCATCATCTTGGGCGGCCCTGCTCAGCATGGCTCATACCTTCATAACTGCAAGGCCCTTTGCCACAACAACACTGTGATCCACGAAGGGGATCTTTATTGATTATCTTGGTTCAATTGGTCCCCAAAGCACATAACATTCTTACCTGTACACTTGTAAGGGTTCAGGCTTGCTCTTAAAACTAGAAATCTGGAACACTTAATGAAATTAAACTTTATAGTAGAGAAAGTGAAAAGGAAGTGAAATAGAAATTAGCACATTTAATAATTTCAGTCATTTAAACAGATTCCAGGAGTCTATATGGAAAGATACATGATAAAGATTTAGTTGACTCTGTAAATTTTGATTCCCAGAAAGTTTGTTAGTTTTACCACTGCTGTTCCTCCATTAATGTTATGCAAATTCATGATATGTTGGTGATTAGATGTTCTTCAGACACTTGGCAAGTTACAAAAAATTTCCATTGAGGAAAACAGTGGATGATCTATTTAAAAAGAAGATGTTAGAAATGACAGAAAGCAAGTTGCAATTCATGAAATAGTAGGAAAACTGGTTAATATTAATACATATAAATAATATCTCAGAATAAATTCAGGAATTAGAAAGAAAATAGGAGGAAATAGACCCAATAAGAGGAGTTTTTAAGGCAAAACACTCATAAAGATGTTATATCAGTCCAAAGTCTATAGATAGCTCTGAAACATAGGATATTTAGTGCACTAAAGTGATAGGAAAAACTTGTTAGAGATGGGTAGAAACTATTTTAAATATAAAAAAATGGCCAAATTTAGAAGCTTATCTGATAGTAGTGGTGACTGTGTATGTGAGGGAGAGAGAGAGAGAGAGAGAGAGAAGATTAGTAAGAGAATAAAAAGAATTTTTCCTAAGGAACTGTGGGAAAATACAGTCATGTAGTTCTATAACAATAACATATTAAACAATGCACAAGGGGAAATATTTGGGAAAAAGAGTACGGGCTAAAAAGGAGACTATTCAGAGAGACATTTTTTATTTCTTGATCAGAAGAGAAGGAAACTTTGGGGTACAACTTGAAAGTGAAAAGTGGAATGATTAGCCTTTAGATACCAGATACAACAGAGCTGGTGTCCTTGTCACAACCTCCAGCCCATTTAGAGCTTAGTTTTTCACAAAATTCCCAACACAGTGAGAAGTATTCATTTTGACTTGGAACTTGGTTTGATGCCATGACTTGGCCCTTGATGCTGGCACTACAAGGCATGGTGGGTAAGCTCTGAAAATGGCCTAATGTCTTCCCAGAGTCAGTCAGTATAGTGTAAATATAACTGTGATTATGGTGTTCAGACACAAAATCTAAGCATAAAATTTACATGCACATGGACAAATTCTGTGTGGCCATTCTATGGTTAGTCTTAAGTAGACTTAGGTCTCTAAATATATAATATTTGAAAGTTGAAGAAATTCTAGAAGAAATATTCAGAAACAGTATTCTGGAAAAAGAACTTAGTCTTTCGGGTTCATTATAGGTAATATTTTCACTTCTCTTTCCCTTTCCCACAAAGGTGTGTGTGTGTATGTGATCATTAATTTTAAATTAACTGTCAGCATAAATTTGCAGGAAAGAAAACCTTTTGGAAACTTTTTCAATTTGTTCCAATTAACTTTTTTTTTTAGTTTTTTAAATTTTTTAAAATTTATATTTATTTATTTTAGAGGCTAATTACTTTACAATATTGTATCGGTTTTGCCATACATCAACATGAATCCGCCATGGGTGTACACGTGTTCCCAAACCTGAACCCACCTCCCACCTCCCTCGCCATACCATCCCGCTGGGTCAACCCAGTGCACCAGCCCCAAGCCGATTATACAGAGTGAAGTAAGCCAGAAAGAAAAACAGCAGTACAGTATACTAATGAATATATATGGAATTTACAAAGATGGTAATGATAACCCTGTATACGAGACAGCAAAAAAGACACAGATGCATACAACAGTCTTTTGGACTCTGTGGGAGAGGGAGGAGGGGATGATTTGGGAGAATGGCATTGAAACATGTATAATATCATATAAGAAATGAATCGCCAGTCCAGGTTCAATGCAGGATACAGGAAGCTTGGGGCTGGTGCACTGGGATGACTCAATTAACTTTTTTTTTTAAGGTTTTTTTTTTTATATATAATAATAAGATGCAGTAAAATTATGTGCATGTTGGGCTGCCAGAAAAAAATTATGAAAGGCAAAATTAATTATTTTGAAACGGCCTACTAATGTACTAGGAGTAATTAGTATTAACCTATGAGTGGAGTTTACACAGACAGATTTTATTTCATTAGAAGGCATGGTTTTCTAATAAAATGGAATGAACTATCTAATGAGGTGGTGAGATTCTCAATACCAGAATTTAAACAGCAAAGGATAGATGGCCACTTACAGAGGATTCTGTTGAAGAAGTTCATAATAGTTTGTACTGCATTAATTTTAAGGCTAATCCTAACTGTGTTTTTAAAATTTTATGATTTATTTAATAATTCCTAACTGCAAAAGAAAAAAAAGCATTTTAGATATGCATAAACCAGCCTTTTGTCAAGGATTGGGTTCAGCAAATGATGTCTAAAATAATATTTTTCCATGTTTGATGAATGCAATTGAATCCTAGAAAGAAGTCTAATTTTAAAATAAATAAATTTAAATTAAAAAAAAGAAAATTCAAAAAAAATTATCCACTCAAAAATACTCTTTTAATGTTTTATGGTCTGTTCCTGACCAAAGTTGAGCCAAACAAAAATTGTGGGTTTGAAACATTATATATGATTATGTGTGGGTGTAAAAAAAAAGAAATGACAAAACGTGGCATGCAGTTTTGTGATTTTTGGATGGGAAAATGGGGGGAAAGAAAAGGAGTGAAGAAGGGTAGGAGGGGAGACAGAGAGAGAGGTTAAAGTGAGAAAGGGAGTGTGAAATAGGGACAGAGAACAGTAAAGATGAAGGGGAGAAATATGGAGAAATATGGGAAGAGGGCAAAGAGGAGTAAGAGAAGTACAGTTAAAAAGAAAGAGTGACAATTAAAAAAATACAAGATCCTACTGTCTAGCACAGGAAACTATATTTAATATCCTGTGATAAACCATAATGGATAAGAACATGAAAAAGAATATATATATGTATATTCTTTTATATATATATATGTGTGTATATTCTTATATATATGTTTGTGTGTGTGTGTGTGTATACATATATAAATACATATATATATATATATAAAACTGAATCACTTTGGTATACACCAGAAACTAACAAAATATTGTAAATGAACTATATTTCAGTGAAAAGCAAATTAAAAAAGGGTGACAGTTGGAGAAATAAGGCAGAGAGAATCTATAGTAAGAGGGAAAAGAGATGAAGAACATGGGGGTGGAGAAGAGAGAAGCACAAATATGGATAAGTGTGTAGAAGGGGGAAACAGAAACAAGATAGTGATAATTTCTAGAGTTACTCTGTACTGAAACATACTGATCATTAAATAGTATCTATTTAATAATGTAAAACATACTACAATCATTTTATTAAAGTAATGATTTAATTAAAATTAGGATTTCAAATAGGTGGTATAGACTGGTTGTACTGCCTTTCTCTCCACAACTCTTACAGGAGTATAGGGCTCCTGGAATTACACAACTGTTTTTAACCTTGATTCCTTTATCTTTGGGTGGAAAATCCTCTTTTAGTGATCATTATTGAAATGATGCATTTTCTGTAGATATCATAAAAATTATCATTAAAAACATTATTTAATTGCTGACTTACTAAACATCACTGTTTTGGTTATAAGTGGGTCCTTGATTCACTTATTTTGAAAATCACCTCTAACTGGTAAAAGAAGACTTATGCCTTGCAAACTAGTTGCTACTTATTAATCCCTGACTGAAGCCAGTTGAAAGACTGAAGTAATTTACAAGCCAAGCTGTATTCAGAAAGTTCTGACACACCAGAGTAAATTATTTCCTTGGGAGAGAGAATGGGCTACTCATTGACCATTTCTTTTTAAAGAAAAGAGTGAGCTGCCCTATGTAAAAATATTGGAGGATATTTACATGTATAATAAGGCTTCCCTGGTGGCTCAGGTGGTAAAGAATCTGCCTGCAATGCAGGAAAACTGGGGTTTGATACCTAGGGTGGAGAGATTCCCTGGAGAAGGGAATCTTCTTGCCTGAAGATTTCTTCTTCTTGCCCCTCCAGAATTCTTGCCTGCTGAATTCCATGGACAGAGGAGCCTGGTGACCTACAGTCCATGGGATCACAAAGAGTCGGACACAACTGAATGACTAACATTTTCACACTTTCATTTTTTCATATGTATGATATTACTTCAGTCAGTGGATTTTTATTACAAGAGAGGCAGTTCAAATGCCTACAATACATTATTTCAACCTTCAAACACAATTTAGCACGGTTCTCTGTGCAAATATTTGAAGGTAATTCCACCCTTGATTATTTTAAAGCAAATGTCTCTAGGAAAAAAGAATCCAGCCTATATAGGAAAGACAACATTAATTTGAGCTAGTAATTTTGATATATTTAGATGCATTTTTTATTAAAATATACTTTAGTTTCCTAGTTTGTTGATAAAATCAATGCATATTTATGAACTTGCTTAGGTAGTAAGCACTTATTTCTAAATTTGCCAGTAAATAAGAATTGCTGAATGGGATAGTTGGTGTGAATAAGTGAATGTTTTAGGTGTCAGACAAGCCTAAGCAAATTTCTTGAAATCAGTGTTAAATTCTCCCCTTAAAAAATTTCTAGTGAGAAAGTGGTAACAACCATAATATGTGAGCAATAAACACAAATCACATGAAAAAATCAGATTTCTGAGTATAAACATTTTTAATGGTCCTTTTGTTAAGGATGCTTTTGAGAAAGAGTGATAGCAGTGTTGTGGTTAAGGATATGTCTCCACCCCCCCCAAAAAAATTCTCAGTCTGTTAATTATGACAGCAACAGGCCTAAAATCCCAGGCACACTATTATTTTCTTGAGATAGCTAAATATTTCACCTCAGCTATTTAACTTTTATTTTCTTTTAAGGTGGGCTTTTCTTCATCTTACACTTTGCTGTTCCCTTTGTTAGTTGTCCTTGACCATTGGAATGTTACTGTAGAGCTCCACAGTCCAAGTGATAAGAATCATTGATTAATGGCATTCAAATTTTACCAGCACCAGGGGAATACTTAGTTCCTCCAGGCTTGAGTTAGACTAGAATCCATAATTGAAGATGTCTGTCAATTGCTATTGTGCCTCTAGTTTTAACTTTTTAAACAGATAATCTGCTCTTTCTGAGAGCGTGGCTTTATTTTTCCTGAGATTTAGAGGTCACCCTTTGTTTCTTGTTCAAATTGGAAATTCTTGGAACAATACTCCTCTATTAGCTAGATTATTTCTGATGGATATAAGGTTCATACACATTAGTACTAGGACATGGTCTATGAGTCTCTCTGGGATATGCTAAAATAGGCTGGGGAGATCCGATCCAGTTCTTCAGAACGTTTTAGAAACAGTTTATGTTAGACTTTAGGTCAATATATGATCTTAAAATCTCACTTTGGGGTACACTAATTAAATTAATCTTATACACAAAGTCCTAGTAACTTTGTTCTGTCCATCAAATTGTTGGTGTTCACATGCCTGATATGTCACAAGTCCAAATGAGGCCATCTTCATTTTTTTTTTTTTTTTCAATAGAGGATTTTTGTTCTGGTTGTTCTTTACTGAATTAAAGGATATTTCAGTTTTGCTTTTTCCCACCTGAGAGTCCTAGACAAACAAAAGAAGATAGACTGGAATCCTACTGTATATCTGTTAGTATAATTAAATTGAAATAACACTGTGTCTAAAACAAATCATATTAAAGTGGAAAATGAACAGAGAGTTATTGGGCTGTTGGGAGAACAGTTAATTTTATAAGATGCAACTCAAAAAGTAAAAAAGCAATGAAATTCAACAGACACAGCTTAATGAAGACAAGAAATTTTAAAGAGAAACAAGTATATTTCAATGTAGGCTAATTCAGGTAGAAAATATCTCAGCAAGTTGTGTTATCGCAATTATTTATCAAGTCTAGGAAATACAAATTTTAAAAGAGCCATTGTATAAAAAGATAGACTATGCAAGTATGAAAAATATTGGAATGTATTTTCAATTTATCATGGCTATAGATATCATGCTACTAGAGAAGATCTAGTACTAACAGTTTTAAGGGTTATTAGGTGAAGAATTTGATTTAGGTCACACTTGAATGGTCTAGTGGTTTTCCCTACTTTCTTCATTTTAAGTCTGAATTTGGCAATAGAGTTCATGCTCTGAGCCACAGTCAGCTCCCAGTCATGTTTTTGCTGACTATATAGAGCTTCTCCATCTTTGGCTGCAAAGAATGTAATCAATCTGATTTCGGTGTTGACCATCTGGTGATGCCCATGTGTAGAGTCTTCTCTTGTGTTGTTGGAAGAGGGTGTTTGCTACGCAAAATGGCTGTCTGGTGAGGCCTTCAAATAGCTTGAAAAGAAGAGAAAGGAAAAGCAAAGGAGAAAAGGAAAGATATTCCCATTTGGTTGCAGAGTTCCAAAGAATAGCAAGGAGAGATAAGAAAGCCTTCCTCAGAAATCAATACAGAAAAATAGAGGAAAACAATGGAATGGGAAAGACTAGAGATCTCTTCAAGAAAATAAGAGATACCAAAGAAACAGTTCATGCAAAGATGGGTTCAATAAAGGACAGAAATGGTATGGACCTAACAGAAGCAGAAGATATTAAGAAGAGATGACAAGAATACACAGAAGAACTGTACAAAAAAGATCTTCATGACCCAGATAATCACGGTGGTGTGATCACAGACCTAGAGCCAGACATCCTGGAATGTGAAGTCAAGTGCACCTTAGAAAGCATCACTACGAACAAAACTAGTGGAGGTTATGGAATTCCAGTTGAGCTATTTCAAATCCTGAAAGATGATGCTGTGAAGGTGCTGCACTCCATATGCCAACAAATTTGGAAAGCTCAGCAGTGGCCACAGGACTGGAAAAGGTCAGTTTTCATTCCAATCCCAAAGAAAGGCAATGCCAAAGAATGCTCAAACTACCGCACAATTGCATTCATCTCACATGCCAAGAAAGTAATGCTCAAAATTATCCAAGCCAGGCTTCAGCAATACGTGAACCGTGAACTTCCAGATGATCAATCTGGTTTTAGGAAAGGCAGAGGAACCAGAGATCAAATTGTCAACATTCCCTGGATCATGGAAAAAGAAAGAGAGTTCCAGAAAAAAACACCTATTTCTGCTTTATGGACTATGCCAAAGCCTTTGACTGTGTGGATCACAAAAAACTGTGGAATATTCTGAAAGAGATGGGAATACCAGACCACCAGACCTGCCTCTTGAGAAACCTATATGCAGTTCAGGAAGCAACAGGATGGTATGGGGAAGGATGTGGGACGGGGGTTCAGGATGGGGAACACGTGTACACCCGTCGCCAATTCATGTTGATGTATGGCAAAACCAATACAATACTGTAATTAGCCTCCAATTAAAATAAATAAATTTATGTTAAAAAAGGAAGCAACAGTTAGAACTGAACATGGAACAACAGACTGGTTCCAAATAAGAAAAGGAGTACGTCAAGGCTGTATATGGTCACCCTGCTTATTTAACTTATATGCAGAGTACATTGTGAGAAATGCTATGCTGGAAGAAGCACAAGCTGGAATCAAGATTACCGGAAGAAATATCAATAACTTCAGATATGCAGATGACACCACCCTTATGGCAGAAAGTGAAGAGGAACTAAAAAGCCTCTTGGTGAAAGTGAAAGATGACAGTGAAAAAGTTGGCTTAAAGCTCAGCATTCAGAAGACTAAGATCATGGCTCTGGTCCCATCACTTCATGGGAAATAGATGGGGAAACAGTGGAAACAGTGTCAGACTTGTTTTGGGGGGGCTCCAAAATCACTGCAAATGGTGACTGCAGCCACGAAATTACTCCTTGGAAGTAAAATTATGACCAACCTAGATAGCATATTAAAAAGTAGAGACATTACTTTGCCAACAAAGGTCTGTCTAGTCAAGGCTATGGTTTTTCCAGTGGTCGTGTATGGATGTGAAAGTTGGACTGTGAAGATAGCTGAGCACCGAAGAATTGATGCTTTTGAAATGTGGTGCTGGAGAAGACTCTTGGGAGTCCCTTAGACTGCAAGGAGATCCAACCAGTCCATTCTAAAGACCTGTCCTGGGTGTTCATTGGAAGGACTGATGCTGAGGCTAAAACTCCAATAATTTGGCCATCTCATGCAAAGAGTTGACTCATTGGAAAAGACCCTGATGCTGGGAGGGATTGGAGGCAGGAGCAGAAGGACACGACAGAGGATGACATGGCTGGATGGCATCACCAACTCGATGAACATGAGTTTGTGTGGACTCCGGGAGTTGGTGATGGACAGGGAGGCCTGGCGTGCTGTGATTCATGGGGTCGCAAAGAGTCGGACATGACTGAGCGACTGAACTGAACTGAACTGAGCTGAAGGAAAGTTCCTAAAAGGATAATGAAAGGAGTACCATGACATAAGTGACAGATAAAAGAAAATATTTCAGTTTTCACAGATAGCTATTTTCTAATCTTTACACTGAAATTTCCCCACTCTGTTGTCACTTATTCTAAAGATATTTTCTGAAAGCATCATTCATTCCTAAATTTATATTCTATTTTATATTATCAGTGTTTCAGTATTTTAATGATAGAGAATTAAACCTTTAGAGTGACCTAGTGTCTTTCCTTGTGGCTCAGCAGGTAAAGAATTTTCCTGCATTGTGGGTGACCTGGGTTTGATCTTTGGGTTGGGAAGATCCCCTGGAGAAGTGAATGGCAACCCACTCCAGCATTCTTGCCTGGAGAATCCCACTGACCGAGGAGCCTGGTGGGCTGCAATCCATGGGATCACAAAGAGTTAGACACAACTGAGCGACTGACACACATACACACACACACACACACACACACACACACACACACAGTGACCTAGTCCTGAAAATATCTACCAAACTCTATCACTTTTTTGTTTGTTACTGCTCCTTTTGGGGATAAACATGAATTTCTTTGTTCTATCCAGGAGCTTTATGTTTTTCAATCAAGTTATATAAGATACAGGAGTGGGTGTGTTGTTTCAGTTGATTGGGATCTACTGGAGTAGTATTTCTCCTCAGTACTCTGCAATCAATGGGGTTTAAAAAAATTGGAAAAATTTGAAGATAAATAGTATTTGGTAGTCTTTCCAAGATGAAAATTAGATTTTCCTGAAAAATGTGAACTTTCTTCACACTTACTTGGTTCATACCCATATAGGAACATATTTGATCTCTTATCTCAAACTCCTACAAATTACAACTGTATTTTCATTCCTGACTTGTTTATCATTTTGAAATTAAAACTCCCTTTGAAATATATAGCCTGCCCCTTAGAAAGTATAATTTTAATAATATTGGAAATGATTCTTTGCTTATGATTTTTGCCATTTGCTATTAACTTGGAGGTAAGATTTTAAGTTATTTGCTTTGTTTTGGTCTTTGAGAATCTTGAAATGAAAGATTTATGATTGATTTATTATTTAAGTTCAGATTTAGTTGAAGTTTTTGTATTATCATAGCATTAAGCCTTGAATGAGTAAAGTTCATTGCTTGTCTGTATCAAAGTGTTGTTAAGAAAATGATAATTGAATGGATTTAATATTTTATCTCTTTTCTAGAAGTTCAGTGAGGATCCTTACTACTTTCTCACTGTTAGTATTAACTATTATTTCAATAAGCTTAAATATGTTATGGGCTTTCCAGGTGGCTCTGGATGGTAAAGAACCATTCTGCCAATGCAGGAGATATAAGAAATGCGTGTTGGATGCCTGAGACAGGAAGATCCCCTATAGGAGGGCATGACAGCCCACTCCAGTATTCTTGCCTGAAGAATCCCACAGACAGAGGAGTCTGGCAGGTTACAGTCCATAGGGTCGCACAGAGTTAGACATAACTAAAGCAACTTAGCATGCATGTATGCAAATATGTTATATGTTATTTTAATTATTTAGATAATGACCTAAATACTTTAATTCAAAGTTACAACTGGCAAAAGAATAATTTTTGTTAAATAATAGCTTTTAAGAGACTATATTGAAATGCTATATAACTGATTATATAAATGCCACCTAATATCATCCATATTCCTAAAACTATATATCGATTTTATAAAAGAGGATGGGTTTAAACTCACTGACTTTTTTTCACTCAATTATCCATATACAGAATAAGAAGGAAAACAAAAGAATAGGCATCTTCTGTATGTCTATAACTCAGTTTACATGACTATTTTTCCTTTTAAACAATAATATGCACAAATAGTGTGCTGTTATATTTTTAGAAGCATAGTGCAATTAAAAGTTTTTTTTCATATTTAATATATGAAATTCTTTGCTTTCCTCTTAACTACTGTCTGTCCAGTTGTTTTCTGCAATTTGTAAAATGAACATGCCTGGTGATTTAAGTCAGAATAATGTTTCAGTGCATCATACATAGGAAAAAATATTAAAAGTCCAAAATTTATGCATCGTGAAGGAAGTGAGATATCATTTAGTTCAAATGAATGCAATAACATTTAGGAGATTTGGATATTGTCTGCTTGTGAAATTACTGCTATCAGTTTTTCCATTTTATTTTATCCACATTTTCATGTATCTAAAAAATAATATGAGGAAATATATTTGATAATCCTGTGTTACTTTCAATAATCTTCTGATTTAAGATTTTGACTCTGATATACATAGCTTTTACTATAAGTGTAGAATAGTGACTACATTTATTAGTTATTCTCATTAGTTTAATGCATTACAATGTTACTCTTTGCCTTCAGTGCCTGTACATAATTTTCCTTCATCCATAGTGCAACTTTAATGTATGATATAATTTAAGCCATTTTTCTTTTCTTCATCAATTTAAAAAATTAAGCTCAATTTCCTCATGCAAATAAGACCTTTATATCTCATGTAATTGAATTAAATTTATTATATATGTCTACTTGTCTAGTTAGGCCAATAAAGCCACCATTAATTTTAAATTGGCCATTAAATGTTATGCAATTCTTCCCATATTGAGAAAATTAACAATAGGACATGACATAATGAAACTGTGTCAATCCCTTCAAAAATGCATTAGCTTCAATTATGTATCTGTCTTCATGTCAAATTTTCAAAAGAATAATACTATGCATAAATAAATATTGCCATGAATCAAAATTGCTACAAGTTCCCTTTAATAGCCAAAGGTCGGAGAAGTCAAACCAGCCTGAAATTTATGAATTGAAACCTCTTTTCATAAAGTACATCCTCAGAAGCAAGCTTGTGGCTTTTAAAACTACATAAAAACTCTGCCTCAGCCCAAGATGGAGTAAATGAGATCAACTTTACCATACCACCTGAAACAACGCAAAGAAAGAGAGAAATAATGTATAAAACAAAACTGTGAATTTGAGGCAGTGAAGGATAGTGATCCCTTAGAAACAGGAAAGAATGAGGTAAACTCTAAGATTACCACAGTGTACAATCTTGAGGGAGTTTCCAGGGCAAAACACAGTGAGAGATAATCTAGATGGAGCCTGAAAACTCCCTGAGTTGAGGAGACAAAGATGGGAATCCAAAGAGACCAAGATGGCTAGAGTTTCCAGGACACAGTGTTGAGTAGAAGAGAGCTACACAGAAAGAGAGCCCTGGTGATGAGTAGAGGATCTCCTTCATGTATTCTTCAGCTTATTCATCAGTGTATGTGCGAGGAAACCATCTGAGGCCAGTGAAAAGCTATCTGGTAGTACTAGGAAATGTTGTCAGTTGCTTACATAAAGCTGGGAATAGTACTTGTTCCCACTAGTAAGACTGAAATAATTCACACTTCTGGGGCATTGAGTAAAATACACAGGAAGATCTTGCTTAGCAGTGGGGACTATAGCCCTAGATGGAGTATTATTTTGGATTTGTCTAACAAATAACAAAAGGAAGATTTGAAAGGATCAAACTATTTCTAAATAAGTTAAATGAATCTCAGATAAAATGGGAATATCCAACAGCCAAAAAAGTGAATGTAAAATGGATGGCATCCAAATAAAGATGGCCAGGTATACATAAAAGCAGGAAAACATAAACTATAATGAGGAGAATAATGAATTAATAGAAACTGACCCAGAACTGAAACAGATGTGAGAATTAGCATAAAATGACATTTAAAAATGTATTAGAATCATATTCTGTATGTTCAAAATTTAAGTTTAGATATGAAAGATATTAGTGCCCAACTCTTTTCAGCCCCATGGACTGTAGCCCACCAGGCTCCTCTGTCCAAGGGATTCTCCAGGTAAGAATACTGGAGTGCCATTCCCTTCCCCAGAGCATCTTCCCAACCCAGGGATTGAACCTAGGTCTCCTGCATTGCAGGCAGATTCTTTACTGTCTGAGCCACCAGGAAAGCCCCATGAAAGATATTAAAGAGGCTCAAATCAAACTTCTAGAGATGAAAGCTACAATCTTTGTGATGGAAAAATTCACAGAATGGGATAAACATCTGATTAGATGTGGAAGAATAAAAGATCTGTTAATATGAAGAAATCACGCTACAAACTATTGAAAATAAAATATGAAAAAAGGAGGATTGTTAAAGTGCTAAAAGAAAAAAATATATATATAGCCATTGAAGATATCTTTTAAAACTGAAGGCAAAAATAAAGATATCCTTGACACACAAAAGCTGAAAGAATTTATTACCAGAAGACAAACATTACAAGAAATGTAAAAGGAAGTTCTTCAAGCAAAAAAAGATAAAACATAAGATAAAAATGTGGGTATATATGAAGGAATGTACAGCACTAGAAATAACAACAGGTTAACTATATAAGATATTTCCATATTATTTCCTCTCTTTTAAGGTAACTTGACTACACAAAATCAAAGAATATATTGTGGAGTTAACAGCACATACAAGTAAAAAGTAAAGTATATTTCAATAATGGCTAATGGGAGAGGAAAAATGGAAGTATACAATAGTAAATATTTTATATTACATGAGAATTACTATAATACCAATTGAAGAAATTTATGAAAAGTTAAAAGACATACAGAATAATACTAAAGCAATTCTAATTCTAAAGCAAACCCCCCTCCTCCAGGGGATCTTCCAGGCCCAGGGATCAATCCTGTGTCTCTTACATCTCCTGCATTGACAGAAGAGGTCTTTACTGCTAGCACCATCTGGGAAGCCCAAAACTGAATCATAAAGGTTCAATTTAAAAAAGAAGGCAGTGAAGGGAAAACTTGAACAAAGAACAAACAGAAAACAAATAACAAAATTATTAACAGTCATAAATATATCAATAATCAAATTAAATGGAATAGGTATAAATAATTAAAATGAAGAAACTGTCAGGTTTGATTTAAAAAAACAAGACTACTATATGCTACTAACAAAAAATACATTTTAAATATAAAGATACAAATAGTTAAAATGATAGAAAATTATATACTATGCAAAAAATAGCCAAAAATTTAGAATGGTTATATTGACACCACCAGATCTCCCCTGGTGGTTCAATTGGTAAAGAATCTGCCTGCAATGTGGGAGACCTGGGTTCAGTCCCTGAATTGGGAAGATCCCTTGGAGAAGGGAATGGCTACCCACTCCAGAATTTTGGCCTGGAGAATCCCATGGGCTGTATAGTCCAGGAGGTTGCAAAGAGTCGGACATGACTGAGCGAGTTTCATTTTCATATTTATACCAGAAGAACAGATATAAAAGTGAAGAATACTAACAGGTATTTGTTGTTGTTGTTCAGTTGCTAAGTCATGTCTGACTCTTTGACTACAGCACACCAGGCTTCCCTGTACTTCACTATCTCAAAGAAAGATATTTCATAACAATAAAGACATCAGTTCATCCAAAAGACATAGTAATTCTATATGTTTATGCATCCAATAATATAACTAAAAATACATGAAGCATAGAACTGCCAAAAAAGACAAATCAACAATTCTAATAAGAGATTTCAATAGTCTTCTCTCATTATTTGATACAACAAATATAATGAGAATCAAAAAGGATGCAGTATATATGAACATCGTTATCAAACAACTTGACCTTAAGACATTTATTCAGCATTCCACTCAACAGAATATATTCTTTTCAAGCACTGCCAGAGAATTTACTAAGACTCTGCACTATAACACTTTTCTTTTTTTCCAATAATTTTCAAGAATTCAAGGCATCCAAAATATGTTCAGTGACCACAAAAGTATACATCGATAATTGAAAGACATCTAGAAAATGTATCCAAATAATTGAGAAAACTAAATAACATACATAAATAAATCATGTTTCCAATAAGAAATGTTTTGAACTGAATAAAACTGAAAACATCAATTTATCAGAATTTGTGGGATGCTGCTAAACAAGGAAATAGGAGAACATTTATAATGTCTTTATTAGTAAAGAAGCAAAGTGTAAAATCAGAGACTTCAATCTCCACTTTAAGAAACTGGAACAACAATGACAACAACAACAACAAACAAACAAATTAAACTCAAAGTAATCAGAGAAAAATATAATAAATACCAAAGTCGGAACCAATGAAATTAGAAATAAAACAAAACAAAGAACAGAAAACCAATCAAACCAAAAGTTAATTTTAAATTTTTACTGAAGGATAGATAAGGTGAAAAGTTCTCTATCTATTAAAGATAAATAATTATGGTTTCAAGCCTTCACACACAGGAAACAAGATGAGATTTCTTCACTTGTGATTTCTACCAAGTGTTTTAGGAAGACATAATGCTAATTGCACAAAAAATATTCCAGAAGACTGAAGAGGAGAGAGTATTTCCCACTTCATTGTATCAAGCCAAGACCATCCTATATCAAATTAAATAAAAGCAACAAAAGAAAACTCAAGACCTTAGGGAATATAGGCACACAATTATAAACAAAATTATATCAAATGATATCAAACTCAATGTAACATACATCATGATCAAGTGGGATTTATCCCAGAATAGAAGACAGATTTAACTCTTAAAAATTAATCAATGCATTTTACCATATTAAAAACTCAAGAAGGAAAATAAAACATGGTCATCATAACGGTTGTTGAAAAGATATTTAACAAAATTTATCATCTGATCCTCATAAAAATTCTAAGCAAGATAGGAATAGAAAGGAACTTTTACAACCTGATACAGAGCATCTATGAAAAACTTAAAGCTAACGTCACCATAATGGTAAAAAAACTTAATGCTTTAATCCTGCTGCTGCTGCTACTGCTAAGTCGCTTCAGTCATGTCCGACTGTGCGACTCCATAGATGGCAGGCCACCAGGCTCCCCCGTCCCTGGGATTCTCCAGGCAAGAACACTGGACTGGGTTGCCATTTCCTTCTCCAATTCATTAAAGTGAAAAGTGAAAGTGAAGTCCCTCAGTCGTGTCTGACTATTAGCGAACCCATGGACCGCAGCCTACCAGGCTCCGACGTCCATGGAATTTTTCCAGGCAAGAGTACTGGAGTGGGGTGCCATTGCCTTCTCCGCTTTAACCCTGAATATATATTAAAAAAAAAAAAAAGCCAAAGATATCTCAGTAGTAATTTAAACATGATTCTAGTGGTTCTAGCCAGTGCATTTAGGCAATAGAAAGTGATAAAAGTTATTCAGATTGGATTTCTTTACACTGATGGAGGGATAAATTAAGAATTTGGGATTAACAGATACAAAAACTACTATATATATAAAATAGATAAACAGCAAGGTCTTACTGTAATGCATAGGGAACTATATTCAATATCCTGTAATAACCTATAATGGAAAATGAAATATGTATATTTTTCACTCTGCTGCACACCAGAAACTAATATAGAATCATAAATCAATTATACTTCAATAAAAATTAATAAAAATAAAACAATGCTATTTACTATAGAATAAAAATACTAAGTAGGGATAAAACTGACAGAAACATGCAAGATATTACCAACAGAATTCAAAGAAGATTTATATTAATAAATAGCAATATACTTTGTTCATGGGTAAAAACTGTTGCTATTATGATATTAATTCTCTTACAAGTTTATCTATAGATTTACACAACCCCTTTCAAAATTGCAGATTTTTTTTTGAAATTGAGCTGATTCTAAAACTGTTTTGAAAATGAACCAGAACTACAACATTCCAAACAACTTTGAAAAAGAAGAACACAATTTGACAACTAACAATTCAAATTTCAAGACTTGTAAAGTTATAGTTAAGAAATGCAGGTAGTATTGATAGAAGAGGAGGCACATAGATCAGTGGAATAGAAAAGAGATTCCATAGACAAATCTACCTGTTTATGAACAACTGAATTTTGACAAAAGTGTAAAGGTAATGTAAAGGAGTAAGCATAGTATTTTCACTAAATTATGCTGAAAAATTAGATATCGAGGTGCAAAATATGAATGTTAATTCATAACTTTAATATATACAAAAACTAATACAAATATGTCATAAACTTACTACTATGAAAATTTTAGAGGAAAAAATAAAATATTTATGAATTTGCATCAGGTAGTGTTATTAAACATGACATCAAAAATCATGATCTTCAAAAGAACAAATTGATCAATTTAACTTCAAAATTTTAAATTTCTTCAAGGGACACTTATGAGGATGAAAAGGCAAGCCAATGATTAAGAAATAAATTTACAAATCATATATCTGATAAAGGTTGTAGATTCAGAATTTATAGAATGCTCAAAACTCAAAAATAATAATGCAATTAAAATATAGGCAAAAAATTTGAACAAATAATGCACCAAAAATGGTATGCAGATGGCAAAAAAAGACATGAGAAGATGCTTAGTATCATTAGTCATTGCTGCTGCTGCTGCTGCTGCTAAGTTGCTTCAGTCGTGTCTGACTCTGTGCTACCCCATAGACAGCAGCCCACCAGGCTTCCCCATCCCTGGGATTCTCCAGGTAAAAACACTGGACTGGGTTGCCATTTCCTTCTCCAATGCATGAAAGTAAAAAGTGAAAGTGAAGTCGCTCAGTCGTGTCCTACTCTTAGCTACCCCATGGACTGCAGCTTGCCAGCCTCCTCCGTCCATGGATTTTCCAGGAAAGAGTACTGGAGTGGGGTGCCATTGCCTTCTCTGTCATTAGTCATTAAAGCAAAAGTGAAGTCTCTCAGTTGTGTCCAACTCTTTGCAACCCCATGGACTGTAGCCTACCAGGCTCCTCCGTCCATGGGATTTTCCAGGCAAGAGTACTGGAGTGGGTTGCCATTTTCTTCTCCAGGGGATCTTCCTGACCCAGGGATCAAACCTGGGTCCTCCCCCATTGTACACAGATGCTTTTACCATCTGAGTCACCAGGGTAGTCAGTTGCACACCAGTTAAAACTGCTAAAATGTGAAAAATAGACCATAGTGTCCAATTATTGACCAAGTGTTGATGAGTGTTTAGAGGAACTGGAAATCTAACTGCTAGTCTAAATGTAAATGGTGCAAGCACTTAGGTAAAAAGTTTGGAAGTTTATTAAAATGATAAGTGCACACCTGTCATGTATTCTAGGCATTCCACTCATGATTACCCCCAAATAAATGAAACTTTAGGTTTCTATAAATATTTGTATAGGAATGTTTCTAGCTACTTTATTGTTTCGAATCAAAAATGGTAAACAATTCAAAAACATCTATCAATAATTGAATGGATAAGCACACATTGATATATCAATACAATAGAATACTACTTGGCAGTAAAAAAATAAATTAATGAACATGTACAATATGGAAGAATCACAATTATGCTGAGTGAAAGAGTCTAGATTTAAAAATAGCACATACTGTTTGGTTCAATTTACATAAAATTGTACAAAATGTAAACTGATATATAATGATAAAAAAGCATAAAACAGTGATTACCTGCAGAGTGGGAAGTATCAGGGATATTTGGGTTGAGGAAATTTTTCATTATTTTGTGCTCTCAGTTTCAAGAGTATCAGTTCAGTTCAGTTCAGTTACTCAGTCGTGTCCAACTCTTTGCGACTTCATGGAGTGCACCATGCCAGGCCTCCGTGTCCATCACCAACACCTGGAGTTTACTCAGACTCATGTCCATTGAGATGGTGATGCCATCAAACAATCTCATCCTCTGTTGTCCACTTCTCCTCCCGCCTTCAATCTTTCCCAGCATCAGAGCCTTTTCAAATGAGTCATTTCTTCCCATTAGGTGACCAAAGTATTGGAGTTTCAGCTTCAGCGACAGTCCGTCCAATGAGCATTCAAGAATGATTTCATTAAAGATGGACAGCTTGGATCTCTTTGCTGTCCAAGGGACTCTCAAGAGTCCTCTCCAACCCACAGTTCAAAAGCATCAATTTTTCGGCACTCAGCTTTCTTTATAGTTCAACTCTCATATCCATATATGACTACTGGAAAAACCATAGCTTTGACTAGACAAACCTTTGTTGGCAAGGTAACGTCTCTGATTTTTAATATGCTGTCTAGGTTGGTCATAACTTTTCTTCCAAGGAGCAAGTGTCTTTTAATTTCATGGCTGCAGTCACTATCTGCAGTGATTTTGGAGCCCCCCAAAATAAAGTGTCACTGTTTCCATGGTTTCCCCATCTATTTGCCATGAAGTGATATGACCAGATGCCATGACCTTAGTTTTTTGAATGTTGAGTATTAAGCCAATTTTTTCACTCTCCTCTTTCACTTTCATCAAGAGGCTTTTTAGTTCTTCTTTGCTTTCTGCCATAAGGGTGGTGTAATCTGCATATCTGAGGTTATTGATATTCCTTCCAACATCTTGATTTGAACTTGTGCTTCATCCAATCCAGCATTTCTCATGGTATGCTCTGCATATACATAAATCTGATCAAATTGTCTACTTTTTGTATGATTTATTATATAACAATTATATCTCAATAAATTTGTTGCAGTTACATATTTTATGAGATGGCTGGATGGCATCACCAACTTGATGGACGTGAGTTTGAGTGAACTCCGGGAGTTAGTGATGGACAGGGAGGACTGGCGTGCTACAATTCATGGGGTCGCAAAGAGTCAGACACGACTGAGCGACTGAACATATTTTAGAAATTCGATTTAAATCAGCTCACCAAAATCATACTATTAAATATTTAAGTTAGACAACCAAAAACTTAACTTTTAAAAAGTCATGTTTTTTATTTATTGGTGAGAGGAGAGTGAAAAATTTGGCTTAAAGTTCAACATTCAGAAAACTAAGATCATGGCATCTGGTCCTATCACTTCATGGCAGGTAGATGGGGAAACAGTGGAAACAGTGTCAGACTTTATTTTTCCGGGCTCCAAAACCACTGCAGAAGGTGATTGCAGCCATGAAAGTAAAAGACGCTTACTCCTTGGAAGAAAAGTTATGATCAACCTAGATAGCATATTGAAAAGCAGAGGTATTACTTTGCCAACAAAGGTCTGTCTAGTCAAGGCTATGATTTTTTTAAGTGGTCATGTATGGATGTGAGAGTTGGACTGTGAAGAAAGCTGAACACTGAAGAAATGATGCTTTTGAACTGTGGTGTTGGAGAATATTCTTGAGAGTCCCTTGGACTGCAAGGAGATCCAACCAGTCCATTCTGAAGGAGATCAGTCCTGGGTGTTCATTGGAAGGATTGATGCTGAAGCTGAAACTCCAATATTTTGGCCACCTCATGAGAAGAGTTGACTCATTGGAAAAGACCCTGATTCTGGGAGGGATTGGGGGCAGAAAGAGAAGGGGACAACAGAGGATGAGATGGCTGGATGGCATCACCAACTCGATGGACATGAGTTTGAGTGAATTCCGGGAGTTGGTGATGTACAGGGAGGACTGGTGTGCTGCGATTCATGGGGTCGCAAAGAGTCGGACACGACTGAGCAACTGAACTGACTGAAGAAATACTTACAAAAGCAGTTTAGATTGAAATTCCAATAGTTTCGAAAGCATAGCTACATTGAAACTGATGAAAAACGTAATGGTCTCTAGTACCTCAGAAATTGTTAAAAATGCTTGTATCTGAGTTCAGAAAATAGGGATATTTCCAAAATCAATACATTAAAAATTTTAATACTAAGAAACATAAAATATACTAAGGATGTAATTTTTATTAGATGCTTTTAATGTATTTTTCTTTATCATATTTCCCTTCCTCCATTTGTTTCATGACTTGAAACTATTGTTAAAACAAAAGTTTATATTTCTATACTTTGGAGTCAAAATTGTTTTTGATGCATACATAAATCATAAACAGTTGCTTAAAATTATTTTTGCAGGTAGAGTACTAAGAAGGTAACAAGCAATTTTTAATCCATCAGTACATCAGATTTGACATTTGAAAATAGGAAAAAAAATTCTGACAAACTTAAAAGAGAGCACATAAACTATGTTAACCATGACGTTCTCTATTTCATTCAGACTAGAATGTAAGTAACAATAACAGTTTAATGGATAAGGAAGCTGTGGTACATATACACAATGAAGTATTACTCAGCCAGTGAAAAGAATACATTTGAATCAGTTCTAATGAGGTGGATGAAACTTTAGCCGATTATAAAGAGTGAAGTAAGCCAGAAAGAAAACCACCAATACAGTATACTAATGCATATATATGGAATTTAGAAAGATGGTAATGACAACCCTGTATACGAGACAGCAAAAGAGACACAGATGTATAGAATAGTCTTTTGGACTCTGTGGGACGGGGGGGGGATGATTTGGGAGAATGGCAATAAGCATATAAATATCATATAAGAAATGAATCTCCAGTCCAGGTTTGATGCAGGATACAGGAAGCTTGGGGCTGGTGCACTGGGATGACCCAGAGGGATGGTATGGGGAGGGAGGTGGGAGGGAGGTTCAGGATGGGGAACACGTGCACACCCGTGCTGGATGCATGTTGATGTATGGCAAAACCAATACAATATGGTAAAGTAAAAAAATAAAATTAAATTAAAAAAAAAAACAATAACAGGTTAAAAGTTTATTTCCAGCTTTTGATATAATCTTTAAAATAATTGACATATATGGTGAGAACCATCTGTGATTTCACCTTAGCTTGCTTAACTGTTTTTCTCCTTTTAGAACTGCTTGGTCCAAAATCATATGTCTTTCTGGATTTTTGTTTTTGCTGTTATTTTTCAATACTAGAAACAGACCTACAACAGCTTTCCACTTTCAATACACAGTTGGGAAAGATTGAAAAGCAGGGAGAGAAGGGGACGACAGAGGATGAGATGGTTGGATGGCATCACCGATTCAGTGCACATGAGTTTGAGCAAACTCTGGGAGACAGTGAAGGACAGGAAAGCCTGGCATGCTGCAGTCAACTGGGTTTCAGAGTCAAATACAACTGAGCGACAGAACAACAGTAGGACTTCCTTGATCACATCATGATAAAATTAGGGTTAACTATTCCACACACAGAAGATGAAATTGAAACTAATGTTGAAATGAGTAAAATTGGTAAGAAGTACCACAGAAATAGTTTACTATGAAATTCTAATAGGAGAACCATAACTACATTGAAACTGTTGTGTTGAAAAGTAGTGGTCTGCAGCATCTCAAAAATTGTTAACGTTTTTGTATTTCAGATCAGGCAATAGGAATACTCACCCTCAAAATCTATACAATACTAATTTTTAAATTTTAACATAAAATATATGAAGTGATTTTTTGAATGAATTGTGCAGTGCATTGTATAACATCAAATCCTTTAACAAATCCTCATTTTTCTTGAATATTTATACACTAACTCTGTCTGTGGAAAATAGCTTGGAAGGAAAATGTTCTATTAGAATGCAAATTGAAATAGTTTGTTTTAGTTGATCTTTCAAAATAGTGAAAGAATTATGTGTGGGTTTAGTTTTGAAATGGACTTACACATTGAAGCAACCCATGTAATATGAAACTAAGGTGTTTATTATTTAGTGTAACGTTTTTAATATCATTAGTTGACAGAAAATAATCCTTTTGTAGAACTATTAAAAGGACATTTAAAACTATTAAAATGAATAATCTTTAAAACATATCAAATACATCAATCTATGAAGTAATCACATGAATAATTAGGTCAAAACCACCACCTGGCACACAGTACTATAGTCATACTTAAAATCTCTATTCTCTGAAAGTCTTTATAATAAATGCAGCTGCCTCACTTATTTTTCTGTGTCATCATAGAGCTTATGTATACCTTTTACAATGTCAAGATGATGTCACTGTTTTCATATATATTGGAAATTATCAGGTTTTTAAAATCACAGTGTTCCTATGGAAAGCTAATATCAAGTTTATATTAAAGTGAAATACCATTCAGGTGATAAAGTGAAAAACTCTGTACGAAGTCACTAATTTTATTTCTACTTTATAATCTTTCAGGAGTAAATATTTAAACCTCACCCCTAAAATATGCAAGTAAATCTTCCAATACTAGAGTGACATATAAATTCGTTTTGTTGTCACATGTTAGCAATCAAAACTGAAGCACTAAGATTTTATGGTGGTTAGAAGGAAATATAAATAACTCTAGCCTTTACAAGTAAAGTGAAATATACCCTAAATGAAATTCCTAATTTTCAAAGTCCTCTTTAATCCCTAAAATAACAAAAGACCAGTTTTGTTGTTCATGATGAGCTAGATGCACAATTTCCTGGTACTAACCTTGAAAAATGTAATCTCTATTATTTTAAACATCTTTAAAAATCAGAGCACAAGTACTTTATAATAAATCTGAAAATTGTATGAGTAAGAAAGCATGTCTTTTGATGTTCTGAAAATGCAGTGTGTTCAAAATAGCTTCCCTCATAACTTAGTTGGTAATACATTTTTTGTATGTTCAATTATTCAAGTAGTAGCAAAACAATTTTTAGTAGATGCTGTACCTATATAATAATTTTAAATGAGGCACACACCAAATACAGTGGATGAGGAATATTTTGCATGCACGTGTGTGTACACATATACACACATATGAAAAAAATAATCTCCTTCTTGCATACTCTGAGCTATTTTATTTAGTGCACTAGTGTGTTTCAGTATTTTATATTGATTGCAGTATTCACAATCCCTGCAATACACCTTCAGCTATAGGTGTTATTTTTATCTCCATTTGACAAAAAAGAAAGAACACATAGATTATATACAGTCCCAGAATCAAATATAGAGGAGGCATTTTTGAAGTGCCCATCCACATTACTTTGCTTCAACTAGACATTAAATTTTATTTTTTATTCATACTCTTATTGTGGGGATATTATAATTTATACTTTAAACATTATACAATTAATGTATAAATGTTGAGGAAGCTTTCTACATTATAAGTTAGAACACTCTATGAAACAAGAGATTGGTTCAAGATTGAGAAATGAGTACAAGAGGAGTATCTCCTGTCACCCTCTTAATTTAAATTATATGCTGAGCACATCATGAGAAATGCTGGGTTGAATGAGTTACACGCTGGAAGAAAGATAGGCGAGAGAAACATCAACAACCTCAGATATGTAGATGATACCGCTCTCACTGCAGAAAGTGAAAAGTAACTAAAGAACTTCTTGATTAGGGTGAAGGAGGGGAGTGAAAAAACAGCTAAAACTAAATATTAAAAAAGAACTAAGATCATGACTGTTTGTGTGTGCTAAGTCACTTCAGTCATGTCCAGCTCTGTGCCACAATATGGACTGTAACCTGCCAGGCTCCTCTGTCCATGGGATTTGCCAGGCAAGAATACTGGAGTGGGTTGCCATGCCCTCCTCCAGGGAATCTTCCCTACCCAGAGATCGAAACCAGGTCTACATTGCAGGTGTATTCCTTACAATCTGAGCCACCAGGGAAGCCCAAGAATACTGGAGTGGGTAGCCTAACCCTTCTCCAGGGGATCTTCCCGACCCAGGAATCATCATAGCATCTGACCCCATTGCTTCATGACAAATGGAAGGGGAAACAGTGGAAGTAGTGACAGATTTTCTTTTCTTGGGCTTTAAAATCACTGCAGATGATGACTGCAGCCAAGAAATCAGAAGATGATTGCTTCTTGGCAGGAAAACTATGAAAAATTTAGACAGTGTGTTGAAAAGCAGAGACATCACTTTGCCAACAAAGGTCCTCCTAGTAAAGGCTATTGTCTTCCCAGTGGTCAAATAGGTTTATGAGAGCTGGACAATGAAGAAGGAAGAGTACCAAAGAATTGATGCCTTTGAACTTTGTTGCTGGAGATGACTCCTGAGAGTCCCTTGGGCAGCAAGGAGACAAACCAGTCAATCTTAAAGGAAATCAATCCTGAATATTCATTGGAAGAACTGATGCTGCAGCTGAAGCTCTAGTATTTTGGTCATCTGATGCAAACAGCTGACTGATGGGAAAAGTCCTTGATGCTGGGAAGGATAGAAGGCAGAAGAGGGCATCAGAGGATGAGATGGCTGGATGGCCTCATAGATGTAATGGACGTGAACTTGGGAGATGATGAGGGACAGGGAAGCTGCAGTCCATGGGATTGCAAAGAGTCACACATGACTGGGCTACTGAACAACAGCAACACTGTGAATGAACATAAAAATTATAGGGGAACTGTGTTTCTGTCATCCATGCTTGATGTCTGGAGTTTGGATTTGGATTCAAATCTATCTCCTTTTTCTATTTTTTTTGTATTTAAAATATTCAATTAGGAAAAGCTTGTCATTTCTATGCAAAGCACAGTTTGAAGCAATGTACATTTTAAACATATAGCAATAATTTGCATTTCATTAATTCTAGATTTCATTCTCTGACCCTCTCTCTAATTCCCACTTTTTCCTTTTTTTCTATCCATTATAATTATTCAAAGTTCATCCATATTTATAGAGATAGTTCAATACTTCTAGGTGTTTTATAAAGCGGGCTGAGTTAAAATCACTGAAGTTGGACCTTAATACAATCTTCATTTTATTTACTCTGCATGTTTTCTACCTGAATGCATGCTTCAGTTTTTGGGCTGGGGGGCATGTAATTTAATTCTGAAATGCCTAGTGAAACTGTATCTATAGATGATGAAAATTAATCCCAAGTGCCTATATGCACAGAGCTGATTTTGGCTAGTGGTCAACAAGAGGGTGCATTTACCATAAAAACCATGCTATCAAATTATTCCCCAGGAAGAATTTTACTTTCCTTCTGAGACCTGTGATAAAAATTTTGACACTAAAAGTATACACTTGTGCTTGCAAACTAAGGGAGTGTGTGTTTTGGGAGCAGGATATAGCAGGCTGAAACACCTTGATATTGGGGTTCCAGAAACAGTTGTTTTAACTTCACCCAGGTGAAAGTCTTGATATTAATAAGATAACAGAAACTATGATAGCTCAGTCATGTCCAAATCTCAGGTCCCCATGGACTTGAGCCTGGCAGGCTCCTCTGTCCAAGGGATTCTCCAGGCAAGAATACTGGAATGGGTTGCCATTCCCTTCTCCAGGAGATCTTTCTGGCCCAGGGATTGAACCCAGGTCTCCTGCATTGCAAACAGATTCTTTACCATCTGAGCCACCAGGGAAACTCAAAGAAACGGTAGGTGTTACCAAATACAAGTTTGTATATCCCATGAACAGTGAGGCCAAATAAACCAAAACATTAGAGTTTGGATCAGAGAAATGTTTATTTCTGGGCTGAGCAAGGAGAATGTGTAACTTGTGTTCAAAACCCCAAACTCCCCAATGGTTTCCGCAAAGAGGATTTTACAGCCAAACTTGGAGTCAGGGTTGCAGGATGTGTGACTTTTTCTGATTGGTGTTTGGTGAAATGACAGGGTACTGCTGCAGGAATGTTGTGTTTAGCCTGAGGGTACCATTCTCCATCTGGCTGTGGGCCTTAGTTCCAGCAGAAGAACTCAAAGGTGTTTTGTTATGTACCACTCCATCACTTCATGGCAAATAGATGGGGAAACAATGGAAACAGTGACAGGCTTTATTTTCCTGGGCTCCAAAATCACTGCAGATGGTGATGAAATGAAAAGACACGTACTTCTTGCTTTGAAGAAAAGCTAAGACCAACCTAGACAGCATATTAAAAAGCAGAGACATTACTTTGTAGACAAAGGTCTGCCTAGTCAAAGCTAGGGTTTTTCCAGTAGTCATG
The DNA here is from genome assembly GCF_029378745.1 of Bos indicus. Classification (NCBI taxonomy): domain Eukaryota; kingdom Metazoa; phylum Chordata; class Mammalia; order Artiodactyla; family Bovidae; genus Bos; species Bos indicus. The sequence continues at coordinate 42,414,920 of NC_091789.1, forward strand.
TATGGATGTGAGAGTTGGAACATAAAGAAAGCTGAGCATTGAAGAATTGATGCTTTTGAACTGTGGTGTTGGAGAAGACTCTTGAGAGTCCCTTGGACAGCAAGGAGATCCAACAAGTCCATCCTAAAGGAAATCAGTCTTGAATATTCATTGGAAGGACTGATGTTGAAGCTGAAACTCCAATACTTTGGCTGCCTGATGCAAAGAACTGACTCATTTGAAAAGATCCTGATGCTGGGAAATACAGGAGGAGAAGGGGATGACAGAGATGAGATGGTTACATGGCATCAGTGACTCAATGGACATGAGTTTGAGCAAGCTCCAGGAGTCAGTGATGGACAGGGAAGCCTGGCATGCTGCAATCTATGGGATCTCAAAGAGTTGGACATGACTGAGCTACTGAAATGATCTGAACTGAGGAGGAACCAGGACCCTGCCCCAAGGCTGCACTAGTGTCTCTTGGCTGCTCCTTATTAGTTTCTGTAGTTGTTTCCTTCCCTGGTTAGCAACTGTTTGAATTTGTCCTTTGGAATTCAGAGAACTTCAAGGAGGCTGAATGAAACTTATTTCCTACAAACACGAAACCAGGGATTTGTATCTGGAATGACGCCATAGAGTCCTGCTCCATTTCACAGGTAAGAAGCAATGTAAGAATAGGGAGGACAGGAGTCATCCATTTCTGTCTCTTCACACTTAGGGGACATATATGCACTTGCATGATATATTTCACATAAATACTTTCTACAAAAAATTTTATTATTTTTTGACACAGTAGTTGGAGGGAAATTTATGTTTAAAACTCTTTCATGTGATACTAGATATTGATCTAATTTTTGAGATACAGATTTAAGCTATAATTTTGTTAGAGATTTAAATATAATTTAGAAAGATGTAACGATAACCCTGTATGTGAGACAGCAAAAGAGACACAGATGTATAGAGCAGTCTTTTGGACTCTGTGGGAGAGGGAGAGGATGGGATGATCTGGGAGAATGGCATTGAAACATGTTTAATATCATATATGAAATACAAAAAACCTCGAATAGCCATAGCGATCTTGAGAAAGAAGAATGGAACTGGAGGAATCAACCTGCCTGACTTCAGGCTCTACTACAAAGCCACAGTTATCAAGACAGTATGGTACTGACACAAAGACAGAAATATAGATCAATGGAACAAAATAGAAAGCCCAGAGATAAATCCACGCATATATGGACACCTTATCTTTGACAAAGGAGGCAAGAATATACAATGGATTAAAGACAATCTCTTTAACAAGCGGTGCTGGGAAAACTGGTCAACCACTTGTAAAAGAATGAAACTAGAACACTTTCTAACACCATACACAAAAATAAACTCAAAATGGATTAAAGATCTAAACATAAGACCAGAAACTATAAAACTCCTACAGGAGAACATAGGCAAAACACTCTCTGACATACATCACAGCAGGATCCTCTATGACCCACCTCCCAGAATATCGGAAATAAAAGCAAAAATTAACAAATGGGACCTAATTAACCTTAAAAGCTTCTGCACATCAAAGGAAACTATCAGCAAGGTGAAAAGACAGCCCTCAGAATGGGAGAAAATAATAGCAAATGAAGCAACTGACAAACAACTAATCTCAAAGATATACAAGCAACTCCTCCAGCTCAATTCCAGAAAAATAAATGACCCAATCAAAAAATGGGCCAAAGAACTAAACAGACATTTCTCCAAAGAAGACATACAGATGGCTAACAAACACATGAAAAGATGCTCAACATCACTCATTATCAGAGAAATGCAAATCAAGACCACTATGAGGTACCATTTCACACCAGTCAGAATGGCTGCGATCCAAAAGTCTACAAATAATAAATGTTGGAGAGGGTGTGGAGGAAAGGGAACCCTCTTACACTGTTGGTGGGAATGCAAACTAGTACAGCCTCTATGGAGAACAGTGTGGAGATTCCTTAAAAAACTGGAAATAGAACTGCCTTATGATCCAGCAATCCCACTGCTGGGCATACACACTGAGGAAAGCAGAAGAGAAAGAGACACGTGTACCCCAATGTTCATCGCAGCACTGTTTATAATAGCCAGGACATGGAAGCAACCTAGATGTCCATCAGCAGATGAATGGATAAGAAAGCTGTGGTACATATACACAATGGAGTATTACTCAGCCATTAAAAAGAATACATTTGAATCAGTTCTAATGAGGTGGATGAAACTGGAGCCTATTATACAGAGTGAAGTAAGCCAGAAGGAAAAACACCAATACAGTATACTAATGCATATATATGGAATTTAGAAAGATGATAACAATAACCCTGTGTACGAGACAGCAAAAGTGACGCTGATGTATGGAACAGTCTTATGGACTCTGTGGGAGAGGGAGAGGGTGGGAAGATTTGGGAGAATGGCATTGAAACATGTAAAATATCATGTATGAAACGAGATGCCAGTCCAGGTTCAATGCACAATACTGGATGCTTGGGGCTAGTGCACTGGGACGACCCAGAGGGATGGTATGGGGAGGGAGGAGGGAGGAGGGTTCAGGATGGGGAGCACATGTATACCTGTGATGGATTCATTTTGATGTTTGGCAAAACTAATACAATTATGTAAAGTTTAAAAATAAAATAAAAAAAAATATCATATATGAAACGAATCACCAGTACAGGTTCAATGCATGATACTGGATGCTTGGGGCTGGTGCACTGAGACAACCCAGAGGGATGGTACAGGGAGGGAGGAGGGAGGGGGGGTTCAGGATGGGGAACACATGTATACCTGTGGCAGATTCATGTTGATGTATGACAAAACCAATACAATATTGTAAAGTAATTAACCTCCAATTAAAATAAATAAATTTATATTTAAAAGAAAAAAAAGAAAAAATATATAAATAAATATAATTTTGCAGTTAGAGTCTTTAAAGAAATCTTTGTTGTTGTTGTTGTTCAGTCACCTGGTCGTCGTGTCCCACTCTTTGTGACTCTATGGACTGCAGCAAGACAGACCTTCCTGTCCCTCACCATCTCCCGGAGTTTGCCCAAGTTCATTTTCATTGCATTGGTGATACCGTCCAGCCATCTCATCCTCTGACGCCCTCTCTCCTGTCTTCAATTCTCCCAGCATCAGGGACTTTTCCAATGAGTCGTTTGTTCATGTCAGATAACCAAAATACTAGAGCTTCAGCTTCAGCATCAGTCCTTTCAGTGAATATTCAAAACTGATCTCCCTCAAGATTGACTGGTTTGATTTCTTTGCTAGCCAAGGGACTTTTAGGAGTCTTCTCCAGCACCACAATTTGAAGGCATCAATCCTTCAGCGCTCACCTTCTTTATGGTCCAGCTCTCATAAACATACATGACCACTGGGAGGACCACAGCCTTGACTATATGGACCTTTGTTGGCAGAGTAATGTCTCTGCTTTTCAACACACTGTCTAGGTTTGTCATCGCTTTCCTGTCAAGAAGCAATCGTCTTCTGATTTCATGGCTGCAGTCACTGTCTGAAGTTATTTTGGAGCCCAAGAAGAGGAAATCTGTCACTATTTTCACCTTTTCCCCTTCTTTTTGCCATATAGTAATGGGACCAGATGCCATGATCTCAGGCTTTTTTTTTTTTTTTAATATTTCGTCTTATGCTGGCTCTTTCACTCTCTTCCTTCACCCTCTTCAAGAGACTCTTTAGTACCTCTTCATTTTCTTCCATTAGAGTGGTATCATCTGCATATTTGAGGTTGTTGATGTTTCTCTCTCCTAACTTGATGGATCACTGCCTTGTTGTGGAGAAGGGGCATGTGTGACTCAATGAAGCTATGAGCCATGCTGTTAAGGGCCACCCAAGATGGACAGGTCACAGCAGAAAGTTCTGACAAAACATGATCCACTAGAGGAGGGAATGGCAAACCACCCCAGTATACTTGCCATGAGAACCTCACGAACTATATAAAAGGTGTAAAATAAATTTTAGGGAGGAAAAAAAATGCCTACAAAGATTTTTCTCAAAAGTGTTATAGAGCAGGGTTCTATGTGAGTAATATTTTTCTACCACTCTTCTGGTAACATATAGAGTGATTTTGCCTTAGGCCTCAGCATGGAAACTGTACCAAAATTAGTGAATCGAGTCATTTCCAGTTATCTGATTGGTATGTGGAATATGGCCACCTTAAATCATAATCTCTCTAGGTATACACATTCAGCAACTTGAACAACCTGCTGGTAGCCACCCAATTACTCAAATTTCTGAAAATCAGAGGGCAGATTCTCTTTCTAGTTCTAAAATCAGACCCAAGCACTAAGATAGAAGTGCCTTCAAGGCATTCTGTTGAGTTGTTCCACTCAACCTATTTCACCTTTCTAATCTAGGTGCCTGAAGCCCCTGAAATGTTTTGAATTTTGCAATATGGCAATCTTGTTTTTAGAATTTCCTAGGAGCAAACCTAAGATGCTTCCGGTATTCATATATTTTATTCACATGTAAACAGTCTTACTCTTCTTGGATTTCAAGCTTCCAGTGCTGTCCTTTAACTGAGAGCTTTTAATTGCTATTAGAATAAAGTTGTTTTTAAGTGAAATCTTTAATTTTCCTATGAAGGGAAGCTTAAACCTAATATTGTGTTGTGTTAGTCATTCAGTCATGTTTGACTCTTTGTGACTACATGGACAGTAGCCTGCCAGGCTCCTCTGTCCATGGAACTGTCCAGGCAAGAATACTGGAGTGGGTTGACATTCCCTTCTTCAGGGGATCTTCCTGACCCAGGGATTGAACCCAAGTTTCCTGCACTGCAGGCAGATATTTTGCCATCTAAACCACCAGGGAAGCCACCCAAACCCAATATTATCTCCTTTAAAAAGAAATACTAGTAAAATAAAAACACAATAAATCAGCAAGCAAAGCAAGCAAAAGGAAAAAGCTGTATTTGATAGTTGAAGTTTTGCCCACTATATGGGCAACATGGAGTTGGCAATAATGTGGTGGGTCTGTCACTTGAAGGTTAAGTTGCATGGAAGGGGCAGTAAAAAGGTATGTATGATCTTTGGGAATTGATTACCTCAAGGAAGATTCTTACAAAAATGAGTTCAAACAATAGGAACTAAACAAGCACAGGAAATGACTGAAACAGTCCACTTTTAGTTAATCAGATAAAAATTTCCAAGGATTTTTCAGAGAGGTCTATGTAAGAAGAAATATATACAATAGAAAGTACTTTGGTTTCTAAATAAATTAATTAACCTGAGAGATATTATTGTAGGCTAAAGAGTTTGGAATTTGATTGTATTTTATTATTATAAAATACAGATTATTGACCACAAAAAAAAAAAAAAAGCAAAATAGTTGTGTATAAACAGATTTGGTGGAGTGGAAAAATCTTCACTGGGAATCAAGTGCTAAGGCTTCAAACCTACTTCTGCATTTGTAACCTGGATGACTGAGTAAATTACTCAGCTTCTAAGACCCAGTTTTCTCTGCTATAAAATGAGATTAGATTTGAAGACCTTTAAAATCCATTCTAGATATATTGTAAGAGTTTAGTCTTTGCAAAATTAATCAGAAAGGAACAATAATTAATTAATTGGTACTATAAAAGTTCAGAGGAGGAGGAAATAAAGACTGAAATGATTGGGAGGATATTACAAATGGGGTAGAATTTAAACTTTATACATCATGGTTGCTTCAAAAGCTGGGCAAGAATTTTGTAAGCAATGAGAAAAATAAGAACAAAAAGCCAGTACTAGTAAGTAAATGATGAGGAAAAGTAAGGGCATATTTGACAGGAAGGGCAGTTGATTGCAAGTGAACCACTAAAGAGAACAGCCTCATAGGAGTTGAGAGTTGAAAATGACACATCAGACAGAACTGCATGACTTAGCAATTTATCCTAGCATATTAAGTTCTCATAGAACATACTACAAGACCAAAATATATTTCTGCCTTTCAAAATATACTTCAAAACATAAAATATTTTAAAATACACAGTTATGGGTAGAGTATTTTGCTCTCTCCATTAGTGTGTAAGCTCCATGTGATTATTGTCTACTTTGTTCCTTCTTTATTCATAATATTTAGAATAGTGCCTAGCATAAGATACATTTTACCTAGGTTAAAGTTTGCTTTCAAAAAATCAGAATTCGTTTTCACATCTTGAAAAATGGGATAGTGTACATTAAAGGAGTCTTGTGAAATCACTCCCATGTTTAGAGAGATATAAGGAAGTTACAATTACTATGAGAAGCCTTATTCTTTTTTTAAAAGGAGATCTAGACATTTTTGTAGCTTTTCAGCTGAAGGCATTTATGACTACATCCTAAATATTGGTAAATAATGGATCTTCATTTTTCAAGTAGAAATGATAAATAGTCAACCATGGTTTGTTATTTTACTCTTGGGGCACTGTGTTAAATGTGAGTGTACCTGGATTATAAAACAGCCTCTGCCACTGGAGTGAAAGCCATTTGAAAGTCAGTACAACTGCAACTGCTGTTTGCTATGGAAAACTGTGTGAGTATAGTATTTGAAACAATTTAAAACAGCACGACAGTAGATGTACTCATGGTACAGCATTTGTGTGGATTTCATTTTTCTGCAGACTTGAAGAATTGCCTTTCTGTTCTACTACGTGATTTTTAAAGTCATAACCCTAATATTTAAACATAAGAGATTTATAAATCATTTGCATTATTATCAATATTAAGAACAGGGCAGACATTTTTCGGACACAAATTAGAATCATTGAGGGCTATTAAATTTTGATATTCTGTGTATTTTGTAAATTAATTTATTTTAATTTGAGGCTAATTACTTTACTATATTGTAGTGATTTTTGCAATACATTGACATGAACTTTTAACAACACAAAATTTTCGGAAAAATTACTGTAACTTCTGACGTCTTTGTATTTGTTTTTCACAATTGTCCCAATCCAACAATCACATGATAAACAGCAAATCAACATGCATGACTTTTCCTCTCATCAAATTAATAAAGCCATGGAGAAAATTGCATTTTCTGTTGATTCTCAGCTAAGGGTTTGGAAATTTATAACATTTTCATTATTATAGGTGAGGGATTATCCCTCAGCATTGCTGGGAAGGAAAGCTTCCCATTGCTCTTTGAGGGGCCCTTGCCTGCTAAAGTTGCAGTAGAAGTGCTAGCAGCAAATCCTAGACCTGCCCATTGGTATGGCAGCTATTTTGTCATTATCATAAGTGTTGTAACTCTTAATGCCTTGTTCTTTCTAAAATACCTCTAAAAAGTGTTGTTAGTTATCAGAGCTGGATGCCAAAAACAAAACTCCCTTAAGTATCCCAACAATATTCCTTACCTCTCTGCCATGCCTCTCTATTGGAAAATAGACTTAATGGAAATTCATTTTATAGCAAACTTTCTAGAAGATCTATCCATTATGAAAGATTCTACATACTTAAAATACTTGAGAATGACAATTACTTTTAAGAATACACATAACAGATGAATTAGGTAAATTTGTTGCAAATGAGAGTTGATTTGACAGTGGATGAGTTATTAATCAGTAACCTCTGTTTTAATGTAAACATATTAGCACTTGAGTTCTGTTTTGGCACATAAAGTTTGAAATAGATTGAATAAAAACATTTTATGACATTTTCTTGACTACTTAAGTTCAGCATCTAGTAATAGTTTTCTATTTATCATTTTTCTTTGGTCAGTTTAATGATTTCTCATTTTTGCTGAGAAGAAGTTACCACTTTTCAACTTTGAAAAATGATAAAACTGCCAATAAAGAGACAGATAGATAGACAAATAAAGCTAGGATGCAACAGCTCTTTTGATGCTTTTTTGTGTAACTATATTGCAAGTAAAAAAAAAATTTGCTTTGGGACATATCAACCAGTAGAGAGTCTAATCACAACCTAAACAAAGTGATGCAGAAAGACCTTGAAGAGATATCAGATTGGCTATTGTAACAAAAGTAAAATGAATTGACACATCTGGTTCACTAAATAATTACCAGGGTATCTGTGTTAGTTACAGCTCTGCCATTTTAATTTCAGAGAAAGTTGGCACAGGAGGGAAAAAGTCAGAAATTCAGCATCCACTATTCATTTTTTCATTAGAGGTCTAGCCACAAATACAAAATGCCTTGTCTTCTTCAAATTTGTATCTTGTTCCTACATGCATGTTAGTATCTTACCAATAGGTTTTACTTTTTCTATAAGCCCTAGGACAAAAGTATCAATGTATCTTAGTATATTACTTAATAGTCTATAATTAGACTGAGAACCAGAGAAGATATATTTGCTCTATCACTATTATTTGGGAGTCGGGTCTGGAAGTCAGATTCTTTTCTACTATGTAGTTTGATAACATGGATCATGTCGACATCTATATATATAAGATTAATGTTTATTATACGTATGAATAGCAGCATTATAGAAAAGTTCATGATGTTAGGAACATTAGTGTAAGTCTCAATTTTGAGATATGAATTGATGTTAATAATTAATAATGTTGGAAAAAATGCTAATAAGATGGCCCTCAAGACAAATTGGCACTGTTCCCACTAGACAGATAATATTTTTATTAGTATCTTGTTGATAGCATCTATTGCAGTAGTAACAAATTCATAAGGCTTGTTTTTTTCTCCCTGAAGTGATTCAGAGAATTTGAACTTAATTTTTGTTAAAGATGCAAAATTTTCACACTATATGCTTTTTATTAGTCGGTTGACTATAAAGACATTGAATCTTGCTTAAAACTCTATATTGTAGGCTACATCCAGATTTTTAGCTAGAAATACAAGCCAATGTTAATATGATTAAACCATGTTATATTAATAAACAATAGCATTTTTGTTTGAAAACTTATTTACTGTGGCTACATGAAGGCCACTTGCTGGGGACCAGCCCCGGTGGATCCAGGGTATTCGAAGTGGGGACGGCGTCGGCGAGGATCAGGAAACAACTGCTTAATTAAACGTTAATTGAGGATATAAAGAGTAATAGAATGAGCATAGCTCAGTGAAGAAATTCAGTGGAGAAAAGAGGCTGAATAATTCAGCCAGAAGGTAAGAGAAAGAACGACATGGTGAGACCAAGTTTCGGTGAACAAGGCCTGCACTTTATTTTCCAAAGTAGTTTTTATACCTTAAGTTATGCATAGAGGATAATGCGGGAAGGGGTAGAGTCAAGCAGCAAGCCAGGCTTTCTTCCTGCAAACTTATCATATGCAAAAGTTTAGGTGATTTGCATCATCTTCTGGCCCGGAGGCCTTTTCCTCTAAAGGTGATTATTCTAAAGTCAGGCGCCAGCCTCCAAAAAGCATTAGATAAAGTTGCATTCCTACAGAGCAAAGGTGTGGTGGGCTATAACAAGAAAAAGAATTAATTCAAGGGTCCCAGGTTACAAACATTAAAGCTACTATTTACACCAATTATATTAATCAATACACTGCCAGGGACACAGCAGGTAAGGGATATGGAGACTTAGCAGCAAACATTGGCCCAACAAGTGAGAATCCCTTCACCAATACAATTTCTAATCAATCTTTTAACTGCTCAAAGGAATCTGTATTTAGACAGTTTAGAACATCTCATGCCTCTCACAGTTTGGAGGCATGTGGCCGGAAAAACCTATTCAGGCAGGCTAGAGGACTTCCAAGGGAGTTTGTAGGTTGAAACACTGTCACACCCAGGAATTATTAACTGGAGCTGTAAGCTAACTCTTTTTTCAGAGAGGTAGTGGGGGACAGCCCCCCGTAAAGTCAGAGGTGTAGGTGAAAGCACAAAGCAGAGAGTAGGCAGACTCTGGTTTTGGGGGTAGATTGCTCGAGAATTTCCAGGGAGACTCCTGAGGCTTGATCCCGCCTTTGCGTATGTCAAGCCTCCTTCCTCATGACCTTTGCCACGGGCGGAGCTCGCTCCCCACAGCCACTTAAAAGAGAATTTTGGTGGTTATACTATAAAGTTTTATACCCATTGAACTTAAATAATGTTTCTACATCCTCTTTTCTATTTGAAAATGATCTTGCTAAAGTGTGGTTTTCTCTTCTGGACTTTCCTCCATCAGCAGCACTTAACATATATTTTGTTTAGAGAACCAACAGATTGTGCTAGATCATATGCTATCTCATATCTGTGCCTCTGTGGCCTAGCAACATGCAATGTGAGATGACCTGTAATGAATAGAGTAAAAGTTTAGACCCTTAGGTCTTCAGCAACAGCTCTTGAAAAACAGAAGAAAGAGATAAGGCCTGAGCTGAAGGAAACTGCTGACATTTAATTTAAATGGTGCCAAATCTAGCTATAATTTGTGGGTCAATGAGTTTCTATCTTTCTTGCAGATGTTTTTTACATAACGATGAAAGATACTGAATTTGAAGTTGTCAGCATTTTAAAGATACATGAAAATGGGAAACAGTCTGTTCACTTTTGTTTTCAGTAAAGTGCATTCTGCTTTTTAAAGGAAAAACAGAGGATGCATTTAAAGTTATCAAAATAGAAGGAATGAACGAGGATGCAAAGTTATGCTATTCCTCTAATTTAATGAATTATAATGAGTAGAAAATAACATAAAATGAAAGACAGTGAATGGGAGAGAAGAATATGGAATGACAAAATTATAGTGGCTAGGAAGGTTCTTTATTGTATTCTATTCTTCAGTTACATTTGAGGGCACAGAAGAGGAGAAATAGAGGTCATTCACACAAACACAATTTATCATTCTTATATGTGAAGCATGGTGATGGGCCCTTGCAGCCCCAGTTTTTGATACCCTTCTTTCCCCTGTATTCATGGCTAAAAGAAGAATTAGAGGCCGTGTATGACAAATGTGCAATTCCAAGCTTTGACTTTATTGACAGCAGGTATTAAGTTCAGTGCCTTCTAGAGACATTTGTGAGTTAAACTTAATTTATAGTTGAGTAAGAAAGGGACCAAACAATTAAGGGACTTGACAAAGAACACAAAGTCAGTTCCACAAATCATGGAACCTGATTTCTTTATTTCAGTTTAGAAAGAACTGGTTTCCCATTCTCTGTTTCCTTATAGCTATCTCTTAATATAAGTCCAGCTTCAATTAAGAGAGTTCTTTAAGCAACTGTTAGTTACATGCTTTGAAGTCAAACACATTGACCTATAAAGGAATGGAAGTTTACAGAATGGTACTTTTGGCTCTCTAAGCTTTTTCAGAAGGCAACATTCTGTGAGTTGAACACATGAATATTTGATACTTTCAGAGGTAAATTGACTTATTTGGAACACTATTTCCTAGAATATAGAGAAAATGTGTTTTTTACCTGAAGATTTTGTCCTATATTTTTTCCTATTGCTTTTGACAGTTTGTTGGGTGAAGGGAAATTAAATTTATGGGAGAGATGTTGAAGGGAACTGATTTTGTGTCACTTTCTTTCCTTGCTCTTCCTTTGTTTTTTTAGTTACCTGTATATATTTATTGGAAAGTTGTGAGCAACCTCTGTAGGTGAGACTGCTGTGTGAAAAGGAGATAAGCAGAAATGTTTCTTTATTTCATAGTCAGTTTTCAACATTCCCAGAGAGCTGACAAAGTAGAACAAGGGCAGAACAGCTTAACAATATGATATGAGTAGGCATCTTGAATTTGGGAGTACTTTATTCCATTGTTCCTACTAGACAGATCAATATTTGTGTTTTCTAAAAACTATACTCATAATGACAACTTAATATTTCACGTTTAAAAAGCATGTTCATATTCTTATTTCATTAATAGCTCTGAGAGGGAATATTACTATTCTGATTTTACTGATAAGAAATGTATACTTAGAGTATACTTACTTTTTACCCAGCAACCCAGCTGATAAGGTACAATGCTGGGACTTGAACAAGGTCTTCCTACTACAGCCTATTTGCTTCCACCCCCATTACACACACACACACACACACACATCTGTACTACAAAATAAATCAGAGCGGTGTAGTGGGTTGGAAAAGCAAGTCTTCAAATATAAACTGATTTAAAAACAACTTTTCACTCAAATAGAAAGCCTTAGCATTTATTTTTTAAATCTTATAAGAGAAGAAATTGCTAGCAGTGATGATTTCTGAAGAATGGATTTTGGATAGGGAGTTCACTTTTCTTTATAGTTCTTTCTGAGGCATGTTAATATTTTCCCAATAGGGCCATGCCATTAACTATTAATAGTCAATCTATCTTCAGTATGAACAGTAAAATAAAAATAGAAATACCTTAGATTTGTATGTACAATAGTATTTCCCCTCTCATACTACAAATGCATCTATTTTTCCCTTTCCTTTCCTTTCCTTTTCCCTTTCCCATTCCTTTCCATTTAACAATTAAACCAACCGAGTCCTGCGCAAGTAAAGAATGGTACATGAGATCTCACAGCTAGTTTGTGTTAACCACAAATCTCCCAAACTCATGTTCCTAATTCTAGACCACAGCCCTTTTGACAGCAAAAGTGTATTTTTACTTCTCTTGTACATCTCCTCTTATTCAGTCTTAGCTTAGTTGTTCTGAGGCTGATAGGACTTTAACATAATGTGCTTCAGCCATGCTTAACACTCCATGTTATTATCAAATAACTTGAAAAAATTGTATTAGAAGTGTTATTTTCAACTCCAGAAGAACTTATCAATTTGGAAGAATCTAGTTCACCATGCCACACTGAAATATTACAATAAAACATTGTGATTTCTGACCCTATATTGTTATAAATCTAAAAATGAATCACCTAATTTAGTTGTACTTTGTGGGTTCATATATAACATATACATATAAAATATGAATTTGCTATATTTTAATATTGGTAGAATTTGATGTAGCTTAGAACTAAAAAACAGCATTTCTGCACTTTTTGTATCTGTTAGAAAATGTGAAATTTTCAGTTTCAGCAATGAATTTTCACAATCTAATTGAAATATAAACAGAAAAGATGTATATTTTCTTCCCCTGCTCTCTCACATTTGCGTAATCATTGTAGGTTCTGGCAGACACATAATGTTTAAGTATTCAGTGATACATCTTTTAATTAAAATACTATACAATATAATTGCATAATTCCAACTATCCCATTATTACCCAAAGGAATGCAGCTGATATTAAAAAAGATAGTTGGTTAAAAAGAGGTCACCTCAGAAAGGGTAGCTTAATTATATTTGCATTTTGTTGACTCCAGAGAAGAATAGTTTGCAAGCCCAAAGGCAACATTTACAAATATATCCACATGTCGAAGCAGCTTTCCCTGTACCAATTTACACTATAAAATTAGTATCCAAACAAGACTTTGCTCATTTTGCATGCAATGTCTTAGAAAATAATGTTTTGTTAGACAGAAAATAAGTTGTTTTTTTTTTTTTTTTTATATAGAAAATAGTTGTGATTGTTTTAAAACATACTGTCCCCTTAGGAAGTTAGAGACACATTGCTTAGAATTCACTGAGCATCCAAGTAGTAAGGATGGTCAAAGGACTGTCATCCTTTTGGCCATATGGTCTATGGAAAGTCAATGACCTGGAATCCTGATTCTTCCCGTTCTTGTTATGTGACCTGGGATATTTTAATTAAACTCATTGAGCCTCAGTTTTCTCATTCATAAAATAAGTATAATAATACCTATCTTGCATGGTTCTAGTCAAAATTAGCAATAAGGCAAATTTCGTAATGAATTCCTAGCAGACACTCAATAAAGGCAGTTCTGATTCTTATAGTTTTTTTTTTTTAAACATCAAATGTCATAAAACATGATGCAAAAAAAACCCCACCACAATCCTTTGCATTATAGATCAACAAAATGGGAGAGAGTGCTTAATTTATAAATGCAATTGAGAATAACTTTTAATAGTGGCATAGACCTATGACAGCATGAATTCTACTTTGTTTTATGAGTTGTGTGTTCACATGTGATTTCCTTGGTTTTATGTGACTCAGTTTCTGCATCTCAAAATTGGGCTATAAAGATACCTATTTCATTGAGAGTAAAATGCTATGATACAGCTAGTATACCTTATACAGGGTTTAGCCTCATAAACTTTCAGTGACTGTTTTTATTCAGTCACTCCATCATGTCTGACTCTTTGTGAACCCATGGACTGCAGCATACCAGGCTTCTCTGTCCTTCACCATCTCCTGGAATTTTCTCAAACTCAACTTCATTGAGCCAGTAACGCCATCCAACCAGCCCATCCTCTGTCATTCCCTTCCCCTTCTGCATTCAATCTTTCCCAGCATCAGGGTCTTTTCCAATGAGTCAGCTCTTTGCATGAGGTGGCCAAAATATTGGAGCTTCAGCTTCAGCATCAGTCCTTCCAATGAATATTCAGGGTTGATTTCCTTTAGGATTGACTGGTTTGATCTCCTTGCAATCCAAGGGACTCAAGAGTCTTCTCGAGCACCACAGTTCGAAGGCATCATTTCTTCGGTGGTCAGCCTTTTTTATTGTCCAGCTCTCACATCCATACATGACTGCTGGAAAAAACAACTTTGACTATATGGACCTTTGTTGGCAAAGTAATGTCTTTTTTTTAATATGCTGCCTAGGTTTGCCATTGCTTTTCTTCTAAGGAGCAAACCTCCTTTAATTTCATGGCTGCAGTCACCATCCACAGTGGTTTTGGAGCCCAAGACAGTAAAGTCTGTCACTGTTAGTTACTTGCAAATTTTGAATGGACTATGAAGTCCAAATGATAGTGAAGGTGCAAGGCATTGTAAACTGTAGTATTAATGTCATGCAAAAGTACTTAGTTATCATAATTTAAAAATCACAGAAATTTTCATAAATATGTTTCTTTAGAAGAATGGGAAAGGGAGAAAAAAGCATAACTACCTGTTCTGTACTAATTTTCACTACTTAAGAAAACATTAAAGTAACAGTAAGACAAGATGTATAGTTCAAGTAAGCAAAGAAAGCTTTCGTTTCTCTTTGATTTTGCACTTGGGAAATTTTTCTTGATCTTTTTCTTCAAAGGGAGCAGCAAATTCATTTATGAGAGCCTGGGGTCACAATTATTATAAAAAGGAACAGCTTTTCGTACTTTGGTAAAATAAAACAATTCAATTAAGCTTATTCAGCATGTTTTGGTGTTTTAGCAAGGTTGGAAAGGACATTGACTTCTTCTTTTGAGGAAGGCTTTAGAGTAATTTATATCTCTACAAACATACTACTTAATTTCTATCATGTGAATAGGCTTTAAACCAGGGAGTTTTGTCAGTTACATAGACAATGAATCCAATCAGGAAGACAAATTGTACACTGCAGTTAAGGTGGCTGAATTTCTGATATAAGTGGCTGTATAATCATGAGAGCTTTACTTCTAATGATAACACAGCTGTTTCTTCTTGAAAACAGTTACTTCACCCTTAGTGAACAATTTGTCTTGTAGACAATGCATTAGCGTTTTAAGTGACACATTTTTTGGCCTGTTCTGGAAACTAGTTGGCAGAATTCTGACAGTGAACAGAAGCTCTCAGACAAGCCCTTGATATTTCTTCAAGTAGCTGATCTGTTCAATTCTAAGCATTGAAAGCTTAAGTGAAACTGGAAGAAAACCCGTTTTACTGTCTTTAGTATAATTTTTCACATATTTTTTTAAAAATCAGCCTAAACAACATGTTAGCTACATGTAAGCTATACTTTAAAAATAAAATTACCAGATATTTTGTGAAGCTTCTATATTTAGGGGTATTTCCCATTTGTATCAATTCTCTACTCTCAGTTTTATAGTGGTAGAAGGCTTTTTACAAATCTGAATTTTTTTTCTATAATATGAGCAAACCGTTAACAGAAATGTTAAATTGTAAATGGATGACTTTGGTTAATTGTACATCAATCTTATGGACAGTTATCCTTATGTTTCCAGGGTTTATTTTACAGTTGTGTATTAATTATCTTAAAGAATATACGTCATACAACTTCTTTTTGAGTGTCATAGATTTTGTGTTAAGTAACCATAGGTGCAAAGCTTGACTATGTAACTTACAAGTTATATGACTTTATTATTGGAAAACAGGACACAATATGCCATTCTGACATGGTTGTCTAAGAATAAAATGGGATAATATATGTAAATACCTTAGCACAGTGACTAATTCATAGTAGGCACTTAACACATCATTTATTTTACTTCCTTTTATTGATAATCATAAAAATAACACCAAGACTCTAAAAACTGAATTTAAATTCCCTGATGAATTGTCTTTTCTGATGATTTAATAAACCACAACAAATAAATACTGAATATTTGTGGCCTAGACATTCTTCAAGGTGCTTGAGATGAACAATAAAATATATCTGTTCTCATAGCACTTTGAATCTAGCAAAGGAAGAGAAAATATTAAATGCTAATCAAGTTACTAAATTTTAGAGGATATTAATATATGATAGCCTTTCTGGAGCATTGTAAACAGGATTAGAAGTGCCAGGGCTTGGGGTGGTGGCAGTTCTGTAGATGGTCAGGGTCTGATTCATGAAAGGGTAATAGTTGAAGAAATATTAAATGTGGTATGGAATTTGGCTAAGAAAATATCTAAGGGAGAATTTTCCGCTCAGAGGGAATAATTAGGTGATTACATTAAAACATTACCAGGATGTACATGGAACTACAAGGAGGCCAGTGCAGATAAAGCAACTTAAACTGAGGGGAAATGTTAGGAGAAAACATAGTGGGAAGGGATGCTGATGGTGGCAAGGGAGATAATTTTAAGGGTCTTGTAAGAAGCCACAGGAAATAGATGGGGAAACAGTGGAAACAGTGTCAGACTTTATTTTGGGGGGCTCCAAAATCACTGAAGATTGTGACTGCAGCCATGAAATTAAAAGATGCTTACTCCTTGGAAGAAAAGTTATGACCAACCTAGATAGAATATTGAAAAGCAGAGACAATACTTTGCCAACAAAGGTCCGTCTAGTCAAGGTTATGGTTTTTCCAGTGGTCATGTATGGGTGTAAATGTTGGACTGTGAAGAAAGCTGAGTGCCGAAGAATTGATGCTTTTGAACTGTGGTGTTGGAGAAGACTCTTGAAAGTCCCTTGGACTGCAAGGAGATCCAACCAGTCCATTTTGGAGATCAACCCTGGGATTTCTTTGGAAGGAATGATGCTAAAGCTGAAACTCCAGTACTTTGGCCACCTCATGTGAAGAGTTGACTCATTGGAAAAGACTCTGATGCTGGGAGGGATTGGGGGCAGGAGGAGAAGGGGATGACAGAGGATGAGATGGCTGGATGGCATCACCAACCCGATGGACGTGAGTCTGAGTGAACTCCGGGAATTGGTGATGGACAGGGAGGCCTGGTGTGCTGCGATTCATGGGGTCGCAAAGAGTCAGACACGACTGAGCGACTGAACTGAACTGAAGAAGCCACTGTGAGGGTAATTACTTAACTCAGAGTAGAACAGAGAACTGTGGCAGGCTGTTATCCAAAAGAGTGAAATAATTTTACTTTAATTTTGAAAAGATCACTTTGGCGGCTGTGCTGAGAATACTGTCTTTGCCTTAATGGAGTAAGTAGAAACTTCGGTGATTCCCAGGAGCGAGAGACTAGTGCCTTGAAACAGGATGTAAACAGCAAAGGTGCTGAAAAGTAACCAGATTCTATATTTATTTGAAGGTAAAATTAGGATGATGCCCCAACAGACTAAGATGTAAGGTGTGAGAACAACAGAGATTTCCAAATAACACCAAGATTTTTGGGTCCAGTAACTGAAATAATAGAGTTGCTATTAACTGAGATTGTAAAGAATGTAAGTGAGGCACATTTGTGGAAGAAAACAGGATTTTAGTTTGATACATCTTAAATTTGAAATGTCAGACATCCATATCCAAATGTTAAACGGTCAGTTGGATATAGGAATCTGGAGTTTAGGAGAAAACTCTGGGCTGCAAATACACATTTGGTGATTGACAGCATATGGCTGTTATTTAAAGATGAGAGACTGGAATTCACCAAAGGAGTGAATGTGTAGAAACAGAGGGGAATAAACCCTAGAGTCATCCAACATTTATAGATCTAGGAGACTAACTAGGAGACTGAGGAGTGGCTCAGAAGCAAACCTGAGTATATGGTGTCTGGGGAGCCAGATGAATGAAGTTGTCTAAGAGAAGGGGGTGATCCAATAGGTTAAATGCTGTTGATGGCATCAGATAAAATGAAGAAAAAACTGGCCATTGATAAGATAGTTTACTGACTTGTAAGAAGCAGTATGACTTCCCAAGTGAAAAGAGACACTTTAGGGCCTACTAATAGATGGCAAGCTTTGGAGGTCACAATCTTATGGCACACTGTCTGAATCCAGCCAAAGACAGGCTTTTACAGGCAATGTTCAGGACAAAAAAAAAAAAAAAGAATGTGAGAGTTATTGTAAGATATGCTTTCTCCCATTGCTCATAGAACCCATCATCTCATATTATTTTGTATTTTGGAAACGTCACATATTTATGACTTTTGCTTGGCTCTTGGAAGCTTTGAGTTTGTAACCCCTAGATATTAAGTGCACTTTTGCTTTCATGCAGTGAAATTAATTGATGTAATTTTGAAGGCACAGTTATTCCATTCTTACAGATAAAAGATCTTGATTTTTAGTTTGGGGTAATTAAATTTTTCACCCAAATTTATTTCAAAGCTAGACATTCTCTCATTTTACAAGGGCACTGAATGTTAGACTGCTTGTTAAAAGGAACTCTTGGTTTGCAATTTGGCCTTCCTTTATCCTTCTTCACAAAAGAAGAATTTGAACACAGAGATTAAGTGTTTTATTTAAGGTTGCACAGCAACCAGCTGTGATGTGATCAAGACCCTAAATTCTCATTGAGCTCTTAAATTTTTTAAGCATATCATATCAATCTTCTGACATAAAGTCTGCCATTCTATTATGCTAACTAACCACTGTTCACTTAACCTATTCATTAACCACCTGACATATATGAGACCTACTATATTTAGGTAAATGAAATATATAAATTGTAGTCATTTTCAAAAGCAGGAAATGCATTTAAATCGAATGCTTAAATGTATCAGAATTGCATATGGTGCTTTTTTAAAATCACATATAGTAGTTTTTAAAATAATATTTATCCATATTACCTCAATAATAATTTATGATCAAGTTAGTTTAAGTGGGGGAAATCATTTTAACATTCCATATTGATTTTGAGATAACCACCTGTATTCAATCTATTCTTCTTCTTATCCATTAGAATCCCCCTTTTTTCCAGAAATTATCCAACCCTTAGAATTAGGTTTCTGTACTTCCTCATTTATATTTCTCTCACTTCAAGTCTAAATGGACTCTGTCTGCAATCTTTCCTGCCATACCATGGTTGTAGATAATATTTAGATATATATCTATTTAGGTATAGATTGAAGGAGTAAAAGGATTATTTGTATAAAGTTATAGCAGAATTGCAATTGAAAATAACTTTTAATGGTATAGTCATTTTGGCTTTTCTCACTGCTTTAGCATAGTTTTGTTCATTTGTTTTTACACAGTTGTTTAATCTAGTTACTGTCCACCTTAAAACAAATATATAATATAAAAAATAAAACAGCTTCTGACTAAGGCTAGGCAATTTTCTGTATTGCTAGGGCCAAGTTATGATTTCAATATATATATATATATATATATATTTTTTTTTTTTTTTTTAATGGGGTTGACTTATATCTTTAGTATCTGGGCTTCCCAGGTGGCACTAGTGGTAAAGAACCTGCCTGCTAATGCAGGAGACATAAGAGACTCCCATTCAATCCATGGGTTGGGAAGATACCCTGGAGGAGGAAATGGCAACCCACTTCAGTATTTTTGCCTGGAGAATCCCCATGAACAGAGGAACCGGGCAGGCTACAGTCCATAAGGTCACAGAGTCGGACATGACTGAAATGATTTAGCACTTAAATATCTGCAGAGTTCTTTTCCACTCGCAGTGCTTGAGGAGCAGGGTTTTCTCTCTTACTTTCTCCTTAGCTGTTATTGGATGGAGTCGGTCAGCACACATGGAATTTTTAGTGTATATTGGCTACCTGATCTGAAGAGCCAACTCGTTAGAAAAGAGCTTAATGTGGGGAAAGATTGAGGGCAAGAGAAGTGGGGTGACAGAAAATGAGATGATAGGATAGCATCACCAATTCAATGGGCATGAGTGAAGGATAAGGAAGCTTGGCAGGCTGCAGTTCAGGGGGTGGCAAAGAGTTGGACATGACTTACTGACTGAACAACAGCTGATTTCCTAGGGATTCAGAAATAGCTGGAACAGTTCTATGCAGCACTCAAATAGATCTGGAATTCACCATCTCTTTTGTATTCCTAATTTCTTCATTACATAATTCAAAATGTTATCCTCCTTTTTCCTAGGTTAAAAAAAAAAAAAAAAAAACTTGCATCCCTAAAGCAAATTTTATCCTAAGTGATATTTGGCCTAGATATTTATTTATTTAATTATTTTAATTAAATGTCTGAGGTAAGGGGCAAGGGCAGGAACCAGCTTCACATTTGCATTATTTGCCAGGCCTTTGAAAGCATTTGGGCTTCCCTGGTGGCTCAGACAATAAAGAATCTGCCTGTAATGTAGGAGACACAGGTTCGACCCCTAGGTCAAGAAGATCCCCTGGAGAAGGGAATGACTCCTCACTCCAGTGTTCTTGACTGGAAAAACCCATGGACAGAGGAGCCTGGCAAACTGCAGTCCATGGGTTGCAAAGAGTCAGACATGACTGAGAGACTATCACTTGAAAGCATTTGGATTTATAATCTTTGTTTATACTATTGTAACCCAGTATCCCAATTAATATTTCACCCTTCATTCCTGTAGTCTTCCCTATCAAATTACCCCTGTGCACTTTCCTCAGATATAACATTCTAAAAAGCACTTCTTTATAAATCCTGTTGACTTCCCTGTTGAATGTAGGGTAAGATCAAGACTCTCTAACATGGCAGATGAGATGTTTCATCAGCTAGTTCCAGTCTACTATTCTAGTCTCTTCACTTCTACTTTTTCTTAACCTCCTGCCTCCACAACATGCACCAAGACCTCCAGCTGAGCATGCTAAACTTAGTCCATTTAGCCTGAATTCTTTTTTCATGTCCCTTTTTTTTTTTTTCACCTGTGCTTTTTTCTGCCTATACTCCTTTTGACTCTCTAATTCAACTGGAAAATTCCTATTTTCTTCATAAGCACCAAATCGTTGGATGATCCCCTTGTCCCATGCAGACAGTTTCCTGAGTCTTCTGGGCAGTTGATTCTTGTTTTGGACTACCAATCGCATTTTGCACATAGCTTTTTTGTAGCACCTATCACCGCTAAATGTGATTTAATATTTATGTGTCTATGCTTCACTTCCTATACAAGGAGCTCTCTGATAAACAAGGTTGGGTCTAATTCATTTTTGAATCACTAGCACACAGAAGTGTCTGGTACATAATAGGTACAGAAAGCATGATTCTTGAATAGGTGAAATAGTGATCTCGCTTTTTACCCCTACTTATATTCTGCGGACAGCTGCTATCCCACTGCTTCTTTGCCTGATTCTCAATATTTCCCTCTCATCACTGCTCAGACTTCCTCATGACATCATGCTTATTCATCTTATACCCATGGGCTCTGGTTTTGGAGATGGTGATAAAGGCAAGGCCCAGGGCACTGTGATTGATTACATGTGGACATTGCAGTTTGGTTTGGCTCCAGCATCAATGACAGCAGCTGCCATCATTTTTTTTAATTTCCAGGACTTCTTCCAATATCTTAGGTCATAGTAAAATTCTAGTGATATCTCTGATGATTTGAGGCTTATGATATGTGTAGTTTAGTACTTCATGTCTGCATTTATTATACAATATGTCTTAAAGGGCAGTTTTGTCAGTTTAAAATTTAACAGCAAATCAAAGATATTGAATTTTCTATATATCTGAATGCGTTTTGAAACTGTTTGAACAGCATTCAGATAAAATTTAGGTTGAAAACATAGTGTACTAATGATATCTTGTTTATATGTCTGTAACAAACATGAATAGGGTATCAATTTTGAATAAATAACCACGGTAAAAGCAGTAGATTTATTCTTGAGAGTGAGATTACACAAATTCTAAAACATCAAGTCTGCTATCCAGCAAAATATAGAATATGAATGGAGAAAAGTTAATCTTCTAGGGTTGAGATTAATGTATAATTTGTATTGCTTAAAACTATTAAAAGCACCTTAATACTTTTGCTAAAGTGTCAGTGCAAGACAAGAAAGAATAATGACCGGCTATTACTTTTTATATTGTCTTCTTTAATGCATTTCTGTTTTTCTTCCTATCAACATTTGTATTAGATTATTTTTACCATGAAAATGGAGCACATAATTTTATAGATAAGAAAACAGAAACTCAGGGAATCTAAATGACTTGCTCAAAGACATACAAGTAGCTAATAACAGGGCTTGGACTAAAATCCAAGTCTCTTTACTCCTACATTGGGAATCTTTACACTATTCCATGCTGTTCCCCTCCATTTGACATTTTTTTTTCCCCAGAGTGTGTGAAATTTTAGGAAAGATGCTTTTATTTCTCTATAAAGTGATTATAAATTGTGTGGAACTATAGTCATCATACTTGTTCCTACAAATTGAAATACAAAATTTTGGAAAATCCTTATCTTCATAACCAATGGAAGTATAACCAAATGGCAATTACTGAATAGCAAAAGAGTAATATAGCAGCTATTGTCAAATGTCTTACCTGAAAGCAAACATTTTTTGAAAGCAATGAATTCAGGTGAATACAATTTTCCAAGTTCTGATACATCAAATAAGAATTGAAGTTCTCAATAATCAATGGTTAGAGGGGTACATCAGAAACTGAGGAGGCACCGAGGAGTTTACAGAATGATATATTAATATCTTACGCTGGATTAAAATTAGCAAGAATATTCTCGGTCTCTAATTTCTAATAATTAAAGACAGCTGTGGTTGTTTACTCTAAGTTTAGGACAAAATTGAAGTGAATGAAAGCAAGATGTGGAGTAGAAAATTTAATGTTTAAGAAACTGACGACTCTAACCTGAACTAGAAGTATTAATCTTTTAATAATAGCTCTGGGATCCTGGATTAAGCCATTCCTTCTTTCTGAACTGCACTCCACACACATCTCCACCAACGACATACCACATTTCTTTCAAAGCAGAGTCAAGCTGACCCTTGACCAGGCACATCCCATTTAAATGATTTCTCATAGCGTTCCAAGTTTCTTCTGGCTCTTTAATGATATCTTTTCATGGACAGCTTAGGAAAGCAATTTTTGTTGTTATTTTTCAGTGTCCAACATCCTGTCCGACTCTTCGCGACCTCATGGACTGCAGCATTCCAGGCCTCCCTCACCAACTCCCAAAGTTTGTCCAAGTTTATGTCCATTGCATCAGTGATGCTATCCAGTCATCTCATCCTCTGACACCCTCTTCTTCTTCTGTACTCAATCTTTCCCAGCATCAGGCACTTTTCCAATGAGTTGTCGGTTTGCAGCAGATGACCAAAATACTGCAGTTCAGCATCAGTCCTTCCAAAGTGTATAAAAGGACAAAAAGCAATTTTAACAAGTGATAATTGCAAAGAATGAGGGATTTTATAGAGCATTTTGTGTTGCCTTAATGAAGGGTATGTGTAAAAATGATGAAGGTGCATTACCACTTATTTCATATCAGAAAGGAAGGAGAATTGAAATTATTTTATTAATTCAGTAAATATTATGGAGTGGCTACTATTTTAAAATTTTCTGCTAGGCTCTGGATATAAATAGTAGGGAAGATTTGCTCCATGTCTCCAAGATGCTCATAGTATAGCAAACATCTTACAATCAAAAAATGTTTAATAGTGGACTCTACAGTGCTATAACTGACAGTATTTTTGTTTGCTTGTTTTATTTTTTTTTTTTAGCTATACCTCCCTCACCATTCAATCATTGAATGACAAATTGAATAAGGAAAAAAAATGAACTGAGTTCCTTCAAACTGATCACTACCCCAGATAAACCTCTCTTTTTTTTTTTTTTTTTAGTTAATCCAACAGAAACGTGACTCATTCTTATAAAAATCAAATATTCAACAGGGATTTATAGTTGTGGTTTGCTAAGTGGTCTGACAGTCTACAATAATGCAAGATCCGATGAAAAGCATGAGTGGCTACCTGATGAGCCCACCACTGCCTGCTGTTGTTGTACAAAAGAGGAATTAATTAGAAAAAAAACGCAAGTCAAAAATTATAGGTATTCATGATCTACCACTTAACCATTTATAGCATCAATGAAGCCAATTTAATAAGATGAAAAATGCATTTGCATGTGAATGATACATGCTATATGTTATAAACTGCGAACAAAAGAGTACCATAAAAATTGCTCATAATATATTTATGGAAAATATTCAGCACTTACCATGCTGAGTTTACACTAGAGTTTCATTTGAAGTCCTTAATTTGAGTGAATACTGAAAATCATCCAAATTTTATTACTGTATACTTTATATGGAAAATTGCTTTTCTTTCTCTCTTTTTTTTTTTTCTGGAACTACAATTATACATCTAGACTTCTATACATCTAGACTTCTATGTATAGAAGTGATACCCTTTAATCTTGGGATTGTTATTATATTATTTTAAAATCAGGATAAAATCTGAAAGAAGGTGAACTCCATGTAGAATGATTGTCCTAATTTTTACTACATTACCATATTAAAAATGTTCTAAATTGCTTTTTACTCTTTAAAATCATATTACTCTGGAGATTTTCCCTTTTTGAATAAATATTCTCCTAGATTTTAATTTTATTAGCTATATATTTATTCTTTTTGCTAGTTTAATTTCTTTTAAAATATGTGTGTTTTGTGATAATGCTTTATTCTTTGTTTTAAAAATTATTTTATTTCTTTAATTAAAGATAATTATTTTCATCTATCTAATGATTCTCAAAATTCCTCGGGGCAACAATAGGGCTATTTTTGTGGCTATTGACTCTTCTCTATGGTAAATTTTGAACTTGGAAATAATCTTTAAAGATGGATTATTTGTCTGCATGAATTCTATTCTGCCTGGATTGAATATGCATCCTTCTGGACAAGTTTAGAGTTTACTACTGCCAGACAACCCAGGAGTATTATGTATTTGGGACCACTGTTTAACTTTTCACTTTGGGCATCCATACACTATTTGAGTAATATAAATTTAGATTACAACTTCTTAAAATACAGTTCAGTATTTATAAATTCTAAAAAGAGACCTTTGCCCACCCAGAGGTCAAACCAAGAAAATTTTGGATTCTTAGAATCTCACTCTTGTGATGAGCAACTAAAAAAACAAAAACAAAAACTCCAACCTGTGCATAGTTCTTTAATTGACTTTTTTTTTTTTTTTTGGCCATATCATGCAGGCAGGCAAGATCCTAGTTTCCTGACCAAGGATCAAACCCATGCCCCCCGTATTGGAAACACAGAGTGCTATCATTGGACCACCAGGAAATTCCCAATGTATAGGTCCTTAAAGATCCTGGGTTGATTAAGGGATCTCTTGTAGCTCAGCTAGTAAAGAATCTGCCTGCAATGTGGGAGACCTGTGTTTGATCCCTGGGTTGGGAAGATCCTCTGGAGAAGGGAAAGGCTACCCACTTCAGTATTCTGTCCTGGAAAATTCCATGGACTTTATAGTCCATGGGGTCACAAAGAGTCGGACACAACTGAGTGACTTTCACTCACCTCACTTTAGAGGTCTCACCTCATATGAACCTAAGACAAGGTGTTGCAATGGGATTACAAACCCTTTTGTTTTCCTTGCCCCTGGAGCTGCTAACCTGGGCCTGTGTGCCGGCTCTTGCATGTGCATTGGCTGACCCAAACAGCAGAAATCCCTCCTCCTCCAACACGATCTCCAGGAAAGTGCCAGTCTTCTTTTTATTTTATTATTATTATTTCCATCCTGGAGGATTGCTTTCCTTTTCTTGTGTTCTCAGTGTCATAACTCTATGAGTTCTGTTAACAGGAGAATTTTCAGATGATCTATTCTACCAATGGCCACAGGACTGGAAAATGTCAGTTTTCATTCCAATCCAGAAGAAAGGCAATACCAAAGAATGTTCAAACTACTGCACAACTGCATTCATCTCATACACTAGCAAAGTAATGCTCAAAATTCTCCAAGCTAGGCTTCAACAGTAAGAGAACTGAGAAATTCCAGATGTTCAAGTTGGATTTAGAAAAGGCAGTGGAACGAGAGATCAAATTGCCAACATATGGTGGACCTTAGAAAAAGCAAGCGAATTCCAGAAAAATATCTACTTCTGCTTCATTGACTATGGATCACAAGAAAATGTGGGAAATTCTTCAAGAGTGGGAATACCAGACCACCTTACCTGCCTCTGGAGAAATCTGTATGTAAGTCAAGAAGCAACATTTAGAACCGGACATGGAACAACAGACTATTCCAAATTGGAAAAGGAGTACATCAAAGCTGTATATTATCACCTTGCTTATTTAACTTATATATATGGAGTACATCATGTGAAATGCCAGACTGAATGAAGCACAAGCTGGAATCAAGTTTGCAGGGAGAAATATCAATAACCTCAGATATGCAGATGATACCACCCTTATGCAGAAAGTGAAGAGGAATTAAAGGGCCTCTTGAAAGTGAAAGAGGAGAGTGAAAAAGCTGGCTTAAAACTCAACATTCAAGAAACTGACTAAGGTCATGGCTTCCCATCCCATCACTTTACAATAAATAGATGTGGAAACAATGGACAAAGTGACAGACTATTTTTTGGGCCCCCAAATCACTGTGAATGGTGACTGCAGCCATGAAACTAAAAGATGCTTATTCCTTGGAAGAAAAGCTATGACCCAAAAGCAGAGAATAGCTATGACCAACCTAGACAGCATATTAAAAAGCAGAGACATTACTTTGCCAACAAAGGTCCATCTTGTCAAAGCTATGGTTTTTCTAGTAGTCATGTATGAATGTGAGTGTTGGACCATAGTGAAAGCTGAGTGCCAAAGAATTGATGCTTTTGAACTGTGGTGTTGGAGAAGACTCTTGAGAGTTCCTTGACCTGCAAGGAGATCCAACCAGTCCATCCTAAAGGAAATCAGTCCTGAATATTCATTGGAAGGACTGATGCTAAAGCTGATGCTCCAATAACTTTGGCCACTTGATGTGCAAACTGACTCATTGGAAAAGACCCTGATCCTGGGAAAGATTGAAGGCAGGAGGAGAAGGGGATGACAGAGGATGAGATGGTTGGATGGCATCACCAACTCAATGGACATGAGTTTGAGCAAGCTCTGGGAGTTGGTGATGGACAGGGAAGCCTGACTTGCTGCAGTCCGTGGGGTCTTAAGGAGTCAGACATGACTGAGCAACTAACTGAACTCATTCTGCCATAACATCAGAAATGGAAGTATAGTAGGTTTACATACTCAAAAGTTTAATTTATGATATACAGGGAAAATATTCAAAATCTCTATTTTCCTTGTAGTGTATGCTTTCTTTTTATTTATTATTTTTTAAATATAAATTTATTTATTTTAATTGGAGGCTACTTGCCATGTTCAATCATGAGCTTGGGGATTTCATGAAGATTTTTTGTTTGTTTTCCTTACATTTGGGCTTAACTTTTAAATACACTAGTCTTTTGTCTTTCTTGTTTTCTAAGTTCACAGAACTACCATTTCAGAAAGAAAGGGTACTCTTTGTAAAACTAGAAAAAAGCCATGTCTAACTTGAAATCTATTTTATAGGAAAATTTAAATTAATCCAGAATAAAAATAAGCCAAATGCTAAGTTAAATGCTAGTATGAAAAACAGTCTTTTTTAAATGCACCATTTTAAGAGCTTGAAATGTCTGGTGGAGAAGCATAATTCTTTCATGAAATGGTTTCATGAAGCACAAGTGTTTTTCAGCCTCCCACAGGGATACATCCCACCATGGTGAGGGCAGCAGATGCCTTTTCTCCCACTTACTTATCTGGCTCCATTCCTCAGGAATCTATTTCTTTCAGTGGTTAGCTCAAGTAAGTTATTTCAGCACAGTAAACCTCAGCCTTTTCTTGAAAGTAGATTTTTTGAAATAAGGTAAGGAAGAAATAGACAAGATCATCTAAAAGTGCTGGCAGCTCCAACTGCTAATTTTTTTGGAGGTACCATTTTAAGTTATACCCACAAAACCCTAAAGAACTCAAATTTCTCAGGAAAATTAACTTATTATGGATTTAAATTATTGAATCATAAATTTTCTAAGTCTAAGTTAAATTATGTAGGTATCAACCGTTTTATAACACATTCTCTGTGTATGTCATTAATCCTATGCCAATGTCAGTCTTCAGAACTGAATAATATGTGTATGTGTTTTAAGTTTCTACTGCTGCCATAATAAATTATCACAAATTTAGTGGATTAAAACAACTGAAATATATTATCTAGGTTTCCCTAATGGCTCAGACAGTAAAGCATCTGCCCACAATGTGGGTAGACCTGGGTTCGATCCCTGGGTTGGGAAGATCCCCTGGAGAAGGACATGGCAACCCACTCCAGTACCCTTGCCTGGAAAATCCCATGGACAGGGGAGCCTGGTAGGCCTACAGTTCATGGGGCTACAAAGAGTCAGACACATGTCATTAATCCTTTGTCAATGTCAGTATGCAGGAACTGAATAATATGTGTATATATTTTAAGTTTCTACTGCTACCATGATAAATTATCACAAATTTAGTGGATTAAAACAACTTAAATATATTATCTTACATTCTTGAAGATTAGAAGCCCAACACAGATCTCAGTGGGCTAAAAGGATGGCAGTGAGGCCATTTTCCTTTCTGGAAGTTCTATGGGTAAATATGTTTCCTTATTTTACTGGCTTTTATAGTTGGCTCACATTTCTTGCCTCATTTGGCTCATGGTCCCTTCCTCCATTTTCAAAGCCACAACCTTGCATCTTTCTCAATATTGTTTTTTTTTTTTTTTTTTTTCTGATGTGAACCATTTTTTAAGTCTTTATTGAATTTGTTACAATATAGCTTCTGTTTTATGTTTTGGTGCTTATTTTTGGCTGCAAGGTATGTGGAATCTTAACTCTCTGACCAGGGTCTGAACCACCTTTGAAAGATAAAGTCTTAACAACTGGACTACCAGGGGAGTCCTTCTCTCCTACTCTTCTTCAGATAGCTCCCTTTGACTGTATCCAAGAAAATACAGATGTTTTCAACTTCTAAGAATTCATGTAATTAGATAGGACCCATTTTCATTATCCAGAATAATCTTCCATCTCAATGAATTTAATCACATCTATAAAGTTTTTTTGCCATATGAGGTAACATAGTCCTAGTTTCTGTGAATGGGGCATGAGCACTTTTGGGTGCCATCATTCTCTCTTATCATATTGTTGTGGTTTAGTTGCTAAGTTGTGTCCAACTCTTTTGTGTTTCCATGAACTGTAGCCCACCAGGCTCCTCTGTTCATGGGATTTCCCAGGCAAGAACACTTGAACACTGGAGTGGGTTGCCATTTCTTATTCCAGGGGATCTTCCCAACCTGGATCACTAGCATTGGCAGGCAGATTCTTTACTGCTGAGCTACGAGGGAAGCCCAAATATTACCATAAAGTGGCTTTTATTTGCATTTTATTTTATTTACTTATTTTTTTCCAGTTCTAACTGTTGCTTCCTGACCTGCATACAAAGTTTATACAAAGGCCGGGCAAGTTCCCCATAACCCTGAATCCAAATGCAACAGTAACCTGTGATTCCCTAAAATCTTCTCAATTGTCTTAAAGTCATAGGTAGGGGATGATTTAGTATAGGTTTAATTCTCTCAGGGCCTATGGCCCTAGTTCCTTCTGATATGATTAGGCCCAGATATAGGTGTAGTTCAGGTTGCTAGACTGGAAATACAGAAAGACTTTAAATATATTGACAGGAGGATGCTAGAAATGCTGGACCATAGAACAGAAGCTACCTAATGAAAGAAGTGAAAACAACAGGGGACTGAAAATCTCTGAAAATAAAGAGCAAATTTAGTAGGAGTCAACGAGTGAGAGAGCTGTATAGATAGGAGACATTATTAAAAGTTAATGACAATTATAAACGGGGAAGCCAAGGTCTCTCTATAAAGAGACCCAGAGGAGACTGCAAATCCAATGCACGGTCCTTGATTCAATTTTGGTCTGAATAAATCAGTTGAAAAGACATTCCTGACACAACTGAGAATATTTGAGTATTGGCTAAGTATTAGATGATATTAAGGAATCATTGGTAATTGTGTTAGATGTGATAATGTTATTGTGGTTATACAGGAAAATACTTATTTTATTTTATTTTTTTCTCTTTTTATTTTTTATTTTTCTCTCTTTTTTTTCTTTAATAGAAAATTATTTAATTAGTATACATGTGTTCCCCATCTTGAACCCTCCTCCCTCCTCCCTCCCGACACCATCCCTCTGGGTCGTCCCAGTGCACCAGCCCCAAGCATCCAGCATGGTGCATTGAACCTTGACTGGCACCTCGTTTCATACATGACGTTTCACATGTTTCAATGCCATTCTCCCAAATCTTCCCACCCTCTCCCTCTCCCACAGAGTCCATAAGACTGTTCTATACATCAGTGTCTCTTTTGCATAGAATTTGTGATGAAAGTCAACGTTTGTCTTAATCTAGTAAATCATTCTTTATTCAGAACCAGACATTACATACTAAAATAAAATATAGTACTCAGTCAACAATTAATTTTGCTTTTCTTCTGTGTGAAGTTCATTATACAATAAACCTTTTAAGAATTAAGTAGCCTGCATTTCACTGAGGGTTAAGAATTGAAACATTTTTGAAACAAACTATGGTTTATAATAAAACTCTCACAATGGAAAAGTAAATTCTTTTGGAGCAAAACCAAGTATTATTCATCTTTGTGTCTCTCATGGTGTGATGATGATTTTTTTGTTATTTAATTTATGAGCTGTGAATATATCAAAGCTATTGTTTTTACAAGTTAAAAGTTTAAAACACAGAGAAAGAAATCTTGGAAAAGAATTCCACTTAGCACACTTCTTTTGAATAGCAATGTTGCAATATATAGCATGATTATCATAACAAATAATATTTTGTATGGAAACTTGTATTTGTTTTCTCTTCCCTTTTCTCTCATCCTCCTTTTTCTCCCTTTAATTTTCCGCCTTTTGACTTATTTTTCTTATTTACTTTCCATTTATTTCCCCATTTCTCTCTTGGCCTCCTTTATTTCCTCTTCCTCTCTTTTCCCTACATACAGTCTTCCCCTCTTCTTATACTGAAGTCATTCAAAACCTTGCTATCTAAAAACAGTTAGTTAATATATATTAAAATAAGCATAAATAATAGTGGCATATACCACTAACTTATTTTTCCCTTTATTTGATTGCTGAGTGTTATATTGTCTTTTCTCCAAAACCCCTACTAAAAATTTACTTCTCTCTCTCTCATACAGGTAACCATATCCTAATTATAGTAATCAATTTACATGCACTAATAACATTAGCTGTGATAATTATAATATGTATCACCTGAATCTGTATTTTTTTTAATAGGAAGAATCAATAATTCTCAAGTGGGCAAAAGTGTGAAGCTGATTATGTGTTCAAGTCATCAGAGATTAGGCGGCATTTGATTAAATGAACTGCTTGGAGATTTTGCAATTACTTTTAATATGAAAAATAGAAGGTACTTATAACAAATCTAAATTTTAAAATCATAATCATTTTATATTTGCAGCTCGATTTTCATTTATTGAGAGAATTAACCTGAAATAGATTGTTCACATACCTCCTAATATCTCTATGTCAAATATTAGAGAATAAAAATGTGAAATATATTCATTTCTATAAAATGGTCTGTATAACTTTTTCACTTATTCTTTTTTAAAATTAAGCAACTTGCCATAGTCTTTTAAACCACTTTAATTTGGGGGATAAGTACTGAGGGCATAAGAGGAATTCACTAGGAAAAAAATCTGTCAGCATCTTGGGGTATAGAAACATTGATACATTAGATTTGAAGTAGTAAAATGAAGTATTAAAATGTCACACAATTAAAAGTAGTAAATAATACTTTGAGCAGGTTTTAATTTTTAAAGTAAAATACAACAATATATTCAAGAATGAGTAAGAAGAGGTAAACTTGATGGATTCAGTCAGTAAGTCAGTTAAGGGCTCAGTCGTGTCTGATTCTTTGCGACCCCATGGACTGCAACACGCCAGGCTTCCCTGTTCATCACCAACTCCCAGAGCTTACTCAAACTCATGTCCATCAAGTCAGTGATGACATCCAACCATCTCATCCTCTGTCATCCCCTTCTTCTTCCACCTTCAATCTATCCAGCATCAGGGTCTTTTCCAATTAGTCAGTTCTTCCTATCAGGTGGCCAACATATTGGAGTTTCAGCTTCAGCATCAGTCCTTCCAGTGAATACTCAGGACTTATTTCCTTTAGAATGGACTGGTTGAATCTCCTTGCAGGTCAAGGGACTCTCAAAAATTTTCTCCAACACCACAGTTCAAAAGCATCAATTCTTCAGTGCTCAGCTTTCTTTACGGTCCAACTCTTACATCCATACATAGCTACCAGAAAAACCATAGCTTTGACCAGACGGATATTTGTTAGCAATGTAATGTCTCTGCTTTTTAGTATGCTGTCTAGTTTGATCATAGCTTTTCTTCCATGCAGCAAGCATCTTTTAATTTCATGGCTGCAGGCACCATCTGCAGTGATTTTAGAGTCCAAGAAAATAAAGTCTCTCAATATTTCCATTTTTTCCCTATTTATCTGCCATGAAATGATGGGGCCATATGCCACGATCTTCATTTTTTGAATGTTGAGCTTTAAGTCAGCATTTTTACTCTCCTCTTTCACTTTCATCAAGAGGCTCTTTAGTTCTTCTTTGCTTCCTGCCATAAGGGTGGTGTAATCTGCATATCTGAGGTTATTGATATTTATCCCTGCAATCTTAATTCCAGCTTGTGCTTCATCCAGTCTGCCATTTCACATGATGTATTCTGGATATAAGTTAAATAAGAAGGGTGACTATATACAGCCTTGTCGTACTCCTTTCCAGATTTGGAACCAGTCTATTGCTCCATGCCCAGTTCTAACCATTGTTTCTTTATTTTTTTTAATTTAAATTTATTTATTTTAATTAAAGGCTAATTACTTTACAAATTTGTATTGGTTTTGCCATACATCATCATGAATCCGCCACAGGTATACATGGGTTCACAATCCTGAACCCCTCTCCCACCTCATTCCCCATACCATGCCTCTGGGTCATCCCAGTGCACCAGCCCCAAGCTTCCTGTATCCTGCATTGAACCTGGACTGGCGATTTGTTTCTTATATGATATTATACATGTTCAATGCCATTCTCCCAAATCATCCTCCCCCTCCCTCTCCCACAGAGTCCAAAAGATTGTTCTATACATTTGTGTCTCTTTTGCTGTCTCGCATACAGGATTGTTGTTACCATCTTTCTAAATTCCATATATATGTGTTAGTATACTGTATTGGTGTTTTTCTTTCTGGCTTATTTCACTCTGTATAATTGGCTCCAGTTTCATCCACCTCATTAGAACTGATTCATATATATTCTTTTTAATGGCTGAATAATACTCCATTGTGTATATGTACCACAGCTTTCTTATCCATTCATCTGCTGATGGACATCTAGGTTGCTTCCATGTCCTGGCTATTATAAACAGTGCTGCGATGAATATTGGGGTACGTGTGTCTCTCTCAGTTCTGGTTTCCTCAGTTAACTGATGCTTCTTGACCTGCATACATATTTCTCAGGAGACAGGTAAGATGGTTTACTATTCCCATCTCTTTAAGAATTTTCCACATTTTGTTGTGATCCACAGAGTCAAAGGCTTTGCAGTAATCAATAAAGCAAAAATATATATATTTCTGGAACTCTCTTGATTTTTCTATGATCCAAAGGATATTGGCAATTCAATCTCTGGATCCTCTGCCTTTTCTAAATCCAGCTTAAACATCTGGAAGTTCACAATTCACATACTGTTGAAGCCTGGCTTGGAGAAATTTGAGCATTACTTTCCTAGCATGTGAGATGAGTGCAATTATGTGGTAGTTTGAGCATTCTTTGGTATTGCCTTCCTTTGGGATAAGAATGAAAACTGACCTTTTCCAGTCCTGTGGCTACTGCTGAGTTTTCCAAGTTTGCTGGCATATGGAGTGCAGCACTTTCACAGCATCATCTTTAGGAATTTGAAATAGCTCAACTGGAATTCCATCACCTCCATTAGCTTTGTTCTTAATGATGCTTCCTAAGGCCCACTTGATTTTGCATTCCAGGATGTCTGGCTCTAGGTTGGTGATCACACCATCATGATTATCTGGGTTGTGAAGATATTTTTTGTACAGTTCTCCTGTGTTTACTTGCCACCTATTCTTAATATCTTCTGCTTCTGCTAGATCCATGACATTTATGTCCTTTATTGTGCCCATCTTTGCATGAAATGTTTTCTTGGTATCTCTAATTTTCTTGAAGAGATCTCTAGTCTTTCTCATTCCATTGTTTTACTCTATTTCTTTGCACTGATCACTGAGGAAGGCTTTCTTATCTCTCCTTGCTATCCTTTGAAACTCTGCATTCACATGGTTATAACTTTCCTTTTCTCCTTTGCTTTTCACTTCTCTTCTATTCACAGCTATTTGTAAGTCCTCCTCAGACAACTATTTTGCCTTTTTGCATTTCTTTTCCTTGAGAATAGTCTTGATCACTGCCTCCTGTACAGTGTTATGAACGTCCATCCATAGTTCTTCAAGCACTCTATCAGATCTAATCCCTTGAATCTATTTGTCACTTCCACTGTATAATCATTAGGGATTTTATTTAGGTCATACGTGAATGGTCTAGTGGCTTTCCCTTCTTTCTTCAATTTAAGTCTGAATTTGGCAACAAGGAGTTCGAGTTCTGTGCCACAGTCAGCTCCTGGTCTTATTTTTGCTGACTATATAGAACTTCTCCATCTTTGGCTGCAAAGAATATAATCAATCTGATTTCAGTATTGACCATCTGGTGATGTCCATGTGTAGAGTCTTCTCTTGTGTTGTTGCAAGAGGCTGTTTGCTATGACCAGTGTGTTCTCTTGGCAAAACTCTATTAGCCTTTGCCCTGCTTCATTCTGTAGTCCAAAGCCAAATTTGCCTCTTACTCCAGGTATTTCTTGACTCCCTACTTTTGCATTCCAGTCCCCTATAATGAAAAGGACATCTTTTTTGGGTGTTAGTTCTAGAAGGTCTTGTATGGAAGTCTCAGTTCCCCACTAATTTCACTGATACCCTGTGGGGGCTGGGGTTTGTTATAGGGTGGGGTTAGAAGTCCCTTTTCCTTAAGAGGCCTCTCCTAATACCACCCTGGTTGAGAGAGTCAGAGCTGCCTTACTACTACTCCCTAAGGGGCTTTCACTAACGCTGAGGGAAGCTGGCCTCCTTAGTGTTGTGCAGTGCTAAGAGACCAGACTTTTCATTAGGTCTTCTCTGACACATCTATCCCATGGGGAGGGAGAGGGGCATTTTGTTACCACCTGATGTGGAGGAAATAAGTCTATGTTTTACACTCTGCCTTGAGCAGTGAGCTGCTAGGATGTGGTGGGAGTTCTGCCCTCTCCTGTAATCTTCTGCTGATCCCTCCCTGACTGGGATGGGTGGGAGTGACTCATTACTGCCCCCACATTGTCTTCCCTGAGATCACCCTGGAAGGATAATGGTAATAGTCAAGAAGAATGGTGAGAGGGAGAAGAGTTTAAGAACAGTCTGCCAAAGGTGGAAAACTAGGGGTGCAGCCACATACTTTTTTGTGATGTAGGACTGAGTCAAGAGGCTGCTGTCTAACAATTTCATTTTTGCTCAGCTGTCGCTTTCCAGAAACTTTTGTTACTGAGAGCAGGCATTTGATGGGATTCTTCTGGTCTATGTCTGTTGGTGTTTCCAGGTTACTGACTTCTCCAGTATACAGTCTGGATACACAAGACAAAAAGAAAACCCAAGGCCTCACCACCATGTCTTTCTTTGTGTTCTGAGGTTCCTGGACTGACCTCTCTCCAACTTTCAGACACTCCTTATGTTAGTTTTATATGTCATATTCAGTACTTGGGGCTGTAGTTAGCAGAAATAACAGGGAAAAACATGTCTACTGATATTTTCATCTTTTGATTATATATTTGCTGTGATGTAAGTAATGTTCAGTCCCCAAATCCATTAATACACTGCAGTTGTAAAATGATGATATTATTATTCTATATTTCTTTTAATTCATTTCCTGCAACACTTTTATAAAAGAAATGTTATTCATTTACTCGTGGAATGGGCTTCCCCAGTGGCTCAGATGGTAAGGAATCTTCCTGCAATGTGAGAGACCCAGGGTTCAATCCGTGGGTCTAAAGATCCCTTGGAGAAGGGCATGGCAAGCCACTCCAGTATTTCTGCCTGGAGAATTCCATAGACAGAGGAGCCTGATGGGCTACAGTCCATGGGGTTGCAAAGAGTCAAACATGACTGAGCAACTTCCAGTTTAATTTAGTGTTAGTGTTAGCTGCTCAGTCGTGCCAGACTCTTTGTGACCCCATGTTCTGCAGCCCCCCAGGGTCCTCTGTTCATGAGATTTTCCAGGCAAGGATACTGGAGTGGGTTGCCATTTCCTTCTCCAGGGGATTTTCCCACCTCAGGGATCGAACCCAGGTCCTGCACTGCAGGAAGATTCTTTTACCGACTGAGCTGCTGCTCCCTTATTTGGGCTTCCCTGATAGCTCAGTTGATAAAGAATCTGCCTGTTATGCAGGAGACCACTCTGAGATCACTCTGGATTGATTCTTGAGTTGGGAAGATCTGCTGGAGAAGGGATAGGCTACCCACCCCAGTATTCCTGGACTTCCCTTGTGGCTCAGCTGGTAAAGAATTCTCCTGCAATGTGGGAGACCTGGGTTCGATCCCTGGGTTGGGAAGATCCCCTGGAGAAGGGAAAGACTACCCACTCCAGTATTATGGCCTGGAGAATTCCATGAACTATATGGTCCATAGAGTTGCAAAGAGTTGGACACGACTGAGAGAGCTGTAGGTTTCCTGCTTTAGATCTTAAATACGCCAGTATTCCAAGAGGGCCTCTCTTCTTTTAGAGGGTAGTGTTTTGAAACCATAATTTTAGGTACTAGGGATCTTCACTGATACTATTTGGGTCATTCTTATAGGTCTTTGCAGTAGACAGAGATATGAAAATGTGTGTGTGTGTGTGTGTATGTATATATATATATATATATATATATATATATATATATATATAACATAAAACACTTCATAGATTTACACTGATACTTCAAATTCAAGAATACAAGTTTTTTGTTTTTTTTTTTTAATATAGTGTCTTCTGTACTTTATCCATGCCTTCTTTCAGATCTATTATCCTATTTCTCAAGGACATAAGGTATGAAAAAAATCAGAATTGTCTCTAATTATCATTTGCTTATTCCCATATTGCATGCACCTTCAATTGTTTCAGAGTAAATAATACATATACTAACATGACTAATATAATCACTGAAAGAGTTACAATATTTTTGGCTATACTCCCTCATTGTGCACTATTTTAAAAATAGTTTTAGTATATCTATGTTTATAAAGCACATAAATATACTTGCTACATTCGCTTTGTTTTAGTCTTAATTTAGTCTTCTTTCTACATCAGCTATATATTTAATGCTTAGTATTGAATACTGGTGTCTATTTTTAAGCCTCTCCAGTCTGAAGCTTATTCTCTAATGGAGTCTTTGATTAACTCTTGGAAACAATATTCTTGAGTTCTTTCATATTGATAAACATAGTTTACGATTTTTATAACTCTAAGTCAGTTTTACTAGATATAAATTTACTATATACTCCGTTTCTTTCTGGCATAATTCCTACTGAAAAGTCTTATGATGATATGTTTTATTCCCAAATAATTCACTCTCTTAGATGTTCTGAGTTTTTTCTCTTTTTTCTTTTGTTAATTCTGGTACTTTTTAAAGAAAATATAATGGTGTAGGTCATTCTAGGTTAACATTTTCAGGCCCATGGTGTCATGGTATTTTCTTTCAATATGTAGTTTTAATTTTTTTGTTCAGTTTTTATTTGTTCTGTTCCTTTGGTTGGACTTTCTTCCTCAATAAGTCCTATTGTTTGTGTACTGAATCTTCTTTTCCTATTTTCAATAACTGACACTTTCTATTAAACCATTATCATTTCTTTAAATTTGTTTATTGTTTCTAAAGATTTTCTTCCATTTAACATTTATCTCTTTTCTAAATAAAATTTTATTAGAATATAGTTGATTTACAATGTTGTGTTAGCTTCAAGTGTCCAACAAAGTGAATCATTTATGTGTGTGAGTGTATATATTTATATATATATCTCCACTCTTTTTCAGATTATTTTCTCATATAGCTCATTACAGACTATTGAGTAATGTTCCTTGTGCTATACAATAGGTCCTTATCAGTTATCTATTTTTCCAACCAGTCCATTCTGAAGGAGATCAGCCCTGGGATTTCTTTGGAAGGAATGATGCTAAAGCTGAAACTCCAGTACTTTGGCCACCCCTCATGCGAAGAGTTGACTCATTGGAAAAGTCTCTGATGCTGGGAGGGATTGTGGGCAGGAGGAGAAGGGGACGACAGAGGATGAGATGGCTGGATGGCATCACTGACTCAATGGACATGAGTCTGAGTGAACTCCGGGAGTTGGTGATGGACAGGGGCGTGCTGCAATTCATGGGGTCGCAAAGAGTCGGACACAACTGAGTGACTGATCTGATCTGATCTGATCTGATCTGATATATAAAAATAGGTAACTGATAAGGACCTATTGTATAGTGTGTGTATAGTAGTGTATAGTAATGTGTAGTAGTGTGTACATGTCATTTCCAATCTCCCAATTTATCTGTCTCCCTGCCCTTACCCCTTATCCCTTAGTAACCATAAGTTTGTTTTCTACATCTGTGACTCTATTTCTGTTTTGTAGATAGGTTCATTTGTGCCCTTGTTTTTCAGATTCCACATATAAACAATATCATATTTTCTTTCTATAACTTACTTCTATTTATTTTTTAATGTTTAAAAGGAACATTTTCGAGATTAATTTGTTTCTATTTTTTCCTGAATTCTGTCTCCTTGTGTTTTTTAACAACTTATAAGTCTGCTTTATATTATTCTTTCATGTCTTGTGTAATTTTCTTAATGTCTTTTGTTTCATTTTAAAATAGTAAGTCAAAAAAAATAAAATAGTAAGTCATATAGTTTTAATACATTTTTATGAACTGTGAGAATACTATTCTCCTTGTTTTCTTTTGTCTTATAATAACTTTGTATAAGTTTACCTCAATAATATTTTACTGTTCTTATGTAAAATTATTAGATTTTTTTGAACTTTTAGATGAAGCAGTATACAGGGTAGTTCATGGGTGCTACCTACTTAAGAGAGCTCCTTTTCCATCATTGTGTTAAAAATCATGGCTTCCTTTCTGAGATAATATTATATTCTTTCTCTCCCCTACTCTATCTGGATCTTCTCTTGCCTTCATCATTATTGTCCCTATCCTGTTCAATTTTGATTCCACACCCAGAGGTTTTGTCTCAGTGTAGGGCCTTGTCCTGGAAGGGACCCTTGAGTGGTCATTTTCAAAAGTGGGTCAGGCTACACTGCTATAGTCCCTTATGCTACAAATGCTAGCCTCTTATACTCACTCATGTTTGGAGTGGGCTAAATCCTTAGCAACTTCAGCTGCTCTCTCAGCTTTGTTCACTGTCCTTTCCAGTGAATGTTTCTTTACTATTTCAGAGTTCCCTTGTTCTCAGGTCCATCAGCCATCCTTCACTTCTGCCTTTTTTTTTTTTAATTTCTTTTTTAGTTTTTCTTTTTTTAAATTTTATTTTATTTTTAAACTTTATAAAATTGTATTAGTTTGCCAAATATCAAAATGAATCTTTCCCTTAATAACATGCTGGCCTTATATTTGTTGGTGATTTTTCCTCATCCACTTTTATTTTGAGAATCACGGGAATATTTTGTCACCTAATACACTTGTAAATATTTTCCCATTTTTTGGTTTTGCAAACTAGGTGCTCTGTCTGTTTTTCTATGCAGATTCTGGAAGTTTCAAAAACTACCACCATCTTCCCAGACTCATCCTCTATTATACTTACTCTGGGCTCACCAGGAAAGAAATATTTTCTTGCTTTGGCTTCATAATAACTTTATGGGGCAAATATTATTATCACCTCTATATTTTAGATGAAGTAATTGAGGTTGAGTGATTTAAACCATACAGCTAATAAATGGTGGAGCAATGACTCATCTCAGGTCTGGTCAGCATGAAATCCCATGCTTTTAATTTTATAGAGACTACTTCTCTACTACTGTAAATCGCAACCTAGTATGGGTAGAACTTGGGAGCAATAACTTATATTTCTCATTAATTAATTTATGTATACATCAAACATGTAATGAATACAACATATGCTAGATATTGGGCTTGGCCCTGGAAATGTAAAAGTGAAAAATAGTGCCAGAGCCCTTGTTAACAAGAGGCAATCAGTTCAGTCCAGTTCAGTTCAGTTCAGTTGCTCACTTGTGTCCAACTTTTTGCGACCCCATGAATCGCAGCACAAGAGGCAATGCTGCTAAGCTGCTGCTAAGTCGCTTCAGTCGTGTCCGACTCTGTGTGACCCCATAGACGGAAGCCCACCAGGCTCCCCTGTCCCTGGGATTTTCCAGGCAAGAGTACTGGAGTGGGGTGCCATTGCCTTCGAGAGGCAATAGATATCATTAAATCAAAGATGACATTGGACACATAAAAGTTGTACCAATGTTCATTTGCAGGAATAACTAAACATTTTGCAAACCAGCTTAGATATACTTGCAAAAATGAATATACTGAGTACACCAAGGTGAAATTTGTTGAAGTTTAGAGTCTTTTCGAATTATCAAGTTTGCCAAGACTGTGTTCTTGTTAATCAGTTTCACAATGTGATATGTTAATAGTAGAATGGCTCATATTGTATGAAAAGTAATTTTTAACAAAATTAAAGCTTTTAGCAGCCAAACAGAAATTGGAACAGTGTATCTTCTGTTAACTTTTTCCTCACCTATAAGGACTGTGATTTATTTCTAAGATTAAAGAAAAGTTGCTATGACTACCGCTGTTCTGAATTATTCTTTTACAGATGGAAAGCCACAGGTTAAATGACTAATATACATCTTTAAAAAAAAAAAACTTTATGCTATGGATCCTGTTAAAATTCAGATTGCAATCTTGGCTTTTCTCTCTCCTTCTTTAATAAAAAGGAGTGGAATTGGGGGGTGCCAGTGTATTAAAGTTGTGTTCCTGTGAAGTGACAAATGTACAGCTGACAGAACTAGAAAAAAACTAATTTTCCTCAGGACCCAAAAATCTGCAGGATGGCTGACAAAACTGTTTTAACAAGACTGCTTTCAGGGAAATATAAAGAAATAGGCCTGTTAGGGTCATTTTCTCTTCTCCTTGGTTGTAGGAGTAATGTTCCTTTCTGGTGATTAATCTGACTTCATTTATACTTATATTTATTATTAATGTCAAGAAAAAAATTTCTGTTACTGTGTCTATTCAGTGTGTACTGGTTTTCTGCAACATTTGGCCAATTATTGTACAGTGCTTTTTACTTTAGTTTTTATTAGTGAGGCTGCTGCTGCTGCTAAGTCACTTCAGTCGTGTCAAACTCTGTGCAACCCCATAGATGGCAGCCCACCAGGCTTCACCATCCCTGGGATTCTCCAGGCAAGAACACTGGAGTGGGTTGCCATTTCCTTCTCCAATGCATGAAAGTGAAAAGTTAAAGTGAAGTCGCTCAGTTGTGCCCGACTCTTAGTGACCCCATGGACTGTAGCCCACCAGGCTCCTCCATCCATGGGATTTTCCAGGCAAGAGTACTGGAGTGAAATGGTACCTCATAGTGGTTTTGATTTGCATTTCTCTGATAGTGAGTGATGTTGAGCATCTTTTCATGTGTTTGTTAGCCATCTGTATGTCTTCTTTGGAGAAATGTCTATTTAGTTCTTTGGCCCATTTTTTGATTGGGTCATTTATTTTTCTGGAGTTGAGCTGTAGGAATTGCTTGTATATTTTTGAGATTAGTTGTTTGTCAGTTGCTTCATTTGCTATTATTTTCTCCCATTCTGAAGGCTGCCTTTTCACCTTGTTAATAGTTTCCTTTGTTGTGCAGAAGCTTTTGAGTTTAATTAGGTCCCATTTGTTTATTTTTGCTTTTATTTCCAATATTCTGGGAGGTGGGTCATAGAGGATCCTGCTGTGATGTATGTCGGAGAGTGTTTTGCCTATGTTCTCCTCTAGGAGTTTTATAGTTTCTGGTCTTACGTTTAGATCTTTAATCCATTTTGAGTTTATTTTTGTGTACGGTGTTAAAAAGTGTTCTAGTTTCATTCTTTTACAAGTGGTTGACCAGTTTTCCCAGCACCACTTGTTAAAGAGATTGTCTTTAATCCATTGTATATTCTTGCTTCCTTTGTCAAAGATAAGATGTCCATATGTGCGTGGATTTATCTCTGGGCTTTCTATTTTGTTCGTGGCAACAATAACCCTGTGTACGAGACAGCAAATCAGACACTGATGTATAGATCAGTCTTATGGACTCTGTGGGAGAGGGAGAGGGAGAAGGTGGGGAGATTTGGGAGAATGGCATTGAAACATGTATAATATTATGTATGAAACGAGTCACCAGTCCAGGTTCGATGCACGATACTGGATGCTTGGGGCTGGTGCACTGGGACGACCCAGAGGGAGGGTATGGGGAGGGAGGAGGGAGGAAGGTTCAGGATGGGGAACACATGTATACCTGTGGCGGATTCATTTAGATATTTGGCAAAACTAATACAATATTGTAAAGTTTAAAAAAAAAAAAAAAAGAGTACTGGAGTGGGGTGCCACTGCCTTCTCCATTAGTGAGGCTAACAGAAGGTAAATATAGTATTCAATGCCTATAATTGATTTAGGATATAAAAAGTTTAAAATTATTCTTTTACTACTGGAAATGTATATTAACCCTTATAAAACATAGAAAAATAAGAACTAAGGCTGTCGAAATCCCCAGAGTATGTTGTAAGTTTATATGAAGTAAATTCAAATTACAAACAGATAAGCTTTTGAAATGCTATAATTTTTTTCTTTTTTTTAAATTTTATTTTATTTTTAAACTTTACAATATTGTATTAGTTTTGCCAAATATCGAAATGAATCCGCCACAGGTATACCCGCGTTCCCCATCCTGAACCCTCCTCCCTCCTCCCTCCCCTACCCTCCCTATTTTAACAAATGTCTACAAGGGGAAAATGTAGGAGAAAAAGCTTTTGCATAAAGATCTATATACCGTAGGTATATCTTGATGTAGGAGATGATGTCTTATCTAAATTTAATGTTTATATTGTGAGTAGATACACTGAATTAATATGCCTTCAGACGGTTCATTTAATCCCATGCCATGAGATCTATATTTATACTGTAGGTATATCTTGATGTAGGAGATGATGTCTTATCTAAATTTAATGTTTATATTGTGAGCAGGTACACTGAATTAATATGCCTTCAGACTGTCCATTTAAACTCATGCCACTGTTGCTGTTCCCAGAACATTCCATAGCTTTCTCATTACCTTTTCATCAGTGTTGCATAAATAAAAGACTAACAATATAAGCAGAAAAAATAGAATACTCGTGTTTACATAGAGTCTTCCCTCATAGCTCAGTCAGTAAAGAATATGCCTGCAATGCAGGACACTGGGATTCAATTCCTGGGTTGGGAAGATCCTCTGGAGAAGAAAATGGCTATCCACTCGAGTATTCTTGCCTAATTATACATATATATATATATATATATATATATATACACATATATATTTATATATATATATATGTTGGGGTGATATATTATGTATGTATATATGTTGGTATGTATGATTTTGTTTATCATATACATCCAATACATTGACTAATATATTGCATATTCTACTAACAGTAGCCAAAATTTCAAAACACACATT
This sequence comes from Bos indicus, assembly GCF_029378745.1. NCBI lineage: Eukaryota > Metazoa > Chordata > Mammalia > Artiodactyla > Bovidae > Bos > Bos indicus. Next base: position 42,458,987 of record NC_091789.1, read on the forward strand.
CAACTGATGAATGGATAAGCAAAATGTGATTTATCTATACAATGGAATTTTATTCAGTCATAAAAAAGAAATAATTTTACATGCTACAAAATGGATGAACCATGAAAATATTATGCTAAGTGAACTCAATGACAAGGATCTATAAACCATTTAATGAAACACTCAGTATAGCCAAATCCATGGAGAAGAGAAGCAGATTAGTGGCTGCCAATGGCTTGCGAGATGAAGGAATGGGGAGTGACTGTTTAATAGATATGGGATTTCCATTCAGGGTGAGGAAAAAGTTCTGAAGCTAGATAGTGGTGATGGCTGCACAACATTGTGAATGTATTGAATGTCACTGAATTGTGTACTTTATAATGATAATTTTATGTCATATGTATTCCCAGAAAATGAAAATACATAATATGAATATTGTGTACACTGTCCTGCTTTAGAATGGAAGCTCATCAGGAGCAAAGGTCATTGACATATTGCATTCCAATCTTTCTTTAATTGAAGAATAATGTATGATTTAAATGATTTTGTGAGTATTTTATTATCTCTATTGTTGTTTCTGTATTGCTATTGTAGAATTTGCTTATATTACATCTCACATAATTATACTATATCTTAACTCTGTAGTTTTGGTCCATTCAGACTAATCCTTTCTTTACAGTATGTATCAAAACATTTTGAGTGAGTGTGTGTGAATCCTTGTGTATATCTGTGTATTTTTATTTGTGTATCCTTTGACTGGGGATTCCCTGGTGTCTCAGTGGTAAAGAATTTGAATGCAATGCAGGAGACCCAAATTTGATCCCTGAGTTGGGAAGATCCTCTGGAGATGGAAATGACAACCCACTCCAGTACTCTTGCTTGAGAAATCCCATGGACAGATGAGCCTGGTGGGCTACTGTCCATGTGGTCGCAAAGAGTCGAACGTAACTTAGCAACTAAATAACAACAACAACCTCTTTTAAGCGCATACACACACGTGCATGTGCGCACACACACACAGACACACGCACACACATTGACATGATTATTTTCTCTCCAACCAAATTATAAACTTCTTGAAGGTTAGGATTTATAAGTTCAGGTTTTTCTGTTCTATCGCCATGTCTAATACAGTGCTGAACATTTATTAAGTATCAGTAAATCTATTGCCTGATTGATAGTACATTTCCATAAAAGAATAATACAATAGCACTTCACTTAACTGGCATGCTGGTGACTATGGTATTTTGATATATTAGTTTTTCATTTAATGATTTTCATCATTTGATGCAGTACACTTATTTAAGATAGGTTATCCCCCAAATTGAATACTGGGATCAACCACCAAAACACTAAAATCTGTGTATTGATATTTGCTTGCACTCTTAATTATCTTTTTTTGGGGGGGGGAAACAACTATGTTTCTAATAAAACTTCAGTCAGAGAAATATGCTTAGAAATAGTCTATGTAAAAATACTCAACTTTGTTACTAAAAATGCTACATAAATAGCAAGAAATTAGAAGAGAAAAGTAAAATATTTCCTCCAAAATTCACATGGCTTAGAAGAGCAGAGAGAATGGATCTTCAGGAAAAAAATGACAGCTTCAAATTTTTTACTTAAAAAATATCAAGTTAGCACTAGTCTTGCTTGAGGATGGAGAAATTAGGAGGTATTCATGGAATCAGATGGGTAGAAGAGTGACCCATTTATGATAACTGATTTCATTACTGGTGTTGATTAAAAATAATATAGCAGGGCACATCTTTCTTTCTTATTATTTCTTTTTTTTTTTTTTTAGCCCTACCAAAGTTGCTTGGTCTTGGATTAAGGCTATAGGAGTAGCCGGCTTGCTCCACTAGTCAGAGTAAGCAGATTGAACATAACAGCATTGAAATACAAATCTAATTAAAAAAAAAAAAAAAAAAAACTTTAGTATTGGCTCTAGTCCTCTTTGCTAGAGAACAAAGCTTAAAATTATTACTGAAAAACATGAGACAATTGGCAGGCAAACAGATTCTACTCTTCCCAGGTAAAAAAGTAATCATTATGTATGATGAGGGCTAGATCATATACAGGTTACTCTGAAGTTACAATCCTTAATTAATGTGAATATCTTAGTTATCTAGAACTCAGTCCACTGGCAGCTTGAAAAAAATCTGTGAAAAATGGGTTCCAGGTAACTAAGATATTATCATAAACAATGAAGTAAAATGGTATTTTACATTCAATTTCTATCATATTTAAAGTTACATTTAATTAGGTATCTTGTTTTCTAATTAACATTAGGTTTCCTTTCTGTACATTTCTCAGCAGATTAAGTATTCCTATAACATAATGGCACAGATTGTTGTACTGGTCAAAAGTAAAGTATATTTACAAATAAATCAACACCAACTAATCATCTTTAGATAACAGGTGAATGTGAGAAAAACTGATTAGTTGATTTTATGGGTATAGCTCTGATGCTTAGGCACTGATAAAGAAAACAGAACAAACACTCTCAAACAAGTAGAGTATTTCCATCAATAATTTATTTTACACAAATAATAATTTTAGCCAAATATGAATACACTAAATACAACTGTGTTTGTAGATAAGGAGTAAATTATCTATCTCCTTTTTACTAACTATATTAAAAATTCTAAGTTTATTCCCATGATTAAGATTGGACATGGTTATGATTGGATTTCCCTTCAAAAGAAGTATTCTAATGCTATTTTCTTACCTTCCAGGTAAGAATAATGGAAATATTAAAATACAATTGTTATTTGGAAAAATTATGCAGGATATTTTATGATCCAGTTCTAAAATAATTAAGATCATAATTTTATGACTTTGGACTTTAATTTTTTAGCAAGGTATTCTCTCCTAAAGCTCAAATATACTATCAATAAAAAGCAACAAAATGGCTTAGAATAAAACCACTGTGAAGGAAGTTGTGAAATAATTAAAAGTGTATGTCTTCTTACATATACTGAAGCAATGTCATTATCACACTAAAAATAAAGTGGAAGACTTTTTATCATTGATTTATCTTTCCCTCAATATGTTCTACTTATTTTGCTTCTGTTTTCATATGAATAGTTCTGATATACTTACTACAAACTTAAGTGTTTATCACAAAAGTTAGATTATATTCTTTGTATGATTAATTATATATTTTAGATTAAGAAATTTCTTAACAAGTTATTTTCTCTTGAAAGTAATATCATGGAACATTTTTATAGATAAATAATTGCTGAAAGCTATAATTTTACCAAAAAATGTTAATACCATTCAATAGTATTCAGATTAATTTTTTCCAATATATACTTAAAATGGAACTAACTGTACTTTGTGATGGGATTATATTACATAAAATTATTAGAATTTTTTTCCATTGATCTTTTATGAAATAAAATAGAATTATATTGAAAAGTATTTCAATATTTTAAATGTACTATTATCTTGGAATTTCTCATAAAAGAATACTCCAATAGGAATGTGTGTTTTTAAACTAATGAAAAAATAATGTTTTCTTTCATCATAATAAGCAAATACATACAAGATACTGTGTGGGGCAAAAGTACTTTCCCAAATTATCAACTTTCACTTAAAATAGAAAATACATAAGGTGCATTATTCCCCAAATATGAACAGGCCTTCAGATTTTTAACACTGGAACCGATTTACAGAGATTATCTCCCAAATATGCCATCTTTGGTGATTATTAAAATGTCTAAAGTGATTATATCTCCTATTTCTCTTTTTGCTTATTCTGTGCTTACAGACATATCCAATAACATGACATTCCCTCATCCCTACAGTTCAGTTCAATTCAGTTCAGTCACTCAGTCATGTCTGATTCTTTTCGACCCCATGGACTGCAGCACGCCAGGCCTCCCTGTCCATCACCAAATCCCCGAGGTTACACAAACACATGCCCATTGAGTCGGTGATGCCTTCCAAACATATCATCCTCTGTCATCCCCTTTTTCTCCCACCTTCAATCTTTCCCAGTGTCAGGGTCTTTTCAAATGAGTCAGCTCTATGCATCAGGTGGCCAAAGTATCGGAGTTTCAGCTTCAACATCAGTCCTTCCAATGAATATTCAGGACTGATTTCCTTTAGAATTGACTGATTGGATCTCCTTTCAGTCCAAGGGACACTCAATTGTCTTCTCCAACACCACAGTTCAAAAGCATCAATTCTTCGGCACTCAGCTTTCTTCACAGTCCAACTCTCACATCCATACCTGACTACAGGAAAAACCATAGCCTTGACTTGATGGACCTTTGTTGGCAAAGTAATGTCTCTACTTTTTTCTCTAGGTTGGTCATAACTTTTCTTCCAAGGAGCAAGCGTCTTTTAATTTCATAGCTACAGTCATCATCTGTAGTGATTTTGGAGCTTCCAAAAATAAAGTCTCTTACTGTTTCCACTGTTTATCCATCTATTTCCCATGAAATGATGGGACCGGATGCCATGATCTTAGTTTTCTGAATGTTGACCTTTAAGCCAACTTTTTTACTGTCCTCTTTCAGTTTCATCTAAAGATGCTCTTTAGCTCTTCTTCGTTTTCTGCCATAAGGGTAGTGTCATCTGCATATCTGAGGTTATTGATATTTCTCCTGGAAATCTTGATTCCAGCTTGTGCTTCATCCAGCTCAGTGTTTCTCATGATGTACTCTGCATATAAGTTAAATAAGCACAGTGACAATATATAGCCTTGATGTTCTCCTTTCTCAATTTGGAACCAGTCTATTGTTCCATGACCAGTTCTAACTCTTGCTTCCTGACCTGGATACAGATTTCTCAAGAGGCAGGTCAGGTGGTCTGGTATTCCCATCTCTTTCAGAATTTCCCACAGTTTATTGTGATCCACACAGTCAAAGGCTTTGGCATAGTCAATAAAGCAGAAATAGATGTTTTTCTGGAACTCTCTTGCTTTTTCCATGATCCAGCGGATGTTGGCAATTTGATCTCTGGTTCCTCTGCCTTTTCTAAATCCAGCTTGAACATCTGCAAATTCTCAGTTCACATATTGTTGAAGCCTGGCTTGGAGAATTTTGAGCATTATTTTGGCAGCGTGTGAGATGAATGCAATTGTCCGGTAGTTTGAGCATTCTTTGGCATTACCTTTCTTTGAGATTGGAATGAAAAGTGACCTTTTCCAGTCCCGTGGCCACTGCTGAGTTTTCCAAATTACAATCTGAGGTAAGTGTAAATTTTACACTCCAAAATGATTTTTCTGACAAAAGATTTAGATGATACCATTCCCTGTTTTCATATCCCCTAGAATAACTGTTTAATGTATAAGGTGGGCTTCCCTTCTGGTTCACCCCTACATATGTCATTAATTCATTACAATGATTGATACATCAGTACTGCTTAACTATTCCAAAGAGTTATTTCATTACCTCATTAGTTCATAACCCACCCATTTTTTTTCCCCACATGTATGAAAAAGTTTGGTTTTGTGTGTTCAAATATTTTTTAAAAATCCCACAAGATTGGTATATGCAGGTCTTATTTCTTTTTTAGATGAATACTGAAAAGTCAAAAGCTAGTGAAAAAGCAACAGTGACTATTTTCATCCAGGGCCTTGTATCATAGTATATCACTTAACTAACATAGTACAAATTGGAGTCCATCTGGAAAAGGCAAATATTTCTGAAAAAAAAATTCTAACTTAATTTGTGTGACCAACCTTCTTATTTAAGAGACCAATCTAATACACAAAGTATACAATAGTATATAGAAAATAAAGTTTTTGGCCTTGAAGGATTTGACAATCTGAGGAAACTGTAAATTTTACACTTTAAAAGAATTTTTCTGAGAAAAGATTTGGAAGATATCATTCCCTATTTTCATATCCCTTATAGTGACTGTATAATGTATAAATTGACCTTCCCTTGTGTCTCAGATGGTAAAGAATCCGCCTGAAGTATGGGAGACCTGGGTTGGATCCCTGGATTGGGAAGATCCCCTGGAGGAGGGCATGACAACCCACTCTAGTATTCTTGCCTGGAGATTCCATGGACAGAGGAGCCTGGTGGGCATGGGGTCGTAAAGAGTCAGACATGACTGAAGGACTAAGCACAGCACAGGGATTTAGAAAGGTAGATAGATGATAGATACAAAGAAAGAGAAAATTTTGTTACATAAGTGATAGAGAAAACTTGATTGATAAAAACAGAGAAAACAATACTTCTTACAGATGAAGCCTCTAAAACCCAAAGAACAACAGTGACTTACCCAATGTCCAAATTTTGTTAGCAGTAGAGTCAGTTTTAGAATCTAGACCTTCCAACTCTTGGTCAAATATTTTCCATAAGCAGTATTTCTGATGAATTTTAAAGTCACCTTAGTGAATCTTCTAATATCTAAAAGGTAATTCTTGATTTTTATGATAGCTTAAAAAATGTAACCTTGACTTTCATGGCTATTACAACCTAACAGGTACATCTAGTATATATCTTTTTTATTCTAAAAAATTCAGACACAACTTGATTCTTTGCTTTGCATGAAAATAATGAATCGGTAGTAAATGCATCAAACAGCTGTGTGTTCATAAAGACCATGTGTTATTTTTGTTTAACGTTGTAATGTTTTGATGTGCTGGTGAGTGGCTTGTCTTTGGGAGACAATAAAATGGCAGCTGGTTTTACCCTAGAAGACCTCTTACTAAAGAAATTTCAGCTGTGAATATATGATACTTCCTTAAATGGGCAAAGAGAAGTTAACCCATATGTAAAACTGTTCTGCACATCTATACTGCTTTAGAAACCATATTCTCTTGGCTTCAATAAGAAGTTGTTTTTCTATTGAAAATAAAATAAAGAAAACTGAATTTGTACCAAAAGTGTTTAAATAATTTGAAGGAAGGTTTTAAAAACAACTTTTGCAGTGTTGTCTTCTTGAAAGTATAAATGTATACCAGTATTTGAATAAAGCTAGGTACAGTCAATATTATGACGAGTAGTTAAATTAATGTATGCCTTACTTTATAAAATTCCTGCCTAAAATCACTTGTGGGCTTAAAATGCTAAGCCTGGTATGCGTCCATAGTCTCATTGGGAAAAATCCCCTAGATTTAATGGAAATGTTACACTGCATCATATTAATAGTAAATAAATATTTACATTTTATACAAAATAGGAGACATTTATACTTTACCAGGTTATGAAATGTATGGATACCAACAACAGTAAAATTAGCCAAATGGTTAAACTGAGGCAACTACCTGGAGGCTTTAGTAGAGATTTGGCACTTATTTGTCTCATTTTTACTATTAATGTTTGCTTCCAGAGCTGATGGGGAGTATTTAAAGGGATTTACCACAGAAATGACTGGAGAAAGATTATCTGAAGCCCTTATGCATTATCAGTTGAGTTTCTAACTTAAATTATATTAAAGTTTGTTTTTATGTATATATTAAATAAATGTCAATAAAATTGTGTACATCTTTTTTAGTTTTAAAGATAATTCAGAATTTAGCTAAAAGAATGAAAAACTCAATGTTTATATTTGATGGGAGTATAAATGGAAATACAATGTTATGCATCTGGCACAGATGGTAAGTGAACCAGTGAGGTTGCTTAGTCATGCCCAACTCTTTGTGATCCCAAGGACTGTAGCCTACCAGGCTCATCCGTCCATGGAATTTTCCAGGCAAGAGTACTGGCGTGGGTTGCCATTTCCTTCTCCAGGGGGTCTTCCTGATGCAGGGATTGAACCCAGGTCTCCCACATTGCAGGCAGATGCTTTAACGTCTGAGCCACCAAGGAAGCTGCCTTCAGTGCAGGAGACCTGAGTTCAGTTCCTGGGTCTGGCAGATCCCCTGAAAAAGGGAATGACTACCCACTCCAGTATTCTGGCCTGGAGAATTACATGGAGTAGCCCGGAGGGCTAAGCCCATGGAGTAGCGAAGAGCTGGACACAACTGAAAGACTGACACTTTTTCACTTTTACTTTCATCATTAAGTAAGATATTATATAAAGATAATGCTAATAGTGTTTAAACAAATATACCAGAATGTACAGAGTCAGAAATGCTGTTGCCTTCATAGCAGTTACTTTGAAATACAATTTCAAATTAAACATTCCAAAAATGGTGTGAGCAATGGAAGCCTCCTTGTGAGTAATGACTACAACTTCTCAGGATAATCACTTAGAAATGGCACTTATTCAACTATGAATGTTTTGGTAAATTTGTTAACAACCAGTTGTGTTAACATAAAGCCGTATCTCATATAGTATCTAACAGTGTTGTGTGTGCAGAAGCATGCATACAACTCATTGCCTGTCTTTCAGTTCCACTCTGCTTTTAGTCAATATCTTATATGTGCAAGAGAGGACCTCAGATTGTAAGTATAGCATTGGCAAACTATGATTCTTGAGCCATATCCAGTTTTCCTGTGAGTTAAGAACTGTTTCTATATTTTAAAAATGTTGAAAAAATTCAAAAGAAGGATGATGCTTTGTGATGTGTGGAAGTTATATGAAATTCAAATTTCAGTGTCCATAGGTAATGATGTTTTGTGATGTGTGGAAGTTATGTGAAATTCAAATTTCAGTGTCTATAAGAAAAGTATTATTGGAACACAGTCATATTTGTTATATGTTGTCTATGCTACTTTCACAATATTATGCCACACTAGAGTAGTTGCAACACAAATTATGATCTACAAAGCCTAAATTATTTATGATTTATTCATTTATAGAAAAAAAATGCTGAATACTTAGCAAGTTTTAAAGTCATCTACTGAAGTAAAAAGATAAGGTGAGTGTAACAAGCAATATATTTTCCCCTAGACTTAAGGAACACTTATTATCCAGGCTTGAGATAAAACTGTATGGATTTAACAATTGATATATAGCAAACACCCTCTTCCAAAAACACAAGAGAAGACTCTACACATGGACATCACCAGATGGCCAACACCAAAATCAGATCGATTATCTTCTTTGCAGCCAAAGATGGAGAAGCTCTATACAGTCAGAAAAAAACAAGACCAGGAGCTGACTGTGGCTCAGACCATGAACTCCTTATTGCCAAATTCAGACTTAAATTGAAGAAAGTAGGGAAAACCACTAGACCATTCAGGTATGACCTAAATCAAATCCCTTATGATTATACAGAGGAAGTGAGAAATAGATTTAAGGGACTAGATCTGATAGACAGAGTGCCTGATGAACTATGGATGGAGGTTTGTGACACGGTACAGGAGACAGGTATGAAGAACATCCCCATGGAAAAGAAATGCAAAAAAGCAACATGGCTGTCTGGTGAGGCCTTACAAATAGCTGTGAAAAGAAGAGAAGTGAAAAGCAAAGGAGAAAAGGAAAGATATGAGCATCTGAATGTAGAGTTCCAAAGAATAGCAAGGAGAGATAAGAAAGCCTTCCTGTGTGATCAATGCAAAGAAATAGAGGAAAACAACAGAATGGGAAAGACTAGAGATCTCTTCAAGAAAATTAGAGATACCAAGGGAACATTTCATGTAAAGGTGGGCTCGATAAAGGACAGAAATGGTATGAACCTAACAGAAGCAAAAGATATTAAGAAGTGGTGGCAAGAATACACAGAAGAACTGTACAAAAAAGAGCTTCATGACCGAGATAATCATGGTGGTGTGATTACTCACCTAGAGCCAGACATCCTGGAATGTGAAGTCAAGTGGGCTTTAGAAAGCATCATTACAAACAAAGCTAGTGGAGGTGATGGAATTCCAGTTGAGCTATTTCAAATCCTGAAAGTTGATGCTATGAAAGTGCTGCACTCAATATGCCAGCAAATTTGGAAAGCTCAGCATAGGCCACAGGACTCGAAAAGGTCACTTTTGATTCGAATCCCAAAGAAAGGCAATGCCAAAGAATGCTCAAACTACCCAATTGCACTCATCTCACACGCTAGTAAAGTAATGCTCAAAATTCTCCAAGCCAGGCTTCAGCAATATAGGAACTGTAAACTTCCAGACGTTCAAGGTGGTTTTAGAAAAGGCAGAGGAGCCAGAGATCAAATTGCCAACATCTGCTGGATCATGGAAAAAGCAAGAGAGTTCCAGAAAAACATCTATTTCTGCCTTATTGACTGTGCCAAAGCCTTTGACTGTGTGGATCACAATAAACTGTGGAAAATTCTGAAAGAGATGGGAATACCAGACCACCTGATTTGCCTCTTGAGAAACCTATGTGCAGGTCAGAAAGCAGCATTTAGAACTGGACATGGAACAACAGACTGGTTCCAAATAGGAAAAGGAGTACGTGAAGGCTGTATATTGTCACCCTGCTTATTTAACTTATATGCAGAGTACATCATGAGACACGCTGGGCTGGAAGAAGTACAAGCTGGAATCAATATTGCCAGGAGAAATATCAATAACCTCAGATATGCAGATGACACCACCCTTATGGCAGAAAGTGAAAAGGAACTAAAAAGCCTTTTTATGAAAGTGAAAGAGGAGAATGAAAAAGTTGGCTTAAAGTTCAACATTCAGAAAACTAAGATTATGGCATCTGGTCCCATCATTTCATGAGAAATAGATGGGGAAACAGTGTCAGACTTTATTTTTTTGGGCTCCAAAATCACTGCAGATGGTGATTGCAGCCATGAAATTAAAAGACGCTTACTCCTTGGAAGGAAAGTTTTGATCACCCTAGACAGCATATTAAAAAGCAAAGACATTACTTTGCCAATAAAGATCTGTCTAGTTAAGGCTATGGTTTTTCCAGTGGTCATGTATGGATGTGAGAGTTGGACTGTGAAGAAAGATGAGAGCTGAAGAATTGATGGTTTTGAACTGTGGTGTTGGAGGAGACTCTTGAGAGTCCCCTGGACTGCAATGAGATCCAACCCGTCCATTCTAAAGGAGATCAGTCCTGGGTGTTCATTGGAAGGACTGATGCTAAAGCTGAAACTCCAGTGCTTTGGCCACTTCACACAAAAAGTTGACTCATTGGAAAAGACCCTGATGTTGGGAGGGATTGGGGGCAAGAGAAGAAGAGGACATGACAGAGGATGAGATGGCTGGATGGCATCACCGACTCGATGGACATGAGTTTGACTGAACTCTGGGAATTGCTGATGGACAGGGAGGCCTGGGATGCTGCAATTAATGGGATTGCTAAGAGTCAGACATGACTGAGCAACTGAACTGAACTGAACTGATGAATGAAGCAATGTAGTAACTTCATGGGTTTCCCTTGGGACTTGAAGGAAAAATACTTTCCAAATTTTAGGCATTAAACCACTATGAGTGTGTATTTCTGAGTATTGAGGTTCTTATATCAAATAGGGTAGGGTGTGGGTAGAAGGAAGAAAATACAGCTTGTGATTCTACCTTATTGTCTGATTTATTCTTCTTCCTTCATATGAGGGTAGAAGCTGTATCTGCTTCAAGATGAGTTTGGTTGTTGCCTGGGCGTCCGATTGCTTGACTGGAATGCAGGTATTGGGAGGTAAGTAGCTGCTCTGAAGCTGCAAAGAAATTCTTCTAGAATCAAAGAGGAGAATTGTATCTGTTTGCACTTAATCTTGTTTGAGCAACCTCTGCCTTTTATTCCATGGAAATGTGATTGTGATGAATATTTATTTCTCACAATCTTCAGCGTTATTTACTGCCATTTTTGTGACCATGTCTAATCTTTTTTGAGGAATATTTTCTAACTTCTCTCTTGTGGTAAAATCTGTGTGTGTGAGTGTATTCATGTATATTTGTGCATACCCACAGCACACATATAAATGTGTGCATATACATAATGTTGATTATTTGAATATTATATTTATGCATGTATATGTCCCAATGATTCTATCATTGTCATAGCAACCTGATGATTATTGGTATGATCTAATAAAATTTAGCTTTCTTATTTCACTGGAATACAAAAGCCAAGGGTCTTGTTGATCTGTTTAACAAAACTCCTAGTTGGTATCTAAATGCCCTCACAGTAGCTAAATTTCCATCTACTAGCTGTATAGAAGCCAAATAATATAGAGCACGGGGAGCCAAAGAAATTTTCATTGATTGCTTCTTAGTTGAAGGATAGGAAATATGCAGAACAAGTTAAATAGCCCTAGGGACTGTGTGTATTATCGCCAAGAAAGACAGAATGTGAGTCATAAATTAGGTTTATTATATCTTGTATATGTTATAGCAAAAGAAGCATGAAAGTGATACCATATCACTTTTCTTTTCATTCATCCATGAATATTAGATTTATCAATTATGCTTAGTGGTTAGTCCATGCATGAAAGAGGCATTAGAAAACCCATGTAATCCTGTAGTATAGCTGCAAAAATATAGTTAAGTATTTCACACTCACTTATATAAACCAAACTATAATATTCCAGAGAGAACTGAGTTAACATTCAATGTTTCGGCTAGGATATGGAACTTAAGTTATTGTTATATGTGTATGTGTACATTTCAATGACATTGAATTGCAAGAAAATATGCTATATAATTTCCTTACCATCTGAGTTATGCATTTTAATGTTTTTTGCTAAAAATTATAGGCCTTTACCAATTAATTTCATTTTCTCCCTTACAGTTTGTCATAGATAAATCCTGACTGAGTTGTCTCTTTCCCATTAAATTCCTTAATAGTTGATGTATGGCAAAACCAATATAATATTGTAAAGTACTTGCTATGCTATGCTATGCTAAGTCACTTCAGTCGTGTCCGACTCTGTGTGACCCCATAGACGGTAGCCTACCAGGCTCCCCTGTCCCTGGGATTCTCCAGGCAAGAACACTGGAGTGGGTTGCCATTTCCTCCTCCAATGCATGAAAGTGAAAATTGAAAGTGAAATCGCCTAGTCGTGTCCGACTCTTAGCGACCCCATGGACTGCAGCCTACCAGGCTCCTCCGTCTATGGGATTTTCCAGGCAAGAGTACTGGAGTGGGGTGCCATTGCCTTCTCTGGTAAAGTACTTAACCTCCAATTAAAATAAATTAAAAAAAATGTGTAAAAAATAAATTAAAAAAAAAAAAAGTTTTTCTGGCAGCTTTATTATCAACTAACCTTCCCTTTCCAGTCCGAGTACAGAGTTTTCTAAATATTATTATTTAATTATCTAACAATGTCTAGTGTAAAGCTTCCTGCACAATAAGTGCCATCAAAAGCTTATTAACTAATTAAGAGAAACAAAAGTAAATGTTAAAATTTATTTAAAGATCACAGTAAAGGAAGTCTCTGAAAATTGGCTGAAACTTCCCCAAAGCTTCTCTGTGAGTTCCATTACATATTTCATATTCTGTAAGACAGTGATAACAAAAATTAGAGCCAGCTTAACAATCTGATTTATTTTAAAGCTTCCTGCTTGTGACTTTAAGTCAGACCCAAATTTATTAAGCAACCAATTTCTCTTCACTTTCACTATTTGTGGGCTAACCTGAGCCACTATCTCTCACCTGAATTATTTCAATAGTTTCATAATCATTTCTGTATTTTCCCACTTGCTTTCCACACTCTATTCTCAAAAGAGCCTCCATAGAAAGACTCTCAAAAAGAAAGCAGCTAATCCTTCTGTTCATATCTCTAATAACTCTCCTTATTTAAACCAAAACCTAAGGTCTTTACAATAGTCTAGACTAGCCTTATACAATCTTCCTTCAAATTACCAATATGAGTAATTTCTATTTAACTCATCTCCTTCTACCTTTTCCTTATTCAAATTAGGCTCTATTCTCTTCTCTACGAATTATTGTGTTGAGTTCTTTTGCATATTTCCTTGTTTTGAACCCCATAAAGCTGAAATAGTCACCAATTACTTTCTGCCTTGTGGTCTTCTGAATAGTTTTCCTAAGACTCAACAGGTATAAACAATGGTACAAAGGAGGCCCCAAACACAGGCAAAGCAACAACATGTTGTCTGTTCTCTCCTTTTGAGATTTTTTGCTTAAACTACAAATTACGCCAAGTTGGAATGGAGTGAGCAACCTACATACACTGTTGATTTTGACATTTTCTTGTCTTTTCGGTGGCCAGAGGATACCATTGAAAATTACTGCTTCAGTGCCTGAAAGAGTTAATGTAGCTTCCATAAATGATTATTACACTCCCCAGGAGTAGCTTATGTATCTAGAGAATCTGGCTTAGTTTGTTGGTAAAATGCACATCTTCTACAAGACAGGATAGGGATGACTACTGATTAAAAGAGACTTTAGTGACTCTGCTCCTTAGGAGAGCACTAGCAAAGCAAGTTTACTGATTATGAAGTGCTTAAAGATTATATTCAAAGTCCAATGTGCCTTTTATCATCCCTCCCACAGGTAATTAAGTGAACATAATCAGTAATACTTTAATGCTCAAATCCTCCCCACATTCCTTTTTAACTGCCTTTTCATCTCAGTTCACTGTATTACTACTCATCTCCACCTCATTTTGGGCAGTCAAGTGAGTATGAAATTTCTCCCTCTATGTAGTTAAAATCTAAAATATGTGACATCATCAGAAATTGGAGTAGATGAGGCGTTTATAATGGATATGAGATTGTGGGGATGCCATATCATTTAGATTTTTTTGTCATAATGTTCCAGATCCATCATATTTCAGGGATTACCATATCTATTTTGTTTAGGTTACCAATTCAGTCTGATATTAGGTGAGTTATTCTTTGGACTTATTGTAACATATGCTATTTCAGGAATCTTCTTTGCAAAGAAATCAGGAAGAAGGAGTACATTTTGAAACTGTTATTACCTTTAGGTAGCATTAAGTGTTTCTGGAAATCAAGGGAAAACTTTTGAATTTCAAAAATGTTATCAAATATTTAATTCATAATTTTTTTATGGTAAAACCTTATTTTATCACTTATTACACAAAAAGAAATCTTACCTGATTTATTTGCTCATTTTACAATGAGGTCTTGATTAATATTGAAAAATCATGTCAAAAAAACATAAAAAGCTACAATAAGTAAATTTTAAGCTTTTGTATTTCTAAATAATAACTGAGATGTTTTACATTTTTACATTTTCTGGTGGGGCAAAGATTGCACTAAAGATTAATGCATTTTGAAAATGATAAAAACAGTTCTTTTTTCAGTAGTTTCAAAACTTTGGCATTATGGTTCATGATTTTGAATGTTTTAGGAGTTACTGCTTATGTTATTGATCATTTTTTTAAAAATAACACTTTTAAAAGTAGACTTGTTCATATAGTAGACTATGAAATATAAAACCTAAGTAAAGTTGTTTCTTACAAAATCACCTTATTGGCACTGTCTCATGATGAGAACATTTTTCTACTTTCAACTTGATATTTTGTCTCATAATAATCCAGTGCAAACCATATCATAATTTGGTTATACAAATATTCAGAGTTTTGAAATCACAGTCCAGGATATCTGCTTCTCTCTAAGTTTCTTTTAAAGATATGTATTGTTTAAAAATATGTACCTTTTTTTTTTTTTTTAATGGCTATGCTGGGTCTTCAATGCTGTATGGGCTTTTCTCTAGTAGTGACGAGTGGGGCTACACTCTAGTTGCCATGTGGGATCCTCATTTTGGTGACTTCACAGGCTCCAGAGTTCATGGGCTCTGCAGTTGTGGAGAAGGCAATGGCACCCCACTCCAGTACTCTTGCCTGGAGAATCCCATGGATGGAGGAGCCTGGTAGGCTACAGTCCATGGGGTCGCGAAGAGTCGGACACGACTGAGCAACTTCACTTTCACTTTTCACTTTTCACTTTCATGCACTGGAGAAGGAAATGGCAACCCACTCCAGTGTTCTTGCCTGGAGAATCCCAGAGACAGGGGAGCCTGGTGGGCTGCCATCTCTGGGGTGGCACACATCAGACACGACTGAAGCGACTTAGTAGCAACAGTAGCAGCAGCAGTTGTGGTGTGAGGGCTTAGCTGCCCCAGTGGTATGTGGGATCTTCCTGGACCAGGGGTTGAACCAGTTTCCCCAGCATTGCAAGGCAGCTTCTTAACCACTGGACTACCAAGGAAGCACTCCTTAAGTTTTCACATTAGTAAAAGGCAGTGTAAGCTGATGAGCTTTGGTAGTTAGGTCAGTAAAAGAGTAAATAATTCTGGGTTATATTCCCTGAACTTCAATTTACAGTAATAAATTGTATACATTTGATATTGTAAAAGGGTGAATGAGTACCATGTAAATAACCAATATTATAGTTTAAAAAAATAATTCTTCATAAATGTGATATAATTATAAAACAAATGATTTACCAAAATGCTTTTTAATTAAAATATATGTGATAAGAACATGAGTGTGAATATTTCCCATGTAATGCATTAAATTTTAATGTTGAACATTAGGAAATAGTGTCTATAAAAAGCCTATAATATCTTAAAATATTCACTTACTAAATTAGTATATACTGTGGAGTGGGGTGCTGTCATGTTCTTTAATGAATGATCAGAATTTCTGTCTTGAATAAATATGAGCTATGCTTACCTTTTAAAAACATATGTATAGATGTTACTGGAAAATTAATCTGTATTAAATGTATCTTTCTCAAGAGTTCTTTATGTAAAATACATGACTCAGACGAAAACACATCTGTTCTTTTCTTCTAATGAACATCTAACATGGGTTTTTATAGTAACATATATACTATACAATGATTTTCTATCAATGAACTATATTTTGATAGTGAGTAGCTATTTCCAAATGCAAATAATTCTGAAAAAAACCAAAACCCTATAGTTCAGGAAGCAGTACCATTGTTAATTTTTTAAATAACACATTTCAGTGATTTTCAGTTTATTGTACCATTGTAGGTAACTTACATATAACTATGCATTTTTCAGATGGTAGAAACTTTCATACTGTTATTGAATGCCCTAGCTTTCTGCTTAAAAGGGATGACACTCATATATTAATGTTGATACATATATAGTTAAAAAGCAATAGAGTATATTATTTTTTTAGAAATTAATTATTGTCTCTGGTATGTTAGCACACTAAGAACAAAAGTGCTTAAATATACAAACAATTTCTTTAACACATTTTACTTCTATTGACTTTTTTTTAATAAAGTTTCATTGCAATTACTGCAATTAGTGGTTATTGTTCTATTTGTTTCCTTGTCAGTGCAACTGTGTAATGGTTTATAAAATGTAGAGGACTGGGGTGTAAATCATTGAATGTATGCACAGCAGAGGGCCTAAAATGTCTTTAGGAGACTGTTAGGTGTGCTCTCCCATAAGGCCCATAATTTTGAAGATATTTCAAACCTTGTGTTTAGGAATTAACATTTTTCCAAAATAGATATACTGATATTCTATGAGTCCTTCATCAGAGCACTAAATTATCTTTCCTTCTCAAGCTTTCATGGGCAATTGGCTCACAGTGATAAATTTAAAACCTAGAGCTAGAAAAAGAAAATCAATACACACAGAATGAAAATTGGCTGCTATAATTTATAAGCAAATGTTCACTATGGGAAAAAAAAACTTCACAGAAATAGCAAGTTGTCAATTTATCAGTCAAAATGACATATAATCCTCACAAAAGTTCAGTCATATACAAATCCAATATAAAACTTTAATTTGCATTTAAGTGGTTGAGCTTTACTGACAACCATACTGTAATAGACATAACTTTCTGGAGGTCTAAAATAGCAGCATCAGTGTATTAGGTATGTATAATCTTATATTTATAGATGATTGATAGAGTTAATGAGAGAATTTCCACTTATTTAAAATCTTACAAGGCTGAAATACTCGGTAAAGTATTTGTTCAACTTGTTGATTTAACATAAGTATGTTGTTGAAATTCTTAAGGATAGAGCCTAGTTGTCTGGCAATGGGTTGTAGTGAAATTCTTTTAAAGTTCATTGAACATGGGAAAGATGTAATTTATTCAAATCCCCCACTTATAAATCAGGGTTTGACTTTTCAAAATATTTATTTTTTCCAACTAATGAAATAAACTTGAAAAGAATTAGCAAAATCTCTGCAGAACTGTGACAAAGTAATTCTGATGACTATGTTGTCTATTAATGTTTTCACTGACAGGAGCTGAAGGCGGAATTGAGATGAATATATGTATATTGTGTTTACAGGATTTGTTTTTGTTTTGATTTATTTTCCAAAAAGAAATTTAGTTGCAAATGCTTTATAATGT
The DNA here is from genome assembly GCF_029378745.1 of Bos indicus. Lineage (NCBI taxonomy): Eukaryota > Metazoa > Chordata > Mammalia > Artiodactyla > Bovidae > Bos > Bos indicus. Next base: position 42,477,051 of record NC_091789.1, read on the forward strand.
TGTCAACTCCTCCCTTTCTAGATAAAATGAGATCATATATCTGTATATTTAATGGATATATATATATATATATATATATAGTTAAAAAAAAAGGTTAGGGATTCCTGAATTTCTAAATGCATAACTAATAATATAAGTAAGAGGAGGCAGAAAGTTTCCATAGCTTTATTATAATGCTAAGTAAACATAGACTTTTAAAGTGTAAATATGTGGCAGTTAAAAATCTGTTCAACTTTAGCTTCTGACTTTGAGTTTGCTTTTTCCCACCTTATACTTTTGATTACACAGGTGTTTATTGTATTTGTTGTGGTGGTTGTTATTCTCTGCATGTAGGTTATCTACCTGCTCATAGCCAGTAGCTGTGAGGAAAATACACAAGCATTTGGTATGTTTCTTATCAACCTATGGTCAAGATTAAATGAGTGAATTCTTGTTATTTGAAGAAATGTCCTGTGATTTAGTGCAGTTACCACTACAATGTTTTCTGATTAATGTAAGTACAATGATGTTAAAAGTCAAAGCATTAGACAGGAAAATGAGTTATTTGGGGACTCCTTTATCTGCATCAAATAATGTGTATGGTATATAACCACATCTATATGGTCACATGTTCTCAGCCTTCTCATGCCCATTTCATCTTTCACTGAATTACAGAAGGGATCCTTAGGCATTGTATTTAACAATAACCAAGAAAGATAAACTTTAAATTAAATCTTGAAAGAATCGATAATAATCTTACATTTCCAAATATAAATTGTAGTATTATTATTACTGTAATCACTTTAGCATATTTTATATAGCCTTATACTGCATATTATAACAGACGATATATCAAGCAAAGGAGATAACATTTCAAAAAACATTAAAATATAAGATATCTTGTTACTCTCACAAGCAGGTACTAGTCAGCTCCAGCCACACCATTGCATTCCTTAGGGTCAATGCAAATTATATATTTGTGTTTCAGGTTTTCCTGGGAAACACTGGGATTACACTTCAGCCATTCTCTTATTGTCTTATTTAGTCTTGTTCTATACACATAGATTGAGTCACTACTGGGCCTCTGGATCAATCTAGCTTCCAGCTTCTTTGATCATCAATACATTCAAGATGATTCTGTTTTTATGTACTTTAGCACTGTCCCTTTGCTTAGTTGTATTTTCACTTGTTCTGGGATGTGGTGTGATCATGCATGCATGCGTGCTAAGTCACTTCAGTCATGTCTTACTCTTTGTGACCCTGTGGACTGTAGCCCATTGGTTTCCTCTGTCCATGGGATTCTCTAGGCAAGAACACTGGAGTGAGTGGCCATGACTTCCTCCAGGGAATCTTCTATACCCAGGGATGGAATCCACATCTCTTATATCTCCTGCATTGGCAGGCAGGATTTTTACCACTAGCACCACCTGGAAAGTCCCCATGTGTGATCATATTATATATTAAAAGCTGATATGTGGCATACTGTAACATAAACAGGGTTTACTTATGGCTTACATTTCCAGGTAACATATAGAAAGGTGAATAATATTTTTTCTTTTGTTGTTGTTTCTAAAAAGTCATAGTAAATAGTTTCCCCTATCCATTTTCAAGAGAGAAATTTGAAACCCATGGTGGTAAGAATACAGAGACAGATTTTTGGAAGTTGAATTTAGAAACATTCACACAATGCATTTTCAAGCAGCTAGAAAAGAAGGTTTTAACAGCCTTGAAGAAAGCACACATTATCCAGCTCAACGAATTGTCAAAATCAAAGTAGATATATGCACAGGAGCCACTTTGGGCTACACAGTCCTCCTTTTGTGGATGCACCTTAAGTGAAAGATGGATGGATTCACTGCAGTTGGGTGTACAGGAGGGAAAAGAGTGTTTGCTGACTAATTTTTTTCAGATTAAAGTAATATTAATCTCAATATCACATGTTGATTCTTAGTTATATACCAACTTGTGAATGTCTTCAAGTGCAGGACTTTCATAGTTCAGGAGAAATGATGGATAGTCTAATTTACTGAGGTTTGGAAATGTCGTATGATCATCTGAAAATATATCCTTCCAAAATACTATTAATTATTGCTTACAAAGTGATGAGAAACTTTTGTTTTCAAGAAAATACATTTTATCTCCTCCTCTACAGCTACTTTCTCACTTTAGTCATGTGAAAAGTGTCCTTTCTCTCAAAAACTCATTCCTTTTAAAGTTTTGAGACTGCAGAACTTCCAGTTTATATGATACAACTCAAAATAAATGAAACAAAAAAAAAATTCTTTCTTGGTGACCAAGCTATCCAGTTTTAATGAGTGAATTCAAGGTACTTAACATTTAATCTGGGAAGCTCAGCAGTGGCCATGGGACTGGAAAAGGTCAGTTTTCATTCCAATAACAAAGAAAGGCAATGCCAAAGAATGCTCAAACTACGGAACAATTGCATTCATCTCACACACTACCAAAGTAATGCTCAAAATTCTCCAATCCAGGCTTCAACAGCACGTGAACTGTGAACCTCCAGATGTTCAGGCTGAATTTAGAAAAGGCAGAGGAACCAGAGATCAAATTGCCAACATCTGCTGGATCATTGAAAGAGCAAGAGAATTCCAGAAAAAACATCTACTTCTGCTTTATTGACTATGCCAAATCCTTTGACTCTGTGGATCACAACAAACTGGAAAATTCTTAAAGAGATGGAAAAACTAGACTGCCTGACCTGCTTGAGAAATCTGTATGCAGGTCAAGAAGCAACAGTTAGAATTGGACAAAGAACAGAATGGTTTCAAACTGGAAAAGCAATACGTCAAGGCTGTATATTGTCACCCTGCCTATTTAACTTATATGCAGATTACATCATGCGAAATGTGGGGCTGGATGAAGCACAAGCTGGAATCAAGATTGCCAGGAGAAATATCAATATCCTCAGATATGCAGATGACATCGCCTTTATGGCAAGAACAAAGAGAAACTAAAGATCCTCTTGATCAAAGTGAAAGAGGCTTAAAAAGTGAAAAATTTAAAAAAAAAAGTGAAAAATTGGCTTAAAACTCAAAATTCAGAAAACTTACATCATGGTATCCAGTCCCATTACTTCATGGGAAATAGATGGGGAAACAGTGGAAACAGTGAGAGACTTTATTTTTGGGGGGCTTCAAAATCACTGCAGATGATGACTGCAGCCATGAAATTAAAAGATGCTTGCTCCTTGGAAGAAAAGCTATGACCAACCTAGACAGCTTATTAAAAAGTAGAGGCATTACTTTGCCAACAAAGGTCCATCTAGTCAAAGCTATGGTTTTTCCAGTAGTCATGTATGGATGTGAGAGTTGGACTATAAAGAAAGCTGAGTGCCGAAGAATTGATGCTTTTGAACTGTGGTGTTGGAGAAGACTCTTGAGAGTCCCTTGGACTGCAAGGAGATCCAACCAGTCCATCCCAAAGGAAAGCAGTCCTGAATATTCCTTGGAAGGACTTATGTTGAAGCTGAAACTCCAACCTTTGGCCCCCTAATGCAAAGAACTGATTCACTGGAAAAGACCCTGATGCTAGGCAAGATTGAAGGCGGGTGGAGAAGGGGATGACAGAGGATGAGATGATTGGATGGCATCACTGACGCGATGGACATGAGTTTGAGTAAGCTCCGGGAGTTGGTGATAGACAGGGAGGCCTGGTGTGCTGGAATTCATGGGGTTGCAAAAAGTCAGACATGACTGAGCAACTGAACTGAACTGAATATATATGAGTCACATATTTATTACCAGACAATTCAAAGCTTTGTTATAGTAAGTACTAAAAAGGGATGTACTTACTTTTTGCATACTTTCTTACCCAGAGAAGCTAAAAGTGGCAACTTTTGGCTGCCAATTTTTGTTTCTGACTTTTTGGTTAAAGATCACACTTTTTTGTTAAAAATACCATCTGAAAATATCTATTAGAAAATAAATTCATTTTATAGCATTAGCTGTTATATTTTCATGTTGAGTGCAGTTTTAAGGGATCTCCTAGGGAATTTAAAGAGATTCACAAAATTCAAATTCCTATTATAGCAATAGTGAATTTAGCCTTTGAAAGATATGAATTGCATTTATATATGGAAAATACTGACATCTGTAGAGAAAAATGCATTTTTTATTAAAAATAAATGTATCACCAACATTTTATATTTGTTAAAATGATTGTTCCTTTTCATATTTATTATAGCATTTTCCATAATTTATTATATAAAGTTAATGATTTTAGCACAACTGAAGAACATTTTGTTAATTATATTAAGTTTAACCTTAATGATTGTTGGTGTGATTTAAATTTTAAAATTAACAAGTATTTGGCATCAAATTAGAGCTCTTATTGATACTTATATGCCAAAGTTTCAATGACCTGAAAGACAAGTTCATTCATTTGTTCTTTTTCATTTACTTGAGTAGGAAATGGCTATTTACTCTAGTATTCTTGCCTGGAAAATTCCATGGACAAAGGAGCCTGGCAGGCTACAGTCCATGGAGTCACAAAGCGTCAGACACGACTGAACAACTAAACACACACGCATGGACAACATTAAGTGTTATAGCAATGAGAAATTCAATTATTTTTACTTTGTAGGAAAGCTGGAATTCATTTTCAGAGCATACAGCAAGATATTGATGTGAATAGAAGGTTTGTCTTTTTTTTATATTGCTTATCATTTTATTGACATAAATTTAAACCATGGTCGAATGATTTCCCAGCATAAAATTCCATAGTCCACTGGAATTATGTTCTAATGCTTTCTTTACTTATTAAGTATTCACTATAGAAAACACTCTATGTACAGAGCCCATTTTTGTAAAAGTATGGACTCTGGAGCTAGACTGTTTGAGTCTGAATTCTTGCTCCTTGAGGCTTTCTAGTTCTGTGACCTGGGACAAGTCAATGGACAGTTCTGAGCATCAGTTTCCTCATGTTTTTAAATGGACTTTTTAATAATAGTACTTTGCTTCCCATAAAAGAGTATTTAATCTAAATACCAGGAAAGTAGGTTATAAATCCTGCAAGTGTAAGGCTTTTACATAACTGTCTTTATATATTCAGTACCTAGGAGCATACCTACTAAGTATGATAAGCAAATAATAAATATTTTGAATGAAAATAAATGTTCCATTGCATGTTGGAAGTTACTTATAATTTCCTTGTAATTTCTGGCTCAAATTGCACTGGAACCCAATGTAACATCATATTGTACCATGTTTGCTGGTTTACATTCTAATCCAATGCAAGAAATATTTTTTAAAGAACTTCATAACATGATGGTCCCCTTTCCTCTGTTTGTATCAACACCATTAGATGATATTCTTTTTCTTTTTTATACAATAAATGTTCAAGAGTTTATTCATACTAATTTCTATAGCATGGAAATTAGTATTCCATAATTCAATAAAACCAAATCATAGGCTGAAGGATAGATGAATGGAGGGATAAATGGTTGGATGCAAGGACAATCAGATGCAAAATATAGAATTACTTTTAAACACACTGTCTACGTTTGTCATCAGTTTCCTGCCAAGAAACAATGGTCTTCTGATTTCATGGCTGCAGTCACCTTCCGTAGTGATTTTGGAGCCCAAGAAGAGGAAATCTGTCACTACTTCCACCTTTTCCCCCTCTATTTGCCATGCAGTATTGGGGTTGGATGCCTTGATTTTAGGACTTCCCTGGTGGCTCAGATGGTAAAGCATCTGTCTACAATGCGGGAGACCTGGGTTAGTTTTTTTTTTTTTTTTTTTAGTATTTAGTCCTAAGTCGGCTCTTTCACTCTCCTCCTTCACCGTCATCAAGAGGTTCTTTAGTTTCTCTTCACATTCTGCCATTAGAGTGATATCGTCCACAAATCTGTGGCTGTTGTTTCTCCTGCCTATCTTGATTCCAGCCTGTAACTCATTCAGCCTGGCATTTCTCATGATGTGTTCAGTGTATAGATTAAACAAACAGGGTGACAGCAGACAGCCCTGTCGTACTCCTTTCTCTATTTTGAACCAAACAGTTGTTCCATACTGGGTTCTAACTGTTGCTTCTTGACCCGCATACAGGTTTCTTAGGAGACAGGTAAGATGAACCAGTGTTCTCATTTCCTAAGAGCTTTCCACAGTTTGTCATGATCCACAGAAAGACTTTAGTGTAGTTAATAAAACAGGCAGATATTTTTTTCTGAAATTCCCTTGCTTTCTCTATAATCCAGTGAATGTTGTCAATTTGATCTCTAGTTCCTCTTCCTTTTCTAAACCCAGCTTGGACATCTGGAAGCTCTTTTTTTCGCATATTGTTGAAGCCTAGCATGCAAGATTTTAAGCATGACCTTACTAGCATGGGGTCACGGTAGGTCAGACGGAGGGCTTCCCTTGTGACTCAGCTGGTAAAGAATCCACCTGCAATGCAGGAGACCCTGGTATGATTCCTGGATCGGGGATACCCACTGGAGAAGGGATAGGCTACCCACTTCAGTATCGTTTGGCTTCCCTAGTGGCTCAGTTGGTAAAGAATATGCCTGCAATGTGGGAGATCTGAGTTTGATCCCTGGTTTGGGAAGATCCCCTGAAGAAGGGAATGGCTACCCACTCCAGTGCTCTGGTCTGGAGAATTCCATGGACTGTACAGTTCATGGGTTCAAAGAGTTGGACACAACTGAGCAACTTTCACTTTACTAGCATGGAAGATGAGTGCAGTTGTCCAATGGTTAGCACATTCTCTGGTTATGATTTTTTATGATTATATGATTATTATGATAAATGACCCAGAAAGGATTTCCAACATAATATGTTCTAAATTCCAAGCTGATGAAAATGCACTATATGTTAATCAATTGTTTATTATATATGCTTAGGAGCAAAATATCAATTGTTGAGACACATGAATACATGCAGTTGGTATTCTTTTTTTCTATTGTCAGTAACAATACAATGAAAATATGAAGATGTGCATTCTTTTTTCTAGCAACATGGGAAACTGTGAGGATGTATGGGATTTCATTCTTAAGACTGTACAATTTTTTTTTTTATTGTTGTTGTTGGTCTCAACAATCCCCAAAGCATCAGATAGATGTTAGGGTGGTAGTTTTTAAAGCTAAAGGATGTTAAAACATGATAAGAAATTAGAGTCTGGGTAAATAACTCTGAGCATTCAAGTGAATAACCAAAAGACCATGTTTGATAGTGCTGAAATTTAAAAAAAAAAAACAATAAATTATACACATAAAAGTGTGAACTTTATGGCCTTTTTATTATATCTCAATAAATCTGTTAAGGTACTCATACAAACACTTTAAAAAATGTAAACTGTATTCTGAACACTTTCAATTAAACTACCATATAAAGCACTCTACATTAGTCTCTCCCTCTGGCTCCAGTGAAAACCAATACTGACACACTGAGGAGTAACAAAGTAGTAAAACCTTATTTTCATTCTTCCCAATTTGTCCCTCACATCATTTTTAAATCCCTAAGTAGCACAAAGCAGTTAGAATGAATATCCCATCCTCCATTTCTCCTGCCTTGGTAAACCTGCTTGTTTAGATAGTATGAATTGACTCATGGTTTTGAATTTAAATTCCATATAATTATAAAAACTGGTAGTCACAATATTTTTGAAAATTGTTGATTATTGCAGGAAAAATGGGAAATATTCTTACAAGGGACCATTTATTAAATTATAGTTATATGTGAGTTTTGTTAGAATGAGGAATACTAGTCATGGAAATGATTTGTTTTATAAAAGATATATAAATGTGTGCTGATTTTCAACTCTTCATTGATTAATTTTCCTTCTTTAATATATTATAAATCACAGGATAATAAAAAATCATGGTGAAGATATTAAATTCTGAGTGGAAAAAGAACTGTGCAGAAAACAGTATTGTATGTATAGCCCACTTATGAATCATTCATTCTCTCTCTCAATTCAGTTCTAGAATTATACTAAGGCTACTGAAATAGAGTAGAAATTAAACTCCTGAACACATTCTTCAAAATTTCAGTCAACCTAATAGGTATAGATTTTTCTATAATTTACTGAATTTAGTTTTTTCTTTATGAACCATAGCAAACACTATGTTAAAAAATAAATTTGCAGATTATATCTACCTGTGATGTGTTTGAACTCCATTATATTTATAATTTTGATTCTTTAAAAATATTATTTCCCAAGGAATTCTAGCTTTCTCCTCTCTTTTTAGGCTTTCTAGTGTACTCTCTGTCAAAGTTTTATGAAGTAAGAAATTTTTCTTATTTAGTATGAACTTTTTGAATTAAAGTCAAAAAATAAAAAAATAAATATTTTATTTTTAATGCTGAAATTAGATGCAGAAATATTTTTCTATTGTGAAAAGAAAGATCTGTCAATATTCATTTTATTAATATATGTTCATTGAGTGGTAAATCTATGTTTATTCATGGAATTTTTTATTTCATGTGTGCTAATGTTAATTATGATACCAATCATGTTTGATTTGTAATCCGAATTTTGAAAGTTATTATACACAGCTTTAATACATTTCAGGTGTTTCTCAAAACTCCTGAGTGTGTTATTTATTAGGTTAACAGAAGACGATTTATGTTTTATTGGCATATTGAATACATGCTTTAAGTGCATGAGGAGGCATAGGGCCACGAACTATGTTAACTCAACAGGCAATGGTATAATAATAAACCCCAGGAGTCAACCTATTATTTTTAAAAATAGCTATAAAATTGACTTCATATCAGATTCATAGCATTTTGTATTCTTCTTAATGGTGATTCAGAATTAGTGACCTATACTTCTATAATTATTAAAAATTTCATAATATGGCATTATCAGGGATGTTCTGAAAATGACAAAACCCTAAGAGGTTTGAATAACTCACATTTTTGTGGCAATTTTTCAGATAAGTGGCAGAGGGCCCAGCTAACATTGAAATGAGACTTTGATACCTGTTAAGTTTCATGCTAAGCATTTTCATCTGTGCTTACTAAGTCATTGTCATTTAGATGTTCAGAATAGTTGAGGTTGATGCTGCTATTCCCATTTTCCAAATGAGAAAATGAAGGCTCAGAAATAGTATGAAACTTGGCCAAGGTCACAGAACTCATACTTAGTAGAACCTAGACCCTTGCTCCTGATTCTACTCCCTAGACAACCATTTAATTAAAAATGTCTAACCTCTCAACACTTAACATTACTATGAGGATAATTTGAAGTGTGTCAATAGCTTATATAAATGCCTCATTAGTTCCTAAACCATTTACAAGTTGTAAATTTGGCTTAAATTTATCTATTTATATTTATTTTGGACCCAGAAGTAAAACAGTGCACTTTATAAGGAATGGACAAGATCAGTGTTCTTGCCATATCCTGACTGTGCAAACTTTTTAAAGTCACTTCATCTGTTAAAGTGGCCTATGGGGATCACATATGCCCAACTCACAGGATTTTGTAGGACTCTAGTGAAATATTTCATATGAAAATTTTTACTTCATCATTCAAAGCCTCATCAATAAGAAATTTCTACCTTAGTTTAGTGTGGTCATGGTTACTCCTCCAATTCAAGGGAAAAGTACTTGGGATTAAAAAGTAAGCTCAATGTGATTTATTTACCTTTGAAATGGAAAACAAAACAAAATATTTAATGGAAACGAGTTGCTCAAGAGAAATTCAAAATGTAAAATTATAAGAGAATTTCCATTGTAAAGATAGAAAATACCCATTATGTGGATATCAAGAGCTCTTAACTGGTATCCCCAAAGCCTTGCATTTCCTATTACAGAAAAGGTAAAGTGGAAGTTTTAAAGTAGTCTCATAACTTTAACTTTTCCTAGAGGAGACTCTCTATAATGAGGAAATAGACCTACTGGGATATATTGGCAATGAATAAATATGCCTGAATAAAATTTGAACTAGGTCCTTTATTTAACTTTGATTTACACTACCACTCAACACATATTAGTATACTCACTGCAGGACCATTTTATTTCTATGTGTCTGTTAGAAAAAGACCAATTTAAGAAGCATCTATTGACAACAAATTTAGAATTTTATTTTTGAACAAAAAGTCAGTCAGTTCAGTCACTCAGTTGTGTCCAACTGTTTGACCCCATGGATTACAACAAGCCAGGCTTTCCTATCCATCACCAACTCCCAGAGCCCACTCAAATTGATGACATCCAACCATCTCATCCTCTGTCGTCTCCTTCTCCTCGTGCCTTCAATCGTTCCCAGCATCAGGGTCTTTTCCAATCAATAAGTTCTTCACATCAGGTGACCAAAGTATTGGAGCTTCAGCTTCAGCATCAGTCCTTCCAATGAATATTCAGGATTGATTTATTTTAGGATTGACTGGTTTGATCTCCTTGCAGTCCAAGGAACTCTCAAGAGTCTTCTCCAACACCAAGGTTCAAAAACACCAATTCTTTGGCACTCAGCCTTCTTTATGGTCCAACTTTCACATCCACATATGACTACTGGAAAAACCATAGCTTTGACTAGATGGACCTTTTTTGGCAAGGTAATGTCTTTGCTTTTTAATATGCTGTCAAGGTTGGTCATAGCTTTTCTTCCGAGGAGCAAGCATCTTTTGATTTCATGGCTGCAGTCACCATCTGTGGTGATTTGGAGCCCCCAAAAATCAAGTCTGTTTTACTGTTTCCATTGTTCCCCATCTATTTGCCATGAAGTGATGGGACCAGTTGCCATGATCTTAGTTTTTTGAATGTTGAGTTTTAAGCCAGCTTTTTTACTCTCCTCTTTCAATATCATCTATAGGCTTTTTAGTTCCTCTTCACTTTAAGTCACCTCAGTCATTTCCAACTCTTTGTACCCTATGGACTGTAGCCCACCAGGGTCGTCTGTCAATGAGATCCTCCAAGCAAGAATACTGGAGTCGGTTGCCATGCCCTCCTCCAGAGAATCTTCCCAGCCCATGGACTAAACCTACATCTCCTGCGCCTCCTGCACTGCAGGTGATTCCTTACCACTGAGACATCAGGGGAAGCTAGACTCAATATCATTTAATATTATCCCTGTGATTATCTATATCAGTCATTACCCCATGGAAGAGGAGCTGTTTTTCTGATGCTAATTGGTACAGTTGCTACTACACACCTGCCACTGCTATGAATCAAACTTGTTTTCGTTTCTTAGCATTACAAAAGTTTTGCTTACTTTAACCACCATTTATCTGTTCAGTCATGAAGCCCCTAAAGGCACATTAAAATGATAGATATTTAAATCTCCATACTTCCTCTAAAATCAATTTCTTATGCATATAGTTAAAAAAATAAGTTTATAGTGTCTACGAAGATTCAATCTAGAGATGTTAGAGTGTTGTGAAGAATTGTCTTATAATATGTCAGACATGCCTATGAATAATAGTTTATCAAACTTGCAAAGTCCTGTTCTTATAAATTTTCAGGGCATATTTGAGCCCTGAAATATGCATTGACCCTTCAAATATGCATTGGCTCTTCAAAATATAGCCATTGGTATAAAATAAATTATCAGAAATTTTTCAGAAATAAAATTTAAGCCATACAGTAGTGATAAAACAGGACCAGATACACTGCCCATTGTGACCAGGAAAAGTGGCAATGTACTTCTTAAAGAAAAATGTGTACCCTGATTCTTTTACTTTAAACCAGTGCTGAAAATGAGGCAGACATTGATCATTTCCTATCTAATATTAAGTGGAACACAGAAAGCCAACTGACAAAAAGAGTAATAATAAGGTAGGCTATATTACCATGTTTCATCTACCTTAGCCACTTTTTATTTTCCAAGTGTCTGCAAAGCATTCATAGAGGAACCTTGAGGTGATGGAGGGGAATAGACTTGTGTGTGTAAACAAATGCAGGACAGATTGTGAGATCAGTAAGTATCTGTTGGTTATTTTCTAGAAGGTCATTTCTTTTAGATACAATATGAGCCCAGATGAGGTAGGTAGACTCACTGGTGATGAGACTGTTAATCAAGATGTTTCAAGAATGGTGGGAGTCGTTTGCTTTGTATAGGAAAACAGCTGGATGACTAAAATACTGGAAGAGTGTACCTATTTTGGAACTGTAGAAGGTGAGAGTAACATAGATCAATCCAGCTGAAGCAAAAGCTATAAACATGTATGTTATGGTGCTATTTCCAAGTGCATTATATATGTAATAGAATACAACTTGATGCTCACTGGGTTCATTTATTTATTATGGTGTCATTCTGAACTGCTCATTGAAAGCAGCTTTATTTCCATTAAATATGTTTCTCAAAACATGATCTGTAAAAATATGAATAAGAATTCTCTGGGGAACATGATAAAAGCATAATTTTGATTCAAGTGATTGCTGGATCCACAACAAGAAACATCTATCTCTTTGATTCCTTTATGCCAAAGTGCTATTTTGTATCAAATTTTTCTCTTGTTAGCATTTGATTGTGAAACTTCTGTAATGTAAAATACTTTAAAAGCAAACTGAGACATTGGAAAAGTACAGAAAGGATGACAATTATTCTATATTTCAATAAAATAGAGTTATAATGAGGCCAAATTAAGAGACATAGCTCAGCTTCAGATATATAGTAAAGCTTGTGCTAGGAAAATTTTGCTATTTTTAGGAAATTTAACTGAACTTATATATGTCTAAAACTGAAGAAGAAAAACAAACATCCATGTTTCCTACTGTACATAATGATCTAGTTAAAAAAAAAAACTTTTAAATATATTAGTGTATCTTATAATAGAATTATCTTTCTTGGTGTGTTTTAATCCTCATTTTCCACTACCTGTAGGTCTTTGTGTAGAAATCATTCTACTTATTCACCTATTGTCCGCTCAATTTAGCTTATTGGAAAACATCCTTTTTTGTGCAACTGATGTTATAGAGACATAAATCAAGGATGGAAACAATGCAATAGAGCATCTACTCCATTTCTAAATAATGAATAGTGCTTCCATATAATGCTCTTCTGAGATTTTTTCCTACCCAATAATTAATTTCACAAGTAATAATTCATATATTTATTTGAAGGGTGTTAATTCCAACTAAAATCATTGTTTTATTTTCTGTATTTAGAAAAATTGCTTTTATTTTCCCCTTTCTTAGTTTTCTTTCATAATAGTATTGCAATATTCTTAATTCTATTTACTCTGGTTGTTGTTGTTCAATCATGTCCGACTCTTTGCAACCCCATGGACTGTAGCATGCCAGACTTCCCTGTCCTTCACCGTCTCCCAGAGCTTGCCCAAACTCATGTCCATTGAATCAGTGATGCCATCCAATCATCTCGCCCTCTATCATTCCCTTCTCCTCTTGCCTTCAATCTTTCCCAACATCAGGTCTTTTCTAAAGAGTCAGCCATTTGCATCAGGTGGCCAAAGTATTGGAGCTTCAGCTTCAACATCAGTCTTTCTAATGAATATTCAAGATTGATTTCTTTTAGGATGGACTGATTTGATCTCCTTGCAGTCCAAGGGACTCTCAAGAGTCTTTTTCAACACCACAGTTCAAAAGCATCAGTTCTTTGGCACTCAGCTTTATTTGGGGCAGGAGGAGAAGGGGACGACAGAGGATGAGATGGCTGGATGGTATCACCGACTCGATGGACATGAGTTTGAGTGAACTCCGGGAGTTTGTGATGGACAGGGAGGCCTGGCATGCTGCAATGCATGGGGTTGCAAAGACTTGGACACGACTGAGCAACTGAACTGAACTGAACTGAACAGCCTTCTTTATGGTCCTACTCCCATTTCCATACATTACTCCTGGAGTTTACTCTGCAGTTAAAAGCTATTGTGTGATGTGACATCACAGCCACTGAACGAATTCATGTTAACAGCCTTTCCCAATTCTGTCTCTGTATCTATGTACTCAAAGGATATAGATCTTATAAGTTAAAAAGCAATATCAAAAATGAGGTAAAGCCAAATTTTATAATATATGCATGGGGATACTTTCATTCTTGATAGTAACTATAAAGTGGAATTATTTTCTCCCTCATGCAATGCTGGACTCCAAATTCAAAGATCCTTGAAATGCTTTTTATTTTTTTTTACCTAAATCTCATCATAGAGGCCTAAACCGAAATTATATAATAACTAGCCATTTTATTTCCTTAGAATATGTAGTCTCAAAGTTTTAGAGTTCAGGAAAATCACCTGAGAATCTTGATAACACATAGATTTGGTAGGTCAGAGGTCATGCACAAGAAGCTGCATTGTAAAAAGGTACCTCAGCATCCCTGACAACAGATGGTTCTTGGACTCATCTTTAAGAAGCAAGATCCTGAGCAAATATTTTGTATGGGATTTCTATTTGAATGAACAAATCATATTCCCCTCTATGGCACCTCAATGCCATAGTGTGAAAAAAAAAAATGTCTTGAAGAAAAGCAACTTTCAGAAAGTGACTCAGACTATATATTGCTTTAGAGATTTCTTTTTTTCCCTTTGAGCAAACCTTACTTTCTTCAAGCATATTTTTAAGTTTCTCCAACTTAAATAAAGTATCTATTCCAAGGTCATTCTGGTTCTTCAAAACAAATTCAAACAGAACCATGAAACAAACTTGGAAGAATTGAACAAATTTCAATGGCATTTTAAAAATCTGATTTAATCCTCACAAAAATTCATGAGAGTAACTATCAACCTTTTCATTTTACAAATGGGTAAATAGAACTTCAGTGTTATCAATTTTCCCAAGCCAAACATTTAGTAAAAAGAAGTCCATGTTTCAGGTATATCCACTGTAGACCATGACTCTTTCCACTGTATTAAGCTCTGTGTACAAAGACATAGTAGATAGTACATTAGAGGCTGTTGGAAAGTATGAGTGCCCTCTTGTTGGTAGAATCATTCTTTATCATGGAAATGAAGTAACAGTAAAACCTCAGTGAAATCAATCCAGCTAGACTTGTGGCACCATCCTTATAACTACAACTATCTCTCTGAATGAGCAAAGGAGATATTAGAGAAACTTACTAGTCAAAGATGAAGAGAAAGGAAGTCTGTGGAAGGAAATATGTTAGCCTCTAGCTCAAATATTGTTCCAATGGCAGCAGGTTTATGGTATCTAAAAAGGTTATGCATCATTTTACTTGAATCCTTTTCCTAACATTTAGCCTGTCTCCAAGAGAAAACCAGTGAAAGACTACAGCAACTGCTCATTATTGTCATCATCAAATGAAGATGAGCCAAACTTAGAAATCATTCCGAGTGCAATGTAGTGAGAAGCCAATGTTTATTACCCAGAAAGGGAAGCAAAGGACCCAGTTATAATTTGGTCAGGAATTTTTCCAGTACAGTCTGTGATCGATTAAGTGGTTCCTCTTTTGGATTTTACTGAGATCAGACTTTGATGCTCACAATGTGGAACAGCCATATTAAAAGGGTTGGAAAAGGATCAGCATCATAAAAACAGAATTATATCAAAAGGGAAATATAACAGGAGCCCCATAGCCTTTGTGGGACTGAAGTTTCCCTTATCAAACATGTAAAATCTTCAAATGACATTATTTCAGTAAAACCCAATATGAATCATCTATTTTTATTGGCATTTGGCATTTTTGTTTCCTGCCAGCTAACACAATATTCTTATCTGAATACATATTGAAAGTGAAGTCACTCACTCATGTCTGAGTCTTTGTGACTCCATGGACTGTAACCTACCAGGCCCCCTTGGTCCATGGGATTTTCCAAGCACAAGTACTGGAGTGGGTTGCCATTTCATAAATACGATGAAACTGACATCTGCCTATCTGGGTTTACTCAAAATTTCTAGATCCTCAGTTTTTATTTTCTGGCACTAAAAATACAGAAAAACCTTTCTCTGTGCATAAAAATGATCTCCTAGATGCAAAGTTAGATCTAGTGTGTTAGAAGTATAGGCTGAAAATCTTTTGGGAGGAATAGACTTATTTGATAAAGAAAGCTCTTTTCACTTGGAATATTACAAATAATTTCATAAACTCCCTCTATCTTCTAAAATAGTAATGTTCAATGAAACAGGCTCATTGTCTTTCATTTATCTTGTTAGTAAACCTTTTCATACACATCATGCAAACAACAAAACTCTTTAGGAACTACCATGGGCTGAGAATTGTACAAGGAAATAAAGGTGAGCAAGACAAAATTGTTACTAGCCCTCATTGAGTTCCTCATAGCTATCCCAGACAGCTTTTCAGGACTCTCCACAGCCATTAACTGCTCTCATCTCTTTGTTGATGGTACATGTTATGACAAAAGCTACTCACATATAGCTGGTGCCTAATGTGCTGCAGTCCATGGGGTCCCAAAGAGTCAGATATGATTTAGTGACTGAACACCAACAACATACAGCTGGTATCATGGTCAGAAAATAATTACTCTAGTATGCAACTTTCTTTGGTGAGTTTATACGTGTCTTAAGTCATTAGCAGTTGTTTCACATGTCTAAAATTAAATAGCAATTCAGTTCAGTCAGTTCAGTTCAGTCACTCAGTTGTGTCCGACTCTTTGCGATCCCATGAATCTCAACACACCAGGCCTCCCTGTCCATCACCAACTCCCGGAGTTCACTCAGACTCAAGTCCATCGAGTCAGTGATGCCATCCAGCCATCTCATCCTCTGTTGTCCTTTTCTCCTCTTGCCCCCAATCCCTCCCAGCATCAGAGTCTTTTCCAATGAGTCAACTCTTCGCATGAGGTAGCCAAACTACTGGAGTTTCAGCCTTAGCATAACTCCTTCCAAAGAAATCCCAGGACTGATATCCTTTAGGATGGACTGGTTGGATCTCCTTGCAGTCCAAGGGACTCTCAAGAGTCTTCTCCAACACCACAGTTCAAAAGCATCAATTCTTCAGTGCTCAGCTTTCTTCACAGTCCAACTCTCACATCCATACATGACCACTGAAAAAACCATAGCCTTGACTAGACAGACCTTTGTTGGCAAAGTAATGTCTCTGCTTTTGAATATGCCATCTAGGTTGGTCATAACTTTCCTTCCAAGGAGTAAGCATCTTTTAATTTCATGGCTGCAGTCACCATCTGCAGTGATTTTGGAGCCCAAAAATATAAAGTCTGACACTGTTTCCACTGTTTCCCCATCTATTTCTCATGAAGTAATGGGACCAGATGCCATGATCTTCGTTTTCTGAATGTTGAGTTTTAAGCCAACTTTTTCATTCTCCTCTTTCACCTTCATCAAGAAGCTTTTTAATTCCTCTTCACTTTCTGCCATAAGGGTGGTGTCATCTGCATATCTGAGGTTATTGATGTTTCTCCCAGCAATCTTGATTCCAGCTTGTGCTTCTTCCGGCCCAGCATTTCTCATGATGTACTCTGGATATAAGTTAAATAAGCAGGGTGACAATATACAACCTTGACGTACTCCTTTTCCTATTTGGAACCAGTCTGTTGTTCCATGTCCAGTTCTAACTGTTGCTTCCTGACTTGCATACAAATAGTAATTACTATCTTTTAAAACCTTAATCTCAAAACTTTAAGTACTGAGATGAGTCATCCCCATGATCATAGTAAATTTTGTAGAAAATCCATGCATTTTTTTCTATAGCTTTCACGTGATTCTTGGACCATAGTAAGCAGTCAGTGCATCCTTGTTGCATGAATAGAAGACAGCAAAATGCAGTTATGCAATTGAAGGAACACCTGAGTAGAAATAAGGAAATAGTCATTCTAGCTTTAATTCTACTATTGAATTGCCATGTGATATTTGTGAAATTGTTTCCACTTCATGGTCTTCGACTTCTTTAACTGTAAAATCAGGAGAGTGAACTTCATGAGATTTATTTCCTTCTAGCTTCACCAATCGGAGAAGGCACTGGCCAGAGGAGCCTGGTAGGCTGCAGTCCATGGGTTTCCTAAGAGTCAGACATGACTGAGTGACTTCCCTTTCACTTTTCACTTTCATGCATTGGAGAAGGAAATGGCAACCCACTCCAATGTTCTTGCCTGGAGGATTCCAAGGATGGGGGAGCCTGGTGTGCTTCCATCTATGGGTTTGCATCTATGGGGACATGACTGAAGTGACTTAGCAGCAGCAGCAGCTTCACCAATATAGAATGATGTAATACTGAGAACGTCATTTGGAAGAAAGTATTTCTCATTGTTTCCATAGCAGTTCTCATCCTTATTGACCACATAATAAATACTTCAAAAACAAAAAGAAGAGGGTGATAAGGAAGGAAGGGTAGAAGGAAAGAAGGGTAAAGAAACAAGTGTAAACAAACTGGTCACATAAATCCCACCTTAGCATATAGTTCATGTTACTGCTGCTGCTAACTTGCTTCAGTCATGTCGACCCCATAGATGGCAGCCCACCAGGCACCCCCGTCCCTGGGATCCTCCAGGCAAGAAGACTGGAGTGGGTTGCCAT
Organism: Bos indicus; assembly: GCF_029378745.1. NCBI lineage: Eukaryota > Metazoa > Chordata > Mammalia > Artiodactyla > Bovidae > Bos > Bos indicus. Next base: position 42,495,386 of record NC_091789.1, read on the forward strand.
TGTCTTCTCCGATATAGTTCATAAACTCCAAAAAAATAAGAAACACAGAAAGGTATAACTTTTAATTTTTTAAAGGAATTTAAACTAAAGCTTGGAGCTAGATATTTCCAATTAGGCAAAATCAGGAATAGCTTTGCTTCTGTCAAGACTTTGGACCTCCAAAACCTTAATCAAACATTTTCACAATTTTTCATTATAGTAATAAAAAGGTTAAATTCTTATTTATAATCATATTTAAACTGTCATATTTTGAGTGCCTCAGTAAGGAAAATGAGTACCTTATAACTATTATTATTACTGTTCTCATTAGCACTATGCTTGTTCCTGGAAACAAAGTAGAGTAGTTTTTCCCTGTGGACTCAACAGATTATTAAAACTATTTTCACTATTTCCTGCATGCTTTAAAAAAGTTAATATTCTCACCATTCTTTGAGCAGAAATATGTATATTGCTAAGCCTTCATTTTTATTTTAATTTTTGTAACAATAATAATTATGAATAAATTTGTCTCTTATTGAAAATTGAATTTTTTTTAAATGGAGATGCTGGAAAATTTGGTATCCCTACAATATTTTAGTTTAAGCATTGCAAAGATTTGCTCACATTGCAAAATATTTATAAAATGTTTTAGCTAAATCCCAACAGTATAGAAAGCTTAAAGCCATTCTTTCTCTTTTCCTTTTTCACTTGTATAGATAGTATACTCATTTTAGGCACATTTGCTTTACTTTTTGAAATTCAAAATTAGATACAAATTCAAGTGTTGTTGATTTAGGTAAGTTTTCTTGCGATTTGCTTGTAATATTTGCAAGGAGTATCAGCTTCAAGTTGTTTAAAGGCTGCTAATGAGTGATTCTTAGAATTTTTGGCAGAATGAGGACAGTTATAAAAAGGAACAGCAACACTGTCTGTATAGCATGGTACCACTCTCCCTGTTAATGGTACTTTACATTAAAACTTTTGCTCAGCTGAGCAGCTGACTATGCTAATTCTTCAGAGTTGTGTTAAGCCTCACTCATTTCCCTCTCCCCACCCCCCCACCTTGCCCAATCTTACTTTCTGGGAATAGCTAAAGAAAATGAAATTGTTCAAGGCTAGAGAAAATGAGATTACATCGCTGTTTCATTGGCACTGTCATTCAGTGTATTCTTGCATATTTACATTTCTGGAGATATCGTCCAGCTCTTCCATGATCTTGCCTCAGTCGTGTCCGATTATTTGTGACTGTATGGAGTGTAGCCCGCTAGGCTCCTCTGTCCAATGAATTTCACAGGCACGAATACTGGAGTGGATTGCCATGCCCTCCTCCAGGGTATCTTTCCGACCCAGGGATTGAACCCAAGTCTCAGGCATCTCCTTCATTGGTAGGTGGGTTCTTTACCACTAGTGCCACCCACATAGAACTTCCATGGATGTCTCTATCTATCTACCTATTTTCTTATTATTTAACTTATCCTCTGTGTTGTAAGACCAAATCTGTTTCTCTCTCTCTTTCTAGATCATAGAACAATGCTTGCTACACAGTAAGTGCTTAGAAAATAGAGCTGATCTTCATTATTTGTAGTCTACATTTGCAAATATACTTCATTAAAATTTATTTGTACCCTTCAAAGCAACAATTGTGGCATTTTCACAATCAGTTGTGGACATGCAGAGAGTGGAAAAGTTTGAGCTGCTAGTGTGTGCACTCAGCTGAGATTCACCAGATGCCTTTCTGTCTTGTCTCAGCTCTAAGAAATGACCAGAAGATGGGGGTGGTGGAGGGGCACTGCAGTGTAACACAAGCACTGACTGGGGCCAGTTGAATGGAATTTAATCTCAACTATGGTACCTGTTAATGGTTGTCCTGAGGCAAATCATTTAATGTGAATGAAAGTCCTTTTCTCTTTTGTCAAATAAATAGAATCTACAGGGAATTTCAGGCCTGTTGTTGTTCAGTCACAAGTTATGTCCAAATCTTTGCAACCCCATGAACTGCAGCACACCAGGCTTCTCTGTCCCTCACCATCTCCCAGAGTTTACCCAAGTTCATGTCCAGTGAATTGATGATGCCACCCAGCCATCCCATCCTCCGACACCCTCTTCTCCTTCTGCCTTCAATCTTTTCCAGCATCAGGGACTTTTCCAGTGAGCCATCTGTTCAAATCAGGTGGTCAAAATATTGGAGTTTCAGCATCAGTCCTTCTGAGGAGTAGTTAGGGTTGATTTCCTTTAAGATTGACTGGTTTGATCTCCTTGCTTTCCAAAGGACTCTCAAGAGTCTTCTCCAATACCACAGTTTGAAAGCATCAATTCTTCAGCTCTCTGCCTTCTTTATTGTCCAGCTCTCACATTTCAAGCCTATATATATATATATATATATATATATACATATATATATACACATATTTCAAGCCTATATATATACATATACAAGCCTATATATGTGTGTGTGTATATATATACACACACACACACACATACACACACACACACACACACACATATATATATACACATACTCACACAGAATCTTCCCTAGGAATAATGATTCACTATTGCCTATTTTGGCTTCCCTGGTGGCTCAGAGGTTAAAGCATCTGCCTGCAATGCAGGAGACCTGGGTTCGATACCTGGGTTGGGAAGATCCCCTGGAGAAGGAAATGGCAACCCACTCCAATATTTTTGCCTGGAAAATCCCATGGACAGAGGAGCCTGGTGAGCTATACTCCACGGGGTAGCAAAGAGTCAGACCTGACTGAGCGATTTCACTTCACATTGCCTTTTTTTCAGTGTTCACAGCAACTTTATAGAACTATTGAAAATAGAAACAATTGTAATCGCTGAATGAAGGAATGAATCACTGACCCAGAAACTGTAATTCATATTATTTACTTAATGATAAGTTTACATGAATGAACTCTAATTATAGCTCAGTGATTTCCCAAAGAACCTTGTGGAAGGCAGAATAATGGCCTCCCGAGGATGTCCCCATCCTAATCTCTGGTAAATGTGAATATGTCAGGATACATGGCAAAAGAGGATTATGGTTGCAGATGTAGTTAAACATACTCTTGAGCTGACTTTAAATAGGAAGTTTAGAAACTTTCCTGGTGGTCCAGCATTAAGACTCTGTGCTGGCACTGCAGGGGGTAAGGAGACAATCTTTAGTCAGAGAATTAAGATCCTGCATGCTGTGCACTGAGGCCAAAAGAGAGAAAAAAAAAAGGAAGGTTATTTTGGATTATCTTTGTGCACCCAATGTAATCACAAGGATCATTAAAAGTAGAAGAGGAGGCAGAAGAGGGAGAACAAAAGATGACAGTGTGACAAAGACTCAGCCTAACCCTGCTGACTATGAAATTACTGCTGTTGCTGCTAAGTGGCTTCAGTCGTGTCTGACTCTGTGCGACCCCATAGAAGGCAGCCCACAAGGCTCCCCTTCCCTGGGATTCTCCAGGCAAGAACACTGGAGTGGGTTGTCATTTCCTTCTCCTAGAGGACCGTTATTCAAGGAATGTGAGTGGTCTCTAGAAGTTGGAAAAGGCAAGGAAACAGATCTCCCTTAGAGTTTCCAGAAAGGAATGCAATCCTTGATTTTATGCACATGAGATCCATTTCAGATTTCTGACCTCCAGAGTAATAAATTTGTGGTTTTTTTAAACAGTTAAGTCTGTAGTAAATTATTTACAGTAATAATAGGAAAATTTCAGGGAAGTTTATAATTTCCTCAGTTCTGTCTCACCACATCAAAACTTTGAAGGGATGGATGGACCAATGTTATAGCTCTGTGTTATAGCTCAATTTTATTTGGCAAGTAAGGGAAAATACATCCTCGAGGCATGAGGGCATACCAACTCAAAAAATGTGAAGAGAAGAGAAGCCTCCAGCGCAATTTTGTCTCCTTTTTTTTAATATCATTTTTTCTCCTCCCCCCTGAGCCTGCCCTATATAAACTGGACTAACCAGGAGGCCTGTTTGCCTCACCTCAGGTTCTCATTCCGGTCCCCGGAACTTCCTTTGTTCTATTTTCATGGGCTTTTCCCTTCTTTGTCTTTTGCACTTCTTTTTCCTATTCTAACTATCTAACAAAACAAATACAAATGTCTTCAAATGATAAGTTGGTTTTTTTTTTGCTGTTGTTAATGTCATTTTTGTCAAAATGATAAAATTAACTGGCACTAAAAAAGAGTCAAATGAGAACAACCTTTTAGCTGAAAACAATTTCCCTTTCAATATTATTTGGTATCATGGAGTAGAAAAGTTTGAATATGATAGCACAAGTTGGGAACTTTACCAGGAGCAATTATTGGATACAGATAATGATTTACCTTGATACTAATAAAAGCAGACCTCTCATTTCAAGTCACAGAAGAGGTTGCTCTCCTATCAATGTGTAACATGGATCATACATTTTTGTAAAATTTCAAATACAATATAGTTAAAGTAATATTACTAAAGCAATAGAAAGTGTCTCTCACATAATTTTCAGGACCCCTCAAACCTGGATGCAACCCTGCTTGAATACCTAATTGGGAAACTGAGAGAGAGAAAGAGAGAGGGGTGGGGGATCGACTCTGACCAAAAATATGTCAGCAAAATGAAACACCTGTGTCTCATGTACACCTGTGCATGTTTTCCTCTCAAAATTCATTTTCTATTGTGAAGGATTCATGTGACAATAATATATGAGGGATGAGATGGAGATGGGGAACTGGAACCAAATACATAATTCGTCTAGTGTTGATCAATTAAGTACTTACTATGTGGCTAATCATTGTGGCTACAAAAGAGATCTATGACTCACTCCAATTTCACTGATAACTTACAGTCTAATTGGGAAGATAAAATGCACACAGACATATCATCATTAGTATGATCTAATACATAATTAAGCACTAATATGTAAGACACTGGAAATTAGAGGATAAGATAGTAAGATTCAGCTTTAGCTTAACCAATAACACAATGAAGAATTGGATATTGGCGTCATAGAAGAGGTAAGATGCAGTCTTCGACTTAAGAGATGACTATGATGTGATGTCTATTTAATTTGCAGCAGCCATTCAAATAATGGAACAATAGATGGAAAACAATACCATAAGGAATGGCTTGATTTAGAAAAAGCAAAAATATCTTACAGGCTGAGCTCCTTACATTATTTATTTAATTATATCTTTGTAACAATCCTTTGGGGTGGGTACTATTTACTATCTGTTTCCTTGATGGAGAAACAAGACCTAGAATAATTTAACAGTTTTCTCAGGGTCATGGATCTATTATGTGACATAGCTAGGGCTGAAATTCAGGTCTGTCTGACACTCTGATATCATTCTGCTCTCACACACTTGAGGAGTTGGGATATAGAGAGGAACTAAGATTGGGTAGGTTTCAAACACTTAATAAAGACTTCATTCAGTTTGTAGGTAAGCATACTTCCAAATAAGGCATATCTTTGCATGTATACACACCTAACCTTTGAGGAATTATTATTTCTTCAATAGATTAGCAATATACAGGAGGTTTCTATATTTCTTTGACATAACTATGTAAACTGCAGAGGTACACATTAACATCTAAAATCATTTATCTCTGTGGGAGAAGGCTATGGTGGGATGATTTGAGAGAATAGCATTGAACCATGTATATTATCAAATGTGAAATAGATTGCCGATTCAGGTGTGATGCATGAGACAGGGTGCTCAGGGATCACCGTGCACTGGCATGACCCTGAGGGATGGGATGGGGAGGGAGAGGAGAAGGGGGTTCAGGATGGGAAGCACATGTACACCAATGGCTGATTCATGTTAATGTATGGCAAAAACTGCTACAATATTGTAAAGTAATTAGCATCCGATTAAAATAAATAAATTTAAAAAACAAACAAAAAATAACATCATTTGTCTGAATGTCATATAAATAAAGTTAATGGTGTGATAAGCTTTACTGTTGTTTTCACAAGGATAATATGGAGTATGTGAATAATTTGGAATATGTGAAATGATAGGATAATAAGATTAAATTGAATACTTTATAAATCATACTAAAAAGATGAGTGTCCCTAGGGATATTGCTTTTTCAAGAAGTAAAGAAATGTCAATTAATATTCCTTAAAGCAAGTGGGTAGATGACTTGAATTAGAGAAATTTCACTGCATATGAAAGCTAGTACATGACTAATAGCCTATAAAAATACCAATTATTAAATATGAAATATGAAATGTTTCAGAAAGTGTACAAAATTTTATTGTCAATAATTATAGAGACATTAACAAATTATGGAATGTACTATTAATCTCAGGTTGAGAAGTGGAATAAAAATGTATTTTGACAACTATCAGCTTTTCTAGGCTTTCCAACTTTTTCTTCACTGTTTTAAACAAACAAATAAACAAAAAAACTATTACCTTCAAAAATGTGCAGATGTCAGTAGCACAATTATTGCAGAATTTAAAGAAGATGCAATAGAATATGGTAATGTATTTGAAACAAACTATGAATATGTAAAGTTTGATATGTGAAGTATTAGAGCTCATCAAATACATAAAAGAATGAAGTATATTGGATATAAGAGTTTTCATTCATCTTTTAGAGCACTAATGCTATATGTAAATGAAAAAAGAAACTTGCTGTTAATTTTCATTATGTATTTCCCTGCAATGGGAAGACATTTGGGAAAAACAAGTCCTGATAGTTACGTCACTATATTTATTACTAAAATTAAACAAGTACAGTCACTATGTTTAGTAAGGTATTTGATATGAACCATGAAGGTAAAATTCAGACTTAAATTGAAGAAAGTAGAGAAAACCAGTAGCCCATTCAGATATGACCTAAATCAAATCCAATACGATTATACAGTGGAAGTGACAAATAGATTCAAGGGATTAGATCTGATAGACAGAGTGCCTGAAGAACTATGGACAGAGGTTCCTAACATTGTACAGGAGGTGGTGATCAAAATCATCCCTAAGAAAAAGAAATGCAAAAAGGCAAAATTATTGCCTGAGGAGGACTTACAAACAGCTGAGAAGAGAATCTAAAGGTAAAGAAGAAAAAAAAAAAAAAGATATACCCATTTGAATGCAGAGTTCCAAAGAATAGCCAGGAGAGATAAGAAAGCTTTCCTCAGCGATCTTTGCAAAGAAATAAAGGAAAACAATTGAATGGGAATGACTAGACATCTCAAGAAAACTAGAGATACCAAGGGAACATTTCATGCAAAGATGTACACAATAAAGGACAGAAATGGGATGGACCTAACAGAAGCAGAAGATATTAAGAAGAGGTGGCAAGAATACACAGAAGAACTGTACAAAAAAGATCTTCATGACCCAGATAATCACCATGGTATGATTACTCACCTAGAGCCAGACACCCTGAAATGCCAAATCATGTGGGCCTTAGGAAGCATTACTACGAACAAAGCTAGTGAAGGTGATGGAATTCCAGTTGAGCTATTTCAATCCTAAAATATGATGCTGTGAAAGTGCTGCACTCAATATGCCAGCAAATTTGGAAAACTCAGCAGTGGTCACTGGACTTCAAAAGGTCAATTTTCATTCCAATCCCAAAGAAAGGCAATGCAAAGAATGTTCACACTACTGCACAATTGCACTCATCTCACACACTAGTAAAGTAATGCTCAAAATTCTCCAAGCCAGGCTTCAACAGTATGTGAACCGTGAACTTCCAGATGTTCAAGTTGGATTTAGAAAAGGCAGAGGAACCAGAGATCAAATTGCCAACATCCACTGGATCATCGAAAAAGCAAGAAAGTTCCAAACAAACATCTAGTTCTGCTTTATTGACTATGCCAAAGCCTTTAACTCTGTGGATCACAGCAAACTGGAAAATTCTTAAAGAGATGGGAATACCAGGCCACCTTACCTGCCTCCTCAGAAATCTGTATGCACGTCAAGAAGCAACAGTTAGAACTGGACATGGAACAACATACTGGTTCCAAATTGGGAAAGAAGTATGTCTAGGCTGTATATTGTCACCCTGCTTATTTAACTTATATACAGAGTACATCATGTGAAATGCTGGGATGGATTAAAGCACAAGCTGGAATCAAGATTGCCAAGAGAAATATTAATAACCTCAGATATGCAGATGACACCACCCTTATGGCAGAAAGCAAAGAGGAACTGAAGAGCCTCTTGATGAAAGTGAAAGAAGAGTGTGAAAAAGCTGGCTTAAAACTCAGCATTCAAAAAACTAATATCATGGCATCTGGCTCCATCACTTCATGGTAGCTAGATGGGAAAGCAATGGAATTTTGAAAGACACTCTTTTGGGGGGCTCCAAAATCACTGAAGATGGCGACTGCAGCCATGAAATGAAAAGACACTTGCTCCTTGGAAGGAAAGCTATGACCAAACTAGACAGAATATTAAAAAGCAGAGACATTACTTTGCTAACAAATATCCGTCTAGTCAAAGCTATGGATTTTTCAATAGTCATGTATGGATGTGAGAGTTAAACTATAAAGAAAGCTGAACACCAAAGAATTGATGCTTTTGAAGTGCGGTGTTGGAGAAGACTCTTGAGAGTCCCTTGGACTGCAAGGAGATCCAACCAGTCAATCCTAAAGGAAATCATTCCTGAATATTCATTGGAAGGACTGATATTGAAGCTGAAACTCCAATACTTTGGCTACCTCATGTGAAGAACTGACTCACTGGAAAAGACACTGATGCTGGAAAATATTGAAAGCAGGAGGAGAAGGGGATGACAGAGGATGAGATGGTTGGATGGCATAACCGACTCAATGGACATGAGTTTGAGCAAGCTCTGGGAGTTGGTGATGGACAGGGAAGCCTGGAGTGCTGCAGTCCATAGGGTAACAAAGAGTTGGACACAACTGAGCAACTGAACTGATGAACACGAAACAAATTAGACTAATGCTAATTTCAGAATAATCTAAACAACCAGTATTGTGTTTTAATTTCAGCATTAAAACACTTGTCACTTGGTATCATCACAGCTTCTACCTAGTGTGACCTTGGAAAATGAACTTCTCAAGTCTACTAGCTTCATTTCTTCATCTTTCAAGTGAGATGATTGATTAGATTTTTATCCAGGGTATCAGTTCAGTTCAGTTCAGTCACTCAGTCGTGTCTGACTTTTGCGACCCCATGAATCGCAGCACGCCAGGCCTCCCTGTCCATCACCAACTCCAGGAGTTCACTCAGACTCACGTCCATCGAGTCAGTGATGCCATCCAGCCATCTCATCCTCTGTCATCCCCTTCTCCTCCTGCCCCCAATCCCTCCCAGCGTCAGAGTCTTTTCCAATGAGTCAACTCTTCACATGAGGTGGCCAAAGTACTGGAGTTTCAGCTTTAGCATCATTCCTTCCAAAGAAATCCCAGGGCTGATCTCCTTTAGGATGGACTGGTTGCATCTCCCTGCAGTCAAAGGGACTCTCAAGAGTCTTCTCCGACACCACAGTTCAAAAGCATCAATTCTTTGGTGCTCAGCCTTCTTCACAGTCCAACTCTCACATCCATACGTGACCACTGGAAAAACCATAGCCTTGACTAGACGGACCTTTGTTGGCAAAGTAATGTCTCTGCTTTTGAATATGCTATCTAGGTGGAGCTTGCTCTAAATTGCTAAGATCCTTTGAATTTGTTGATATTGGCTCATGTCAAGCATTCCACATTCTCAAAAAAATGATAAAACCCAGTTGTCTATATTTGAAAAGTAAAACTGGACACATTTATTTCTTCTGTGTTGGTAAAGATCACACTTTCCTGGATATTTAATGTTAATAGAAATTATAAATTAATAACTTCAAGATTAATGAGGAAAAATTATTGACATTGTTAAGCAATTCAAAATATTGGATCTTGAGATTCTAATATATGGTAACAGTTCATATTACAAAATAATTTTAGTGGAATATGGATTTTAAATGTTTCAGGACCACAGCAGTGCTTAAATGATAGGATCACTGTTATGGTTGCAGGCCTGGATCATATTAACACTATGAATGATCACAGTTAATACTAATACTGTAATATTTGAAATGGGTGTCTTGTTATGTATGATGCATTTATCTAGGACAAATATGGTCAGATGGAATTGTGTCAGAACTGGTAGGAGCCACCAGAATTTTTTGTGAAGTACGCAATTCTTAATTTACTATCTATTATTTATTTTTAAACTGTGCCAAGTGCTGACGCTGTCATGAAAACCTTACTGTAATGTGATCTTGGCGTACCCTACTGGTTAAGAGAAGTGTATTTCATCCTTGAAACTGCACCTAATTTAAGCTCTGTGCCCATTTAAGAAGAGTATAGAATAAACCCAAGAAATAAACTGAAACAAACTTACAAAATTCCAACCACAAGGAATATTTGACTTTGAAAATTAAACTAAATCACACTTGCTCTGCATAGTTTGAGTCTCCAGAAAAAACGTCTCTCCATGATACTGGCTGCTTGGGGCTGGTGCACTGGGACGACCCAGAGGGGTGGTATGGGGAGGGAGGTGGGGGGAGGGTTCAGGATGGGAAACACATGTATACCTGTGGCAGATTCATTTTGATATATGGCAAAACCAATACAATATTGTAAAGTTAAAAATAAAATTAAATTTAAAAAGATTTTATTATACTAATAAGAAAAATGAATTTTTAAATACATAGTAATGTAAACTGTAAACTAGAAAAAGTACAAATTTTAAGCATACATTCCCCTTGCACAGCACTATTTCTTATATCTGCATTAACAAAGGTCAAAGAACTCTAAGTTTATCTAACCATTATTTCAGGTTTTGTTTGGGCTTCTCTGGTTGCTCAGTTGGTAAAGAATCCATCTGCAATGCAGGAGAACCTGGTTCCATTCTTGGGTCAGGAAGATCCCCTGGAGAAGGGATAGGCTACCCACTCCAATATTATTGGGCTTCCCTTGTGGCTCAGCTGGTAAAGAGTACACCTGCAATTCAGGAGACCTGGGTTTGATCCCTTGGTTGAGAAGATCCCCTAGAGAAGGGAAAGATTATCCACTCCAGTATTCTGGCCTAGAGAGTTCCATGGGCTCCATGGGGTCGCAAAGAGTCAGACACTGCTAAAAGACTTTCATTATTAAACTAATAAGGCCTACTTTTGAACCCCAAATTAAATTTTGTTTTACTTGATTTCAAGATGTGAATATGTAATAACCACTACTTTACAAAAGGCATTTTACAGAGGAAAGAAGCATTTGGTAAAACCATATGAGTAGCTTACTTTATATTATTTACTGGAATATTTTTTGTGATCACCCATTCTAAATCAAAGTGGTCTAGTGTTTTGGAGAACTTAGAAGAGTTCAGTTAATACAATTGAACTAACTTCTGAACATCTTGCTTCACTGCAATAGTCTAATATTAACAAGAGATAAAAAATTTTGACTAATAATTTATACATATGAAATTTGGGAGAGGGTGGGATGATTTGGGAGAATGGCATTGAAACATGTATAATATCATATATGAAACGAGTCACCAGTCCAGGTTCGATGCACAATACTGGATGCTTGGGGCTGGTGCACTGGGACGACCCAGAGGGATGGTATGGGGAAGGAGGTGGGGGGAGGGTTCAGCATGGGGAACACATGTATACCTGTGGCAGATTCATTTTGATATATGGCAAAACCAATACAATATTGTAAAGTTAAAAAATAAAATTAAATTAAATTAAAAAAAAGATTTTATTATACTAATAAGAAAATTCAGGGGTGTATATAGCTAGCATACAGTAATTGCGCCTCTTGAGAATTACAGGCACTTGGTTGGACTACCAGAGGTGGAATTCATCATAACTTATTCAATTCAATTCAGTCACTCAGTTGTGTCTGACTCTTTGCGACCCCATGGACTGCAGCACGCCAAGCCTCCCTGTCTATCACCAACACCCGGAGTTTACTCAAACTCATGTCCATTGAGTCGATGATGCCATTCAGTTATCTCATTCTCTGTCGTCCCCTTCTCCTCCTGCCTTCAATCTTTCCCAGCATCAGGGTCTTTTCCAATGAGTCAGTTCTTTGTATCAGGTGGACAAACTATTTGAGTTTCAGCTACAACATCAGTCCTTCCAATGAGTGTTCAGAACCGATTTCCTTTAGGACTGACTGGCTGCATCTCACTGCAGTCCAAGGGACCCTCAGTTAGAAAGATGGTAACAATAACCCTGTATGCGAGACAGCAAAAGAGACACAGATGTATAGAACGGTCTTTTGGACTCTGTTGGAGAGGGCGAGGGTGGGATGACCTGGTAGAATGCCATTGAAACATGTATATTATCATATGTGAAATGAATCGCCAGTCCAGGTTCAATGCATGATACAAGATGCTCAGGGCTGGTGCACTGGGATGACCCCGAAGGATGGGATAGGGAGGGAGGTTGGAGGGGGGTTCAGGATGGGGAACACATGTACACCCGTGGCCAATTCATGTCAATGTATGGCAAAACCAATACAATATTGTAAAATAATTAGCCTGCCGTCTTTCCAACACTACAGTTCAAAAACATCAATTCTTTGATGGTTTGATGCTTTCTTTATGGTCCAACTCTCACATCCATGCATGACTACTGGAAAAACCATAGCTTTGACTAGTCGGACCTTTGTCAGCAAAATAATGTTTCTGCTTTTTAGTATGCTGTCTAGGTTGGTCATACCTTTTCTTCCAAGGAGCAAGTGTCTTTTAATTTCATGGCTGCAGTCATCATCTGCAGTGATTTTGAGCCCCCAAAATAAACTCTCTCAATATTTCCATTGTTTTACCATCTATCTGCCATGAAGTGATGGGACTAAATGCAATGATATTAGTTTTCTGAATGTTGAGTTTTAAGCCAGTCTTTCACTCTCCTCTTTCACTTTCTTCAAGGGGTTCTTTAGATAAGAGTGTTTTTAAAAGAGCCAGTACAAAATGGCACATTGGCGGATATAGTTACATGATTATTTGAAACTGTAGTTCTGATTATAAATGAAGTTAGCTTACTTTCGTTAACACCATCTGAATCAATTACTCATTTATCCATAAGTTTTTTAATTGATATAAGTTAAATACTATTTACCAACCTAGACAGCATATTAAAAAGCAGAGACATTATTTTCCCAACAAAGGTCCATCTAGTGAAGGCTATGGTTTTTCCAGTAGTCATGTATGGATGTGCTGCTGCTGCTGCTAAGTCGCTTCAGTCATGTCTGACTCTGTGTGACCCCATAGACTGCAGCCCACCAGGAGCCACCGTCCCTGGGATTCTCCAGGCAAGAACACTGGAGTGGGTTGCCATTTCCTTCTCCAATGCATGAAAGTGAAAAGTGAAAGCCAAGTCACTCAGTCGTGTTCGACTCTTAGGGACCCCGTGGACTGCAGCCTACCAGGCTCCTCCACCCATGGGATTTTCCAGGCAAGAGTACTGGAGTCGGGTGCCATTGCCTTCTCCTGTATGGATGTGAGAGATGGATTAAAAAGAAAGCTGAGCACCAAAGAACTGATGTTTTTGAACTGTGTTGTTGGAGAACACTCTTGAGAGTTCCTTGGACTGCAAGATCCAACCAGTCAATCCTAAAGGAAATCAGTCCTGAATACTCATTGGAAGGACTGATGCTGAAGCTGAAACCCCAATACTTTGGCCACCTGATGTGAAGAACTGACTCATTGGAAAAGACCCCAATGCTGGGAAAGATTGAAGGCAGGAGAAGGGGACAACAGAGGATGAGATGATTGGATGGTATCATCGACTCAATGGAAATGAGTTTGAGTAAACTCCAAGAGTAGGCAATGGACAGGGAGGCCTGGCGTGCTGCAGTCCATGGGGTTGCCAAGAGTCAGACATGACTGAGCAACTGAACTGAACTGAATTACTTGTTTGAAATTAAAATTAACCTTTCATTGGGTTGTGAAACCTCAAGTTAAATCTATCTCCCCTACCACCTCCAATCTGATTCCCCTTGTGATAGAAATTTATTGTCTAAATTCTCTTCTTAACTGGTTGCAAAAAAAAAAAAAAGCCACCCACATGCCATGGCTCCCTGTGTTCTTTTACCCTGGAATTCTACTGTTACTGAACAGTATGTGCTCAGTTTTGTTAAATCTTTTACAACCCCCACCCTCATATTGTAGAAGCAAAAGCAAAAAAACAAAAAACAACAAAAATAGTTCAGAGAATTTCAACCATCTGGCATATTGAGACACTGAAAACTAAAGAAGGAATCCTAAGTTATGATCAGAACATCTTTCTTTTTTTTTTCAAATAGCACCTATGCAAGAAACCAAAACAAAAATATCACAAAGCTGGAACTTCAGAAGCTTAATTCACTTATATCTATCAAAGTAGAATACTGTTGCAGAAGATCTTTTCCATCTGTGGTGGTCAGTATGGTAGCTAGGAGTCATGTGTGACTGTTAAGCACTTGAAATACAGCAAGATTGAATTCAGATATGCTATAAATGTAAAATATTTACCAGATTTTGATCACTTAGTATGGATAAAATAATGTAAAATATCTCCTTAATAATTTCTTAAAATTGTATTGAATTATAGTTGATATACAATATTATATAAGTTATAGGTGTACAATATAGTGCTTCACAGTTTTAAAAGGTTATACTCAATTTGTAGTTATTATAAAATAATTGCTATATTATTCAAGTTGTATAATATATCCATGTAGTTTATTTTATACCTAATAGTTTGTACCTCTTAATCCATTTAGTTGCATAATGAAGTGAGAACATTTTAGATATATTGGGCTAAATTAATTTCACATTTCTTCTTGCTTTCTTTACTGTACCTATTAGAAATTACACATGTTTTTGCTGAACAACTGTCTTCTATACCAAAAGTAGTAAGGAAGACTTTGTTTGAAAGTTACTTAATGCTAATTATATTATGGCTGATTAAAAATATAATATCAAAGGCAAAGGCATATACTATCTATGGATTGTAATATTAAATATTAATATAGAATTACTATTAATCAATACATATTAACATTAAATATGCTTTTAAGGATCCAGAAGCTCATAAGTTAATTAGGGAATGAGCCTCTCTTCACAGTATCTTCTAAAAGGGATTACTTTTTAGGCCACAGAAATGGTGATAACTGCCTAATTAAAAATAATGTTCATGAAAAGTTTATCTGTTGATATTAAGGAGCTATCTGAACCCAAAAATAATAAATGAACTGTAAAACAGAGATATTTTTAGAGGACATACTCATTTTGCCCCCTTGTATTTCATATTTTCTTGCACTCAAAAGTACAAGTTTTTCTTTTATTAGTTATCTCAGAACTATGAGAAAGACAACCACACAAATGTCTTTATCTTAATATGTTAAGTACATTTTCTGACAAATTTGCATGTGATTCATGATAATTATTTAATAATTGACCTATGATATTTCCAAATGTTTGTTGATCATTTTCTTCATCATTTACTGTTAGAATTATGACTGAGCCAGCTGAAAAAGCTACTCATCTTATAGCATGTATACTGTTTTACCCTCCAAGTATGTTCTTGCAATGGCAAATAATGATTATTCTGGATGACTAATGGGATTTAAATAATACTGATTTTACTTACTTAGTTTGAAATTTTCTTACTTGATTAGTAAACAATTTAACTCCATAAAGAAGGTCTTGATCACTTGGGTTCTTTTAAAGTCCCAATAATTTTGAGTGTGAGATTTGTAGTTTGACTACATTTCATGGAAATTTAAAGCTGTCAGTCATTTTATGTTGAAGTAAATAATGATATACATATGAGCATATATATATATATATAATTTTAAAAACTGATTTAAAAGTAAGAGATTAAATGGATTTAATAAATTTGCATGGTTATAGAACCAGTAGACCATATAATTCTGAGCAACACATCTTTTCCATTGAATATTTTCAATTGCCTTAATAGTTGCAGCAGTTTTTTTTCCTTTTTAGTTATTACTTTGTAAAAAACTATGATAACAATTATGTCATTATTTTAGATTAAGTATTAAATATTCATCTTTCTAAGAAATTATTAATATTTTTTAATACTTTGATTGCATCCTGGGAAATCATTAACTCGCCTGCATGTTTGCTCATTTATTTAGTCCTAGAATTATCTGACAATCCTCATTTTAAATAAGTAAGAAACAGGCTATAAGAAGAGAAATTACTTTTGCTTATTACAGTTCCCCAAAATTATGCTCTAAAGCTCAAAGACACTTTCGATTTATTAGCTAGTATGTGATTGGAGGAGCCAGTGTACATCTGGGAAATATCATATAGATTCAAATCAGAATGCCAGAGTACAGACATAGAAACTAACTGGATTTCCCTAGTGCAAAGTGTGTTTCTTTCTGCAAGTTGACTGGGAAATGCGCCAATAACTTTTTATATTACTTTATTTTCCCAGTTCTATCAGAATTGGGATTTCTTCCCTTTACATCTTTAGGTTTATTTATTTTTGGCATATCCATCAAAGGTAATGTCCCACAAAATATCATCATCTTAAAGGTTTTCATATATTCAGTTCAGTTCAGTTCACTTTAGTCACTCAGTCGTGTCCGACTCTTTGCGACCCCATGAATTGCAGCACGCCAAGCCTCCCTGTCCATCACCAACTCCCAGAGTTCACTCAAACTTATGTCCATCCAGTCGGTGATGTCATCCAGGCATCTCATCCTCTTTCATCCCCTTCTCCTCCTGCCCCCAATCTCTCCCAGCTTCAGGGTCTTTTCCAATGAGTCAACTCTTCACATGAGGTGGCCAAAGTACTGGAGTTTCAGCTTTAGCATCAGTCCTCCAATGAACACCCAGGGCTGATCTCCTTTAGGATGGACTGGTTGGATCTACTTGCAGTCCAAGGGACTCTCAAGAACCTTCTCCAACACCACAGTTCGAAAGCATCAATTCTTCGGCACTCAGCCTTCTTCACAGTCCAACTCTCACATCCATACATGACCACAGGAAAAACCATAGCCTTGACTAGATGGACCTTTGTTGGCAAAGTAATATCTCTGCTTTTCAATATGCTATCTAGGTTGGTCATAACTTTCCTTCCAAAGAGTAAGTGTCTTTTAATTTCATGGCTGCAGTCACCATCTGCAGTGATTTTGGAGCCTAAAAAAATAAAGCCTGACACTGTTTCCATTGTTTTCCCATCTATTTCCCATGAAGTGATGGGACCAGATGCCATGATCTTCATTTTCTGAATGTTGAGCTTTAAGCCAACTTTTTCACTCTCCTCTTTCATTTTCATCAAGAGGCTTTTTAGTTCCTCTTCACTTTCTGCCATAAGGGTGGTGTCATCTGCATATCTGAGGTTATTGATATTTCTCCCAGCAATCTTGATTCCAGCTTGTGCTTCTTCACTGCAAGAAGCACAAGCTGGAATCAAGTTTGCTGACAGAAATATCAACATATCAGTGTCCCCCAAATATTTTCACATTGTTATGCTCAGATAACAGAAAAGAAGAAATTGCTAAAACAAAATAAACTTATGACAGATTGTTCTACTAAAGATAAAAGTGGATGGTGAAATAACCCTTGGAATGAGCAGACATCTCATCTGAGCATCTGAAGATAATATCTTGTTACTAGGCAGTGTGCAGCAATCCTTTCAGATACGTACAAATGTTATAAGCAATGTTCATAAGAAGCATAAACATACTGGTTTTCCAATACTATACCTTGAATATAAAGTTTTTACAAGGCAAATACAAGCTCTGATATAACTATGCATATAATATAGGTGGTAATAACATGCTTTAATGCAGATGGAATTATGGTATACATTAATCAAACTGAAGAACATTTACTCTTCCTAAATAATTATCAATTTAAATATTATATGCTCATTTGCTTTCTGAATAGTCTAATATGGGTAGATGCTAAATTATTTTTGCATCATATGATTATATACATGTATATGGTATTAGTCATTTCATTTTTTAATGTTTCATGGTCTCTTGAACCTAGCTTATTAGGAACATCTAAAATAAAATAAAAGCCTACATTCTACATTCCTTTGGGGTTAGTGAGGCCATACCTATCCTAAACAAGTTGTCATTTTCAACCTTTTCCTGCTTGTTTGCTGCTGCTACTGCTGCTAAGTCGCCTTAGTCATGTCCGACTCTGTGCGACCCCATAGACGGCAGCCCACCAGGCTCTGTCATCCCTGGGATTCTCCAGGCAAGAATACTGGAGTGGGTTGCCATTTCCTTCTCCAACGCATGAAAGTGAAAGTCAAGTCACTCAGTCATGTCCGACTCTTCGTGACCCCATGGACTGCAGCCTACCAGGCTCCTCCGTCCATGGGTTTTTCAGATCAAGAGTAATGGAGTGGGGTGCCATCGCCTTCTCCGTCCTGCTTGTTTAGAAGGGGATATAGCATAAACATGTGACAGCAGGTGATTTTCAGTTTGATTAAATGAACTCACTTACTGCTCAGAGACTGATTCAGCATCTTATTGTTATTGCAGTAAATCTTTTGCAATTTACTCCCAGTTTTCTTCAAGATCAGCATCTCCATTATAATGTTGGTGAAGTCACATAGCTACTTTATTCGTTTTTTCTACAGTCTCTATTTTGAACAACATTTGGAAGGAATAGACTCATTGTATGGCATTGCTAAAAGTGGTAAACATTAGAAATGTCAAGATTTACCACTGAGTGTATGAAGAACTATACAGAGAAATGAATACTTTCAGATATGATTTAGATACATTGCCACCATTATTTTTCAGAGTTTTGAATAATGGTAAAGTTTCCAATAATAAGGGCTGCGTGAAAGGAACTTCTTGCAAGAATGGGTTCCAAATAATTTTAAGATCTAATAGATTACTGAAATTTCTAACCATATCAATTGATAGCCTTTACAAACACCTAGAAAATGCCAGTTCTGATACTGATATTCTAACTTTAGCTTCAAAGGTAATTGTCCTGATTTTAAAATGGTTGAGTAAAGCTCGACTGATGTGAATACAAATAAAAGCAAAAAGTGGGGAAATAGTTACATGAGTGACTCAGACATAAGTGAAGTCTAGACCTTCAGGTTTTTCAAAAGTAAGCATTACTGAGAAATGGAGACAGACTGGAGATAGACTAGAGACCACTGAAGTAGGAAGTATATAACCAGTTGTTTTAATTGCTAATGCCTTTGTATTAACAGGGCAATCTATGACAATTGTGCTATCAATAATTACTGAGATATGGTTAAGGAATAGACACAACAACAAGAGATGATACTCCCAGACAAATGGAGATCCAGTAATTGTCTACAGTATCAAACTCTCATGTATAATGATTTTTGAAAGTTGAGGTTTATGAGAGCAGTTCATTATGTATTTCAAACAAAGCTCTATTTTGCTATTGTTCTTCCATCGACTGGAGTAGTAAGCACTGCATGTGAAATTGTGCCCAAGGAAATCCATGTCTACCAGTTGGTTAACCTTGTGACATTCCACTAAAAAGCACTAGGTTTTTTTTTGAAATACATAATTCGTGAATCTCTCTGATTGTTTAGCTTTGATCAGCACTTGAATAAATTGAGTTGCTATCATATTAACGTAAGTAGTAATGCTTTAGTGAGGCTTTTGCTTTTTTCTACAGTCGATTAAGTGGTTCAGGGATTTCTAGTTCTTAAAACAGGAAGTCAGTTTAGAAGATTGCAGAGTTATGAATCCAACAATGATAGCAGAAGCATGTAAAGTACATCCTTACAACTGCTTGCATACTTCATTTAAACTCCCAGATTAGATTGCCAGTATAGATTTGTTCTCAGATTTTGTATCTTCTCTGTTGTCATATATGTCTATCTTTGCATTTTTCAGGTCTATACATGATTATTCTCAAATCTAGGTAGGTTGATGTGGTTATATAATTGCCCAATATGACAGCAGGCAAGGAAATGTAATGTATATCCTTCAGGACCTGACAAGATAATGCACTGAAGACACTGGTCTTTCTCTGCTGCTGCTGCTGCTGCTGCTAAGTCGCTTTAGTCGTGTCTGACTCTGTGTGACCCCATAGATATCAGCCCACCAGTTTCCCCCATCCCTGGGTTTCTCAAGGCAAGCACACTGAAGTGGGTTGCCATTTCCTTCTCCAATGCATAAAAGTGAAAAGTGAAAGTGAAGTTGCTCAGTTGTGTCCGACTCTTAGCGACCCCATGACTGTAACCCATCAGGCTCCTCCATCCATGGGATTTTCCAGGCAAGAGTACTGGAGTGGGGTGCCATTGCCGTCTCCACGGTCTTTCTCTAAGGAGTACAAATGGAGATAGTGGTGATCTCTCTAGATATGGGGAAATGTGACTCTTGTGTGCCAAGTGGCTAGGTTTTCATCTTCACATTTTGAAGAGTGAGAAGAAGAATCTATTTGAAAGTGTGCTTTAATGACTAGGTAGCATTTCACTGTCTTTCTTTTTCAGCATAATTTGCACATTGTAAACCAGGTAACTATTTTAGCAAGAAGAAAACATTTTAATTATGAGATGCTATATACAATTTGAACTAAAGAAAGTTATTACCATGTCAATATGAATTGGGCCATGTTTGAATAGATAATTTAAGACTCAGACAAATGGGTTCCACAGTGGTAGTAAGCATTTCCAGTGAAACTGCACTTATGCTTGGGACAAAGACATCTCCCCACCACTGTGAGAAGTAAATAGGCACAGGCATTTCATATGATTTTGTACCTAACCACTGTCCCTTCTAGAAGCTCATTAATGTGTACTCAGACCTTCAACTATAAATTATTTAGGAATACATCTGTGTGAAAAGCAGTAGCCTTGGAAAATTTAGTTGCAGATTGCCACCAAGAATGCTGTGTCTAGTGATGCCAAAAGGAGGCATAGGATATCCTCTGATTTATCAAAGAAGGCAACTCAGTTTTCCAGTGTATCAGCATTTGTGTGTGTGTGTGTGTGTGTGTGTGTGTATGTGTGTGTGTTAGTTGCTCAGTCGTGTCCAACTCTTTGTGAACCCCATGGACTGTAGCCCACCAGGCTCCTCTGTCCATGGAATTCTCCAGGCAAGAATACTGGAGTGGGTTGCCATGCCCTTCTCCAGGGAATCTTCCTTACCCAGGGATCGAACTCAGGTGTCCTGCATTGCAGGCAGATTCTTTACCATTTCAGCTACCTGGGAAGCCCATCAGCATTAGTAGGACAATATATGGTGATATGAAAGTGATTAACTCTAAAAATTTTAAAACTCATTTTGGTCCAAAACATTAAAATGTCCACATTCCTCATTTAGTTAGGCTATTACTTGGCAAGTCATTTAATACACATTTGCTTACACTCATGCCTTATTTTTGTCCTAAATATTCCTGTTTTGATTAAACATAAATTACATATGAAATTTTTATTCATGAAGTTTATTCCTTTCCACTTATTTATATTTTGCTCTTCAAAATATTCATCATAGTGGTTTGGTTAACATCCCACATATACTGGTTTAAATAACTGAAAAATTGGACAATAACATTTTGTCAAAACTTTTGTTTGAAAAATATTTGTAATAAATACATAAAACAGGGATAAATTTAGCAATCATTATTGAATCTATTTGAAGTAAGTATTTAAAATAAAAATTGCAATTTGAACCATCATCCCTTGTTTAAAAAACCCTCTGAGGACCTATGATATGCATGTGTAACTCAATTTAATTGCTTAAATGTAACTTTGAGGATATCAAGGTACATTTGAATAGTAGCTCCCATTTTTCTCTTTTCCTTCTAAAGCAATATACTTTCAGACTGTGGAAATGATTTCAGATGGCCTCGGCCTGCAGGAGGTTGAAACAAGATTTTGGTTCCCTGGTCAGAGACTGAAATCAGGCCACGGCAGTGAGAGTGCTGTATCCTAGCCACTAGACCACAAGGTACAGTGGCTAGTGACAAGGCCCTGGCCCATCAGCTTTGTAGAAATGAATTTTTACAAAGAGACAGAAAATAGTGAAACAATTAAAGTGTTTATTAAAAAGAAAAAGAGTATATGTGAATAGACACAAGCAGACCCACCCACACAGAGTCACACCCTCATGGTAGTCTGAAGCATTTATGTTGCACAATTTCCCCTGGTTTCCTCTCCCCAGTCATTTTGTTTTCCCTTCTCTGAGTCTGTATTTGGCTTTATTCAGGGTCCTCCCCAGTGTGCAGGGGCAACTTTTAGCCAGATAGAGTCTAGTGAACAGGCTTATGGGTAAGTTGACATCACTTTCTATGCGGTGGAGCCCCCTCCTTTTTTGAACTTTCTGCACATGTGTAGTTGGGAAGGTCTCCTTGACCTTGAGAATGAGAAATATGTGGTCTCTTTATCTTTTATTTGCCCAGGGCTCAGCTCCTCTCTCTGCCCCTGCCATTACGGTTATCTTAAAGTGTCCACCTGAGGCAAAGGCCAACTATTTAGCCTGTTCCTATTATTTCTATCAGGAGGTGTAAAGAGGAGGCTGGCTGTAAATGTCTAATCTGGAGCCCATCTATCTCCTGCTTCAGAGATAAGTCTTATTTCTTTCTCATTTTATACCCTGAGACAATTTGAGACTCCTATTCTAACTTCCAACTGCTCTATCATCTCCAATATTAGGCTGTCTGCAAACTGGATGATCATACTTTCCAATTTTCTTAGCCGCTAGTAATTCAGCATTACAGTAATTCACAACAGTTTGATTTTGCCAACAGAATTCACCAGGACAATGTGCTGTGCCTTCATGAGTACTTCCTCGCTTTAGAAAGAAAAAAAACAATTAATGCTTTAAAATATATGCCTGGAGAAAGTATCACAATAATTTCTAAAATCTAGAGATTAAAAATATTTTAAAATTCCTTTGATTTGATTGCTTGCAATGGCATACACACAAAAACACCTATACATTATTATCAACACAAATATATTAAAAGTACTTTTTTCAAGAAGAAAACATTTTCATTACAGTGTATATGGTAACATTTTGTTTCACCTAGTGAACATAGATTAACAACAGAATTCTGTGGGAGCTCTCATTCTAAAGAAAATGCAAGGTCAAATCCTAAATTTCTGTACTTGAAAGTCATTCAATTGATATCTTTTCAATCCCCATACCCCCATGGCATTTTTGCCACAGAAATACCTAGGTTGCCATTAGTGTTTTGATAAAAGCTAATGCATTTGCTCCCCCAATATCCACTACTTTTCAAGCTTTCTCTGTATTTTATATCTTTGTTTCTTTGACTGACTTTTTGTTCTCTGGTTACTTTTATGAAGTGTTGTACTATGTCTTCAGAATTCAGTTCTTAATACAAAATATGTTTTTATTCTCCAATAACAATTTATTTATTTCAGAATATTTTAGATTGTTGTCTAGAAGTATATATCCCCCCAAAGTTATGTTTTTAGTTTGTATTTGGTAAAAATAAGATTTCATTCTGGCAATAGTGTGGCAATGTTTGCAGTATTTCTCATCTAGAAGTAACTTCTTTTTCATGTAGTGGTCTCTATAGTCTTAAATTAAGTCCAATTCAAAGTTTAAAACCATGAGAAATCCTAATCGAGTGATTACTTGTCAGTTCCTCATATTGAAGTTTGAAAATTAAAAGATCCATAATATTAAAAGTTGTGCCATTTAAAACTTGTGCCCTGCACTTCAACAGTAGTGACATTATGTTTCCTAATAATTAAATTTATACACATTGTGAAATTGTTTACGGATATTGACAAGCCAGAGATTTCTACATTGGGAAATCTCCCTTTTCCCTAGAAAATCTTGGAAATTTTCTTCAAATGGCAATACTATTGACTCAGATTTGCTTTTTACTATTCAATTTCCTGGACAAAGAGAATCATTGAATGGTTTTAGGCAACCATTAAGCATATTTTTGTTGGGGAAAAAAAAAAAAAGCTAATGTGTTTTACATTGTTGGCAAATTCTTGAAAGCAATATAACAATTAAAACTTATAAATTTTCAAATAACAGAAATAGTCACCAACAAGTCACCACTTGATCACAGTGGGCATCAAGAACAAGGGATTTTCCTTATATATACAAGGTGAATTTAATTTTTTCATATATTCGACAATAGAAGTCACTTGCTAGATCAATCTTTATCCAAGTTTAATATAATCAGGGGAACATTACCTTATTCACATATGGAAGAATTAGAGATCCATTCTGAATTATATATATATATATATATATATGAAAGCTTCTTTCACTGTTTAGAGCTAAGATAACAAGGCACTTTGAAGACATTACATCTCCTTGATCTCACAGAGACTATCTGAGATTGAATGAGCATTAAGCTTACATATAGTTGAGAAGGCCCAGGGTAGTGTCTGTGTGTGTGTGTGTGTGTGTGTGTGTGTGTGTGTAGTTTAGATGAAAATTTGAGTGAAGTTGGAATTAACATGGGAACTAAATTTAATAGATCTGCCAAACACAAGCCAATCACTATTAGACAGAGATGTTCATCTTGTGATAATATTTTAATTAATAAGAAGGTGTAAAATATTGATAATGTTATTTCAATCAGCCTTTAATTTTATTTATTTTCTCCTCTCACATTAGAAAGCAAAATTTAAAAAGTCCTCAGGGAAAAATTAAAGAAATACATTTCACTAAACAGTTCTCCCAACACTAACAATTTTTTTTTTAACTTCTTCCTAAGCCTTTTACTTCTATAATGATAGTGTATATTCATGAGAAAAATTCACGATTTAGCAGAATTGACACTGTTAATATACAAATTATG
The DNA here is from genome assembly GCF_029378745.1 of Bos indicus. Taxonomy (NCBI): domain Eukaryota; kingdom Metazoa; phylum Chordata; class Mammalia; order Artiodactyla; family Bovidae; genus Bos; species Bos indicus. Next base: position 42,520,083 of record NC_091789.1, read on the forward strand.
GATTAAGATTCTATTAGCTAAAAGAGTGTTAAGTAGAACTACACACAATTTCTAGACATGAATCTTTATTTTGCTTGTGCTCTCTTTCTCTCTTTATATATATGTGTATTATATTTGCATATGAATGCATGCTGCTGCTGCTGCTAAGTCCCTTCAGTTGTATCCGACTCTGTGTGACCCCAGAGATGGCAGCCCACCAGGCTCCCCTGTCTCTGGGATTCTCCAGGCAAGAACACTGGAGTGGGTTGACGTTTCCTTCTCCAATGCATGAAAGTGAAAAGTGAAAGTGAAATATCTCAGTAGTGTCTGACTCTTCGCGACCCCATGGACTGCAGCCTACCAGGCTCCTCCGCCCATTGGATTTTCCAGGCAAGAGTACTGGAGTGGGGTGCCATCACCTTATCCGATATGAATGCATATTTACACATATATATTTTATATTATATAGTCATAGTTAAATACATTTTATTTATAGTCAATTATATCAGTCCTAAAACACAGATGTCTAAGAAAAAATTAATATAACATATGCTGTTTCATTGATCCTAAGTATTTATTTATTTTTTCTTGTTGAACTAGCATATTCTGACTGATACTAATGAAACTAGTGGAAAATTACGTTTTATGTTATGAAGTTATGTGATCAGAAATTGAGCACAGGAACAAATTTAGGTGGATTTAGACTTAATTCTAAATATAATTAAGTTCTTAGTAAGTGTATTTCTAAGGTATGACACATAGAACTAATAAGATAAATGATTGTGATATCATGCATCTTTATTTTGATTTTGTTTTTAGTAAATATTAAAAACCCTTATTTAAATAAACATGTAGTTGGCCATTTAAACCAAAAGACAAAGCTGAAACATCATGTTTGAATTTGCTCATAGTATTTTTCTTCCTTTGGACCACTAGCTAGAACCTTATCCATGTTAAAAGCACAGGCACAATTCTGAAAATGTTCTTAGGAATGCCAAATTCAACTGAGCAGGCTATGTTTGTCCAATGAAGCTCCAAATGCCCTCTTGTATTTAATCATTGCAAATACATAAGGGTCTGCGTGCTCCTAAAAGCATAACACCAAGCCATATTGGCCACATCAAGGAAACTACTACCTTGTAATTCATATCTATTTTAGAGAAACATATCTAAAAACTGCTCTCATACTTTAATCACTTTTTTGTTCTTGGATTTCTTTCTCATTTCTGTTTGAATTGCTCATTCACAACTTGGTTCAATAAGTACTTTGTATTGTTATTAATTCCATGTGTACGGCTGTTTAGAAACTTTTACAGAAAGTCTGTATTTGTTTGGAAATGAATCCAATTAAGAAATATGAACGACATATCTTTCCAGCTTGACAGAAACTGTGAGAGAAATTATTGCCTAAAGTTTATTGCTGTGTCTTCTTTTCAGTATATTCCCTTCAAACTTTGTGGCAGTAAATGCTGAAGAACCTCATGTATCAAACTCATAACAAGCTGTGAGCCAGGTGTCTTCAATTGCAGGCCATATACTGAGCTAGATTAATCATTTTAATCCTTTGAGTACAATTCCCCCAAATTGAGTGACCTTAATCTGAGTGAAGCTATGGTTGCTAAATTCTTTATTCTCTCACTTCTGAATTCTGTTAAACCTTCAGCCTGCAATAACTATAGGAAAAGAAAAAGGCAATTATTGCTTTTTTTTTTTTTTTTTTTTGAGTAAATTGAGACTGTTAGCACCTTGTGAACAGGAGCCAGAGTGACATTTTTATACAAAACTCAATCATTCAGTCTATTGCTATGTCTCCTACTGTCACTCAGTAAAGATCTGCTTATATTTACATGCTAAAAAATTTTCCAGGGTTTTTTTTACTATCTTTAATAGTCATCAAAACCAATTGCAATGTGCACCATGGTATGGTATGATGTTTAGGTGAAAAGAAGAGCTCTTCTCTGTAAATTCTCTGAAAACCAGAATCAGGCTACAATTAGCAATAATAAACGATGAATGAACTCAACAGATTAATTCAAATTATGGTTAAATCAAATATGTTTTTGAAACATTTCTACCATACTGTCAGGACTACCATTTACAGCATTTAGTAGATTATATATTCTGCAACCTTTTCCTTTATTCAGGTGTTTAATGTCTTAAAATTTAGTTTCTTGGTGTTTAAATAGATAGTGTATTTGAATGGTTCAAAAATCAAAACCATGTAACAAGGTACACATCTAGAAACCTTACTTCCATTAACAGCCCCCATTTATCCCGCTTATCCTTGTCTCTCTAAGCAATCACTTTGTTTTCTTACGTGTGTTTCAAAGTTTCTTTATGTAGGTATAAGCAGTTTCATAGTATCTATCCTATTTGTTTTACACAGTCCCTAATAGATGGATATAAGGATTAACTAAAAACTTAAAATGGTAAACAGTGCTGTAATAAATAACATTGCACAGACATCATTCATACATATTCACAGAAGTGAAATTGTTGGGTCAAATGAAGTTTAAAAATCAACTTATCTAGTTCTAGAAAAATGTTACTATTGTTTTGGGGATTAATATAAGGAGAAGAATCAGATTTATGATGTTGAGCTTTCCTATAAGATTACAGCCATGTATTTTCCCTTGTTCCATTTTAAAGTTTTATACTGAAGTATTTAAATTTTTTTTCTTATGACCACTGCACAATTCCAGTTGTATTTATATGTTCCTACTGTAAATGGGAGTCCCAGGTGGCTCTAGTGATAAACTACCTGCCTGCCAAAGCAGGAGACATAAGAGATGTAGGTTCAGTCCCTGGGTGGGGAAGATCCCCTGGAGGAGGGCATAGCAACCCAGTCCAGTATTCTAGCCTGGAGAGTCCCATGGATAGAGGAGCTTGGCAGGTTACAGTCCATAGAGTTGCAAAGAGTTGAACATGACTGAAGTGATTTACCACGCATGCATGCACTGTAAATGTCCTTGCAGTCTTAGCAAAATAATTTCTGTGAATGTAAGAAATATAAGGATAATTGTGTAAAATTGGTAGTAGCACACAGTATAATTTTTATCAAATATGTGCTAATCCAAACACTTTATTTGCATTAATATTTAATGAATAATTATTTCTCTTGCTAAGTTTATGCTACCATGGTAAAGCCCTGGGAATTCCTCAAAACTTGCTGATTAATAATATATTATCATAAAACTTTTCAAATTGGATAAAATCAAAAGAGCCTTATTATTGTTTAGTGATTTGTCCCTTTAAATAGATTCAAATAATGAATTAATTCTGTAGTTAACATCATTTACATTTTCCAAGTTGTTCGCTAGGATTTAGCTGTGTGACACCCTTTGATCTGTGTGACACCCAGTTAATGGGATCCAGTGCCTAAATGTCCATGAGCAGCTTGGAAATATAACATGTCTGTGAGGCAGTAATGTCATAGATGCAGCATTTTTTATAGATTTCTTTATTCACTTCATTTCATATATATGTATACACAATAGCAATATTAAGCACTTTTCATCACTGCTAACTCGTTAAAACTAACACCTTTAAATAGAGAATAAATAATTTTATCTTTGTTTTAGCAGAAGGACAGTAAATTGCTGAGACCAAGTAATTCACAATACTGTAAGAAAAGGTGGCTATTTGAATTGAACTGCTGTTGGGCATAGGTAGAGACTAAGTCAGAAGTGAAAACTTGAAGCAGAAAATTAGCACAAGAATTTTTCAGGGAGCAGCATTACTTGCTCTCAACTATCTAGTCCACATGCTAGCCTGGCTATCCTTGTATCTGCTGAGCTAAACTGGTGACTTTCTCTTATCTCTTTCTCAGCTCCTGCTGTATAATAACTCAAGCTCACCCCAGTTACTAGAATGGTATTGCAAAATTTAAAAACATTTTTAAAAAGTGTGTGGTTTCATATCATAAACTACAATTTTAACTATTTTTTTGTTGTTGGTCATAACAAACTGCTTTTCACAAAAAATTGGAAGCTGGGTAATCTTAGTATAACATTTTAGGAGAAGGGTGAGGAATGGTAGCCCAAAGAAGAGTTATAAAGGAAAAGCTCAATTAAGATATGGAATAGCTGAAGTATAATATTTAGATAGAATATTGTATCACCAGATTTTAAAAGTTTAACTTCTTTGAGATAGTAACCTTTACAATATACATAAAAAATCACAAATTGAATTAATTTATCAAGATTATTTGATAGTTTGCAAAGTGTTTTGTGTGTGAATAATATGAACGGATAAATAGAAAATATAATTGTGATTACTCGGAAGCAGAGTTCTTTGACAAGTCAAATGAGTAAAAATTATTTAATAATAAAGTCTTGGCTGCCGCTTAACTTTGTCAGCATCATACAGTCCAAGATGTGTCTCTGAAAAGACACCAGATTCAAAGCATAGATTTTCTCACAATGTCTGCATAAGTATGAAACGAAATATATTACAATTTACTTCTCTAGTTTTTCCTTTTTTTTAAATAAAGTGCTGCAATGACAGTAGACTGGAGAGTGTTTCAATCAAGCTGGACTTGGGATTCACTCAGAAGAATTTAACAATATGATAAGAAATGGAATTTAGTATTTTCAAGTCTGACTGCCTTGGGAAGACACTGTATTTTCAATCAGCATGCATCAATTTTGAAAATTAAGAAAGGAACTGAAGCAAATGTTCAACAGAGGCTTAGAAAATTGGAAAACACTATTATCCTGTGGTTAGTTTTCTGCTGCATTGAGTCTTACCTTCCACATCTCAATATGATAAAAAACTTTCCCTCAATCTATCAATTCTTGTCTGGAAAATCCCATGGATGGAGGAGCCTGGTAGGCTGCAGTCCATGGGGTGGCTAAGAGTTGGACACGACTGGGCGACTTCCCTTTCACTTTCATGCATTGGAGAAGGAAATGGCTACCCACTCCAGTGTTCTTGCCTGGAGAATCCCAGGGACGGGGGAGCTTGGTGGGCTGCCGTCTGTGGGGTCTCACAGAGTCAGACACGACTGAAGCATCCGGCAATCTATCAATATAAAGTTTCACCATTGTGGTATGAATACAATGTAGAGTGTTCTGTTTCCCATTCTGACCTTTACGACCAAACTTTTTTTTTTTGAAACTATGATAGGAAATAAGTTTAAAATAGAATTTCAGTAATGCATTTGTAAACATAACCTCTATCCTTTGAACTACTAAATGTTAACCTTGCTATAAAAAATGTTATTCCTTTAGGTTTTGAATAAGCTGTAAGGAGTAAGTACATAGAATTAAAGTGCAAAGGTGATTATGGTTAGAATCATCAAATATTGTCTAAAATGTGCATTTCTAAGCATTGAATAATGCTATATAAAATGCTTTATTACCATTACAAATTTTAAAATAGGATTAAGTGTTTCTTTGTTGGGCTTCTCTGATAGCTCAGTTGGTAAAGACTTTGCCTGCAATTCAGGAGACCTTGGTTCAATTCCTGGATCAGGAAGATCCTCTGGAGAAGGGATAGGCTACCCACTCCAGTATCCTTGGGCTTCCCTTGTGGCTCAGCTGGTAAAAAATCCACCAGCAATGCGGGAGACCTAGGTTCGATCCCTGGGTTGGGAAGATCCCCTTGAGAAGGGAACGGCTACCCACTCCAGTATTCTGGCCTGGAGAATTTCACGGATTGTGTAGTCCATGGGTTTGCAAAGAGTCGGACACAACTGAGCAACTTTCAGTTTTTCTTTGATGGCCCATTCTTTTGAAGAACACATTATATAATTCAGCTATTGGCCAATTGAGCTGCAATTCTTCTTAGCAGTTTCTCTTTTCTAAAAGTTACTTCATAATTCAAATGGCCATTTTTTAACAGATTGTTTCAGTTCGGTTCAGTTCAGTCACTCAGTCGTGTCCGACTCTTTGCGACCCCATGAAACGCAGCATGCCAGCCCTCCCTTTCCGTCACCAACTCCCGGAGTTCACCCAAACTCAGGTCCATTGAGTCGGTGATGCCATCCAGCCATCTCATCCTCTGTTGTCCCCTTCTCTTTCTGCCTCCAATTCCTCCCAGCATCAGAGATTTTTCCAATGAGTCAACTCTTCGCATGAGGTGGCCAAAGTACTAGAGAGAAAAGAAAACCCAGGACTCATCTCCTTTAGAAAGGACTGGTTGGATCTCCTTGCAGTCCAAGGGACTCTTAAGAGTCTTCTCCAGCACCACAGTTCCAAAGCCTCAATTCTTCAGCGCTCAGCTTTCTTCACAGTCCAACTCTAACATCCATACATGACTACTGGAAAAACCATAGCCTTGACTAGACGGACCTTTGTTGGCAAAGTAATGTCTCTGCTTTTGAATATGCTATCTAGTTGGTCATAGCTTTCCTTCCAAGGAGTAAGCATCTTTTAATTTCATGGCTGCAGTCACCATCTGCAGTGATTTTGGAGCCCAAATAAATAAAGTCTGACACTGTTTCCACTGTTTCTCCATCTATTTCTCATGAAGTGATGGGACCAGATGCCATCATCTTAGTTTTCTGAATGTTGAGCTTTAAGCCAACTTTTTCACTCTCCTCTTTTACTTTGTTTAGTCCCTAAATATAAATCAATTATATGTTTAAAAGAGTTTTAATTTTAAACTTATGCCTATAGGTAAAACTAATTAGAAATTCCAGCTTATTGAAAATGAAGAGAGTTGTCCATGTGGTTTAAATAATTCAACTGGAAGAAGAAATCTTAGATTTTTCAAAGAAAGAGAGAGATAAAATTCAAGATTAAGAATTCACAATATGAATGCCAGTATAAATTACACATCTAAAAAATCAAAGAAAAAATTTTGAATTTCAGAAGACGTCATATATTTGACAGCTCTCAGTATCTCTGTCAGTTTCTGCTTTGTTTTCTTAGTGAAACCAGGGCACACAGATAACCTTTCTTAAGGCAGGTTAATCTATAAATCTAGTGAGTATTTGGGGTTTTCTGGAAGTTTGGTGACTCCAAAAGAAAAATAGTTTCACCTGAAAAGAGTGTCTATATCCTTAACCTTCTTGGCAAAAGAAAGATTACTATGTGTCTACCTGCATCAGTGGTATTTTAATGTTTTCATTCTCTCTATAAGTTTGGAGGCTATGAAAAGTTAACTCTGTATTAGCCTTAAACATTCTGAGCTGGATTTGAATCACTTAAGATTTATTTTTTTTCTCCTTTTTTTTTAACTACTTAGGAAGTCGATATGTCTTTTTCCCAAACACTTGAACACTCAGAGAAAAAAAAAAATTAAAAAGCATCTACCTAAAAATTTCGTATCTTACCTTAATGCTTCTAGCTATCAGTAAGAAAGTTTTTCATGAAAATATGGTTGTCTCTCTATTAGAAATGCAGTTCAAAAAGACTTTATCTAATAGTCTCAGAAAGATGATAATGATAACCCTGTATGCAAGACAGCAAAATAGACACAGATGTATAGAACAGTCTTTTGGACTCTGTGGGAGAAGGCGAGGGTGGGATGATTTGGGAGAATGGCATTGAAACATGTATATTATCATATGTGAAATGAATCACCAGTCCAGGTTCGATGCATGATACAGGATGCTCGGAGCTGGTGCACTGGGATGACCCAAAGAGATGGTATGGGGAGGGAGGTGGGAGGGGGTTCAGGATGGGGAGCACATGTCCACCTGTGGTGAATTCATGTCAATGTATGGCAAAACTAATACAATATTGTAAAGTAATTAGCCTTCAATTAAAACAAATAAATTTATATTAAAAGACTTTATCTAATAGTCTAAAACAAAAATTTAATGCCATTTGATGAAAGTAAATTTCCTCAAATAATAATCAATATTCTATATAGTTATTTAACTATAAGATAGCATGTAAGGAGGAAATGCAGAAGAAAGAAAACAATCATCAGATATTCATTGTTTTCTTTAATCACAGAGTCACTAAGTTTAAAGAGCCCTAGAATATGCAGTTTAATGTCATCATTTTATAAAAGAGAAAATTGAAATCCTGAAAGATAAAATAGTTTTTCCAAGTCACATACTTAGTGGCAGATCTGGGGCCAACATTTATCTTGCAGCCCTCAACCAAATGCTCATTTCCCTAAACTGCACTGACTATCAATCAACTAATCATTGTAAAAAATGAAAAACCAAAAAATGATATGTTATAATCCTTGATCTTATGAATCTTATAATTTAGTAGGAGAGATATTAATACATATAAGAAAACTGCAAATGATCAGGACAGGAAATCTTTGTGTTATTTGTCCAGAAGCCAGATAATATATATCATGGTGGGTTTATAGGATTGCAGAAGGCTTGACAAATGGGTAGTATCTTGGAGTAAGATGAGACTGTGGTGAGAAATATTACTTTATAGTTATTATTGTATCATATCATATGGTTTAAATTTTTTAAATAAATAATTTTCCCTGAAGTTTAAGAAATATTTAGTATTTTTCTTTTTCTCCCAATGAAAAATACAACTGAATTAAAACATTAATTATTTTGATCATATAATTGCACTTATTGTCATTTGTGTGAATAATTTGAATAAGCATGTTCATTTTCTACTTTAAGAGATTCATTATGATGTTTTCAAATGTCATTGTTATATCATCATGTTCTTTGCTTATATTACTCTAAAAATTATTTGCTTCTCTTTTTTATCCTACCAGGATACTCCATTTAGGTAATTAATTCACTATTATTAAACTTTTAACCATGAGTTAAGAAAATTTTTGCTATTAATTTGTTCAGCCATTTTTCTCCTTTATAGAGAGGAGTATTGGGTTAAGACATTTGAGTTTTATTAAATTTTGAAGCTGATCATTTGGAGATTCCTTGAAGAATTACTCAAGTTGTTTTAGTGCAATTTATTTAATTTCAAAAAAGACAGTAATTTATATTTTGCATTTTTGGTGTGAGGGATTAACACTGGAGGTAGATTGCTTTCATCTGAAACATGTATTTTATTGGTCAGTTTTTCTGCACAAGAACCTATAATGACACTTTTTAGCTTAAATGGACATTTTAAAAATATTTGCACATCCTAAATGTTTCAGGGAGGTCAGTGAGTGTATGTGGGTTAGGTACAGGGGAGCAGGGACTACTTCTACATCAATCTCAATAGTGGCACTTTTATCTATTTTCTATATTGTGGCTTTGATTCTGCAAAGTTTCCATTTAAAAAGGTGGGAAGACTTTTTACAAAGTTTAAACTTTTCAGTTTTTGAAAACCCCTTGCCTAAAGGACGAAGATCAAAGTTATTCAAGGTTCTCCACATTCTCATTACTTTTTCTGTTTCTTCCTCTATGCAAACACTTTGTCTCATCCAAGTTTATTTCCTAGACATTGTCTAAACATTCCTTGTGGGTTTTTTTGTTTGTTTTTGCTCTCTGCTTTTGTATGTATTTGCAAAACTCCTTCTTGAAAGCTCTCCTTTACTACTCTCCAATCTCTACACTTCTAGCCAAATGTCATCTGCCCTTCCAATGTTTTATTGAAGTTAAACTTCTCCCATGAAGTATTCTAAATTATAATAGCTGGAAGTGACCTCTCTATTCATTGAATTCCAGTACCATTTATCGGAGAAGGAAATGGCAACTCACTCCAGTATTCTTGCCTGGAGAATCCCATGGACAGAGGAGCCTGGTGGGCTACAGGCTATAGAGTTTCAGAGCCAGACAGGACTGAAGTGACTTAGCAGTAGCAGTAAGCCCTGGGTCCCTTCAATGTAGTGCTCTAATTTATACATCAAACTGAGAACAAGCATGCTGAAACATAAGGCCTGAAGAAACAACTCAGTGTATCTATCAAAATGTAGTTCAGCAGCTACACAATCCATGAAATGCTCATTAACAAGCCAAGGCAATATGCACTGAGTATACAGGTTCACTTTGCATATTAATGAGCAATGTGTAATAACATTTATAGATCTTGCTGCTCCACATGCAAGGAACATTGAGATTAGAGCTGGGCTATATAAATGTCTAATGGATTTATGGTCATGTAATGCTGCTGTTTTAAAACAGTAGTCTCTTAACAGCCACAAATGTCCCATTTATATGCAAGTACTTGGCACCTACCTTATTTCTTGAGCCACGGATTACTTTTACTATAGATTTCCAACCTACAACACAGATCTACCACCAACAGCTTTATGGAAAAAACATACCCTTTAGGCAATTGAGCTTTTCCTGTCATAATAATGTACATTATCCTAATGTTTCATAAAAATCTTTCATTTAAAGGGGAGAAGCCAAGATGTCAGAAAAAAAAAAAATCTAGCTAACATGTAACTAAAGTGAAATGAAGTCGGTCAGTCGTGTCCAACTCCCTGCAACCCCATGGACCACAGCCCAACAGGCTCCCCCATCCATGAAATTCTCCAGGTAAGAATACTGGAGTGGGTTGCCATTTCCCTCTCCATGAACAGTATGAAAAGGCAAAAAGATAGGACACTGAAAGATGAACTCCCCAGATTGGTAGGTGCCCAGTATGCTACTGCAGCTGCTGCTGCTGCTAAGTCACTTCAGTTGTGTCCAACTCTGTGTGACCCCATAGATGGCAGCCCACCAGGCTGCCCCGTCCCTGGGATTCTCCAGGCAAGAACACTGGAGTGGGTTGCCATTTCCTAAACAAGACTGTAAATGCTGCAATTTAAATGTGTTTTTCTGCTTTACTAGCAGCCTGCGATTTAAAAACTCCAATCCTACCCACAAGAAAGGAGATGTTGGAATATACACATGTATTCATTCATTTCTAAGCATGCTTAAAAGACCTCAAAACTAGAAAACAATGATATCAACTTCTTAGCTGCTATCTCCATTTTTGGGAAGTCTTGCCTGATGAGCCTTCAGTCTCACAGCCCTCCTCCACATGTGCTTTACAATATGAATTAAAAATCAATAGTTCTAGAAGCATATTCTTTCAATTTTGTCACATTTAAAAATTTATTGAATTTTGTATGCAAACTAGGCCTGCACAGTTTTTAGTTTGGTTGTAAGCAGTATTGAGAAAAGCTGATAAATAATTTTTAAAAAATAAAAGCGATGTGATAGAATCAGACCTTACCAGCAGCAAAATCCTATATGGCATAACTTTTTGGAATATACTATTTGGCATAGATATTCCACATAAACCAAAAGTACTTCATTAGAATAAATAGAAAATTAGAAAAAATGGAGGAATTGTGGAAGGCCCAAATAAATTCAATAATCTCCTACACTGAAGTTAACTCATTAATAGTAGATCCCACTGTTTATCATTATTATTTCCATTATTTCTATTCTTTCCAAATAAAATTATTTGCAGAATACATGCGTTCAAGCTAGACTGAATGGGTTGCACCCTGCTTAACAAATTCTGTATGCTCTTAAATGTATGTCAATACCTAAAGTATATTTATGCATTTTTAATATTTTATATATTTCTTCATTTATCTGTGAGGAAAGACACATTTTTAATTTTTTGCAAAAGTGAACTAGAGGTTTTTACACAATAAAGATGTTTTTGTCTTCTTGTACTTTTGGAGGGAAGAAATAATTATGTGGTCTTGATTGTCAAGGACATCAATATGATATATCATAAAACTGCTACAAAACACACCATCAGAATGGAGTAAGACGAAAAGGGGCAGAAAAATATGCTATGATATGTTTCCAATAATGCAAAGTTATCCCTATGGGATCCACAATATATATTTTCAAGTAAAAATAATCACTTGTAGAATGGCACCATTTTCTAACTTTTCCTTAGATGTTCAGGTAAATAAAAAAATAAGTATAGTTAAAATGGAGATTAACAATAAGTATTATTTCATTTCTGACAAAGTGATTTTAGATGCTAATTGCCAAATTCATATTTTATACTCTTTGACCTTAAGCATTATATGTTTAGTGATATTGCATTGTAAGATTAATGCCTTTAAGACCCATGAATCAAAAGAGGCCATATGAATTTGGAAGCTAAAGTCTTGTTGCAGAAAATGACTTGTCTTTCATTAAGTGACAATTATAACATGACTATGATAGGTGAAAATAAAATTTATTTGAACTTAATTTTCTTCTCTCAGACATAAGTGTTTTAGCTGAGCAAAATTAATAAAACAGGATTCTGCATAAGCATTCAATATTTGTAGTATATACACTGGATTGTGACACCTTTTAATCATGTGGCCTTTATGTAAAAAAAAAAAGTATTTCAGAGATCTAGTACACATTCATGTATTGATTCACTTCAGTCAGTTATGAAATTCTCTGATCATATGCACTGTGTTGATTCTATGAACATTGTCCAGTAAGCAACCTTAGACAATATTTTATAATAATTAGCTTCTATGTGTTACATGATACTTACTTTTGGACAAAACTTCTAATTTTTTAAAAAATTAACTCTGACACTCAACTAAATAATTTAGGTCTTTATAAGCATTATGTCAAGTCACTAGGGTGTCTGTACTCTCAAAACATGTCTTTCCTAATCTGTGTGTCATCTGTTACACAATGCTTCTCTTACCTCTCAGAGTGGTTTAGGAACAATTTATAGTTGGGAAAAAATATAATTCCTTTATTCAAACAACGATAGCATCATTTTTTCTTTTTTAAGTGGTTTTACTTTTCCACTCATATTTAAATATTTAGAAATTAAATATTTAATATTTAAATATATTTAGAAATTAAATATTTAAATATGCAATCTTTAAATATTTAGAAATTAAAGAAAGCTGAACATTAAGTTTTGGGTATGGTTGGAGATTATATGATTAGAAGGAAACAATATTTTTTTTTCTCCAAATAATTAACATAGATATACTTTTACTTTTAAATAAAAAGGTAAAACCACAGTTGAATATACTTTTGTAATACATTTTCTCTCCCCCATAAAATAAAGCAATTAAAAAAATTTAAAAAAGATGCCAAGTGAATAGACAAATGAATACTTTGAAATGGAGGTAGAAAGGCAATCTATGACATCAATCTTCAAAGGACAAATGAATATAAAGAAGCAGCTACCTCTTGAAAAACCAAATTCAATTAGAATTTCAACCACATTATTATTCCTATGTCAGAAATTAGCATAACGGGACTATATCAGAAACAATTTTTGAAAGTACTGAATTTTGAACTAGTTGTTTTATTGGTCTACATGTAACTAGTTTCAAAGTGATTTCTATGAAATCTCTAGTTCATAATCTTCGCTGTTGCTTTTAAATTTACCATGGGTACTATATTTATCAACTTGGCTAGAAATTACAAAGAAAAGAGATAAAAGGAATCAACAAATATCACACTAAGTGGTGGTATAGTGAGAATGAAGGCCAAGCAATACTCTTTGAGTACTTAAAGTTTATATTTAAGAAAACTGTAACCTCAAAGTATCACCCTTCATTCACGCTATGCTTTCAACAGTTGGGTGACCTATGGTTCCTTCAACATGAGCACATTTCTGCTGCATCCTTATTTTGTGGGAAAATTTATCCTGACTTCATATCTTTTCCTTTTGTCGCCATCACCTCTGCATGTTGACCTACATGACTTTCTTCTCTAATACCATATCGACTTTCTCTACCAAGAATTTTTCTTTGATTTCCCCCGCCTAGATGAACATTTCCACCTGGAATGTAAGGTCCACGAATCAAGGCAAATTGGAAGTGGTCAATCAAGAGATGGCAAGAGTGAATGTCGACATTCTAGGAATCAGTGAACTGAAATGGACTGGAATGGGTGAATTTAACTCAGATGACCATTATATCTACTACTGTGGGCAAGAATCCCTCAGAAGAAATGGAGTAGCCATCATGGTCAATGAAAGAGTCTGAAATGCAGTACTTGGATGCAACCTCAAAAATGACAGAATGATCTCTGTTCGTTTCCAAGGCAAACCATTCAATATCACGGGAATCCAAGTCTATGCCCCAACCAGTAAGGCTGAAAAAGCTGAAGTGGAACGGTTCCATGAAGACCTACAAGACCTTTTAGAACTAACACCCCAAAAAGATGTCCTTTTCATTATAGGGGACTGGAATGCAAAAGTAGGAAGTCAAGAAACACCTGGAGTAACAGGCAAATTTGGCCTTGGAATATGGAATGAAGCAGGGCAAAGACTAATAGAGTTTTGCCAAGAAAATGCACTAGTCATAGCAAACACCCTTTTCCAACAACACAAGAGAGGACTCTACACATGGATATCACCAGATGGTCAACACCAAAATCAGATTGATTATATTCTTTGCAGCCAAAAATGGAGAAGCTCTACACAGTCAACTAAAACGAGACCAGGAGCTGACTCTTGCTCAAATCATGAACTCCTTATTACCAAATTTAGACTTATATTGAAGAAAGTAGGGAAAACCACTAGACCATTCAGGTATGACCTAAATCAAATCCCTTATGGTTATACAGTGGAAGTGAGAAATAGATTTAAGGGACTAGATCTGATAGACAGAGTGCCTAATGAACTATGGACTGCGGTTCGTGATGTTGTACAAGAGACGGGGATCAAGACCATCCCGATGGAAAAGAAATGCAAAAAAGCAAAATGGCTGTCTGGGGAGGCTTTACAAATAGCTGTGAATAGAAGAGAAGCAAAAAGCAAAGGAGAAAAGGAAAGCTATAAGCATGTGAATGCAGAGTTCCAAAGAAGAGCAAGATGAGATAAGAAAGCCTTCCTCAATGATCAATGCAAAGAAATAGAGGAAAACAACAGAATGGGAAAGACTAGAGATCTCTTCAAGAAAATCAGAGACACCAAGGGAACATTTCATGCAAAGATGGACTCGATAAAGGACAGGAATGGTATGGACCTAACAGAAACAGAAGATATTAAGAAGAGGTGACGAGAATACAAGAATACCCAGAAGAACTGTACAAAAAAGATCTTCACATCCCAGATAATCAGGATGGTGTGATCACTCACCTAGAGCCAGACATCCTGGAATGTGAAGTCAAGTGAACCTTAGAAAGCATCACTACAAACAAAGCTAGTGGAGGTGATGGAATTCCAGTTGAGCTATTTCAAATCCTGAAAGATGATGCTGTGAAAGTGCTGCATTCAATATGCCAGGAAATTTGGAAAACTCAGCAGTGGCCACAGGACTGGAAAAGGTCAGTTTTCATTCCAATCCCAAAGAAAGGCAATGCCGAAGAATGCTCAAACTACCGCACAATTGCACTCATCTCATATGCTAGTAAAGTAATGCTCAAAATTCTCCAAGCCAGGTTTCAGCAATACACGAACCATGAAATTCCTGATGTTCAAGCTGGCTTTAAAAAAGGGTGAGAAACCAGAGATCAAATTGCCAACATCTGCTGGATCATTGCAAAAGCAAGAGAGTTCCAGAAAAACATCTATTTGTGCTTTATTGACTATGCCAGAGCCTTTCACTGTGTGGATCACAATAAACTGTGGAAAATTCTGAAAGAGATGGGAATACCATACCACCTGACCTGCCTCTCAAGAAATCTGTATGCAGGTCTGGAAGCAACAGTTAGAACTGGACATGCAATAACAGGCTGCTTCCAAATAGCAAAAGGAATACATCAAGGCTGTATATTGTCACCCTGCTTATTCAACTTATATGCAGAATACATCATGAGAAACGCTGGACTGGAAGAAACACAAGCTGGAATCAAGATTGCCGGGAGAAATATCAACAACCTCAGATATGCAGATGACACCACCCTTATGGCAGAAAGTGAAGAGGAACTAAAAAGCCTCTTGATGAAAGTGAAAGTGGAGAGTGAAAAAGTTGGCTTAAAGCTCAACATTCAGAAAACGAAGATCATGGCATCTGGTCCCACCAGTTCATGGGAAATAGATGGGGAAACAGTGGCAACAGTGTCAGACTTTATTTTTTGGGGCTCCAAAATCACTGCAGCTGGTGACTGCAGCCATGAAGTTAAAAGACGCTTACTCCTTGGAAGGAAAGTTATGACCAACCTAGATAGCATATTCAAAAGCAGAGACATTACTTTGCCAACAAAGGTCCGTCTAGTCAAGGCTATGGTTTTTCCTGTGATCATGTATGGGTGTGAAATTTGGACTGTGAAGAAGGCTGCGTGCCGAAGTATTGATGCTTTTGAACTGTGGTGTTGGAGAAGACTCTTGAGAGTCCCTTGCACTCCAAGGAGATCCAACCAATCCATTCTGAAGGAGATCAGCCCTGGGGTTTCTTTGAAAGGAATCATGCTAAAGCTGAAACTCCAGTACTTTAGCCACCTCATGTGAAGAGTTGACTCATTGGAAAAGAGGGAGCAGGAGGAGAAGGGGACAACAGAGGATGAGATGGCTGGATGGCATCACTGACTCGATGGACGTGAGTCTGAGTGAACTCCGGGAGTTGGTGATGGACAGGGAGACCTGGGATGCTGCGATTCATGGGGTCGCAAAGAGTTGGACACGACTGAGCGAGTGAACTGAACTAAGAAGAATATTCTTTCCTTATGTCTTATCTACCACACTATACTGTTACTGTTCCCTAGTTTATCATAATCCAATGAATTTATATCTATCTGTGTGTGTGTGTGTGTGTGTGTGTGTGTGTGTATGTATAATTACTCTGTAATCTCTTCGTGAGCAAGAACCATACAATGTGGCATCTACTCAACGTGTAAATACTGTTGTTCCTCAGATCCTGGTGCTGAGGCCCCATCTACTTTTCCTCTGTGATCTCTCTTGGTGTTATTTTCTAAGGCATTAAATACTATCTATATGCTGATGGTTCTCATCTCTCAACATATGTATCTAACTGCTTACTTTCTATCCACACTGGCATAGGTCACAGGTGCTTTAAATCTTAACTGTCTGTCTGCTGTACAAACCTAGTTCCTCCTTCATCACACCTTCCTCAATAAAGAGTACAAATATCAGCTGAGTTTATCTCTATTTCCACTACTCAGCCTCCATTCAGTCCATCACTAAAACCTATTAATTCTGCCTCAAAATTCTGTCTTTCATCAACTTCTAATTATCTGCACTGCTTCTGCCAGGGCTTTGTCCATCTGGTACACACTATTGTATTAGTTTCTTAAAATCTCCCCAACTAAAATTCTCACATCTATTCACGACTCCTTTCTTTTCAAAATAGCTAGAGTGATGCTGAAAAATATAATTCAGATTAGCATGACTTTCCAACACATTTAGAATAAGCAACAAATCTTTACTATGATCAATAACACCCTGCATGGATTTCCCTGGTAGCTCAGCTGGTAAGGAATCTGCCTGCAATGCATGAGATGTGGGTTTGATCCCTGGGTTGGGAAGACTCTGTAGAAGGGAATGGCTATCTGCCGGGGTCCAGCCCTGGCTGATCCAGGGTATTCGAAGGAGAGACAGCATCAGCTAGCTATTTATTTAAATATTCATCAAAGATATAAACAGTAATAGAATGAGGATAGCTCAGTGAAGAAATTCAGTGGAGAAAAGAGGCTGAATAATTCAGCCAGAAGGTGAGAGAAAGAACGACATGGGGAGACCAAGTTTCAGTGAACAAGGCCCGCACTTTATTTTCCAAAGTAGTTTTTATACCTTAAGTTATGCATAGAGGATAATGAGGAAAGGGGTAGAGTCATGCAGTAAGCCAGGCTTTCTTCCTGCAAACTTATCATGTGCAAAAGTTTAGGTGATTTGCATCATCTTCTGGCCCAGAGGGCTGTTAACATTTTAAGACCCTTTCTTCAGAAAACTTATTTTTCTCTAAAGGTCTAAAGTCAAGAGCCACCCTCCAAAAGCATTAAAGTTGCATTCCTATAGGGCAAAGGTGTGGTGGGCTACAACAAGAAAAAGAATTAACTCAAGGGTCCAAGGTTACAAACATTGAGGCTACTACTTACATTTCTATACACCCATTATATCAATCAATACCCTGCCAGGGACACAGTAGGTAAGAGATATGGAGACTTAGCAGCAAACATTGGCCCAACAAGTGAAAAACCCCTTCACCAATACAATTTCTAATCAATCTTTTAACTACTCAAAGGAATCTGTGTTTAGACAGTTTAGAACATCTCCTGCCTCTCACAGTTGGGAGGCTCTGAACAATCACATGTGGCCGGAAAAACCTATTCAGGCAGGCTAGAGGATTTCCAAAGGAGTTTGTAGGTTGAAACACTGTCACACCCAGGAATTATTAACTGGAGCTGTAAGCTAACTCTTTTTTCAGAGAGAGGTAGTGGGGGACAGCCCCCCGTAAAGTCAGAGGTGTAGGTGAGAGCACAAAGCAGAAAGTAGGCAGACTCTGGTTTTGGGGGTAGATTGCTCGAGAATTTCCAGGGGGACTCCTGAGGCTTGATCCCACCTTTGCGTATGCCGAACCTCCTTCCTCATGACCTTTGCCACGGGCAGAGTTCCTCACGCTGGCTCCTGGCAGTGATAGACTTCCAGTTGAGCTATTCCAGATCCTGAAAGATTATGTTGTGAAAGTGCTGCACTCAATATGCAATATTCCAGGAGATGGCTCCTGGCAGCTACCCACTTCAGTATTCTTACCTGGGAAAATCCATGGAGAGAGGAGTTTGATGGTCTATAGTTCATGGGGTTGCAAAAAGTCAGACACGACTGAGCAACTGAACACACACACACACAGAAACAACCTACATGATTTGATTGACTCTTGTCATTTCATTCCCTTTTCCTCTTTGCTCAATATGTACTCCAGGCACACTGACTTCCTTTCTTTATTTTATGAAATAAGGAAAGCTCTGTCCTGCTTCAGTGTCTTTGCCCTTGCTATGCTTTCTTCCTAGGATACTGCTGCACCTTCCATTCTTCTCAAACTTCAGGTTTCAACAACCTCAGTGTAAGAGGGTTCCCTTTTCTCCACACCCTCTCCAGCATTTATTATTTGTAGACTTTTGGATCGCAGCCATTCTGACTGGTGTGAAATGGTACCTCATAGTGGTTTTGATTTGCATTTCTCTGATAATGAGTGATGTTGAGCATCTTTTCATGTGTTTGTTAGCCATCTGTATGTCTTCTTTGGAGAAATGTCTGTTTAGTTCTTTGGCCCATTTTTTGATTGGGTCGTTTATTTTCCTGGAGTTGAGCTGTAGGAGTTGCTTGTATATTTTTGAGATTAGTTGTTTGTCAGTTGCTTCATTTGCTATTATTTTCTCCCATTCTGAAGGCTGTCTTTTCACCTTGCTAATAGTTTCCTTTGATGTGCAGAAGCTTTTAAGGTTAATTAGGTCCCATTTGTTTATTTTTGCTTTTATTTCCAATATTCTGGGAGGTGGGTCATAGAGGATCCTGCTGTGATGTTTGTCGGAGAGTGTTTTGCCTATGTTCTCCTCTAGGAGTTTTATAGTTTCTGGTCTTACGTTTAGATCTTTAATCCATTTTGAGTTTATTTTTGTGTATGGTGTTAGAAAGTGGTCCAGAGGGATGGTATGGGGAGGGAGGAGGGAGGAGGGTTCGGGATGGGGAACACATGTATACCTGTGGCGGATTCATTTTGATATTTGGCAAAACTAATACAATTATGTAAAGTTTAAAAATAAAATAAAATTAGGAAAAAAAAAAAAACAACCTCAGAAAAATTGTACAGAGCCTTACTATTCTATTAAGTAGATCTCACCTTAATACCTCATTCTTTTTTCTTTTTTCTTCTATTGTCTGTGTCACAATTGTAATTAAGATGTACTTCAGAGATTATAAACTCCAGTGCCACAGGAGCCAGTCAGGTAAAATAAATGTGTTAAATAGGTCTGCTTATAAAGCTCTATGAAGTTTGGCAATGATTCTGGCCAGTTGAATATGACATTCTGGGTCTAAACTAGGCAAGAAATATTTGGTATCAGGCCACTTGTAAACAGAACTGTAATGTTGAAAATAGTCTAAGATCTTCAATAAACAATGAACTCTAAATGTTTGTATAAATGTTCCATATTTTTTAATGCGGTAAAACAATGTACTTTGAACAATGTATAGTCCAAATGAAACATGTCTGTGGCCCATATCTGGCCCTGGGCGTTAGGTTTGTAATCTTCGATTCATTCATCCACTTGTTTTCCTGTTTGTTGTTTGTCTTACCTGTTAGATTATATATTCAGTGTGCATTAAGAAATGTGTTTGTCTTACTCATAACTGCATCTCCAGTGCCTAACAAGTATCTGGCACATAATGTGAACTCAGTAAATATTTATTTCATGAATGGATGTACATATTTGAATTTTATGTACATACTGTTTAATCATGCACTCTGAATGAATGAATGAATAAAAATATACTTTAGTATTAAATTTTTTTGAAAAAACAGTACAGTAGAGTCAGGTAACATTTAGCTTCATGATCCACTATAAACAGTCCCAATCATATATGAAGATATATTAACAGGCTAATGCTCATAATTATATCTTCTACACAAACAATATCATGTTCTTTCACTCAAAACAGTAGAGTTAGTAAAATTACAATGGTATATGCATCTAAGAAAGTTATTTATGTTGGTTGTATGTGTTTTATATTCATATAAAAATCTCAAAAAGTGACATTGCCACAAGCATACTGTTCTGTATTCAAACACAAAGGAAAGTTCTGTTTAGCACTGCTACATAAGTGTAACTACAAGCAATGGCATTGATTTTCATCCTTATTGAATTCCATCTCATTGCTTTATAGAAAAGCATAAATCAGTAGGCAACAGTGGTTATTGCAAACATCTTAAATGAAATTTTTTTAATGAACAAAACTATTACTAACCTAATGATAAGTGCCTGATCTTCCCAAAAGATGTTATAGTAAAATAATAGTTGTAGGACATTTGCTCATTTTTTCCAAATGTAAGCTTAGTTATAATCTGACCTTTATGAATCAGTTCAAGAATGCACCAAACTAATTCTTAACCATTAAAAATGAATAATATATATATCAGTCATACCTCCATAAAATGATTTAAAAATAGGTTGACATCATAACTGAAAAAAAAAAAGAGGACAAGCTGTTTCCTAAGCACATCTGCATTTTTATTCTGCTATTGTTTAAGCAGAACCCTTACATTTCATTGAATATATCAAGATAATCACAATTTTTTAATTAAATGCTGAAAATGTAAATATTCCCTCTTTTGATTTGGAATAGTTTCACCAGAATGAAGATCTCTGTGTGTGTATGTGTATATCTTTTAGGTTAGATTTTAAAGGAAAGAAGTTTAAAATGTGAGAGAATGCACACATATTTTTAATATCCTAAAAAATATGTTTTAGGAAGAATATACTCCTTTTAGTTTTTTTTGAACTATGTACACAAAAAGTTTCATTGCTAATGATGTCAATATTTCAGTCAGGAAAGCTGAATTTTGTTGTCAAGTAGCAAGATTTTGATTACGTACAACATTTGATTCAGTTCTAATCCTAGAAAAGTTTTTTCTTTTTCATTTTAACCTTTCTAATGGGCATATCTGATACAGAAATGCTAATTGTCTGAAATCTGATTCCACATGATGAATGAAAGCTTTTTCAGTATAATATGATAAATTATGTAGGCTTAATTAATTACTGTTTCTGGGAAGTATATATATTTTATTTGATGTATTCATTGCCAAACCACTAAATCTATTTATTATTAAATTATGTTATAAATATTAATAAACATCTATAATATTCTATGAAAAAGTTTTGCAAAATTTATTAGTGTTCTCATTTTCCTTCAATATAGAAGTTGATACTTCTATATCAGAAGTTGAGTGACTTACCGAAATTGCAAAATTTTTGAATGTTCCTATTGCTGGATTCATTTCTTTCCTCCACTGTTAAATTAGACTAATTACCTTTATTGTATTTGATTATAATTATGCTAAAATTTTATTTTGATAATTGAAATATTAGTCTTAAATCATTTAAAAGGATTTAAATGTTGCATCAGGAGCAGCCACATGCTTACTCTTCACTTTTTTTTTTCACATTTAATTGTATACCTCAATCCTTCTAAATTTCATATATACTGGGATGACCCAGAAGGATGGTATGGGGAGGGAGGTGGGAGAGGGGTTCAGGATGGGGAACACGTGCACACCCATGGCAGATTCATGTTGATATATGGCAAAACCAATACAATATTGTAAAGTAATTAGCCTCCAATTAAAATAAATAAATTTATATTAAAAAATTGTATTTCTCAATCCAAGTGTAAAATATTGTCCATGCAGAGCTATTAGTTTTATGTTACTGCTATTGTGATTATTGAATCAGATTTAAGTAGAAGAGGGGAGCTGGTTATTAGAAAAGAATAAATGGCCAAGAGAGTTACATGGTCTCAGTAGAGAATATTTTGATTCAAATTAGGCTCATTCTCTATGTTGTATGTGAAGATTTGTAAGTAGCTTCTCAAAATCACTACTCTTCAGACTCCAGCACCAATGGGTTTCCAAGTAAGGTATTGCAGTTAATTACAACGCATGTGGAAACAACTTGAGAAAATAGTAAATGCTATATGAATGTAAAACATTCTGGTGGGAGTCTGGGCTCAGCAGTATTTACAGAAAGAGAAAAGAAATCATTGATCTGACATCTCTGAATTCATTCTCCGGGGATTTCAGTCAGTTAGCAACATACTTGGGTGAAGAAATAGTGTTCTGGGAATTATGTGTGCCTTGGACAGGGAAGGAAGACCTAGATAACTTAAAAAAAAGGTTTTTATCTGAAATTTCTCAGTATTAGTTCTTTAAGATGATTCCTGGGTCATTGGAAAATATTTTTCACAAATTAACTGAATAATTGAAGAGAGGACAGATTATTCATCAAAATTCATTTTTTAAGACAATGATTGCTATTAAAAAGACATATCTTTACAGATGATATCCTCAGTAACAAGAAAGAATAATGTTCAAACAAACACACCTAAGAGTCCAAACATTACATTAATAGCTATTCTAGTTTTCATTGTTGGAATTAATGGTGCCCTATATATCCAGAAAATAAGTTAATACAAATATTGAATTCTTCTTATTTTTATCCAATTATTATATAGAGATTAATATCAACAATGAAGATGTATGGCAAAACCAATACAATATTGTAAAGTCATTAGCCTTCAATTAAAATAAATAAATTTACATTAAAATAATATATATTTCTAATTAATTTCTTAACATTTTTCTTTAAGGTAGTTTTGTACTTTTAGAGTGTAACCATTTTATGAGTAATATAGCTCATATATATCTAAAAACATTTTCTAATTTAAGACCTGGTTTCTTATTTTTATTTTCCTCTTACTAGAAGGATATATTGGAGAAGGCAATGGCACCCCACTCCAGTACTCTTGCCTGGAAAATCCCATGGATGGAGGAGCCTGGTAGGCTCCAGTCCATGGGTCGTTAAGAGTCGGGCACGACTGAGTGACTTCACTTTCACTTTTCACTTTCATGACTTGGAGAAGGAAATGGCAACCCACTCCAATGTTCTTGCCTGGAGAATCCCAGGGACAGAGGAGCCTAGTGGGCTGACGTCTGTGGGGTTGCACAGAGTCGGACACGACTGAAGCGACTTAACAGCAGCAGCAGCAGAAGGATATATATCATATGTAATATACACATTTATAGAATACTAGGAAAATCAATAAAAATTTTGAAGATTGGTAATCTGTTAGTGTTGCACATATTGGTAAGGTTCTTCTTTGTATTATTGTTTCAAACTATTTCACATATTTATTCCTGTGTTCCTATATCTTAAAAGACTCCTTTGAATAATCATCTAGTCTGAGCCACGTTTTAGTGTCTTCCTACTAGATCAGTAGACTAAATGACATTAGTCTATCTCCATTAAGAAACTTTCATTAGTAACTGAGTTTTATTATTATTATAGAAAAAATAGACATTGAAATTTTCTTTGGGATACTTAGCTTTTATATATGTTTCACATTAATTATGATTTGTATTTCTAATTATTTGTGATCAGAATATGCATTTTTATTTTGATGAAACCTACATTACATCATTACTGTTTGATATATTCAATACTCTCTTTGTGGTTCAGTAGCTAGAATGCATTCTTCTACCCTAATGTGACTAGACATTCTTGCTTTTAAAAAATTTCATGAAGACTGTAACAATATCGACTTAGTTTATTTGTAAATCTCTAGGAACAAACAGAATACCTGGTATGTGATAGGTATTACTAAAGATTTGCTGAACAAAAACAAGTGATTGTATTGTTTCCATGAAGGTTTGGGGAAATAAATAATTGCTTCAAAAATATCTTAGGTTGCATATATCAGTTCAGTTCAGTCGCTCAACTGTGTCCAACTCTTTGTGACCCCATGGACTGCAGCTTGCCAGGCCTCCCTGTCTATCGCCAATGCCTGGAGTTTACCCAAACTCATGTCCATTGAGTCGGTGATGCCATCCAACCATCTCATCCCCTTCTCCTCCCTCCTTCAATCTTGCCCAGCATCAGGGTATTTTCAAATGAGTGAGTTCTTTGCATCAGGCAGCCAAGTTATTGGAGCTTCAGCTTCAACATTAGTCCTTCCAATGAACACTCAGGACTGATCTCCTTTAGGATGGACTGGTTGAATCTCCTTGCAGTCCAAGGGACTCTCAAGAGTCTTCTCCAACACCACAGTTCAAAAGCATCAATTCTTTGATGTTCAGCTTTCTTTATAGTCCAATTCTCACATCCATACATAACTACTGGAAAAATCATAGCCATGACTAGATGGATCTTTGTTGGCAAAGTAATGTCTCTGCTTTTTAATATGCTGTCTAGGTTGGTCATAACTTTCCTTCCAAAATGTAAGTGTCTTTTAATTTCATGGCTGCAGTCACCATCTGCAGTGATTTTGGAGTCCGCAAAAATAAAGTCTCTCACTGTTTCCATTTTTTCCTCATATACTTAACAAGAAGTATTGGGACAGAATGCCATGATATTAGTTTTCTCAATGTTGAGCTTTAAACCAACTTTTTCACTCTCCTCTTTTATTTTCATCAAGAAGCTCTTTAGTTCTCCTTCACTTTCTGCCAGAAGGGTGGTGTCATTTGCATATTCGAGATTATTGATATTTCTCCTGGCAATCTTGATTCCAGCTTGTGCTTCATTCAGCCCAGTGTTTCTCATGATGTACTCTGCATATAAGTTAAATAAGCAGGGTGACAATATACAGCCTTAACGTACTCCTTTTCCTATTTGGAACCAGTCTGTTTTTCCATGAGCTGTTCTAACTGTTGCTTCTTGACCTGAATACAAATTTCTCAAGAGGCAGGTCAAGTGATCTGATATTCCCATCTCTTTCAGAATTTTCCAGAGTTTGTTGTGGTCCACACAGTCAAAGGCTTTGGCATAGTCAATAAAGCAGAAATAGATTTTTTTTTTTTTTTGGAACTCTCTTGCTTTTTCAATGATCCAGCCGATGTTGACAATTTCATCTCTGGTTCCTCTGCCTTTTTTAAAGCCAGCTTGAACATATGGAAGTTCATGGTTCATGTATCTTAGAATCCTGGCTTGGAGACTTTTGAGCATTACTTTAGAAGCATGTGAGATAAGTGCAATTGTGAGGTAGTTTGAATATTCTTTGGTATTGCTTTTCTTTGGGATTGAAATGAAAACTGACCTTTTCCAGTCCTGGGGCCACTGCTGAGTTTTCCAAATTTGCTGTCATATTGAGTTCAGCACTTTAACAGCATCATCTTTTAGTATTTGAAATAGCTCAACTGGAATTCCATCACCTCCATTAGATTTGTGCATATATCAACCTAGGAGTAATTTTTGAGCTGAAGAAATTGAGGTCATTCTTAGATTTTTAAAGCTAAAACAATAATAATATAGTATTTGCATATCAAGTTTGAATATTTTCTATGCTTTTATGAATTTCTTAGAGAAAATTTTAGTTATGAGTGCAAAATATATTACCACTTAGCAGAATGTTATACTGAAAACAATACATGTATGAATCATTTGACTTGATCTTACTGAGTTATTGTCTGGACAAGATAATTTTCTAATGTCTTGTATCACATCATTTGGAAAGTGGATAGTTTTATTCTATTGTGTTAAGTTGTGATTAATGTTTATTGGGTTTAAAAATATGTACAGTGTTCATTTTACCTTTCAAAGTCTTAAGTCAGACTAAAATTTTTATGTATTTGAATGTTAAATCAAGACAAAAAAAAATAAAGAGTAAGGGGATTTACTTAAATGAGACATAGCAAGAATTAGAAACTTCCTCTTCAGTCTGATGAGAAAATAACCTACTGTGACATGGAATAATTTTTTATTTTTTTAATTTGCAACTTTATTCACAGTTTGATCAAAAGTATTAATAGGAAAAGTAAACTTCCTTTGAATTAAGAAGAATTCACGTTTTCAATTAAGAATTTAAAAATCTGATATTTCTTAACATTTAAAAATGCCATCAAGTAAGTTCATGTTTAGAAGCAAAACAATACAAATTTAATGTTCCTGATTTATGTTTTTTGAAGGTTTCTTAAAAGGAAAACACTTTGCTTTTGTTCAGTTTCATATAAAATTATCCCCCAATTATTGACACTGTACACTAATTTATATATAAAGAGAATATAATCATACTGAGTAGATGTTTTTACTTTCAAAATCATAGTAATTAGCTTACAAGGTTGTCTAATACTATTACATTGAATAGTAACAACTTTCTCTACAGTTTGTGAATGATTGTAGTTTGCAACTGTCAAGTCCAAAAGTTTTGTTCACATTAATCTTAATAAAGTTCAGAAACTTTTGAAAATTTATTTTGAAAGTTTCATGGATACCTGGTGTATAGGAAGATGTGATATTTCCCACTGTTTATTTTGATAATTGCATTTTTATTAGAAATCATATACCTTAGAATATAAGGACAGTGTATATGACCTATACATATAGATGGGCAGGCTTTTTCAGAGGGGAACAGAATACACATTCTGGAACAGGTTATACATCCTTTATAATAAAATTGATTGCTATGATACTATGTTTCAGAAAAACAGCCCTCAAAAAAAATGTTTTCTCAAAAACATATCTTTATTTTAGATGTTACAAAGAGATGTTACAAAGTAACAAATATTTGAAAATAAAACTAAGATATGTGAGAGTGTTTCCATCCTTTCAAAAGACGATTGTCTGTTTGGATTTTGGTTCTTCATTTTACTATGAACTAACAAGACAGTATATTTAATGTATTTTATAATGCAATTTTGTTATTGGTCTTCTTTGAGTCCAGAGTTTATTATTATCCTGTGTCTGTCCCTCACTTCAATGTAGCTTAACTAAAAGGGAGATTAGAATCATTCATTGTCTCATCACATCCAATTTGTCACAATGATAGCTTAAATTAAGTGCAGTATTTCCATTCAATGAATACCCTATCCAAGAATGAACAATTTCTTCAAGTATAATAACAGTGAAAGTAAAAGTGAAGCTGCTCATTCGTGTCCAACTCTTTGCGACTGCGTGGGCTGTAGCCTAATAGGCTCCTCCATCCATGCGATTCTCCAGGCAAGAGTACTGGAGTGGGTTGCCATTTCCTTCTCCAGAGGATCTTCCCAACCCAGGGATCGAACCCAGGTCTCCTGCATTGCAAGCAGATGCTTTACCCTCTGAGGCACCAGAGAAGCCCAGTGCTTTTAACTAAATGGGCCATGATGTTTTTGTTCAGTAAAAGGTCCTGTGTGAAAAGACTTAATATTTTTTTGCAAGTAACTCAGACTGTAGTTCTGTGATTATGATGCGTATATGTGTATGAGCACGTGTGAACATGTGTGTGTGTGTATCTGTGCAATGTGGAATACATGAAATAAATTGGAGGATCTGACTTTTGAGTACAGTAATTGGAATGAAAATTATAATTTTGGTGAAGAAAATCTGAGCTTTCAGTCTTTGGTAATGAGAAAGAAATGATAGAGCCAAGAACACGCATCCTGTAATTTGAAGACGACATAAGGAAAAATGTCATTAGCTCTAAACAAAAATATTTGGGAGGGGGTGATAGGTTCCTCATTGTTATTATTCAGTCAGTAATTGGTTTTCATTTACAAATTACAAGCACATGGCAAAGAAGTATTCTTATGGGTTGAAACTAAGACACTAGAATGCTAATTAGTCCCACATTAGCTTTTAAGAACTACTCATTAGCAAAGCAAAGAAATAAGAGTCAAACTTCTTGTGGATATTGTATGTCACAACTGAGCGAAGATTCGAAAGAGATGAGGGAGTAAACCATGTGACTGTCTGGGATAAGCTGGTTCCTTGCAGAAGGAACAAAATTACAAAGGCATGAGGTAGATGAAAGAAGATCAGCTTCTCTGGAGCCGAACTAGCTAAGAGAAGAGGAAGTGGAGACAAGGCAGGAGAGACAGCAAAAGGCAGCAAACTATGCCTGGTTTTGGACAGCCTAAGAGTTTAGAATGATTTTTATATTTTTAAATGGTAAAAAGTATCCCAGAAAAATAATATTACTTCCCAGGCAAAAATCATATGAAATTCATATTTCAATTTCATAAATAAAGTTTTATTGAGAAACAGTCATGCTCATTATTTTATGGGCTGCCTATGGCAGCTTTCTTCCCACAAGAGCAGAAATGAGCAGTTGCAAAATGCACCTTCAGTTCAGTTCAGTTCAGTTCAGTGGCTCAGTCGTGTCCTACGCTTTGGGACCCCATGAATTGCAGCACGCCAGGCCTCCCTGTCCATCACCAACTCCCGGAGTTCACTCAAACTCACGTCCATCAAGTCAGTGATGCCATCCAGCCATCTCATCCTCTGTCATCCCCTTCTTCTCTTGCCCCCAATCCCTCCCAGCATCAGAGTATTTTCCAATGAGTCAACTCTTCGCATGAGGTGGCCAAAGTACTGGAGTTTCAGCTTTAGCATCATTTTTTCCAAAGAACAACCAGGACTGATCTCCTTTAGGATGGACTAGTTGGATCTCCTTGCAGTCCAAGGGACTCTCAAGAGTCTTCTCCAACACCACAGTTCAAAAGCATCAATTCTTCAGTGCTCAGCTTTCTTCACAGTCCAACTCTCACACCCATACATGACCACTGGAAAAACCATAGCCTTGACTAGACAGATCTTTGTTGGCAAAGTAATGTCTCTGCTTTTGAATATTCCATCTAGGTTGGTCATAACTTTCTTTCCAAGGAGTAAGCGTCTTTTAATTTCATGGCTGCAGTAACCATCTGCAGTGATTTTGGAGCCTTAAAAAAATAAAGTCTGACACTGTTTCCACTGTTTCTCCATCTATTTCCCATGAAGTAATGGGACCAGATGCCATGATCTTCGTTTTCTGAATGTTGCACTTTAAGCCAACTTTTTCACTCTCCACTTTCACTTTCATCAAGAGGCTTTTTAGTTCCTCTTCACTTTCTGCCATAAGGGTGGTGTCATCTGCATATCTGAGGTTATTGATATTTCTGTCGGTAATTTTGAGTCCAGCTTTTGCTTCTTCCATCCCAGCATTTCTCGTGATGTAATCTGCATAGGAGTTAAATAAGCAGGGTGACAATATACAGCCTTGACGTACTCCTTTTCCTATTTGGAACCAGTCTGTTGTTCCATGTCCAGTTCTAACTGTTGCTTCCTGACCTGCATATAGGTTTCTCAAGAGGCAGG
This sequence comes from Bos indicus, assembly GCF_029378745.1. Taxonomy (NCBI): domain Eukaryota; kingdom Metazoa; phylum Chordata; class Mammalia; order Artiodactyla; family Bovidae; genus Bos; species Bos indicus. The sequence goes on from NC_091789.1 coordinate 42,549,589, forward strand.
TCAGGTAGTCTGGTATTCCCATCTCTTTCAGAATTTTCCACATTTTATTGTGATCCACAGTCAAAGGCTCTGGCATAGTCAATAAAGCAGAAGTAGATGTTATTCTGGAACTCTCTTGCTTTTTTGATGATCCAGTGGATATTGGCAATTTGATGTCTGGTTCCTCTGCCTTTTCTAAAACCAGCTTGCTACTAAGTCACTTCAGTCGTGTCTGACTCTGTGTGACCCCATAGATGGCAGCCCATCAGGCTACCCCGTCCCTGGGATTCTCCAGGCAAGAACACTGGAGTGGGTTGCCATTTCCTTCTTCAATGTATGGAAGTGAAAAGTCAAAGTGAAGTCGCACCCTGCAAAGACTAAAATATTTACTACCCATCCCTTCACAGAAACTGTTTGCATACTGAAACCCCTATTGTAGAGCCTTTCAGGCCATTTTTAAAGACCCCAACTTTTAATAAGAATGAGATGAGAAACCCATCAGTGGTTTTTGAGTGAGGAATGATATCAGCTTATCTCCTTTTAAAATCAGGAGCCCTGTGTTGCCTACTGTATTACTAACTTGGTGGGGGGGGGTGCTAGGGTGAGTAATTTCTATTTTCTTCATCCTAAACATGTTTATCTTCATAATAAGGAAACAAATCTTGTAATAGGTCTAACTTTCCCTCTAAGTAGTTTCTATTTTCTTCTTCCTAAACATGTTTATCTTCATAATAAGGAAACAAATCTTGTAATAGGTCTAACTTTCCCTCTAAGTAGTTTCTATTTTCTTCTTCCTAAACATGTTTATCTTCATAATAAGGAAACAAATCTTGTAATAGGTCTAACTTTCCCTCTGCTGGTCATTTTACATACTTGTCATTGTTCAGTCACTAGATCATGTCTGACTCTTTTGCGACCCCATGGATGGTAACTTGACAGGTTTCTCTGTCCATGGGATTTCCCAGACATTCTTCTTATACTATATGCAAATATATACATAAACACCTGTGTATGCACACATATGTGTACCAATATTTTTATATATGTATGAATATGAAGTATATTGATAAAATAATGAGCTGATTTTTGTTAAACTGCAGAATGAAGGAAGACTTTTCATTTGTCCTTTAAAAACATCACCTTGGCAAGCTTACAATTCAAGCTGAAGAATATCTACAGTAGCAAAGATTCAACTTCAAGTGACTTTAATGGTTGTAAATTATATTGGTTCCAGCAGGCAATGAGGCATACAGACATCTCATAAGATGTTTCTCTAAGTGCTTAGGTATATGAAGTCCTTTTTTTGGTAACATGTTTGTTGAGATATAAATCACATGGTATACAATTTACAGATTTGGTGTACAATTCAATGTTTTATTATATTTGCACAGTTGTGCAATCATCGTCACAATTAACTTTAGAATCACCTATTAGCAATCATCCCTCCCTCCCCCATCCTGCTGTAGATCACCACTAATTTGCTTTCTGTCTCTATAGATTTACTTGTTCTGAGTGCTTCATATAAATGTAATCAGACAATACATGGTCTTCTGTCTCTAGCTTCTTTCACTTAGCATAATGTTTTGTGAAACTTTTTTAATGGCGTGTCCTATTATACAAACTGGCATGCTCCCTTTCAGTTTTACTCTAGCCTCAGAATTTATTTTCAACTTCATAAAATTGTTGCAGCATAGCACTTGGTGGAAATACCCTTTAATATGTGCATTGGAAATACAGCATCAAATGTGGTATGTAGTATACTCTCTGAATATTGGAGTAGCCTAGATTGTCAAATTGTAATTAGTACTTTTTATACTAGACTTGACTTAAAGAAGTGTCTATTGTATCAGAACCCTGAAATTAAAGGAATAAAATGTAATTGTAATACGCAATGGCTGATAATTTGTTGTATTTTACACAGATCCAAATATTTAGTTTAATATTAATCTATTTAATTTGTTTCTCCAATCATATGCATAATGTATTAAACATCACTCACATACAAAAATAATCAACCAAGATTCAAATTTTGATCATGTGCAACAAGAAATCTTAGGGTGAGGACTACCATCAACTTTATTTCTCACCAACATTCTTCCTAGGATTTTCACACATGCACAACACATTTGAATTTTATTGGACAGAGGAGAACGTTCAATCCAGATGCAAATGTTTTGGCTAATTGTTAATAGCAGTAGCAGGGCATATGTCCTTGAAAATGCATTTACACAGAGATTATTTTCACCTCTCCTCTTTGATTGGTAATGTAGATGTGAATGAATATCATGATTTTTTATGAAAATTAAGCTCATTTTCTTCCCTTTATAAAATTCCTGACATTAAGATTATCTACAGATGATACTGAGCTTCCCTGGTGGCTCAACAGTAAAAGAATCTGCCAGGAGACCCAGGTTCGATCCCTGGGTTGGGGAAATCCTCTGGAGAAGGAAATGGCAACTTACTCCAGTATTTTTGCCTGGGAAATCTCATAGACAGAGAAGCCTGGTGGGCTATACACCATGGGGTTGCAAGAGCCAGATATGACTTAGCAACTAAACTACCACCACTATTTCATATGGTTAGAGTTTGCTTACCTTTAAGTGATACCAAGGGAACATTTCATGCAGAGAGAGGCACAATAAAGGACAGAAATGACAAGAACTTAACAGAAGCAGAAGAGATTAAGAAGAGGTGGCAAGAATACACAGAAGAATTATACAGAAAAGTTCTTAATGACCCAAAAAGTCACAGTGGTGTTGTCACTCACTTAGAGCCAGACATTCTATAGTATGAAGTCAAGTGGGCCTTAGAAAGCATTGCTACCATCACTCCAAATCTTTGTTGTGATGAGACAGAACTGAGGAGTATACACTCGACTGACACTACGAACAAAGCTAAGGGAGGTGATGGAATTCCAGTTAAGCTATTTCAAATTCTAAAACATGATGCTGTTAAATCGTTGCACTCAATAAGCCAACAAATTTGAAAAACTCACGGTGGCCACAAGACTGGAAAAGGTCAGTTTTCATTCCAGTCCCAAAGAAGGGCAATGCCAAAGAATGTTCAAACTACCACACAATTGCATTCATTTCAGGTGCTAGCAAGATTATATTCAAAATCCTTCAAGTTCGACTTCAGCAGTATGTGATCTGAATTTACAGCTGGATTTAGAAAAGATAGGAGCCAGAGATCAAATTGTCAGCATCCACTGGATCATAGGAAAAGCAAGAGAATTCCAAAAAAATTTCTACTTAATTGACTATGTCAAAGCCTTTGACTGTGTGAATCACAACAAACTGGAAAATTCTTAGAGATGGGAATACCAGACCACCTTACCTGTCTTTTCAGAAACCTGTATGCAGAAGCAACAGTTAGAATCGTACATGGAACAATGAACTGGTTCTAAATTGGGAAAGGAGTATGTCAAGGCTGTATACTGTCACCCTGCTTATTTAATGTTTATGCAGAGTACATCATGTGAAATGCCAGGCTGGAAGACTACAAGCTGGAATAAAAGTTTCTGGGAGAAATATCAACAACCTCAGATATGTAGATGATACCACTATAATGGCAGAAAGTGAAGAGGAGCAGCTTGATGAAGATGAAAGAGAAAAGTGAAAATGTTGGCTTAAAATTCAATATTCAAAAAACAAAGATCCTGGCATTCAGTTCCATCACTTCATGGCAAATAGAAGGGGAAAAAGTGCTTTCACTTTTCAGTGACAGATTTTATTTTTTTGGATTCCAAAATCACTGCAGATGGTGACAGCAGCCATGAAATGAAAAGACGTTTGCTCCTTGGAAGAAAAGCTATGACCAACATAGACAGCATATTAAAAAGCAAAGACATCACTTTGCCAACAAAAGGTCCATATAGTCAAAACTATGTTTTTTCTAGTAGTCATGTACAGATATGAGTGTTGAACCATAAAAACGGCTGAGCACCGAAGAATCGATGTTTTCAAACCGTGGTGCTGGAGAAGACTTGAGAGTCCCTTGGACTGCAAGAAGATCCAATCAGTCCATCCTAAAGGAGATCAGCTCTGAATATTCATTGGAAGGACTGATGCTGAAGCTGAAGCTCCAATACTTTGGCCACCTGATGTGAAGAGATGACTCATTGGAAAAGACCATGATGCTGGGAACCATTGAAGACAGGAGGACAAGGGAACAAAAGAGGATGGGTAGGTTGGATGGCATCATCGCCTCAGTTTATAGGAGTCTGAGCAAGTTTTGAGAGTTGGTGATAGACAGGGAAGCTGGGCATGCTACATTTCATGGAGTTGCAAAGAGTCAGACATGACTGAGCATGTCTTCAACTTTTAATTGAAGTTATATCTAAGAGACTTTACTAGTTATGGATTTTATTGAGGAGGAACCCACTAAAAGAGATATGTTTTTCTGAGCTCTTATATAGTTCACCCAAGAACAGCAAACGAAATAAAACAGTATATAAAAACAAAAATAATGACTGCTTTTACAACACTTTTTTCTAATCTTGAAATGAAGGTCTTTTACAATTTTTTCTTGTGTAAGAAACACCCAATCAAGAAAAATCAAACGTCTTGAGAAATAAAAGAAAGCTTAACACTAAATTTACAAAACAAATGGCCTTTTTTTCCCCCAAATTTAGTTTTCCTATGAATTTATACTCCCCTCAACCCCCATGAACAAAGTTTATAAACACAATCAGCTCTGTGCTGTAACGTCTGGTCGCCCAAAAATGTTTGCTTAGTGTTAGTATTAATATATACATAGCTTGTGTTTCATCTCGTGTCTTAGCATTCAATCTAAGAGGTACACGAGAAATTTTATATGAAATTGAGAGGGTAACAGGCAGGGGTCCTGTAACACAGGGTCCCCAATTGGTACTTTAAGGGCCCCAAGCAGAGGAAATAGACTGCAAATATCAGCTTTTTTTTTTTCTTTTTTCTTTTTTTTTCCTCTCTCTCTTAATTGGCAGTAGGAAACAAACCACACGTGTCAGATGTTTTTTCTTTTTTTTTTTTCTTATCTACACAAAATTAAAAGATTTCTTCTAAAATTCTGTGTTGGCATGACAACACCTGGCACCACCTGAACTCAACTTTTCTCAAACCTTGAGATAACCAATGAGTTTTTCATATGGAAATGTTTTTCTTAAGCTATGTTAATGAACTCTGTATTTACTTGGAAATCTGCCTTTCTTCAAGATTCATGTCAACTGTTTTATGGCCCTGGATTACTCAGCTTGTCCCAATGCTATCTCAAAATGCATGCTGTGGGTGAGGGGCCTGGTGTCACTCTCTGAGTTTTGAGATATTTCCTTTCTCTAAATAGCAGCATGCTATTACTATTAATAAAAATAGAGTCTGAAATTCAGTACTTGGATGCAATCTCAAAAATGACAGAATGATCTCTGTTCGTTTCCAAGGCAAACCATTCAATATCACAGTAATCCAAGTCTATGTCCCAACCAGTAATGCTGAAGAAGCTGAAGTTGAATAGTTCTTGAAGACCTACAAGACCTTTTAGAACTAACACCCAAAAAAGATGTCCTTTTAAGTATAGGGGACTGGAATGCAAAAGTAGGAAGTAAAGAAACACCTGGAGTAACAGGCAAATTTGGCCTTGGAGTACAGAATGAAGCAGGGCAAAGGGTAATAGAGTTTTGCCAAGAGAACACACAGGTCATAGCAAATATTCTCTTCCAATAGCACAAGAGAAGATTCTACACATGGACATCACAAGATGGTCAATACTGAAGTCAGATTGATTATATTCTATGCAGCCAAAGATGGAGAAGCTCTATATAGTCGGCAAAAACAAGACCAGGAGCTGACTGTGGCTCATATGGTGAACTCCTTATTACCAAATACAGACTTAAATTGAAGAAAGTAGGGGAAATCACTAGACCATTCAGGTATGACTTAAATCAAATACCTTACGATTATACAGTGGGAGTGACAAATAGATTCAAGGGATTAGATCTGATTAACAGAGTACCTGAAAAAGTATAGACAGAGGTTCGTGATATTGTACCTGAGGCAGTAATCAAGATCATCCCCAAGAAAAAGAATGGAAAAAGGCAAAATGGTTGTCTGAGGAAGACTTACAAATAACTGTGAATAGAAGAGAAGCAAAAGGTAAAGGAAGAAAGGAAAGGTATACCCATTTGAATGCACAGTTCCAAAGAATAAGAAGGAGAGCTAAGAAAGCCGTCCTCAGTGATCAGTGCAAAGAAATAGAGGAAAACAATAGAATTAGAAAGACTAGATATCTCTTCAAGAAAATTAGAGATATCAAGGGAACATGTCATGCAAAGATGGGCAGAATAAAGGACAGAAATGGTATGGACCTACAGAAGCAGAAGATAATAAGAAGAGGTGGCAAGAATACACAGAAGAACTATACAAAAAAGCTCTTCATGACCCAGATAATCATGATGGTGTGATCACTCACCTAGAGCCAGACATCCTGGAATGTGAAGTCAAGTGGGCCATAGGAAGCAACATTACAAACAAAGCTAGTAGAGGTGATGGAATTCCAGTTGAGCTATTTCAAATCCTAAAAGTTGATGCTATGAAAGTGCTGCACTCAATATGCTAGCAAATTTGGAAAACTCAGCAGTGTTCACAGGACCGGAAAAGATCCATTTTCATTCCAATCCCAAAGAAGGGCAATGCCAAAGAATGCTCAAACTACCTCACAATTGCACTCATCTCACTGGCTAGTGAAGTAATGCTTAAAATTCTCCAAGCCAGGCTTCAGCTATACGTGAACCGTGAACTTCCAGATGTTCAAGCTGGTTTAAAAAAGGCAGAGGAACCAGAGATCAAATTGCCAACATCTGCTGGATCATGGAAAAAGCAAGAGAGTTCCAGAAAAACATCTACTTCTGCTTGATTGACTATGGCAAAGCCTTTGACTGTATGGATCACAATAAACTGTGGAAAATTCTGAAGGAGATGGGAATACCAGACCACCTGACCTGTCTCTTTAGAAATCTGTATGCAGGTCAGGAAGCAACAGTTAGAACTGGACATGGAGCTGGTTTCAAATAGGAAAAAGAGTACTTCAATGATGTATATTGTCACCCTGCTTATTTAAATTACATGCAGATTACATCATGGGAAATGTGAGGCTCGATGAAGCACAAGCTGGAATCAAGATTGCTGGGGTAGAAATATCAATGACCTCAGATATGCAGATGACACCACCCTTATGACAGAAAGTGAAGAAGAGCTAAATAGCCTCTTGATAAAAGTGAAAGAGGAGAGTGAAAAAGTTTGCTTAAAGCTGAACATTCAGAAAACTAAGATCATGGCATCTGGTCCCATCACTTCATGGCAAATAGATGGGGAAACAGTGGAAACAGTGAGGGACTTTATTTTTGTGGGCACCAAAATCACTGCAGATGGTGATTGCAGTTATGAAAGTAAGAAAACGCTTGCCCCTTGTAAGAAAAGCTATGACCAAACTAGATAGCATATTAAAAAGCAGAGACATTACTTTGCAACAAACGTCTACCTATTCAAAACTTTGGTTTTTCCAGTAGTCATGAATATGTGTGAAAGACGGACTATAAAGAAAGATGACCACCAAAGAAAATGATACTTTTGAACTGAGGTGTTGGAGAAGACTCTTAAGAGTCCCTTGGACTACAAGGAGATCCAACCAGTTCATCCTAAAGGAAATTAGTCCTGAATATTCATGGAAGGACTGATGTTGAAGGTGAAACTCCAATACGTTGGCCACCTGATGAGAACAACTGACTCATTTGAAAAGACCCCAATGCTGGGAAAGATTGAAGACGCCAGGAGAAGGGGACAACATAGGATGAGATGGTTGGATGGCATCACCGACTAAATGGACATGATTTTGTGTAAACTACGGGAGTTGGTGATGGACAGGGAGGCCTGGCATGCTGCAGTCCATTGTTCACTAAGTGTTGGACATGACTGAGCGACTGAGCTGAACAGAATAGGTGTATAACTTTTTTCTAAAAACTAGCAAGGGGGCACTGTTTCTGTTCCTTTCTGATGTCTATGTCAGAAGCTTTCTCTAACTCTTTTATAGTTTAATAAAAGTTTATTACACACAAGCTCTGAGCAATCAAGCCCCATCACTGGCCCCGGATCCAATTCCTCTCCTCCCAATTCCCAGAATTCAGGCGTCGTTCATGGCTCATAGTGGCAGCGTTTCAAAATGAAAATATGCTGTTAAATGTGTGTTTTTCTTCTATAGTTACAGAGAAAAGATAGATGAGTATGTAAACAGAACTGTAAGAATTGCCCATGCTTCTGTGCTCAGTTGCTAAGTGTGTCTGACTCTTTGCAACCCTAAGGATTGCAATCCACCAGGGTCCATGGTATTTTCCAGGCAAGAGTACTGGAGTTGGTTGCCATTTCCTTCTCTAATAAGAACAGCTCATGTATGTAATATAGATTTTTATTCATTATCACTCTGTCTTTCTTTTTTTTCCGGGGGGGTGGGGGGGAGGGCAGAAGTCAGATATCATAATTCTGTTCCATTTGTTTCTGGATACAATGCCATGCATCTATAGAATGCTTATAGTTATTATACGAGTGAATTAAATTAATTGAAATTTGATATGAATGGCAGGGCATATAACTGGTAAACAATGGTATTGAATGCTGCATAGCTTTTTTTTATTTGAGATTCAACTTTTCATTGTTTACGCCATTTACCAGAGTGTTAACATTGCGAATTAGCAAGCCATGTTAATACAGGACCATATCTTGATGGATTGCTGGATCAGTAGGTATAAAGTCGAACATAATAAATTACTTAGTTTATTAAAAATATAAAAGCAAAACAAGGGAATGCTGTTAAGAGATGATCACATCTTAATTTAAGTCAGGTTAAGACAGAGTTTTGATTTTAAAAAATAAGGCTATAGGCTATACTAACAATGAAAATTTTCCCTTCAGTTTTAAATTTCATATTGTTTGTAAGATAGTTGATGAAATAAAAAGATCGTTTAAGTCCAATGTTGGCTTTCAAATACCATTTTCTTCCTCACATCAATTGCATTACCATTTTATAGTTTAAATGAATCCATGTGCTTTAGTTAAACCTATTAGCATTTTAAAAAATAATTTTGACTGCAATATTTTTATTGATACAATGATTCATTAAGTAGTATTCTGGGAAACCAAGTTAGAATAGAGATAGGTATTCAAACAAAACTCAACAAAGTTAATTTTGAAGAATAGCTATATATTTAAGAATATGTTTCTAGTTGCCTATAATTTGAATACTCCACCTGTCCTAATACTATGTGTAAGTTTTAAGATGTGACTATTCACTTCATAAAGTTCTGCATCATTGCCTAATGTTGTTCTATATGTGGACATGTTTAGGTACATCTTATCAGACAAGGTAGATGTACATGATTTATAAAATGTTATGATAATAACTAGATGCATAAATGTAGCTGAGTACTTTTGAGAGATTGTCTCAAACTCATCAGATAACTATAAAACACCACTGTCTTACTATGGCCATTTATAAAAGTGCTTCTGAAAATCAAGTGGCTTGGTTCTTTGTAGGTCAAGTGCAGAGATAGGGAGTAAATGAGTCTATTATAATGACTGAAACAACTAGAACACAATTTGACAACCAAAGTATTTCATAGTTTTAGCATTTAACTGAAGTACCTGGGCAAAAGTTCTGTGAATTTCACACCCACACACAGATACACAAGGCATGCCCACATACTACACCTTTAAAATATTTAATCCATTTGACAAATAACTTCTTGTATTTTTTTTGCAGTGAATTTACTAGATTATATGACATCCTTACTTACTGTCCCTTAATTTTTAAATCTTGACAGCCTTATATAGGATGCTTCCAAACTTTATTTCAAAAATTTCCCTAAACTTTTTAATATACATACACATATATGAATTTAAAATTCTGTGCAACTTACTTTCTCCACTCTACTTTTATTAATTCCTATTGTCTTTTTTCTTCCTGCATTTGACATATTTCAAAAGTTTGATAAAATATGACATATTGTTATAAATTATTAAATATACATTTTATATTAAATTTATAGTTTAGATTAAGATCATTAGTATTTTGTCAGATGTTTGGGAATTATATTGATATATGTTGTCTCTGTTTTATTCACATGTGCAAAGTCACTTATCTTTTACTTATTTTTTAAATATAAATTTATTTATTTTAATTAGAGGCTATTTACTTTACAATATTGTAGTGGATTTGCCATACATTGATATGAATTAACCATGGGTTTACATGTGTTCCCCATCCTGAACGCCCCTCCCACCTCCTTCCCCATCCCATCCCTCTGGGTCATCCCAGTGCACCAGCTCTGAGCACCTGTCTCATGCATGGAACCAGGACTGGCAATCTGTTTCACATATGATAATATACATGTTTCAATCCTATTCTCTCAGATCATCACACCTTCACCTTCTCCCACAGAGACCAAAAGACTGTTATATAAATCTGTGTCTCTTTTGCTGTCTCGCATACAGGGTTATTGTTACCATCTTTCTAAATTCCACATATAGGTGTTAGTGGCTCAGACGGTAAAGCGTCTGTCTGCAGTGCAGGAGACCCAGGTTGGATCCCTGGGTTGGGAAGATTCCCTGGAGAAGGAAATGGCAGCCCACTCCAGTATTCTTGCCTGGAAAATCCCATGGATGGCAGAGCCTGGTAGGCTACTGTCCATGGGGTCGCAAAGAGTCGGACATGACGGAGTGACTTCACTTCACTTCACTTCACACTGTATTGGTATTTTTCTTTCTGGCTTACTTCACTCTGTATAATAGGCTCCAGTTTCATCCACCTCATTAGAGCTGATTCAAATGTATTCTTTTTAATGGCTGAGTAATACTCCATTTGTATACGTACCACAGCTTTCTTATCCATTCGTCTGCTGATGGACATTTAGGTTGCTTCCATGTCCTGGCTATTATAAACAGTGCTGGGATGAACATTGAGGTACATGTGTCTCTTTCACTTTTGGTTTCCTCAGTGTGTAGGCTCAGCAGTGGGATTGCTGGGTCATATGGCAGTTCTATTTCCAGTTTTTTATGGACTCTCCACACTGTTCTCCATAGTGGCTGTACTAGTTTGCATTCCCACCAACAGCGTAAGAGGGTTCCCTTTTCTCCACACCTTCTCCAGAATTTATTGCTTGAAGACTTTTGGATAGCAGCCATTCTGACTGGCATGAAAGGATACCTCATTGTGGTTTTGATTTGCATTTCTCTGATAATGATGGATGTTGAGCATCTTTTCATGTGTTTGTTAGCCATCTGTATGTCTTCTTTGGAGAAATGTCTGTTTAGTTCTTTGGCCCATTTTTTGACTGGGTCATTTATTTTTCTGGAATTGAACTGCAGGAGCTGCTTGTATACTTTTGAGATTAATTCTTTGTCAGTTTCTTAATTTGCTATTATTTTCTCCCTTTCTGAAGGTTGTATTTTCACCTTGCTTATAGTTTCCTTTGTTGTGCAAAAGTTTTTAAGTTTAATTAGGTCCCATTTGCTTATTTTTGCTTTCATTTCCAATACTCTGGGAAGTGGGTCATAGAGGATCCTACTGTGATTTATGTCGGAGTGTGTTTTGCCTATGTTTTCCCCTAGGAGTCTTAGAGTTTCTGGTTTTATGTTTAGATCTTTAATCCATTTTGAGTATATTTTTGTGTATCATGTTAGAAAGTGTTCTAGTTTCATTCTTTTGCAAGTGGTTGACCAGTTTTCCCAGCACCACTTGTTAAAGAGTTTGTCTTTTCTCCATTGTATATTCTTGCCTCCTTTGTCAAAGATAAGGTTTCCATAGGTGTGTGAATTTATCTCTGGGCTTTTTACTTTGTTCCATTGATCTATACTTCTGTCTTTGTGCCAGTACCATACTGTCTTGATGAATATGGCTTTGTAGTAGAGCCTAAAGTCAGGCAGGTTGATTCCTCCAGTTCCATTCTTCTTTCTCAAGATTGCTTTGGCTATTCGAGTTTTTTTTTTTTTTTTATTTCCATACAAATTGTGAAAGTATTTGTTCTGGTTCTGTGAAAAATACCTTTGATAGCTTGATAGGGATTGCATTGAATCTATAGATTGCTTTGGATAGTATACTCATTTTCACTATATTGATTCTTCCAATCCATGAACATGGTATATTTCTCCATCTATGTGTGTCCTCTTTGATTTCTTTCACCAGTGTTTTATAGTTTTTTATATATAGGTCATTTGTTTCTTTAGGTAGAAATATTCTTAAGCATTTTATTCTTTTCGTTGCAATGGTGAATGAAATTGTTTCCTTAATTCCTCTTTCTGTTTTCTCATTGTTAGTGTACAAGAATGTAATGGATTTCTGTGTGTTAATTTTATATCCTTCAACTTTACTATATTTATTGATTAGGTCTAGTAATTTGCTGGTGGTATCCTTAGGGTTTTCTATGTAGAGGATCATGTCATCTGCAAATGGTGAGAGTTTTACTTCTTCTTTTCCAATATGGATTCATTTTATTTCTTTTTCTGCTCTGGTTGCTGTGGCCAAAACTTCCAAAACTATGTTGAATAGTAGTGGTGAGTTGGGCACCCTTGTCTTGTTCCTGACTTTAGGGGAAATTCTTTCAGTTTTTCACCATTGAGGATAATGTTTGCTGTGGGTTTGTCATATATAGTTTTTATTATGTTAAGGTATGTTCCTTCTATTCCTGCTTTCTGGAGGGTTTTTATCATAAATGGATGTTGAATTTTGTCAACGGCTTTCTCTGCATCTATTGAGATAATCATAAGGTTTAAATCTTTCCATTTTGTTTATGTGGTGTATTATGTTGATAGATATGTGGACACTGAAGAATCCTTGCATCCCTGGCATAAAGCCCACTTGGTCATGATGTACGATCGTTTTAATATGTTCTTGGATTCTGTTAGCTGGAATTTTGTTAAGGATTTTTACATCTATGTTCATCAGTGGTATTGGCCTGTAGTTTTTTTGTTTTGTTTTTTTTTTTTTTTGTGTGTGTGTGTGTGTGTGTGTGTGTGTGTGTGTGTGTGACATCTTTGTCAGGTTTTGGTATTAGGGTGGTAGCCTCATAGAATGAGTTTGGCAATTTACCTTCCTCTGAAACTTTCTAGAAGTGTTTGAGTAGGATAGCTGTTAGCTCTTCTCTAAATTTTTGGTAGAATTCAGCTGTGAAGCTGTCTGGTCCTAGGTTTTTGTTTGGTGGAAGATTTCTGATTACAGTTTCGATTTCCATGCTTTTGATGGGTCTATTAAGATCTTCTATTTCTTCCTGGCTCAGGTTTGGAAAGTTATACTTTTCTAAGAATTGGTCCATTTCTTCCAAGTTGTCCATTTTGTTGACATATAGTTGCTGATAGTAGTTTCTTATGATCCTTTGTATTTCTGTGCTGTCTGTTGTGATCTCTCCATTTTCATTTCTAATTTTATTGATTTGATTTTTCTACCTTTGTTTCTTGATGAGTCTGGGTAATGGTTTTTCAATTTCATTTATCCTCTCAAAGAACCAGCTTTTAGTTTTGTTGATTTTTGCTGTGGTCTCTTTTGTTTCTTTTGCATTTATTTCTGCCCTAATTTTTAAGATTTCTTTCCTTCTACTAACCCTGGGGTTCTTCATTTCTTCCTTTTCTAGTTGCTTTAGGTGTAGAGTTACGTTATTTATTTGACTTTTTTCTTGTTTCTTGAGGTATGTCCGTGTTGCTATGAATCTTCCCCTTAGCACTGCTTTTACAGTGTCCCATAGATTTTGGGTTGTGTTTTCATTTTCATTCGTTTCTATGCATATTTTGATTTCTTCTGTGATTTGTTGGTTATTTAGCAGCATGTTGTGCAGCCTCCATATGTTGGAATTTTTAATAGTTTTTCTCTTATAATTGGTATCTATTCTTATTGCATTGTGGTCAGAAAAGTTTCCTGGAATGATTTCAATTTTTTTTTTTTTTTTTGAATTTACTAAGGCGAGATTTATGGCCCAGAATATGATCTATCCTAGAGAAGGATCCGTGTGCACTTGAGAAAAAGGTGAAATTCATTGTTTTGGGATAAAATGTCCTATAGATATCAATTTAGTCTAACTAGTCTATTGTATCATTTAAAGTTTGTGTTTCCTTGTTAATTTTCTGTTTAGTTGATCTATCCATAGGTATGAGTGGGGTATTAAAGTCTCCCACTATTACTGTGTTATTGTTAATTTCCCCTTTCATACTTGTTAGCATTTGTCTTACATATTGTGGTGCTTCTATGTTGGAGGCATATATATAATTGTTTGATCATTATGTAGTGTCCTTTGTCTCTTTTCACAGCCTTTGCTTTAAAGTCTACTTTATCTGATAAGAGTATTGTTACTCCTGCTTTCTTTTGGTCTCTATTTGCGTTGGATATCTTTTTCCAGCCCTTCACTTTCAGTCTGTATGTGTCCTTTGTTTCGAGGTGGGTCTCTTGCAGACAACATATATAGGGATCTTGGTTTTGTATCCATTTAGCCAGACTTTGTCTTTTGGTTGGAGAATTTAACCCATTTACATTTAAGGTAAATAATGATAAGTTTGATCCTGTTGCCATTTACTTTGTTGTTTTGGGTTTGAGTTTATACACCCTTTCTGTGTTTCCTGTCTCAGAGAAGATCCTTTGGCATTTGTTGGAGAGCTGGTTTGGTGGTGTGAAGTCTCTCAGCTTTTGCCTGCCTATAAAGCTTTTGATTTCTCCTTCATATTTGAATGAGATTCTTGGTGGGTACAGTAATCTGGGCTGTAGTTTTTTCTCCTTCATCATTTTAAGTATATCCTGTCATTCCCTTCTGATCTGAAGAGTTTCTATTGAAAGATCAGCTATTATCTTTATGAGAATCCCCTTGTGTGTTATTTGTTGCTTTTCCCTTTCTGCTTTTAATATTTTTGTGTGTGTGTTTGATCTTTGTTAATTTGATTAATATGAGTCTTGGGGGTGTTTCACCTTGGGTTTATCCTGTTTGGGACTCTCTGGGTTTCTTGGACTTGGGTGACTATTTCCTTCCCCATTTTAGGGAAATTTTCAACTATTATCTCCTGAAGTATTTTCTCATGGTCTTTCTTTTTGTCTTCTTCTTCTGGGACTCCTATGATTTGAATGTTGGGGAGTTTCACATTGTTCCAGAGGTCTCTCAGGTTATCCTCATTTCTTTTAACACTTTTCTTCTTTTTTCCTCTCTGCTTCATTTATTTCTACCATTCTATCTTCTATCTCACTTATCCTATCTTCTGCCTCCAATTATTCTACTGTTGGTTCCCTCCAGAGTTTTTTTTTTTTTTTTTAATCTCATTTATTGCATCATTAGTTATATATTGACTCTTTTTTATTTCTTCTAGGTCCTTGTTAAACATTTCTTGCATCCCCTCAATCCTTGTCTCTAGGCTATTTATCTGTAACTCCATTTTGCTTTCAAGATTTTGGATCATATTATTTGGAATTATCAGGTAGATTCCTTATCTCTTCCTCTTTTGTTTGGTTTGGTGGGCATTTATCCTTTCCTTTACCTGTGGAGTATCTCTCTGCTTTTTCATCTTGTTTATATTGCTGTGTTTTGGGTGGCCTTTCCGTATTGTGGCAGTTTATGGTTCCTCTTTTGTATGGAGGCTCCTTGCTGTGGGTGGATTTGGACGGGTGGCTTGTCAAGGTTTTCTGGTTAGGAAAGTTTGTGTCGGTGTTCTGGTGGGTGGAGCTGGATTTCTTCTCTTTGGAGTACAATGAAGTCTCCAGTAGTCAGTTTTGAGATATCAGTGTTTGTTGTGACTTTGGGCAGCCAGTATATTGACGTTCAGGTCTATGTTCCTGTGTTGCTGGAGAATTTGCATGGTATGCCTTGGTCTGGAACTTGTTGGCCCTTGGGTGGTGCTTGGTTTCAGTATAGGTATGGAGGCTTTTAATGAGCACCTATGGATTAATGTTCCCTGAAGTCAGGAGTTCTCTGGTGTTCTCAGAATTTGGACTTAAGCCTCCTGCCTCTGGTTTTCAATCTTAGTCTTGCAGTAGCCTCAAGACTTATTCGTCTTTAAAGCACCAGTGATAAAATGTTAAGGTTAATGATGAAAGGTTTCTCCACAGTGAGGGACACCCAGAGAGGTACACAGAGTTACATGGAGATGAGAAGAGGTAGGACGGAGATAGAGGTGATGAGGAGAAGAGTGGGAATCAAAAGGGGAGAGAGCAAGCTAGCCAATAATCACTTCCTTATGTGCTCTCCACAGTCTGGATCGCTCAGAGATGTTCACAGAGTTACACAGAGAAGAGAAGAGAGAGGAAGGAGACAGAGGTGGCCAGGAGGGTAAAAGGGGGAATCAAAAGGAGCGAGACAGATCCAGCCAGTAATCATTTACCTAAGTGTTCTCCACAGCCTGGAACACACAAAGAGATTCACCATGTTGGGTAGAGAAGAGAAGGGGGAGGGAAGAGATTGAGGCAACCTGGTGAAAAAAAAGAGAGTTAAAAGGGGGAGAGAGCAGTCAAGCCAGTAATCTCGCTCCCAAGTAAAAATGGGTACTGACGATTGGGTTCTTAAAGGTACAAAATTGATAACAAATACCAAAAAGCAAAGATTAAAAATCTAGAGTAGAGGTTGGATTCTCAAAAATACAATATGAAAAAAACAAAGTTACAAAACTTATAAAATCTATTATATGAAGTTTGCTTTAAAATAGGGTCTTTTTTTTTTTTTTTTTGCAAGGCAACAGTAGGTTATAAAAATGAAAATTAAAGGAGTAATAGAGGATTAAAAAAAAGATAATAGTAAAAATATATCTAGGGCTTTTTCTGGTGTTGTTATGGACAGTGTGGGGTCAGTTCATTTTCAGATAGTTCCTTGATCCAGCTTATACTTCTCAAGATCTATAGGCCCCTTCCTATTTAGTTGGTGCTAACTACAGGGTTTTAATCTATTGCACCTGTCACTTCCAAAGCGGTTCCCTCTGTTTATTTTAGCGTCTTCTATTTGCTGGTCTCTTCAGTGTCTAATTTCTGCCCTAACACAAGGGGGTGGTGGTGGTCACTTTTTTAAGGCTCACTTGTTCAGTCGTACTGTGGGGAGGGAGGAACATTGCAAACAAATATCACTGGCTTGTGTGGGGAGTGCTTGCAGTGTTTTGTCCACACTGAGTTTGCCCCCACTCACGGTGTGTGTGCTTTCCCAGTCTACACTGCTCAGGCTCTAGGTAGCTCTGCAGGGGAACTGTCTGAGGCGGGCCCTGGGTTGCGTACACTTCCCAAGTCTAAGCCACTCTGGTTCAGGTTCTTGGGTACTCCACAAAGGTGCAGACTTTGTTGGGCCTGCGTTTTGTGCCCTTCCCAGGTCCAAGCAGCTCAGATGACCAAGTGCTTGGTGAGCGCAGTTGCCCCCAGTTTGAGGCTGTGTCTTATTGCCTTCCCCATCCCAGTTGCTAGGTTTTCTGGGTGTACAATGTTCGTGCCTTCTCAGGTGTGCCATGTGTCTCTTCTGGGGAGCTGATCTCTGGCTGTAACCCTACTAGCAGATGTCAATCATCCAGAATCTCTAGAAGTCTTGGTTAGCAACGAAGCCTGCTTGCAGTTTGGTAGAGGATGCCTCCCTGGGGCTGCTGTTGCCCCCTTCCAGCTCTGGCTGCCCTCACCTGCCTGTCTCCGTTAGGAGATGGGCTGGTCCGCAGCTGGCTAGCTCTGTTCAGTCCTCTCTTCTGTGAGTGGGCCTGGGGGTGTCTTAGGTTATGGCTTTTCACGGGATAGCTATCCCACAGTCTGGGTTGCTATCTCAAGTTAGTTCCCTCAGATTGCCCTCAGGGCATTCAGGCCCGGTCCTTACCCTAAACAATACAGCCCGCGCCTTCCTGTCCATCCCCCGCTTGGTAGTGGAAGATGCGAGCTTCTATGCTACTTCTCCGCTGGGAGTTGCCATTAGGCATGTAATCGGTGGGTTTTAAGTATTTATTTGTTTTTCCTCCTGGTTATGTTGCCCTCTGAGATTCCAAGGCTCACCACAGAACTGCCGGTGAGAGTGTTTCCTGGTGTTTTGAAAGTTCTCTCGTTTTTAAGACTCCGTTCCTGGGATGGATCTCCATCCCTACCTCTTTTGTCTCTCTTTTTATCTTTTATATTTTGTCCTACCTCCTTTTGAAGACAATGGGCTGTCTTTCTGGGTGCCTGATGTCCTCTCCTAGAGTTCAGAAGTTGTTTTGTGGAATTTGCTCAGTGTTCAAATGTTCTTTTGATGAATTTGTGGGAGGAAAAGTGGTCTCCCTGTCCTATTCTTCTGACATCTTCGGACCTCCCAGGTCACTTATCTTTTTAAAAAACTCATCCAAAAAATGCCTTTCAATATTATAAAATTTCTAAAAAAGTATTATTCTGGTCAAAGGAGAAATTTTTTTCATTGGCATTGTAGAAATTTTAAAATCAAGAAAGAGGATTGCTGTGTGCATGGATTGCACACTGATCTCAATATGCATAATATATACTGACAATGCAAATGAGTGAATACCCTGAATATTCTTATGTTAGTAAATTTCTATTCTGGTGTAAGTGTTTTAACAGTGATACCTGTAGATTCATGAGAAAACTCCAGAGAGATCATTTCAATTGCCAAGTTTTTCTTTTCTATAGTAGGAGATGGAAACCAATTTCCTAGGATCTTCACTGTCTTTCAGAAGACAAAAGATTTTAAATCTATTTCAAAAAAATTTTTTTTTCTTTTCCAGAACATAATCTGAACATCATCTTGATGTGATAACACATAGGTTTCTGTTCTGCTTTTTACCGTCCAGGAAACTAAGAATACTGGAGTGGGTAGCCATTCCCTTCTCCAGGGGATCTTTCTAACCCAGGAATTGAACCTGTGTCTCTTGCATAGCAGGCAGATTCTTTATCGTCTGATCCCCCAGGGAAGTCCCTTTCTTTCTATAAGAGGAGATAGAAGCCAATTTCCTAGAATTATCATTCTCTCAGAAGACAATAGAATTTGAATCTACTCAGGAAACCTTTTTTTTTTTTTTTCCAGAACATAACCTGAGCATCATTCTGATGTGACAACACAGAACTCATACATTAGTGTTCTGCTTCTCATGGTCAATTACACTAAAGTCCTGAAAGTTGTGGTTATTTCAGCCAGTCATAGGGCTTCCCTGATAGCTCAGTTGGTAAAGAATCTGCCTTCAATGCAGGAGACTCTGGTTCAATTCCTGGGTCAGGAAGATCCCCTGGAGAAGGGATAGGCTACCCACTCCAGTATTCTTGGGCTTCCCTTGTGGCTCAGCTGGTGAAGAATCCGCCTGGAATACAGGAGACTTGGGGTTGATCCCTGGCTAGGAAGATCCCCTAGAGAAGGGAAAGGTTACCCACTCTGGTATTCTGGCCTGGAGAATTCCATGGATTGTATAGTCCATGGGGTGGCAAAGAGTCAGACTCCACTGAACGACTTTCACTTTCAGCCAGTCATAGAGAGAGTAATAGAGAGTAAGTCATATTCAAACAAGTCCAGTTAATTGAAGAGAAGGGGAAAAAAAAGGATGGAATATGCACTTTACAAAGCTCATTTCAAGAAATGCTGTTGTTCTATTAGTTCTACATGTAAATAAATATTATATTTTAAAGTACCATTACACATTTAGTTATCTTTTGCTGTTTTCTCTTGGTTATTTGGCAGTTTTATACTTTGACATTTTCAGACAGTATCACCCAAACACTTTCAGATTTGTTCTCCTCTTATTGTATAATCCTGGATAGCCAGCCATCCTAATGTCACTATTACTAGGATTTCATGGACTTCATTCTTTACATCTGAATTTTTCTTTATTTTTCGTGATATCAGTGGAGAGGGATGACTTGATATTACTGATGTGTTAAAAATATGTGTTGATAATTTTCTACCTTGACTTTGGCCATTGATTTAAACTTCTAAACTTTGAACTGGAGCTAAAGTATTGCTTGATGCATATAGAAAATCTAAGTGACATCATGCCACTGATTATATATAACATCTTTGAGGAACTGCCAAACAGTGCTACCATTCTACCCAACATTTATTTGGCTATTTTGATTGCTTTATCTATTTAAAATAATTGCATAATCACCATAGTGTCAGTTTGGGCAATAAGCTTGGCTTTCACATGAACATTACCTGTTGACAGTGAGATGATTGTGCAAAGTAAATGACTGCTTGTATTTAATTCAAATACATATACAATGGCTCAAATTTTATATTCATTAAATATAAACAAAGGGAATCAGGAAAGTGTGAAGACAACCCTTGAACAGATGAAAAAGAATTGGAACTTTTGGAGAAGTGTTGCTATAGTCACTTGATGAATATTTATCAATCTAAATATCTGCAGCTGTTATTTGTTTATCTTTTATAATTTATCTTGCTTTTTGTGATGAAACTGTAGAAACAGAAAACTGTTCTGCAGGAAATTGTAGAACAGAATTTAGACTTCATGGAAATTATCTGACTTTGCATGTAAAGTCTACATTTCCCAAAGACTTAAAACTGTATTAGCAAAAGACTCTTGTATCAAAAAAGATCTTTTTGCTCTATAAATGGCACATGTAGAAAATGCCCAAGTTATTTTATTTTAAAAATATATAATTGTGGCTAAATTTTTTTTTAAGTCTGCATTTTAATTAGAGGTAGCAGACTGAAACTCCTATTCAATATTATCAGTTAAAGCAAAACCATAACACAGAACCAAGTTTTATCAGTGCCTGACAGGCAGGTACTTGAAATTTGTAAATAAATAGATGACTGAAATGGTCTTATACACTAAACTATCATTATAAAACTTTACTAATTTCCTTGAAAAATAGAGACTTGGAAGTCAGATTTAATTTTGTATAGCTCCAGAATTCCCCTACACCACTGGATTTTTGAATACATTCTATGATGACTTAATATTGTTTTTTTTTAGCAGTTTTATAATCTCTTGAAAGATGGTTCAGTTCCACATGCTTAGAAACTATTTTTCAAATAAAAATGTTAAGCTTTTTCAAAGTTTTTGCTTTTTTAAAAAATGTATAATGTATCTATTTGGAGGATGCAAAAGCATTAAAATGTTCCATTGCTTCTGGTCTAGTGCCTTGTAAATGTGCTTTGTACATAACAGACAACCCCTGAATATATATTTTTTCATCGTCAAAATCCTAAGACCTAGGTTTTTTCATAAACATCACAATTAGTGGGTATTTTAGTATACTCTTCTTTTCTTCCTGCCTATGCTGAAGAATAAGCCAATAAAAACTGAACTATTATTTTGAAATTTAATTTTGACAACTGAGAATCCCCAAAGACATTCCAGTCAGGGACAACAATCTTTTCTTTCATTCTGGGAATCTATTAAACTGGAAAATGTTGCTGTGTACAACTGCTTGCTTTTTGGAGATGGCAAGGGCAATGTAGATCCCTTATATATGAGCAGCTTGTGTTGTAGCTAAAAGTCAAAATATATCACAGAAAGGAACAATAGACAATACTGGCTTTTTCTCCATTAATTAAGGTCTTTATTATTTCAAATGCTTATTTCTTTTTTCTTTTTTTTCTTCTTTCTCTTCATTAAGCATTTTGGGGTGGACTTTTGAGGTATCTATGAGCAAGCCCACATTGCAGAATTCTTCTGGTAATTCTTAGTCTAAGTACACTCTTAAAATTGTAGAAGACCTGTTAATATAGCATAAATGCCACATAGAATTTGCAGTGTGGATAATTTGGAGGTTAATCTATACTTTAGTAATATATACTCATGCTGCTAAGTCACTTCAGTCGTGTCTGACTCTGTGCGACTCCATAGACGGCAGCCCACCAGGCTTCCCTGTCCCTGGGATTCTCCAGGCAAAATCACTGGAGTGAGTTGCCATTTCCTTCTCCAATGCATGAAAGTGAAAAGTGAAAGTGAGTTGCTCAGTCGTGTCCAACTCTGTGTGACCCCATGGACTGCCACCTACCAGGCTCCTCCGTCCATGGGATTTGCCAGGCAAGAGTACTGGAGTAGGGTGCCATTGCCTTCTCTGATATGATATAGGGGTATATATTGATTTCTCTTAAATGGGAAAGAGATAACTATTATTTGAGGGCCTATTATTATTTTAATTTGAGGAGGAAGAAATTGGAGTTTGAGATAATATATATTTTTAAAACCATCCGCAGAAATAAAATTGTGAATGGGACTATTGAACTACTTTAGGTCTAAAAGAATTATCTTTTTATTTTTATTTATTTATTTTTTTGGTTATCCATTTTTTTATTTTATTTTTTAACTTTACAATATTGTATTGGTTTTGCCATATATCAACATGAATCCACCGATTATACAGAATTATCTTTTTAAATGACAATAAAACCTGATAAATTTAATACTCTTATTTGATCATAGTCTCTAATTGCAACATTTTCTGGATAACTTTATGTCTTCAGATTTTTTGGAAACCTTTTCAAATTTAATTTCTAGAGGACTTCTGTTTAGATTCTACTTTAATGTGTATTAAAAAAGAAGACTGTGGGTATTGATTGGGCTTTGGGCCAACAAAGCTTGGTTTGACAATGACAAATAATGACATGGTAGGGGGAAAAGGAAGAATGTTTCTTGTAAATCTTGTTTGCTTATTTAACCTATTGGCGAGATGTTCAGAGGTTTTTCTAAAATCCAGCAGAGAACTTGATGACAGTTTGACTTCTTTTAGTGATAAATAATTTACTTAAAGTTAATTGAATTTCTTAATTTACTACACACCTATGTATCAAGAGGGAAATTACCAAAATTGCCAGACTCGTTGACAACTTTGGAACAGAACACTGGAGAAGTATCAGAGCTGTGATAAAAGACAGTAACTCATTTTCTACTCTTATTATCAGGCAAAAAAAAACCCTGAATTTTAAAATTTTTGTTGTATTCAGTGCAGCATAGATTTGAGATAAATACAAGCAAGTACAACTATTTATAAATTAGTGGCAGAATAATATATTTCTGTAATATTTTCTATTAAATTATAGACTCTGTCTAGACTTGTACATAGTTAGCACTCTAATATATTTCAGGGTCTTAGGCCAGGAAAACTTTCTAAAATCTTTGAAATCTTGGCAGTACTGAAACTTCAGCCACATATGTTTATTGAGCATTTGAAATGATAATGGTCTGAATTGAGATGTGCTGAGTATAATATATATATATATATGTGTGTGTATATATATATATATACATACATATATATGTGATATATATGTATATATCAGATAGTAAGGATTTAGTGTGAAAAACAACCTCATGAATAATTTTCATATTGATGATATTTTGAAATAATTTTTGTGTATTGGGTTCAATAAACTATATTGTTAAAATTAATTTCACCCATTTCTTTTTACTTTTTATAGTGTGGCTAATAGAAATTTTAAAACTGAATACATGTCTTTCATTTGAGATTTGCCTTATATTTCTATTGAATAATGCTAGTCAAAAGGTAGAAGCAAAGTTACTTTTCTAAGGTGGAAAAACTTCTCATGAAGGGAAGGTTAGTAGGGCAATCTTGAGTATCAGAAGCTTCTTTTGTACTTTGTCAATTAGAAACATAGTAGTCACAGGCAAGGTCCAAGGAGAAGGGAAGAGGTAATAAAAATGAGCAAGCAAAAATGGAAGCAGGTAATAGCTTTGTGGCAATCCTTACTGACAGAACAAAATATTCATCTCAAAAAGGTTACTTATGTAGAAGCAATTTTAGAAATATAAATCTAAGAAATTAAATTAACCTTAAAATTATACAATCTTAATTCTAACAGCTGTTCAACTAGGTCACCTAAGTACCCAAATTGTAATAAAAGATACAGTATTATGTAATTTGAATTTGACATTTTAAACTATACCTTTACCCTATTTTTACTCCTTTATGTATTAAGTAAACAAGATTTTATGTTCTTGTTTTCTTTTTAGCTTCAGAAGACAGCAACTTGTTTGGGAGCTTTACCTATTTAATTCTCTTTAGAATAGGCCATAGTTTTTCATTAGTACATAATAGACTATGGTATGTTATTGTTTGTGTTAAAAAATACAAAATTTGTTTCAAAAATGGTATATGTTGCCCTAACATAAATCTAAAAATTTTCTTTTTTCCTTCTATGCAGCTATATTTCTCACTTACTGAAATTCTTCTTGGTGTACAGGAATAACATTTATGATAGACTACAATACAACCACTTACTTAGCACACCTATTGCAAGCACATCTAGATTTACATAAAATATACATTAGGAAATTATTTTATTTCACAAACATGTTCTTCAGCCACTTAAAAACCTTTTTCCTTTATAAGGTCATCTACAAGAATAATTTCAGGAATTCAACTTGCATAATTTGACATATATGCAAATATTAATATGATTGGATCTTAAATTTTAAATGCTTTTTCTGTATTTACTGAAATAATATTCTTTATTTTGTTAACATGGTATATTATATTTATTTTTTTAGTGTAATTTGCTTGTGAAACAAGTTATTGATCTATAATCTTTTGCTTCTGTTTTAGAGATAAAATCTGAACAAAGCTACATTTTAGTATCTGCTGGGAAAGATTGAGGGCAGGAGGAGAAGGGGACGACAGAGGATGAGATGGTTGGATGGCATCACCGACTCAATGCACATGGGTTTGGGCGGACTTTGGGAATTGGTGAGGGACAGGGAGGTCTGGCGTGCTGAGATTCATGGGGTCACAAAGAGTTGGACACGACTGAGTGACTGAACTGAACTGAACTGAAGAGTTATTATTTATTATTATTACATTTAGTTTATCTCACCATAATTGTAGACATGACTACATGAAAAGGTTTTTCACCCTTATGAGCAAATCTTATAGAGTTCATTTACATATGAATATTAATAGATATTATATCAATCCAATACATTTCTGTAGAACTATATCTCTGAAAACTTGAGACAGTTTACATATGGCTATGTGCTTTTAACATTCTAGATCTAAAATTTCAGGAGACAAATAGCATTAGATACCACAAATGCATTACAAGAAGTAAGAAAAGTATAAGGTGATGAAAGCAAAGGTAGATGGGGTTTAAAACCTCACCTATGTTTGTTTTGCACCTGTATCTTTTCACTCTGACATTACAACTTCTGGATGGGCATCATGTCATGCTAACAGATGTGTTAATTGTGTATACCTGTAAATGAAACAGAATGTGCTTAAAACTGGAAAGAATTTGTGCTGATGATTAAGAGTACTTCACTGCAGTGTGGAACTGCTTTTACAAACATCAACGAACACATTTTTATATTTGAATAGTTCCATCCAATACAAAACCACAGCACAGGAGAAAATGATTAAGATATCACTTATTTTTTGGTTTGTTTTTAACATTAGTCAAATAATCTAGTAAAAATACTTGAATTTTATGTCCTTTTCAGTTGTAATTCAACATAGGACACTCCCAAAAGCTTATATACTGAAAGACTGATATTCGCTTGTTTAGTTTCAGTTACACTTCACTTTATGAGTACTTGGAACACTAAAATGTTTAGAATGGTGGAAAGGAAGTCATAAAGAAAATGTGCTTTAGAATTGTACTTTAAACTTTTATTTCAAGAGCCTTTGCTTATTTAAAGTAGATGAATGTTTTTATGAGTTTATCTATATACACAGCCACAAAATACTGATGGATAATTTTATGAAGTCCACCTCAGAACAGCAAAGCTTTCTTCAAGCATCATGAACAAAAGTCTAAAAACATGTAAAGATTCACTTCATCCTTTTTGATAATAGTCATATTATTATTACTAATGAGATACAGTGAAAATCTTTTGAGAATACGATTTTCTGCCAGAAGGTACTTGGGGGACACATTAAAATCTATATCGCAAAGTCTGATATTTGACACACAATAAGGTGCATCTGTACAGTTTCCTTATATGGAATCTTCTCTTTCATTTTTATGAAGCAAATACAATTGGAATAAAATGTCATTCCTATCTTAGACTGTGATGCCATCTTATATGGTGGCCTATGCAAGGAATATAATCCTATGAAACAGAGCCTCTTTAGACTTTGTATGCAGCTTGAAAACAATCATTTTTTTTTTCAGTGATTTGTTGTGGCTTATTTTGATCAGGTTGAAAATTTAGATAATGTAAGAGCAAATTTAAGAACAATTAGGGGTGTATTGAAATCCCAGACACTTCTTTTGTAGGCAGTTTATATTTAAAATTTGTATTGCTTTTATTAGTTAAAGGATTTTCCCCATTCACTATAAGTGAGAGGCTTACAAAAGACATAGGTATTGGGGTGGTGAATATGGCAGGGACTATAAAGAATTCTATCACTAAATAAATCTAAGATTTTTATAAGGACTATATACGTTTAATATCAACACTAATTTTACAAGAATCAACAGACATAACAGAAGTAACAAGAACAAAATATTCTTTTCTGTAAATAAACCTGATTTATTGCAGATTTCTTTATTAAGAGGATAAAAGCACCATAAAAACAAACAACAATAAAGGTAGTTATACAATGAGGAAAATACCAAAAATTAATGGCTGTGGAAATTTTTTAAAAAGTAAGACATAAATGAGCAGCATCACTACAAATAAAGCGTCGGCATATTTAGGTTATAAAAACCATGTAAGATCTATACCATAAATTTGTTATTCAACTTTAATGAATAAAATCTGCTGTGACTAGCCATGTATTTGTAGATGGAAATTCATCTGCCTATATATTGATTGGGAAGTAGGAAAGCTGACCATCAGTTTTCTCAAGATTCATTCCATTTTTGATTAAACCTGTTATATAATGGTATTAAAATAGTTTAAATGATTTAAGATACAACATGAGAAACTTCAGGAAAAGATATTTAAGGAGTTCCTATATAAAATCTCTTCTGTGTCATGAAGAAGGATTCCATTTAGTACATGACAAATTAAATTTCAAGTAGTCTTTGTCTTAATCTACTTTTGCGTCTTTTTCTGGGATGGTGCAGTTTATGTCTGTTGCTGCAGTATAATATATTTACATTGCATTTCACTTTCAAGAGTTTACTGGTTTAATAATCAATCATATGTTCTCTTTATCTATTACTTTCTCATAACAAAATATTTCATGGGAGGACTGTGCATGATAGACAAAGGTCTACCATGTCAAGCTGTAACTCTAGGCTAAATCAAGGAGAAATATTTCTAGAATGAATCCAAGTTAGCATTTTACTTTCAAACCTGGTCTTTCAGTAATCTTGTAATCAGCAAATGTCAATACTGTCTTTTCAGTTGCTCAAGTCAAAAACTTTGGCTTGAGAAGTCACTCTGTTTCTTTGTACATAGGTGAACTTTACTGCTTCAAAATCATCCACAAAGAATAAGTTCACAATCATGAAATTAATATCCTGACTTCCTGTTGCATAAGAAATCAAAAGATAGCAATGGTACTTGAATTTAACTACTTGGATGAGTTTTACATGACATGCATACCATATTTTAAAATACTTTTGGTTAGTAGCTGCTTCCCTGATAGCTCATCTGGTAAAGAATCACTTGCAATGCAGGAGACCCGGTTCAATTCATGGGTTGAGAAGATCTGCTGGAGAAGGGATAGGCTACCTACTCCAGTATTCTTGGGCTTCCCTTGTGGCTTAGCTGTAAAGAATCCACCTGCAATGTGGGAGACCTGGGTTTGATCCCTGGGTTGTGAAGAACCCCTGGAAAAGGGATAGGCTACCCACTCCAGTATTCTGACCTAGAGAATTCCATGGACTGTAGTCCATGGGTCTCAAAGAGTCAGACACGACTGAGAAACTTTCACTTCACTTAAGTTAAATAAGACAGGTGCTTTATTTAACTAATGCATCAGTTCAGTTCAGTCACTCAGTCATGTCTGACTCTGCGACCCCATGAGTCACAGCACGTCAGGCCTCCCTGTCCAGCACCAACTCCCTGAGTTCATTCAAACTCATATCCATCAAGTTGGTGATGCCATCCAGCCATCTCATCCTCCATCGTCCACTTCTCTTCCTGCCCCCAAACCCTCCCAGCATCAGGGTCTTTTCCAATGAGTCAACTCTTCCCATGAGGTCGCCAAAGTACTGGAGTTTCAGCTTCAGCATCAGTCCTTCCAATGAACACCCAGGACTGATCTCCTTTAGGATAGACTGGTTGGATCTCCTTGCAGTCCAAGAGACTCTCAAGAGTCTTCTCCAACACCACAGTTCAAAAGCATCAATTCTTTGGCGCTCAGCTTTCTTCACAGTCCAACTCTCACATCCATACATGACCACTGGAAAAACTAGAGCCTTGAATAGATGGACCTTTGTTGACAAAGTAATGTCTCTGCTTTTTAATATGCTATCTAGGTTGGTCATAACTTTCCTTCCAAGGAGTAGGTGTCTTTTAATTTCATGGTTGCAATCACCATCTGCAGTGATTTTGGAGCCCTCCCAAAAATAAAGTTTGACACTGTTTCCACTGTTTCCTCATCTATTTCCCATGAAATGTTGGGACCAGATGCCATGATCTTAGCTTTCTGAATGTTGAGCTTTAAGCTAACTTTTTCACTCTCCTCTTTCACTTTTGTCAAAAGCCTTTTTAGTTCCTCTTCACTTTCTGCCAGAAGGGTGTTGTCATCTGCATATCTGAGGTTATTGATATTTCTCCCAGCAATCTTGATTCCAGCTTGTGCTTCTTCCAGCCCAGCGTTTCTCATGATGTACTCCACATAGAAGTTAAATAAGCAGGGTGACAATATATAGCCTGGATGTACTCCTTTTCCTATTTGGAACCAGTCTGTTGTTTCATGTCCAGTTCTAACTGTTGCTTCCTGACCTGCATACAGGTTTCTCAAGAGGCAGGTCAGGTGGTCTGGTATTCCCATCTCTTTCAGAATTTTCAACAGTTTATTGTGATCCACACAGTCAAAGGCTTTGGCATAGTCAATAAAGCAGAAATAGATGTTTTTCTGGAACTCTCTTGCTTTTTCCATGATCCAGCGGATTTTGGCAATTTGATCTCTGGTTCCTCTGCCTTTTCTAAAACCAGCTTGAGCATCTGGAATTTCACAGTTTACATACTGCTGAAGCCTGACTTGGAGAATTTTTAGCATTACTGTACTAGCGTGTGAGATGAGTGCAATTGTGCGGTAGTTTGAGCATTCTTTGGCATTGCCTTTCTTTGGGATTGGAATGAAAACTGACCTTTTCCAGTCCTGTGGCCACTGCTGAGTTTTCCAAATTTGCTGGCTTATTGAGTGCAGCACTTTCACAGCATCATCTTTCAGGATTTGAAATAGCTCAACTGGAATTCTATCACCTCCACTATCTTTACAGTCCTTTTAAATTAAGTAATAAGTTCTGTTTTCCAATTTTAAATCAATAATTTTATGAGATAGTTTTTAATTAGTATTATTATCTAGTGTTCAAGTATCCTGTACCTTTGAGAAACTTATAAATAATATTTATAGCACCACCTTCCAATTACTGACATATACTAATTAAAAGTGTGATTGCTGGGCTTTTTAAGTTTTGTTTTATATTAGAGTATACCACTAGTTCCACCTGGCTTCCCAGGTGTTGCAAATGGTAAAGAATCTGCCTGCCAATGCAGGAGACCTAAGTAACTGCAGTTTGATCCCTGGGGCAGCAAGATACCCAGGAGGAGGAAATGGCAACACAACCAGTACTCTTGCCTGGAGATTCCCATGGACAGACGAGCCTGGTGGGCTACAGTCCATATGGTCACAAAGAGTTGGACAGGACTGAAGTGACTTAGCACATAATTGATTTGCAAAAAGTAGTGCTGTTTCAGGTGTACAGTGAAGTTGTTCAGTTATACATATACATATATCCATTACACTGCTTTTTTTTCTGCCTAGTTTTGTTTTGTTTTATTTTGGTTTACTAACTAGAAGGACTTTATTATGGAGTCAGAATGTTAGAAAAGTAACATTTAGCCCATATAAAGAGGACAAAGTAGAAAATTGTTTAGGGAGGAATGTACCAATAAATATTTTTCTTCATTTTTCTTACTAATTATAAGTAACTAAATTTTGCTGTGTATTATCTTATTAGAAGTAGTCTGAGATATGCCAGGAGTGAATGACGTATTTATGAATGTTTTTGAGTGGAAGCTTTGAAGCGAAGTATGAACATACATAAAAAAGCAATGAAAATGTGAAAAAGACTAAAAACAAAGTCAGTTGCTTCAAATAAATATTAACACATCCATCTGACCATGAATTCTTGAGTTAAAAAACACAGCATTCTTGATGCAAGAACTCGATTTACAGTATGATGTAGAGTTACTATCCTCATGATAGTATTTTAAGATTGAGTATTGAGTATCAGACTGAGTATTTAAGTATTGAAAAAAAGTAATTTTAAAATATCATGACTAGATGTAACAAAGAGTTCCAAATATATAAGAACACAAAAAGAGTTGCATTGCAGACTCAGTGTAAAATCTCTGTAATTTAAATATGCTCTGATAAGCACCAATCTCTATGTATATTTTGAAAGATGAAAATGAGTTGAGATCACAATCTTATTTTGTATTTGGTTGATATTGTTAACAATGAACATGGACTCCCTCAAATAAAGCATCCTCTGTACAACCCTTAATGTATTCTCAAATCATCTTGCCTATGGGATTTTGATGTCTATACAGGGTATTTGTCATAACATCTATCTTTTTCTTGCTCTATTACATATGTAATGCCCCATTTAAATAGAATTAGGCAGCACAAGTGAAAGAGATTCAGTCCAAGGGGCTATTGGCTTTGTTGTAAAGTGCCATGGAGGTACCATAATTATATATAACCCTACATTGCTACTGATGTTCTATAATTATGACCAGTGATATATATTATTGATTTTAAAGCAATTTAGAACTGGTCCATGCTCAGATTTGAGTAGTTATATGCCTGGTAATTGCTTTGGTAATGTGTCTCGTGTTATATTTAAATGCTTAAGGATGGCTTTCCAGCTAATGAAAAATCATTGTTTGCACTTTTGCATTTCTAGTACTTCCTGTTACAAATGCATCTTCCATAACAGGAAGTAATTTTCATGAAATTCCTAAAAGGATTGTGTGACTATCACTAGACACACAGAATTTGCAAAGGGAATTTGGCCAAAAAAGACAAACTAATAAAGTTATATCATTTGCATTGGAAAAATACTTGAATGCCCAACATTAACTCAAGGACGTTTACCTGATTCTTTTAGTTACTGTGAGGATAGCATGTGTGAATGAAATTACTTCTGTCCTGTAAACTTATGAAAATATGTGTTAAAACAATGTATAGCTAAATATAGTATACAATAATATAAATATTTAAATATAAATTGAGTTTCCAAGTATTTCTTTATATACTATCTGTTGCTCTTATTAAAACTCTGGAGCTAACCACTGCATTGTTTTATTTCATCATATAATAATGAAATATATTTTCAATATTTTAAAGGGAAAAAAGCTATCAGTGGTATATATTAGTACTTATGAGATTAGGTGTTCAGACAATGTACACACTGTACTATATTCAATTAGTGTAATTATTATATCAATCTTATTTTTAATGATGTTCTACTTTTAATTTGATGTTACTTCTGATCCATAATTATTTTGAGTAGATATGACTGCTTTTTAGTAAAAGAAAATAATTTCTAATTTTATAAACTATTTAAAGTATGGGTTTCCACAAACTTCACAATTCTATACTTTGTATAACATTTCACATGGAACTCTTGCTGATAAATGCCACCTTAATCATCTGAACACTACTTATATATATATAAAAAAATTGCCTAAGCAGAAAATTTTAAATTTCAGAACTTCTTTTGCCCAAACAGAATTTCTTGCAATATTTCTAAGAAATTCATCTGACAAAGGAGTCAATTAGTTTGAGGAATGACAACAGGAAATATCACCAATGGTTGTAAATCAATGATTCTATTCATTATCATGTTGGCAACTCTTCTTATTATGAACATTAAAATGATCACTTTCCTGTCATTTAAACCTGCACCTGCATTTCTTTTTGCTGAAACATCTTAACCTCAATTGTATATTGTAGTTTTACCTGCTAATTTTTGTTTCTTTTTACTCATTCAATATGAAGTGCCATATTAAACATTAAAATATTTATTAAAAGGATTCTCCAAAAAACTATAAAAACTGGAGTTATATGGCTGAAAATGAAACTTCTCTGAAGTTTTAAAATAAGCATTGAATAGCACTGCAGATGAGTAATTTTAAGTCTAGATCAGAAAATAAGCAATCTAGAGACTCTCAGCCATAGAATCATGAAGAGAAATATTTATTTACATTTCAGTTGAAAATGTAAATATAGTAATAATTTATTTCAGTAAAATATATGCTGTCTATTTTATAAGACAACATCTAATGATATTTAATTTCAGGGAATTGTGTTGTTCTTGAAACAGTCAAAATCAAATCTCATTTTCCAAAGTCTGCTTTTTATTCATGTTCTTTGTAACTACTAATTTCCTTTGTTGCCTTAGGATGAAAACAAAATTCTTATCATAGAAAATGGTTATAGGTGTTTCCTTGATTTTTAATGATAGATGACTTTGACTAGTTAAATTCCTGGAAAGATCTTGCTACCTGTTATGTTATTTAGTGATTTCTTATCATAATTGTTGGTCATCTGTTTTCTTCCTCGCCTAAAAATAAGGCAGTTGGAAAAAATTAGAGAGTGTGATATCACTACAATCTGTTTATAAATTTATATTTAAATAAAATTATTCATTTTATAATACAAAATGGGTAAGTACATATCTGATGAGTTCTGATTGAGATTATTGAGAAAAGTTATAGCTTGCTAGGATGAGGACTAGATCAACCTGTGACTCAGAGGTTAACATTGTTGCCTTATTTGCAACAAATTTGGAGTACACAATAATCTCTTAAACTATATAAGTTCCAAAATTAGGACAGAAAATAAACTTGTGAGGGTGCCTATTCTCTGTAGTTTTGAGGACAAATGACCAGTTTTCCTTTTTTTTTTTTTTACCATAAAATCATTGAGCTTTACCATTGAAAGTAATTTAACATATCATCTGTCTGATAATCTCATTTAAAAGAAGAGAAAAATTAGGTTCAGAGAGACAGAGTGAATTTCCTAAGTTCACATCCTTGGGCAAAGGCAAACTAGAAGTTGAATCACAGTTCTATCAAATTCCATATATTTTCTGGTTAATAGGTCAGCTCTGGATCTAGGTTGGTGACATGACAATTTTCCTTCAAATTTTCAAAGCTGGGTAATAGTGCCTTATTTAAAACATGTTATGTGTGTGTTTTATGAAATTGTTGTTAGATTCTATAGCAAACCATTGAAGGATTATTTTGCTAACGAAAGACTAGAAAACTACATTCTTGATTCTTTTCTTCAGACTGAAGACAGTATCTATAAAAATACTTTCTCAAGTTGAATGGAAGGAAAATAAATTGGGAAATGCAAGTCAGTCTTCATTTCTGGGAAATGAACTGGAGGGACAAAAACTGAGAATGTTTAAATCCACTTGGAGGAATGTAAGGCAGCTAGAGTATACAGTAGCAGAATTAGGAATGCATCATTGTATTCTTTCTTCCTTACTTTAATCTCTCCCCTTTATATCTTCACTCAATTAGGGGAAGTCAGTTCAGCTCAGTTCAGTCGCTCAGTCATGTCCAACTCTTTGTGACCCCATGGACTGCAGCACCCCAGTCCTCCTTGTCCATCACCAACTTCCAGAGCTTACTCAAATTCGTGTCCATTGAGTGGGTGATGCCATCCATTTCATGCTCTGTCATCCCCTTCTCCTCCCACCTTCTATCTTTCCCAGCATCAGGGTCTTTTCAAATGAGTCAGTTCTTCGCATCAGGTGGCCAAAGTATTGGAGTTTCAGCTTCAACATCAGTCCTTCCAATGAATATTCAGGACTGAGTTCCTTTAGGATGGACAGGTTGGATCTCCTTGCAGTCTGAGGGACTCTCGAGAGTATTCTCCAACACCACAGTTCAAAAGCATCAATTCTTTGGCTCTCAGTTTTCCTTATATTTCAACTCTCACATCCATACATGACTATTGGAAGAGCCAAAGTTGACTAGATGGAATTTTGTTGGCAAAGTACAGTCTCTGCTTTTTAATATGCTGTCTAGGTTGATCATAGATTTTCTTCCAAGGAACAAGTGTCTTTTCATTTCATGGCTGCAGTAACATCTGCAGTGATTTTGGAGCCCAAGCAAATAAAGACTGTCACTGTTTCTATTATTTCCCCATCTATTTTCCATGGCGTGATGGGACTTGATGTCATGATCTTAGTTTTCTTTTTTTTTAATTTTATTTTATTTAACTTTACAATATTGCATTGGTTTTGCCATATATTAAAATGATTCTGCCACAGGCATACATGTGTTCCCCACCCTGAACCCTCCTCCCTCCTGCCTCCCCATACCATCCCTCTGGGTCGTCCCAGTGCACCAGCCCCAAGCATCCAGTATCGTACACCGAACCTGGACTGGCGACTCATTTCATATATGATATTATACATATTTCAATGCCATTCTCCCGATTCATCCCACCCTCTCCCTCTCCCACAGAGTCCAAAAGACTGTTCTATACATCAGTGTCTCTTTTGCTATCTTGTATACAGGGTTATTGTTACCATCTTTCTAAATTCCATATATATGCGTTAGTATACTGTATTGGTGTTTTACTTTCTGGCTTACTTCACTCTGTATAATAGGCTCCAGTTTCATACACCTCATTAGAACTGATTCAAGTGTATTCTTTTTGATGGCTGAGTAATACTCCATTGTGTATATGTACCACAGCTTTCTTATCCATTCCTCTGCTGATGGACATCTAGGTTGCTTCCATGTCCTGGCTATTATAAACAGTGCTGCGATGAACATTGGGGTACACGTGTCTCCTTCCCTTCTGGTTTCCTCAGTGTGTATGCCCAGCAATGGGATTGCTGGATCATAAGGCAGTTCTATTTCCAGTTTTTTAAGGAATCTCCACACTGTTCTCCATAGTGGCTGTACTAGTTTGCATTCCTACCAACAGCGTAAGAGGGTTCCCTTTTCTCCACACCCTCTCCAGCATTTATTACTTGTAGACTTTTGGATCACAGCCATTTTGACTGGCATGAAATGTACCTCATAGTGGTTTTGATTTGCATTTCTCTGATAATGAGTGATGTTGAGCATCTTTTCATGTGTTTGTTAGCCATCTGTATGTCTTCTTTAGAGAAATGTCTATTTAGTTCTTTGGCCCATTTTTTTATTGGATCATTTATTTTTCTGGAAGTGAGCTGTAGGTGTTGCTTATATATTTTTGAGATTAGTTGCTTATCAGTTGCTTCATTTGCTATTATTTTCTCCCATTCTGAAGGCTGTCCTTTCACCTTGCTTATAGTTTCGTTTGTTGTGCAGAAGCTTTTAAATTTAATTAGGTCCCTTTGTTTATTTTTGTTTTTATTTCCAATATTCTGAGAGGTGGGTCACAGAGGATCCTGCTATGATGTATGTCGGAGAGTGTTTTGCCTATGTTCTCCTCTAGGAGCTTTATAGTTTCTGGTCTTACATTTAGATCTTTAATCCATTTTGAGTTTATTTTTGTGTATGGTGTTAGAAAATGCTCTAGTTTCATTCTTTTACAAGTGGTTGACCAGTTTTCCCAGCACCACTTAAGAGATTGTCTTTAATCCATTGTATATTCTTGCCTCCTTTGTCAAAGATAAGGTGTCCATATGTGCATGGATTTATCTCTGGGCTTTCTATTTTGTTCCATTGATCTATATTTCTGTCTTTGTGCCAGTACCATACTGTCTTGATGACTGTGGCTTTGTAGTAGAGCCTGAAGTCAGGCAGGTTGATTCCTCCAGTTCCATTCTTTTTTCTCAAGATTGCTTTGGCTATTTGAGGTTTTTTTTATTTGCATACAAATTGTGAAATTATTTGTTCTAGCTCTGTAAAGAATACTGTTGGTAGCTTGATAGGGATTGCAATGAATCTATAAATTGCTTTGGGTAGTACACTCATTTTCACTATATTGATTCTTCCAATCCATGGACATGGTATATTTCTCCATCTATTAGTGTCCTCTTTGATTTCTTTCACCAGTGTTTTATAGTTTTCTATATATAGGTCTTTAGTTTCTTTAGGTAGATATATTCCTAAGTATTTTATTCTTTTCTTTGCAATGGTGAATGGAATTGTTTCCTTAATTTCTCTTTCTATTTTCTTATTATTAGTGTATAGGAGTGCAAGGGATTTCTCTGTGCTGATTTTATATCCTGCAACTTTACTATAGTCATTGATTTGTTCTAGTAATTTTCTGGTGGAGTCTTTAGGTTTTTCTATGTAGAGGATCATGTCATCTGCAAACAGTGAGAGTTTTACTTCTTCTTTTTCAATCTGGATTCCTTTTATCTCTTTTTCTGCTCTGATTGCTGTGGCCAAAACTTCCAAAACTGTGGTGAATAGTAATGGTGAAAGTGGGCACCCTTGTCTTGTTCCTGACTTTAGAGGAAATGCTTTCAATTTTTCACCATTGAGGATAATGTTTGCTGTGAGTTTGTCATATATAGCTTTTATTATGTTGAGGTATGTTCCTTCTATTCCTGCTTTCTGGAGAGTTTTTATCATAAATGGATGTTGGATTTTGTCAAAAGCTTTCTCTGAATCTATTGAGATAATCATATGCCTTTTATTTTTCAATTTGTTAATGTGGTGTATTACATTGATTGATTTGCGGATATTGAAGAATCCTTGCATCCCTGGGATAAAGCCCACTTGGTCATGGTGTATGATCTTTTTAATGTGTTGTTGGATTCTGATTCCTAGAATTTTGTTAAGGATTTTTGCATCTATGTTCATCAGTGATATTGGCCTGTAGTTTTCTTTTTTTGTGGCATCTTTGTCAGGTTTAGATATTAGGGTGATGGTGGCCTCATAGAATGAGTTTGGAAGTTTACCTTCCTCTGCAATTTTCTGGAAGAGTTTGAGCAGGATAGGTGTTAGCTCTTCTCTAAATTTTTGGTAGAATTCAGCTGTGAAGCTGTCTGGACCTGGGCTTTTGTTTGCTGGAAGATTTCTGATTACAGTTTCAATTTCTGTGCTTGTGATGGGCCTGTTAAGATTTTCTATTTCTTCCTGGTTCAGTTTTGGAAAGTTGTACTTTTCTAAGAATTTGTCCGTTTCGTCCATGTTGTCCATTTTATTGGCATATAATTGCTGATAGTAGTCTCTTATCATCCTTTGTATTTCTGTGTTGTCTGTTGTGATCTCTCCATTTTCGTTTCTAATTTTATTGATTTTACTTTTCTCCCTTTGTTTCTTGATGAGTCCGGCTAATGGTTTGTCAATTTTATTTATCTTTTCAAAGAACCAGCTTTTGACTTTGTTGATTTTTGTTATGGTCTCTTTTGTTTCTGTTGCATTTATTTTTGCCCTAATTTTTAAGATTTCTTTCCTTCTACTAACCCTTGGGTTCTTCATTTCTTCCTTCTCTAGTTGCTTTAGGTTTAGAGTTAGATTATTTATTTGACTTTTTTCTTGTTTCTTGAGGTATGCTTGTATTGCTATGAACTTTCCCCTTAGGACTGCTTTTACAGTGTCCCACAGGTTTTGTGTTGTTGTGTTTTCATTTTCATTCCTTTCTTTGCAAATTTTTATTTCTTTTTTGATTTCTTCTGTGATTTGTTGGTTATTCAGCAGCGTGTTGTTCAGCCTCCATATGTTGGAATTTTTAATAGTTTTTCTCCTGTAATTGAGATCTAATCTTAGTGCATTGTGGTCAGAAAAGATGCTTGGAATGATTTCAATTTTTCTGAATTTACCAAGGCTAGATTTATGGCCCAGGTTGTGATCTATCCTGGAGAAGGTTCCGTGTGCGCTTGAGAAAAAGGTGAAATTCATTGTTTTGGGATGAAATGTCCTATAGATATCAATTAGGTCAACTGGTCTATTGTATCATTTAAAGTTTGTGTTTCCTTGTTAATTTTCTGTTGAGTTGATCTATCCATAGGTGTGAGTGGGGTATTAAAGTCTCTGACTATTATTGTGTTATTATTAATTTCTCCTTTCATACTTGTTAGTATTTGTCTCACATATTGCAGTGCTCCTATGTTGGGTGCATATATATTTATAATTGTTATATCTTCTTCTTGGATTGATACTTTGATCATTATGTAGTGATCTTCTTTGTCTCTTTTCACAGCCTTTGTTTTAAAGTCTATTTTATCTGATATGAGTATTGCTATTCCTGCTTTCTTTTGGTCCCTATTTGCATGGATAATCTTTTTCAAGCCCTTCAGTTTCAGTCGTATGCGTCCCCTGTTTTGAGGTGGGTCTCCTGTAGACAACATATGTAGGGGTCTTGTTTTTGTATCCATTCAGCCAGTCTTTGTCTTTTCGTTGGGGCATTCAACCCATTTACGTTTAAGGTAATTATTGAGAAGTATGATCCCATTGCCATTTACTCTATTGTTTTGGGTTCGAATTTATACACCGTTTTTGTGTTTCCTGTCTAGAGAATATCCTTTAGTATTTGTTGGAGAGCTGGTTTGGTGGTGCTGAATTCTCTCAACTTTTGCTTGTCTGAAAGCTTTTGATTTCTCCTTCATATTTGAATGAGATCCTTGCTGGGTACAATAATCTGGGCTGTAGTTTATTTTCTTTCTTCATTTTAAGTATGTCTTGCCATTCCCTCCTAGCTTGAAGAGTTTCTATTGAAAGATCAGCTGTTATCCTTATGGGAATTCCCTTGTGTGTTGTTGTTTTTCCCTTTCTGCTTTTAATATTTGTTCTTTGTGTTTGATCTTTGTTAATTTGATTAATATGTGTCTTGGGGTGTTTCACCTTGGGTTTATCCTGTTTGGGACTCTCTGGGTTTCTTGCACTTGAGTGATTATTTCCTTCCCCATTTTAGGGAAGTTTTCAACTATTATCTCCTCAAGTATTTTCTCATGGTCTTTCTTTTTGTCTTCTTCTTCTGGGACCCCTATGATTCGAATGTTGTAGGG
Source organism: Bos indicus (assembly GCF_029378745.1). Lineage (NCBI taxonomy): Eukaryota > Metazoa > Chordata > Mammalia > Artiodactyla > Bovidae > Bos > Bos indicus. The sequence goes on from NC_091789.1 coordinate 42,588,575, forward strand.
TTTAATATTGTCCTGGAGGTCTCTGAGATTGTCCTCACTTCTTTTAATTCGTTTTTCTTTTTTCCTCTCTGATTCATTTATTTCTACCATTCTATCTTCTAATTCACTAATCCTATCTTCTGCCTCTGTTATTCTACTATTTGTCACCTCCAGAGTGTTTTTGATCTCATTTATTGCATTATTCATTATATATGGACTCTTTTTTATTTCTTTTAGATCCTCGTTAAACCTTTCTTGCATCTTCTCAATCCTTGTCTCCAGGCTATTTATCTATGATTCCATTTTGATTTCAAGATTTTGGATCAATTTCACTATCGTTATTCAGAATTCTTTATCAGGTAGATTCCCTATCTCTTCCTCTTTTGTTTGGTTTGGTGGGCATTTATCCTGTTCCTTTACCTGCTGGGTATTCCTCTGTCTCTTCATCTTGTTTAAATTGCTGAGTTTGGGGTGTCCTTTCTGTATTCTGGCAGTTTGTGGAGTTCTCTTTATTGTGGCATTTCCTCACTGTGTGTGGGTTTGTACAGGTGGCTTGTCAAGGTTTCTTGTTTAGGGAAGCTTGTGTCGGTGTTCTGGTGGGGGGAGCTGGATTTCTTCTCTCTGGAGTGCAATGAAGTGTCCACTAATGAGTTGTAAGATGTCTATGGTTTTGGGGTGACTTTGGGCAGCCTGTATCTTGGAGCTCAGGGCTGTGTTCTTGTGTTGCTGGAGAATTTGCTTGGTATGTCTTGCCCTGGAACTTGTTGGCCCTTGTGTGGTGCTTGGTTTCAGTGTAGGTATGGAGGCGTTTGATGAGCTCCTGTCAGTTAATATTCCCTGGAGTCAAGGTTTGGACTTAAGCCTCTTGCTTCCAGTTATCAGTCTTATTTTTACAGTAGTCTCAAAACTTCTCCTTCTATACAGAACCACTGATAAAACATCTAGGTTAAAGATGAAAAGTTTCTCCACCGTGAGGGTCACCCAGAGAGGTTCCCAGCATTACATGGAGAAGAGAAGAGGGAGGAGGGAGTTAGAGGTGACCCAAATGAGATGAGGTGGAATCAATAGAGGAGAGAGTGGGCTAACCAGTAATCACTTCCTTAGGTGCACTCTACAACTGGACCACTCTGAGATGTTCACGGAGTTATACAGAGAAGAGAAGAGGGAGGAAGGAGACAGAGGTTGCTAGGAGGATAAAAGGAGGGAATGAAAAGGAGAGAGACTGATCCAGCCAGTAATCAGTTCCCTAAGTGTTCTCCACCGTCTGGAACACACAGAAATTCACATAGTTGGGTAGAGTAGAGAAGGGTTAGGGAGGAGACACAGGTGACCTGGTGGAAAAAAAGGAGAGTCCAAAGGGAGAGAGAGCAGTCAAGCCAGTAATCTCACTCCCTAGTAAAAAAATGGGTACTGAAGATTGAGTTCTTAAAGGTACAAAATTGGTAACAAATATCTAAAAGCAAAAATTAAAAATCTAGAGTTTGGAATTTCAAGAATACAATGTTAAAGAAAAGAAGAAGAAAAAGAAAGAGAAAAAAAAACCAAAAACAAACAAAGTCACAAAAATTATAAAGAAGATATAGGTACAAAATTGATAACAAATACCAAAAAGCATAAATTAAAAATTTAGAGTAGAGTTTGGAATTTCAGGAATACAATGTTAAAGAAAAGATGAAGAGAAAGAAAGAGAGGGGAAAAAAAAGTCACAAAAGTTATAAAATATAGGTACAAAATTGACAAATACCAAAAAGCTACAATTAAAAATGTAGAGCAGAGTTTGGAATTTCAAAAATACAATGTTGAAGAAAAGAAGAAGAAGAAAAAAAAAAGGTCACAAAAGTTATAAAAAATATATATATATGAAGTTAGCTTTTTTTTTTTTTTAAAAGGGTCTTTTTGTTTTTGCAAAGTAATAGTAGGTTATAAAAGTGAAAATTAAAGGAGTAATAGTGGACTTAAAATTTTTTTAAAAATTTTAAAAAAAGAAAGAAAGAATGATTGTAAAAATAGTAAAAATATATATAGGACTGTCTCTGATGTTGTTGTGGGTATTGTGGGTTCAGTTCATTTTCAGCTAGTTCCTTGTTCCGGCTTATATTTCTCAAGATCTAGGCCGCTTCCTACGTAGTCGGTACTAACCACGGGGTTTTAATCTATTGCCTGGTGCTTCCAAGGTGGTTCCCTCTGTTATAGCTTCTTCTGTTTGCTGGTCTCTTCAGTGTCTGATTTCCGCCCTGATACAAAAGGGGCAGTGGTGGACACCTTTTTTTTTTTTTTTAAGGCTCACTTGTTCAGTCGTGCTGTGGGGAGGGAGGGATGCTGCAAATAAATGACTGGTGTGTGCTTGCAGTGCCTCAGCCACACTGGGCCTGCCCCTGCTCACGGCACGTGTAGCCTCCCTGCCACACTGCTCAGGCTCTACATTGCTCCTCCGGGAATCATCTGCGGCCGGCCCTGGGCTGCTTGCACTCCCAGGTCTAAGCCACTCAGGTTCAGGCACTCAGGTAGTCGTCAGAGGCACAGACTCAGATCTGTGCCTTCCCAGACCCTTCCCAGACCCTTCCCAGATCCAAGCAGCTCAGACAAGAAAGACAAGACATATACTTGTCTTTCAATGATGAGGTGTTTGGTGAGTGTGGTTGCTGCGACTTATTGCCTCCCTGCCACTTGGTTATCTGTGTGTACAACCAGTGCACCTTCTTAGGAGGATGTTGACTATCCAGAACCCCAAGAAGTTTTAGTTAGCAAAGAAGCCTGCTTTCAGTTTTGTAGATAATGTCTTTCTGGGGCTGCGATTGCCCCCTTCAGGCTCTGGCTCCCTGTCACCGGAGGGGGATGGTCTGCAGCTGGCTATCTCTGTACAGTCCTTTGTTCCATGTGTGGGCCTGGCGGTGTCTTAGGCTACAGCTGGCTTTTTGCGTGGTAGATATCCCAAGGTCTGGTTTGCTAGCCCAAATTATTTCACTCAGGTAGCACTCAGGGTATTCAGGCCAGATCCTTACTCTAAGTGATGCAGCCTGCACCGTGCCTCCCTGCCCAGCTCCGGCTTGCTAATGGCGGATGCAGGTGTCTGCGCTGCTTCTCCGCTGGGGGAGTTACCGTAGTGCTCGTAATCTGTGGGTTTTAATTGGTTATTTATTTTTCCTCCCTGTTATGTTGCCCTCTGTGTTTCCAAGGCTCGGCACAGACTCGGCAGTGAGAATGTTTCCTGGTTTTTGGAAACTTCTCTCTTTTTAAGACTCCCTTCCTGGGACAGAGCTCTGTCCCTCCCTCTTTTGTCTCTTTTTTTGTCTTTTATATTTTTTCCTACCTCCTTTCGAAGACAATGGGTTGCTTTTCTGGGTGCCTGATGTCCTCTGCCAGCATTCAGAAGTTGTTTTGTGGAATTTACTTGGCGTTTAAATGTTCTTTTGATGAATTTGTGGGGGAGAAAGTGTTCTCCCCGTCCTATTCCTCAGCCATCTTAGCTCCTCCCCCTGATCTTAGTTTTCTGAATGTTGAGTTTTAAGACAACTTTTTCACTTTCCTCTTTCACTTTCAAGAGGCTCTTTAGTTCTTCTTTGCATTCTGCCATAAGTGTGGTGTCATCTGCGTGTATGAGGTTATTAATATTTCTCCCAGCAATCTTGATTTCAGCTTGTGCTTCATCCAGTCCAGCATTTCTCATGATGTACTCTGCATAAAAGTTAAATAAGCAGGGTGACAATATGCTTGACATACTCCTTGACAACACACTTGGTAATATACAAGATGTACTTGACTTGACAATATACTTGAGGTATTCCTTTCCTAATTTGGAACCAATCTGTTGCTGCATGTTCAGTTCCAACTGTTGCTTCTTGACCTGCATGCAGAGTTCTCAGGAGGCAGGTAAGGTGGTCTGGTATTCCTCTCTTTAAGATTTTTCCACAGTTTCTTGTGATCCACACAGTCAAAGGCTTTGACATAGTCAATAAAGCAAAAGTAGATGATTTTCTGGGACTCTCTTGCTTTTCAATGATCCAGTGGATATTGGCAATTTGATTTCTGGTTCCTCTGCCTTTTCTAAATCCAACTTGAACATCTGGAAGTTCACGATTTATGTACTGTGGAAGTCAGTTACATTCATTTCCAATGCAGGTCTAAATTTGGTTCAATGCCTTGAAGCATTGTGAAAATTATAGACTTCAGGTGAGTCTTCTAACTCTTGTGGGAGAAAAGGGGCTATAGTACAATGCTTTCAGAGATATAAAAAAATTTTTATAAATTTATACGACAAAATTAGAGCTAAGAATGAATTTCAGAAACATTCTTACTCTTCTGAAAGTTTTCATCCAAAGTACTGCTCACAACAGATGGAGACTGAAGCACAGAGATTCAATTTCATAGGAAAAGAGTTAGTGAACTTACATTTAGGTTTTAATCCAAATGGCAAATGCCAACTATTATTATATTAATTGCACCAACCCCATATATTTCTGGGCCAGTAACTTTAGAAAGAGACTGCATATCTATTCTTTGTAATTAATTTAGCCAACTTCATGAACAATTGATTGGATGGTTCTTAATATAACCTCTTCAGTACTTTGTATTTTTGATACACTGGAATATATTATTGTATCTATTCCCTCTTCAATGTCCATAAAATTTTTTTCACTGCTCACTGTAAGCTATGGAGTGTGCTAAACATTAACTTCATTGAATTTCTACCAACTGCCATTGTATCTGATTGAAAATAAACACTGAGAAAAAAGTTTTGGAAGGGTGATAAAATGACTAATAAGATACAGTTCCTGCCTTCAAGGATCTCACAATCTAGTGGAGGAGACACATATAAAAAATATTAATTACAAGAACTTTTTACAGTGTGGAGTATGAACAGAGAGCAGTATAGACCCAGTGTGTGCTTCAGGTGTGGCCAGCTCTTTGTGACTTATGGACTGGAACACACCAGGCTTCTCTGTCCATAGGAGTCTCTAGGCAAGAATATTGAGTAGATTGCCATTTCCTCCTTCAGGGGATCTTCCTGACTCAGGGATTGAACTTGAGGCTCCCACATTGTGGGCAGATACTTTATGGATTGAAACAGTGGAAGCTTTTAACTTAAGTTTGGTTCAGTCGCTCAGTCATGTACAACTGTTTGTGACTCCATGGACTGCAGCACGCCAGGCCTCCCTGTCCATCACCAACTCCCGGAGTTTACTCAGACTCATTCCCTTCGAGTCGGTGGTGCCATCCAGTCATCATATCCTCTGTCATCCCCTTCTCCACCTGCCCCTATTCCCTCAGAGCATCACGGTCTTTTACAATGAGTCAACTCTTTGCATGAGGTAGCCAAAGTATGGGAGTTTCAGTTTCAGCATCAGTCCTTCCAATGAACACCCAGGATTGATCTCCTTTAGGATAGACTGGTTTGATCTCCTTGTAGTCCAAGGGACTCTCAAGAGTCTTCTCCAACATCACAGTTCAAAAGCATCAATTCTTCAGTGCTCAGCTTTCTTCACAGTCCAACACTCACATCCATGCATGACCACTGGAAAAACAATAGCCTTGACTAGACGGACCTTTGTTGGCAAAGTAATGTCTCTGCTTTTTAATATGCTATCTATGTTGGTCATGACTTTCCTTCCAAGGAGTAAGAGTCTTTTAATTTTATGGCTGCAATTACCATCCGCAGTGATTTTGGAGCCCCAAAAAGTAAAGTCTGACACTGTTTACACTGTTTCCCCATTTATTTCCCATGAAGTGATGGGACCAGATGCCATGATCTTAGTTTTCTGAATGTTGCGCTTTAAGCCAACTTTTTCACTCTCCTCTTTCACTTTTATCAAAAGCCTTTTAAGTTCCTCTTCACTTTCTGCCAGAAGGGTGGTGTCATCTGCATATCTGAGGTTATTGATATTTCTCCCAGCAATCTTGATTCCAGCTTGTGTTTTTTCCAGCCCAGCGTTTCTCATGATGTATTCTGCATATAAGTTAAATAAGCAGGGTGACAATATACAGCATGGACATACTCCTTTTCCTATTTGGAACCAGTCTGTTGTTTCATGTCCAGTTCTAACTGTTGCTTCCTGACCTGCATATAGGTTTCTCAAGAGGCAGGTCCGGTGGTCTGGTATTCCCATCTCTTTCAAAATTTTCAACAGAGTACTGTGATCCACACAGTCAAAGGCTTTGGGATAGTCAATAAAGCAGAAATAGATGTTTTTTTCTTTAAATCTCTTGCTTTTTTGATGATTCAGCAGATGTTGGCAATTTGATCTCTGGTTCCTCTGCCTTTTTGAAAACCAGCTTGGACATCTGGGAATTCGTGTTTCACATACTGCTGAAGAATGGCTTGGAGAATTTTGAGTATTACTTTACTAGCCTGTGAGATGAGTGCAATTGTGCAGTAGTTTGAGCATTCTTTGGCATTGCCTTTCTTTGGAATTGGAATGAAAACTGACCTTTCCTAGTCCTGTAACCACTGCTGAGTTTTCCAAATTTGCTGCCCTATTGAGTGCAGCACTTTCACAGCATCATCTTTCAGGATTTGAAATAGCTCAACTGGAATTTCATCACCTCCACTAGCTTTGGTTTGTAGTGATGCTTTCTAAGGCCCTCTTGACTTCACATTACAGGATGTCTGGCTCTAGGTGAGTCATCACATCATCGTGATTATCTTGGTCGTGCAGATTTTTTTTTTGTACAGTTTTTCTGTGTATTCTTGACACCTCTTCTTAATATCTTCTGCTTCTGTCAGGTCCATACCATTTCTGTCCTTTATTAAGCCCATCTTTGCATGAAATATTCCCTTGGTATCTCTAATTTTCTTGAAGAGATCTCTAGTCTTTCCCATTCTATTGCTTTCCTCTATTTCTTTGCATTGTTCGCTGAGGAAGTTTTCCTTATCTCTCCTTGCTATTCTTTGGAACTCTGCATTCAGATTCTTATATCTTTCCTTTTCTCCTTTACTTTTTGCTTCTCTTCTTTTCATAGCTATTTCTAAGACCTCTTCAGACAGCCATTTTGCTTTTTTGCATTTCTTTTCCATGGGGATAGTCTTGATCCCTGTCTCCCGTACAGTGTCACAACCCTCCGTCCATAGTTCACCAGGCACTCTGTCTATCAGATCTAGTCCCTTAAATCTATTTCTTACTTCCACGGTATAATCATTAGGGATTTGATTTAGGTCATACCTGAATGGTCTAGTGGTTTTCCCCACTTTCTTCAATATAAGTCTGAATTTGGTAATAAGGAGTTCATGATCTGAGCCATAGTCAGCTCCTGGTCTTGTTTTTACTGGCTATATAGAGCTTCTCCATCTTTGGCTGCAAAGAATATTATCGATCTGATTCTGGTGTTGACCATCTGGTGATGTCCATGTGTAGAGTCTTCTCTTGTGTTGTTGGAAGAGAACGTTTGCTATGATCAGTGTGTTCTCTTGGCTAAACTCTATTAGCCTTTGCCCTGCTTCATTCCGTACTCTAAGGCCAAATTTGCCTGTTACTCCAAGTGTTTCTTGACTCCCTAGTTTTGCATTCCAGTCCCCTATAATGAAAAGGTCATCTTTTTTGGGTGTTAGTTCTAAAAAGTCTTGTAGGTCTTCATAGAGCCATTCAACTTCAGCTTCTTCAGCCTTACTGGTTGGAGCATAGGCTTGGATTACCATGATATTGAATGGTTTGCCTTGGAAATGAACAGAGATCATTCTGCCTTTTTTGAGATTGCATCCAAGTACTGCATTTTGAAGTCTTTTGTTGACCATGCTGGCTACTACATTTCTTCTAAAGGATTCCTGCCCACAGTAGTAGATATAATGTTCATCTGAGTTAAATTCACCCATTCCAGTCCATTTTATTTCACTGATTTCTAGAATGTTGACAGTCACTCTCGCCATCTCCTGTTTGACCACTTCCAATTTTTCTTGATGCATGGACCTGACATTCCAGGTTCCTATGCATTATTGCTCTTTACAGCATCGGACCTCGGTTCTATCACTACTCACATCCACAACTGGGTATCGTGTTTGCTTTGGCTCCATCCCTTCATTCTTTCTGGAGTTATTTCTCCACTGATCTCCCGTAGCATATTGGGCACATACCAACCCAGGGAGTTCCCCTTTCAGTATCCTATCATTTTGCCTTTTTGTACTGTCCATGGGGTTTTCAAGGCAAGAATACTGAGGTGGTTTGCCATTCCCTTCTCCAGTGGAACACATTCTGTCAGACCTCTCCACCATGACCCTCCTATCTTGGGTGGCCCCACACGGTATGGCTTAGTTTCATTGAGTTAGACAAGGCTGTGGTCCATGTGATCAGACTGGCTAGTTTTCTGTGATTGTGCTTTTCTTGTGTCTGCCCTCTGATGCCCTCTGGCAACACCTACCGTCTTACTTGGGTTTGTCTTACCTTGGACGTGGGGTATGTCTTCACTGCTGCTCCAGCAAAGCGCAGCTGCTGCTCCTTAACTTGGATGAGGGGTATCTCCTAACGGTCGCCCCTCCTGACCTTGAAGGTGGAGCAGCTCCTCTAATGCACACTAAAGTTTGAGAAACTCAAAGTAGGTGTTCAAAAATCGGTTGACAAATGAATGCGGAGTAATTTTTTCAATCGCTTTTTACAACAGCATTTTTGAGATACAAATCACATACTGTAAAAATCCATTTTTTAAAGTGTACAATTCAATGATTTTTAATGTATTCAAAGTTTGCAACCACCATCACAAAAAAATTTAGAGCAAGGAAACCCAGTGTAGATTAGCTTTCAATCACCAAATTCCTGTAAGCCAAGGCAACCACTAATGGACTTTCTATCTCTATAAGATGTACTTCTTCTGGACATTTTACATAAGTGTAACCAAATAATAAGTGGTCTTTTGCATCTAAATTCTTTCCTTTAACATAATGTCCTCACGGTTTATCCATATTTTGGCATGTATCTAGTACTTCTTCCTTTTTATGGCTGAATAATATTCCATTTTATATATGTGTGCATGCGTTCTAAGTCACTTCAGTTGTGTCTGCCTCTGTGTGACCCTATGGACTGTAGTCCTCCAGGACCCTCTGTCCAGGGTATTCTCTAAGCAAGAATACTGAAGTGGGTTGCCATGCTGTCATCTAGGGAATCTTCCTGACCCAGGGATTGAATTTGTGTCTCTTATGTCTTCTGCATTGGGAGGCAAGTTCTTTACTACTAGTAGCACCTGGGAAGCCCATCATATGTATATATAACTTTTTCTTTTTTAAATCCATTCATCAGTTGATGGTCATTTGGATTATTTTCACTTTATGACTGTTATGAATAGTGCTCTGTGAGCATTTATTTGTGTAGAACTTTTGTATGGACATGTTTTCAATTCTCTAGATGTGGAATTGTTGGGTCAGTGATATGCTTAACATTTTGAGCAAAACTATTTTCTAAAGCACCTGTACCACTTTACATTCCCATTAGCAATATTTGAGAGTTCCAACTTCTCTATATCCTCAAAACATGCTATTGTTTGTCTTTTTGGTTGTAGCCATCCTATAGTATGGGGCTTCTCTGATGGCTCAGTGGTAAATAATCTGCTGGCCAATGCCTGCCAATGCAAGAGATGCAGGTTCGATCACTGGGTTGGTAAGATCCCTTGGAGAAGGAAATAGCAACCCATTCCAGTATTCTTGCCTGGAAAATTCCATGGACAGAGGAGCCTGCTGGGCTACAGTCCCTGGGGTTGCAAAGAGTTGGACATGACTTAGAAACTAAACAAAAACAACTAATCCTGTAGTAGGTGTAAAATGGTAACTTATAGCAGTGTTAATTTGCATTTACCTGATGACTAACAGCATTCATCATCTTTTCATGCACTTTTTGTTCATTTGTGCATAATCTCTGAAAAAATTTCTATTCTTACTTATCCTTTTTAATGAACTTTTAAGGGTTTTTTATGCATGCATTATAGACATAGTCTATCATCAGATACACTATTTACAAATTTTTCCCCGATTCTGTGGTTTGTCTTTTCACTTTTATTATGGCATAATTTAAAGCACAAAAGTTTTAAATTTTGATTAATTCCAATATTACTTATTTTTCTACTGATGTTTGTGCTGCTAGCTTAACCCAAAGTAGTGAAAATTTCCTCCTATATTTTTTTATCAGAGTTTAAAGTCTTAGCTCATAAATTTAGATCTATGAGCCATTTTGATTTAATTTTTCATACAATGTGAGAAAGGATTCCAAAATGTTATTATTATTTTTTTTAATGTAGGTATCCATTCTTTCTAGGAATATCTGTTGAGAAGACCCTTTTTCCCCATTGTGTTTAGTATGTGCTGTGTGCTAAGTCACTTCAGTCATATCTGATTCTTTATGACCCTATGGACCTCCAGATTCCTCTGTCCATGAGATTCTCCAGGAAAGAATATTGGAATGTGTTGCCATTTTCTATTCCATGAGATTTTCCCAAACCAGGGATTGAACCCACGTCTCTTGTGTCTCCTACATTGGCAGGTAGATTCTTTACCACTAGTGTCACCTGGGAAGCCTGTCTTAGTATAACCCTGTACAAAAGAAACGGATTTAAAATGTGAAGGTTTATTTATGGACTCAATTATGCTCCATTGACCTATATGTCTCTTATTTTTAGTACTGCTCTTTCTTGCATTGTAGTACATTTTGAAATTGAGATGTATGAGTTCTCCAATGTTGTTTTATTTCTTTCTCAATATTGTTTATTGTTTGAATAAGTTCTATGTATTTCCCTATGCATTTTATGGGGTCGCACAGAGTCGGACACAACTGAAGTGACTTAGCATAGCATACCATAGCATACATTTTAAGATCAGCTTGTCAAGTTCTTCAAAATAGTGCAGTTGGAATTATGATAGAGATTATGTTGAATCTATAGATCCATCTAAAAAGTTTTGTCATCTTAACAATATTAAGTGTTCTGTTCCATAAATATTTAATATCTCTCTATTTATTTAATATTTCTTTGACTTATGTCAACAGTATTTTGAATCTTCACTGTACAAATAACTTGCACTTTTTGGGGCTAAATTTATTAAATATTTTATCTTTTAGATACAATTGTAAGTGGAATTATTTTAATTTCATTATTGATAAGAATTGCTACCATAAAGTAGTTCAGTTAGGATTTTCTATATACAAGACTATATACAAGATTTTTTATATGTCATTCTCATATAGAAGTAGCTGTACTTCTTCCTTTCCAATCTAGATGCCATCTATTACTTTTTCTTGACTAATTGTTCTAGCTAGAATCTCTAGTACAATGTTGGATTGCAGTGGGAGGCCAGATACCCTAGATCTAAGTAAAGAAACATTTAGTCTTTCACCTGGAGTAGGAAATGGCAACCCACTCCAGAATTCTTGCCTGGAGAATCCTGTGGACAGAGGAGCCTGGTGGGCTGCTGTCCACGGGGTCGCACAGAGTCGGACATGACTGAAGTGACTTAGCATGCATGCATGCATTGGAGAAGGAAATGGCAACCCACTTCAGTATTCTTGCTTGGAGAATCCCAGGGACAGAAGAGCCTGGTGGGCTGCCATCTCTGGGGTCGCACAAGGTCGGACACGACTGAAGCGACTTAGCAGCATCATCAGTCTTTCAGCATTTAGTATGATGATAGCTGCGGTTATTTTACAGTTGTCCTTTGTTAGGTTACAGGAGTTTCCTTACAGTTCTTGTTTATCTTTTTATCACCAAAAGTGTGTTGGCTTCATGGAGATTATAGTTAAAAAAAACTATTTCACTTTCGATTACTGGTGAAACTCTATGTCCACTGCTCAGTAATTCAGTAGAGGAGCAGCAAAACCAAACAAAAGAAAAAAAAAAAAAACTTGTGGGCAAAATGTTTAATCCATATACATCTCAGCACGTAGTGTTGTAAGCTAGCTATGTAGCTGGCTTAGGTGAAGAACATAGATCTGAGGAGTGGATGAATTCAAAATAAAATCAGTTGTTTAGAAAATGAGATTTTTCTTAAGGTGATACAGGTTTCTTTCTGTGAATACAGGTTTCTTTAAATGAATGAATCTTCTCTTTATATGTTTGGAAGAATAGCGCTCACTAGACATGTCTATTCAAAAAATATTTAAGACAGTTGCACATATAATTATGGTCATTGACTTCTTTCTCAAGACAATTTTCTTGAGGAAATAAAATATCCAATTGATTAACAGATTTATATTTGAATTATCCAGAAAATTGCCTCAGTATATTGAAATTGTTTACAGTTTTTTTTAAAATATATCTTTATAAGAAATTATTTCATTATCGTAATCTTCTATGACCAGGTTGTAATTGAAGGACTATTTTACCCAAATAATGCCAGGAAAGGCATTAACCTTTCTTTCTGGGGGTCCCAAAACATTAACCAATGCAGGCTATTGACTTTGAGATTACATTTCTTTCTGATGATATATTCTAATAGTCTAGGACTTACTGCAGGTAGGTCTGTACTGAATTCACTGCTAAAGTCTTGCTCAACCATGAAATAACTCTTACTATGTGATTTTTCAGAATAAAGAAGATGAAAAGAGCCTTTAATTTTGTTTGTTTAGCTGTTTTTATTGATTTATGTATTTAGTTTTGCTTGCACTGAATTTTTGTTGCTGTGCATGGGCTTTCTCTAGTTGCAGCAAGCGGGGCTACTCTCTAGTTTGGTGTGAAAACTTCTCATCCCCTGGCTTTTCTTGTTGTGGAGCATATGGCTCTAGGGAGCCCAGTTTCAGTAGTTGAGGTGCATGGGTTTAGTTGCCCCACAGTATATGAACTCTTCCAGCAGCAGGGATTGAACTTATGTCCTCTGCATTGGCAGCGAATTCCTACCACTGGATCACCAGGGAAGTCCTGCATTGTTTGAGGCAATTGATTCTCTAAGCTTCTTCTAGATATAATAGAAGTTATAATGACATAATCTGACAAGTCAAAGACTATCATTTAGCTCCTTCTTGAAGACAAACAGCCAAAATTGATTAGGTCATATATTCATGATGACTTCAATATTAACCAGGAAAGTAGACATGTAGAAAAAAGAGTACAAAGGAATCTTGCTTTTCTACTTAATTGGCACAAATAATTTTTCCTGGAAAATCTGATTTTCAAATCTGACTTCCAAATATATTTGTAATTCTGTAGTGTATACCAAAGTAAAAATATAATGTTGCACATGTGAAACTTATATAATCAACATTGCCTCAATTAAAAAAATAATTTAAACCATGTAATGAGAAGCATAAATCAGGAACACAATTGTTCACCTAAACAAGAAACTTTGATAAATGAGAATAAAGATAAGAGCAAATCCATTAAGGAAAAAAACAAATGAAATAGTCCACAGAATCTTGGATGGAAATTGGGACAAAGGAGAAGTTACTTTTATTTTTAGTGTCAAAGGTGATCCTAAAAATAGGAGATTATATAAAAGAGTGATTAAAATTAGTAGTACAAAGAGATAATAAACCTATTATACCCAGTTGTAAGTAAGCAAAGGTGAATAACAGAGCAAAAGGTAAAGATGTTACAGGTTGACTTGGAAGAGAATATGATTTTGCTAGAGTCTTTCTTGGATTTGAGTTAACATTATTGGAATGGAGACCACCAAAGATGTTTCCACTGCTTGAAAACAGTGTCCTTTAATCATTCAAGGAAAAGAAAGGTAGACATTGTAAATATGCAGCTTCCCTGCAAAACTACTACAGCCTAGCATTGTTGCCATTGTTTAGTTGCTAAGTCATGTCCAACTCTTCCATGGGATTTTTCAGACAAGGACACTGGTGTGGGTGGCCATTTCCTTCTCCAGGGGATCATCTCGACCCAGGGATTGAACCTGGGTCTCCCACACTGTGGCCAGATTCTTTACCACTGAGCCATCCTGGAAGCTCATACAGCCTAGCATACAGTTCAATATACTTGTTGTGGGCGGGGGGGGGGGGGGTGTGGAAATCTGATTTTGCAAGAAAGTCATGAAGAATAAACCATACTTTTGGGTGATTAATTCAATGTTCCTAGTGGGTCTTTAATATTCAAATGTTAGATAACCAACAACCTACTGTATAGCACACAGCAGTATATTTGATATCATGTAATAACATATAATAGAGACTTCCCTGGTGGCTCAGATGGTAAAGCGTCTGTCTACAATGCAGGAGACCCAGGTTCGATCCCTGGGTCAGGAAGATTCCCTGGAGAAGGAAATGGCAACCCACTCCAGTACTATTGCCTGGAAAATCCCATGGATGGAGGAGCCTGGTAAGCTACAGTCCATGCGGTCACAAAGAGTTGGACACGACTGAGTGACTTCACTGCACTTCTTCAATAACCTATAATGGAAAAGAACTAAAAAATAATAGGTTTGCATATGTATTATATATATATATATATATACATATATACACACACACATACACACACACATATACGTGTGTGTGTGTGTATGCTCAGACAAAAAGGATTCAAATTTTAGGCACCTTTACCTAAAATTTCTAACTTTTTGAAGCAGATATGAATTATGCATAACTGAAGAAGATATTCTCCCTGAAAAATACACACAGGTACAAAAAAAATATGCATGTATTTATGTTCCTTTTTGATAAGCTAAAATCCCTCAAATAAGAACTTTCCAATTTACAACTCCATGAGGGAAATTATTTAGATTGGTTTCCTTTTTTAGTTAAAACATTGTAATCTTTCTATTTAACAGTCAAAGTAACTGTCTTAAAATTATAGGAAAAGAGGTGGCAGATTTTTCTGGTGCTTTAGTGATTAGAACTCCATGCTTCCAAGGCAGGGAGCATGAGTTCAATCCCTCGTGGGGGAAGTTCCACATGCTGGTGTGGCAAAAAAGAAAAAAGTGGCCGGATAAAACTGAATCTAAACTGATTTTTTATGTACTCCTTTTCACTGTGACACACCATTACACTACAAGTTCACTGGAAGAAGCAGAATGAACAAGCACAGCCAACATATGGTTCATCATTGAAATGTTACCTTGGTTTCCCAAGTTTGGATGTACATAGGAGATGATTTTTCAGATTGGGTCTAAACAAAAATGAATAGATTTAAAGATTTTGACTTGATTCTTTTTATTCATTGTAATGGATTTCACTAGAGCTTTAAAATCCTCACTGAAAATGCCACAGGAATTTAATGGATTAGTCAAATCACAGGCTTGTAGATATTTTCAGGCAATGTGCTGAGTTGCTTGAAAAGTAAAGCTTCCTTTATCTTCCAAGTTTAACTTCCTTCAATTCCTACAACACCTGCCAACACATATAGTCGTTCAATGTGCAATATAGCAGGGAACATTGTTTCAAGAATTAGATTCAGATTCAACATGCAGAATATTTGTCAGTTTTGAAAGTTAACCTTTATATCTTTGCTTATAAAACCATATGCAGTTCTATAATTCAAGCTACTACTTTTACATGAGAGTAGAAGAAGAGAAAAATTATATACATGAAGATATTACAATATCTCTGCTTCAGTTTATAGCTTCTGCCATATTTTTAAATGTTCTCTAGGGCATATACCACAGACCTTGGAATAGTTTTCCATAGTTTTTTGAAGAGTGGGAGAATGGGGAGTCACAACCCTCACTGTAACTGTCAGTTGTTTTAAACTGTAAACTAAGTGACTTAAGTGATTCTTAATTAAAGCTTAGTTTGAGACATTGTACCCTGTGCTTTCCTTTGGAGTAGTTCTGGTACAAATAATGCACCTAGCTATTAAAGTCAGAGAAGGAAATGGCAACCCACTCCAGTATTCTTGCCTAGAGAATCCTGTGGACAGAGAACCTGGTGGGCTGCCATCTATGGGGTTGCACAGAGACAGACACAACTGAAGCGACTTAGCAGCAGCAACAGCTATTAAAGTGCAGAGGTTAAAACTCAGCATGTAGACAGTAGCACATTCTGATTTCATTACAAAAGCTTCTTTGGGGCTAGAATCCAGAATTTAGATGATCTAAAACCCTCTCACTTTGAACGTGGTTTATTTTCTAATAGACAGTAAAACTTACAAATCAGTTGAATGATAGGGCCATTTAAATTTGTAATCATGTAGCCAAATAAATTTTTATCCTTTGAGGCTTGTCCATTTAAGTTTTAGAAATATCTTGATGTATTTAAAGCATAAATGTAATAGTCATTTTTTGAGTTGAATTCCTGAATTTTAGTGTGGCATTCAAAGAAAACAGAACAGTTTTTTAGAACTGAGCCAGTTTTTTGCAATACATGTTTTTATATGATACGTAAGGGTTGTATGGACTTTCCAGGTACCTAAGCCAGTAAAGAATCTGCCTCAAAATCAGGAGACCCCAGTTCAATTCCTGAGTGGGAAAGTTTCTTAAAGATAGGATGGGCTACCCACTCCAGTATTCTTGGGCTTCCCTGGTGGCTTAGCTGGTAAAGAATCCACCCGCAATGCAGGAGACCTGGGTTTGATCCCTGGGTTGGGAAGATCCCCTGGAGGAGGACATGGCAACCCATTCCAGTATTCTTGTCTGGCAAATCCCCATGGACAAAGGAGCCGGGCAGGCTATAGTCTATGGGGTTTCAAAGAGTAGGGTATGACTGAATGACTAAGAACAGCACAAGGCTTGTATGTAATTACAATCTCTTGAATAACTTTTATTTATGTGTACACACACATGTGTAATTTTCAAAATGTTCTATATTTAGTGGTCCTACTTAATATTTGTTTTGTTTTTGGCATACTCTAACACTTCTCACCAGCCACCACCACCACTTACTTTTTACCCATTGAGTCTTCATTTGTTTCAAGGACATATTATAAACCATTGATAAATGAATTGTGAGGAGAATTCAGATTGACTTATTTTCCTATTATTTTAAAGATAAAAATTCACAAATACAGAACAAAAATTTTTTACAAAATAATTTGAAATTTATTTTGTGAAAAGTATGAATCCCAAGTAGAATGAAAGCACTTAAAATTCTTACAAAAATCCTGAAGGCTGCAGTGACTCTTAAAATAATGAAAATTGAAGAAAAATGTCTGGAATTTATAGTCTTGTAGCCACATGTTCCAGGAAACAAACTCACTCAGAAGGACAATGCAGATAGTGGAGTACAGTTTATTACATTGGTGGGCCCAAGGCAGAGTCTCCTCTTAGCCAAGGACCCCGGCCAGTTTTTGTGAAAACCTTATATATCCTACAGAGAAGGCAATGGCAACCCACTTCAGTACTCTTGCCTGGAAAATCCCATGAATGGAGGGGCGTGGTGGGCTGCAGTCCATGGGGTCGCTACAAGTCAGACACGACTGAGCGACTTCACTTTATTTTTTCACTTTCATGCATTGGAGAAGGAAATGGCAACCCATTCCAGTGTTCTTGCCTGGAGAATCCCAGGGACAGGGGAGCCTGCTAGGCTGCCATCTATGGGGTCGCACAGAGTCGGACAAGACTGAAGCTACTTAGCAGCAGTCACAGCATATACCCTAAGTGTATGTGCTCAAACCCACCTCCCCAAATTCCCTGAAACTAGTCTGAAGAAAGGAAATAAAGATACAATCAAAGTTAACCCATGACTCATATGCCTTAAGCCTAGGTAGTTAACAGTGGACAATTATCAACAGGCCTGTGGTCAACTCCAATAAGCACAATAGAATTTATTATTCTATTTGGTTACACAGATAATTCAGCTCAATTCAAATGCTCAGTTCTGTCCAACTCTTTTCAATCCCATGAGCTGCAGCACGCCAGGCCTCCCTGTCCACTACCAACTCCCGGAGTCCACCCAAACCCATGTCCATTGTGTCAGTGATGCCGTCCAACCATCTCATCCTCCATCGTTCCCTTCTCTTCTTGCCCTCAATCTTTCCCAGCATCAGGGTCTTTTCAAATGAGGGAGCTCTTCGCATCAGGTGGCCAAAGTATTGGAGTTTTAGCTTCAATATCAGTCCTTCCAATGAATACCCAGGACTGATCTCCTTTAGGATGGACTGGTTGGATCTCCTTGCAGTCCAAGGGACTCTCAAGAGTCTTCTCCAACACCACAGTTCAAAAGTATCAATCTTCTGTGTTCAGCTTTCTTTATTATAGTCCAACTCTCACATACATACATGACCACTGGAAAAAACATAGCCTTGACTAGACGGACCTTTGTTGGCAAAGTAATGTCTCTGCTTTTTAATATGCTGTCTAAGTTGATCATAACTTTCCTTCCAAGGAGTAAGTGTCTTTTAATTTCATGGCTGCAATCAAAATATGCAGTGATTTGGGAGCCCCAAAAAATAAAGTCAGCAACTGTTTCCTCTGTTTCCCCATCTATTTGTCACGAAGTGATGGGACTGGATACCATGATCTTAGTTTTCTTTTTATTTTAATTTATTTATTTTAGTTGGAGGCTAATTAGTTTACAATATTGTAGTCATTTTTTCCATACATTGATATGAATTAGCCATGGGTTTACATGTGTTCCCCATCCTGAACGCCTCTCCCAACTCCCTTCCCATACCATCCCTCTGGGTCATCCCAGTGTACCAGCCCCAAGCATCCTGTATCCTGCATCGAATCTGGACTGGTGATTCATTTCATATATGATATTATACATGTTTCCATGTCATTCTCCCAAATCATCCCACCCTCGCCCTCTCCCACAGAGTCCAAAGGACTGTTCTATACATCAGTGTCTCTTTTGCTGTCTCGCATACAGGGTTATCGTTACCATCTTTCTAAATTCCATATATATGCTTTAGTATATTGTATTGGTGTTTTTCTTTCTGGCTTATTTCACTCTGTATAAGAGGCTCCAGTTTCATCCGCCTCATTAGAACTGATTCAAATGTATTCTTTTTAATGGCTGAGTACTACTCCATTGTGTATATGTACTAGAGCTTTCTTATCCATTCATCTGCTGATGGACATCTAGGTTGCTTCCATGTCCTGGCTATTATAAACAGTGCTGCGATGAACACTGGGGTACATGTGTCTCTTTCAATTCTGATTTACTTGGTGTGTATGCCCAGTAGTGGGATTGCTGGGTCATAAGGCAGTTTTTTAAGGACTCTCCACACTGTTCTCCATAGTGGCTGAACTAGTTTGCATTCCCACCAACAGTATAAGAGGGTTGCCTTTTCTCCACACCCTCTCCAGAATTTATTGCTTATAAACTTTTGAATAGCAGTCATTCTGACTGGCTTGAAATGGTACCTCACTGTGGTATTGATTTGCATTTCTCTGATAATGAGTGATGTTGAGCATCTTTTCATGTGTTTGTTAGCCATCTGTATGTCTTCTTTGGAGAAATGTCTGTTTAGTTCTTTGGCTCATTTTTTGATTGGCTGGTTTATTTTTCTGGAATTGAGCTGCAGGTGTTGCTTGTATATTTTTGAGATTAGTGCTTTGTCAGTTGCTTCATTTGCTATTATTTTCTCCCATTCTGAAGGCTGTCTTTTCACCTTGCTTAGAGTTTTCTTTGTTGTGCAGAAGCTTTTAATTTTAATTAGGTCCCTTTGTTTATTTTTGCTTTTATTCCCAGTAGTCTGGGAGGTGGATCATAGAGGATCCTGCTGTGATTTATGTCAGAGAGTGTTTTGCCTATGTTCTCCTCTAGGAGTTTTATAGTTTCTGGTCTTATGTTTAGATCTTTAATCCATTTTGTGTTTATTTTTGTGTATGGTGTTAGAAAGTGTTCTAGTTTCATTCTTTTATGAGTGGCTGACCGGTTTTCCCAGCACCACTTGTTAAAGAGATTGTCTTTTCTCCATTATGTATTCTTGCCTGCTTTGTCAAAGATAAGGTGTCCATAGGTGTGTGGATTTATCTCTGGGCTTTCTATTTTTTTCCATTGATCAATATTTCTGTCTTTGTGCCAGTACCATACTGTCTTGATGACTGCGGCTTTGTAGTAAGCTTCCCCGTCCACCAGGCTCCCCCATCCCTGGGATTCTCCAGACAATAACACTGGAGTGGGTTGCTATTTCCCTTTCCAATGCATGAAAATGAAAAGTGAGTGTGAAGTCACTCAGTCGTGTCCAACTCTTAGCGACCCCATGGACTGCAGCCCACCAGGCTCCTCCATCCATAGGATTTTCCAAGAAAGAGTACTGAAGTCGGGTGCCATTGCCTTCTCTGCCATTAATCTTGAGAGGTTACCAAGAGGAGGAGTAAATAGGTGGTTGAGTCCATTCAAAGAATGGGTCTTTCATGGGGGAAAAGTCACTCGTGCCCCCAATTTAGACAGAAAGTCTCTTCCAAACAAAGGTACTGGGTATTCAGGGATATGTAAAAATCCATTAATCACTTGGTGTCCCCCCTTCTGACATTTTCGGGGTAGGATTGAGACACAAAGCTGCATTTATCACCATCCGAGACCCAGTAGCCTCTGGATCTATTGGCATATAAACTCTAGAGGTCTCACACAGTCTTTCATAGAAGTCAGAGGGCGATTCACTTTCCCTTTGAATCACTTTGGAGGGTTTTGCCATACTCATAGGTTTTCGGGCCCCCCCTCTTGAGTCCTTGTAAAATAGCTGTCCAAAATCTCTCCAGGAGGCCCCTCCCTTCCTCTGTGTTACAGTACCATTTGGGTCTCTCATCTGGGGTGGCTAGTTCTGCCCACCACTGAAGGTTTGCAGTACCCTCAGGTGCCATTTCTCTTAACCATTTTCTGGCCTCAGTTAGGATCCTATGTCTTTCCTCAGTGCTGAAAAGGGAGACCAGTAGTTGGATTATGTCATCCCATGTAGGGCAGTGGGTTTGAAAAATAATCTCCATTAGCTTAATCATGGCTTGTGGCTCCCCTGAGCATAGTGTGTGTCTCTCTAGTTTAATATATCCATAGAGGAAAATGGCTGGCAATAATAGGCTACAGGGGGCTGATGGTAGTGCCCACGTGCGTCCTGAATTGGAGGCTGTTGTAGTTCTCTGAGGGGCATCTGTAGTGGGGTTCTTTCCCCCTGTTCCTTGGCAGAGCACAGCCTCTAATTCCTGTGTTTTCTTCCCCCTTCCCATCAATACTCACTGGGAGAGGTGGATACAGTCTAGGAGATCCCGTTGAGGTGGAATCCTGGGGGCATTGACCAGAGGTCTCCATCCCTGGGATTGGAGCCTGCCAAAACTGTGGCTCTACGATCTCTGAAAGAGCTGCCTGAGGAGCAGCAGCTGCTACATGAACTTCACCTGGCCCTGGATTAGGCATTAAGGCGGCCTCCAGTCCTGGTGGAGTACTGGGCAGCGGGTGTGTCATCGTTATGGAGAAGGGTGCAGGTCACCCCCATCCTAATACTGTAGAATTTCTTTTTATCATTTCAATTTTTGTGCCATTAATATTTTTCCCTTAACTTTCTGGATACAGAACCTCACCCAAGGAAGGGGGTCTTGAGCTAACCCTAGCCATGAGTCAATATATGAATATTGATCCAGGTGTCCTGGCTCTTTTGTGACTACTGTATAGACTGCTTCCACTGTTTTCCAGTTCATGGTGTCCTCTGGTGGCCATCCTACTCCCATAGGGGGCCATTTGATCTCAGAGAGTATGTGGAGGCTGTTAGGCATCATCTTCAACCAATAGTCTCCTCCAAATCCCTTCTTTAAATTTTTAATCATGCAGTCCAATACAGTTGCCTTAGATTCATTTCCTCCCATCTTGCTTACCTTCTCGGACCTTCTTCTACTTTTCCATTTCGTTCTGTCTACAAAGTTCTCCGTACCCTATATACTTCTGATATTTTCACTCAATGAAATACTTACATTGCCATTCCACTTCCTTCCTAATTAGGATGAGAAGAGCCTTAACCTGCCAGATCCCAGAGGGATAAAGGGGATTGGCGTGTCTTCACCTGCCAGTTGGCATGGCCCAACCAGAACACCACGTGCTCCAAGACTGTTTCTCCCTTAACTTTTAAAATCCATTCTGTCTTGGTGAGCTTGATCGGGTGCAGATGAAAACACAGATAGGTTAAATATCCCATATCCCAGGCCATCTCGGGAAAAGCCAATTTGTACTCACTTATGTATCCCCCTGCTTCTAGCCTGACAATTCCAAGGGGGTCAAGAATTTCACAGCACATGGGACATCTCCTTGGGGAGGGCAGAATATGAGCACACAAAGACTAAGTTTCTTCTCCTAACAATCCCCTGACAACTGCTTGGTAATAATTTTCCTCAAGACGGCGTGGACACCACCTCCTAAATGGCATTCACAAATTTCCTTCCAAAGCCCTAAAATGCTCGTCAATCTGTGTACCAAGAAATCGCCACCACCTGCCTATTCCAGGCTCCTGTGAGCCCATGCCCCTTCTAGTGCCTCCCAGGGGGGTGATCAGGCCCCCTCTGACCCTGAACCCCCCCTGAACTCCCCTGATGGGTGAGTTCCTCCTCACCTGAGCACTCAATTCCCCTGCTGCCATCCACTACCTGCTAATGTGAAAGGTCCAAGCATTGAGAAGCAGAATCCTTCCAGAAGGGCAAGGCGCCTTCCCCGCTCTAGAAGATTCAAGCCACAAGACCTCAGAGTAGTCCCAAGTGGGACTTTTCTCTTCAAAGTGAGGAGCTTTCTGGCCAATGCACCAAATGTTGTAGTCATGACTTCTGGGAAACAAACCCACTCAGAAGGACAATGCAGATAGTGGAGTGCAGTTTATTACACCGGTGGGCCCAAGGCAGAGTCTCCTCTTAGCCAAAGACCCCAACAAGATTTTGTGAAAATCTTATATACTCTAAGTGTACGTGCTCAAACCCACTTCCCCAAATTCCCTTAAACTAGTCTGAACCAAGGAAAAGAAAGATACAATCAAAGTTAACCTGTGATTTGTATGCCTTAAGCCTAGGTAGTTAACAGTGGACAATTATCAATAGGCCTGTGGTCATACTCCAATAAGCACAATTGAATTTATGATTCTATTTGGTTACACAGATAATTAGGGTATTCTTTTAGGTGACGAAGTGTCTAGGTACAAGCCCTTGGACTCTTCTACCTGGGGAATCTGGTTTTCCAGTTGATAGGTCATTTCCATAGATACTGGACATATAGCTCAAAATCCACAGTCTAGCCCAAGATGGAGTCTTGCTTTCAAGATGTAGCCTGTTTTGTCTGTTTCCTCCTCCTTGCTTACTGTTAACACATAACAGTGTGCATTTCAATGACACACGGTGAATAACCAGTGACTATTATTCAGCAAACTAGGATGTCTATAGATGTTCAATTGATGTTCATCATTTGCATCCATTCTTTCCTGCTTCAGATATTCTATAACCATAGAATCACATCTAGCTGCAGACAGATCTCAATAATTAAAACATTAATTCATTTAGTATTGATATTCTTATGACATTATTCTGTATTACTTAATGCAGTGGCTTGATGTCTACATACTTTAAAAATTTTGAATATGACAAAATATTATGGTAAATTCATGCAATTTGGAAATATATATTTGAAAATATATCTCTAAATTGATTTTTGGCCTTGCTTAAAATTCATCAGATAATTGTGCAGTTTTCACTTCTTATGTCCTATAATCCATGGTTTCCAGGTTATAAGTCTTATTTAATAATTCACATATATTAAGCTTCATACTGACTTCCCAAGGACAATGGTGAACATTCCTTAGTGTAGACAGATATTTCTCAAGCTTGCAAAAGCCCTCATCTAATGATAGAAATAATGAATTTCACTGTGTATTACGAGACAAACAAACTTCACAATCATTAAGACTAAAAGTTATAAAGAAAGGGATCTTTTGTTTCAAATCAGAGGCTCTTTCAGGATTAAATAAAACATTTTATGAAAAATGGGCAAGTACAACTTTCACTGCCATTATTAACATGAATTCACATGCCATTAAACACATGAATTCACACAAAATGTTTTCAGATAATGCTTCTTTTATCCATCAGCTTTTCCCTGCATGTATATTGTTTCTCAGTCAAGAATACCTCTCATGTTTCTCCACATATATAAGAAAGTATAAAAATGAAACAACTTAGCAAACCCAAGTCAAAAGATGACATTCTCTGAAACTTATACAGAAGTAAAAGTGTTTTTTTTTTTTTTGCTTAAAAAATGAATTTCACAATATATAATGAGCATCTCTTCATGTAATAGGTGTAAAATTCTCCTGCTGATAGAAACTACAGATTACATCAAAAACATAACATTTAATTAGGAGCAGGTAAAGCTATATTTTTTTTATCTTAAAGTATTTGAATTATTTTTTTAATTTTCCATTTCACTCTGTATATAAACAAGACAACATGGACCATTTAAAGCGAATGGATAATTAGAGTATGACATTTTTATGAAGGATATAAACACATAAAGGCATCAGGTTTCATTTTCCAAAAGGCAGACTTCTTCAAGTAACCTTCTTTTCAGAAATATTTTTGCTTTCCCTTTATTTTACTGTATATATCCATCTCTAATGATGACACAAACATTTGAAATTTTTAACCCATCTGAATTTCAAAAAGTGAACATAAAACTATGTTACTACTGGCTATGGTGTTGGAGAAGACTCTTGAGAGTCCCTTGGACTTCAAGGAGATCCAACCAGTCCATTCTGAAGGAGATCAGCCCTGGAATTTCTTTGGAAGGAATGATGAAACTCCAGTACTTTGGCCACCTCATGTGAAGAGTTGGAAAAGACTCTGATGCTGGGAGGGACTGGGGACAGGAGGAGAAGGGGATGACAGAGGATGAGATGGCTGGATGGCATCACTGACTCGATGGATGTGAGACTGGGTGAACTCCGGGAGTTGGTAATGGACAGGGGGGCCTGGCATGCTGTGATTCATGGGGTTGCAAAGAGTGGGACATGACTGAGTGACTGAACTGAACTGATCATAAAAACATTGTATAAAAAAGACACATGTCTAAACTGCTAGGCATATAATTAGAATAACATGGAGAAAGAAAAATAGTGAAAAATTGTTCAGTTCTATTGAAAAATGTTTGGTATAAAAAAATCACAATTTCTTGTTAGGAAAATGCTTATTACTTTATGCATAACTTACATAATGGAATAGGCAGTATTAAAAGTGAATTCCATGCTTGTATTATGCTATCTTTTTTTAACTTATTCAGAAAGCAGTTAGAAATAATATGATTGTAAAAATCTGAAAAATGTTTGGATAGCCTGAAAGACATCTTATCCCCCCTCCAATCAGGAGTTTCCCCTACTACTCGGCTGAAGTAGCTATAGAAAGATCAATACTTATCTCTCTGTCACTATATATAGTGATCAGTTCAAAATCCCCTCCTTACTTGATCTGCTTGTAGCATTTGGTTAGATTGGTCACTCACTCCTACTTGAATGACTTTCTTCCATTGGCTTCCTGGACCTTACTGTCCCTTGTTACTCTAACCCCAAAGCCATTCATTCTCAGGTGTCTGTTGCTGAATTGTCATCTTCTCAGCCTCTCTACATTGCAGTGGAAAGGGCTTGAACTTCTCTTTCCTATCAATTCTCACTCTCTTGGTGGGCTTATACTGACTTATGGCTTAAATAACATCTGCATACTGATGACTTCCTAATGTATATCCCCCAGTTGTCCATCTCCCCTAAACTCCAGAGTTTCTACCTGAATGTGTTTCAGGCTTTTCTAACAATATACCCAAGACTCAATGCCTGATTCCCTCCCTCCAAATCTGCTCTTTCTGAGATTTTGCCATCTCAGTTGGTCCTGAGGAAACTTTGGGATCCGTCTTTACTCCTCTGTTTTTCTGTAGCATCACATATCCAACCATTTAACAACTCCTGCAGGCTCTGTCTGGAGAAGGCAATGGCACCCCACTCCAGTACTCTCGCCTGGAAAATCACATGGACAGAGGAGCCTGGTGGGCTGTGGTCCATGGGGTCGCTAAGAATCGGACATGACTGAGTGACTTCACTTTCACTTTTCACTTTCATGCATTGGAGAAGGAAATGGTGTTCTTGCCTAGAAAATCCCAGTGACAGGGCAGCCTGGTGGGCTGCCGTCTCTGGGGTCGCACAGAGTCAGACATGACTGAAATATTTAGAGGCAGCAGCAGCAGTGGGCTCTGTCTTTAAGATCTATAGAAGCCAGCTGGTTTTGACTACCTCATTGATAACCCCTTTGTCCAAACCATCATCATGTCCCTCTTGAATTATCAAAATGGCTTTCTCACAGGTGTCCCTACATTTCATGTTGCCTTCCAGTCTATTTACATGCATCTAGAGAAATCCTGTAAAAACTCAAGTCAGATTATGTCTCTCCTGTGTTCAAAATGTTCCAATTCCTTATCACTCACTCAGAATGAATGCCAATGTACTCAATGGTCTGAAAGACTCTATATGATTTTACAGGCCTTGTGTCTCTTCTCTAATCTCATATGTTTCTGTCCTCCTTAACCATTATACTCTATATACACTGGCCCCTTTACAGTTCATTAGACACATCTAGCATATCATTCTTTTGTGTCAGGAACAGTATTCTTGCTGCTTCATTTGCTTAGGACTCCCTTTCCCCAGATATCCCTATAGCTTGCTTTAAAAACAAAAAACAAAAAAACTGCTTTAGGTCTCTACTCAAAATCAGATCTTCAATGAGACTTTCCTTAATCTGTCTATGTAGAATAGCAACCATACTCTCTAGAAATTTCTGTCCCTCTGATTTGCATTAAATTTTGTCCCACTACATTCAGTGCAGTTCAGTTCAGTTCAGTCGTCTCAGTTGTGCCCAACTTTTTGTGAACCAATGGAATGCAGCAACTGCTGGAGCTTCCTCAAACTCATGTCCATTGAGTTGGTGATGCCATCCAACCATCTTATCCTCTGTCATCCCCTTCTCCTCCTGCCTTCAATCTTGCCCAGCATCAGGGTCTTTTCTAAAGAGTCAGGTTTTGCATCAGGTTGCCAAAGTATTGGAGTTTCAGTTTCAGCATCAGTCTTTCCAATGAATATTCAGGACTGATTTTCTTTAGGATGAACTAGTTGGATCTCCTTGCAGTCCAAGGGACTCTCAGAATCTTCTCCAATGCCACAGTTAAGCAGCATCAATTTTTGGCTCTCAGCTTTCTTGTGGTCTAACTGTCACATCCATACATGACTACTGGAAAAGCCATAGCTCTGACTTTTGTCAGACCTTTGTCGGCAGTGTAATGTCTCTGCCTTTAATAGGCTTTCTAGGTTGGTGATAGCTTTTATTCCAAGGAGCAAGTGTCTTTTAATTTCATGGCTGCAGTCACCATCTGCAGTGATTTTGGAGCCCAAGAAAATAAGGTCTATCACTGTTTCTATTGTCTCTCTATTTGCTATGAAGTGATGGGACTGGATGCCATGATCTTAGTCTTTTGAACGCTGAGTTTTAAACCAACTTTTTCACTCTCCTCTGTTACTTTTGTCAAGAGGCTCTTTAGTTCCTCTTCACTTTCTGCCATAAGAGTGGTTTTATCTGCATATCTGAAGTTACTGATATTTCTCCTGGTAATCTTAATTTCGGCTTGTGCTTCATCCACCTGGGCATTTCACATGATATATTCTGCATAAAGTTAAAAAAGCAGGGTGACATTATGCAGCCTTGATGTACTACTTTCCCTATTTGGAACCAGTCCACTGTTCCATGTCCAGTTCTAACTGTTGCTTCTAGACCTGCAAACAGATTTCTCAGGCAGCAGGTCAGGTGATTTGGTATTCCCATCTCTTGAAGAATTTTCCACAGTTTGCTGTGATCCACACAGTCGAAGGCTTTGGCATAGTTAATAAGGCAGAAATAGATGTTTTTCTGGAACTCTCTTACTTTCTCAATAATCCAACAGATGTTGGCTATTTGATCTCTGGTTCCTCTGGCTTTTCTAAATCCAGCTTGAACATATGGACATTCTCAGTTCACTTACTCTTGAAGCCTCATTTGGAGAATTTTGAGCATTACTTTGCAAACATGAGAGATGAGTGCAATTGGTGGTAGTTTGAACATCCTTTGTCATTGCTTTTCTTTGGGATTGGAATGAAAACAGACCTTTTCCCACCCTGTGGCCGCTGCTGAGTTTTCCAAATTTACTGGCATATTGAGTGCAGCACTTTAACAACATCATCTTTTAATATTTAATCCTATCACCTCCACTAGGTTTGTTTATAGTGATGCTTCCTAAGGCCCACTTGAATTTGCACTCTAGGATATCTGGCTCTAGGTGAGTGATCACACCATCGTGGTTATCTGGGTAGTTGGGATCTTTTTTTGTATAGTTCTTCTGTGTATTCTTGTCACCTCTTCTTAGTATCTTCTGCTTCTGTGAAGTCCATACCTTTTCTGTCCTTTATTGTGCCCATCTTTGCATAAAATGTTCCCTTGGTATCTCTAATTTTCTTGAAGAGATCTGTAGTCTTTCCCATTCTATTGTTTACCTCTCTTTCTTTGCATTGTTCACTTAGGAATGCTTTTTTTTTTTTAAATCTCCTTGCTAAAAACATACAGACTATGCATTTTGTTGATTTTATTTCTTTCACTCTCGCTACAGAATATAAGCTCCATGAGGCAGAGATTTTGATGGTCTTATTCACCACTGTCCATATGTGGAGCAGTGTGTAGTACTTATTAGGTGCTTATTAAATATATACTGAATAAATGAGTGAATGAATGTTCATGTGAAGTACCCTTGTCTTAAGTGTCCTGCACAGTTCATGGTGACCTGTTCTCATGAGATTTTGTTTATTATGAGCTTTGGTGGAAATGTAGATACTGTGCTGCCAAACCCACTGAATTTTCTTACATCCCAACAAATCAGCACTAGTCATTATTTTCAAGGCTGTCGTTGCCACTTAAAATGTTTTGTATCTAACCTATATATTTACATATTTCAGAACATCTATGGTTTAAACTCACCATGTGGTAGGTGTATTGGTTTCCTATTGTTACTGTAACATATACCAAAAAAGTAGTGCCTTAAGACAAAAAATATCATTATTTTACACTTCTGGACATCAAAAATCCCAAATGATTTTTATGTGGCTGGAATTAAGGTGTCATCAGGCCTATATTCCTTCCAGAGGCTCTTGGGGTGAATCTGTTTTCTTGTCTTTTCCAGCTTCTAAAGACTGCTTTCATTTCTTGGCCCGGGGCTGCATCAATTTGCCTTCTACTTCTCTCTTCACATCTTTTTCTCTGATTCTTCTTCTTTTTTTCCTTCCTAAGGACACTTGTGATTACACCTTGATAATCCAGGATAATCTCTCCAACTGCAGGTACCTAAATTTAATGCAATCTGCAAGTTAACATTTTACAAATTCAGTGTTTAGAATATGGACAGGTTGGAAGAGTCATTATTCTACCTACTATAAAATGTCGAATTTTTAATGGAATTAATTTAAAGTGGTGACGGAAAACACTGTCAACGTCTAAGCAAATAGTGAAATTCTTCCTAAGATAAAATATGTATCTTAATATTTTAAGAAGTTAGTTATAAAAGTAGAATTTTTATGCTGTTTATAAATCTGCCAGTACTGTTGAAAGAATAGATCCTGTGAAGTAACCTGCGAGTTTAGGTTTTCATTTCAGCAAAGAAAAAAATTACAGACACTTCTGAATATGTGATTCAAAATGTTATCATATCTTTATTAAATAACAGGAATGATTTGTTTCCAGTGAGGGATGAAGGCTCAAGTGATTTTTGTTTGCTCTAAACTATGGTTAAGCTTTTTTTTTTTTTTTTTTTTTGACCACACTGCATGCAGGATCTTTGTTCCCTAACCAGGGGTCAAACCCACACCCCGTGGATCCCCAGGGCTAATGTTGAATATAAACATGAGGATATTTATTCTTCTCTGTGTTATCAAAGGTGTGAAAATCCCCTATATGGATTTTTACAGTCAGTGAAAATAAGAAGGGAAAGGTGATGACTTAGATGAAGTGTACAAGGAGAGTGAAACTTATATATGAAAACTGATTACATAAAGTTCTTGAAAAGTCCAGGATGCTGAACAACTGACTGAAACAATTGTCACCTCATTCCATGGGTGGGTTTTATATTCATATATACCCATGAGGAGAGTTAGGAATTCCTATAATCTATGTGGCAGAGGATGAGAAAGCTGTGACTAGATATCATGAATGGCGTGATTGGGAAAATGATGAGATAAGACTGAGGGGTCCTATCTCCCTAATTTCCTGCTTCTCTGTTTTTCTTTCTAGGTTATTCCCTCATTGGCATTTCCAGCCTCTACATAGCTCATCATTATAGTTATTCAGTTGGATAAAGACTTTAGGTCTCTATCAATTCAGCATAATAAGAATTAGCATAATAAAAGATGAATACTTTAAGATATATTAATCAAATTAGCCTGTGATTGACAATAGATGGTTCTGAGAAAACAAAACTTTAAAATCTATTTGATGGAAAAATAGAGAAAGGAAATTTATATTGGGGACTTGCTGAGGGAAAACAAGTCTAAATGGGGTTTATAAAAAAGGGAATCCTAGGGCAGCTACTTAAACATTTTTTGTTATGATTAGAAAAAACTGGCATCATTGAAAATAGCTACAGAATATTGCATGGGAGGAAGACATTGACTATTACTTTTTCCTATTATTTCATTCATAGTTTCTTTTTTTATTCATATTTTCATATTTGGCCATGAGAGATGATGGATGAAATGAGACTGAAATGTATTCTGGAGAATCTCAAAGGTCTTAAGAAGGGAAATTAAATGAACATTTTTGTCTCTACTTTTTCTACATCCACATTTAACAAGTTTATATACAAAAGTGATCTCAAAGATGATGCCAAAGTTATTGATTTTATGACATTTACAAGGGAAGAACTTGAGTAATGGAAAATCTTTCATTGTGGTAAAATATGTTTTCAGTATAATCACATATCTGTGTGTTTTTCACCATGACTATACATACATGGAATATAATTTCACATGGTCAAGTTTAGTTGGCAGAAATCCAAATATAAGTGATTTTTTTTAATATAGCAATATGACTAAGATTCTAATGCCTCATGACAGTCTTAAAATTTGTTTTTATATATTGAATTATTTTAGCACTTTGAATGAATATATGATCTATCTTATGTTTCTATAGGAATGATAATGGGAAGCAAGGACATTTAAAATTTAAATTTAACAATAGATTTGCAGTTCTTATTGCTCTAAACTATCAATGGTTAAATTTTTGTCAGCCAATTACATAGTGTGCATTCACATTACAGAAATTTTCTTTAAAAGTTTGCATATTGGCACTGTAGCAAATCTCTGTTGATCATCCTCTTGGTCTAAAAAATATTTCTTAGCAGATGCAACGTTATTTTTTATATCAAGCATATTTTAAAGCATATATTGCTAAGCATATTATTTTGCTTTCTTCTTAGTATGTCATTTGATAATTTCATTTAACATTTTATGTGATGTTTTTATATCTGTCATGCTTTTTAGTGTAATCATATGCATTTTAGTGTAATCAAGCTAACACACTTATTTTCAGCTCTTATTCTTGACAGTATGTTGGGAGTATCTGTAAAATACTTAATGTCTTAATGAAAATGGAGGCAGAAGATTAGTTAGTTTTTCCAATGCCTCTAAATCTTTGAGACAATGACACTGAATGGGAACACTTCAAACATTGTATAGTAGGGATGACACAATCTCAGACAGCTATGTTCTTTGACTCTACACCCTACAACTCTGTTTGGCATATAGTGGCTTCTCAGTTAATGTTGATTGAATAATTAAAAGAAATGATCCTATTTCTCCTTAACCCATAGCCTTAACATCAGCTTGCTCATTCTAACAAATACATTATTGAAAGTAGTCAGTACTCCAGGAAATGAAGTGACCGTGATTTTTTTTTTTCCTTTCTTTTCTTTCACATGTAAAAACTTTTGGCTTCAAAGGCTTTACTCTTTTCTGTATTTCTTCACACAGTCTGACGTTATTTTTCAAATTCTCTTTTCCTGTTTTTTTTTTTAAATTTTATTTCTACTTTTGGCTTCAATTATCTTGATAACCTCTGTGTCTCATACACATTTTCTTCTTCATTTATTTAACACAAATTTATTAAGCTCTTGTTGTGTGACAGAAATTGGTTAAGGCACAAATATAAAGAAAAAAAATTTAAACTTTGTCATGGACAACATTCTAGTAGGGGGACATTGAGAATGAACAAATAGATGAATAAATAAATATAGATAAACACATTTATACTAAATTAATCTAGTGGATTAATATGTGTCCTTCCAAAAGACATGTCCAAGTCCCAATCCCCAGTACCTATAAATGTGACCTTATTTGGAAAAAGAGTCTTTGCAGATATACTTAAGAATCTTGTGTATTGTGGGTGGGGAGTGAGTTAGATCCACTGACAGGTCCTTTATAAGAAGAGAGGAAGACACAGAGACACAGAAAAAAAGGCCATGTGAAGGAGGCAGAGACAGGAGTTATACAGCCCCAAGTTAAGGGATGCCAAAGATTACCAGTAGCCACCAGAGGCCAGGAGAGAGAAGGCATGGTACAAATTTCCCCTCAGAGTTGCCAGAGGGGACCAAATCTGCTAATACCAAGATTTTGGACTTATGACCTCCCAAACTGTGAAATTATGTTCTGTTGTTTCAACCAGTCAGGATTGTGGTA
This sequence comes from Bos indicus, assembly GCF_029378745.1. Classification (NCBI taxonomy): domain Eukaryota; kingdom Metazoa; phylum Chordata; class Mammalia; order Artiodactyla; family Bovidae; genus Bos; species Bos indicus. The sequence goes on from NC_091789.1 coordinate 42,621,074, forward strand.
TTTTGTTATAGCAGTCTTAGAAAATGAAGACAGTCAACATATTAAGTACTATTGAATAAAATAGAGAAGGAAGTTTGAGATTATGAGAACATACTGAAAAATTGTAAATGTGTTATTGTTCAGTAATTGGGTCATGTCCGACTCTTTGTGTCCCCATAAAATGCAGAACAAAAACTGTGACTGTGTGGATTACAATAAACTGGAAAATTCTGAAAGAGATGGGAACCCCAGACCACCTGACCTGCCTCTTGAGAAACCTGTATGCAAGTCAGGAAGCAACAGTTAGAATTGGACATGGAACAACAGACTGGTTCCAAGTAGGAAAAGGAGTATGTCCAGGCTGTATATTGTCACCCTGCTTATATAACTTATATGCAGAGTACATCATGAGAAACGCTGGGCTGGAAGAAACACAAGCTGGAATCAAGATTGCTGGGAGAAATATCAATAACCTCAGATATGCAGATGACACCACCCTTATGGCAGAAAGCGAAGAGGAACTAAAAAGCCTCTTATTGAAAGTGAAAGTGGAGAGTGAAAAAGTTGGCTTAAAGCTCAACATTCAGAAAACTAAGATCATGGCATGTGGTCCCATCACTTCATGGGAAATAGAAGGGGAAACAGTGGAAACAGTGTCAGACTTTATCTTTTTGGGCTCCAAAATCACTGCAGATGGTGATTGCAGCCATCAAATTAAAAGACGCTTGCTTCTTGGAAGGAAAGTTATGACCAACCTAGATAGCATATTCAAAAGCAGAAACATTACTTTGCCAACAAAGGTCCGTTTAGTCAAGGCTATGATTTTTCCTGTGGTCATGTATGGATGCGAGAGTTGAACTGTGAAGAAAGCTAAGCGCTGAAGAATTGATGCTTTTGAACTGTGGTGTTGGAGAAGACTCTTGAGAATCCCTTGGACTGCAAGGAGATCCAACCAGTCCATTCTGAAGGAGATCAGCCCTGAGATTTCTTTGGAAGGAATGATGCTAAAGCTGAAACTCCAGTACTTTGGCCACCCCATGTAAAGAGTTGACTCACTGGAAAAGACTCTCATGCTGGGAGGGATTGGGGCAGGAGGAAAAGGGGAAGACAGAGGATGAGATGACTGGATGGCATCACTGACTCGATGGATGTGAGTTTGAGTGAACTCCTGGAGATGGTGATGGACAGGGAGGCCTGGCGTGCTGCAATTCATGGGGTTGCAAAGAGTCGGACATGACTGAGCGACTGAACTGAACTGAACTGAAAGTGCAGCATGCTAGACTTCCCTGTCCTTCATTATCTCCCAGCGTTTGCTCAAACTCATGTCCATTGAGTCAGTGATGCCATCCAACCATCTCATCCTGTGTCACCCTCCTCTCCTCCTGTCCTCAATCTTTCCCAGCATCAGGGTCTTTTCCTGTCAGTTGGCTCTTTCTATAAGATGGCTAAAATATTGGAGTTTCAGCTTCAGCATCAGTCCTTCCAATGAATATTCAGAGTTGATTTCCTTTAGGATTGACTGGTTTGATCTCCTTGTTGTCCAAAGGACTCTCAAGAGTCTTCTCCAGCACCACCGTTTGAAAGCATCAGTTCTTCAGTGCTCAGCCTTCTTTATGGCCCAACTCTCACATCCATACATGACTACTAATAAAACCATGAAGTGAAGTGACGTGTTAGTCTCCCATTCATGCCCAACTCTTTGTGACCCCATGGACTGTTGCTCTCCAGGCTCTTCTGTCCATGGGATTCTCCAGGCAAGAATACTTGAGCAGGTTGCCATTTCCTTCTCCAGGAGATCTTCCTGACCTAGGGATCAAACTTGGGTTTTCTGCATTACAGGCAGACTCTTTAGCATCTGAGCACCCAGGGAAGCTCAATAGCTTTAACTTTGCAGACCTTTGTCAGCAAAATGATGTTTCTACTTTTTAAAACGCTGTCTAGGTTTGACATAGCTTTCTTTCCTATGTCATCAAAGATCTGAAAGCAGTAAGTGAAGTGAAATGAAACTGCTCAGTTGTGTCTGACTCTTTGCAACCCGATGGACTGTCGCCTGCTAGGAGCCTCCATTCATGGGATTTCCAGGCAAGAATACTCAAGTGGGTTGCCATTTCCTTCTCCAGGGATTGAGCCATATGGAAATCTAGAGGAAGACATTTCCAAATGCACAAGAACAAGGAACCAGAACATGGTTATATAGTAAAAGGGAAACAAGGAAGACAGTGTGGATGGGCCAGTATGAGGAAGGCAGAGAGAGAAATATAATTAGTAATGTAGTCTAAGGCTGTTTCATAGGATGTCTGGTAAGTGATATTATGTGGAATGAGATGTAAATTGTTACAGAGTCATTCTCAAAGAGGTTATATGTTATGACTGAAGTGCTGTATTGGACTATCATTTTCTTCCTTCTTGGAGTCTATAGGAAACTAAAGTAGACCCTCTTATGCCCAAACATTGATTATGGATCAAGGTGATTATATTTATTTTGGACTAACATGAAATAGACGGCAGGATCTATTGAATACTAATGGTATATGTCAGGGAGTATTCTAATTGCTATGCACATATATCTGTTTAATCCTCATTCCAATCCCTTTTAAAGATGAGCAAACAGAGATTCAAATAAATTAACTAACTTGTACAAGCCTTTACAATATGTTAACATGCACAAAAAGCATTTGATTCAGGTCTGTGTGATTCTAAACCCTGTGTTCCGAAACTCTGTTATTTTTACCTATCAACTCAAACTATTTATATACAAATTATTTTGTTGCAAATAGCCAAATTGATTAGATATTTGAAATCTAAAACATAATATTCTTCCCTTGGTGGCTCAGATATTAAAGTATCCCTTTGCAATGCAGGAGACATGAGTTCAATCTCTGGGTGGGGAAAATCCCGTGGAGGAGGGCATGACAACCCATTCCAGTATTCTTGCCTGGAGAATTCCCATAAACTGAGGAGCCTGGTGAGCTACAGTCCATGGGGTCACAAAGAGTCAGAGACAAGTGAGCAGCTAAGCACGCAGCATGTAGGTCTTGAGCTAGAAGAATAATTACATTCGTATCTTCCTTGAAAACCCCTGTTTGGTATATTATTTAATCAGGTTAGGCTAGAGTTAAAGTAGGCAGCTTAAAAAATAATAGTTCAAAATCTTTGCTATTAATTTAGTTTATTTATGCAATCACTTTACCCACCAAACACTGCCAAACTATTGCATTTTCCCTTGACTTCAAAAGGATTTCAACATTCCTGTCTTATCAGTCTAAATATTGTTCCCATGTATGTACATAATGAGTGCTCATTTCTCTTAAGATTCCAATGAGTCTAGTAAATAGATGTTTCCTCAATACATTTGATGGGAAAATAATAATAATAATAAATGATCATACATTTCTGGATATATGAAATGTTTGCTTTCTCAGAAATATATATTATTTATTTTTACTTTTTAGCTAGTCCTTAAAGACCACTTTCTATAAAATCTACTGTGAAATAAACTTGAGATTTTAATCTAACATAGATTTAGAAAATTTCCTATAAAGAGACATACTTGTGATGTTGTTACTTTGCTGATGCTTTTATTATAATGTCATAATATGCAAATTTCCCCTAAAGTTCTAATACAAAACTAACCAGTGCTAATTTTCTACTGGTTGTAAATTAATTCCAATTTTAACATTCCATTTTCATATTTGTTTGTTATTCCTTTTGCTTTGGTCAAGGTAAATTTGCTTTAGTTAAGCTAATATGGACTCTATTTAGTTTTTGTTGTTGACATTGGGATATTTCCCCTTTGCCTTACTATCCATCTAAATTCAGTAATCGCTTAGGATAGGGGCCCAGTTATATAGGTTATGCCTCTATTTCACCTACAGTATTTCCTGTCATATTCCAGACAGCTAACTTCTTTCTTTCCTCACTAATTAGATTTATTATTTTTCCATTCTTATTTATTTGTTATTCTCCATTCCTCTGCTTACTTTTTGTTCCATGTTTTTAACTGATTGATGTAGGTTGTAGACAAATTCAGGTCAAAAAATTTGCTTACCATACATATCACTTGAGATTTCCAGAAGGATCTCTTGAGGAAATAGAAATGTCATTATTTTATGAAGGACTTTAGTATAATCATATTAATATAATATTCTGCAGGTTCTTGCAAAAGGAAATTAGATTTAACCATACCTTAGTCTAGCATATTTTTTAACTGTAGAAATCACCCTTATTTCATTACTGATTTATTAATATCAAGCTAGGAATTGGAGATATGTATGTTTAGCAAGCAATACTGATGAATGCTTTTAAAGTAGCTAATTAGTAAGCTTTTTCATCTTGAAAACTAATTTTAATTAGAAGCTTAAATAGGGTCTACATGGATTGTTTTTAATTCTTTAATATTGAATTTATACTTACAAAGCCAAGTTCTCATAGTGGCAATGAGGATCCTTATTTGATCATGCCATGGGGTCGCAAAGAGTTGAACGTGACTGAGAGATTAAGCACACACACATGTTTCAGAAAAATTCAATATAAGTAGCACCTTTGAAAAACTCAGAAGACTTCATGACAGCAATCTCATGAGATAGTTTTCTTTTGGACAAGAAATCTAGTAAGACTTTGTTTCTTTATTTGGAAATGAAAACATATTTTCTAAATTATTAATATACCTTCACTAAATTTTCATGGTTGGGAAGAAGTTTCTTTTTATGCCTTATGATACAAATCCTGAGGGAAATCATTATTTCCATAATGAAATAGGAAAATTCGCTCTCTCTGTCCCACACTTGAATCTAATGTCCTGATGTTAAGAGATAAAAAAGCATATAATTTGTAATTTTTGACTTGTAATTTGATTTTTGGAGAATAAAGCTAATTCATAATTGCTGTGACCATCAGCTGTCCGACAACCCTTTTCCCATAGATTTTGTGTTCATGGGGGAAACATTAGAAGGAAAAATTAGAAGTCCATAATTTCATTCTCTATTTAAATAATTGGTGTCATAATTTTTATGTCTGAATGATGGCCAGTCAGAATAGATACAGATGATACAATTATAATTCACTTATAGTTAAGGGCAAACATGTTTAACATTTAGGAGTTACCAATCCAGATTTTAATATGTAACTGAAAGAGAGATTTTGCATTTGACATAATCATTAGGAAAACTTACTGCAAGCAAGATTACAGACTGGTGATAGTGATAAAGACATTGTTTTATGTGTGTGTTCTTAACAAAGGTTAATTTATCTTTACCAGAGATTGTCAGGGGATGTGGATATTAGTACTACTGATATACATCATATCCTCTTCATGAGGACATCTAGTTTATATACTGATCTGGTTCCTTTATTGGAGACAAAAAAGACGCCAATAACTTAAACAATTTTTATTGTGTCATGTTTTTCATTGTAGGAAAGAGTTAAATCTTTAGGAGTTTAGCTTCATCTATACTGTGTTTCAGAGAAGGCAATGGCAACCCACTCCAGGACTCTTGCCTGGAAAATCCCATGGACGGAGGAGCCTCATGGGCAGCAGTCCATGGGGTTGCTAGGAGTTGGACATGACTGGGCATCTTCCCTTTCACTTTTCACTTTCATGCATTGGAGAAGGAAATGGCAACCCACTCCAGTACTCTTGCCTGGAAACTCCCATGGACAGAGGAGCCTGGAGACTCCCATGGACAGGGGATCATGGTGGGCTGCCGTCTGTGGGGTTGCACAGAGTCGGACACGACTGAAGTGACTAAGCAGCATACTGTGTTTTGGAGAAGGCACTGGCGACCCACTCCAGTACTCTTGCCTGGAAACTCCCATGGACAGAGGAGCCTGGTAGGCTGCAGTCCATGGAATCGCTAAGAGTCGGACAAGACTGAGAGAGTTCACTTTCACTTTTCACTTTCACACATTGGAGAAGGAAATGGCAATTTGGCCAAACTTGCTGTATTTTTCTTTTCCAATTGCAAAATAATATTTATATTTCAACTTAAACATTGTTATAACATTTAATAAATTATCATATATTTCTCCATTAAAGAGATTTATGCATGGGAATGTTTCCAAGTGAAAGACACATGTTTTAAAATGTGTGATAAATGCATGAATTATTTCTGCTCCTACATGTCTAAGAAAAATTATAAAAATTAATGTTTATATAAAAATTATCCTACATTAAGCTGCAAAATAGTCAGTTAATCTCACTCTTTCGAGCTCTTTCAATTCCTATTAGAAAAATTATTTTAGAGCAAAGATTTACTACCAATCCCATCTTTTCTCTAACAATTTATAAAATCTTTGAAAATGTATAATTGTTATTTTTGAATTGTAAGCTTAGAATAGTTTTTAATGCTTTCATAGCCACCTTTAAAGAATTTGAAATCATTTAAGAGATTAGCCCAGATTCTTCTTACATGGTGTATTCTTGGAATTTATGGTAACTGCCATGACAATAATTACTTTGAAAATGATTACTAAATGAATTTTGTAATTGTGTGTGTGTGTGTGTGCGTGTGCATGTGTATGCCTGTGCATGTACATGTGCTCAATCATGTATGACTCTTTGAGACCCCATGGACTGTAGCCAAGCTCCTCTGTCCATGGAATTTTTCAGCTGGAATACTGGCGTGGGTTTCCATTTCCTTCTCAAGGGGTCTTACCCACCAAGGACTGAATCTGAGTCTTCTGTGTCCTCTGCATTGGCAGGCTGATTCTTGTACCACTGAGCCACCTGGGAAGCCCATGAATGTACATTCTTGGGTCTTTATTTGGATCTAGTTCTTGCAAAAAAATCAGCAATGATTTGTTTGAAATATCTGTGTCTACTTTGAGGAGTAATTTCCAGTCATTATTAGAGAGTTGAAAGCAAGAATTAACCTAGTGACGAAGCAAACACAAATTATTATTTAAAGGTGTTAAACATAATGTATTGGTATATTCTGTAATTGTTGATATTTAAAAGAAGAAAGTTCAAACAATCTGGTGTTAAATAATCTGATGATGGCATAAGTCTTCTACTGCATATTTGAGGGTCATTATTATGGCACATACCTTAATCAGCTTTTAGTAGGAATACTGAAATATGAAAATATATACAGGATTATAGTTCTGTGTATTACCTTTTTGGTCTTTTGTGTGCTAATAAGAATATGTATTTTTAATGTGCAATAAACTTAAATTATGTAAAACTGAGAAAAATATCTTCTCCTTCAAATAAATTCAGTAAGCTGGGACTAAATACAAATTACCTGGTAAATAAATATTATACTTTATTTTTTTCCAGTAAATGTCTGTGACAGACACAATCTCTCTCAAGTGCCCTGGGGCAAGCCACTTCCTAGTGATAAGATCACTGGGTCTTGTTATCTAGATCTGGTTGCTTGCTGGGATCAGAGTTCTTCAAAGAAACATTAAGAAAAAGCTTTTGCAATGTGAATGTTTCAACATGTACATATAATCTGTGTGAAAATCATTGTTCTTCAATGGATGACCTCTTTGCACAGAGTCATAGCTTTATCCATTTTCACATCATTATGTTTGCTGGGGAAAAATCCTGTTGTGCTGCCTCATAATAACATATAATCTTCTTGCTCAGTTTAGCTGAGATTTAAGGAGACTGTTCATAGAAGCTGTTCTTTAAAGCCTGATCTATAATTTTGCAGAATCACCATAGCAGAAGAGCAAGAGGCTTTATAAAAGATATACAGCCATTAAAACTCTTAAACTAAGATTAGTTTCAAGTTTTACAATCCAGTACCAAACCATCTGGCAAATCTCATGTCAGGTTTTGTTAAACCTTTGAGCTTTCTAAGTGTTAATTCATCCCCCTTCTATAACACTTCCCCCCTTCCCTAACCACACAAGCATGCACTTGACTTATTGATGATTAAGATAAAAGGTCTAATTAAGTGCTCCAAGCTTGTTGATTTTTCCACCTGGTGATTTGTTACCCTTGAAGACAATTTCAAAATAGCTGTTTGCTTTTGGCAGAACCATTGGAATCTTCATGGATAAGTGAATATATTCCTCAAAGCCTACTCCCTTCTTTTTGCCACATTTTGCTTAGACCTAACTAAAACCAGAAGGAGAGTCAGAATATTCTTGAAATGCCAAAACACATCTGAGGGACTCAGACCAGTCTGGAAAACACTGGATATGCCTACTGAATAATTCTACAGTGCTTTCCCTAAGCCTTCATCCTTTAAGCTTTGATGATAGCAGTTATCACAGAAAAACTATATATTCTTTTTTTTTTTTTTTTTTAGAAAAACTATATATTCTTAAAATAAATTTTAGTTTATATTAACCTGGTCTCTGGCATTGCCTTTCTTTGGGATTGGAATGAAAAGTGACTTTTTCCAGTCCTGTGGCCACTGCTGAGCTTTCCAAACTTTCTGGAATATTAAGTGCAGCACTTTCACAGTATCAGCTTTTAGGATTTGAAATAGCTCAACTAAAATTCCATCAACTCCACTAACTTTGCTCATAGTAAAGCGTTTAGAAAAGGCAGAAGAATCAGAGAACAAATTGCCGGCATTCACTGGATCATCAAAAAAGCAAGAGATTAAAAAACAAAACAAAACAAAACAAACAAAAAAAAAACACAAAACTGCCTTATTGACTACAACAAAGCCTTTGACTGTGTGGATCACAACAAACTGTGGAAAATTCTTAGAGATGGGAATACCAGTCCACCTTACCTGCATCCTGAGAAATCTGTACACAGGTCAAGAAGCAATAGTTAGAACTGGACATAAAAGAACAGATTGGTTCCAAATTGGGAAAGGAGTATGTCAAGGCTGTATATTGTCACCCTGCTTATTTAACTTATATGCAGAATACATAATGTCAAATGCTGGGCTGGATGAAGCACAGGCTGGAATCAAGATTTCCAGGAGAACTACCAATTACCTCAGATACATATATGACATCACCCTTATGGCAGAAAGTGAAGAAGAACTGAAAAGTCTGTCGATGAAAGTTCAGTCGCTCAGTCGTGTCTGACTCTTTGTGACCCCATGAACTGCAGCACGTCAGGCCTCCCTGTCCATCACCAACTCATGGAGTCCACCCAAACCCATGCCCATCGAGTCAGTGATGCCATCCAACCATCTCATCCTCTGTCCTCCCCTTCTCCTACTGCACTCAATCTTTCTCAGCATCAGGGTCTTTTCCAATGAGCTAACTCTTTACATCAGGTGGCCAAACTATTGGAGTTTCAGCTTCAACATCAGTCCTTCCAATGAACACCCAGGACTAATCTCCTTTAGGATGGGCTGGTTGGATCTTCTTGCAGTCCAAGGGAGTCTCAAAAGTCTTCTCCAAAACCACAGTTCAAAAGCATCAATTATTCGGCACTCAGCTTTCTTTATAGTTAAACTCTCACATCCATATATGACCACTGGAAACAGCATAGCAAAGTGAAAGAGGAGAGTGAAAAAGTTGGCTTAAAACTCAACATTCAGAAAACTAAGATCATGACATCCGATCCCATCACTTCATGGCAAATAGATGGTGAAATGATGGGAACAGTGAGACTGTTTTGGGGGGGCTCCAAAATCACTGCAGATGGTGACTGCAGCCATGAAATGAAAGGACACTTGCTCCTTGGAAGAAAAGAGATGACCAACCTAGACAGCATATCAAAAAGCAGAGACTTTACTTTGCCAACAAATGTCCCTCTGGTCATAGCTATGGTTTTTCCAGTAATCATGTATTGATGTGAGAATTGGACCTTAAAGAAAGCTGAGCACTGAAGAATTGATGCTATTGAACTGTGGTGTTGGAGAAGACTCTTGACAGTCCCTTGGAGTGCAAGGAGATCCAACCAGTCCATCCTAAAGGAAATCCGTCCTGAATATTCATTGGAAGGACTGATGCTGAAGCTGAAACTCCAATATTTTGGCCACCTGATGTGAAGAACTGACTCATTGGAAAAGACCCTGATGCTGGGACAGATTGAAGGCGGGAGGAGAAGGGGACAACAGGGGATGAGATGGTTGGATGACATCACCGACTCAATAGACATGAGTTTGAGCAAGCTCTGCGAGTTGGTGATGGACAGGGAAGCCTGATGTGCTGCAGTCCATGGGGTCTTAACGAGTCATACACAAGTGAGCAACTGAACTGATATGAACTGAACCTGGTAAATCTTTCTACACCATTCCGTCTACCACTAACAAATGTGTGTTTTCCTTTGAGAAACCAATGTCTCTTAACACCAGCTTGCAAGTAAAAAAGAGAGCCAAAAAAAAAAAAAAAAAAAAAATCCAAACAATAAAGAAGAGTTAATAGTAGGACATAAAGTGTTCCAGAACCACAATATTCTGTCTATACCAGAATGTGGATAAACATAGGTTTTCATAACTTTTTATCTCTGACAAATGTGTCCCAATTACCATGTGGAAAGGAAACATAGTAAATTGTGTATTTTATGGCCTTACTTCCTTGCCCAAAAATGTGGTATAAATTTAGTCTATGAGTTTATATGGGAAGGCTTTACTCTGTAAAACTTATTAGGTAAAATTTAATTTGTTATATTTCTTCAAGTGTATAATTGATTCAGTACTTTTGGGGACAATATTTTAAGTAAACTTGAAAAATTTAAATGAATACCAAGTATCAAACTCCATCTTTAAATTTCAATCTAAACTCTCTCATTCGTGCCTCAATCCAAAAAATTTTTTTCATTGAAATTTCAGCAAATTTACACACATTCTATAACATTTTAATTAGTCAATTCACTGAAAAAATTTAAATCATCAATTTGGCTTTATTTATCTTTAGACATTCATAAACATGATTAATGTTGGCTCTCAGACTCTGAAGATTTCACAAAAACTCTGGCTCTATAAACCAACATTTTTGGAAACACCAACTAAATTCACAAATAATTTATTTTTTTTGTTGCTAAGAGGAATTCATCTATAATAAAAAAATTTATATATAATCAAAAATTTATCTAAAATCAAAATTATAGAATTTATCTATAATCAAAAACCTGTTTTTTTCTCCCAATTAGAGGCTATACAATAATTTTAGAAAGTAGAGAATAATGTCTGCCTTTATTTTGCCCTCTACCTTCAATCATCATATTACTGTGCTATTTATTGTAGTGGTTTGTAATTTTAATTTTTCAAATATGCAAGAACCTTTTGTAAATAATTGGAATTAGTAGTTTGAAAAATGTTGGGGTAAAAAGAGGGAAGAAGAGGGAGGGGAGAGAGAGAGAACCACATGGTGGATGGCTTTAGATGGTTTCCACTTCATGTGATTAGGGAAGATATATCCATAAGTTCAAGTGAATCAGATACTTGTAAAATGTCAGGCACTTTACTATAGTAACTTGGTATAATACAATGATCCTAAGAGGCTCATATTATACTCATTTCACAGATAATGAAACTAATAGTCATCTTTAATTTGACAGAGTTCGTAAAACTAGTAGGAGGTAGAGACAGAAGCAGATTCCAATAGCCCTGCCTTTTCCATTATAACACTGTGTTGTTGAGTAGATGTTAATTCTTTTTAAATATTTAATACCTATCTTTTCCTTTTTACACATTGCCTACCACTTTGCTAATTGTGAGACAGAAAAACACACAGAAGGACCTTAAGAAACTTTAAAGAGAGTAGGGATTAACGAAGGAATTTTCTGGAGTGTATTCTCTATCATTGAAAAATGTTCCCTGTGATTTATTACAAAAGTTGAAAGTTGATATTTTGCCAAGGATTTTAACACAAAATCCTTCAACTAAACATATCATGGGCAAAAATAGGGATCAAATTACAGTTCATATTTGTAAATGTTGCCATGGTTTTGATGGATATTATTTCCATAGTAAGGATTTTGATTTCTTTTAAAGAAGTAAATGAGAATGTGGGGAAATTTTTGTAAATGTTATCTCTAGAAACATCACCTGCAACCTTACATTTCTTTAGGCATATATCTTTGTGGTAGGTATTACATAAAACTCTCCTAAAATTGTCTCATATGATAGTTTGAGGAGACTTTTTTCCCCTAATCTGTCAATATGTCAAATATACAGCAATAAAATAACAATAATCTATGAGTTAAATTCACTTGTAGTCTTTAGTAGTTAAATAAAGGGATGGTTGTGACAATTTAGAATGCCACGTTTCTGCAAAATTTGAGATTCCTGGAGTGTGTATGATTACCAAGAAAATGGAAACATACTTGCATTTCTAATGGGAAACCAGCTATATTTGAGAAAGAAATGTAATTGCTGAATCACTGAAGCTCCTCTGGATTCTCTTTTTGTTAGATTTTGAAACAATAATATAATGTTGAGACTCTAGTCTGAGATATCATGATCTTATTTTAACTATAATTTTCTTATCATTATGTTGCAGGAAGGGGGACCCTTTCCATGCCCCAAAACTGGACTCTTGGCTAACCCTCAGAAATGAATTGTCCAAGGAGACACATGTGCTGACAAAGCAAGAGATTTTATTGGGAAAGGGCACCTGGGTGGAGAACGGTAGGGTAAGGGAACCCAGGAGAACTGCTCTGCCACATGGCTCGTGGTCTCAGGTTTTATGGTGATGGGATTAGATTCCGGGTGGTCTTTGGCCAATCATTCTAATTCAGAGTCTTTCCTGGTGGTGCACGCATCGCTCAGCCAAGATGGATGCTAGTGAGAGGGATTCTGGGAAGTGGATGGACACGCGGTGTCTCCTTTCAACCTTTCCCGAACTCTTCTGGTTGGTGGTGGCTTATTAGTTCTGTATTCATATCAGGATCTCCTGTCATAAAACAACTCATGTAAATGGTTACTATGGTGCCTGGCCAGGGTGGGCGATTTCAATCAGTGTGCTTCCCCTAACAATTAGATTTAAGTGACAATAAATTTTTTTAACGGGGAGAATGAGGTATGCATTCCACATTTCACCTTAAACTGATCACAAAATTAGTCTGCGTTTGCACGGTCCAGTAATTTGGGATTAGGCGAGGGAAGGTATGCAGTCAATATGTTAAGCCCCTGAAGCTCAGCTTCTGTGTGAAACTGTCAGGAAAATATTCGAGAAGAGTTAGAAGGTCTTGCTGTATTTAGAGAGTTCAATCAAATCATGTTGCTTCATAAGCCTTTTTTTTTGGCAAGGCACCTACAGTTGAGTTCAATTCAGTCTCTCAGTTGTGTCCGATTCTTTGTGACCCCATGGACTGCAGCACACCAGGCCTCCCTGGCCATCACCAACTCCCAGGGCTTGCTTAAAATCATGTCCATTAAGTCAGTGATGCCATCCAACCATCTCAACCTCTGTTGTCCCCTTACAGTTGGGGAAGTGAATTTTACTCTTATAGGTCACGTGTAACAGTCTCCCACTATTTTTTGAAAGACTAAATCCTGTGGCAGCTGAAAATATGTTCCTGACAATCACAGAAACTATATCATTGTATATATTATGAGCTATAATTCACATTTCTGTGAATAGAAATTTGGCTGAAATTTCCTTACTTCTTGCCTCAGACCTGCCCCCCCCCCCCAAATTGGGGGAGATTTAATAGAGTTTTGGTCATTTACACTGAATCAATACTTTTTATTAGCTGGACTCTTCCCACATTTCTAGGTAAAATCACTCAAGCAGACTATAGATAAATTTTTAAACCATAAAATTTCTGGATTCTGAAAGGTGAAATAAGATAAATGAACTTTTTTTTTTTTCTTTCACATATGACTATTTTATTAGACCAACAGAACATCATGGGTGAAATGTTAGTGTTTAAGGATTTAATACATTTTAAAATAACATTGAATTCCTTTCCAATGTCTAAACTATGAACTAGTAATATCTGACTCAAGAATGATAAGGAGATCCAATATATATCCATCCTTCTCTTGAAAGTATTATTTTTGTACTTTTAGCAATAATGCCAGTGACACTTCTCAAAACTCTTTAAGCTCAATGGTAAGACATACTTCTCACTTTTTACTATTGAGCACTGTCTTAACATGAACTGGATAAAATGAGGCTTAAATCTTTAAAGACAGTGATTATTATAAAGCACTTTACTCTTTACTTGACATCTTATTCCATAAAAGGGAAAATGCAGATTGGTTCAGTATGTGGTACATGTAAGGGAACAGAAATGTAGATAAGCGTATTAATTTTCAGATGTCAATGATGAACCATATTTCATTTTTTAAAAAAAGTAAAATACGTATTTTTGATCACTATTAATCCTAGAACTACCATTTCTTTCACTTTCATCGTAGTTAATGCTCAGCAGTTCTGTATGTTAGAGCTATTTTATTAGACTATTTCCTAGTTACTAGCATTAAAACTGTGGGTCTTGGTAGAAGGGGGAGGGGTAATGGAAGAACATTTTTAGGGGTGGGAGTATTATTTTAACTTTAATTTGTTTTTTTGTACAAAAACAAACCAATAGATTTTTCTTAATGTTTGAATATTGAAGCATATTATACAATAGAGATGTTTAATTGCCAAATTTAAGTGGAAAAGATACATCCACATAGCTTTAAGTATTTGACCACCTAAAATACCATCCTTATATAGTTCAGTGAACATTTGAATGTTGTCAGAGAGGAAATGAGCTTCCCTGTTGGGCCAGATGGTAAAGAATCTGCCTGCAACACTGGAGACCTGGGTTCAATCCCTGGGTTGGGAAGATCCCCTGGAGGAGGGCATGACAACTCACTCTAGTATTCTTGCCTGAAAAATCCCCATGGACAGAGGAGCCTGGTGGGCTACTGTCCATGGAGTTGCAAAGAGTCAGACATGACTGAGTGACTAAGCACAGCACAGAGAGGAAAAATTTTACTCTATCTTTCTAAGTTCTTCTCACTGGTCTAAGAATTAAATTAACATGAGACAAATTAACAGGCAAAATCAAACAAAAATTGAATAACATGCATACATAGGAGAGACCTAGAAGACTCCTGAGAGTCCCTTGGACTGCAAGGAGGTCCAACCAGTCCATTCTAAAGGAGATCAGCCCTGGGTGTTCTTTGGAAGGAATGATGCTAAAGCTGAAACTCCAGTACTTTGGCCACCTCATGCGAAGAGTTGAATCATTGGAAAAGACTGATGCTGGGAGGGATTGGGGACAGGAGAAAAAGGGGACGACAGAGGATAAGATGGCTGGATGGCATCACCGACTGGATGGGCATGAGTTTGAGTGAACTCCGGGGGTTGGTGATGGACAGGGAGGCCTGGCGTGCTGCGATTCATGGGGTTGAAAAGAGTCGGACACGACTGACCGACTGAACTGAACTGAACTGAACTGAGGGAAACTGAGTTACTCACCAAAATGGCTGTCAGTCTCACCTTAAATACCATCTTCAGCTCTACGCAGAGAAGGATCCTGGGGGTAGTGATTTGGGACTTTGAAGCTGAGGAAGGCAATTCACATGGAGATGGAAAAGCAAATCTTTGGTAAACAAATGTTCCCTGGGCCCTGCAGAGAGGGTGGGACACAGAGGCCCTGCTTAGTTTCCCCCATCTCATCATGCTTATATTTTTTACAAATATCTCTAGTGATAGCTCTGTTCTGGGAATAAGCCTTTTATCTAAATTCTTTTAGGACTTTAACGGGGGAGGAAAAGGAAAAACTTCCTAAGCCCTCTGTTACTTAAAAATAATCAGCCTAAATTAATCCTCATGTCAAAAATATATATCTTAGGGTGGCATTTTGCTCATCTACAATGTGGCATGATACATTTAACAAATAGCTCCATAGACAGACATAAAACTGCTTACAATTGACAGAAAATGTTAAAAACAAATGGTTAAAATGTGCATGGGAAATGTAACACTAGTAGACTTGGTTTAATAATAAAGCTAAATCTGAGATCTGAGCACAAATCTGCCTAGAAACTCCTATGGCACAGAACACTTTGCTCAAATACATTTGAGTATTTCTGCTTTTTTTAGTGTATAATGAAAACATGAAAGTGAAAGTCGCTTGGTTGTGTCTGACTCTTTGCAACCCCATGGACTGTAACCCACCAGGCTCCACTGTCCATGGAATTCTCCAGGCAAGAATACTAGAGTAAGTAGCCATTCCCTTCTCCAGCGGATCTGACCAACCCAGGGATCAAACCTTGGGTCTCCTGCATTGCAGGCAGATTCTTTACCATCTGGGCCACCAGGGAAGCCCCTATAAAATCACCAGTTGACTTTACAAGTCCATCAGGAGTATGTACTTAATTCACTTTCCCATATATTTGTCCCATCATTCAGTTACATCTTCCATCATATAGAACACATCTTGGATTTCCCTAACTTAGACTAAATTGCCAGAAAAACTCTCCTCTTTACCCTCTGCTTCTAGGGGTTGTATTTATTTCATAGACTTGTCCATCAATTATAGTTACTAGTGTTTCTTTTCTTTTCCTCTAGATCAGAGGTCAGCAAACCTTTTCTGTAAAGGGTGAAGTAGAGAAGAATAGCTTTATTGCCTTGTCAGGCAAAGGATGCCATTGCAGGCAAAAAAGGCCACAGTGGGCTAATGACCTCAAAACTGTGTGTCCCATTCCAAGGGAGCTTGTGGTGAATTTTTTAGTAATGGTTCAAGGAGCAAGGCTGCTGAAAAGGATCAGGGTGCATGCAGGGCCTGCATTCCTTCAATATACAGATCACCTGGCATCATGTGGTCTTATGAGGGGCTTCTGTGGTTCTCAAGGTTATCAAACTCTGACTTTTTCTCTGGAATGAAGAATGTTTCATCAAATAGTTAACATCTTCCATTTGGTTGGGATCTTAGTTCCAGTAGAAGAACTCAAAAATGTTGTTATATATATCCCTTCAGGAGGAACCAGGACCCTGCCCCAAGGTTGCACTATTGTTTCTTAACTGCTCCTCCTTTTTCTCCTATCCTTTCCTTTCCCTGATTAGCAACTGTTTGAACATGCCCTTTGGAACTAGGGATGGTCATGGAGTCTGGATGAAGCCTATTTCCTACAAACAAGAAACAGGGGAAATAGAAAGACTTTTGTGTCCAGGAGCCCCACAAGGCCCTGTTCAGTTTCATGAAGTTTTATATATAACAAAAGAGAAACCAAATTTCCATAAAATTTTAACTGATGCTATTTACATCATCAAGTGTAATGAGTACGAAATTTCATGTAGCAGAGAACTACTAATTAATGGACTTGTGTATCTGATCTTGGAAAATGTCTTTTCACACAGATAGGTACTGCCACATACTGATATCAGTCCAGAAGCATATAGTTTTAACTCAACATATCTATCTTTAGAAGGCATGTGAAAAATTCTATTAGATTTTTCCTTCATATCTGCCATTTAGTCCAACTCGACTGAAGCGACTTAGCTGCAGCAGCAGAAGCCATTTAGTGTGATTATATTGAAGATTAATCATTTCTTTTTTTAAAAAAATTATTTATTAGCCTGTGTTAGGTCTTAGTTACACCACAAGGGATCTTATGTTGTGGCATATGAGTTCTCTAGTTGTGGTGCACAAGTGCAGTAGTTGTGGTGCACAGGCTTAGCTGCTCCATGGCATATGCGATCCTAGTTTCCTGACCAGGGATTGAACCTGAGTCCCCTGCATTGGAAGGTGGATTCTCAACCACTAGACCACAAGGGAAGACCCAAAGATTAAACATTTATAATTGACAGTTAGGTAAAGGCTCCTTAATTCCATATTTACTGCAACCCATTGCAAATTTGTGTGTGTGCACAGATAGAGATTTTGCTTATTTGAACTTCTAGAGGACTGGAGTGTATATAGTAACTTACCATTACTTGCGATTCAAAATTTTGATTGTCATCAACATGATTTTACTGTAGTGTAAGTCTTGCATATAAGCACTCATTAACCTTACAATTTTAAACTGATTTATTGAGACATTATCAAGTTTGCAATGAAAACTAACTGCCAGAGTGAGTCAGTATTCAATAATAGTGGCGAAGGGAACTTTCAATTCAGCAAAATTTCAGTCTTGGCTTTGAGCTCAAAAATAAAACTTTGCCACTTATAAGCCAATTTATATTCTAACTACTTATATATATGGTAGGGCAAGTCAGAATATTCAGCTTGCTGTTTAGATGAAAGTTCACAGAATGAATATGGTTCCATTATCAATAGTGAATAAAGTTCACTATTGACACTCCTAGTTCAATAACACATGATACACTCAAATATTTTGCACAAAACACCTGCTGATGTATAATATTAGTACAATAAACATAGGCTTTGAACACCTTACATTTTCCCAAGTCTTGTATATTTGTCCAGTTAAACTTTTTTTCTGTGCCACATTTATCTTATCCACCATTAATTGCAAGACACCTTAGCAGATTCCAGATCAGGTTTTGTCAAATTCTTCAAAAATATTCTTGTCCATTCTGTTCTACACAATTCATTCTTCAGTCACTTCAAACTTGTTATTGCTTCCTCAAGTAAGTATCAATAATTAAAAGTTGTTGGTAGGATCTGTTAACTCATGAAGAAGACAAGGAAAACTACCCAATATCATTTGCCTTAAAAAAAAAAAAAAAAAAAAACACCATTGATGTTACTCTCAATGTGGTGAAATGGTAATAATCTTAAGTTTATATTTTCTAGACCTGTTTCTTTGGTTATCTAAGCAAGTCTGATTTAATAACTCACATCAGTAAGTGGTTCTCTCTGATTGGCTAACAAATGAGCCTTTCATAAACTGATTTTTGTCACTCATTTTTATTTATTTTTGTGATGAAATTCTAAGATGATATGTTTCATTTTAAATTCCTAATTCTTCTGTTGCTTTCCTGTGAGTTGGAATGTTGTGATGAGTGCTTAGCCTGGTAATATAAATGCATATTGAATTCTTTTTTCACAGCTATAGTGTCATTGCAGAATAAACACAATTTGCATTTAAATGAAAGCATAATAATTCTTGCTCAACCAAACCTTAAAAATGTGATGTTCCAAACCCTTTATCCCATATACTAAATTCACACATATAGAAAATACAGTCAGTCAGTTAAGTCACTCAGTCGTGTTTGAATCTTTGTGACCCTGTGGACTGCAGCAGGCCA
Source organism: Bos indicus (assembly GCF_029378745.1). Classification (NCBI taxonomy): domain Eukaryota; kingdom Metazoa; phylum Chordata; class Mammalia; order Artiodactyla; family Bovidae; genus Bos; species Bos indicus. The sequence goes on from NC_091789.1 coordinate 42,640,073, forward strand.
GGCTTCCCTATCCATCACCAACTTCCAGAGCCTACTCAATCTCATCTCCACCACATCGGTGATGCCCATCCAACCATCTCATCCTCTGTCTTCCCCTTCTCCTCCAGCTTCAATATTTCCTAGCATCAGGGTATTTTCAAATGAGTCAGCTCTTCACATCACGTGGCCAAAGTATTGGAGTTTCAGCTTCAGCATCAGTCCTTCCAATGAATTTTCAGGACTGATTTCCTTTAGGATGGACTGGTTGGATCTCCTTGCAGTCCAAGGGACTGTCAAGAGTCTTCTCCAATACCACAGTTCAAAATCATCAATTCTTTGATGTTCAGCTTTCTTTATAGTCCAACTCTTACATTCATACATGTTAAAACCATAGCTTTGACTAGACGGACTTTTTTTGGCAAAGTAATGCCTCTGTTTTTTAATATGTTGTTTAGATTGGTCACAGCTTTTCTTCTTAGAGCAAGTGTCTTTTCATTTCATGGCTGCAGTCACCATCTGCAGTGATTTTGGAGGCCAGGAAAATAAAGTCTCTCACTGTTTCCATTGTTTCTCCATCTATTTGCCATGAAGTGATGGGAGCAGATGCAATGATCTTAGTTTTCTGAATGTTGAGTTTTAAGCCAGGTTTTTCATTCTCCTCTTTCACTTTCATCAAGAAGCTCTTTAGTTCTTCTTTGCTTTCTGCCATAAGTGTGATGTCATCTGCATATCTGAGGTTATTGATATTTCTCCTGACAATCTTGATTCTGGCTTGTGCTTCATTCAGCCTGGCATTTCTCATGATGTACTCTGCATATAAGTTAAATAAGCAGGGTGACAATATACAGCCTTGACATACTCCTTTCCCTATTTGGAGCCAGTGTGTTGATCCATGTCCAGTTCTAACTGTTGATTCTTGACTTGCATATAGATTTCTCAGGCGGCATGGGAGGTGGTTTGGTATTCCCATCTCTTTAAGAATTTTCCACAGTTTGTTGTCATCCATACAGTCAAAGGCTTTGTCCTAGTCAATAAAGCAAAAGTAGATGTTTTTCTGGAACCATCTCACTTTTTCAATGATACAGAGGATGTTGGCAATTTCATCTCTGGTTCCTCTGCCTTTTCTAAATATATTCCACTTTATTAAAACAGAGAATATGCTCTCTGTCTTGAGAAAAATAAAATGGATATAAAATGTCTTTTCAAGATCGTGATAATTATTCTGGGTTGGTATGCTAGTATCTGTGTACCAATTCATAAATTTCTTAGCATTTATATCAACTATTAAATATCTTCCTATGATAAATAGCAACTTTGTGATGTGGTGGCACTCCCAGGATAGATTTTAATTTCAGACACTGTAAATTTGCAAACACAAGTTATTGAAGCCATTGAGTTGTAAAAGCATTGGACTGAAAGTGTCTGCAGCTTAAATTTCATTCATTTAAATATTTAAAATTTGCCCTCCACAATCCTATTCATATGTTTAATGGAACTCTTAAATGTAACACTGGTATATAAGCTTTATGAGAAAAAGAGTTCTTTTTTCTCTTGTTTATTCCCTTACCTAGAACTGTACTTGTTACACTGTAAATTCTCAATAACTTCAGTATCTGGAAAGAGATATTTACTCAGGCACTCTTTTACTTACCTGTGTTTGATGCTTGTGTGCAATGTACTATGTTTTTCACATTTAACAAATCATTTATCAAATACTTCTGTTTTTTCCTTCTTTAAAGCCAATGAAGGAAGTTGTACGATCTCACACACCCATGAAAGGAACAACTACTGTGGAGATCTGGACTCATCCCCAACCACAGGTTTGAAAGGAAACACAATGTTTCCCTTTAACTGATTTTATGAATGTATATTAAAAAATTATTGTTATATTTCTCAATATATGTTCTTTGAAATTTCTTTAGGTGACTTTGCCCTCGACTTGTGTGAAAATATGACTGTAAATACCTATTTCTTCCTAGTGTGTTTCTATAATAATAGTGGAGGTAGTTTATTTGTTAGATCAGATGCAAGCATCACCCAAAAAGTATCTTCTAAATGATTGTTTCACTGATGTGTAAATCTAGTAACGATGTAGTGGAAGAACAACAACAGAAATTGAGAACCACTGTTTTGTAGTATTACTTAAGTTTAAGGTATATATGCGTGCATGCTCAGTTGTGTTTGACTCTGTGACCCTATGGGCTGTAGCCTGCCAGTCTCCTCTGTCCATGGGATTCTCCAGGCAAGAATACTGGAGTGGGTTGTCATTTCCTCCTCTAGGGGGATCTACCAGACCCAGGGATTGAATCTGGGTCTCCTTCATCTTCTGCGTTGGCAGGTGAATTCTTTACCACTGAGCAACCTGGGAAATTTAAGGTATAGGACAATTTGATTTTACATTAATTAGGCAAATTTTAGTATGACCTCCTTGTAACAAACCAGCTTGAATTTAAAAAGAAATTAAGCTATAAGTTATTTTTACATAATTCACTTTTAGTCATCTCCATCAGGGCGGCTCAGAATGCGACTGACAAAGCCAATCACATTTGTTTTCTTCATAGAGGCCTTAAGGGATTTTAAAAATGAAATGAGATCAATCTAAACATTTGTTTGCAATTTGTTATTCTGTAGCTGGTTTACCTAATGTTGCTAATAACAGAGAGGTCCTGCATCTGACACCTTGGGTGCCAAATTAATAACCATAAATTATCCTCTATCCAGATATTTTCAAATGTCTTTTACATGTTACTAAGGAAATAAATATTTTTAAAGGTAGATACATAAATGTATATCCAGAGTATTAGAAAAAAAACGAAAAGAAGTGAGGAGAGAATCACATTGTTTATTATTTCATGAGTGCTTCTGAAACTCATGGAAGTTATGTGTTCTATAATAATAATATCCTAAAATATTTTACAGAATTAATTTATCCTCTTTAGGAAAAGTTGCAGAATTAATGCATGCACTGTGGGAAGAAATGATTAATTAAATAAAGTTCATTGCAACCTCAGAACTGTACAAAATTACTTGAATCCAAATTCATGAAGTTCTGCCAAATTTCAAACTGACTTTCTACTCTTGCACTTCTGATTCAGTCTCAAGAAAACTGATGAGAATGTAGAATACATGGTGATATAACCCACATCTATATACTTAATTAAGAACCTATGTAGTCTTCTGAATAGCAGTTTTGAGGAAAAGCACACAATTTTAAAATCTGTACTTTACAGTCCAAAGATTTGAAATACTAGTCTGACATGAAGTGGGCTAGGGTAAATAGAAGTCAAGTGAAATTAGACATTGTTAAGTAAGACTCTTCCTCTATGAATAAGACATTGCTCTATCAGCAATATTTTTTTCAGCCAGTAACTCCTGATTGTATTCTACTAAATTGAGTGCAACATAAATAACTGTACTAATTTTTTGCTGATTACTGACTCTCCTGTTTGTTTAAATCTTGTTAGACACACAATTGTTTCTTATACAGTATGTTTTACTTGAGACTCTTGTATTAGGTAAATCTTGCAGGTATCTGACAGCTTTGAGTGTCCTTACTGCCTGAGATTTCAATTGAAATTTAAGATGTGTCACAGAGTGGTGGATTGCACTGCATACTATTATTATGAATATGATACAGATAGGGACTTTCCAACCTTGTTTTTGGTAAACACTGCACTTGCCTCTGAAAAGTTTAAAGAAAATATGTGTTTTATAAATAAGTTTTATAGTTCCTTATAGTTAGTAAGATATTCACTACTCATTTGTGGGATTTTAAAAGCAACAATCTAAAAACAGAAACTACTGAAATAGATTATAACCTGAAAATTAAATTATTTCTATTCCTCCACTGAAATCTGTAAACTCTTTGATAATGCTTCCCTCTGCCATTCAGATGACAATTAATTAAGACTCATGAAACAGATAGTGACTTGGAAGGTTTATTTCTTTTAAATGGGCACTGTAATGGTGTCCCATTAAGCAGAATTGTTCTTATCTATAAAGTTCAACTAATTAAAGTAACTTGTGAACCATGAAATAGTTCAGCTTATTCTTTGAATAATGAAAATCAAAATGTAAGTGTCCATTTCCTTATAAGAAATAGCCTTATAAGTAAATTTTTAGATTTTTATTAGAATTTTTAGAAAATTATGTATACAACTGGGGTGCATGTCTTGAAGTTCCAAGTTAGATTTTTAAAAATTAACATGATTTTTAAAAAACATTGAAAAATAAAGCAAATAACTCACAGTAGCTTTTAAGTGTGAAGGGGACAACTATGGGGTCATAAATATTCACTGCATCTGTGCAGTACTGGGGGAAATAGAGAGCTACTCAGAAATGTTCATTTCCCAGTTTTGCACATGCTGTTTACATATGTCAGTTCATGTGGAATTCTTATTTTTTGGTAATGCAGCATTTTATAATAACTTGAACTTTTTCCCTTGGATAATAAATTCTTCCAGGTCAAACACCTTTTCTGCCCCCTGATTCTTAGTAATTACAATGCTCAGCATGCAAGCAAGTCTAAAACTGAATAATATTCTCTCAAAAACTTAAAACAAAATAAAACTAGTATATGTGGGAGGAGTCTTTTTATGGTTTTCTATGACTTTCAAGGACAATGGCCTTGATTGTGAAAAAATTCTAAGGATAGTCTGATTATGAATATAGACATTAACTTGGTTGCCACTGTACTTCATTAAATACAGATGTATTGTGATCATAACTTATATTCATTAATAAATCAGTAGTATTAGGCAACTGCTATAGAATATGTGATCAAGGAATGGACCCATTCAGTTCAGTTCAGTTCAGTCACTCAGTCACATCTGACTGTTTGCGACCCCATGCATGCCAGGCTTCCCTGTCCAACACCAACTCTCAGACCTTGCTCAAACTCATATTCATCCAGTCAGTGATGCCATCCAACCATCTCATCCTCTGTTGTCCCCTTTTCTTCCTGCCTTCAATCTTTCCCAGCATCAGGGTCTTTTCCAATAAGTCAGTTCTTTGCATCATGTGGCCAAGGTACTGAAGTTTCAGCTTCAGCATCAGTCCTTCCAGTGAATATTCAGGACTGATTTCCTTTAGGATTGACTAGTTGGATCTCCTTGCAGTTGCTTGCCATTAACTCCCCAAACCTTCACACCCATAGCTAGTGACTCAAGTCTCCCACAAATAACACAACTGACCTCTGACACAGAAAGTAAATAAAATAGTGCAAACTCTGTAAAGTGGTACAGGGGAATAATAAAAAGTGTTAGGATGGCCAAAAAGTTCATTTGAGTTATTCCATAACATCTTATGTACACATTTTTACTTTGTAAAGACAAAGAAAATCATATGTAGCAATGGAATATATTTATTTTATTTCACAAAATCTATATAAAAGTTACTACATAGCAGGTAGCCTTTTAAGCAGTTACAACATTGACTCATTTAATTCTCATTACAAACTTATAGCTATTATTAAGCCTATTATCATTAACTCTATTTTGTAGATGAGGAAGTTGAAGCACTAAGAGATGCTGGAAAGTAACAAAGACAGATTGCAGATTTCCTGGGTCTGGCTCTAAAGCTTATCTTTGTAACAATTGTTTTATAATTTCTTGTCCTTGATCTTTAGTGGTATGAGTACTTTACTTTTAATCATTAATGATTTTATTTTTAAGTGACTACTAAAGTCATCATGCTAGGTGCTCCACAGCAATTTCTTCTTTTTCTCCAGTCCCTACAGCAGCTTTGTTGATGTATAGCTATAATATCTGCTTTTCTTAGTGAGAAAACTGGGGCTCAGAGAGGTTGAATAATGTGTGTAAGGCTTGAGTGTTAGAGGGATTAAAACTCTAATGTTCTGATTCTAAAGTTCATGATTTTCCCCCAACCATACACTGCCTCCCATTCTTACATTCGTAGAGAATGTCTCTTCAGTGAAACATGCACCCCACATGTGACCTGACATGTGACCTGACATGTGACACAACCCACATATGACTGATTCCCATGGCATATGAGTGAATCTCAGCAGCATAGCAGATTTGTGCCATGTCCACAGATAAAAGGCTTGTAAACACCCACAGCAGATGAATACACACTGCAACAGATGGGAACCATTCTTCTGGAACTCTTAGACTACAAAATATTGACAACCAGTTTTGAAAAATTGATAACTATGATGTTAATATCCACTGGCTATTAAGCTTTAAAGTAGAACATGAATATGGACCAAAAATATATAATAGTAATTTTTATGAATTAAAAAGTCTCAATTTTCAATATATAAGAAAGAAATCAAGGATGAATATACTTTTTATCATATTAATCATTTCTTTACACAGAATCTGGATTACAACTTAGCTTGCACATGAGTCCTCTAGCAATGTCTACCTCCCAAGCAAAATAAATTGTATTTATAATCACAGATTAAACTTTTTGATGATACTGAGATCACAGTGTTAAAAGCTCATCACTTGGTGTACTCTATCATGTGAGGTCATAAATAAAGTATGTTGGGAATTAAATGTTGACTATACGAGAAAGGAATAAACATCAAATTAGGTGGTGTAGAGTTTGGGACACCATTCAGGATGAAGGTATGATCCTTAAAAGTGAACTGTCAGCAGGCAAGGTATAATGCCCAAGGGAGAATATGATAAACTTGGACTAATGTTCAGAAGCCAGATATCCTGAACTAGTGGGAAGGATTCTGTAGAAAAGATATTTAAGCAGTGCTGGTAATTCATGGTTAGGCAACCGTATTATTGAGTTCTCTTTATTGTAAGACTCCAGCCAATGGCTCTTCCATTACTATATGTGAAGCTTGGGATCGGTGATAAAGCATCTAAATTTGTTTTCACATCTGCAATATGAGGATGTTTATATCATTCTTATAGAATTGCTATGAGTGTTAACACAGTAGATTCTAAAGCAGGCACACAATAGATGTTCAATAGCCAGATATTCAATTCCTTTTCATTTTTCTCCTATCCCATTTACAAATTGGAAAGTAAAGCAAGAAGTTAGGGATAATTCCAGGTATATGAGTTGACTGAGTGAAACTGGCAATAGCAAGCATGGACACTTAGGTTCGCATGGCCTGCCCTAGTATGTAACAATCTGCCCTTAGGTAGTAAGATGATTGAGCATCTTAAAATACTCCCACATATGAAACAGATAATTTCAGGGCCAGTGTAGAGTTGGTTTTCACCTCGTACAGTTCAGTGGGCTAACAACTTTCAGAAGTATTTATAACAGAAAACTAGATAATTGCCAGAGACATCATACGTTCACGCCTCTTTATTTTCATAGCAGATATACTGAAGGAAAAATTCCAGTTTATTCAAGTTTATATATTATTTTCTCAGATCAGCAAGAGATTATATGCTTAAGAGATTTCCTTTTATCTAATCTAAAACTATCATAAGCAAATTAAAGAAATCCTATTAGAAGAAGCACTGCTGAGTTTGCACAGGTTCATAGTAACAAGTGCATATGGTCCCTAAGTTACTTTGATCCACCTGCTGATATAATCTATAGCTAAGTTAAAAATTAGTAAAAATAAAGTATACACATGTATGTATGAATGAGTCTCTTCGCTGTTCATCTGAAATGATCACAACATTGTCAATTGGTTACACACATATATAAAATAAAAAATTAAGAAAAAAACTTTTCAAAATCTCATCTCTAGGTCTATTTTATTACCTAATCATTAGACCAATTGTTGATTTCTACCCTAAATGTGGAAAAAATACTGGGAAGAGTTTATGCCACACTTATGCTATATATACATATATATATATAGCATATATATACATATATATACTATATATATATATAGCATAAGTATACACACACACACACTTCCTTGATGGCTCAGATGGTAAAGAATCTGCCTGCAGTGCGGGAGACTCAGGTTCGATCCCTGGATATACATGTGAGCTTCCCAGGTGGTGCTAGTAGTAAATAACTCATCTGCTGATGCAGGAGATGTGAGAGATGCAGGTTCGATCCCTGGATGGGGAAGATCCCCTGGAGAAGGGCATGGGAACCCATTCCAGTATTCTTGCCTTGCGAATTCAACAGACAGAGGAGCCTGGCAGGCTATAGTCCTTAGGCTCACAAAGAGTTGGACATGACTGAAGTGACTAATGCACATGCTTACACACACACACACACATATAGAACATATAATGTTTATAATCTATAAAACGTATAGAACATCACATTCCTTAATGTGATGTGAAAGTACTTCACCTCATGAATTTGACAGATAATCTAAATAGTAAATCTGTCATTCCAGGCCTTATTTGTTTAGAATATATTCTGTTTCACATGCAACAATGTCAAATCGCTCCATTTTATGTTAGTGCCCAAATGTCAGAGAAGCAATGCTAGAGCAATTTAGCAGTTTACATGCCTCTGACAGTAAAGATTTTTCTTTTTTCTTTTGTTTTCTGTTTTCTTTGACTTTGCAGTAGCTAGTCCTTCTCCCCTGCTGCTATTTCCAGCTGCTAATTCCTATTAGCAAATATTGTAGACCATCTTGATCCCTCTGAAGTTGTCAGCCCTTCTCTGTGATACAGAGCTGTTTTTTTGTTAACTAAAGTTATTGAAAAATGAGTATGGTAACAGAAGACTTATATTGAAACTCTCACCAGGTTTCTACAAAAGATCTTTGGTCAGATTTGAGTTACCTTAGAATTTATAAAAGTGAGTTTCAAAATATATTTCATCTATATGTTCTTTACAATAAAGCTGCAAAAGCACACCTGGAATGCTGCTGTAAAACTCCCATTCCTCTCCCCTCTACTAGATTTCTCCTGTCTATTCTCAAAGAACTACCGTGTTCAGATCAGATCAGTCGCTCAGTCGTGTCCGACTCTTTGCGACCCCATGAATCGCAGCACACCAGGCCTCCCTGTCCATCACCAACTCCCGGAGTTCACTTAAACTCACGTCCAGAGAGTCAGTGATGCCATCCAGCCATCTCATCCTCTGTCGTCCCCTTCTCCTCTTGCCCCCAATCCCTCCCAGCATCAGAGTCTTTTCCAATGAGTCAACTCTTCACATGAGGTGGCCAAAGTACTGGAGTTTCAGCTTTCGCATCATTCCTTCCAAAGAAATCCCAGGGCTGATCTCCTTCAGAATAGACTGGTTGGATCTCCTTGCAGTCCAAGGGACTCTCAAGAGTCTTCTCCAACACCACAGTTCAAAAGCATCAATTCTTTGGCTCACAGCCTTCTTCACAGTCCAACTCTCACATCCATACAAGACCACAGGAAAAACCATAGCCTTGACTAGACGAACCTTTGTTGGCAAAGTAATGTCTCTGCTTTTGAATATGCTATCTAGATTGATCATAACTTTCCTTCCAAGGAGTAAACATCTTTTAATTTCATGGCTGCAGTCACCATCTTCAGTGATTTTGGAGCCCGGAAAAATAAAGTCTGACACTGTTTCCACTGTTTCCCCATCTATTTCCCATGAAGTGATGGGACTGGATTCCATGATCTTCGTTTTCTGAATGTTGAGCTTTAAGCCAACTTTTTCACTCTCCTCTTTCACTTTCATCAAGAGGCTTTTTAGTTCCTCTTCACTTTCTGCCATAAGGGTGGTGTCATCTGCATATCTGAGGTTATTGGTATTTCTCCCAGCAATCTTGATTCCAGCTTGTGCTTCTTCCAGTCCAACGTTTCTCATGATGTACTCTGCATATAAGTTAAATAAACAGGGTGACAATATACAGCCTTGACGGACTCCTTTTCTTACTTGGAACCTGTTTGTTGTTCCATTTCATCCTAAATTCCAATACTGATTGGAAGGTCCTTATGGAGGGTCGTACTTTAAAAATCTTCAACTGCGTCCCATTACTTACTGAAAGAAGTTTGGTTACAGTCCCATGTTTCCATGTTCTTTTAAATTAATTAATTTATTTTAATTGGAGGCTAATTACTTTACAATATTATGGTGGTTTTTGCCATACATTGACATGAATTTGCCATATATTGCCATACATTGACATGAGTGTACATGTGTCCCCTGATTCCAAACCCCCCTCCCACCTCCCTCCCCAAACACATGAATCAGGTCTAATAAGGCAGATGAAACTGGAGCCTATTATACAGAGTGAAGTAAGTCAGAAAGAAAAACACCAATACATTATATTAATTCATATATATGGAATTTAGAAAGATGGTTATGAAGACCCTATATACAAGACAGCAAAAGAGACACAGATGTAAAGAACAGACTTTTGGATTCTGTGGGAGAAGGCGAGGGTGGGATGATTTTAGAGAATAGCATTGAAACCATATTTCCATATTTTGACCCACACTTTCTTTCTGGTCTTTCTGCACTTTTCTTTCTGGCTCATTGCTCAATGCCTACCATATGTTTTAATGAAAATAGACTCTTTACTCTTCCTTCAGTTTCTTATTCCCCCATACCTATTTGTTTGTATCTATTTCTCCACTTCCAAATAATGTTTCTCCCTTATCTCCTCCTGTGCTGAACCACTGTCATAGTACTCATCTTTTAAGGTACCATGTGAAATGCTTTTCAGTCCACCAAGTTGACTGAGTCCACTCCATTCTCTGAGCTCCCATAGCACTGTGTATGTAACTCTCAGGGTTTTTATGACACACAGGCTTATATTTCAAATATTTGTGCCCACATCTTATTCTCCGTCTATAATGTTAGCTCTTTGAGAACAAGGATGGATTTCAACTCATGACTCCATATCTAGTAGTGTATCTTGAATTCTGTAAGAGTTCTCCAATGAGAGACAAAATATTCTCCCCCACTTAAGGACTGGTATTCACCTACACTTTTCTTGAAGAGGCTTCCCAGGTGGTGCTAGTGGTAAAGAACCACCTGACAATACAGGAGATGAGGTCATACATCATATTGAATTAGAGTTTGCACGTTGGAGTCAGAAAAGTCTGGGTTTGAATATCAGAATTGCCACAGACTAGTTATGTAATCTTTGCCAAACTGTTTAATAGCTCTAAGTTTTATTTTCATTGTTTATCATGACAACACTAATACATTTCTTTTATCAGAAATTGGTGTAGATTATATGCATAACCTATGTAAATTACTTAGTACAATGTCTGGCACATTGTAAATATTCAATAAAAGTTAATTTTATATGTGAACGTGTGTGTGACTTTGTGTGTGTGTACACAGTTTGACTGTTTGAACTCCAGGCCAGAGATCAGTGTTTTCTAATTTAATGCAACATTGTTTATTTCTTAATCCATTTATTTTCAAGAAGTCCATGCTACTCTGTCTTTCAACCTATTTCATTTCACAACCAACCTATTTCATTTCACAACGTGGTTTCCATTTTTTTTTAAAGTCTCCAAAGAGGAAGATTCAGTTCAGTTCAGTTCAGTCACTCAGTCATGTCCGAGTCTTTGCAACCCCATGAATCACAGCATGCCAGGCCTCCCTGTCCATCACCAACTCCCAGAGTTCACTCAAACTCAGGTCCATCGAGTTGATGATGCCATCTGGCCATCTCATCCTCTGTCGTCCCCTTTTCCTCCTGCCCCCAATCCCTCCCAGCATCAGAGTCTTTTCCAATGAGTCAACTCTTTGCATGAGGTGGCCAAAGTACTGGAATTTCAGCTTTAGCATCATTCCTTCCAAAGAAATCCCAGGGCTGACCTCCTTTAGAATGGACTGGTTGGATCTCCTTGCAGTCCAAGGGATTCTAAAGAGTCTTCCCCAACACCACAGTTCAAAAGCATCAATTCTTTGGCGCTCAGCTTTCTTCACAGTCCAACTCTTACATGTTTACTTAGCCTCTAAAATAACTAATTCATTAAACTCTGCCTTTCTTTGGCAAGAGATCAAATGGTAGGACATAATGGAACAAGAGACCCAAGAAGCAAAACTGTCTTTCACTTTCTTTTCATCATCACTGCTGCTCTTGAGAATTCCATCAGTGTTCCTCGTAGTGAGGCTAAATCTGAAACACGATCAAATGAACTCTGATACTTGGAGGCTTCAATAATTGACATCCTAATTAAAGCTACATTTGAAAAATCAACTACAAGTAATTTGCTCAGTGCTATTGAGTGATCTCTTGACATACTCCATAAAATCATTTTGGGGATGAATTCTTTCCAAAGTATCTGTTTATATGTAAGCTACTCTTGTACTCTGTGGATTTACAGGAATGGGAACCTGCTTGCTGGGCATAAATACTGAAGGTACACAAATAGTGGATTTAGTGATCTGCCTTGCCTCTTTAATGCACATGTATTTGGACCATGAAAGATAACTGTGGGACTCTTGGACCATTGTTTTTCAGTTTTATTGAGATATATGTAACTGACATGTGGTCTCTCCAGGTGGCACTAGCCGTAAAGAATCTGCCTGCAGTAGATGCAGGAGACGTGGGTTCTATCCATGGGTCGGGAAGATCCCCTGAAGGAGGACATGGCAACCCACTCCAGTATTCTTGCCTGGAGAATCCCATGGAAAAAGGAGCCTGGCGGGCTACAGTCCATGGGGTCGCAAAGAGTTGGGCAGGACTGAGAGACTGAACTCAACTGACATGTAACTGTGTGTAAATTTAAGGTGTGCTTCGTGCATAGAGAAAATGAGCTGTTGTAAGGGAGTGTCTCAAGTGTCCTGATGCAAGGAATAAGAATGGCAACACCTCTGCATCCCAGCCCCCAGCCTCTCTTCCCCATTGACCAAAGGAAACCTGAAGAAGTATCTAATCAAAGTATGTTGAGAGTTCAAGCAAGATGAATAATCAGTCACACATCTGTGCTGACTCTTTTGAGGCAGTGGTGCTTATTAAGGCTTCTGATACTTGAAGGCAACACTGAGGTCACTTAACCAGCATAGCATGTCTCCTCCCTGATGCCCTAAAGAGATGGTAGTAAAGAATGTTTATAGAGAAAGGATGATACAAAAATATTGCAGACTTTTTGGATCCTTGAAGGCATTTAATGCATGCACTTCAACAAGAAATTAATTAAATGAACAACTCCAGCAACTCCTTAAAAGTGGAACTTAATCATGGAAACCATGCCTTAGGTATCATTTACCTTTGCTCTGTCTAAAATGTTTGTCTTGGCTAATCAGGTGTGCTTTGGGAATTCTGTGGGTGTTCTCCACCAATTCAATTGCCTTTCCTCTTCTCCCTTGCATCACCTCTGAGTGTTAGGCATTGTTGTTAATATGTAGCATGGAAACATATTGAGCTTCTGTTGATATTTTTTTCTATTACAACTCTTAAAAGCTTTGTTGTTAGTTTGAAAAGGAGTTTTACAACATATCAAATGCAAACTTTTCTTTTAATATTCTAATAAAAACACCTTTGAGAGTTACCTCTTCTGAGATAATATAATTTACACTTGTACAAAATTCATTTTGCTCTAAATTAAGGTAAATAAATAATTTGTGCAATATGTCCCACTCTCTCTGTGTGGTCTAACATTTTCCAAAGTAAGCTGTTTGTACTATTTCTTTCTTACTTTATTGTCATTTAAAACAATAATAAATCAAAAACAGCATTTATTGAGTGTTTAGTTTGTGAGAACACCTGAGGCAAATACTGGTAATATAATCATGAGAAAGAAAAAAAAAATTCCAAGCCTTGTCTTCCAGTAGTTTACAGCTTAGCAAGAAAAAGGTGTGCTAACCACTAATTATAAAATAACAATAAATAGGTGCTAAATATTTGAATAAGCAGGGTGACAATATACAGCCTTGATGTACTCCTTTTCCTATTTGGAACCAGTCTGTTGTTCCATGACCAGTTCTAACTGTTGCTTCCTGACCTGCATATAGGTTTCTCAAGAGGCAGGTCAGGTGGTTTGGTATTCCCATCTCTTTCAGAATTTTCAACAGTTTATTGTGATCCACACAGTCAAAGGCTTTGGCATAGTCAATAAAGCAGAAATAGATGTTTTTCTGGAACTCTCTTGCTTTTTCGATGATCCAGTGGATGTTGGCAATTTGATCTCTGGTTCCTCTGCCTTGTCTAAAACCAGCTTGGACATCTGGAAGTTCATGGTTCATGTATTGCTGAAGCCTGGCTTGCTGAATTTTGATCATTACTTTATTGCATATGAGATGAGTACAACTGTGTTGTAGTTTGAGCATTCTTTGCCATTGCCTTTCTTTGGGATTGGAATAAAAACTGACCTTTTCCAGTCCTGTGGCCATTGCTGAGTTTTCCAAATTTGCTGGCATATTGAGTGTAGCACTTTCACAGCATCATCTTTCAGGATTTGAAATAGCTCAACTGGAATTCCATCACCTCCACTAGCTTTGTTTGTAGTGATGCTTTCTAAGGCCCACTTGACTTCACATTGCAGAATATCTGGCTCTAGGTGAGTGATCACATCATCATGATTATTTGGGACATGAAGCTCTTTTTTGTACACTTCTTCTGTGTATTCTTGCCACCTCTTCTTAATATCTTCTGCTTCTGTTAAGTCCCTACCATTTCTGTCCTTTATTGAGCCCACCTTTGCATGAAATATTCCCTTGGTATCTCTAATTTTGTTGCAGACAACTCTAGTCTTCCCTTTTCTATTGTTTTCCTCTATTTCTTTGCATTGATCACTAAGGAAGGCTTTCTTATCTCTCCTTGCTATTCTTTGGAACTCTGCATTTAAATCTGTATATCTTTCCTTTTCCCCTTTGCTTTTCCCTTCCCTTCTTTTCACAGCTATTTGTCAGGCTTCCTCAGACAGTCATTTTGCTTTTTTGCATTTATTTTCCATGGGGATGGTCTTGATCCCTGTCTCCTGTACAATGTCACGAACCTCCATCCATAGTTCATCAGGCACTCTATCAGATCTAGTCCCTTAAATCTATTTCTCATTTCCAGTGTATAATCATAAAGGATTTGATTTAGGAAATACCTGAATGGTCTAGTGATTTTCCCCACTTTCTTCAATTTAAGTCTGAATGTAACAATAAGGAGTTCATGATCTGAGTCATAGTCAGCTCCCGGTCTTGTTTTTTCTGACTGTATAGAGCTTCTCCATATTTGGCTGCAAAGAATATAATCAATCTGATTTCGATGCTGACCATCTGGTGATGTCCATGTGTAGAGTCTTCTCTTGTGTTGTTGGAAAAGGGTGTTTGCTATGACCAGTGCGTTTTCTTGGCAAAACCCTATTAGCCTTTGCCCTGCTTCATTCCACACTCCAAGGCCAAATTTGCCTGTTACTCCTGGTGTTTCTTGAATTCCTACTTTTGCATGCCAGTCCCGTATAATGAAAAGGACATCTTTTTTGGGGGGGTGTTAGTTCTAAAAGGTCTTGTAGGTCTTCATAGAACCGTTGAACTTCAGCTTCTTCAGCATTACCGGTTGGGGCATAGGCTTGGATTCCTGTAATATTGAATGGTTTGCCTTGAAGATGAACAGAGATCATTCTGTCATTTTTGAGATTGCATCCAATTACTGCATTTTGGACTCTCTTGTTGACCATGATGCTACTCCATTTTTTTAAGGGATTTCTGCCCACAGTAGTAGATATAATGGTCATCTGAGTTAAATTCACCCATTCCAGTCTATTTTAGACATTCACTCTTGCCATCTCCTGTTTGACCACTTCCAATTTGCCTTGATTCCTGGACCTGACATTCCAGGTTCCTATACAATATTGCTCTTTACAGCATCAGACGTTGCTTCCACATCAGAAGCATCCAACACTTTGGAAGCTTCCCCATCGAACCAGTCACATCCACAACTGGGTACTGTTTTTGCTTTGGCTCCATCCCTTCATTCTTTCTGGAGTTATTTCTCCACTGATCTCCAGTAGCAGTTTGGGCACCTACTGACCCGAGGAGTTCCCCTTTCAGTATCCTATCATTTTGCCTTTTCATATTGTTTATGGGGTTCTCAAGGCAAGAAAACTGAAGTGGTTTGCCATTCCCTTCTCCAGGGGACCACATTCTGTCAGACTTCTCCACCATGACCCTCCCATATTGAGTGGCCCCACACAGCATGGATTATTTTCATTGAGTTAGATAAGGCTGTGGTCCATGTGATCAGACTGGCTAGTTTTCTGTGATTATGGTTTCAGTGTGTCTGCCCTCTGATGCCCTCTTGCAACACCTACCATCTTACTTGGATTTCTCCAACCTTGGACGAGGGGTATCTCCTCATGGCCACCCCTCCTCACCTGAAACGTGGAGTAGCTCCTCTCTGCCCTCCTTTGCCCATGCAGCCGCCACTCCTTGGACGTGGGGTTGCTCCTCTCGGCTGCCTCCCCTGACCTCGGGTGTGGGGTAGCTCCTCCAGGCCGCCGCCCTGACCTTGGGCATGTGGTAGTTACCTGATTTATTACCTTACCCAGTTGTTCCTTCTGCTGTGAACTCTCATCTCCCCTTACCTGAGGCAAATTTGTGGACATCTGTTTTATTATGGAAGGGGGCCTCCCATACACAATTTCGTACAGAGAATAGCCATGGGGCCATGGGGTCATCCTGAGTCTGAGAAGAGTCATCGGGAACAAGTCCACCCAGGAGCACAGTCTCTATTATCCACTTGGAGTGCGTCTCTTTAAGTATCCGGTTGGTTAGTTCCACCATCCCAGAACTCTGGGAATTATATGCTGTATGTAATTTCCATTTCATGTTTAAAGTTTTGCTTACTTGTCATACTAAATCAGCTATGAAAGCTGGGCCATTGTCCGATCCAATCCTGGCAGGAAATCCAATTCTGGGAAATATCTCCCTAAGCAGGCACCAGCCTACTTCTGATGCTCTTTCAGTCTGGGTAGGAAAAGCTCCTACCCATCCAGAGAATGTACATACAATGACCAGCAGATAACGGTAGTGTCAGTGAGGCTTCATTTCAGTGAAGTCCACTTCCAGGTGTTCAAAGGCCAACGTGTCTTTTAGCTGAATCCCCGGAGGTTTCTGCCTGTGCTGAGAGGCAGCCTTGACTGGTGAGCAGGCAGTGCAGTTCTGAGATTCTGTCCTGCATAGGGAAGGTGGGAGGGGGAGGGACCAAGAAATATTTTTGAATTATCTCTTCCAGTTTATCATGGCCTAAGTGGGTCGCTTGGTGTGTTTGGCTTACCAGAGTGGATGCCAGATCCTCTGGTACCAATAACTTGTGACTTGGCAATTCCCACTGTCACTTTTCAGTCTGGATGCCCCCTTACACTTTGGCTAGTTGGTTTTGGGCTTCAGTGTATTTTGGAGAGTCCAGCTTTAGCTCAGGCAGCTCCGCCAATATGAGAGCTTTAATAGAGGATTCACTTGTCACCCCCAAGCGCTTGGTTGCTTGTGTAGAAGTCTTATCTGCCAGTTTGTTTCCCTGAGCTCGGGGGGTATCCACTTTTTGATGTCCTCAGCAGTTTATGACCACAACCCTTTCTGGTTCTCAGGCAGCATCTAATAGGGTCTTAAATTCTTCCTTATTTTTAGTATCTTTTTCACTAGCTGTCAAAAGGCCTCTCTCCTTATACAGAGCCCTGTGTACATGTAGTGTGGCAAAAGCATACCTGAAGTCTGTGTAAATGTTTGTCTTCTTACCTTTTGACAGCTGTAGGGCCTGGATTAGAGCATATAGTTTGGCCCATTGAGCAGACCAGTGTGATGGCAGAGAGCTAGCCTCAACGATGGTTTCTTCCATGACTACTGCATATCCTGACAGTCGTTGTCCTTGTTTCACCAGGCTGGTGCCATTGGTGTACAGGACCAAATCTGGGTCGAGGATTGGCTGGTCTCTCAAGTCAAGTCTGCTGGCATATTTCCTTGCAATCATGTGAGGACCCACATTCTCCCACAGGAAGGAGAGTGGCTGGACTCAGGGCCTGACAAGGCTCAATAGTAACATGGGGGTTCTCACATAACAGTCCCTGATATTGAGTAATCTGGGATGATGACAGCCATTTGTGGGGATCCCCTTGCAGGAGAGAGTTGACCTCATGAAGGACTTTTACGATCAAACCTTTGCCCAAAGTCAGCTTGGTTGCCTCCTAGACCAGTAAGGCAACTGCAGCAACTGACCGTAAGTATCTCTAGCCACCCAGTGGCAACATTGTCCAGCCGTTTTGGGAGAAAAGCCACGGGTCTGTCCCATGTCCCCATAGTCTGGGACAACATTCCCATAGCCACCTTGTCCTTTTCACTCATGTAAAGAGTAAACAGCTTAACAAGGTCTGGCAGGCCCAAGGCAGATGCTGACGTAATTGTATTGGGTTTGAGTTCTATTACCAGTGGGACTTGTTTTGCAAGCCTGGGGGGGGGGGGTGTCTTCCACCCAGACCTCAGGGAATTGTTGAGTTAACTCTCTCTCTCTCGAATGTTTAGCCCTTCCAGGAGATCGTGCAACCTCCATTCAACTTGAGGGGTTACTGAGAGGAAGAGTAAATGGGTGGTTGAGCTCACTCAGAGTGGGCCTTTCATGGGGGGGAAAGGTCACTTGTGCTCCCAATTTAGATGGCGAGTCTCTTCCCAACAAAGGTATTGGGCATTCAGGGATGTATAAAAATTCACGAATCACTTGGTGTCCCCCCATCTGACATTTTCAGGGTAGGATTGAGACAAAAGTCTGCACTTATCACCATCTGAGACACAGCAGCCTCTGGATCTATTGTCGTATAAAGTCTACAGTCCTTGCACAGTCTTTCATAGAACTCAGAGGGCAATTCGCTTTCCATTTGAATCACTTCAGAGGATTTTGCCATACTCATAGGTTTCCGTGCCCCCCTCTTGAGACCTTGTAAAGTAGCTATTCAATATCTCTCCAGGTTGCCCCTCCCTTCCTCTGTATTACAGTCCCAATTGGGCCTCTCATCCAGGGAGGCTAGTTCTGCCCACGGCTGTAGGTTTGCAGTACCCTCAGGTGCCATTTCTCTTAACCATTTTCTGGCCTCAGTTAGGATCCTGTGTCTTTACTCAGTGCTGAAAAGGGAGACCAGTAGTTGAATTATGTCATCCCATGTAAGGCGGTGGGTTTGAAAAATAGTCTCCATTAGCCTAATCATGGCTTGTGGCTCCCCCGAGTATGGTGGAGTGTGTCTGCTACTTTAATATATCCGTAGAGGAAAATGGCTGGTAATCATAGGCTACAGGGGGCTGATGGTAGTGCCCACATGCATCCTGAATCGGAGGCTGTTGTAGTTCTCTGAGGTGCATCTGTAGTGGGGTTCTTTCCCCCTGTTCCTTGGTGGAGGGCAGCATCTGTCTAATTCCTGTGTTTTCTTCCCCCTTCCCATCAGTACTCACTGGGAGAGGTGGATACAATCTAGGAGATCCGGCCGAGGTGGAATTCTGGGGGCATTAACCAGAGGTCTCCATTGCTGGGATCGGAGCCTGCCAAAACGGCTCTATGATCTCCAGGAGAGTTGACAGAAGATCAGCGGCTGCTGCATGAACTTCACCTGGCCCTGGATCAGGCATTAAGGCGGGCTCTGGTCCTGATGGAACACTGGGAGGCAGGTGTGTCATTCTCCAGTATGGTGGAGGGGTCGGGTCATTCCCATACAAATCCTGTAGAATTTCCATTTTTATCATCAGTCAATGTTTGTGCCATTAATATTTTTCTCTTTTCATTCTGGATGCAAAACCTTGTCCAAATAGGTGGATCTTGAGCTAACCCTAGCCATGAGTCAATAAATGGATATTGATCTGGGTGTCCTGGCTTTCCTGTGACTACTGTATAGACTGCTTCCACTATTTTTAAGTTCATGGTGTTCTTTGGTGGCCATCCTACTCCCATAGGGGGCCATTCGACCTCACAGAGTATGTGTAGGTGGTTAGGCGTCATCTTCACCCCATAGTCTCCTCCAAATCCCTTCTTTAAAATTTTAATCATGCACTCTGATACAGTTGCCTTAGATTCACTTCCCCCCATCTTGCTTACCTTCTCGGACCTTCTTCTACTTTTGCTTTTCATTCTATCTATGAAGTTCTTGGTACCCTGTGTACTTCTGATATTGTCACTCAATGAAACACTTAAATTGCCATTTCGTCTCTTTCCTAATTGGGGTGAGAAAAGCCTTACCTGCCAGATCCCAGAGGGAGAGGGGGATGGGTGTGTCTTCACCTGCGGTCAGCATGGCCTAACCAGAACACCACATATTCCAAGACTGTTTCTCCCTTAACTTTTAAACTCCATTCTGGCTTGGTGGGCTTGATTGGGTGTGGATGAAAACACAGATGGATTAAATATCCCACATCCCAAGCCATCTCTGGAAAAGCCATTTCATTATCACTTATGTATCCCCCTCCTTCTAGCCTGACAATTCTGAGGGCCTCAAGAATTTCACAGCAGATCGGACACCTCCCTGGGGAGGGCAGAATATAAGCACACAAAGACCAAGTTTATCCTCTTAACAATTCCTTGACGATTGCTTGGTAATAATTTCCCCCAAGACGGCATGGACACTACCTCCTAAATGACCTTCACAAATTTCCTTCCTAAGACTTAACACACTTGTCAACCTGTGTACCACGCAATCACTGCCACCTGCCTATTCCATGCTCCTGTGGGTCCACACCCCTTCTAGTCCCTCCCAAGGGGGTGATCAGACCCCCTCTTCCACCCTGCAAAGTGGGTTCCTCCTCACCTGAGCACTCAGTTCCCCTCCTGCCATCCACTACCTGCTAACGTGAAAGGTCTGGGCATTGAGAAGCAGAATCCTTCCAGAAGGGCGAGGTGCCTTCCTCCACTAGAAGATTCAAGCTGCAAGGCCTCGGAGTAGTCCCAAATGGGACTTGTCTCCTCAAAGTGAGGAGTTTCCTGGCCAGTGCACCAAATGTTGTAGCCACATGTTCCCGGAAACAAACTCACTCAGAAGGACAATGCAGATAGTGGAGTGCAGTTTATTACACTGGTGGGCCCAAGGCAGAGTTTCCAAAGACCCCAACCAGTTTTTGTGAAAAACTTATGTACCCTAAGTGTACGTGCTCAAACCCACCTTCCCAAATTCTCTGAAACTAGTCTGGACAAAGGAAAAGAAAGATACAATCAAAGTTAACCCATGATTTGTATGCCTTAAGCTTAGGTAGTTAACAGTGGACAATTATCAATAGGCCTGTGGTCACACCCCAATAAGCATAATAGAATTTATGATTCTATCATGTTACACAGATAATTAGGGTATTCTTTTAGGCAACAGAGAGTCTAGGTATGAGCCCTGGGGCTCTTCTATCCGGGGCATCTGGTTTTCCAGTTGGTATGTAATTTCCATAGATACTGGGCATATAGCTCAAAGTCCACAGTCCGGCCCAAGATGGAGTCCTGCTTTCAAGATGGAGCCCTGCTTTTAAGATGGAGCTTGTTCTGTTTGTTTCCTCCCTCAGTGCTTTTCATGTTCTCTAACAGATACTTAGAAAATGCTTAAAATGCTGGCAAGAGAGAGAAAATGGGTGCTTAAATTTTGGGGTTCACAGTAAACAAGAAAATGAAATGCTCGTTAGTTATTTGATGTACTGTTTCATCAAATAATTTAAGTATTATTAACAGCATATTATTAAATAATATAAGAACTATTGGTACTAGTCTTATAATAATATAGGAGCATATTATAAGCAACAAACATATTTTGCTACCTCTGATACTTCTTTCACATATTGATAAATTCCTGTGATTCATGCTACAGAAGAGGTAAAAGTAGTTTGTTGAGTGAATAGATACTGAATTTAAGGAAATTTACTGTAGAGATACTCTGATTTGTGCAAACTTATGCAAAGAGAATTTAAATAACCTGTACTTAATCTAAAAATCTTTAGGTTGAACTGCTTTTTAAAGGAGAGGCTACCATATATGTATCAACTGGGCTCAGTAATAAACTAAATAAATGATGTATTCAGAACAGAACACTAACTGAAGGAATAATTTATATTGCCCCAAAAGGAGGGATTAAGAATAGACTTTTATTTTAGTGGATCTCTCTTACCTTTATTATTATTTTTAAACTAAGATTAAGCTATTTAATAGATAAAAAGAATAAACTTACACTTTTCTGCTTGAGGCATAGAACTTAAGGCAATGATATAAAAGTAATAGAAGTAGACACAGAATCTTAAAAATTCTACATGAATTCAAATTCCTTTTATGTCTAGACCATGTTTGGAAACACCCATAACTGGCACTGCTATTCAAACATCTGACATCTTACACAATGCCTAAGAAATCTGAAGACCTGCTTTTTTCTTTGGGGCTTCAGTTCAGCAGCTTTGGTACATCCAATCAGTTAATTTATGCATACTAAATCTGAGATCAAGTAACGTTAAAGATTAAATATGAAACAAGGATTTAGCAGAGAGGACTTCCCTCAGTTTCTCTTTCCTCCTTTAATAAATGTGTCAAAATGAGAAGGCAATGGTTTAAGTCACACTCAAATGGGAAATTCAGAAACTGCTTTTGAACTTCTAAAAGAAAATGGATCCAGGCAGGGAAACTTCAGGTATCTCTAAGGTCTGCCCCTATGATTCTATTTACATTCAAATTTGAAAGCAAGAATTCTGTATTTACTCCCCCTCCATTGAATTCACAAAGATGGAAATGGCAACTCACTCCAGTATTGTTGCCTGGAGAATCCCAGGGACAGAGGAGCCTGGTGGACTGCTGTCTATGGGGTTGCACAGAGTCCACCATGACTGAAGCGACTTAGCAGCAGCAGCAGTAGCCATATAATTCAATTTCACTTTGGGGAGGCAACAAAACATACTTTATGCTTAAGAACCTTGAGCTTTGAAAATCGGGAAACTAAAGTTTGAATCTTAACTCGGTCTTTACTAACTGTACAACAATGGACAAACTAGTTAATTTCTCTAAGTCTCAGTTTTCTCATCAGTAAAATTGAGATTGTAATACCATACTTGCTGCAAAGGGCTGTTGGAAGGATTAAATTCAACAATACATGTCAAACAATTGGGCCAGTGATAGGACACAGCCAAAGCTCTAAAACTGCAGCTGTTATTGTTCCTTAAATCTTTTTATTCAACATTTAAAAAGGGATATTATCTGGCTGCTTGCTCTGTTTACCTCCAAGGACAAGTAATGGACCTTTTCCCCTCACTGAAAAATGATGATTAACTCCTTCACTATGTGAGACCTTACCAATTCTTATAAACATCTCACTCAAAGCAATTCATCAGATTTCAGATGTGCATTGTATAGGCTAAGGGATATACAGATGTTCAAAAATTAATTCTTTCTTACAAGAAACCTATGCCTTGAATGGGGATCTCTCTCTCTTTGTCAGTTGTGTTCAACTCTTTATGACCTCATGGACTGTAGCCCAGCAGGCTTCCCTGTCCCTGGAATTTTCCAGGCAAGAATGCTGGAGCAGGTTGTCATTTCCTCCCCCAGGGGATCTTCCCTATCCAGGGATTGAACCTGCATGTTTTGTGTCTTCTGCATTGGCAGGCAGATTCTTTACTACCGCGCCACCTGGGAAGCCCCAGTGTTACCATGCAAAAGTTTGTGTGCCTGAATGCACAATGAGGTCAAAGAAACCAAATGCTAGAGTTTCAGAGCAAATAAAGTTTTATTGCAGGGCCATGCAAGAATGAGGGGGTGGTTCTCCAACAATCAGAACTCCCGGAAGAATTTCAGCAAAGCAGTTTTAAAGGCCATGTGAGGGAGAGGCATCCCAGCATACGTGATCACCTCATGAACAATTCTGATTCATTCATGGCAATTGATCCTTAGGCACCAAAAAGTTTTGGGAACTACATGTTCATGACCATCAAGTAGTTAATTTCTTCCCTTTGGTGGTGGTTTTTAGCATCTGGGAAACTCCAGAAATATACATGAGATACTATTATCTGAGTACTTCAGAGAGGAGCTATAGCGGAGGATATGGGGGAAGATGTCTGTCCTGGGAAGTTCCCATAGGGTCCTGCTAGGTTACAGGGAGAAAAATCACATTAAAAGCCACAAATCTGCTTTAATTAAGTGCTAAAATTCTGCATTACAGAGGCAAAGTAGTGTAGGAGTTACAGACTGATGTGACTGATAGTTGCTACAGTATACAGTAAAGCTTCTTAGAAAAGGTGAGGTTGAAGCTTGGACTTCGGAGATGAATATGATTTGGATAGGGAAAGGAGAATATTCTAGTGAGATCTAAAGTGAAAAAATTGTCAACAGCATGAGTAAAGTTGTAGTAGGAGAAAAAAAATGGCATCTGTGGTGGTCAGAGTAGCAATCAGATCATAAGCAATCAGATCAATCAGAACATGCAGTAGCCATTAGGTCCCTCCTCATTTTGCCAAGATCTCATTTTTCTTCCCAGACAATTCCCGAAGACAACTGAGTGGTAGGATTGCTTGGCACAGAGGAATTTAAACTTGTTTTCTTCCCTGCTAAGTGATTCTGAAGTATAAATGCTAACGCCTAAAGAGCTGCACTTTCAGATCCCCATTAGGGAGCCATTAATACTGTCAAGATGCACTAACAGCCCAGAGTGGATAAAAAGTCTAGACTTGAAACTTTCATGACAGCACCTGAAATAAATAGTCAGCTAATACCAGAAAAATGACAGCATTGACATAAGTTTTTTCTGGGTTATAATTATATCAGCTTTTCTAATTTTGTAATAACTCATTAACCATTCAGGCCACAGACAAGTCAAAAATCAGATTTTAATGTTTATTTTGGGTAAATTGAAATAAAATAAAGAAGTTGTATTTAACATATTTATTTATTAGAGAATGACCTCAGTTGCTATGCAGCCTAGGCCCTGGTATAGTCAGTGAACGAAGTTACATGATTTTTGTTTTACAATCTTGCTTTATTGAAAAAGTTTCTGGCCACCCTAAAAAAAGATTTCTAAAAAAAAAAAAAAAAGGCCTAGTTAAGCACAGTTTACAATACCTATAAAAGAGTATTCAAGTTGTTTTCAAGTAGAACTCAGAACTGTTGATAACTTTTTTTTAACTAATGTCCTATTGATCACACTAGGTAATTAAAGTTATTGGAGGGCAATCACAGAAAATTTGGATAATCTGAAAGTGAGAATATCCCATCTTTGTAAAGCAAAAATCTTATTCATATTCTGAAATTATACTTATGATAAAAATAGTTGAGAACTATTTAAGTATAAGGGAAATTGTTTGAAAACAATATCTATGTACAAAAAGAATTAGCTTTATTATTTTTTGCAATTTGGACACCAGATAAGGTAAAACATAACCTTAAGATAGTTTGAACAGGCATACTCAGAGCATGCCTTGGAAGTTACATTGTTCTCCCATTGTCTTTTTTTTTTTAATATCCCAGTTTTATTCTAAAGCATTTCTGTCTATGTGTATGAATTTATATATCTTTCATGTTGGAAGGCAGGGGCATTTCTCTACCCAAAGGTATCTTGGTTTGGTGAATATGAATGTTGCTAGAGTGACCAATAGAGTTGGTGTCCAGGGAACTTGTTCCTTTACTTTTCAGTGACAAAGAGACAACAGGAAGAAGTTGCCATACAACTTGCAGAGCTGTTGACAAATATTCTGCCACTGTCAGCAAATATTCCAGAGAAGTCATACACTGCAGGACATTCCAATTTGATTCTCTGTTGCTAGTCTTACCACAAGAGAAAATGGCTGTGCGGAAAGGCAATGAAGTACATTTGTCACTGTTTCAGGGATTTCTTATTTTCAATCTGCTACAACTTTAGAATATAGTCTGAAAGTACAGAAGGTAACAACAGGGAATAAGCAGTAAAATCACTGCAATTCTTCACTAATATCTGAGAATATGGAGAACAAAGATAGCAGTTTAAGGCATTTTTCAAGAAATGATTCATTTCTAATAGAGAATTTGTCTATGTATAACAGGTAACTTCTACCAAAGTAAAAATAGAAAGAGGATTCTAATTTTCTTCATTAACTCTGTCTTAGTAGAGAAGAGCATTTTATTTTTTTCTTTTTGTTTTTCCAAATATACCCATTTTGAGGTAAGTAAGTAAGTAAGTATTAGTCGCTCAGTCATGCCTGACTCTTTGTGACCCCATGGACTGCAGCCCACCAGGCTCCTTTGTCTATGAGATTTTTCCAGGGAAGGATACTGGAGTGGGTTGCCATTTCCTTAGAAGATAATTAGATATAAGCTTTTTAATTGTTTACTAACTGAAAAAGTATGCTATAGAGGAAACTTTTTATTTATTTAAAATAATTTGTAGTTCTTCTTGTAATGTTTGATATTCTATAGCTGAAGGTCTATGAAAAAAAACTCCAAATTATCTTGAAGAATGAATATCCCTGAAAATCTCTTTCTCTTTTTCCCCCATTATTTCAAACAGTTCTAATAATGGCAATAAAAATGTCAGTCGGAGTTTAAGTTGGTGAACTAGGGAAATTCTATTCTGGATTAAGGTAAACAAGTTCTAGGAGCCTTATTGTTTGTATGAGGCCTGCAAGGCCTTTCATATGTTTATATTTGCTGTTTGTAGCTGTGTAGAGATATAGTCATATATTTCTACAGCTAAATATGCAGTTTTCTGTTCTTTAGTCATTAACAGTAGGTGAATGAGAATCTTAAAATTTGTGAAAAGCATCACCTGGCATGTAAAAATGCATGCAAAATAAGAAATAATTAGACATATGTCAATTTTAAGTTCTATAAACATGGGCTACTAAGCTACACTTCTCCCACAGGATGTAATTGGTCATGGGAAGTCCCAATTCATAATGCTGTATTATTCTGCAAAACCTCATGGGGCCATCATGAAACTCTTGAGTACATCTTTGGGCTGGTGTAAACAAAGAAGACATATTTCAAGTCAAATGTGACTATGAAGACAAAATTCCAATGTAGGCTTGACAGTTGATTTGAGAAACTATGAGGAAGGCAAAGGTCCATATATTGCTCCAAATGTAACATTAGTTTTGTGAGGGAAGATGGATGATTGCATTTGGGATTCACCCATTCTTTGACCATGATACATATCACAGCTATTATTATTGCATGAATCAGGTGTCTCTGATGAAGTTTCTATAGTTTAAGATGAAAAATGACAGAACAGATTTATGGCAGGGGATATTATAAACGCTATGCTAATTGTATTCATTTCTCTTCAAAAGAATGGAGTACTATGGTGAATGGCAATAAAGGCAAACAGAAGGGATATCACAACTGTAAAACAAAACTGCAAAACAAGAACTCTGTGCAGTCTAACACTAGAAGAAATTGTCATGTACTACATTGAACCACTAGATGGTGCACTCTGCAACTTTGCTGCTGCTGTTGCTGCTAAGTGGCTTCAGTCGTGTCTGACTCTGTTTGACCCCATAGACAGCAGCCCACCAGGCTCCCCCGTCCATGGGATTCTCCAGGCAAGAACACTGGAGTGGGTTGCTATTTCCTTCTCCAATGCATGAAAGTGAAAAGTGAAAAGTGAAAGTGAAGTCGCTCAGTCGTGTCTGACTTGTAGCGACCTCATGGACTGCAGCCTACCAGGCTCCTCCATCCATGGGATTTTCCAGGCAAGAGTACTGTAGTGGGCTGCCATTTGCTACATCTCCAAAATTTTAAAAGATACTATATAAAATATTTGAATTCCTTCTGAAATTCTTAGAAATATGGAATATCTGTCTACTTGTAACTCTCTAAAGGCTAGTGCATATAATTCTACTTGCCAATTAATATGATTTTGCTGCCCATAGGGGAATTACGCATGTCCACGTGTACGTGCATACATTCAGTTATTTTATTTTTTCCAGGTATAGTGTTATATACAATAAGTCCAAGGTTGACAAGGAGTTTCTCAGGTGGTACTAGCAGTAGAGAACCCACCTGTCAATGCATGAAACGTAAAAGACTTGGGTTTGAGCCCTGGGTCAGGAAGATCCCCTTGAGGAAGGCATGGCAACCCACTCTAGTATTCTTGCCTGGAGAATTCCATGGACAGAAGAGCCTGGCAGGCTACAGTTCATGGGGTCACAAAGAATTGCAAGCAAGGTTGACAAGCAAGGTTGCACACAAGCAAGGTTGACAATGTAATTTAGAGACTCGCAACAAAGAGAAAGCTTGTTCATGCTGACATTCAGGCATGGCCTAAATATAAGTCAGCCGTAAAATTTGACTTCATCCAAACTCCTTGCCTATTCTTATCCATTGCTTCTTCCAATTATTTGCACCCGAAGCCCCACTTAATGCCTTCTAGAGAGTCACACAAGTGTACTTTCTTAAGAAACAACTCACATTGTGGATTGCTTCCTTATATTTGGTAGTATACTATGGTAATAACCTATGACCACTTTGATTATGTTTATTTCTTTTTTTATTGTCATACTTAGTACCTATTAGTACATAGTATTTTCTCATTTGTTTAATAATATAGAAATTATTATACAACATTCTACATAATTTAATATGCAACTCATATGTTCCTAGAACTGCATGTCATAGGCCTTGATAGTAACTTAGATTATTTTTTCTGCTTTCTTTGTCATGCAAGGTGAGAGCAAATTTCATTGCTTGACTATAAAATTAAAGCACCTATGAGCTATGGTAGTATGTATTTCTCAGGTCCTGACATAATTTTTCCATTTTTGCTAATGGTTTCTCTATTTTATCCTGTGCTTTATGGTGTAAGGCTAATTCAAATCATTGTTGGGACTACTCATTTATGTATGTGCTTTAGCTCAATGAGAAATTTTTGCATATATACATTTATTTATTTAATTGAAACCAATGTAATGAAGAATATACATTAAAACTATGGGTACTTTTGACTCTATAGAGTAGTTCTACTATCCACAGATATTTCAAGTGTGTTTGAGTCTTAACTAGTAAAGACCACTCTGAGTCATTGATGCAAGAGCAGTGGTGTTTCAATTATACCTTTTTATATTCTTTAAACATACCTCATGCTTTCTGCAGTACTCATTAAAAGTCATGCTCCCAAATGAAAGGAAGTTCCAAGTTTATGACTATATGACAATATAGTGGTTTCAATTTCCTATGTCTGTACTCAGTTTAACAGCTTGATTTTCATAGAATAATACAATATTTCTAGACCTCATGTTCTAGGAGATCGTCAAGGAGCCAAGACAATGAGATAATTCAATAATATTGTTATAATTAATGTCTAAAATGGGAGATACACTTACTTCTTTTCTAGGAAAAATATGTTCTTTTTAAATACATCATTTGCTTTTGATTGGCATAAACTCTACAGCATTAAATAGCACAGTCTATATTTCTTGGGTTCCAAAATCACTGTGGACTGAGACAGAAGACATGAAATTAAAAGACACTTGCTCCATGGAAGAAAAGCCATGACATTCCCAGACAGCATATTAAAAAGCAGAGATATTACTTTGCCAACAAAGGCCCTTCTAGTCAAAGCTATGGTTTTTCCAGTAGTCATGCACGGATGTGAGAATTGGACCATAAACAAGGCTGAGGACAGAAGAATTGATGTTTTGAACTGTAGTGCTGGAGAAGACTCTTGAGAGCCCCTTGGACTGCAAGGAGATCAAACCAATCAATACTAAAGGAAATCAACCCTCAATATTCATTGTAAGGACTGATGCTGAAGCTGAAGCTGCAATACTTTGGCCACCTGATAAAAAAGAGCTGACCCAGAAAAGACCCTGATGCTGGGAAAGATTGAAGGCAGGAGGAGAAGGGGACAACAGAGGATGAGATGGTTGGATGGCATCACCAACTCCATGGACATGAGTTTGAGAAAACTCCTGGAGATAGTGAAGGACAGGGAAGCCTGGCATGCTACAGTTCATGGGGTTGCAAAGAGTTGGACACAACTGAGCAACTGAAAAACAAACAAACAAATAAATGGAGTGTCAATAGTTGTACTGAGTTAAAAGTTACCTACAAAGAGAAGACTGGCTAGTCAGAGCATGCAGACAAAGTGATAACTACATAGATTTGACAAGCTAATTTGCCATAGCAGCTGCCAAAATGGAGAAAGAAGGGCCTTGCCCAACCATACCAGAGGAGATTCAGGGGGCAATATTCTCTGCAGAGTTATCATTATTAAGGCATGTACAGCAGGTACTCAATGCAGATAGTTCAAACAAAGTACTCAAGACCAGACAATATCAAATCTAATGTATAAGGTAGTTTTAGCATGCATCTTCATATTGGCATTCAGCAAACTCATCATAGTTTTTCATTTTTAGGCCTTCTTTCCCAAGGGACTTGTGCATATACACGATGAGTATGAATTGTGCCATTTTATGACAAAGTTCACAGAATACATAGAATATCATATTGTTTGTTCTAAATGAAACAATGAATAATGTAAGGATTATCATTCTTATTATAGCTTCAAAAACACTTTTTCTTTTTCCTATTGTGAGCATTTACATCTGGAGAAAGCTGTCACTTTAGTAAGTGGACCATAGAGGATCCAACGTATTTCACTCAAGTTCTCAGAAGGAAGAATTTTTATCATTGGTTAAGCCATGTCTTTCTTAAGAATTGGTGCATTAAAAGATAATAAAAAGAATTCCTTCACCTAGGTATTGCAAAGGATAATACATATTTTTTTTATAAATTATATACCTTCAAACTATATTTTAACATAGTAGGAAAGAAACCTCAGAAGCATGAATTTTTAAATTGAAAGAACTTATTGATACAATAAGAAAGAAAAATAAATACAAGCACAAAATGTATTCTTTTCTTTTTTTTTATAGCTATATTACAGCCTAGGAATGCAGTAGCTTGCTTACATAGATGATTCTTGTTTGTATTCTTGGATTTTCAGAAATAACTCTGAGACTCCCAGAGGCTTTGCATGCTTGGGTTGCACTGAATTCCAGCTGTCAGGTTCAGGTTATGATTTCAGTAAAATTGTAATATTGTCACAGTGACATTGTTAGTTCTTGACCAATTATGTAAGAATTTTGACAAATAAGGCTCCTTAAATAAAATCAACTTGAAAGTATTTTCTCCCTTGTAATACAAGAGTTCTAATTTTGCTTTTGTAGCTAGTATAATCTCTCAAAGTTTTCTGCAAATGGACTTTGTTATTTCATTATCATGACTAGAAAATGACAGTGTTGATTTATATCTCTAGAGCTTCGATAAAGCCAGCAGAGCAGCCCTCCACCTTCAAAACTGTCTTTCTATTCCTTCTCCCATAAGGGAAAGAAAAAGGAAAAAGGGGTCAACTTATTAAGGAGCCAATTTGGAAACCCATGTAGTGGGATCATGTTGAGAGGAATTCATCTTTGCACTTGCTTTGCACTTTGCACTTTGCACTTGCACTTGTGCACTTGCACAAACTTCTAATTTTGCTTTTGTAGCTAGTGTAATCTCTCAAAGTTTTTGAGAGATTGTTGATCAAACAATAGCTTGCAATGCACCCCAGAACTCGCGGTTGTCCCTTATGTACAGCTATGTACAGGATTTTGGTTTTTCTTCTTGGAAAAACTTGTCAACTCAAGTTTCAATTCATGTATTCCTAAGAAAAATAGATACTATCAGCTTAGATGGCATGCTGCTGCTGCTGCTAAGTTGCTTCAGTCGTGTCCGACTCTGTGCAACCCCATAGACGGCAACCCACCAGGCTCCCTCGTCTCTGGGATTCTCCAGGCAAGAATACTGGAGTGGGTTACCATTTCCTTCTCCAATGCATGAAAGTGAAAAGTGAAAGTGAAGTAGCTCAGTTGTGTCCGACTCTTAGCGACCCCATGGACTGCAGCCCAGCAGGCTCCTCCGTCCATGGGATTTTCCAGGCAAGAGTACTGGAGTGGGGTGCCATCGCCTTCTCCATTATATGGCATAACTAACCTCTATTGTTTTACCTTATCCTGATATTTCCATAATAAAAAGTTCTTTACCTTTTAGATGCTAAGAAGCTAAAACTTTCTATTAAGTATATTCTATTTCTCACAATGTTAACAAAGAAATCTAAGACTTTTGCTCTGTTAAGTACATGTTAAGTAGATTTAAGTACATTAACTATTTTAAACATGTGAAGATCAAAGAACTCATATACTGTGGTGATTAATCAAGTTAAGGCCCAGTCAGCTGAGATCTGAGAAATAATTCCAGATCCCCTACTGTAGTCTTGACTAAGTAGTATTGTTGAGGCATGGGATTTAAAACTTACAGATGGCAAAGTGGGGCCTTTTTTTAATGAAACACAATTTTGGAAGTGATCTATATTAATTTGCATTTTTAGACAATAAATAGGCAACAAAAAATGAAATCAATTATTTTACATAGTTTTTAATAATGGTTTTAAAATTTATAAAATAGCCCTAGTTCTTGTGTTACTTTCCTAACCAGTTCCTCTCATGACTCACTGACATTTCTGAGTTTCTAAAATTTCACATGACTGCTGTAATACCTCACTAGAATGAGCAAACAAAGGGTTATTTATTGGGAAAATGTATACAAGATAAAGAAGATATAACTTTTTTTTAAAAGCTAAAATAATTTCCCAAAATTGTTAATAAGAATCAAGCCAGTAAAAGGAGAAACTGGATAGGGTGATTCTAGCTACACTGGCCTTTCTTATTATCTACAACAAAGTCTAGAAAAGAGTATTTACTTTATTACAGAAATATCATGAGATCAGATCAGATCAGCCGCTCAGTTGTGTCCAACTCTTTGCGACCCCATGCATCGCAGCACGCCAGGCCTCCCTGTCCATCACCAACTCCCAGAGTTCACTCAGACTCACATCCATCGAGTCAGTGATGCCATCCAGCCATCTCATCCTCTGTTGTCCCCTTCTCCTCCTGCCCCCAATCCCTCCCAGCATCAGAGTCCTTTCCAATGAGTCAACTCTTTGCATGAGGTGGCCAAAATACTGGAGTTTCAGCCTCAGCATCATTTCTTCCAAAGAAATCCCAGGGCTGATCTCCTTCAGAATGGACTGGCTGGATCTCCTTGCAGTCCAAGGGACTCTCAAGAGTCTTCTCCAACACCACAGTTCAAAAGCATCAATTCTTCGGAGCTCAGCCTGCTTCACAGTCCAACTCTCACATCCATACATGACCACAGGAAAGACCATAGCCTTGACTAGATGAACCTTTGTTGGCAAAGTAATGTCTCTGCTTTTGAATATGCTATCTAGGTTGGTCATAACTTTCCTTCCAAGGAGTAAGCGTCTTTTAATGTCATGGCTGCAGTCACCATCTGTAGTGATTTTGGAGCCCCAAAAAATAAAGTCTGACACCGTTTCCACTGTTTCCCCATCTATTTCCCATGAAGTGGTGGGACTGGATGCCATGATCTTCGTTTTCTGAATGTTGAGCTTTAAGCCAGCTTTTTCACTCTCCACTTTCACTTTCATCAAGAGGCTTTTGAGTTCCTCTTCACTTTCTGCCATAAGGGTGGTGTCATCTGCATCCAAATCCAATACTTCCCATGATGAAACCTTTCCAGCTTCATGGTTAGATCTTTCATTTTTCACATTTTATCTCCCCTTGTCATTTCTGTAAAAAAAAAAAAAAAAAAAACAAAAAACAAAAAAAAAAAACTGAGCACTAAAAAAATTCTAGTTACTAAAAACTAAAAATTTGTTATAACTATAAAAATTGGACATACTTGTAAGTAGAAGTCTGTTGCACCAGAGAAAATGTTTATAGTAAATACCTTTTGTCCCAGACATGGCAACTTTTTGGCTTCTAAAAATTCTGCTTTTCCTTGCTTGCTCTCTTTTAAACTCAAGTAAGTTTTGCTTTTTAAATTGCAATTGTAATTTTATTGAGATACTTCTAGATTTAAATGTAATGACACATATATTATTTTATGTCCCCTTATACCCTTTACCTGTTTTGTTCCAGTGGTAACATCTTGCAACACTCTTAACATAATATCAAAACCAAGATATAGACCTTTATACAGTCCACCAAACTAATTTAGATGTTATTATATTTACATACACTCACTTGTGTGTGTATGTGTGGTTCTATACAGCCTTATCACATGTGTACATTTATGTACCCACCATCATAGTCAATAAATCAAACAGTTCCTTCACCAAAATTTTCCTGTTGCCTTTTGATTAGCATACTCATCTCCTTCACACCATTCCTTCCCATGTGTACTCTCTGACAACTACTAATCTACTCTCAAATTTTATAATTTTGAAATTTTTGAGATTGTAATAAATCAAGTCATACAGTTTATGACCTTAGGGATAATTCACTCAGCATGAATTATGGGAAGTTCACCCAAGTTTTCGTATGTTTCAATTGTTCCTTTATATAGCTGAGTAGCATTTCATGGTGGAGAAGGCAATGGCACCCCACTCCAGTACTCTTACCTGGAAAATCCCATGGATGGAGGAGCCTGGTAGGCTGCAGTCCATGGGGTCGCTAAGAATCGGACA
This sequence comes from Bos indicus, assembly GCF_029378745.1. Lineage (NCBI taxonomy): Eukaryota > Metazoa > Chordata > Mammalia > Artiodactyla > Bovidae > Bos > Bos indicus. The sequence continues at coordinate 42,674,314 of NC_091789.1, forward strand.
CGACTGAGCGACTTCCCTTTCACTTTTCACTTTCATTCATTGGAGAAGGAAATGGCAACCCACTCCAGTGTTCTTGCCTGGAGAATCCCAGGGATGGGGGAGCCTGGTAGGCTGCCGTCTATGGGGTCACACAGAGTCAGACACGACTGAAGCGACTTAGCAGCAGCAGCAGCATTTCATGGTATTGATACCATGACACCATAATTTGCCCAACCATTCACTTGTGGATGGGCATCTGATTTGTTTCTAATTTTTGACGATTATGAAATAAGGTGCAATGAACATTAGCATTCAAGTTTTGGTGTGGATGTAAATTTTAATTTTTCTGACATAAATGTCCAAAAGTGTAATTGTTGGGTCACATGTTTAATTTCATAAGAAACTGTCAAATTGATTTCCACAGTGTATGTACAATTTTTATTCCCATAAACAGTGAATGAGTGATCCATTTTCTTTGAAATCTCTCTGATACTTGGTGTTGTTACTTTCCTTTTTTAACTTTAGCCATTCTGATAGATGTGTAATGCTATTTCATTATGGTTTAAGTTTGCATTCCCCTGATGGCTAATTGCTACAGTATGAATATTTGTGTCCCACCCCCCATACATATGCTGAAATTCTAACCCTCAAGGTGATGGTATTAGGAGGTGAGGCTTTTGGAAGATGATTAGGTCATGAGACCAGGGCATAAGGGGAATTAATATCCTTATAAAAGAAGTCTGAGAAAGCTCCCTTGCCCTTTCACCATGTGAGAACACAGCAAAAAGACCTTCTACAGACCAGAAATTAGTCCCTCACCAAACATCGAATCAACCAAATCTTAGACTTATCAGCCTCTAGAGCTGTAAGAAAGATACATTTTTTTTTGTGTCTAAGTTACCTAGTTTATGTTACCTATTTATTGCAGCCCCAAAAGACTAAGATATTAATGATGCTGACAATCTTTTCATTTGCTATCTGTATATCCTTTTTAAGGAAACGGTTGTTCGTATCTTTAGTTCATGTTCTAAATAGATTACCCGAGTTTTGTTTGTTTGTTTGTTTTATTTTATAAGTTGCATTTAAGAGTTTTTTTACTATACTGTAGATACTATCCCTTTGTCAGATATATGAATTGTAAATATATTCCCCCAAACAACAGCTTGTATTTTCATCCTCTTCACAGGGTCTCACATAAATATTTTAAATTTTGATGAAACATGATTAATTTTACTTTTAGGAATTGTGCTTTTGGTAGTTTAATGTTCAATATTTTGAGGAATCTTTATATATTTTTTCCATAGTGGCTGCACGAATTTACACTCCCACCAACAGTGCATGAAGATTCATTTTTCTCCACATCCTTGCAATACTCGTTATTTGTTGTCTTTTTGAAAATAGCCAGTTTGATGCTGAAACTTGGCCTCTGTACACTGGTGCTGAATTGAATCTCAGAGAGAGTTTTGGGTGTTATAGGAAAAAAAAAATAGCTTTATTGCTTTGTCGGGCAAAGAGGGACACAGTGGGCTTGTGCCGTGAAAACTGTGTGTTCCAACTCAGGGGTATTTAGTGAGGAGTTTTATAGTAATAGTTCAGTTGTGGGGTTGCTGATAAGGATTAGGGTTATGTGCAGGGCCTGCATTCTTTTAATCTAGCCTCAGGTGGTCTCCTGATGAACTTCTGTGGTTCTCAAGGTTATCAAACTGTGACCTTCTCTCTGGAATGAAAAACACTTCATCAAGTAGTTAGCATCTTCCATCTGTTGTGGGTTTTAGTTCTACTGAAGCTCAAAGATCTTGAGGCAGAACCAGAACCCTGCCCCAAGGCTGTGTGCTGTTTCTTGACTGGCCCTCCCTTGCCTCTGCATGTTTTCCCTTCCCTGATTAGCAACTATTTGAACTGCCCCTTGGAACTCAGGGAACATCATAGAAAGTGAAAGTGTTAGTCACTCAGTTGTGTCTGACTCTTTGTGACCCCATGGACTGTAGCCTGCCAGGCTCCTCTTTACATGGAATTCTCTAGGCAAGAATACTAGAGTGGGCTGCCATTCCCTCCTCCAGGGGATCTTCCCAACCCAGGGATTGAACCCAAGTCTTCTGCATTGCAGAAAGATTTTTTTTTTTAACCATTTGAGCCACTAGGGAAGCCCTGAAGGTCATAGAGGCTGAAGCTTATTCCCCATAAACAAGAAAGAGGAGACACAGAAAGTTTCTGTGCCCAGGAACCCACATGGTCTCACTTCATTTCAAAATGCAATTTCTGTGTCAGTTGGTAGGTCCATATAATTTTCTTCCTTGGCTTGTTTTGATACTGGATGACATTATTTTTTCCAAAGTTGAACAAGTCCTGCATACCTGGAATGCTCTTTATCATGATGTGTGATTATTTTTATAGATTGTCGAATTTGATTTGCTAACACAAATGAAAGATATTGGTTAGTATTATGGTTTTGTTTTATTAACATTGCTTTTGGTTAGTGTTGGGTCAGGGTTATAATGTTCATTCTTACCAACTCCTGTTTGACCACTTCCAATTTACCTTGATTCATTCACCAGTTTTCTATGCAGGATTATTCTTTACAGCATTGGACTATACATTCACCACCAGAAACATCTACAACTGGGCATAATTTCTGCTTTGGCTCAGTCTCTTTTCTCCTTCTAGAGCTATTTCTCTGATCTTATCCAGTAGCGTATTGGACACCTACCAACCTGGGAGGTTTATGGTTCAGTGTCATATACTTTTGCCTTTTCATACTGTTCATAGGATCCTCAAGGCAAGAATGCAGATGTGGTTTGCCATTCCCTTCTCCAATGGACCACATTTTGTCAGAACTCTCCACCATGACTTTTGTGCCTTGGGCTGGGGGGGGGGGGGTGCCTACATGGCATGGCTTATAATTTCATTGAGTTAGACAAGGCTGTGATCCATGTGATCATTTTGGTTAGTTTTCTGTGATTGTGGTTTTTATTCTGTCTGCCCTCTGATGGATGAGGATAAGAGGCAGTGTAAGCTTCGTAATGGGAGGGAACAGTATCAGTTCAGTTGCTCATTCATGTCCGATTCATTGTGACCCCATGAACTGCAGCATGCCAGGCCTCCCTGTCCATCACAAACTCATGGAGTCCACCTAAACCCATCTCCATTGAGTCAGTGATGCCATCCAACCATCTCATCCTCTGTAGTCCCCTTCTCCACCTGCCCTCAATCTTTCACAGCATCAAGGTCTTTTCAAATGAGTCAGCTCTTTGCATCAGGTGGCCAAAGTATTGGAGTTTCAGCTTCAGCCTCAGTCCTTCCAATGAAAACCCAGGACTGATCTCCTTTAGGATGGACTGGTTGGATCTCCTTGCAGTTCAAGGGACTCTCAAGAGTCTTCTCCAACACCACAGTTCAAAACCATCAATTCTTTGGCACTCAGCTTTCTTCACAGTCCAACTCTCACATCCATACATGACCACTGGAAAAACCACAGACTTGACTAGACAGACTTTTGTTGACAAAGTAATGTCTCTGCTTTTTAATATGCTGTCTAGGTTGGTCATAACTTTCCTTCCAAGGAGTAAGTGTCTTTTAACTTCATGGCTGCAATTAAGATCTTCAGTGACTTTGGAGCCCAGAAAAATAAAGTCAGCCACTATTTCTTCTGTTTCCCCATCTATTTGCCATGAAGTGATGGGACCAGATGCCATGATCTTAGTTTTCTGAATGTTGAGCTTTAAGCCAACTTTTTCCCTCTCCTCTTTCACTTTCATCAAGAGGCTCTTTTGTTGTTCTTCACTTTCTGCCATAAGGGTGGTGTCATCTGCATATCTGAGGTTACTGGTATTTCTCCCAGCAATCTTGATTCCAGCTTGTGCTTCTTCCAGCCCAGCATTTCTCATGATGTATTTTGCATATAAGTTAAATAAGCAGGGTGACAATATACAGCCTTGACGTGCTCCTTTTCCTATTTGGTACCAGTCTGATGTTCCATGTCCAGTTCTAACTGTTGCTTCCTGACCTGCATATAGGTTTCTCAAGAGGCAAGTCAGGTGATCTGGTATTCCCATCTCTTTCAGAATTTTCCACAGTTTATTGTGATGCACAGCATCAAAGGTTTTGGCACAGTCAATAAAGCAGAAATAGATGATTTTCTGGAACTTCCTTGCTTTTTTGATGAGCCAGCAGATGTGGCAATTTGATGTCTGGTTCCTCTGCCTTTTCTAAAACCAGCTTGAACATCTGGAAGTTCATGGTTCACGTATTGCTGAAGCCTCACTTGGAGATTTTTGAGCATTACTTTGTTAGTGTGTGAGATGAGTGCAATTGTGCAGTAGTTTGAGGATTCTTTGGCATTACCTTTCTTTGGGATTGGAAAGAAAACTGACCTTTTCCAGTCCTGTGGCCACTGCTGAGTTTTCCAAATTTGCTGACATATTGAGTGCAGCACTTTGACAGTATCATCTTTTAGGATTGACAATAGCTCAACTGGAATTCCATCACCTCCACTAGCTTTGTTCATAGTGATTCTTCCTAAGGCTCACTTGACTTCACATTCCATAATGTCTAGCTCTAGGTGAGCACACCATCATGATTATCTCGGTCATGAAGATCTTTTTCTACAGTTCTTCTGTGTATTCTTGCCACCTCTTCTTAATATCTTCTGCTTCTGTTAGGTCCATCCAATTTCTGTCCTTTATTGAGCCCATCTTTGCATAAAATGTTCCCTTGATATCTCTAATTTTCTTGAAGAGATCTCTAGTCTTTCCCATTCTATTGTTTTCCTCTATTTCTTTGCATTGATCTCTGAGGAAGGCTTTTTTATCTCTCCTTGCTATTCTTTGGAACTCTGCATTTAAATGGGTATACCTTTCCTTTTCACCTTTTGTTTTTGCTCTCTTAGTTTCACAGCTATTTGTAAGGTCTCCTCAGACAGCCATTTTGCTGTTTTGTATTTCTTTTTCTTGGGGATGGTCTTGATTCCTGTCTCCTGTACAGTGTCATGAACCTCCGTCCATAATTCATCAGGCACTCTATCAGATCTAGTCGCTTACATCTATTTCTCACTTCCACTGTATAATCATAAGGGATTTGATTTAGGTAATACCTGAGTGGTCTGGTGACTGAATGTGGTCCACTGGAGAAGGGAATGGCAAACCACTTCAGTATTCTTACCTTGAGAACCCCATGAACAGTATGTAAAAGCAGAAAGTTAGGACACTGAAAGATGAACTCCCCAGGTCGGTAGGTGCCCAATATGCTACTGGAGATCACTGGAGAAATAACTCCAGAAAGAATAAAGGGAAGGAGCCAAAGCAGAAATAACACCCAATTTTGGATGGGACTGGTGATAAAAGCAAGGCCCGGTGGTATAAAGAGCAATATGGCTGGGGTCCAGCTCCAGCAGCCAGGGATTCAACCTGAAGAGATGAATGGTGTCAGCGAGTAATGAGACAGCCTCTCATTTTTCTTGGACTGCCTGTTTATTTCAAGTTTAAGATTTTCTTTTATACTTTTACAAAAACATTAAGTCAGAGGTTTGACATTTTCAGTTCCCCCTCTCCTAGATTTATTATCTCCATAAATCATTGTTGCTCTTCAAACAGAGTTCCTACTTCAGTGATTCTCTCGGAATCAGCCTTATCATCTATTATCTCCCTCCTGTAATGTGTCCTATAGTTAACTTGTGATTACATTGTAACTCATGCTACATTCCTCAGTTTACTACTTATCTTCTTAAATCCTGTTTGCCCCTAACATCCTGAGCTCAGTTCAGTTCAGCTCAGTTCAGTTGCTCAGTTGTGTCTGACTCTTTGCTACCCCATGAATCACAGCAGGCCAGACCTCCCTGTCCATCACCAACTCCCGGAATTCACTCAGACTCACATCCATCGAGTCAGTGATGCCATCCAGCCATCTCATCCTCTGTCGTCCCCTTCTCCTCCAGCCCCCATCCCTCCCAGCATCAGAGTCTTTTCCAGTGAGTCAACTCTTCGCATGAGGTAGCCAAACTACTGGAGTTTCTGCCTTAGCATCACTCCTTCCAAAGAAATCCCAGGACTGATATCCTTTAGGATGGACTGGTTGGATCTCCTTGCAGTCCAAGGGACTCTCAAGAGTCTTTTCCAACACCACAGTTCAAAAGCATCAATTCTTCGGCTCTCAGCCTTCTTCACAGTCCAACTCTCTCATCCATACATGACCACTGGAAAAACCATAGCCTTGACTAGACGGACCTTTGTTGGCAAAGTAATGTCTCTGCTTTTCAATATGCTATCCTGAGCTCACTATCTCTTAAAAAGGCTTCTAACTATAGTGTCTCTAAAAATTCTTAACTTCTATAAGCTATAGTAAAATATGCTAAATTTACAACATTCCTTAAATCTTTAACTTCTGTTTTAATTATTTCTAAGCCCTAAATTCAGTAAACTCCTTTGCCATAAACATTCTCCTCACAAATAGGCTTCAGATAGCAATCCCTCCCTTGGCCTCAAGCTACAGCCTATGTGCTCATCCTGGAACACTCTTCTGTAAAAGTCCTTGAACAAATGTCAATGATTAACTTTATGAATTATTTTCTGAGCACAGCCACAGAAGGCTTTGTGCCTTCTCATATTCCTCTCAAGAACAATAAGCACCTTAATATTCCTTTTCAGTCAACTCAGCCGAGGAGAGAAAAAGACAAGTCAGAATTTCAAGGCCTAACTCCTTCATCCCAGGACCGTGCCTGCTGAATGAGGAGAGGGGTCTGGGGCTGTGCCTCCATTTTGTCAGTAATGCCTAATGTGTCTCCCGACACAATATTGCATAAGAACCTAGAATGTTAGGTCCATGAATCAAGGCAAATTGGAAGTGGTCAAACAGGAAATGGCAAGAGTGAACATCGACATTCTAGGAATCTGTGAAGTAAGATGGACTGGAATGGATGAATTTAACTCAGATGACCATTATATCTACTACTGTGGGCAGGAATCCATTAGAAGAACTGGAGTAGCTATCATAGTCAACAAAAGATTCCGAAATGCAGTACTTGGATGCAATCTCAAAAACGACAGAATGATCTCTGTTCGTTTCCAAGGCAAACCATTCAATATCATGGTAATCCAAATCTATGCCTGTAGGTCTTCCTACAACCATTCAACTTTAGGGAAACACTGAGATAGTCCTGATCTTTTAATATCGGTATGCTACAACCTTGAACATGTCTTTGTGCTGAACAAACATGTCAGACTGTTAACTCACCTACAAACAGCATGCTATTAAGATAAAGCTTTTGGAGATTATCAGGCAGGGCTGACTGAAAGTCACTTTCTACCTTTTATTGGAGTAAAAACAAACAAAACAAAGCTAAGTTTGCCATAATAGTGAAACAAAGAAAAAAAAAAAAGAGTGGTCCCAAGGGTAAATTTGACCTTCACTGAAATTAAACCAGATTTTGTTAGAGCATTTCTGATGATTTTTTTTTTTTCTGGCTTATGATATCAAGCATTATTCCTGTAGCCCATTTTAATTTTTTGCTATCTATCTGTAAAATATTAGTTATAAAATATTTTGCTTTCTGCTATTCTTTTCTTGCAATGATTAATTAATTAGTTGTTGAATGTGAATAAAGGGTGGCAATTACAATTTCTTTAATCACTTAATAATGTGGTCCAGGTCTCAATTGAGATTTTAAACATATATCCAAAGGAATTATACTGAATTTTCTATTAATCACTGCATCCTTAGTGCTGACAAGGTCTCTTCCTAACAATAGATCTAATCATTTCAAGATGAGCCACAGTTAGAATGAATATGATAAAGAGCTTATCATCTGGGCCAAGATTCTGATCCCATGAGCCCAAGATAGAAACCTCTGTTTCACTACTTGATTTAACATTAAGGGCCATGTATTAAATCTTGTGGCTCTGGAGATTTATAAATGTTTAAAGCCCTTAATAAACTTAACTTTTTACTTTTGGACCACAGTCACTAGCTGAATAAAATGTTTGATTTTTTTTTTTTTAACTGGGACTTTATATTATATGTTTCAGGCAAACTAGATCAATATTATTCAGTTTTCTATAATTCATTTTTATGAGATAGTGATTCACTTGGGAGCTCAAAGCAAAAGTTTTCCTTCTCACAGTCTTTTACTATGACTCAAGGCACTTTCTTATATATCAGCATTTAATTCACTGATAATCTCTAAGTATTTTTTAGTAACTGACTTGGTCAGTGGATTGTAAGATTTTTCCTTTTCTGTTATAGTGTACTCAAGGTTTCCCAGTGCATAGTTAAAATAATGATTACGATATTGATATTAACAATAACATACAGTGTTTGTTGAGAGCTCACTGTATGATAGCGCTAAATGCTCAACTGTATTAACTCAATTAGCCCTCACAAACACCCTATTATAGAGCTGCTATTTTTATTCTTGGTGTTTTACAGATAGACAAGCTCAAGCAGGAAATAGAGAAGTTAAGCAACTGGCCCAAGGTCACTCAATTAATAAATGGTAGAGCTGAGTTTTAAGCTAAGCAGTTTACTTCCAGAACCCATGATCCTAAGTACCATGCCTGTCACATAGTAGATGCTCAATAAATATTTGTTGACTGATAAAATTCTATAGTTAAAGCTCCCAATAATTACAACTCTCTCATTCTTCTAAAAACAAGGATAAATAACCAATCATAAAAATAAAAATGTCCTGTATACAGAGCTCTGCTGAGAATAAATGCACCCAGAGAGATAAATGAAACCATCCACTGTTTTATGTGGAATTGGACGCTCAAAATAACAATGCCAATGTGGTTAAATGTGTCAATGTGATAAATTGGAAAAAAAAATATGAAAATCTATATGGTAGATTCACAAAGCAGTAAAAAATGTACAAGCTTAAAATATCTTAGATACTTCAGTAGAACTAAAACCCACAACAGATGGGAAATGCTAACTACTTGATGAAGAGCTAAATACTGGGAAGACAGCTGAGGCAGATGAGCCTCTAGGGGAATGAAATGCCTTTTTAAATAAAACTCAGACCCCATCTTATGCAGTTTTAATGTAAGTTCTTGATAATTCAAGACTTCGTAGATCAATTAGGAGGAGTGCTTTTATTTTCATATTATAGAAATCTGGCAGCATCATAGATATTGGAGTTTAGCTACAGTAAATATTCAGTTGTACTATTAGTTAATGTTCACATTATAACTCTGTTGTCACAAAGAGTTGGACAAGACTGAGCTGCTAACACTAACAAAGCTGTAACTAAATGATTAGAAATTATTCTCTGGGAAATGAAATTATAAAGGTTACTTCTATTATTGAGTAAAAAGCTGCCAAACTATTTTGAGATCACAAGTATTGTAATTATCTATATTCTTATCTATCCCTTTATGAATACTATAATCTCTGTAAGCAAAAAGATGATTGCTTCTATCTTGGCGATCACTGTATCTTAATAACTAGCCTGGTGAATGAATGGATGAAGAAGTTATAGGAGATGGAATAAGCAAGAATTCATTCTAGGCTGTATTTTCCCAGCATTGTCACACTGAATAGTCCTTCTTACCCTGAAGAGGAACACGATTGCGAATCCTTGGTCTTTTCTCCACAAATAAGATGCTCTCTTTACATATATGCTGCATCTGAATTCACCAGATGGAAACTGAACAAGAATTAAAATGCTTAAATTGGAAAATTGGCCAATTATAGTCTTGTCTTCCCAAGTGGTGCAAGTGGTAAATAATCCGCCTGTTAATGCAGGAAATGCAAGAGATGTGGGTTTGATTCCTGGGTCTGGAAGATACCCTGGAGGAGAGTATGGCAACACAGTCCAGTATTCTTTCCTGGAGAATCACATGGACAGAGGAACATGGCAGGCTACGTTCCATGAGGCCATAAAGAATCAGACACAACTAAGAGACTGAGCCCCTGATGCTGGGAAAGATTGAAGGTAAAAAGACAAGAGGCCATCAGAGGATGAGATGGTTAAATACTATCACTGACTCAGTGGACATGAATTTGAGCAAAGTCTGGGAGATAATGAAAAACAAGGAAACCTGGCATGCTACAGTCCATGAGCTGGCAAAGAGTTGTCATGACTTAGTGACTGAACAGCAACAAAATAGTAGTTTGCCTACATTATATAAAATAAACTAATACTGGAGGCTCCACATTATACAGCTGGCCATGTTGCTTGCATATGTAAAAACACTGAATATTCTTACAGTTAATATAAATGTAATTGTAAATTTTAAGGGAAAATTAGCTTAGAGAAATCCAATAGGTAAATACAAATGTAATTGACTACCATTAAAATCAATTCCTATGACTACTTTATAGAAACAACACATAAGAATGTTCTTTCTGAGCTAATAAGGTACTATAGGGAATATATAATATTTATCTAGTTGGAATTGTTCATCATCTAATTTATTATTAGGTATTGAGGTACATAGAACATTAACTTCTAGTAGTATAATATTTATTTTTCATGTATTTATACCTAAGACTTAACAACAGGCTTAGATGAAAAGAATATTTCCTTCCTGATTTACGCAATTTGGGCACATAGTATAAATCTCCGCACCTTGATTTCCGAATATGTAATATCAGCACAATTTCATTTATCATGATGAACTATTTTAAGGATAATTCAAATAATGCATATTAAATACCTAAGAGAGAGTCTGATTCATAAGACTCTTAAAATAGTAGATTTTCAAAATAGTTGGGAAAGAAAAATATAGAAGAAAGGAGGGATCAGAGGAAGAGGATTTTATTTTATTTCATCTTCAAAATAATCTCCAGAGGTAGGAAGGCTATGAACTGTTATTGTTATCTCCATTTTACAGATCATTAAACAGATTCAGAGATCTCAAAGGACTTGCTCAGCATTAAACAGCTACTTGCTCTCTTATGGTATGATAGTATTTTATTCATCTGCCCATTGTAACACTTAATATGTAATATTGTATTTATTGATTACTACCTCTGGCTTCCCTATTAAACTCTGAGATCCTTTTGGGCAAGGGCCTTATTCCATTCATTTTTCTATAATTTAGAGTATGTGTACATAGTACCAAAGAGGGTTCTGCCAAATGTTTTACGGATGAGCAAAAGATCTGAAACTGGAACCTGTATCTATTTATTCAAAACTGGATATTCTGTGTCTATTGCATGATATTCTTGCTTATGATTATACCAGTCCTCCAAAAATTTACATATTATATAAAATACAGTGATTGGTGTTCAATAATCTTTCAATGCATTTTGGTTTGATTACCAGAAAATAGAACAATCTATTTTATATCTTTGTGTATTTTTTTTTGTTGGAATGGGAGCATAGTCCCTTCACTATTTGTTTGCACCAGAACAAATTACCCCCCAAAATTGGCTAAAACAACAGAAATTTATACTCTCACGATTCTGCAGGTTCAAATTCTGAAATAAAGGTATCCTCAGTGCCTCTGAGAGCCCCTTGTTCCTTCCAGCTTCTGGGGGCACTTGACAATCTTTGTCATTCTTTAGCTTGTAGCTGCATCCCCCCAGTCTTGTCCTGCTATCACTTGGCTACCTTCTTTCTGTTGATATGTGTCCTCTCAGTTGGTAAAGAATCTGCCTGCGATGCAGGAGACCTGGATTCCATCCTTGCACTGGGCAGATCCTCTGGAGAAGGGAATGGCAACACTCTCCAGTATTCTTGCCTGGAGAAGTCCATAGACAAAGAAGCCTGATGTGTTACAGTCCACGGGGTCCCAAAGAGTCAGACATGACTGAGCAACTAACACTTTCAAGTTTCTTCTTAAAAGGACACCAGTTATTGGATTTAGGGCATCTCTAAAACCAGGATGATTTCAACTGAAGATCCTTATCTAACTAACATCTCAAATTTTTTTTTTTACAAATAAGATCAAATTTTGAGTTTGGAGTGGAGATGAGTTGTTGGAGTACATTATTTTATCCACTAAAACTATTATGCCTTATTTGAATTGACATTATTAAGACAAGCTTAATGAATGTCGCAAACCTAAAGGCAATCCATTCAGCTGGGGGAAAAATGAAGGGATTCGAGTCTCTGTTTTTTTTTTTTTTTTTTTTAATGATTTGAAATAAAGCTGAAATTCCACAGAAAATGCATGAAAAGTAGAAATTCAGCATAGAATTGCTAGAGGAGTTTGAAATAGGGGAGGATATATCAGTAATCAGCTAAAAGTTCAAGAAAATTGAATGATAATCTTAAAAAGGAATATTTTTCCCATCTAGAAAATAAGCCAGAAATGACAATTGATATCAGACAGTTGTAATAACTTATTTTTCTCTAAGCTAGGTAATACTAGTTTAAAGCCAAAGGATAAATTAAGAATCTTAGTTTCAAGTCACAATCAGAAAGTCACATGCTTAACTAGTATTTATATAAGATTAACATTTAACCTTCACTTGAAACAATGCTAATGAACTAATAACACTACTTTCAAGTAGTCTTTGTTTATCTTAGAGTTTGATATAAAGGCAGACACATAGGTTGCTTTTAATTTTTTATTTTATCATAGATCTAGTTATGCTTTCATCTATTATATATAAAAAAAAAAGCCTTCACAGAGGTAAGCAGTCTGGTAGCTACTGCACTTTAAAAAATGTTTTCGTTCTAGAAAAAAAGAAAGATCATTTGTATTCTGATGTTTATTCTCATAATCACTTTAGTACTTTGATGCTTATATTGTAACATCTATAAGTTTAATAGACACAATGCAACATTGTCAGATTTTTACATTTCATGAGAAGGACATGTTAAGATGATCTGTAATTTAAAATGATGATAAAGACAATGGCATACATTTTTTAGCAGCAAACAGGTATTTTATGCAAAATTCAAACAAAAATGATACATTGTTTCAACTGACGTGCAATATTTTCAGAAAGCAGATGTGTTTGTCGCATTGCTTTTGTTACTGTCACAGTATAAGAATATTTCAGGGTAAGAGTAGGGTTTTGAATAAGCCAGAAAGATGTGAAAGCAAGTGCAATAGTATTCTAGCCCAACCCTGTCTTCGATAAGAAACTATAGATTTGTATCATCCATAATATTCTGCTTCTAGGTCATTTTGAGAATATTTTACTCTTGTTTAGCATTGTTAGATCAATTCTAGTACCAATTCTGAATAAAGCACTGTTTTTTGTTTTTTTGTTTTTTGTTTTTTCCCCTTTAGTTTGGCTCTCATTCTGGTACTGCATATAATCTCTGCATGTTCCAAGATTCAGAACCCATGAAAAATCATTTCAACTGGATTTAATCAAGTACTCTCAATCCCTTTCCCCCATATTCAGCAAATGCAATGTCATTGTTCCATGGGCTCCCCTGATGTCTCAAGGGGTAAAGAATCCTTGGAATGCAGGAGACAAAGGAGATGCGTGTTTGATCCCTGGGTCAGGAATATCCCCTAGAGGAGGAAATGGCAACCCACTCCAGTATTCTTACCTGGAAAATCCCATGGACAGAGGAACCTGGCAGGCTATAGTCCATGGGTTTGCAAAAAGTCAGACATGACTGAGCATGCACACACACACTATATGGTAGGTGGACTTGAATAAATAATAATTTGGCAACCATTTTAAAAAGTTTCATTCAGAGAGAATTTCCTTAACGTATTTCAAATTATGTGTAAATTCATATCTGGACTACTGGAGGGGGTAGTCATTCCCCTCTCCAGGGGTTCTTCCTGATCCAGGGATCAAACCCAGATCTCCTGCATTGCAGGTAGATTCTTTACTGTCTGAACCACAAAGGTAGACCTATATCAAGACACAGGTAACTTTTCAACCCTTTGAATGGATGAGTTTGGCAATCTATTCACTGATCTCTTAGTAACAAGGAATACCACGTTAAGTTCATATATTAATAGTAGAATAGTTCATGTACCATAGTTTTACAGACCTAATTAAAATAATTTTGAACTCCAGCATATAGTTTAAAAAATATTTAGACAGGTATTTAATTATAAATTTTCTAATACTTAATTCTAATATTTAATTATATTATATTTTCATGGGTCTTTAATTCTAAAGTTAATAAGTTAAAAATAAAATTATATTGTTGGGAAAGGTTTGGAGAAATTGGAACATTTGTACACTACTGATGGGAGTGTAAAACAGTGCAGCTGTTTTGAAAAACTATCTAGCATTTCCTCAAATGTTTTAGCATAGAGTTTTCAGCCATTTCACTCCTAGGTATACAAGTATAACCAAGAGAAATGAAAACACATGTCCAAGCAAAAACCTCTGTATGTGTTTACAAGTAACATTATTCATTATACCCAAAAGGTGTAAGTAACCCAAATTCCCATTAATTGACGAGTGTTTAAACAAAATATGGTATATTTGTACAGTGAAATATTACTTGGACATAAAAAATGAATGGCTTACTGAAACATGATGCAACATAGCTAAATCTTTAAATCATTATGATAAATGAGAGAAACCAGCCACAAAAGGCTGCATATTAAGTGATTTTACTCATAAGTCCAGAACAGAGAAATATAAAAAGAAAGTAGGTTAGAGGTTGCTTAAACTTGTGAGAAATGAAAGGTTGGGGGTGACAGTTAAAGGGTGTGGGGTTTTTTTTGAGGTGACAAAATACTCTAAAACTGACTATAATAATGGTTGCAGATACCTATGAATATACAAAAGAACACTGAATTTATCCTTTAAATGGATGAATTCTACATTATATGTTATATATCAATAAATGTGTTAATATGAATCACCAGCAATAACTAATACATATATATACTACTAAAACTGACAACTACTGTTCAGTGCTCCTAGTTTACTTTAACCCTTGTAACAAATACTGTAAAGTAGGAACTCATATTTCTCTATTCTATAGATGATTAAACTAAGCCAAATTACAAGAAGAAGCATGCCTGGGGTCACATAGGTAATAAGTGACCTAGGCAACAGTTGAATCCAATCACTGAAGCTATAAAATTTGTACTTTCCAATAAGAGTCATAGTCAATTATGCCACAGCTCTAATTATCTATGCAATTAAAAAATGGAGGAATATCTTGTTATTTAATTCAATTTATAGATATTTATTGCAGGTCTCCTTAGTACCAGGCACTCTTTTAGGCATTAAGAATATAGCAGAATTTCAAAACTCAAAATGACAAAATTTGTGCTGCCATGGAGCTTACATTCCAAAACTTTAGAATCCAGAAGAGCTGAGTTGAAAACTTCTATACCTTACAAGTAGAGTGACTAAATAAGTTCTTTCACCTCTTTGATTCACATATTCCTCTTTGTAAAATGAGATTAATAATTTTCTCACATCAAAGTGTCACTATGTCAGTTCAGTGAGATGATACTTGTAAAGCATTTAGTGAAATGCTTCACACTCAGTAAATGAAAGGTGATGATACCAGTGGCAGTGAAAGTTATAGTGATATTATTCCTGTCATTGTCACAATCATTACCACCATCATCATTGAGTGTAGCCTCCGAGTTGTGTCCAACTCTTTGCGGCTCCTTGGACTATAGCCCTCCAAGCTCCTCTGTCCATGGAATTCTCCAAGAAAGAATACTGGAGTGGGTTGCTATTTCCTTTTCCAGGGGATCATCCTGACACAGGGATCAAACCTGGATCTCCCACACTGCAAGCAGATTCTTTACCATCTGAACCATCAGAGAAGCCCATCATGATCATCATTAAATGTAGCTAATGCCCTGGTTTTAGTGTAGGAGGAAGATACAGCCTTCTAAAGTTTTGCTTGGATAAGTTCATATAGCTACTTGTGAACTTAAGACTGAAACCCAATGATCTTCTGATTTCAAATTTCATAATCTCTTTACTGATGAGTTGACACTATGTATACAACTTTTATGTCAATTCTCAAATTTATAAAAAAAGAGAATAAGGCAATAAAAATACCTAGATACATTCTCATAAATGTATTCTTTTGAAATGGTGATTTATATTTTAGAAAGAAAATAGTAAACATGTTTAATACATTTAAGTTTATTATTTTTATTAGATTCACCAGTATCTTTCCCCTGAAGCCAACAACACTCTAAGTTGATAATTGAATAAATTTCTGAAATACAAAGTCATGTGTACCAGCCTCCAAAAAAAAAAAAAAAAATTAAACCAGGCCATGGTAGTTACATGGAAATTTAAACCAAGTAAAAATTATACTCCACATTCTGATATTTTTAAAGTGTATATTAGGGGGAGTGGTAAGCTTACCTTCTATAGTATTAATATTAGACCTGATTCCTTAGGCTTCTAATTTGTTACACTATAAACACACATGCACCTTAAAGATTTCTTTTTTTAAACTTCTCACCCAGTTTTGGCCATTTGTTAGACAAATATTTATTTTATGTGTATTCTGTGTATACAGTCATAAATGTTTCATTTTGACTATGCAATTCAGAAAAGTTACCCTTACAGCCCTGCTCGTGCCATCAGAAGTGCTTTTTGTTATTTTTGACCACAGTGAACATCTCAATTTGCTATTACACCTGATCCAACTGACAAAAACAGAGTCACAGTTGGATGTACATAGAGATTATCATACCAAGTGATGTAAGCCAGGGAGAGAAAGACAAATATCATACAATATTTCTTATATATAGAATCTAAAAAATAAAAAATGATACAAATGTACTTATATGGTGGTGGTTGTTTAGTCCCTAAGTCATGTCTGACTCTTGTGACCCCATGGACTATAGCCCATCAGGCTCCTCTGTCCATGAGAGTTCCCAGGGAAGAATATTGGAGTGAGTTGCTATTTCCTTCTCCAGGGGATCTTCCTGACCCATGGATCGAACCTGGGTCTTCTGCATTGCAGGAAGATTCCTTACCAACTGAACCACCAGGGAAGCCCATGAATTTATATACAAAACAGAAATAGACACATAGACATATAAAGCAAATGTACAGTTACCAAAGGGGAAAAAGGGGAGAGACAAATTCAGAATTTTGGATTATCATATACAGACTACTATATGTAAAATAGATAACCTACTGTATAACACAGGGAACTATACTCAATATTTGTAATAACCTATAAGGGTAGAGTAAGAAAAGAATAGATATATATGTATGCATGACTGAATCACTTTGCTGTACACCAGAAACTAACACAACATTGTAAACCGACAATAATAATAATTCAGTTAAAAAAATTAATGATGGTCGATGCTTTATTGAGTGATCATTGTAATAAGCTTTTAAAATCTATCTATTCTTTTTTTTAATTTTATTTTATTTTTAAACTTTACATAATTGTATTAGTTTTGCCAAATATCAAAATGAATCCGCCACAGGTATACATGTGTTCCCCATCTGAACCCTCCTCCCTCCTCCCTCCCATACCATCCCTCTGGGTCGTCCCAGTGCACTAGCCCCAAGCATTCAGTATCGTGCATCGAACCTGGACTGGCATCTCGTTTCATACATGATATTTTACATGTTTCAATGTCATTCTCCCAAATCTTCCCACCCTATCCCTCTCCCATAGAGTCCATAAGACTGTTCTATACATCAGTGTCTCTTTTGCTGTCTTGTACACAGGGTTATTGTTACCATCCTTCTATCTATTCTTATTAAATGCATTGTTTCTATACACATGATGTTCTATTTCTTTCCTAATTAGGAGGCAGGGTAGTAATTAAGGATAAGCTCTGATGTCTTTGTTCTCTAACATATTTCTTCCTCTTTCTGTTACCTGTGTTCAGAGATGTGGTGCCCCTGGCTTCTGACTTTAGTTCTTATGCCTATCACTGGGGCTTCTCTGGTGGCTCAGATGGTAAAGTATCTGCCTGCAATGCGGGAGACCCAAGTTTAATCCCTGGGTCAGGAAGATCCCTTGGAGAAGGAAGTGGCTGCCCACTCCAGTATTTTTGCCTGGAGAATCCCATGGACAGAAGAGCCTGGTAGGCTACAGTCAATGGGGTTGCAAAGAGTCAGACAAGACTGAGTGACTAACACTTCATCTATCATTAGCCTTATTGATTATGGACATGGAGAGAGGGGAGGAAGGGGTGAGATGTATGGAGACAGTAACATAGGAATTTACATTACCATTTATAAAATAGATAGCCAATGGGAATTTGCTGTATGTCTCAGGGAACTCAAACAGGGGCTCTGTATCAACCTAGAGTAGTGGGATGGGGAGGGAGATGGGAGGGAGGTTCAAGAGGGAGGGGATATACATATACCTATGGCTGATTCATGTTGAGGTTTGACAGAAAACAAACTCTGTAAAGTAATTATTCTTCAATTAATAAATAAATATATTTTAAAAATAGTAAAAAATAAATTCTTAACAGTTATACTCAAGAGGACATATACTCTGCAAGCAACAGCAATACATGAAGGCAGAATGAAGGTAACAACTGTAATGTACGCATTTAAGCAAAGGAAGAGAAGTGATAAACCTGGAGATGGGTAAAAGAAGGAATTAGGATTTCTCAGAGAACCTGCAGGGAGGCCATATTCTTTTGGGTTAGAGAGAACTTCTTGTATTGACCTCATACTTTGTTCTTGCTGTGTTTGTTCTGAATGCACAGATTGAAAACAGACAAAGCTAAAATACAGAACCACATAGATATTGAGGAACACCAAAATCATTTGATCAAAGAAATATTATCATTTCTTTCAATTATACCAATACAGTTACAGCCTCAGTGTATACTTGAATAACTCTTCACTGTGATGACTTATTTGCCACCATATTCTACTATGCTAATTCTGTGTGATACAGAAGAGAGCTAACTAAAATTTGAGGTTGATCTCCTAGTTGGATCATTTCATTGATATTAACAAACTTGCTTCTCTTATGCTCTATATCTTGCTCCTCTTTTTAATGAGTCAATCAGCTCTATCAATCTTGAAAATTAGATAAAACAGGAGAAATGTTTATTTATTGGTAGCAAGAGAATTTATTTACACCTAGAGGTTGATAAGAATGTGTGAAAACTACTTGATTAGTGTATTATAGAAATTTCTGAGCTTATAAAGTTCAGACTGGTGAACTTTTCTCCCTCCTTCACTATATATAATTTAGTTTGGACAGTGATTTTGTTGATTCAATACTCATCTCTTGGGGTTATTTTATTTTATTTTATTTTTTAAAATTTTATTTTATTTTTAAACTTTACAATATTGTATTAGTTTTGCCAAATATCGAAATGAATCCGCCACAGGTATACCCGCGTTCCCCATCCTGAACCCTCCACCCTCCTCCCTCCCCTTCCCTCCCTCTAGGTCGTCCCAGTGCACCAACCCCAAGCATCCAGTACCGTGCGTCGAAACTGGACTGGCGACTCGTTTCATACATGATATTATACATGTTTCAATGCTATTTTCCCAAATCTCCCCACCCTCTCCCTCTCCCACAGAGTCCACTGGAACCTATTATACAGAGTGAAGTAAGCCAGAAAGAAAAACACCAATACAGTATACTAACGCATATATATGGAATTTAGAAAGATGGAAACAATAACCCTGTGTACGAGACAGCAAAAGAGACACTGATGTATAGATCAGTCTTGGGGTTATTTTAAAAAACATAAAATGATTAAAAATCCATGTCCTCATTAAAATATAAGTTGCTTTTTAGCATGTGTTTTCCCTTCCAGAATTGATTTTTTAAAAATGTTTCTATCATCAAATCTGGTATCAATTTGACAATCTACTCACATTCCTGCCAATGTATTTCTGTGTTTTCTTTTATTTCTAATGCTTGTCTAGTTGTCATGAGAATGGCCCACTTATAGTGACAGATTGTGTTATGTCTATGTGGTAAGAAAAATGCAAAAGCTATCATTTTAATATTTACCACTTGATCTATTTTGAGCTTTTCTCAGTAGAAATTCTCAAACAAGGGCAAAAGTAGCACAGCATAGGCTATTGTTTTTAATTAAAATGTATAATTTAATGAAATAAACACATATTCTGGAGTTGTCTTTTTTTCACTGCAGTGATAAAGAAGTGTTCTCCTCAATATTTGACTAGCCTTAAATATTATCATTAATTTTTCAATAATTCACTGATTTACCAAGATAGATATAACTAATGTTTTCATATTTTCACTTGTCTTGCTAAGGATTTTGACATGCTCAGTAATAAGTGGTAAAACATCTAACTAATATCTACTGTGTTCTTGAAAGTAAATTCTAATGGAGCAAATATAGAAAGATCTATTGTTATTCTATAAAATAAAGAATTGTATTTTTATTTTTTAAATCTATTTATTTTAATTGGAGGCTAATTACTTTACAATATTGTAGTGGTTTTGCCATACATTGACATGAATGTCATATTCTTAGATATGGATAAACTTTTGAGTGTTTTTTGTACATGGTATTTTCTCTGTAGGAAAGTTGACATTTTTAACCTGTTATTTAAGAATTATCACTCATAATAAAGGGAGATATAAATACCAATTGTTTAAATACATTAAAATCCAAGGACTTTTTCTTCAAAGAGATTATTCAAAGCATTATGTTCAGGCTATGCCTTCAAAGACAAATGAAATTCTAACACAGAGCCATTGATGGCTGAATTTGATCAACACATAAGAACAATATGAATATTAAGGCTAAAAATAACTATCCAAAGTGGAAAGGAAAAACAAGCATACTTTGATTTCCTTATGTAATAGAACTGTGCCCATGTCAGGATATCTGGGTCAAATATCAATTTTGCAAACTTAAGTTATATTAAAATGACAGGAAAAAAATATATATAGATATACCCTTTTTGGTCTGAGAATACGTCATTGGATAACAAAATATAGAACCTTTGTTTTGTTTCAAGGCAAATTATGCTCAGAGAATGAGATTATATTTGCTAATATTTTATTTAACACAGGTCTACTCTGGGAATTATGATTTCACAAGCAAATAGCATACAGATAATATCCCTTAATAAGCCAATAAAGAAATAACATACTCAAAACCAATGATAGGTTAATTATACTATTTTTCCAGACAAAGGGATAAGGTCCAAATTTATCTGAGGTGTACCTTTCTATTGCAGGAAGGGGCTCCCTTCCAGAGCCTGAGAGTAGACTCCTGTCTAACATTTGGAAATGAAATGTCCAAGGAGACACATGTACTGACAAAGCAAAAGACTTTATTGTAAATGGGCTCTTGGGTGGAGGGCAGGAGGGTAAGAGAAACCAGAAGGACTACTCTGCCACATGGTGTGCAGTCTCAGGTTTTATGATAATGTGCTTAGCTTCTGGGTTGTTGCTGATCAATCATCTCTCTTGGCTTATATTTGATCTGACTCAGGGTCCTCCCTGGTGATGTTTACATCTTTCAGCCAAGATGGTTTC
The DNA here is from genome assembly GCF_029378745.1 of Bos indicus. Lineage (NCBI taxonomy): Eukaryota > Metazoa > Chordata > Mammalia > Artiodactyla > Bovidae > Bos > Bos indicus. The sequence continues at coordinate 42,695,609 of NC_091789.1, forward strand.
CAGTGTGAGGGTTTCTGGGAGATTGACAGGACATATCATCTTCTCCCCCTTTCTTTGACCCCTCCCGAATTCTCCCAGTTAGTTTTCAGTGGCAGCATCACATGAAACAGGAGTGAAACCTCCTGTTTCAAGACAACTCAGGCAAGAGGTTATCATTGCAACTGGCGAAAGCAGTGGGTTTCCTTCAACAGTTCCTTAACATTTCTATAAGATGGCTTTTGGGAGAGAGAGCTTAGCCAACTGAGAACTGATATTCAGTTGTTAGTGCAAAGATGAAAGTCCCTTGTTACTAGAACATATCACTAGAAAATGAAGGCATTAATGCTGGCCAGCATGATAATCTCCTTCTTCCGGGCCACCGCCTGATTTTCACCACTGTTAAGCAGAGATCCACCTTCCTAGGCAGGAGTTAATACTCCAAAGTCAGAGAGCTATTTAGATCAGCAAGAGTCACCTTGTCTGGACTGAACACTCTCAGATGGTTCTCATAGACTCTGGATATTTGTACTCTTAATATCTCCTTGCCATAGTTGCATCTTCATCTGTTCTTAACTGATAAGACTCCAGGAGTGCCCCTTAGTATCTGAACTACTACTGAGTATTTATCAGCAGTTGCAAATGTTGATGATAACATCTTGACATAACAACTTCAATTCTCTTATCAAAACAATATTACTTTTAAAAGCTTTGTTCTTAGATCAAAACAACTTAATCTTTGTCATGAACAAGTAAATAAGAAATCGTATCAAAGCACTGTACAACAGCATTCATTCTCTTACTATATTTATTGTATCACTTTTTGTACATACCCTTATTTCAAATTCAGCCCTATCTCCTCCCCAATTCTCTGTGATGCTCAAAGAAACTTTTACACAACTGTAACTATTATAGGAAAGTGTGATAAAATATTAGGAGAAAAGACTTTGGGGACCATAATTAGCTAGAAATGTTAGATACATGATACTTTATCAAGTGATGTATTCATCCCATACAAAGGAGAATGAATTAAAGGGATAAATGGCCTAAATGCTTACAGAGTCTTCAAAATCAGTTTACTGCCCATTTCCTGAGGTTGAAAGGGATGAAAAAAAGAAGTCTTAAATAGAAGCAAAAAGAATGATTTGACCAGGATGGCTGCAGAAAGAATTTAGTTGAATAGAATTGAATTAAGGAGTTCCTAAGACCCACAAAAGTCAATATTAGGTATTTAAGGATAGTATCCAAAACTGTATATATATTTATGTTTACTCCTAAATCATGAATCTCCAACCAGCTTAGATTTTTTTTTTTTTAAGAAATGTGTTTATGCTCGAGATAAAAACTCATCCATTTTATTTTTTTTAATTTTAACTTTACAATATTGTATTGGTTTTGCCATATATCAAAATGAATCCGCCACAGGTATACATGTGTTCCCCATCCTGAACTCTCCTCCTTCCTCCCTCCCCATACCATCCCTCTGGGCCGTCCCAATGTACCAACCCAAAGCATCCAGTATCATGCACCGAACCTGGACAGGCGACTCGTTTCATATATGATATTATACATGTTTCAATGCCATTCTCCCAAATCATCCTACCCTCTCCCTCTCCCACAGAGTCCAAAAGACTGATTTATACATCAGTGTCTCTTTTGCTGTCTTGTATACAGGGTTATCATTACCATCTTTCTAAATTCCATATATATGCATTAGTATACTGTATTGGTGTTTTTCCTTCTGGCTTACTTCACTCTGTATAAGAGGCTCCAGTTTCATCCACCTCATTAGAACTGATTCAAATGTATTCTTTTTAATGGCTGAGTAATACTCCATTGTGTATATGTACCACTGCATTCTTATCCATTCATCTGCTGATGGACATCTAGGTTGCTTCCATGTCCTGGCTATTACAAACAGTGCTGCGATGAACATTGGGGTACACGTGTCTCTTTCCCTTCTGGTTTCCTCAGTGTGTATGCCCAGCAGTGGGATTGCTGGATCATAAGGCAGTTCTATTTCCAGTTTTTTAAGGAATCTCCATGCTGTTCTCCATAGTGGCTGTACTAGTTTGCATTCCCACCAACAGTCTAAGAGGGTTCCCTTTTCTCCACACCCTCTCCAGCATTTAATGCTTGTAGAATTTTGGATCGCAGCCATTCTGACTGGCATGAAATGGTACCTCATAGTGGTTTTGATTTGTATTTCTCTGATAATGAGTGATGTTGAGCATCTTTTCATGTGTTTGTTAGCCATCTGTATGTCTTCTTTTGAGAAATGTCTATTTAGTTCTTTGGCCCATTTTTTGATTGGGTTCTTTAATATGTGCAAATCAATCAATGTAATACACCACATTAACAGATTGAAAAATAAAAACCATATGATTATCTCAATAGATGCAGAGAAAGCCTTCAGGAATAGAAGGAACATACCTCAACATAATAAAAGCTATATATGTCAAACCCACGGCAAACATTATCCTCAATGGTGAAAAAGTGAAAGCATTTCCTCTAAAGTCAGTAACAAGACAAGGGTGCCCACTTTCACCATTACTATTCAACATAGTTTTGGAAGTTTTGGCCACAGCAATCAGAGCAGAAAAAGAAATAAAAGGAATCCAAATTGGAAAAGAAGAAGTAAAACTCTCACTGTTTGCAGATGACATGATCCTCTACATAGAAAACCCTAAAGACTCCACCAGAAAATTACTGGAACTAATCAATGAATATAGTAAAGTTGCAGGATATAAAATCAGCACACAGAAATCCCTTGCATTCCTATACACTAATAAGGAGAAAATAGAAAGAGAAATTAAGGAAACAATTCCATTCATCATTGCAATGAAATGGTGACGGATGAGGGAGGAGGGCTCAGGATGGGGAACACATGTATACCTGTGGTGGATTCGTTTTGATATTTGGCAAAACTAATACAATTATGTAAAGTTTAAAAATAAAATAAAATTAAAAAAAAGAATAAAATACTTATGAATATATCTACCTAAAGAAACTAAAGAAATATATATATAAAACTATAAAACACTGGTGAAAGAAATCAAAGAGGACCCTAATAGATGGAGAAATATACCATGTTCATGGATTGGAAGAATCAATATAGTGAAAATGAGTATACTACCCAAAGTAATTTATAGATTCAATGCAATCCCTATCAAGCTACCAATGGTATTCTTCACAGAGCTAGAACAAATAATTTCACAATTTGTATGGAAATACAAAAAAAAACTCAAATACCCAAAGCAATCTTGAGAAAGAAGATAGGAACTGGAGGAATCAATCTGCCTGACTTCAGGCTCTACTACAAAGCCACAGTCATCAAGACAGTATGGTACGGGCACAAAGACAGAAATATAGATCAATGGAACAAAATAGAAAGCCCAGAGAAAAATCCACATACATATGGACACCTTATCTTTGACAAAGGAGGCAAGAATATACAATGGATTAAAGACAATCTCTTTAACAAGTGGTGCTGGGAAAACTGGTCAACCACTTGTAAAAGAATGAAACTAGAACACTTTATAACACCATACATAAAAGTAAACTCAAAATAGATTAAAGATCTAAACATAAGACCAGAAACTGTAAAACTCCTAGAGGAGAACATAGGCAAAACACTCTCTGACATACATCACAGCAGGATCCTCTATGACCCACCTCCAAGAATATTGGAAATAAAAGCAAAACTAAACAAATGGGACCTAATTAAACTTAAAAGCTTCTGCACAACAAAGGAAACTATAAGCAAGGTGAAAAGACAGCCTTCAGAATGGGAGAAAATAAGAGCAAATGAAGCAACTGACAAATAACTAATCTCAAAAATATACAAACTCATCCATTATAAAATGAATGGAAAATAAATGATATAATAGGAGAATATCTTACTGGAAAGATGTCTTTTCTTGGGTAATACCTATGTGAGCTAAGCATATAACAATTTTTGATGCCAATCGAAGGCTTCATATTCTTCTAAATGTTGTTGCATGATATTTACAATGTTGTTATACACTTTTCCTGAAACCACTGAAGAATGCAACAAATAAAAATAGTTTCACTAGAAGACCAAAATTGTGTATTATTGCACTGAGAATATTGACATTTTTTTAATGTACTTGCAATAACAAATTGAAACTGATTTTTTGTTTTTGTTTTGTTTTCCTTTGCTTCCTTTGCCTACATTTTATCCTAAATCAGCAGAAATCCAAGGGGAAAAGGACAATAAAGGTAAGATGCTAATTTCAAAGAAAATTGACTTCAAAATTTGTTGCACTATCTTTTCTTAAATTTCTGAAGCTACAGTAGCTACTAAGTGCAGTTAAAACTGTAAGTATTTAAGATGACATATGTTGTAGTTCTGCCTTAAAAGAGCTTCAAACTGAACTGTCTCTACATTTTGTATTATTTACACAGTCCTGGAGGCAATTTTCAAGGCTAATTTTATTTTATTTTTCACCAACACTTTCTTTTCCCAATGTGGCAAAACATCATCCTGATGACAGCATCACTTTGTGAATGTTCTGGTAATACAGTTATTTCATGATAAATTTTAGCAATAGAAGGGACCATTTTGGTGTCAGTTCACAATTAACAGTGACAGCAAAAGTTAGTAAATATGAAGCATGATGATCTTGGATAAGGTCACAGAGAAAAATACTATAAACATGGTCAATCAGTAGTTTGATGTTCTCTGAGAAATTGGGCTTTAAAATGTCATATTTCAATGTAAATTTTTTTTTCTAATTGAAATGTAGTTGATGTACAATATTATGTTTGTTGCAGATATACTTTATTGTGATTTGACATTTTGATACATTATGAAATGATCACCACCATGATAACTCCAGTAACCATATACAACCATATAAGTTATCACAATATTATTAACTATATCTTTTATGCTGTATATTACATCCACATGATTTACCTGTTTTAAAACTGGAGGTTTCTATCTCCTGATCCTTTTTACCTTTTTCATTCACTGACCTCCCCTCTGTCAACCACTTTTTTGTTCTCTGTAGCTCTGAGTCTGTTTTTGTTTTCTTTTGGTTTTTAGATTCTGGATATGAGAAACTACAGTTGCTGTCTTTGTCTCATTTATTTAACTTAGCAAAATACTTTCTAGATTCATCCATGTTGTCACAAATGACATGAGTTTTAATGGTTGAATAATGCTCTATTACATATATACATCAGATCAGATCAGATCAGATCAGTTGCTCAGTCGTGTCCGACTCTTTGCGACCCCATGAATCGCAGCACGCCAGGCCTCCCTGTCCATCACCAATTCCAGGAGTTCACTCAGACTCACGTCCATCGAGTCAGTGATGCCATCCAGCCATCTCATCCTCTGCCGTCCCCTTCTCCTCCTGCCTCCAATCCCTCCCAGCATCAGAGTCTTTTCTAATGAGTCAACTCTTCGCATGAGGTGGCCAAAGTACTGGAGTTTCAGCTTTAGCATCATTCCTTCCAAAGAAATCCCAGGGTTGATCTCCTTCAGAATGGACTGGTTGGAACTCCTTGCAGTCCAAGGGACTCTCAAGAGTCTTCTCCAACACCACAGTTCAAAAGCATCAATTCTTTGACGATCAGTCTTCTTCACAGTCCAACTCTCACATCCATACATGACCACAGGAAAAACCATAGCCTTGACTAGACGAACATTTGTTGGCAAAGTAACGCCTCTGCTTTTGAATATGCTATCTAGGTTGGTCATAACATTCCTTCCAAGGAGTAAGTGTCTTTTAATTTCATGGCTGCAGTCACCATCTGCAGTGATTTTGGAGCCCCCAAAAATAAAGTCTGACACTGTTTCCCCATCTATTTGCCATGAAGTGATGGGACCGGATGCCATGATCTTCATTTTCTGAATGCTGAGCTTTAAGCCAACTTTTTCACTCTCCACTTTCACTTTCATCAAGAGGCTTTTTAGTTCCTCTTCACTTTCTGCCATAAGGGTGGTGTCATCTGCATATCTGAGGTTATTGATATTTCTCCCAGCAATCTTGATTCCCGCTTTTGTTTCTTCCAGTCCAGCATTTCTCATGATGTACATACATACCACATTTTCTTTATCCATTCATCCACTGATGAATACTTATGTGTCTTTCATATCTTGGTTATTGTGAATAATGCTTCAATGAGAGTTGGAGTGTATAATATATCCTTCTGATTTAGTGTTTTTGTGCTGTATCATATGGAAGTTCTATTTTTATTTATTTATTTTTTTTTTGAGCAAACTTCATGTTTTCCACAGTTATCTATACCGATTACATTCCCACCGACAGTACACAAAAGGGTTCCCTTTTCCATACATCCTCACCAACGCTTGTTATTTGTTTTCTGTTAATGATAGTCATTCTGACAGGTGTGATTTGAAGTTCCCTGATGATTAGTGATGTTGAGCATCTTCTCAGGCGTCTGTTGACCATTTGTATGTCTTTGAAAAAAATGTCTATTCTGTTCCTCTGCCCATTTTAATCAAGTTGTCTTCTTGTGTTGAGTTGTAAGTGTTCTTTGTGAATTTTAGATATTAACCATTTATCAGTTATGTCATTTGCAGATATGTTCTCCCATTCAACAGGTTGCCTTTTCATTTTGTTGATGGTTTCCTTTGCTATGCAAAAACTTTTGAGTTTGATGTAGTTCCATTTGCTTAATGTTTGCTTTTGTTTCCCTTCCCTGATAAGCAGCCCCCCCCCCCCAAATATTGTTAACAGCATGCTGCCAATGTTCTCTTCTAGGAGTTTTATGGTTTCAGGTCTTACATTTAAGTCTTTAATCCATTTGGAGTTTATTTTTCTATATGGTGTGAAAAAGTAGTCCAGTTTGATTCTTTTACATGGAGCTGTCTAGTTCTCCCAACAGCATTTTTTTTGAAGAGACTTTACATGTTGTATATTTTTGACTCCTTCAATGTGAAAATTTTAAATTCTGCTCACCTATATATAAACAGTCTAGCTTTCTAAAAAAATTTGAAGTTTTTTACTATTAAAAATTAAACTAATCCTGAACCCCCCTCCCAAATTGTCCCCCCCGCAACAGAGTCCAAAAGACTGTTCTATACATCTGTGTCTCTTTTGCTGTATCACATATAGGGTTATCATTACTATCTTTCTAAATTCCATATATATGCGTTAGTAAACTGTATTGGTGTTTTTTTTTCTGGCTTACTGCACTCTGTAAAATCGGCTCTAATTAAAGTAAATAAATTTAAATTAAAAAAATAAACTAGGTCACACATACTGTTAAATTTTAATTACCTCATTGATTAGACTGCACCACCACTAAAAATAATTCACTGACATTTATTTTTTAGAATTTATGCCTCAGTTTCTTCACCATGTTTTGTGGTTGAAAGAAATAGGTTTCCCTTAAGCTTCTGATGGAAGATATTTTGGAAATTAAAATCAATAAGCCTTAAATGCTGTTCATATTAGGAACCAAAACATTGCCGTAACGATATGCTAAGTTAAATGTGATTTTTGTTGTAAGATTTTTTTTTTTTTTGGTAATATCCTCCTGTAATTTGGGAGACTAGATTTTGTTTTTGAAAAAGAACTTACCAAAGGATGGTCTAGACTATGCTCAAGGTACTCTGTTAGCCCTCGATGGCTTTATAAAGTGTGAAAATTACCAGAAAATGGTGCCTGAGTAGAATGTAAAAATGTATTTTCATTAGTGTTTGAGACTAAACTAAAATAAACTAAAATATCAGCATTAGAAAATTTTCACTTTCTGAATTTCCAAATGCCTTTCTGAATTATCTTATCACTGTGACCTTGGAATGATGACTTTTTGAAAATTAACTCCTCCCGAAGTCAAAAGGTCATAGAAGAGTTCTACAATTAAAAGGAGGGAAGCAACGGTAATGAAATATTACTAGCTATATAAAGTAAAAGAGAGAAGCTCTAAAGACTTTAGATGTTCTAACATTCTCAGTCATCTGATAAATTTAGAAATGGAACTGCTTGCTCAGTCATAAGTTGGAATTTTGAAGAACAGAATGGCAAATTTTATCTAGTGTAGTTATTCTATGAATAGAAAAATATTTTATTTTTTAAAAATTAGGCCTTTGTATACAATGTCTGGGGCAAATTCATAAAATACCTGGCTCCTGAAATTTTAACTTAAAACATTTTAATTGTGAATATTAAAACATTAATATAATCTCAATATAAGGAGCAATGGAAATGGTTTTAGTGAAGGATTTTTTTTTTTTTTTTTTGGTCAAATCAAAGCAAATCTGGGCTTAGGGAGAGATTCTATTCAGAACAGAGAGAAGGATCTGATCTCAGAAAACTGCAGGTTCTTAAAATCCAACAACAACAACAAAAAAGTTTATTTTTTTTAAGTTAAAAAGGGTAAGCAGAAATAAACAGAATTTTTAAAGAAGAAACTGGACAAGCATGATAAGTGACCAGTGGGATCCACCAGAAAAAGTGTCTTGCTTTGGTCAGCTGATTCCCAGGAGACCCTTATAAAGGGGACGTGTTCCACAGTTTTAGTGCTTGCTCATTGCTTGTGAGCAAGCAGAGCTCTGGAACTTTGAAGAAAGAGAGATGCTTGACTAAAGTTTAGTCAAGACAAAGTCTTGTAAGAGAAGGAGGTAGCAAGAGAATGGTCATATCCCAGGTCTCAGGGAAGTCCCTGGGATGGGCCCCCAAGGGAAGGTCTTTGACTTTGCACAGTCAAGGATCTAAGAGAGAGTCCAAGTAGAATAGAAGCCAATTTATTCAGGCAGACGCACACTCCATAGGCAGAATTTGTTCCGTCTCAGAATGTGAGAGGGCCCTGGGGAATACAGGTTGCTAGTTTTTATGGGCTAGATAATTTCATAGGCTAACAAGTGGATTATTCCAGCTATTTCTGGGAAGGGGCAGAGACTTCCAAGAATTGGGACACCACCAACTTTTGGGTCTTTCACTGTTGGCCTCCAAGCTATCATGGTGCCAGTGGGTATGTCATTTAGCATATGCTAATGCATTACAATGAGCATACAATGAGGCTCGAGGTCCCCTGGAAGTAAAATATTCTGCCATCTTGGACCTAGTAGGTTCTATACAGTTTTTGTGGCATCCTGTTTTTCTCAACAGTTGTGTCATTCTTTTCATGGTTGTGCCCTGCCTACTTCTCTCCTGCCTCAAAAGCAGAGGATAAGAAAGGGAAAGCTGTGAGCAATTGGTCATTTTCCCCAGCATATTTCTATACCAAAATAAGCACAGTAAAATTAACTCATTAATACTGTGCTTACTCTGTTCAAAGCACTGTGTGTGCGTATGTGTGCATACATATAAGGGCATATATGTATATATCTATTCTATACCCACATCTGTATCTCTATACCTACTACAAATTTAGTCCTAACAAGAATCCTATAAACTCTTTTACAGATGAAGAAATCATGGTACAGAAACCCTAAGTGACTTGCTGAGAGAGTCAGTTCCTAGGCAGGTTGATAGGGAGTCTAGGGGTCCCCAAGGAGAGAGGGATCTGGAATTCTCAAGGGGTCCCCAAGGAGAGAGGGGTCTGGAATTCTCAAGGAGAAAGAAAGGACAAACTTTTTTTCTTTCTCCACATTCCTTAGGATTATATAACAATAATGTATCCTGCCTAAGGACAGTCTTTGGATTCAACCTTCTGTTATCTTAAAATGTAAATTATGGGAGTAGACCTGGTCTTTACAAGGATGTATCTTGCCTGAGGACAGTGTTATCTTAAAATGTAAATTATGGGAGTAGGTCTGATGAGGTCTTTACAACCTCTAAACATTCTTTGGATTATATAACTTCGTTGTTAACACTAGCAAGTGGGTACTCTTTCTGCCCCCTTCTGATGCCTATGTCAGAAGCTTTCTCTATCTCCTTTATACTTTAATAAAACTTTATTACACAAAAGCTCTGAGTGATCAAGCCTCGTCTCTGGCCCCAGATTGAATTCTTCTCCTCCAGGGGCCAAGAATCCCGGTGTATTCGCATGATTCAACAACAACCTTTCATTGCCAGAGTATAGAGCTCACAAGTAGAAGAGATATGGTTTGAATCCAGACAATTTGTCCAGAATACCTTTCAAAAAAGAAAAAAAGAAAGACTTTAAATCATAAAACAAATACTTCTTTCATATCAAAACTGTTTTTTATGTGTGTGTGTGTGTTTTAGTACCCTGAGTATGTTTAATGTTTTAAGATGCTTCTGGAAGATTAATATTTTTTAAAAAATTTACCTCTGACAACTCTGATGCTACAGACTCATTATCAAGCCCTTTCACTCCATACCTAAATTGATGTAATATGATTAACATATACTATGGAGATTAAGTCTGTCCTCTGATGCCCTTTATTTTTGGTTCATTGCATTTATATATACATTTGATTTTGGATATTAAATTCAGGAAGCTATAAACATTAAATATATGGTGTCAGAATATTCATTAACTTTGGATTTATTGCAAATGTTTCCATAAAAAGTTCAATAATCTCTTGAACTCTTGAATTTCACCTATGGAGGCTTTTAAATTTAGATTATAAAATATGACTTTTATTTTCAGTTTAATTCAAAGTGAAAAATAAAAGATTCCTGCATTTGTTTAAAATAAAAAAAGGGGGCCCCCATATTAACCAAGAAAGAAGTATCTAAATGAATGCTTTGTCCTAGAGTCTCAAACATCAAAGGATCTAGAGACTCAAACATCAAAGAACCTAGAGTTGCTCAATGACTGGGGCTCAATAGCCCCAGCTATTTACATTTAAAAGACTTCAGAGGCCTCACCAGACAAGTTTTAGGTTCCACATCAGAGGTTTAAAGTACAGAGATAGACAAGCTTTTCTACCTCCTTTTTATTTATTTATTTATTTATTAAGATTACATTTCATAGAGAAGCTAGTGACATTCAAAGAGAAAAACAAAACAAATGCCATACTCCATAGTGCCATAATTCTTTAGTATGGGAGGGCTGAGTTAATTAAGGGGAAACCACATTTCAACACATAACTACCTGTGATTGAATAAATTACTGTTCAGTTCAGTTCAGTTCAGTGGCTCAGTCATGTCCAACTCTTTGCGACCCCATGAATCGCAGCACGGCAGGGCTCCCTGTCCATCACCAACTCCCGGAGTTCACCCAGACTCACCTTCATCGAGTTGGTGATGCCATCCAGCCATTTCATCCTCTGTCATCTCCTTCTCCTCTTGCCCCCAATCTCTCCCAAGCATCAGAGTCTTTTCCAATGAGTCAACTCTTCGCATGAAGTGGCCAAAATATTGGAGTTTCAGCTTTAGCATAATTCCTTCCAAAGAACACCCAGGAATGATCTCCTTTAGAATGGACTGGTGGATCTCAAGAAGAGGTGGCAAGAATATACAGAAGAACTGTACAAAAAAGATCTACATGACCAAGATAATCACGATGGTGTGATCACTCACCTAGAGCCAGACATCCTGGAAAGTGATGTCAAGTGGGCCTTAGAAAGCATCACTATGAACAAAGCTACTGGAGGTGATGGAATTCCAGTTGAGCTCTTTCAAATCCTGAAAGATGATGCTGTGAAAGTGCTGCACTCAATATGCCAACAAATTTGGAAAACTCATCAGTGGCCACAAGACTGGAAAAGGTCAGTTCTCATTCCAATCCAAAAGAAAGGCAATGCCAAAGAATGCTCAAACTACCACACAATTGCACTCATTCCACACGCTAGTAAAGTAATGCTCAAAATTCTCCAAGGCAGGCTTCAGCAATACATGAACCATGAACTTCCAGATGTTCAAACTGGTTTTAGGAAAGGCAGAGGAACCAGACATCAAGTTGCCAACATCGACTGGATCATCAAAAGAGCAAGAGAGTTCCAGAAAAACATCTACTTCTGCTTTATTGACTATGCCAGAGCCTTTGACTGTGTGTATCACAAAAAACTGTGGAAAATTCTGAAAGAGATGGGAATACCAGACCACCTGACCTGCCTCTTGAGAAACCTATATGCAGGTCAGGAAGCAACAGTTAGAACTGGACATGGAACAACAGACTGGTTCCAAATAGGAGAAGGAATACGTCAAGACTGTATATTGTCACCCTGCTTATTTGACTTATATGCAGAGTACATCATAAGAAACGCTGGGCTGCAGGAAGCACAAGCTGAAATCAAGATTGCTGGGAGAAATATCAATAACCTCAGATGTGCAGATGACACCACCCTTAAGGCCGAAAGTGAAGAGGAACTAAAAAGCCTCTTGATGAAAGTGAAAGCGGAGAGTGAAAAAGTTGGCTTAAAGCTCAACATTTAGAAAACGAAGATCATGGCATCCGGTCCCATCACTTCATGGCAAATAGATGGGGAAACAGTGGAAACCGTGTCAGACTTTATTTTTGGGGGCTCCAAAATCACTGCAGATGGTGACTGCAGCCATGAAATTAAAAGACGTTTACTCCTTAGAAGGAAAGTTATGACCAACCGAGACAGCATATTAAAAAGCAGAGACATTACTTTGCCAACAAAGGTCCGTCTAGTCAAGGCTATTTTTTTTTCCAGGGGTCATGTATGGATGTTAGAGTTGGACTGTGAAGAAAGCTGGGTGCCAAAGAATTGATGTGTTTGAACTGTGGTGTTGGAGAAGACTCTTGAGAGTCCCTTCAGTTCAGTTCAGTTGCTCAGTTGTGTTCGACTCTTTGTAACCCCATAAATTGCAGCACGCCAGGCCTCCCTGTCCATCACCAACTCCCGGAGTTCACCCAAACTCTTGTCCATCGAGTCGGTGATGCCATCCAGCCATCTCATCCTCCTTCGTCCCCTTCTCCTCCTGCCCCCAATCCCTCCCAGCATCAGAGACTTTCCCAATGAGTCAACTCTTCGCATAAGGTGGCCAAAGTATTGGAGTTTCAGCTTCAGCATCAGTCCTTCCAAAGAACACCCAGGACTGATCTCCTTTAGAATGGACTGGTTGGATCTCCTTGCAGTCCAATGGACTCTCAAGAGTCTTCTCCAACAGAGTCTCTTAGCAATGTTTATTTTCAACTTGGGAGAAGTGCAATTGCTTGAACCTGGTTAATATTAAAACAAAGTAACGTTTCTTGCTCAAACACAAACTGGTTCCCTTAGTACTAACCTAAAAATTTCCACTTAGACTTTTTTTTTTTAAGATCCCTCCCCCTTTAGTAAACATGAGTCTGAATTGCCCTTAAGTGAAGTCGCTCAGTTGTGTCCGACTCTTTGCGACCCCGTGGACTGTAGCCTACCAGGCTTCTCCATCCATGGGATTCTCCAGGCAAGAATACAGGAGTGGGTTACCATTTCCTTCTCCAGGGGATCTTCCCGACCCAGGGATTGAGCCCAGGTCTCCTGCATTGGAGGAAGACGCTTTAACCTCGGAGCCACCAAGAATTGCCCTTAGGGTTTGCACAATTGGCCATGCTTGTTAATGCGTATGTTCACAAAAGTGCTAAACTGAAAATGGCAGAAACAGAACTGAATGAGACCATCAAAGAAGTATATTTCTTATTTCTTTATATTTGCCTGAGATGAATTTACAAAGTGGCTTCTTTCAAACTAGGCTAGCAGGTATCAGAAAGAGTAGCTATAGTCAAAAAGCAAACAAAAGCCATTGTCTGTCATTGGCCTCTCCTCTTCCAGACCTCTGGCGTTTGTGTAACCATTTGCTCCAAGGCTACATGAAGAAGAGGAAGGCAATGAGAATGTGAAGGAATATACATATTAACCATTTTACTGGTGTCTCCAAGGCACTTCTTCCCTTATCCTATTCAATAATCCAGGAATATTGGGAAGTTTATTCATCATAAATTATTCTAACTGTACAATTTAGGAATTTGAATACAGCAGAGTATATTTAGATTTTTTTAAAGGTTATCTCTAAATAAAACTAATTTTAAGGGTATGTTTATGAAGAGATGTATCCACAGGCCTTGGCTTTAATGAAAGTTTATTTTTGTAATACTTTTTACAGCATGATAAGCTAGCAAATGCATGAAGCTAAATCTGCAGCAATTGTGAATGCTATTTCTTCTATACTAAACAGTTTTCCTTATAAAGCATTCAACTGAATGCTAATAATGATATGAGAAAGTTAAATCACACTAAGTGCTCTAATTTAGCATTACCACCTACAAGCAAACCAATTAACTTTTTTCCTACATATGTTCCATAGATAGGATCTTCCAGGGACACTGTACTGCAGGTATACTTTGAGTCCCTTGGTAGTGTCTTAACAGCTTCTTATTTTGCTTTGGAATCAATTATTTAACTCAATGGGTAGTGAATGAAAATTTAGTAGCAAAAAAGTGACAGATAATTTGAAGGACATCTCTGGTTTGATCTTTAGATTCTCCTTCTGTGCTTATTCAAGACTTCTGCTTGCACCTGATATTCAATGTTAAAACTATTAATGTAGTTATCACCATAAATACATATCTATTTTGTCTTACATGTTTTTTTTTTGATCTGTTTTTTATTTTATTTATTTTTATTGCTGGGTTGGTTGATCCTATAGCCCTAATATACAGTGATTACAAGGACTCCATGATTTTGAAGTGTCTCTCTTTTCATTACCATAACTTGATTATCTGCATTGTATTATCCTATCTGGTTAACTGAACTTTTCCTTCTTAGGTCTTCTAATTGTTCATATATCAATTTATGAGATTTCTTCCTGGTTATATTTCTTTCCCCATCTTATCATTGCCATTCTTGACTTTTCATTCTTGGATTCTCACTCTGTTTATGGTGCCAATTTCCAACTGTAGTTCCATCACAGATCATATTCTCCATAGGTCACTGAATACTCTTTGGCAAAAGGAGAAAAAAAGTCACAAAATTGTACTTACTACACATTACAGTATTAAACTTCCCCTGCGGCTCTAGGTATTGTTGAAAAGTCTTTCTATGCTCCTTTTCATTAACTTTATGTCCTTGAATGTCTTGTCTTGAATGACTGTCCCAAACCGTTTCAACTATCTTCAAATTACTTTTACAACTTCCAACCCTCAATTACTTTAGGTCCTAATGTCCTAAGACAGAAACCATCTTTGTAATCCCAATATATCTCTAATTTTCTTTCTAGTATCTCATTTGTTCCCTTTTAATTGTTGAAATATCTAGCTCTTTAGTCTCTTTCTACACTCCACTTCCATTTTTCCTTCAAATATACATAAATGTCATTTGTCAAGGAAAATAAATATTAAATAACTACCCCTCCAAGTAGATTAAATACTCTTTAGCCATTGCTGCAATTCACTACTAAATTGAGGGAATCATCTCTATTAACTGCATTTTCCCACCACACACTTCTTGCTATAATCTATTATCTTTCCTTACAGTTGAAATATAACCCTTTCATCATTTGCCCAAGATTTTCTGCTTAATATGTCCAGAATTTCTGTTACATTTGACATTTTAAAAACTGTCCCTCTCTCATTATTTCTGGAAACCTTTCTTCCATAAAGCCATCTGTGATCTGTCCGTCCATTTCTACATATAAACATAGTGTTTACAACTGGATTGTGAGTTCATGTTAATAAAGTACATATTTCTTCTATATCCTTTCAATTCCTAGTGTAGAAAATGAAAACTTTTCCTTATTAGATTCTTTCACTGGTCTAATCATTAAATTGATATAAGACAGATTAACAGGAGAAAACAAAATTTAATTTCATATGTATGGGAGCTAATAATACTCAAAGAAGTAACCAAAGCAGGCAGCTTCTATACCTTTCAGATAAATAAACAATAAATTTGTGAAGAATTAACAATATGTAGGGATTTGGGTTTGGGGTACTAAACTTAGTAAAGAAGTAAGGTAACAAGGTTTTTCTGTGCAACCTTTCAGCCCCGACTTCTCTGACTCTGGTGATGAGAATCTCTATCTTTCTCCTTGAACAGTAAAGATATCTTTCACATTGGAGATTCATTTCCTGTTGTGAGAGGGACAAAGAAACATCAGAGTGTCCTCATACTTGCTGTTTCTTGTTACTTTAATTCAAAATAATTAATATGCTGAAGCAGTATATCTTGGGATGGCCTGCCCTGAACCTATCACTAGCACACTATCCTATCATGTTTACTTTTTATAAATATTTGCTGTATTTGTCTTATTTTAAATTTCCAAATTTTGATAAGCTTAACTGAACTGACTTAATCCAAATGAAATTGACTTATACTTTTCCAAAATAAAATGTGGAGTATTCAACTAATATAGTAGCAAATGCTTGATTATATAGGGATTTATAAATCTTCTTTTTAGGGTCCTCTGAGTTCATGTTAAATATAAGGAAATTGATATCACAAATAGTGAGCTACTCCTTAGCCCTAATTCAGGCAGTTGTAACCTGTTGTTTGGTGTGTGTAGAAGTATCCTAGGAAAATCAATGCTGAGAAGAGTCTTCTTTTTAAAACTCTGATGCACTGAATTTTTTTTTTCAAGTATTTTTCTGTAAGTTCCCAATTGACTGAACTGTCCAAGTTAGGCTATTTCTTTAAAAATGTTATTTTTCTTTCCTCTTATGCCAAAAAAGTGGATGGAGTGGGGGGTGCCTGTACTGTGTCCTCTTCCTTCTCCCTTAGTGAAAAACTCTAAGCCTCTATTGAAAATGTTCTAAGTCTTTTGCCTACCTATTGTCTCACCTTGCAGCATCAAAGTTCACCCATTATATCTCTGAGAAACAGATATTTTCACTCTATGTGTGGCATCGTACTGAGGACAGTCTGAAATAAAATCATACATATTCAACTGTATGCCCTATTCTGAATGTATGGGAAACAATAGACAGTGACATCTTAAGTAAAATAAGTCAGGGTTTTAAAAGGTTTTGAAATACATTTTATTCAAAGAAGTAGAAAAGGAGAAAGCAATTTCAAGGTGTATTTGAATAGCACTCTTATGTGTATTAAATGCACTATTCCCAGGTCTTTAGCTTTACAATACTGTTAGATGTAGTTGCAAATTCACCATATCCTGTATGTACTGTTTCCATTTTCACAGATTGAGCAGTTTTTCATCCCTTTTTTTCTAGTGACTGTTGAAAGTCCTTGCTTCTCTTCAGTCAGTGCCATGTGAGTCAGTACATAATTTAGATGCCTTGTCTGGTACTGTCTATGAATAACTCAACCACTGGTACATTGAAACTGATACTCTAAACTATACTGTTCAGATTGGGATTTATGCCTCTGATCTCAACCAAACAATTGAAACAATTACAATTCTATTCTAAATTTAGATTTTCATATCAGAAACACCTTTGAAATGGAAAATTCCCCTTGTTTTAGTTTATAAAAAGATTTATTTTGCTTTCATCTTTTTTTGGTGTACAGCTTTATTGGAGATATAATTCATGCATTTAAAGTTTTGGTGTTTTTTTTTAAAGTTTACTTTCCTATTTTTTTATTGTTTTAATTGAAGTATAGTTGATTTACAATATTGCCTGCACTTTAGGCAAATCACTTTTTTATTTCGTATATTTTGATTTCTGAAAGTAGTTAGGAGAGGAAGCTTTCCTAGGCAACTTATTGGGTATTGTTTTCTAATAAACTTTGCCAGTATCATTGCTATAGAGATATCTGCTGACCACTTTCTTTTGAAATACTAGATAAATCATATTTATTTCATTCAATCGTATGTTTTTCTCCATGACTGAGCCGAGGCTTAGTTACTCCATGATCTATTGCTTTTTTGCCACCAGTAGAGGACAGATTCTTATTCAGTTTCTGTTGCATGTATGAGTCATGTTTACATATGTTATACCATGTTCTTTTGCAGTGATGCTAATTTTTCAGTTTTCTAATATCCATAATTCTGTGAACTTTGTAGTAACAAGATATGTAGAATTTTCATTGAGTCTTTCAATCATCAAAAACTCCATTATTATCATATTTTAAATATTTATTGTATGTGTTATGTCCCTTCAGATCAAATCAGATCAGATTAGTCGCTCAGTCATGTTCAACTCTTTGCGAGCCCATGAATGACAGCAGGCCAGGCCTCCCTGTCCATCACCAACTCCCAGAGTTCACCCAGACTCATGTTCATCGAGTCAGTGATGCCATTCACCCATCTCATCCTCTGTCATCCCCTTCTCCTCCTGCCCCCAATCCCTCCCAGCATCAGAGTCTTTTCCAATGAGTCAACTCTTCGCATGAGGTGGCCAAAGTACTGGAGTTTCAGCTTTAGCATCATTCCTTCCAAAGAAATCCCAGGGCTGATCTCCTTCAGAGCAGCATGATTTGAGGACTAGAACAAGCACACACTAATGACAAATGTCATAAGTAGACTGGACCCATGAAGATAGATGAAGTCTGGCAATGCATGACAGTACCGATAAATATTTTATCTTTTTCTATGACAAAATATCTGGATTTAAGAGTGCAGTATGTGTGTGTTAGTCTCTTAGTTATGTCCAACTCTTTGAGACTCCATAGACTGTAGCCCACCAGGATCCTCTGTCCATGGGATTCTTCAGGCAAGAATACTGGAATGGGTTGTCATTTCCTTTTTCACGGGATCTTTCTGACCCCAGGATCAAACCTGGGTCTCCTGAATGGCAGGCAGATTCTTTACCATATGAGCTATAGAAAAGTCCCATTAGAGTGCAGTATAAGTGGAGTAATAGTGCCAGTCATCTCTTTTTTGCCAAGCAACATTTATATTGGAAGATTCAGGAGTTTTCTTCTGAACATACATTTTTTCATTGCTAAATCAGACATTGAGACATTTATAAATAAAAACAGAAATTTTAGAGTCTTGTATCTTGTGATCATTAGGTTAGATACATTATCTTTGACATACTTCCTTGTATTCTTTTATTTTTCACATATTTGCCCCTCATCATGCATTTAATTTTTAAGGTGAGCAAGTATCCCACTTAAGTCATAGGGAACTCAAAGGGAAGCCTCTGAGAATTAATCATTAGATGTTATCTTACCAAAAAACTATGAACATGTTAGTTAATCTCCTAGCCCATCTATTGAGGATTCCTGTGAAACTAGTCTACCTCATTTACTTGAATTATTTCTTTATACCCTAAAAGAAGTTTCTAGGATTATGCTTTAGAGACACTAAAGTGATAAATTTTACAGTCTAATGTTGAGGTATAAAGAATTAATAATTCAAGATGTCTTATAACTTAGTCTATGCCTATCACACTACTTGAAACATAGTAAATATTTAATGAAAATTTGTCATTTATTTAACAAGCATATATGGAATGGTTTCTGTGTGCCAGACTGTGCTTTGTGATGAAAATATCTAAGGGTTCAGATAGTATCTTTGACCTCAAGGATCCCTTTGTGTAGTAAGGAAAAGAAGATATGTAAACTAAAAATTCAATCTTATTTAACTAGCTTATTTAACAATCTTATTTAACTATTATAATAATCTATTATAGATTATTCTTCTTGAATAAAAATAAATTCCACTCATGTGTATTTAAGTTTTCTATCAGGTTTACTCATTGAGAGGTAAGAGCTCCCATAAATTCCATAACCTTTCTTTAACATATAATATCTTTTTTTTTTTTTTATGTTTTTGAGCACCTACATTTTGGTCTCTTTTTAGCTTATATCAGTCACATAAACCATTGTATTTTTATTCTGTTCAAATAGCATACCCTTTCCTATTATATTTAACCCCTCCTGGCCTACAGTATTTATCAGATACCCTTTAACAGCTTGTTTTATTATTTATGAGTGAGAGCTACTGTTATCCAAATATACTTTAAACATTGATTGTTGAATGAATTGAGTTTTCTCCTTGAAGTGCATAATGCTTCAAACAGTGCATCTTATTACTAACTTGACAGATTTTCCTCCTTATTTTCATTAAAACAAGATGTGTAGGAGAGCAAATCTCAAATACTGACCTTTAGCTGTTTTTGTTTTTCTTTTTCATAGTAAGCAGTTGTGAATGCAATGCTGTAAATCTCTAGCATTAAAAGAACCATCTCTGGGATCTGTTTCATATTCTGTAATAAAGGTGATTGTTGAGAATTATTTTATGTGTAATTCAGAACAGGTTGTGTATCCTTTTTATTAGTGAGAAGATACTATCTCTGTAATGCCTATGTAAAGTTGTCTGGGGGTTAAATTGATTGAAAACATTATGATTTGGATTAGCCATAAAAACTGCAGTGACTATTGCAAAACAGGAAATCCTGTTACACAACTGAGGAAAGAAGCCACCTGTCTCAGGAAAAAAAAAAAAAAAAACACCACACTTCATAGCAGAAACCAATGTAATAAACTTAGTAAACAAAAGTTCTAAGTGGGTAAAGTTTTTAGCTTTTGTTGGGTTTTGTGAAGCAAGTAGGTAGCAAATGCTCAATTAGTCCAGTTGCTTCTCCCAATCTTCTTATGAGTGTCAGCTAACATGGCTCACTGCACAGTGATTCTCAAGTGGGGAGGTAGTTTTTGTAGTGCTTCTCAACTCTGACTGTATGTTAGACTCACCTAGGAACCTTTGAAACCTGGCAATGCCCAGTTTGCATCCCAAGCAAGCACATTAGTATCTCTAGGGTGGGACTCAAGCATGGGTAGTCTCTTAAGCTCCCTAGATTTTTCAAATATTAGACAACTTTGAGAACTACTTTATTCAATTCTTACTGTCTTAAATTTAGATTTAGAAAATTTTATTTGTTTCTGTGGCAAAGCCTCCATATAAAATCTTAAGTTTGAGGAAAAAATTGGATTGATTGGTCCTTTCATGAATGTTATGAAAATAGTGCCCTAAATTTATTGACATAAAATATAGGTTGCATGCCAAAGTAGGACCAGTAACCACAGAAAGGGCAAGCAATGACCAGTAACATGTTTGTCAATGAGGTTAATCAAGCCTAGTAAATATATGCACGTGTGCTTTTTAATGATATAAAACCTTCCAAAAAGGCAGCACATGTTTTTAATAGGTTTATTCAGACCCTGGTTAATAGAGCCCAGTTAGATTGTTTACTCAATCTTAAACTAATAAAGTTTAATAGTACTTTTTAAATTGAGAAATATTTCTCATGTGATGATTTTTTTTAATTATTATTATTATTATTATTACTTTACAATATTGTATTGGTTTTGCCATACATCAACATGCATCCACCATAGGTGTACACGTGTTCCCCATCCTGAACTCCCCTCCCAGACAACCCTGTATGTGAGACAGCAAAAGAGACACAGATGTATAGAACAGTTTAATAGTATTTAAAAGATGCCATGATGATTATAACATGGCAAAGAAAGTGAAAGTGTTAGTTGCTCAGTTGTGTCCAACTCTTCGTGACGCCATGGACCGTAGCCTGCCAGGACCCTCTGTCCCTGGACTCCTCCAGGCAAGAATTCTTGAGTGGGTAGACATTTCCTTCTCCAGTGTATCTTCCTGACCCAGGGATCGAACAGAGGTCTCCTACATTGCAGGTGAATTCTTTATCATCTGAGCCACCAGGGAAATCCATGGTTATTGCATACTAGATTTTAAATCTAGGTATTGAGTAAGGATAGTAATGTGTCCATTTATTTATGTTGATCCAAATAACAACCATGATATGTATAGTTTCTGATATTTTGTCGTTATTGAATGAAGTGTTGAAATAATGTTGCTTCATGACACTCTCCCAAGTCAAGGTAATAGTGTATTAAATGGTAACGTGTTTGCCTGCAATGTGGGAGAACTGGATTCAATCCCAGGATCAGGAACATCCACTGGAGATGGAAATGGCGACCCATTCCAGTACCCTTGCCAGGAAAATCCAATGGACAGAGGAGCCCTGTAGGCGACAGTGCATGGGGTCGCAGAGAGTCAGACATGACTGAGTAACTTGAATGTACTCATTAGAAATCTATAAACATAAAATAATTGAATAACGTTTCCATTCTTCCTGTGATTATATTGTAGCACCACTGGATAAACAAAAGTTTTGTCAAATAGGAAAGATTGCTGGAAAATGATCAGAGTAGGAGGTAGCCAGCTAAAGGTGGAGTTCAAATGAATCCTGAGGGTGAATTAAAGACAATGGTGCTGAGAGAAGTGCACAAGAACTGAATGGCAAGAAAACACTGGGTGCTCATGAAATAAACTCTGGAAACTGATGATATATAGAGTACTATTAACCTATTTACAAAATGTGCAAAAAATCTCAAGATTATATTGCTTTTACTAAAGAGTGTGAACTGTGAATCCTTGATCTCTCACTCTACACTCATTATTCAAGTGGCTGTTATCAAGAAATCTGTTTAAATATGAATGGCACCCCACAATCTTTGATGTATTCTTAACAGTGTATTGTAGGATTAAAGACATTTCTTAGATATAGAACCTTTTAAAATAAGTGACATTTTCTGCCTGGCACATACTATTCAATACATAAAACTTGTTTGCATGGCACATAACAATATTTCTGAGAGATATATTCACTGTGCTTTGAGGTGTTATAACACTCTATTATTAATACTTTTTCTAGCAGAGAATATTATTGCTATTTCAGCATCCCTATTGA
Source organism: Bos indicus (assembly GCF_029378745.1). Lineage (NCBI taxonomy): Eukaryota > Metazoa > Chordata > Mammalia > Artiodactyla > Bovidae > Bos > Bos indicus. The sequence goes on from NC_091789.1 coordinate 42,718,070, forward strand.
TATTTTAATATAAAACAGAAATTCATCCTCACTGGAACACTTTATACCAAGCATTAACCATATTTAATATTTAGTGCAAATCTTTTTCATCATCGCTATCAAGAGAAAGCAAGCAATGTCATTTTCTTTTATATTCTATGTGCTTTTGGTTAAGTTTATTTTGCCATATGCTTTCAGTATAGATAAGAATATTCTCAATAGAGGGAACCTATAATGTTATAGGAATAACATCTTATCATTGCTTTCTAAATCCATTCTGTTACCGTCACTGCTTGGAATTACTTCACCATGTTGTGTTTAAGATATGTGGCAACTTTTGCTACAAAAATAAATGCTCGAGACTTCCTTGGTGGTCTAGTGGTTAAGAATCTGCCTTCCAATGCAGGGGATGTAGCTTTGATACCTTATCGAAGAACTAAGATTCCACATGCCCTGGGCCCACACACCACTATTAGAGAAGCCACCAGGTCACAACTACTGAGCCCACGTGCTCTAGAGCTCATGCTCTACAACTAGAGAAGGCTAGTTTTAGAGCAGGCTCCACAACAAGAGAAGCCCTAGTGCTGGAACTAGAGAGAAGGCCCTGTGTACTGCAATGAGAGAAAGGCTGAGCATCACAAGGAAGACTCAGCACAATCAAAATAATGAAAGAAAGAAAATATATGCTCTTAAACTAAGCTTTTATTGAAATTTGAGGAGTTGTAGCTTAGGAGATTAGAAATTTGGAAAGAAAGAATATTATTATTTAGATCTGAATGTTATTCAGCTTCAACTTTAACTCTCTCCTTTGGAGGTGTGACAGATTGTGGTCCACTGGAGAAGGGAATGGCAAACCACTTCAGTATTCTTGCCTTGAGAACCCCATGAACATTATGAAAAGGTAAAATGATAGGATACTGAAAGAAGAACTCCCCAGGTCAGTAGGTGCCCAATATGCTACTGGAGATCAGTGGAGAAATAACTCCAGAAAGAATGAAGGGATGGAGCCAAAGCAAAAACAATACCCAGCTGTGGATGTGGCTGGTGATAGAAGCAAGGTCCGAAGTTGTAAAGAGCAATATTGCATAGGAACCTGGAATGTCAAGTCCATGAATCAAGGCAAATTGGAAGTGATCAAACAGGAGATGGCAAGAGTGAATGTCGACATTCTAGGAATCAGTGAACAAAAATGGACTGGAATGGGTGAATTTAACTCAGATGACCATTATATCTACTATTGTAGGCAAGAATCCCTCAGAAGAGAAGGAGTGGCCATAATGGTCAACAAAAGAGTCTGAAATGCAGTTCTTGGATGCAATCTCAAAAATGACAGAATGATCTCTGTTCGTTTCCAAGGCAAACCATTCAATATCAGAGTAATCCAAGTCTATGCCCCAACCAGTAATGCTGAAGAAGCTGAAGTTGAGCGGTTCTATGAAGACCTACAAGACCTTTTAGAACTAACACCCAAAAAAGATGTCCTTTTCATTATAGGGGACTGGAATGCAAAAGTAGGAAGTCAAGAAACACCTGGAGTAACAGGCAAATTTGGCCTTGGAATACGGAATGAAGCAGAGCAAAGACTAATAGAGTTTTGCCAAGAAAATGCACTGGTCATAGCAAACACCCTCTTCCAACAACACAAGAGAAAACTCTACACATGGACATCACCCGATGGTCAACACTGTAATCAGATTGATTATATTCTTTGCAGCCAAAGATGGAGAAGCTCTATATAGTCAACAAAAACAAGACCAGGAGCTGACTGTGGCTCAGATCATGAACTCCTTATTACCAAATTCAGACTTAAATTGAAGAAAGTAGGGAAAACAACTAGACCATTCAGGTATGACCTAAATCAAATCCCTTATGATTATACAGTGGAAGTGAGAAATAGATTTAAGGGCCTAGATCTGATAGAGTCCCGGATGAACTATGGACTGAGGTTTGTGACATTGTACAGGAGACAAGGATCAAGACCATCCCCAGGAAAAGAAATGCAGAAAATCAAAATAGCTATCTGGGGAGGCCTTACAAATAGCTGTGAAAAGAGAAGCGAAAAGCAAAGGAGAAAAGGAAAGATATAAGCATCTGAATGCAGAGTTCCAAAGAATAGCAAGAAGAGATAAGAAAGCCTTCCTCAGTGATCAATGCAAAGAAATAGAGGAAAACAACAGAATGGGAAAGACTAGAGATCTCTTCAAGAAAATTAGAGATACAAAGGGAATATTTCATGAAAAGATGGGCTCTATAAAGGACAGAAATTGTGTGGACCTAACTGAAACAGAAGATATTAAGAAGAGATGGCAAGAATACACAGAATTGTACAAAAAAGATCTTCATGACCCAGAAAATCACAATGGTGTGATCACTCATCTAGAACCAGATCCTGGAATGTGAAGTCAAGTGGGGCTTAGAAAGCATCACTATGAACAAAGCTAGTGGAGGTGATGGAATTTCAGTTGAGCTATTTCAAATCCTGAAAGATGATGCTGTGAAAGTGCTGCACTCAATAAGCCAGCAAATTTGGAACACTCAGCAGTGGCCACAGGACTGGAAAAGGTCAGTTCTCATTGCAATCCAAGAGAAAGGCAATGCCAAAGAATGCTCAAATTACCACACAATTGCACTCATCTCATACGATAGTAAAGCAACGCTTAAAATTCTCCAAGCCAGGCTTCAGCAATACGTGAACCATGAACTTCCTGATGTTCAAGCTGGTTTTAGAAAAGGCAGAGGAACCAGAGATCAAATTGCCAACATCCACTGGATCATTGAAAAATCAAGAGAGTTCCAGAAAAACATCTATTTCTGCTTTATTGACGATGCCAAAGCCTTTGACTGTGTGGATCACAATAAACAGTGGAAAATTCTGAAAGAGATGGGAATACCAGACCACCTGACCTGCCTCTTGAGAAACCTGTATGCAGGTCAGGAAGCAACAGTTAGAACTGGACATCGAACAACATACTGGGTCCAAATAGGAAAAGGAGTATATCAAGTCTGTATGTAGTTACTCTGCTCATTTAACATATATGCAGAGTACATCATGAGAAATGCTGAACTGGAAGAAACACAAGCTGGGATCAAGATTTCCAGGAGAAATATCAATAACCTCAGATATGCAGATGACACCACCCTTAAGGCTGAAAGTGAGGAGGAACTAAAAAGCCTCTTGATGAAAGTGAAAGAGGAGAGTGAAAAAGTTGGCTTAAAGCTCAACATTCAGAAAACGAAGATCATGGCATCCAGTCCCATCACTTCATGGCAAATAGATGCGGAAACAGTGGAAACAGTGTCAGACTTGATTTTTGGGGGCTCCAAAATCACTGCAGATGGTGACTGCAGCCATGAAATTAAAAGACGCTTACTGCTTGGAAGGAAAGTTATGACCAACCTAGACAGCATATTCAAAAACAGAGACATTACTTTGCCAACAAAGGTTCATCTAGTCAAGGCTATGGTTTTTCCTGTGGTCATGTATGGATGTGAGAGTTGGACTGTGAAGAAGGCTGAGCACCGAAGAATTAATGCTTTTAAACTGTGGTGTTGGAGAAGACTCTTGAGAGTCCCTTGGACTGCAAGGAGAACCAACCAGTCCATTCTGAAAGAGATCAACCCTGGGATTTCTTTGGAAGGAATGATGCTAAAGCTGAAACTCCAGTAGTTTGTCCACCTCATGCGAGGAGTTGACTCATTGGAAAAGACTCTGATGCTGCGAGGGGTTGGGGGCAGGAGGAGAAGCGGACGACAGAGGATGAGATGGCTGGATGGCATCACTGACTCGATGGACGTGAGTCTGAGTGAACTCCGGGAGTTGGTGATGGACAGGGAGGTCTGGCGTACTGCGATTCATGGGGTCGCAAAGAGTCAGACATGACTGAGCGACTGAACTGAACTGAACTTGACACAGATGTTGCAGCTTTTCAAGTGGAGATGTTAACTATATTGAGAAAGGGCTCAAGAGTACTTTCAATGTTTTCTCACATCAAAATCACAATTCAGACATTGGCCATTGAAAAACTGTTACAACTTTGCCCATTGAACATCATTTAGGACACAAATTAACCCATATTTCCTCTATTCAAAAGGAAGGAAACTCGTATGAGATATAATAATTTACTAGTCAGGAATTATTCATCTACTGGGAATGCACCATCCTAAGGTATTATAGATTTGCCTTGTTATGTTTTAATCTATTAAAGCAAGTGAAATTCTCTTTCTAAAAAGTCTTTTTTCCTAAGTAGAAAACTCAGCTTACTATAACACAGAAAATTTCCTGTTTAAGTATATTAACACACACACACACACATAATTTCAGAGAAGTCAATGGCAACCCACTCCTGTATTCTTGTCTGGAAAATATGATGGATGGAGGAGCCTGGTGGGCTGCAGTCCACGGGGTCTCTAAGAATCGGACATGACTGAACAACTTCACTTTCACTTTTCACATTCATGCATTGGAGAAAGAAATGGCAATCCACACCAGTGTTCTTGCCTGGAGAATCTCAGGGATGGGGGAGCCTGGTAGGCTGGCGTCTAAGGGGTTTCACAGAGTCAGACATGACTGAAGCGACTTAGCAGCAGCATATGGCATTTAGAAAGACAGTAATGATGACCTTATATACAAGGCAGCAAAAGAGACACAGATATAAAGAATAGACTATGTGGGGGAAGGCGAGGGTGTAGCGATATGAGAGAATAACATTGAAATATGTATATTCAGTTCAGTTCAGTTTCTCAGTCGTGTCGGACTCTTTGCGACTCCATAAATTGCAGAATGCCAGGCCTCCCTGTCCATCACCGACTCCCGGAGGTCACCCAAACTCATGTCCATCAAGTCGGTGATGCAATCCAGCCATCTCATCCTCTGTCGTCCCCTTTTCCTCCTGCCCCCAATCCCTCCCAGCATCAGAGACTTTTCCAATGAGTCAACTCTTCCCAAGAAGTGGCCAAAGTACTGGAGTTTCAGCTTTAGCATCATTCCTTCTAAAGAACACCCAGGACTGATGTCCTTTAGAATGGACTGGTTGGATCTCCTTGCAGTCAAAGGGACTCTCAAGAGTCTTCTCCAACACCACAGTTCAAAAGCATTAATTCTTCAGTGCTCAGCTTTCTTCACAGTCCAACTCTCACGTCCATACATGATCACTGGAAGAACCATAGCCTTGACTAGATGGACCTTTGTTGGCAAAGAAATGTTTCTGCTTTTGAATATGCTATGGAGGTTGGTCATAACATTCCTTCCAAGGAGTAAGCGTCTTTTAATTTCGTGGCTGCAATCACCATCTGCAGTGATTTTGGAGCCCCCAAAATTAAAGTCCGACACTGTTTCCACTGTTTCCCCATCTATTTGCCATGAAGTGATGGGACCAGATACCATGATCTTCATCTTCTGAATGTTGAGCTTTAAGCCAACTTTTTCACTCTCCTCTTTCACTTTCATCCAGAGCCTTTTTAGTTCCTCTTCATTTTCTGCCCTATTTTTCCCAGAAATCTTGATTTCCAGCTTGGGATCTTCCAGTCTAGCATTTCTCATGATGTACTCTGCATATAAGTTAAATAAATAGGGTGATGATATACAGCCTTGAGGTACTCCTTTTCCTATTTGGAACCAGTTGTAACTGTTGCTTCCTGACCTGCATACAGGTTTCTCAAGAGGCAGGTCAGGTGGTCTGATATTCCCATCTCTTTCAGAATTTTCTACTGTTTATTATGATCCACACAGTCAAAGGCTTTGGCATCGTCAATAAAGCAGAAATAGATGTTTTTCTGGAACTCTCTTGATTTTTCAATGATCCAGCAGATGTTGGCAATTTGATCTCTGGTTCCTCTGCCTTTTCTAAAACCAGCTTGAACATCAGAAGTTCACGGTTCACATATTGCTGAAGCCTGGCTTGGAGAATTTTGAGCATTACTTTACTAGTGTGTGAGATGAGTGCTATTGTGCAGTAGTTTGAGCATTCTTTGGCTTTGCCTTTCTTTGGGATTGGAATGAAAACTGACCTTTTCCAGTCCTGTGGCCACTGCTGAGTGTTCCAAATTTGCTGGCTTATTGAGTGCAGCACTTTCACAGCATCATCTTTCAGGATTTGAAATAGCTCAACTGGAATTCCATCACCTGCACTAGCTTTGTTCATAGTGATGCTTTCTAAGCCCCATTTGACTTCACATTCCAGGATGTCTGGCTCTAGGTGACTGATCACACCATCATGATTATCTTGGTCGTGTACATCTTTTTTATACAGTTCTTCTGTGTATTTTTGTCACCTCTTCTTAAAATCGTCTACTTCTGTTAGGTCCATAACATTTCTGTCCTTTATCGAGCCCGTCTTTGCATGAAATATTCCCTTGGTGTCTCTAATTTTCTTGAAGAGATCTCTCGTCTTTCTCATTCTGTTGTTTTCCTCTATTTTTTTGCATTGATTGCTGAGGAAGGCTTTCTTATCTCTCCTTGCTATTCTTTGGAACTATGCATTCAGATGCTTATATCTGTCCTTTTCTCCTTTGCTTTTTGCTTCTCTTCTTATGATCAGTGCAAGTTCGATACATGAAGCAGGACACTCAAAGCTGGCGCTCTGGAACAACCCAGAGGGATGGATTGGGGATGGAGGTGGGAAGGGCTCCAGTATGGGGGAACATATGTACACCGGTAGCTGTTTCTTGTTGATATATGACAAAAACCACCACAATATTGTAAAGTAATTAGCCTCCAATCAAAATAAACAAATTAATTTTAAAATTTTCCTTTTTAAGTTCAATATATTGGATTTCTAGCTTTTTACCTTTTAGAATATATTGTCTTTTATAAGTTATTTCATTTCAAATAATGTGGAGATAAAAGACACCAAAGTGATTTTTTTTATTATTTTTTTAAATTTTATTTTATTTTTAAACTTTACATAATTGTATTAGTTTTGCCAAATATCAAAATGAATCCATCACAGGTATACATGTGTTCCCCATCCTGAACCCTCCTCCCTCCCCATACCATCCCTCTGGGTCATCCCAATGCACTAGCCCCAAGCATCCAGTATCATGCATCAAACCTGGACTGGCATCTCGTTTCATACATGATATTTTACATGTTTCAATGCCATTCTCCCAAATCTTCCCACCCTCTCCCTCTCCCACAGAGTCCATAAGACTGTTCTATACACCAGTGTCTCTTTTGTTGTCTCGTACACAGGGTTATTGTTATCATCTTTCTAAATTCCATATATATGCGTTAGTATACTGTATTGGTGTTTTTCCTTCTGGCTTACTTCACTCTGTATAATAGGCTCCAGTTTCATCCACCTCACTAGAACTGATTCAAATGTATTCTTTTTAATGGCTGAGTAATACTCCATTGTGTATATGTACCACTGCATTCTTATCCATTCATCTGCTGATGGACATCTAGGTTGCTTCCATGTCCTTGCTATTATAAACAGTGCTGCGATGAACATTGGGGTACAAGTGTCTCTTTCCCTTCTGGTTTCCTCAGTGTGTATGCCCAGCAGTGGGATTGCTGGATCATAAGGCAGTTCTATTTCCAGTTTTTTAAGGAATCTCCACACTGTTCTCCATAGTGGCTGTACTAGTTTGCCTTCCCACCAACAGTGTAAGAGGGTTCCCTTTTCTCCACACCCTCTCCAGCATTTATTATTTGTAGACTTTTGGATCACAGCCATTCTGACTGGTGTGAAATGGTACCTCATAGTGGTCTTGATTTGCATTTCTCTGATAATGAGTGATGTTGAGCATCTTTTCATGTGTTTGTTAGCCATCTGAATGTCTTCTTTGGAGAAATGTCTATTTAGTTCTTTGGCCCATTTTTTGATTGGGTCATTAGAGTAATTAAATAAAACAAAAATTCTAAAACCATATACCAAATTCCCCCATTTAGATGACTTACTATGGTCAAATGTAACTTTAGATGTTAGCTCTAGGTATATATGCATACTAGTTTTAAGACTAATAATAGCCTAGGTTTGTAAATTTGTTGGCTAGAAACACCTAAACTAAGACATGATTTGAATGCAATTTTAACATTTTTGAAAGACAATTTAACAGTGACCGAAAAAGATACATTTGCAATCATTGAAAGTAATATCAATTTACATATTATGGTAAATACATCTTCATACAATTTTAAATACACAATACATCTCAGTCTTTGGTCTATGGCCATATCTATATTCACAGGTAGTTTGACCATTTTTATTGTTTATGTGAGCAACACATGTTGTGAATATCCCAGTTTGGAAATCAGAAAATCCAGCAACTGTTAGTTATATGATGATTTCCTATTTAACCTTATCTTAAACTGAATTAATTGATATAATTTTTCAGTTATTCAGTCACTTTAATTTTCTCTTTTTGCCTCTGATGATTTTCATTAGACTTCAACTTTTCTTAATGCACTTTCTTATATTTTCTTTCTTTTTCCTTAAGGCTACGCTTATATCATATCAAAGTATTTTTTTCAGGAAAAATTGTCCAGTAATTGTGATGCTAACTTTAGAAACATTTCAATATCCAGGCTACATGGAAAAACTTTGTTCAATAATTGATAAGTTCACTTTTCATCCACACATTTGATATCATGTAGATACAAGTCATTTTTACTTTTTCCTTCTTAATTACAAGTATCTTCTATTGATGGACATTTAGGTTGTTTCCATGTCTTGGCTATTATAAACAGTGCTGCAGTGAACATTGGAGTGTCGGTATCTTTTTGGGCCATGTTCTTCTCTGGATGTATTCCCAGGAGTGGGATTGCAGAGTCATATGATAGCTCTATGTTTTAGTTTTTTAAGGAATATATATACTATGAACGAACAATCCTTTGAGACATAAAGCTATTTAACCTAATAGATTTTTTAAAATTTTGACATTATAGTGGAAAGTAGCTCTTTATTTATTGGGTGTAGTATCAAATGTGGGGAAAACTTGAGATCTTGTCTAATATTATTGCAAATACTAAATATATAAGAAAGTGAAGTTGCTCAGTCATGTCCAACTCTTTGTGACCCCATGGACAATAGCCTACTAGGCTCCTTTGTGCGTGGGATTTTTCAGGCAAGAATACTGGAGTGGGTTGCCATTTCCTTCTCCAGAAGATCTTCCCGACCCAGGGATTGAACCCCGGTCTTCCACATTGTAGGCAGACACATTACCATCTGAGCCACCAGATAGCAAGTATAAAAATTGTTTTCAGCAAATGAATCAAGGAACTGACAAAAAGTATGTTAAGGTTCAGAATGAGTTCCCTCTATAGCATTGTAAGTATGAGCATCTGTTTTTTAACTAGCTGAATTTTAAGTATCAGTGGTGGTGATAGATAAAGGCCATTTGTGTACTGAGCTCATTGGACTAAACTGATTAGAAGATGGTGCACCATCAAATCTTGCTTCTCAATGTCTCACTGGATTCTTTTTTTTTTTTTTTTAACTTTACATAATTGTATTAGTTTTGCCAATTGACCATACCACTGCTTATCTCCATACTAAGTGAACCTCCTTTCCATTTCTGAATCAAGGATTATTTACATAAGGTCAAGCATTTGGATCTTTTACATATATTTCTGAAACAAGGATCGCTTACATATGGTCAAGTATCTATTTTTCAATCTATCCAACTTTACATGTGTTTGTATATACACATTGTGTGAAAAAAAATTGGTGGTTAAAAAAAAGTCAAACTTAGGCAGTTGATAGTAAAAGTTGCAAAACCATCTGGAAACATAATTAATAAAAGTAAAGAGTCAATTTGTAAAGAGTCAACAAAATACGTATCAATGTAATTGAGTGATACACACTTTATAGGAAAAATGAACATCAATTAATCTAAAAGCCCAAAGTTATGAGGCATATAATTATAATCTCTGTTGATTGGGTTTTCTGACTCCCCTGTAACATGACTTTTCCTTCAAACAGCAAGAATCAAAATTAAGAACATTTGAATTATAGATATTGACCTAATAATTATCCCATATTTTCAACTCATCTGGACCCTGTATCATAGCCTTATATTCTTCTTAAACCAAGCCAGTAGCAGATACGAATGAGACTTCTGTGTCTAAAATACACATGATCATGTGTGCTATGGGGACTCAAACTCATTGATTCATTTAACAAAAATTTATGGAAGTCCAACTATATGGCAGAAACTGAGCTAGTTGTTAGTTTTTAACATTTGCACTCAGATATATTGGCAGTTGAAATACAAAGTTTTGTGCAAGGTATGGAGAAGGTGATCAAGCATGTCAAAAGTGATTGCCAGATTTCTTTCTGAAGACTTCTTCCTGGACAACACTCCACAGTCAGGTAGACCAGTTGAAGTTGCTAGTGGTTAAAATGAGACATTGAGAACAATTAATGTTATACTATGCAGGGGATAGCCAGCATACTCAAAATATCCAAATCAAGTGCTGAAAATCATCTGCACCAGCTTGGTTATGTTCATCATTTTGATGTTTGGGTTCTACATAAGTGAAAAAAAAAACTTTGACCATATTTTCACATATGATTCTTTACTTAAACTTAATGAAAACATTCCATTTTTAAGACAAATTGTGAAGGGTGATGAAAAGTGGATACTGTACAATAAAATGGCAAGGAAGAAACCATGGAAAAAGCTAAATGAACCACAGCTAACCACACCAAACACTGACCTTTATCCAAAGAAGGTGATGGGTATGTGGTGGAATTGAAAGAGAGTCCACTTTTATGAGCTCCTTCCAGAAAACCAATTGATTCCAACACGTACTTCTCTCAATTAGACCAGCTGAAAGCAACACTCAACAAAAAGCATCTGAAACTAGCAGAAAATGCATAATCTTCCATTAGGATAACACGAGACCACATTTTTTTTTTTTTTTTTTTTGATGACCAGGCAAAAACTATTACAATTTGGCTGGGAAGTTTTGATTCATCTGCCAGATTCACCAGACATTGCACTTTTGGATGTCCATTTATTTCAGTCTTTATAAAATTCTCTTAATGGAAAAAAAAAATAAATTCCCTAGAAGGCTATAAAAGGCCCCTGGAACAGTTCTTTTCCTTCCCCCAAAAAAGTTTTGGGAAGATGGAATTTTGAAGTTGCCTGAAAAAAATGGCAGAATGTAGTGGAACAAAATGGTGGGTACATTGTTCGATAAAGTTCTTGGTGAAAATGAAAAATGTGTCCTTTACATGTACTTAAAAGCCAAAGGAACTTTTTGGCCAACCATACATCCACAAAGAGTCCGACATGACTTAGGGACTGAAGAACAACATCCCCAGCTCAACTACATGATAATTCCAATTGAGGTTAATTGTTTTAGTAACACTTATGACAATACTTATCACTATATAAAAGCAGATATTTAAAACTGAATAGATTAACCAAGTGATGCTGCATTTGGAGGTGTATGTGCTGTGCTTAGTCACTCAGTAATATCTGACTCTTTCTGCCTCCATGGACTGGGGCCCGCCAGGCTCCTCTGTCCATGGAGATTCTCCAGGCAAGAATACTGAAGTGGGTTGCCATGCCCTCCTCCAGGGGATATTCCCAACCCAGGAATCAAACCTAGGTCGCCTGCATTGCTGGCGGATTCTTATCATCTGAGCAGGAGATTGTTAGTTTTCTTGCCCCTGTTCTCTGTGCATGCTAAGTCATGTCAGTTGTGTCCAACTCTTTGCAACTCCATGGATTGGGGCCCATCAGGCTTCTCTGTCCATGGAGATTCTCCAGGCAAGAATACTGGAATGGGTTGCCATGCCCTTCTCCAGGGCATCTTCCCAACCCAGGGATCGAACCTATGTCTCTCACATCCCTAGCATTGGCAGGCGGGTTCTTTACCACTAAAGCCACTTGGGAATCCCTGGGCTTTCTAATGACAAGAAAAACTGTGTAACCAAGAATTTCAATATAATTTTTATTGAAATTATCTACCTTTATTATTGGGCTTCCTAGATGGCTCAGTGGTAAAGAATCCACCTGCCAATGCAGGAGATCCAGGAGACGTGGGTTAGATCCCTGGGTTGGGAGGATCCCCTGGAGAAGAAAATGACTATGCATTACTGTATTCTTGCTTGGAAAATCCTATGTACAGAGGAGCCTGATGGACTACAATCCATTGGTTTGCAGAGTCGGACATGATTGAGTATGCTTCACAAAACATGTAGCATTATTACTTTCATCCCCTAATCATGAGTGTACACTGCTGCAGCATGTATGAAATAAACTTCAGATTAATTAGTTTAATTAGATTAAGTAAAGCAGAATGCACTGAACTTCCGACCTTTTCCCGGTCAGAATTGAAGATTTTCTTTTAGTCTAGTTTTCATGTCATGACCAACATTGATGAAACAATAATTTAATATGATTTTATTTCATTTTGCTTTTGCTGTTTACAGCTATGTTTAGGTTTCTAAAGCCTAATATTCTTCCCACATGATTCCACTTCTATTTCCACAAATCACCTTCTTTTCTAAAGCAAAGAATTTGGCACTTTCCATGATCTGATGAACTATTTGGTATATACCTTTATAAAATGCTATATCTACCAAGTTATATAGCCAGTGTTTCTAAGCATATTTATTCTATTAGTTCACCTCTCAATAGTTGTACATCTTCATCTTCATATAAATAATTTTAAGTCAATCAATTTTATTTAGTCAATTTACGTAATTTTGGTGGCCAATATAAAATCTTATTTTATCTTTTACTGTATTTGGGTGAAAGTCAGATTAGTGATAAACATTAGAATGGCTCATATTTATTCCTGCTAACTCTAAGGTTGTGCTTCTTAATTGTATTTTTAGAAAGAAAAAAAATAAAAACTACATGTATGTAACAGAACATGTGTAAGACTGAATCAAGCTGTTACACACTGCAAATGACTATGCACTCTTGAAGCGATTATAATTTAACACAAAAATTAAAAATGTATGCTGATACCTGCTGTTGTTTATTCTCTTACACCTCCCCAGAATAAAAGACATTGAATAAAAATATCTTCACCCACCACAAATGTCCATGATTTAGGATTGATTCTAAGCATGGGAGAAAGTGATATTACTGACCCTTTTCTTGATAGGTACACTTAATGAGCTGCCAGCAAACAAAGGATAAGAACAATTTTGCTGAGAGATAGGGCCACTTGTTTCAGATGGCTTTAAGGAAGATGAAATTGTGTACAAGGATACTTCTATTGTCAAAAAAAAAATGTAGTTTATTTTTATGTTTGAGCAAGATATATTCTAATGCAATATAGAGATTTTGTTTGGGGGATAATCTGGTGTCAAGTCTCAATGGCTTTTTGCAGAAATTTGTGTAAAAACAAGCTGAAACTCTGGGATCTAGTGTGCAAAATACTATCTTTTCACATCTGGGACTGCAGTTCAAATTTAATCTGAAGGACTTGACGGGATATGTCAAAACACCTGAAAACAATTTGTGTAGCTAGTGAACTGTGGTATCTGGAGGCCCATACATACAAAAATCACTTTTATTTGCTTTTTTCCCTCTGCTGTCTCACTCCAAATAACTGCAGTTTGCATACAAGCAACCTATACTGATATTGCAAGGAAGACACAAGCACAGATATTTTGTACTGTGATGAAAGATGCCATTTATTCAGTGCCTAGTTGTTTTATTATCATTATTAGGGTATCAGAACTCAACATAATGCAGATATGTTAACAAAATCTATGGTAATGGTCCCACGTTATTATAGAGCATGGATTTTCTGACAGACTGTAGCATATTTTAAGAAAAGTAATAGGTCAATCTATGTATGTAATAATGTATCTTTATACTTTATGTTTGAGTTTTGTCAGAGAACTAAAGTTGAAAACAAGGAAATATATTGACCACAATTGTCTATTTTTTTATTCACATATATGGAATATTTATTAGGAAAAAAAATGTTTTCAACATTGCTTTGTTACATGTAGGTGGTTTCTGGTTTGCTTTCATTAATGAGTCTAGAAAAAATTCTTTATTTTTGATCCACAAAATATTCCAGCATTCACAGCAGATTCAGAATTAGCCCTGAAATGAGGGATACTGATGGTTAGCCAAAACACCACTTGACATTTTGGAAAATAGAGTGGAATAGTAGGCATTGTTTCTCTTAATGCTTTAACCCAAAAACATTTGCTTTAATACCAAAAGTATAAATAATAAAGGAAAAGCAAGTGGATATAATGAGGATAAACTCTTTAAAAGAAGCCATTTATCTTATTCTAAATTAAATGTGCTTCTTAACTTTCAAATTGACGCTTACACAAAGGTCTGTTCTCCTAAATGATCTTCAGTTCAGTTCAGTTCAGTCACTCAGTAGCGTCCAACTCTTTGCGACCCCATGGAATACAGCATGCCAGGCCTCCCTGTCCATTGTCAAATCCCGGAGTTTACCCTAACTCATGCCCATCGAGTGGGTGATGCCATTAACTATCTCATTCTCTGTCTTCCCCTTCTCCTCCCGCCTTTAAACTTTCCCAGTCAGCTCTTCACATCAGATGTTCAAAGTACTGGAGTTTCAGCTTCAACATCAGTCTTTCCAATGAACACCCAGGACTGATCTCCTTTAGGAGGTTGGACCTCCCTGCAGTCCAAGAGACTCTCAAGAGTCTTCTCGAACACCGCAGTTCAAAAGCATCAATTGTTTGGCGCTCAGCTTTCTTTATAATCCAATTCTCATATGCGTACATGACTACTGGAAAAATCGTAGCCTTGAATAGACAGACCTTTGTTGGCAAAGTAATGTCTCTGCTTTTTAATATGCTGAAATGATCTTACTAGTTTTCAATTCTCGAGATTGTCTATTAGAGAATTTAGTTTACTTTTTAGTGGTAGTTAAAGCAAAACCAATACAATATTGTAAAGTAAAAAAATAATAATAATAATAAAAACATTAAAAAGGAAAAAAAAAAGGGCAGCAAAAACTGAAAATCGGAAAATATAGCAAAAAGTGAGTTATAATCTCCAGATATAAGATCTCTTCAAAAGATCTTATAAGATCCCTTCAAAAGATCTACAAACATGAAATCATCTTAAGGGATCGAATAAGGTCTTTTTTTAAGGTAGTAAAATGAAGATAATAATTATCCTTACTTCTGTGAGTTGCTGTAAGGATTAAATAAGTGTTTATTAAATAGCTTATGTATCTAAAATTAAACTTAACAAGTGCCTGGCATATAGAAGCACTGTGCAATATTTAGCCAGTATCATTATTAGTGGTAATGTTAGCATGATTAAATGCACTGTATTTACATGACTTTAAAACAATGATACCAAACTAGTATCTTGTTTTTGTAATTGACTATCAGTAAAAAATAGAATGTGAAAATACTGATTCTGTTCTACCTGTCCCAACATATATCCCTTTCAGTTTCTACCATCTGCATTCTCTGTCTCTCTAGTGTCTCCATTCAATAAACCAGAAGCAAGGATACTTGTGTTGTATGTCCCAAATGACCTAACGCTATTTGGAAAACATCCTAGATTGTAGAATTGTTCTCCCCGTCCACCCTCTTCCTTTAATTTTCTACATCAATATGTTCTTACCAATATCTTTTTTCTTCAGGCTTTATTCTCTACACAATCAACAGATAGCTAGCTATTTCTACTAAAATAAATCAGTGCTGTTGGATTTAAGGCATTACTACTCTTATAATTGGGCTTCTCAGTTGGCTCAGTGGTAAAGACTCTGCCTCCAAAGAAAGAAACACAAGATACACAGGTTCAATCCCTGGTTCAGGAATATATCAAAAAGCAGGAAATGGCAAATCACTCTAGTACTCTTGCCTGGAAAATCCCATGGACAGAGGAGCCTAACAGGCTACAGTCCATAGGGTGGCAAAGATTAGGGCATGAATGAGTGATTGAGCACACACTCTTAGAATTGCACTTTCCCTTTACAAGGAGATTCTAAAGTCAAAAATCAATGGCTATTTATCACACACACACACACAAGAATTTTAGCTCTGTTGGGAGAGGTCTAGGATAGTAGTCAGTGGGCTTTAATATTACATTGCAAAAGGATGTGCTTAGGCACTGCTAGTGAGATACTAGAAATTTGGGGTTAGTTATTTCTCTAAAGCTGTATGGATACATTCTAGCCTTAAATATTTATTTATTTATTTTACCACTAATCAAGGAGGGATATTATTTCTTTACACAAACTATGTCATTAACTCTGGTTAAATTTTATCATCAGTTCAGTTCAGTTCAGTTCAGTCACTCAGTTGTGTCTGACTCTTTGTGACCACATGAACCACAGCACACCAGGCCTCCCTATCCATCACCAACTCCGGAGTTTACCTAAACTCATGTCCATTGAGTCAATGATGCCATCCAACCATGTCATCCTCTCTTGTCCCTTTCTCCTCCTGCCCTCAAACTTTCACAGCATCAGGATCTTTTCAAATGAGTCAGTCCTTCACATCAGGAGCCCTAAGTATTGGAATTTCAGCTTCAACATCAGTCCTTCCAATGAACACCCAGGACTGATCTCCTTTAGGATGGACTGGTTGGATCTCCTTGCAGTCCAAGGGACTCTCAAGAGTCTTCTCCAACACCACAGTTCAAAAGCATCAATTCTTTGGCACTCAGCTTTCTTCACAGTCCAACTCTCACATCCATACATAACCATTGGAAAAACCATAGACTTGACTAGACAGACCTTTGCTGGCAAAGTAATGTCTCTGCTTTTTAATATGCTGTCTAGGTTGTTCATAACTTTCCTTCCAAGGAGTAAGCATCTTTTAATTTCATGGCTGCAATCACCATCTGCAGTGATTTTGGAGTCCCCAAAAATAAAGTCTGACACTGTTTCCCCATCTATTTCCCATGAAGTGATGAGACCAGATGACATGATCTTAGTTTTCTGAATGTTGAGCTTTAAGCCAACTTTTTCACTCTCCTCTTCCACTTTCAGAGGCTCTTTAGTTCCTCTTCACTTTCTGCCATAAGGGTGGTTTCATCTGCATATCTGAGGTTATTGATATTTCTTCTGGCAATCTTGAATCCAGCTTGTGCTTCCTCCAGCCCAGCGTTTCTCATGATTTACTCTGCATATAAGTTAAATAAGCAGGGTGACAATATACAGCCTTGACGTACTCCTTTTCCGATTTGGAACCAGTCTGTTGTTCCATGTCCAGTTCTAACTGTTGCTTCTTGACCTGCGTACAAGTTTCTCAAGAGGCAGGTCAGGTGGTCTGGGATTCCCATCTCTTTTGGAATTTTCCACAGTTTATTGTGATCCACACAGTCAAAGACTTTGGCATAGTCAATAATGCAGAAATAGATGTTTTTCTGGAACTCTCTTGCTTTTTTGATGATCCAGAGGATATTGGCAATTTGATCTCTAGTTCCTCTGCCTTTTATCATTAGGGTGGAAAATTAAATCATAAATCTTTGATTTGTTTTTTGAGCTGATTCTTTTTAATCTTAATGTTATTTTTTCAAAAGCATGTACCAGGTTTCGTTTTATCTGAGAAAACAGTTCCAGGCTTCACATATTTCAAAATGTTTTATAGAGAATTATCATGAATGCAAGCATATTTTCTTAGTTTTATAAACTATTAGTTGAACAATGCTTCTATAATGTAAAAGAGAAATTAATGGCTACATATTGAAAGGTAATCACTCTGCATTTGATTCCTCTATAATTTCTATTTATTTATGAACTGTAAATCATCAACTAAAATAGTGATATTTCTTTTAATTTAGACTGCATATATTTTTGGTTTTAGGAAATTTAGTACTGAAAAAAAACAGAGTTACCACTTAATCTTAGCTTGGTTCAATTTTTATAGTTGTTTCTTATCTACTACATAAGTCTATTTATTGAAGTACCTTCAAAATGTATTACCCGTGTTTTTTTTTTGGGGGGGGGGGGTTGTTTTTCCTTCAACATGGCAATGGACCCAGCTCCTCCCCTGCCATCAGCCAGAGGCTTTTAATTTCTGTAATTAAAATTTGCATTCAAATGTAAATTGTTACTATTACATCTATATTTTTCCCTTGTGGCTCAGCTGGTAAAGAATCCCCTACAATGATGGAGACCTGGGTTTGATCCCTGGGTTGGGAAGATCCCCTGGAGAAGGAAAAGGCTACCCACTCCAGAATTCTGTCCTGGAAAATTAGGAGTCAGACACGTCAACTGAGTGACTTTCATTTTCACTATATTTTTAATGATTAGTGAAGTTTTTAATCTGAATTTCAGCCAATATACTTAAAATCACAGGCTGAATCATATATTTGTTGTCTTCTAAATGAATGCAGTATGTGACACAATTAGAAATGTTTAAAAATGCTTATTAATGTTGGAAATCAGACTCTGTTTTTCCAACTTAGTATAACAAGGGCTGACACATAACTACTGAATCATTAGGAAGTTAAATAATTTCATTTAATGTTTTAAAGTACTGTTCAAATTATTTCAGCTTTCACTTATAAATAAGTACTTATGTCCTGATGAATATGAACAAATGTATTTAAAATGGAAATGGTAAATATTTTAATAGATTTTAGCAAATTAAGAGATGAGTACTATTGAGTGAGAAGAAAAATAAATTTGTGAAGATGTTCACATAAACATAAATAACAAATTGTTATGATAAGGTCAGATAGATTCAGCTGAAAAATGCAGTTATGTTTTACAATGTGTAGACTCAGAAATTGGAGCAGCAATCTAGTGAAAGATCATAATTTAATACACAGAAGCCAATGTATTTTTTCTTTTAACTTATCAGTATATATTATAATACTTTATATGAAAATTTCCTTGAACTCTCATCTTATCTAATAAAGATTTCCTAGGGAAGTTTATCATTTTTTTAAGCTTTCCTAAGTCATAGTTTGTTCTAACATATTTTTAAATGAATTGAGTCATAGTCATGAATCTGAAAGACATTAGTCTAAAACAGTTCTTTGATACAAGGGTAGTAAGAGCAATGAGACATAACATTTAAAATTGTCATTAAGTATAGCTAAAGTTTGATTATTTTTCTTTTTTTTTTCCTCTATCCAAATCTTTTTTATTTACTTTCTTCCTTTTTTTTTTAATTTTATTTTTAAACTTTACATAATTGTATTAGTTTTGCCAAATATCAAAATGAATCCACCACAGGTATACATGCACTCCCCATCCTGAACCCTCTTCCCTCCCCCCCTCCCCACACCATCCCTCTGGGTCGTCCCAGTGCACCAGCCCCAAGCATCCAGTATCGTGCATCGAACCTGGACTGGCATCTTGTTTCATACATGATATTTTACATGTTTCAATGCCATTCTCCTAAATCTTCCCACCCTCTCCCTCTCCCTCTCCCATAGAGTCCATAAGACTGTTCTATACATCAGTGTCTCTTTTGCTGTCTCGTACACAGGGTTATTGTTACCATCTTTCTGAATTCCATATATATGTGTTAGTATATTGTATTGGTATTTTTCCTTCTGGCTTACTTCACTCTGTATAATAGGCTCCAGTTTCATCCACCTCATTAGAACTGATTCAAATGTTTTCTTTTTAATGGCTGAGTAATACTCCATTGTGTATATGTACCAGTGCATTCTTATCCATTCATCTGCTGATGGACATCTAGGTTGCTTCCATGTCCTGGCTATTATAAACAGTGCTGCGATGACATTGGGGTACACGTGTCTCTTTTCCTTCTGGTTTTCTCAGTGTGTATGCCCAGCAGTGGGATTGCTGGATCATAAGGCAGTTCTATTTCCAGTTTTTTAAGGAATCTCCACACTGTTCTCCATAGTGGCTGTACTAGTTTGCATTCCCACCAACAGTGTAAGAGGGTTCCCTTTTCTCCACACCCTCTCCAGCATTTATTATTTGTAGACTTTTGGATTGCAGCCGTTCTGACTGGTAAAACACTGGTGAAAGAAATCAAAGAGGACACTAATAGATGGATAAATATACCATGTTCATGGATTGGAAGAATCAATATAGTGAAAATGTGTATACTACCCAAAGCAATTTATAGATTCAATGCAATCCCTATCAAGCTACCAACAGTATTCTTTACAGAGCTAGAACAAATAATTTCACAATTTGTATGGAAATACAAAAAAAACCTTGAATAGCCAAAGCAATCTTGATTATTTTTCTTTAACAATTATTTGATTATGATCAATGTAAATGCTCTCATTTGTTTGACATCTACTAAAATCATTAATAAATCCAATTTGTGTTAATTGCACTTCCATATTTTATTTACCTTCAATTTGAAATATGTATATTAGAGATGATTAGATATAAAATATGCTAATTTTTACAAGCATTACAAACCAGTGGTTATTTCTTCCACAATGATTGGAAAGATGTTATAGTTAGTATACTACTTCTACAAATTCACTGGGTGGTTAAAATGCATTGTCAAACATATGCAATGAAATAACCAATGAAGAATAGTTGGCTTCTAACATCTGGCTCTGCAAACATGTGTTTTAACCTTAATTCAGATCCCATATCTGATTATTTTAGTAATAATAAAGATAATTTCAATGATTCTATAGAAAACATATAGAAAGTTTTGACCTGTGGAGAGATTCAAACTGTTTTTTGTAAATGCAGAAAATCAAGTGCTTTAAAGAAATTGTCCTCCTATACTGTCATGTTTGTCTGAAATAAGTTTAATATTTTGTGATGTCTAACCAGTGGCATAAGTGTGCAAATATTTTCAAAAGACATAAATCTGATCAAAGTCATTTGAACTCATTTTTTTTTTATAAAGACTTTGTTGCACCTGTTACAATACTGCTTCTGTTTTATGTTTGGGGTTTTTGGTCACAAGACATGTGGGAAAGCTCCCCAACCAGGAATTGAACATGCATCCCCTGCATTGGAAGGCAAAGTCTTAACCACCAGGGAAAGCCCCCATTGAACTCATTTTATCAGTCACATTATTTCAGTATGCAAAGTTATTGTATAGCAGTTACATTAACATAGTAGTAATAACCATGCACTGCCATGTATTTATTACTAATATGATTTATATTTTTAGAATCCCAAAGTAATTTACATGGAGGATGTAATTAGTGGATGAAAGATGAACTGAGAAAGAAATTTTCATTTGTTTAAAGATACTGATATAACATTGTCTTTCCAAACATTTTTGCTTATAAAGTCATTAATAAGTCTGTGTATGTGTGTTTAGGGTGAAGATGTATATCCTGTGTCCAAGAGGCATGTTTGGTAGTGTTAAATAATTAAAAAATAATTTCAGAAAAGAAATGAATTTCTCCTTTTTTTTTTGAAATCACAGAAGATTCACCATCTTTTAATATAGAGAGAACTCACAGATGGATACACCACATTTGTAACTTTTATTGTTCAGTAAAATAGAACACATATTTGCTCTAACCCAATTTCAACCTTTTAAAGCCTATGCATCCAACCAATATAGGATAAAAATGGTTATGGGATCTTAAATTAGCAAAATGAACTATCTAATTACTCTCTGTTGTTTAAAATATAAGAAAGATAATTAGTTTTTAATTTTGTTGTGAGTTTCAACCTTTAGAAAAAATTCCATAAACTGTTATTAAAATCACATGATTCACTTTTTTCATCTTTGGAAATGAATCAAATAGTACTTTTCATACCTAAATGCTCAGAGGTGGAAATATCCTATCTTGGATCAAAGCATCAGAGACATGATTTATGATTTTGTAAATGCTTCTAAATCATAACTTAGTATACTGTGTGGCATTATGAAAATGTAAATTGCTGAAGATAGTATATATGAGACATTGCAGGATATTAATAACGTTTTATTTGAAGCAACAAAAGATAGCTTTCTAAGTAAAAAATCAGTGTGGAACTCAGTTGAATTTAGCCTCCTTTCCTGAATCTATATTCAACTCTTTGAAAGTACAGTTGCACTGCACAATTTATTTCTGTGAATAGGGCAGAGTATGAAAAATAGAAAGACCTGAAGTCATGCATTCAATTGAGCTATTCCTCAGCTGTTGAAAGATAATGGCTGTGGTTGTCTGCTTTTTGCTCCTGCTGTTTTAGACTGACTCCTTACATTAGGGAGTGAGGATATTGTACAGGAAAGTTACAGTTTTTTTTTTTTTTAATCAAAGTCAGGAAGAAAGGAATTCTGCTTGGTTGAATTTAATAGTTGTATATCTCATCATTTGATGATCACTTTTAAAAGCATTACAATACAATATAGATTAGTTGACACTATTTCCTAATAATTCAAAAGGTCCATATGAATTTCACCAGTTGAGAGGAGTCATGAATGCCCATCATCCCTGTACTAGTAAAATGGATAAATTCTGGTTAATAGAGACTTGCCATAGAGAGAATTATAGGCAAGCAGCGTTTACTATAAATTTCCTCTAGAAGTGTTGGCAAATGTCTCTACCCAAGACCTATTTTTTTTTTTTAGTTCTGAGGGAAAAGGACATAGCAACACTTTATCATGGGAAGTGATCATAGCATTTTAGAGTCATATAAAGCCCAAAGGTGGAAAGTATTTTTTTTCTCATTTTCCCAACTTGAAATCTAGGGAAGGCATTAGAAAAGAGGGGTAGTAGGAATGGGGTTGAATGGATGGATGAAAATGGAAAGAGAAAGAAGAGACTTTTTTTTTTTTCCACAAAGAAGTTATCTTTTTAATTAAGTAAATGTCATGCGAAGAGTTGACTCATTGGAAACGACTCTGATGCTGGGAGGGATTGGGGGCAGGAGGAGAAGGGGACAACAGAGGATGAGATGGCTGGATGGCATCACTGACTCGATGGACCTGAGTCTGAGTGAACTCCAGGAGTTGGTGATGGACAGGGAGGTCTGGCGTGCTGTGACTCATGGGGTCGAAAAGAGTCGGACATGACTGAGAGACTGAATCAAACTGAACTGAACTGAATGTCGTCTTTGGACTTTCCTGGTGGTTCAGATAGTAAAGCGTCTGTCTACAATGTGGGAGACCCGGGTTCGAGCCTTGGGTTGGGAAGACCCCCTGAAGAAGGAAATGGCAATCCACTCCAGTACTATTGCCTGGAAAATCCCATGGACGGAGGAGCCTGGTAGGGCTCCTCTACAGTCTATGGGGTCACAAAGAGTCTGACATGACTTTGCATCTTCTTTGGATTCAAAGAATCGTAAGGAAAGAAGGATAGTTTCTACCTCTGTCCTTTATCTGACTCCTAAGTTACCATAATAAAGTTTTGCTGCTGGTTCCTCCTTTAGAACTGAAAAAAGGAACAAAGGAAGAGACATTTGCCAACACTTCTGTATAAAAATTCATAGTAAATACTATGCCTATAATTCTGCCTGCTGCAAATCTCTTTTAACCACAGTTTCTTTGCTAGAGCTACTGTAAGTTTGGATTTGGATTGTAGATGAGACAAAAGGTAGTGAGCTGATCAGCTAGAATAAACTTGAGGTGTTTTTTTTTTTTTTTTTTTTAATAGTGTGAGATAAAAAGCAAAGTGGGAATGGGCCTACAACAGTTTGACACCCTGTCCTCTTTCATTTTATTCTTTCCCTGAACTGTGTTCCTTTTCTTTCTTTTTCTGATTTCCCTTAAAAGGTATCAATACTTTCTTTATTTGTCCTTCTTTCCTCTCTTCTTGTCTCAAGAAGAGAAAATAAATATTCACATTACTAATTCATTTTTTCCTAAATTTCTCTTGTATTAATAGATACTGGATTGGTTGTGAAGAAAAGTAGTGATTATCAATTGGGACCTAGACAGTGGTAAAGAATCTGCCTGAAATGCAGGAGACCTGGTTTTGATCCCTGGGTCTGGAAAATTCCCTGGAGAAGAGAATGACTTCTCACTCCAGTATTCTTGCCTGGAGAATTCCATTGACAGAGGAGCCTAGTGGGCTACAGTCCATGGGATTGCAAAGAATCTGACATGACTGAGTGACTAAGACTTAACAGACACAAAAAATAAGGAAGAGAACAGAAAAGGAAGTGTATTCTAGGAATGGTAGAAAAACTATGGGAACCACTTCCTATCCAAGAATCAGTAGTAATTTTACAAAGAGTTAAAGGAAAAGCTTAGAACAAGTTTAAAACTTTAGAATAAGTTGCTGGAAGTCTACCTGAAATTTCATACATGCTGCTTAAGTACTATAAACTGTCATTCGTTGTTGTTCAGCCACTAAGTTGTGTCTAGCTGTTTTGCAACCCCATGGACTGTAGCCTGCAAGGCTCCTGTGTTCAGGGGATTTCCCAGGCAAGAATACCGAAGTGGATTGCCACTTCCTTCTCCTGGAGATCTTCCTGACTCAGAGATCCAACTTGTGTTTCCTGCACTGGCAGGCAGATTCTTTACAACTTAGCCAACAGGGAAGCCAATAAACTGTCATACTGCACACAATAATGAATTGGAAATGTGTATTAAATAAACTTATAATAACACTTTGTTGGTACCCTCAATAGGGTTATGGCCCAATCTGGGAAAATTCAACACAATAGGCTTTTTGTTTCTAGTGTATCCTCCCTTCAATCTACCTCATGCTTTCATGCAATCCATGCCAAGTGTATTTGAATCATCCCTTCTTATGCCAGGCAGGACCCACGGCATGTCTCTTTGTGATCTCATCTTCTTGTCAGCATTGTCCTGTCTGTACTCCATCCTCAGTCCTAGTTCTCTACTCTGAATAACTGATAATTATAATAAAATGTTAAGAAAAATAGAGTCTTCTTACCTTAATATTTAGCGACAGACAGCATATTGACCTCTTGGCAATCTTTATGATACTATTTGGGGATATCAATATTAAATGTTTGACTGATACTTTAGGAATTGGAGCCAAGCTGGAGAGATGACAGCAAGTAAGTTTCGCAATACCTCTCTATTTAGACCGTTGTTGTGTTGTTGAGTTGCTAAGTCATGTCTGACTCTTTGGACTCCACGGACTGTAGACTGCCAGGCTCCTCTGTCCATGGGGTTTTCCAAGCAAGAACACTGGAGTGAGTTGCCGTTTCCTTCTCCAGGGGATCTTCCTGACCCAGGGATTGAACTCTCATCTCCTGCATTGGTAAGAAGATTCTTTACACATTAGCAACCAGGGAAGAATATCCTTAAATTGTACTTACAGTATCACAGCAAATTGTTTCCTCACAAATGGATCCTTAAAATCTCAGAAAATGTGTGTCTTTGCTACACAAATTTCTGCTAATTGGTTATTTCTCAATTTGTCAATAATTTGATAGATACACTCCCCTATCTTTCTGCAAATTGAATTTGATCCCATTTTTATCTCCGTTGTCACTCTTAGTTCTAAACTAAAACTTTGATTACATGTTGGTAGACATGCAGTACATTTCCCTGACTGCTTCTGGAGATAGATGACCAATTTTCAGCAATTTAGACTTGAGAATGTGATTGCTGTAATTCTAAATGACATGGAGAAGTAATCAAGAGTGGCCTGCTTGTTGCAGCCAAAGCTACAGGAGATCAAATTGCATTTCAATAAGCTTTCAAGCCCTGTCATAAATATTTTGAAATGGATTATTTCTCACTGACTGTCTATATGTATTTCTTAATGGGAAAATGCAAAATTCCAACATATTTTGAATAACATTATTTACCTAAATGTAAAAGGCACTTTAAAAAAATGGCACCTAATATTAAATTTATGTTTTCTAAGAACATTTTTATCGATATATAATTAATTTTTTATACTGTGTTAGCTTCAGATGTACAACAAAGTGATTCAGTTATACACACACACACACACACACACTCAGTTTTATACAATGCCTTTGATGGCTAATGGGTATAGAATCTACCTGCATTGCAGGAGACACAGGAGATGCGGATTTGATCCCTGGATCAGGAAGATCCTCTGGAGGGGAAAATGGCACTCCATTCCAGTATTCTTCCCTGAAAAATATCATGGATAGAGAAGTCCGGCAGGCTACATTCCATGGGGTTGCAAAGAGTTGGATGTAACAGACCACATACAGTTTTTTACATATATATATATGTGTGTGTGTGTGTGTGCGTGTGTGTGTATTTTATGTTCTATTCCATTATAAGATATTATTATAAGATACTGAGTGCATTCCACATGCTATACTTGTTGGTTAAATTTATGAAAAAATATGTAATCTTCACAGTACTCAATGCAGGACTAATTACATATTCACAAATTTAGCACTTTTCTTCAAAGTCAGTCCTTTGTTCTACATCCCTTTACCGTGTTTACCAGTGCAATTAAGTTTTAAAGCTCAAAGGGGAAAGCATAAGTTATATCAAAATGACAAATTAAAAATAAGTTTCTATTTTTCTTTCTTCACAAAGGAAAAGAAAAAAAAAAACCAAAAAACAAAAAACGTTTGTTTGAGTATTTCACGAAGCACTTGTTATAGAAAAGGATGCTATGTCATTGTAGGCAATTGCACATCTGATGTAATTCATCTCCCTGCTGTTTTGAACATCAGCAGAGACAGAGCTATAGTTACAAAAGCAGATTATAAACTGTGACAAATCTTATTCACTTTGTGGAGTGTTCATCTCCTGTGAAACATATTTTTCCCAATTATGTAGTAGAGAGGTTTTTTGAGGTGTCCTGTCTGAAACCTTAAAGCTAGTGGATAATTTAGAGATCATCTGCTGCATCAGTATCATTTCACACATGAGAAACTTAAAATTTAGAAGTTTAGAAAGAGGAGGTAACAACTGGTTTATATCATAGGCAAGATTAGAACCAAAATTTATTGCTTGGCAGCTCAATGGCATTTCCTCTCAAGAAGATAAAAAGTTAGAAATACAGAGTGAAGTAAGCCAGAAGGAAAAACATAAATACAGTATACTAACGCATATATATGGAATTTAGAAAGATGATAACAATAACCCGGTGTATGAGACAGCAAAAGAGACACTGATGTATAGAACAGTCTTATGGACTCTGTGGGAGAGGGAGAGGGTGGGAAGATTTGGGAGAATGGCATTGAAACATGTAAAATATCATGTAAGAAACAAGTTGCCAGTCCAGGTTCGATGCACGATACTGGATCCTTGGGGCTAGTACACTGGGACGACCCAGAGGGATGGTATGGGGAGGGAGGAGGGAGGAGGGTTCAGGATGGGGAACACATGTATACCTGTGGCGGATTCATTTTGATATTTGGCAAAACTAATACAATTATGTAAAGTTTAAAAATAAAATAAAATTAGAAAAAAAAAAAAAAAGAAATAGACCCAAGTTTGCCTTAGTTCTGCTCTAGCTCCTTTTTATGTAATGGACTTTATCTCACTCATATGCCCTGAATTTCATGGGATTCTACCATTTAAGCTTTCTTCCTTGTGATCCCATGCCTTGTATTTTGGCTTAATTTTCCCCCCTTCAGGTGAAAATGTATTTTCTTCAAGAAGACTCTAAACGCACTGGCTGAAGAGAAGGAATAACTATCACTAGTCATAATAACTATAGTTAGTTATTGCCATGGGACACTGTGGGTATGAAATGGAAATGGTATTATTTGACAAGTTGGCTTTTCCTCCTGCCTTCCTCCAGTATATGACGTTTGTAGCCACTGCCTTCTATAAACTAGCTCTGAATACTGAATATAGACAGTTGATTGATGTTTGTAATTTTGATCAAAAATTTAATTCTCATTATGCTGAGAGAAATGACTAAGACTGCCTGACAGCAGGCATCAAGTAACATAGAGTATGTCTTCAAACTCATTTTTGAATGCTTAGGATGATTTTTTTTTTCGTTTCTTATATGATATTATACATGTTTTAATGCCATTCTCTCAAATCATCCCCCACCCTCCCTCTCCCACAGAGTCCAAAAGACTGTTCTATCTGTGTCTCTTTTGCTGTCTTGCATACAGGGTTGTCATTACCATCTTTCTAAATTCCGTATATATGCATTAGTATACTGTACTGGTGTTTTTCTTTCTGGCTTACTTCACACTGTATAGCAGGCTCCAGTTTCATCCACCTCATTAGAACTGATTTAAATGTATTCTTTTTAGTGGCTGAGTACTACTCCATTGTGTATATGTACTACAGCTTTCTTATCCATTCATCTGCTGCTGGACATCTAGGTTGCTTCCATGTCCCGGCTATTATAAACAGTGCTGCAATGAACATTGGGGTACATGTGTCTCTTTCAATTCTGATTTCCTTGGTGTGTATGCCCAGTAGTGGGATTGCTGGGTCATAAGGCAGTTTTGTAAGGACTATCCACACTGTTCTCCATAGTGGCTGAACTAGTTTTCATTCCCACCAACAGGGTAAGAGGGTTCCCTTTTTTCCACACCCTCTCCAGCATTTATTGCTTATAGACTTTTGGATCACAGCAATTCTGACTGGCGTGAAATGGTACCTCATAGTGGTTTTGATTTGCATTTCTCTGATAATGAGTGATGCTGAGCATCTTTTCATGTGTTTGTTAGCCATAGGATGATTTTTCTAAGGGAAATTACTGAAAGGTTATGAAAAACATTTGAATAGAAGAAGGAAATCAGGAAAGTAGAGGATATCTTTCTGACACGTCCATTAGTGATTGGAACTGGACAGAAAGTATTATTCAGCTGATTTGTTAATAGCAGAACTAGGCCACAAGTGAAGGTCTGAAAGCATTAATCCTTCTTCTCCAATTTATCTGTGGTTACAAGGAAGTGATAAATGTTGTTGATATTTACTTTTTCAAGTGCTCAGAAATATGAAGATGATGTTGTTCAAGAGAAAAAAAATCAATTGAAATTGAGTACAATTGCATATCTGGAGAGTTTTATAGGTGAAAACGTGGTATATATTTCTAGGAGTACATTGCTTCATTCCTAAGAAATAGAAAGTTTTCTTATTATCGCTGTTGAATATTTCAGATTGTTAGATATGTATTGAGAAGGAAATAGCAACCCACTCCAGTGTTCTTGCCTGGAGAATCCCAAGGACGGGGGAGCCTCGTGGGCTGACGTCTATGGGGTCACACAGAGTTGGACATGACTGAAGTGACTTAGCAGCAGATATGTATTGATATTGGGGATACAAAGGAAAATATGAGCTTGTATCTACTATAAAATAGATTTGAAAATTGTCCTTTGAGTCTGTTTTCCAATTTTGTCTAAAATACTCATCTTCGATAGTGAGTTCATTGAAAAATGCAGTTACCTATTTAGATTCACAAAAGATAGTGTTAGTGTATTGGTAATTATATTAAGGGTTATAAGGTTAATTTGTTTTTAGAACTGCCAATCAAGTTCATTTTAACCAGGTATTCCTGTAATCAAGCTCTTTGGCCTGATAGTTCAAAAGAAATTACATTTGAGGGAAGAATGGCATTGCCTCTCCATTTACAAACAAACAAACAAAAAGAACTGATGCAGGCTTTGTATTTATTATTATTATAGAGAACATGAATACCAGTGAAAACAAGAATAATTCATTTTCTTTAACTATCCACCCTGTAAACTTTCTGGAAAATCAGCTCTGAATAGAAAGAATGTAGAGTCAAGTATAATTATTTGGTTAAGTATTAGTAGATGGCCATATACATTCCAAGAAAAGATGGTCAATATATATAATGCTGCTGCTGCTGCTGCTGCTACTAAGTCACTTCAGTCGTGTCTGACTCTGTGCGACCCCATAAATGACAGCCCACCAGGCTCCCCCATCCCTGGGATTCTCAAGGCAAGAACACTGGAGTGGGTTGCCATTGCCTTCTCCAATTATATATAATACTGGACTTTATATTTAATATTTATAACATGTTGCGGTCCTTTAATGGACCAGAACCTGGTGGTCTGGATTCGACGATAAGAAAGTGAGAGAGAGAAAGGGATTAATGCAGAGAACCATTAAAGCCCTAGAACAGGGCTTGTATTGCTCACAGAGGCACAGGGCGTCCTCTCAAGGACGTCTTGAAAGCCCGGGCAGGAAAGTGAGCTCAGCAGGTTTCCACACTCCAGGGAATTAGCCGGAGGGAGAGAGATATAGAAACAAAAGGACACGGGGACCCAAGTCTCTAGTGGAACAAGGGTGCTTTATTGAACTTTGTATGAGTATATATATACTGTTTTACAAGGTAGCTTTTCCAGCAAAGATAAAGATCAAAAAACCAAATTTACAAGTTACCAAGGAAACAAGGAGGTCATAAAGCCAGAAGACAATCCATATCAAAAGAAAGAGGGTCATAAATAATCACTTTTACCATATGGAAAAGCTAATGAAGGAAATACATGCATGAATTCCATCCCATGACCTCAGTCCTGGGATCAGCATGCCGCAGCTCCACTCGTTCCTGTTACCAGGAACTCATAAGGAACAGAGGGCTTATGAGAGACAGAAAACAGCACACAGGAATCCTACCGATAAACGTTCCCTGACAATAACATAGTAGATGTAGAAAACATAGAGTTTAATCTTATATCTGTGGATTATGGATGCAAATAGTCACTTGCATCTTAGAACTAATGAAGTGGCTGATCTTATTTGATCAATGGGTAAACAATTCTCAGATTCTGCTGCAAAAAAAATAATTTCACTTTAGAAAAAATATTTAAGTGCCATAATAGTCAACAGACAAGTTTTTTACTGAAAACAATGAAGACTTTACAAATTAGAAAGATCCTTAATGGATTTGTGTGTTGCTGGAGCACTTTACTTGCACACTGTCCTTTAAATGCTTTCACTCTCATTGTATTTCTCCTTGTTATCTTTTTATGGAAGTCATTTCTATGCACTATTTTCTAAGTCAGATTACCTCTTATTCTATTTGAATTGAGAACAGTTCAGGAGACCTCTTAGAGTTTGGCACATAAAGGATGTGTGCGTGTTTTGTTTTGTTTTGTTTTTAATACATCCGTAGCTATTCAAATAAAACCTAATTGAGCTACAATCTTCTGAGAAGGAAAGCAAGAAAAGTCAAAAAGAAAATGTTCAAAGAAGTTGTCTTTCTACCTCTTGCTATGAACACTTTACATTGGAGTACTGCACCACAAAACCACACTCCCTCCCAACACACATAACTATGCACAGTCACTATTGAGAACAATAGGCAAGGAAGAAAACCATTTTAGTATGTATTGGTATTCAAAGAACTTAAAAGTAAAGGAAATAAAGCTACTGTAAGAGTACAACATGAATTATTTATTTAATTCCTTCAATTTGTTGATCTCAATGAAATGCAAACTTATTTGAACTAAGAGTAATTAACAAGGAAAAGTTGGCCTGTTAATACCAAGAAAGAATCATATTCGTTTCAGGAATCAACCACAGCCAGAGAAATAATATCATAATGGAACCATTCAGCAAAACAAAAAGACTTTTGCCAAAGGCAATTGTCATGTTGTACATGTGGGCATCTGTGCAGAGATATTTAAATGTATCCCTTGAAAGTGAAGAGAAAATGCTTGGTAAATGCTGATGAATGTGAGACTTTATTGGTTAAACTGTCCAATATTACAATTATAGCCAGTGAATTTCTCTGTTGTGTCTTCATTAACCACTACCAAACAATCTTTGAAAGCTAATCAAATTAAAATGTTCATTTCCTTTAAGGTTCTGTGAACAATTGTAGGATTTCCTGTCATGGTTATCATGTCTCACAGCTAAAAATTCTCAAAAAGGAACAAAATTATATATCTTTGTGCCTAGGAAAAGTTGAGCTGACATGAAAATTTTAAATATGTACTATATGTTATAGTCTATGAATTTCTCAAAGCATCTTTTGGATTTCTCAGTGTTCTTAAGTGGGTTAACAATGACTCAAGCTATAATTGAACCAGACATGACTAAGCGACTAACACACACACACACACACACACACACACACACACAAGCTATAATTGACCATGAGTGTGCACCAGCTGAGATTTCATTACATGAAAGTTTCTTCTATGGAAAATAAAGTGAAGAGAACAATAAAGTAGTAGGCAGATCTCAGTGATATCACAATGCCGTTTTTGATGCCAAGTTTAAGAAAAGCTGTGTGTGGTGAGTGGCATACAACACATTTTTTCATTTAAATACAATGTTCCAGTGTGACAAAAAGTAAACTTTAATGCAACACTGAATAAAATTTAATTAGTCAATTTGGAATAATAATGGATGCAATCACCTTTGTAAACTTGACTCTTTATATTCTAGTTACAATAAATTGTTGGGGGCCAGCGTGAGGTACTCCGCCCGTGGCAAAGGTCATGAGGAAGGAGGCTCGACATAGGCAAAGGTGGGATGGAGCCTCAGGAGTCCCCCTGGAAATTCTCGAGCATCTACCCCCAAAACCAGAGTCTGCCTACTTTACTACTTTGTGCTCTCACCTACACCTCTGCCTTTACGGGGGGCTGTCCCCCACCACCTCTTTTGGAGAAGGAGTTAACTTAGAGCTCCAGTTAATAATAATTCCTGGGCATGATAGGAGTGTTTCAACCTACAAACTCCTCTGAAGTTTCTCTAGCCTGCCTGACAGGCTTGTCGGGCTACATGTGATTGCTCACAGCCTCCCAACTGTGAGAGGCACGAGATGCTTTAAACCTTCTAAAAACAGGTTCCTTAGAGAAGTTAGAAAACTATTAGTATAAGTATAGTGGGCTGATTAGAAATTGTATTGGTGAAGGGTCTTTCATTTGTTGAGCCAATGTTTGCTGCTAAGTCTCCACATCCCCTGCCCTTATACACATTAATGAATATATAGAAGAAATAAGTATTAACTTTTGATACAAATCACGTTAGACCTTAGGCTAAGCAAATTCTTTCCTTAACTAAAACCCACTACACCCTCACCCTATAGGAATGTAACTTTATCTGGTACCTTCGGAAGGTGGCGTTTGTTTTAAGAATAATCAACCCTGGAGAAATAAGTGTCTGGTTGACTGACTGCTGTCACAAGGAGAGGGTCATAAATTGTCAGCAGGCCCCCCTGGCCAGAAGATGATGTAACAACCCTAAGACCTCTGTATACATTTCTACGAAGCACCTGACTTTAATAAAAGTCAGGACTGCTGTCCCTGCATGACTTTTGCATAACATCTCAGTGTATAAAAACAGACCCTGGAAAATAAAAAATGGGATCAGTTCCTCGAAAGACTGGTCTCCCCATGTCTCTCTCTCTCAAACCCTGGCTGAGTCTCCATCTGGAGCATGGAACCCGCCATGCTTACTAATTATGCCTGGGCTTCTAAGATCCGACCGGGGAGGCCTCAGTGTCTCCTCTCCTTCGGGAGAATGGAAGGATGCCTGCGGCCTACCTAAGTGGTGCAAACCTCTTGTCTTGAAGTTTTATTGGTCTCCCGCATAAACCAAGCTACTCAACCTCTTTTCTCCACTGAATTTTCCTACTGAGCTATCCTCATTCTATTACTCTTTACATCTCTAATTAATATCTAATTGAAGATATTGTATCCTGATCCTTGCTGACGCCATCCCCACTTCGAACTCCCTGGATCAGCCGGGGCTGGACCCCGGCAATAAATAATACAGTAAATAGTTTGTTTCCATTATATATGTATGTATTAAGTATGTATTTGTTCTAAGGATTTCAGAGCCCTCTAATTCACCTGTTCTTACTCCCTTCACTAGATATACAAGGGAAGATATGATGCTTATTTTGGAAATGTGGAAATCAAAATACAATAAATTAACTCATTTTGTTCTATGTTTAGAATTCCATCTTATTAATTAATTAATTGATGAAATGCTTTGTCACACTTGCTCTAAAATATTTATATTCTGAATCAATTGTTGAATGAAAAGGAATAAACCCCAATTCCCCAGCTACCATTTTATATATAATAAGCCTAAATCAGTAAAACTGGAATTATTCATCTTAGTGACAAAAATGCTTGCATAAAATAAACAAAAATAAACATCTACTACATTTGTTGATGCATTAGGCTAGTCATTAAAAATCATTATAAATATATTGAATATAACATAATATATTTATTGTAAGTGAATTAAAATAGTGTTGTTAAATATGTTAAATAGTGTTGGTATCAGAGTTGAATATGTTAAATAGTTAAATATTAAATGTTAAATATGTTAAAATAGTTGTTGGTATCAGAGCTGTACTGGAAGAAACACAAGCTGGAATCAAGATTGCCGGGAGAAATATCAATAACCTGAGATATGTAGATGACACCACCCTTATGGCAGAAAGCGAAGAGGAACTAAAAAGCCTCTTGATGAAAGTAAAAGTGGAGAGCGAAAAAGTTGGCTTAAAGCTCAACATTCAGAAAACGAAGATCATGGCATCCGGTCCCATCATTTCATGGCAAATAGATGGGGAAACAGTGGAAACAGTGTCAGACTTTATTTTTCTGGGCTCCAAAATCACTACAGATGGTGACTGCAGCCATGAAATTAAAAGACGCTTACTCCTTGGAAGGAAAGTTATGACCAACCTAGATAGCATATTCAAAAGCAGAAACATTACTTTGCCAAGAAAGGTTCGTCTAGTCAAGGCTATGGTTTTTCCTGTGGTCATGTATGGATGTGAGAGTTGGACTGTGAAGAAGGCTGAGCACCGAAGAATTGATGCTTTTGAACTGTGGTGTTGGAGAAGACTCTTGAGAGTCCCTTGGAGTGCAAGGAGATCCAACCAGTCCATTCTGAAGGAAATCAGCCCTGGGATTTCTTTGGAAGGAATGATGCTAAAGCTGAATCTCCAGTACTTTGGCTACCTCATGCGAAGAGTTGACTCATTGGAAAAGTCTCTGATGCTGGGAGGGATTGGGGCCAGGAGGAGAAGGGGACGGCAGAGGATGAGATGGCTGGATGGCATCACTGACTCGATGGACGTGAGTCTGAGTGAACTCCGGGAGTTGGTGATGGACAGGGAGGCCTGGTGTGCTGTGATTCATGGGGTCGCAGAGTCAGACATGAGTGAGCGACTGATCTGATCTGATCTGATCAGAGTTAACATGGCCAAACAAAACAGGGTACACTGTGGTAGATTACATGTACAAAGTATAGGATACTGAGATGAATCCCCTATGATTAAAGAACATAACTTGAAAGTCATTTGGGGACTAAATCAGTGCTTTTGTTTATTCTCATTGTGATTTGTCTATTTCTCTTAATATGTCAAGGGTATAAAAATAAGTTCTAAGAAGTTGGGAATTTTGGTCAGAATTTTTCACTTTCTTATGTAGTTCTATTTATATTTCTAAGCATAAGATATCCTTATGCCAAGAAAACAATTTTTCAAACATGTTGTAAAAGGGACAAATAAAAAGCAGATAAAGAAGAAATGAATGTAACCTCCTAATGAGAAGATACTTGATATGGCAGTTTCATGCAAATCAAATACAATTAAAAAATAAAAGGTCCAGGTTTTACTTCTTTAGCATCCTGTGCCTATTCAGTTAATGTTGACATATCTAGGACTAGAATTGAAAATTGAAGTTTTATATCACTTATCTAGTTTCCTTTGAACTTAAAGCTAAAACACATTCTCAAAGGCTATGCTGGCATGTAGAAGCACATTATGTGTCTTCTGCTATGAAATATGAATTTTAAAGCACTACGTTTTTGCCAAATTGAAGGAGGTTCTACAAAATACCTAACCAGTAATCCTCAAAATCATCAACATCATCAAAACCAAAGTCTCACAACCTGTTACAGCAGGGGAACTCTAAGGAAACATGATGACCAAATGCAATACAAAATCCAAAAGGAGATCTTGGGAAAGAAAAAGACATCAGGTAAAAACTAAGTAAATTCAAATAAAGCATAGCTTAGTTAATAATAGTGTATTGGTTCATTCATTCAGTCACTTCAGTCGTGTCTTATTCTTTGCAACTGCATGGACTGCAGCACACCAGGCTTCCCTGTCCATCACCAACTCCCGGAGCTTATGCAAACTCATGTCCATCATGTTGGTGATATCATACAACCATCTCATCCTCTGTTGGACCCTTCTGTTCCTGCTTTCAGTCTTTCCCAGCATCAGGGTCTTTTCCCATGACAGTTCTTTGCATCAGGTGGCCAAAGTATTGGAGTTTCAGCTTAAGCATCAGTCCTTCCAATGAATATTCAGGACTTATTTCCTTTAGGATTGACTGGTTTGAGCTCCTTGTAGTCAGAGGGACTCTCAAGAGTCTTCTCCAACACCACAGTTCAAAAGCATCAATTCTTCAGTGCTCAGCTTTCTTTATGGTCGAACTCTCACATCCATACATGACTACTGGAAAAACCATAGCCTTGACTAGATGGACCTTTGTCAGAAAAGTAATGTCTCTGATTTTTAATATGCTGTCTAGGTTGGTCATAGCTTTTCTTTTTTTTTTTTTTTTTGGTCATAGCTTTTCTTCCAAGGAGAAAGCATCTTTAATTTCATGGCTGTAGTCACCATCTACAGTGATTTTGGAGCCCAAGAAAATAAAGTTTCTCATTGTTTCCATTGATTCCCCATTGATTTGCCATGAAGTGTTGGGACCAGATTCTATGATCTTAGTTTTTTCCATCTTGGATTTTAAGCCAACTTTTTCACTTTCCTCTTTCACCTTCATCAAGAGGCTTTTTAGTTCTTCTTCACTTTCTGACATAAGGGTGGTGTCATCTGCATATCTGAGGTTATTGATATCTCTCCCAGCAGCCTTGACTCCAGCTTGTGCTTCATCCAGCTTGGCATTTTGTGTGATGTATTCTGCATACAAGTTAAATAAGTAAGGTGACAATATACAGCCTTGATATACTCCTTTCCCAATTTGGAATCAGTCTGTTTTTCCGTGTCTGGCTCTAACTGTTGCTTCTTGACCTGCATACAGATTTCTCAGGAGGCAGGTAAGGTGGTCTGGTATTTCCATCTCTTGAAGAATGTTCCACAAGTTTGTTGTGATGCACACAGTCAAAGGCTTTGGCATAGTCAATAAAGCAGAAGTAGATATTTTCTGGAACTCTCTTGCTTTTTTAATGACCCAATGGATGTTGACATTTAGATCTCTGGTTCCTCTGCCTTTACTACATCCAGCTTGAACATCTGGAATTTCACAGTTTACATACCGTTGAAGCCTGTCTTGGAGAATTTTGAACATTACCTTGCTAGTGTGTGAGATGAATGCAAGTGTACAGTAGTGTGAACATTCTTTGGCATTGCCCTTCTTTGAGACTGGAATGACAACTGACCTTTTCTAGTCCTGTGCCCACTTCTGAGTTTTCCAAATTTGCTGTAGTACTGAGTGCAGTACTTTAAGAATATTGTCTTTTAAGATTTGAAATAGCTCAACTTGAATTCCATCACCTCCACTAGCTTCGTTTGTAGTGATGCTTCCTATGGCCCACTTGACTTCACATTCCAGGATGTCTGGCTTTAGGTGAGTGATCACACCATTATGGCTACTGAGTCATGAATTTTTCTACATGAAGATTGGTTTATTAGTTGTGGCAAAATGTATCATAGCAATGTAAGAGAGAAAACTGTGTGTGGAGTAGGGGAAATATCAGTATTACATTTACAACTTATCTGGAAGTCTAAAACAATTCTAAAATAAATATAACAATTTTAATCATATGTTAAAGTATTAGAGAATTCTGCTGTAGTAGCAACTCTAGCAGTTTCAAAGGCTTTTACTTCAGTCTGCTTAATAATCTCCCCTTCTTAGGAAATATGCTCATTAGTTAAGGACATGGCTTCTCCAATATTTCAACACTCCATAGGAATGGATGCATATGAAATAATTTTTGTTTATACATTTTAGGAGCTGTGGTCTTGTGGAAAAACAAGTAGACCCACAATGACTGCAAGGAGAAATTTTTTATTAACTAATTTTCTACAAGTGCTATGTGCTAGTTCTCATCAGGTTACCTTGGTGTTTTCAGTTGTAGAACAAGAGCATCCTGTCAGACTGTGTGACAATACATAAAGATAAATAGTAATTATTAGATTCACAGCCCTATAGAAACATATGCCTGCCATTTTCAGTAAACACAATGCTATTTCGGTCTTGAGTTGTGTAGGATGAAGCATCTCACATTGTAAAAGTTTATTGAGTCAAAGAAGTTTTGAAGTTTTATGTTTCTCATTCAGCTATTTTAAACTAGTCTCTACAAGCCAAAATGGTAACTACCTAAAAGGAAGTCATCTCTTGTTTTGTGAATTAATTGGAATAGACAACTGCTATTTCATGAATTATTAAGAAAACTTGTAGTGATACCAAAAATATAGAGAAAATCAACATGAATAGTACCTTAGATTTTGCAAAGGACAAATGTAAAATACTTTTATGAGTAAAATTGTAAAATAAACACTGAACTGCAAACAATTATAGAACTGAGAAAGCATAAAAATGATAATCAGTCCAAAAGTTAACTATATGGTGTTGGCTACATCTCTCATATCTAAAAACAAAAAAATAAAATAAATGATGAATAACTGATTTTTATATATTGATCTTATATGCTGAAACCTTCTGAATTTTATGGGTTCTGATTATTTTTCAGTGGATTACATAAGATTTTATATATACAAGATCATGTCTTTTGCAAATATAAGTAGTTTATTTCTCCCTTTCCAATTGATATGTATTTCATTTGTTTATTTTTATATTTTTTGCATAACCGTTCTGGCAAGGATCTCTAGAACAATGTTGAATAAAAGTGGCAAAAGTGGACAGCATTGTTATGTTTCTGGTCTTAGTGAGAAAGAAACCAATTTTTTGTATCAGTTATAATGTTATCTGTAGGTTTTTCATAAATGATCTTTATTAGATCAAGGAAGTTTCCTTCTACTCCTAGTTTGTTGAGTATTTTTCCATAAAAATGTGTTGGATTTATCAAGCATGGTTTCCACATCTATTTAAATTATAATGTGGATTTATATCTTCTACTGATGTGGTATATGATTATTTTTTTGTATGTTGAATCATCCTTGCATTCCTAGGTTAAATCCCACTTGGCTATGTATAATTATTTTCATATATTTCTGTATTTGTTATCTAGCATTTTTTTCAGAAATTTTGCATTTTCTAGTATATATATATATATGTGTGTGTGTGTATATATATTTATGTATATATTAGAATTTTCACGTCCAT
This sequence comes from Bos indicus, assembly GCF_029378745.1. Taxonomy (NCBI): domain Eukaryota; kingdom Metazoa; phylum Chordata; class Mammalia; order Artiodactyla; family Bovidae; genus Bos; species Bos indicus. Next base: position 42,757,008 of record NC_091789.1, read on the forward strand.
AGTCATAAGAAATACAAGTCTGTAGTTTTCTTGTGATATTTTTCATCTGGTTTGAGAATCAGAGAAATATTGTCCTCTGATTAGGGAGTTAGAGAGTTAGGGAGTGTTCACTGGTTCTTCCATTTTGGGAGGATGTGTTTGTGAAGAATTAATGCTGATCCTCTTTTAAATGTTCAATAGAATTAAACAGTGAAGTCATCTGATCCTGCATTGGTGTACTTCTCTCTGAGTGATAATCTTGGTTTAGTTGCTGAGGGCTTGGTAAAAGAAGATATGGGCAGTCACAGTAATTTCAAATCTTCTCAGCCTTTCTCTCTGGGCATGGACGACTTATTACCTCACAAGCCTCGGTAGGTTAGATTTGGACCCCAGGTGGCGCTAGCAGTAAAGAACTGGCCTGCCAATGCATGAGATGTAAGAAATTCAGGTGTGATCCCTGGGTTGGGAAGATCTTCTGGAGAAGGTTATGGCAACCCATTCCAGTATTCTTGCCTGGAAAATCCCATGAACAGAGGAGCCTAGCAGGCTACAGTCCATGGGGTCAGACAGGACTAAAGCGACTGAGCAATATTCTCAGAGGAGTCTAGCCCCAAGTTCAGCCTCCATCCCATATGCGAGGTGGAAGCAGGAAGCCCCTATCTCTCTGTTGCAATCACTTGGAAGAGAGAGAGAAATGAAAGACATATGCTTTTATTCAGATACTATAGACCCCTGCTGTTTTTGACTGAATTCTAGTAGATATTCTTGAATAAGTATTTCTTAATTTGTTTGGATGACTTAGGTCCATTTCCAAAGACTTTAAATGGCTATTCTTATACAATTTTTACCAGTTTCAGTGGGGAGAAACTCTGTGGAGTTCCTCAGATGTCCTGCTAGAAGTCCCTTTTCACTCTATAATTTTAATAGAGTATAAAGTCAGAGTTTATTAGAAGGAACACTTTTTGTTTTGTTTTACATAGGATAGAGCTTTAAGATATGAGGTTACCATAGATGGTGAGGGGCTTTGTATGGCATACAGAATTAAAAATTATCCTTTTGTCATGTAGCACTTTGGCACCCTCTAAGATCCTGAGTGATATGATCAAATTTGGGTTAAAAAAATAAAAAAAGAGGAAAGAAAACAATTTTAGCCTCCATATGGACAAGTATTGGTGTAAGCTAAGCACAGATCTACATATTAAAGTTCTTAAGAGCCTATATCATGACTCTAATATAAAAGCAGGTAGAGAATACATTTAAAAGAAATATAAGAGATATAAAGTTAAAAATTGAATATGGACATTGAATATAAGACAAGTAAAAATTTAATGATGGAATGATAGTTTCTAACTAGATTCTGATTTCAACACAAGTAAGATATATAGACGGAGGAAAAAATTTGAGGCAGAGGTGATGGGTATGGTTTTGGAGACATTAAACTGATGGAACTGTAGGACATCACAATGAAGATATTCTGAAGGCAACGAAAATAGAGGTCTTGAGTTCTGGAAGAATTGGAGCTTGAAGGTAGAGATGTGTCATTTGAATAGATGATATTACCCAAGAAAACATAAAGAAGAAGATAACAATTATGCACAATATAATTTCAATGAATTTCAATGGATGAAAATGAACCCCAAAATTTCACTAATAGATAATAGAATAATAAAATGGAACATAGGAAGATAATAGTGTTGCAAAGCAAATGCTTGACAATAATTTCAGGAAGGGGAGACCTTTATAGAATTTCAGCATTTCTGTATAGTATTCTAAAATTCAGTGGATTTTTATATGTCCTCCTCTAAGTTGATCATTTATATAGTATCCTACAGAACCCTTAAGTGATATAAACCTGAACAAAAGGAACAACCTTGACAGTATATATTTCCATTTCATTTAAAGAAACACTATCTGGCAAATGCTGTGGTTATTGACTGTATGTCTGGTGTACAGGTCCTACTTTCTGTTTCTAACTATGAACAAATTTGCATTGGTTTGGCACCTATAAACATGTGTTTAAATGTTTCTCAGGCCCCTCAAATGTTTAAGAACTGAGATCTTTCAAACCTTTTAAAAAGTAAAATTTCAGTCTCATTTTTTAAAGATTATTTTTACATAGTATTATCATATGGCGAATCTGCTTTTCCCTCCCATGAAAACAACTAACACTAAAGTTTGTAATTACAACCCAAGACGATCCCTTGTACTGCCATTAATATTAGTGTTTTAAAATCATGCCTTACAAGATAAACAGTGCTTAAAAGCATTCAGATATTTATTACAATACAACATGAGTTTTAAATGACAGAGATATTTTATGTTAAGAGCATGAAAACTCTCAGTTCCCAGTGGAATGAGAAATTTTCTCAGCAATGATGTTTAGGGAAAACAAACAGGGAGAATATATAAAGGCAAATCACAAAAACAGTATTTTATGCTGTGTCTTATTTAAACTATATTGACCCACGATCACTCATGCTAGTTAAACTGATAATATTAATCAGATATTTTGCAAGATTCTTTCTTTATGTTTCCCAGCTTAACTCTGGACTCAATGTTGACTAAAACAATTAACTAAAACTTGTGTTTACTGAAAGGTTTCACTGTATTCATTTAGAGAATATGATCTATAAAATAATATATGAAAATGATGATCTTATTATCATTGAAAACTTTTAAGTCCAAAGTATTGGGCATAAACAGAAACTGACTCAAATTCACTGGAGTTTATTAAGTTGACAAATGCTGATTAGATATATGATTTGTTTTAATTGATATGCATTTATGATACTAGAGAAGAACCATCTAATGCAGAAACATGTTACAATGTCTATATCTATGTTATATGTGTTTATGACTGCTGTAATTCACTTCAGACAAAATAAAGAGAGCATATTATGTAAGAAGAATATTAATCTTCAGATAATATATTGTCAGAACTGGGGAAATCCTTAGGGATTATCTTGTTTACCCACCAATCCCCATTTTTCAGATGATGAAATGAGGTTTAGGAATATTAAATGATATTCCCTGGCTCACAAAACATATTACTGTCAAGATCAGGACAACCATCCTTATGCTCTGACCTCTATCTGCCCTATCTTCTTCCACTTTACTAGAATAACCCTTATGCTAAAAGTCATAGTAATCTTTGATCAAAGAGCAATAAAATGAAAATGCTACATTGACTAATTATTCTAGTGAATTTGAGATGAAAATAGGATGATGTAGAACTGAGATAAACTTAGAAAAATGACAGCTTCTCAGCCCTCTTAAGTTACCAATGATTGCAATGAATATAATTCAGTGGCACTATTTTTTTTTTTGTTTCCCCAGAGATGATATTGAAAATAAGAATATTTGAAATCAATCTATTATAGTCACATCTGCCCACTGTCAGCCAACTGAATAATTTTTTGTTGTTGTTGATTTGGTAATTTTAATAATGGTGCACTTAACAGCAGATTACATAAATACCCAGCAAAAAATCCTCAATAAATCCCCAAAATGTTGATAATGGTGCCACACATAGCCAGCAGAAAGCCTGCTGCTAGGGCTGCCATAACAAAATACCACACACTAAGTGGTTTAAACAATAAGAATTTATTTTTTCAATGTTCTTGAGGATAGAAGTTCAAGATCAAGGTACTTCACAGGGTTGGTTTCTGGCAACAAGTCTCTTTCTGGATTATAGATGACAACTTTCTTTTTCTCCCCCATGAGTACTGTTTTTATTTTCTTTAATTAAAAAATGATTGGAGTATAGTTGAAATACTATATTATACTACTTTCTGTACAGCAAAGTGAATCAGTTATACATATACATATATCTACCCTTTTTAAATTTCTTTTTCCATATAGATCATTTAGAGTATCAAATAGTTTTCCCTCTCTCCTACACTAAGTCCTTATGCTCATTCACTTCAGTCATGTCTAACTGAGACCCACTGTAGCCTTCTAGGCTACTCTGTCCCTGGGATTTTCCAAGCAAGAAAACTGGAGTGCAGTGCCATGCCCTCCTCCAGGAGATCTTCCTGACTCAGGAATCAAACCCGATTTTCCTGTGTCTCCTGAATTTGAGGTGGATTCTTTACCCACTGAGCCACTTAGGAAGCCCCACAGTAGATCCTTATTAGTTATCTATTTTATATATTGTGGTATGTATATGTCAATCCCAACCTCCCAATTTATCCCTCCCCCACTCTCCCCCTGGTAATCATAAGTTTCTTTTCTATGTCTGTAACTCTATTTCTGCTTTTAAATGAACTTATTTAAGTTCATTTGTACCATTTTTTTTATTTTACATTGAAGTAATATATGATATTTGTAGATGACAGTCTTCTTGTAGCCTCCCATAGTCTATTTTCTGTGCACACATGGAGAGAAAGATTTCTGGTGTCTCTTCCTCTTCTTATAAGGACACAAGTCCTATTGAAATAAGACCTTACCCTTATGATCTTATAAATCTCCAAATACACTCATGTTATGGGTTACAGCTCCAATATATGAACTTTGAGGGGATACAGTCCACTCTGTAACACCTCTTAAACATATTAACTTTCTTTTACCTTATTATCACACCTTTGCTACTCAAAAACTTTTAAAGTGGAACCTACCTAGAGGAAGAGCTGACACATACTTGCATGTTACTAATACAGTGAAAAGCCATTGAATGACACAGTACTTTCAAACTAGACACCACGCTAAACATTTCTTGCTTTTTAGATGCACTTATCCAGGACAACATTTAACCAATATAAATGAATAAGAATTTCCTTTTTCAAAAAAAAATTATGAACCAAAACAAAGTTGATAGCAATGGTAGTAGTTTTCTTTTTTAAATTATTTGTAAGATTGATATAAATAAGTTTTGACTTCTTGTCAATATTTCATAAGCTCTGTATGTAGCAATTATTTGGATCACAGTAGAGTGAAAGCTGCTCCCAGTTGGGAAAAGACATATTTCTACACCCTGATACCAAAACCATCTTTGAAAACAACAGTAAAATGTTGTCTTTGCACATCAATTTCATTTAAATACAAAGCAATACACTCATTTATTATTCAGAAAGCTTGCATTCCAGTTTCTAAGGTAGTAGATATCGAGTTGTCTGAGTGATGCAGAAGCAGAGCTTATATGACTGTTTGGAAGGAAGTTTTTCTGGACAAAGAGAGTGAGAAAGACAAGATAGAAACCAAATGTGGCATTTTGTTCAACGTAGTGGTTAGGTTGAATATGTTATTAAAGAGAAAACTCTGTATAAATAAATGTAGAAAACTAACACTAGATGATAATTCAGAACTGCACAACTAATAATGAAAATTGATAATTTTAAAGATGTGAATACTTTGTTAGTAATGCTCTGTATTCCTTGGTTAAGATATATTAAAATGTACCTTAACAAACTAGCTGATATGAGCAAGAAATTAAAAAATAAACTCAAACCTGAAATGACCAAACCAATATAGAAACAGAGAACTTGAACGACACTATGGAAAACTGAACCTAAGAGAAACATTCAGAACACTCCACCCAACAACAGTGGAAAACATTTTCTCAGGACCATAGGGAACATTTCCCAGGATAGATGACATGTTAGGCCACAAGACAAGTCTTATTAAAAAAAATATTAAAATAATGCTAAGCAACTTTTAAAATCACAATGAAATTAAACTCAAATCAACAGCAGAAGGGAAATTTGCAATATAGAGAAAATTCTAAAATAACCAATGGGTCAAAGAAGAAATCGCAAAGAAGAAATCTTGAGATAAATGGAGGTAAGTGGAAATGAAAATACTATGTACCAAAACTTATGGGATGCAGTGCAAACAGTATAAAAGGTAAATTTATACCTATTAATACTTGCATTAAAAAAGAAAAATAATCTCATATTAACAATCTACATTTCTCTTTCAAGAAGAAGAAAAAGGAGAACAAACTAAAATAAAGGACACAATAAAGATCAGAAAAGAGATAAGTAAGACAGAGAATAGAAAAACAACAGAGAATATCCATGAAACCAAAAGTTGTTTTTTTAAAAATATCAACAAGATTGACAAACCTTTGGCAAGTTTGACTAGGAAAAAAATAGCTTCTAATAATTAAAATCAAAAGTGAAAGATGGAACATTACTAATGATATTTTTAAAAAGAATTATAAAGAGAATAACATTAACAATTGATGACACCAATATATTGGATAACCTAAATAAAATGGACAAATGCCTAGAAATACACTGCCTTCCAAATTACATCATAAAGAAACAGAAAATCTTTATACTCCTACAACTAATAAGGAAATTGATTCAATAATCATAAACCTCTCAACAGAGAAAATTTCAGGGCTGGAAAAATTAAAGCAGAACTGCTTTATGACCCGGGAATTTCACTTCTGGGTATATATTCAATATAATTGAAAGCAAAGACTGAATAGATGCTTGTACACTCATGTTTATGCTTATAGCGGTACTTTTATAATAGCCCAAAGGTGAAAGAAACCCAACTGTCTTTCAGTGGATGAATGGAGAAACCAAATGTGGTATATACATATAGTGGAATATTCAGTTCAGTAAGTTCAGTGGCTCAGTTGTAGCTGACTCCTTGCCACCCCATGGACTCCAGCATGCCAGGCTTCCCTGTCCATCACCAACTCCAGGAGCTTGCAAAAACTCTTGTCCATCAAGTTGGTGATGCCATCCGACAGTCTCATCCTCTGTTGTCCCCTTCTCCTCCTGCCTTAAATCTTTCCCAGCATCAGGATCTTTTCCAATGAATGAGTCAGCTCTTTGCATCAGGTGGCTTCAACATCAGACCCTCCAATGACTATTCAGTACTGATTTCCTTTTGGATTGACTGGTTTGATCTCCTATCTGTCCAAGGGACACTCAAGAGTCTTCTCCAACACCACAGTTCAAAAGCATCAATTCTTCTGCCCTCAGCTTTCTTTATGGTCCAACTCTCACATCCATACACGACTACTGGAAAAACCATAGCTTTACTAGGCTGACCTTTGTCAGTGAAGTAATGTCTCTGCTTTTTAATATGCTCTCTAGGTTAGTCATAGATTTTCTTCCAAGGAGCAAGTATCTTTTAATTCATGGCTGCAGTCACCAAAATTCAGTAATTTTGGAGTCCAAGAAAATAGTCTGTCACTGTTTCCATTGTTTCCCCATCTATTTGCCATTAAGTGATGGACTGGATGCTGTGATCTTCATTTTTTGAATATTGAGTTTTAAGCCAACTTTTTCACTCTCCTTTTTCACTTTGATCAACAGGCTTTTTAGTTCCTCTTCACTTTCTGCCATAAGGGTGGTGTAATCTGCATATGTGAGGTAATTGGTATTTCTCCCAGTAATCTTGATTCCAGCTTGTGCTTCATCCATTTTGGCATTTTCATCCTTAAAAAGGAAGTAAATTTTGACACATGGTACAACATGGAGGTATTTTGAAAACATTGGCTAAGTGAAGTAAGCCATTCATAAAAGCACAAATTCATAAAAGCACTTCTACTTACATAAGGTACCTAGAATAGTGTAATTAATAGAGATCAAAGTGGAATGGCGTTTGCCAAGCACCACGTAGAGGGGAGGGAGAAGAATGAGAAGTTATTTTTTAATTGGTATGGGGTTCTGGTTTGGGAAGATGAAAAATTTCTAGATATGAATTATTGTGATGATTGTACAACAATGCAAATGTACTCAATGCCACTGAATTGTACACGTAAAATGGTAAATGTTATGTTATTTATATTTTATCACAATAAAAAAAGATTTAAAACAAAACAAAACCAAATGCAAACCTGTAACTCCTACTCTGTCTGAAACAAAATAGAGCTTTCTCTCCACAAAGAAAACGAAGGGTCCTCGCCCTGTTTTTCAACACACAGGTAACTATAGTAACTTTTCTTTTTTGTGCTCCCTGTTCCCTATAAACTATTCAACTGTCCATTATGACCTAACTTTGCATACTTTTCTCTGATTTTAAATATTCTCTCATGTTTTGCTCTTCTGTTGAGGTTGAAATATGGCACAATAAGAAGGTTGGATTGGGAACGCTAAGATTAATTAAACTTGAAAACTGGAACTTTTAAATTTTATAAACATATTTGAAATCTCTTTTTCTTTCTGAAACCCAAAAGATTTTATCTACAGTGACTTTTATCTCAACCAAATTTCCAGTTTGCCAAATTTCTATTAGAAGAGTAGTAGATGGAGAATAAACGTAGATATGTCTAACAACGAAGAAAACTGGAAATGTAAAATAGGGATGAGGCCAATCTCTCAACGTTTGCTAAAATAAAATAATGCATAAAACCTACATGAAACCTAGTAAACATTCGATTATAGTAGGCTGTTCTCTGCTTTCAAATTAGCTCTATTTTTCAACTTGAATCCATTCCAAGTTGGAGTCAATCTTCTAAAAATAGTAGTGTTCTACATTAGCTAATTGTTAGTTTTCTAAGTAGAGGCTAATGTTTGCATTTATTCCTTCTTGTTTTTCTTTTTCTGATTATTTTGTAATCTTATTTGGTGTTCTATCTGCAGAGGAAATTATTATTTAAATGCATAGTTGTTAAATTAGAAGAAAAAAATTAAAACAAATCCTTATTGATTAAATATTGACATTGTTCAGTTAAAATAAGGAGCTGCCACAGTTGGCAATTGAAAATGAAGTCCTTAGAAAAGAAATGAAACCAAATTTTTTCAGAGCAGCTCACAGGCCTCAAGCCCACTACTAGTGTTGGCTTCACGCACTCAAGAAAGGAAGCATTTACAGTGGCCTTGACACATTTTTTTTTTTTTTTTGCATTTCTTCTCCATGGAGATGGTCTTGATCCCTGTTTCCTGTACAATGTCAAAAACCTCATTCCATAGTTCATCAGGCACTGTGTCTATCAGATCTAGGCCCTTAAATCTATTTCTCACTTCCACTGTATAATCATAAGGGATTTGATTTAAGTCATACATGAATGGTCTAGTGGTTTTCCCTACTTTCTTCAATTTAAGTCTGAATTTGGTAATAAAGAGTTCATGATCTGAGCCACAGTCAGCTCCTGGTCTTGTTTTTGCTGACTATATAGAGGTTCTCCATCTTTGGCTACAAAGAATATAATCAGTCTGATTTCGGTGTTGACCATCTGGTGATGTCCATGTATAGAGTTTTCTCGTGTGTTGTTGGAAGAGGGTGTTTGTTATGACCAGTGCATTTTCTTGGCAAAACTGTATTAGTCTTTGCCCTGCTTCATTCCATATTCCAAGGCCAAATTTGCCTGTTATTCCAGGTGTTTCTTGACTTCCTACTTTTGCATTCCACTCCCCTATAAGGAAAAGGACATCCTGTTTGGGTGTTAGTTCTAAAAGGTCTTGTAGGTATTCATAGAATCATTCAACTTCAGCTTCTTCAGTGTTACTGGTTGGGGCATAGACTTGGATTACTCTGATATTGAATGGTTTGCCTTGGAAACGAACAGAGATCATTCTGTCATTTTTGAGATTGCATCCAAGAACTGCATTTCAGACTCTTTTGTTGACCATGATGGCTACTCCATTTCTTCTGAGGGATTCCTGCCTGCAGTAGTAGATATAATGGCCATCTGAGTTAAATTCACCCATTCCAGTCCATTTTAGTTTGCTGAAAATGAAAGTGGAGACTGAAAAAGTTGGCTTAAAGCTCAACATTCAGAAAACGAAGATCATGGCATTCGGTCCCATCACTTCATGGCAAATAGATGGGGAAACAGTGGAAACGGTGTCAGACTTTATTTTTTGGGGCTCCAAAATCACTACAGATGGTGACTGCAGCCATGAAATTAAAAGACGCTTACTCCTTGGAAGGAAAGTTATGACCAACCTAGATAGCATATTCAAAAGCAGAGACACTACTTTGCCAACAAAGGTTTGTCTAGTCAAGGCTATGGTTTTTCCTGTGGTCATGTATGGATGTGAGAGTTGGACTGTGAAGAAAGCTGAGCACTGAAGAATTGATGCTTTTGAACTGTGGTGTTGGAGAAGACTCTTGAGAATCCCTTGGACTGCAAGGAGATTCAACCAGTCCATTCTGAAGGAGATCAGCCCTGGGATTTCTTTGGAAGGAATGATGCTAAAGCTGAAACTCCAGTACTTTGGCCACCTCATGTGAAGAGTTGACTCATTGGAAAAGACTCTGATGCTGGGAGGGATTGGGGCAAGAGAAGGGGCCAACAGAGGATGAGATGGCTGGATGGCAGCACTGACTCAATGGATGTTAGTCTGGTTGAATTCCGGGAGTTAGTGATGGACAGGGAGGCCTGGCGTGCTCCGATTCATGGGGTCCCAAAGAGTCGGACACGACTGAGTGACTGAACTGAACTGAACTGACACATTTTTGTCCCTAACATTCAGTTTTAGAATTTAAATTGGGAATTCAGGTTTCTAACTACTATTTTTTTAATTAATGTATCTTAATTGGAAGCTAATTACTTTACAATATTGCAGTGGCTTTTGCCCTACATTGACATGAATCAACCTTGGGTGTACATGTGTCCCCCATCCTGAACCCCTTCCCACATCTCTCCCCATCCATCCATCAAGGTCATTCCAGTGCACAGGCCCTGAGTGCCCTGCTTCATACATCAGACTTTACCTGGTCATCTATTTCACATATGGTAATATACAAGTTTCAATGCTATTCTCTCAAATCATCACACCCTCACCTTCTCCCAAAGAGTCCAAAAGTCTGTTCTTTACATTTGTGTCTTTTTTGCTATCTTGCATATAAGGTTATCATTACCATCTTTTTTTTTTTTAATTTTTTTTTAATTTTTTTAATTTTTTTAAATTAATTTTATTTTATTTTTAAACTTTACATAATTGTATTAGTTTTTCCAAATATCAAAAAGAATCCACCACAGGTATACATGTGTTCCCCATTCCAAATATATACATTGATATACTGTATTGGTGTTTTTCTTTCTGACTTGCTTCACTCTGTATAATAGGCTCCAGTATCATCCACCTCTTTAAAACTGATTCAAATGCATTCTTTTTAACGGCTGAGTAACATCCCATTGTGTATATATACTACAGATTTCTTATTCATTGGTGTGTCAATGGACATCTAGGTTGCTTCCATGTCCTACCTATTGTAAACAGTGCTGTGTTGAACATTGTGGTACAAGTGTCTCTTTCAGTTCTGGTTTCCTCAGTGTGTATGGCTAGCAGTGGGATTGCTGGGTCATATGCCAGGCATATTTCCAGTTTTGTAAGGAATCTCCACACTGTTCTCCAGAGTGGCTGTACTAGTTTGCATTCCCACCAACAGTGTAAGAGGGTTCCCTTTTCTCCACACTGTCTCCAGCATTTATTGTTTGTAGACTTTTTGACCATTCTGACTGGAGTGAGATGGTTCTGATTTGCATTTCTCTGATAATGAGTGATGTTAATTAAGCATCTTTTCATGTGTTTGCTAGCCATCTGTAAGTCTTCTTTGGAGAAATATCTGTTTGGTTCTTTGACCCTTTTTTTGATTGAGTCATTTATTTTTCTGGGATTGAGCTGCAGGAGTTGCTTGTGTATTTTTGAGATGAATTCTTTGTCAGTTGCTTTGTTTGCTATTATTTTCTCCCATTCTGAAGGCTGTCTTTTCACGTTGTTTAGAGTTTCCTTTGTTGTGCAGAAGCTTTTAAGTTTAATTAGGTCCCATTTGTTTATTTTTGCTTTTATTTCCAATATTCTGGGAGGTGGGTCATAGAGGATCTTGCTGTGATTTATGTAGGAGAGTGTTTTGCCTATGTTCTCCTCTAGGAGTTTTATAGTTTCTGGTCTTACGTTTATATCTTAATCCAGTTTTAGTTTATTTTTGTGTATAGTGTTAGAAAGTGTTCTAGTTTCATTCTTTTACAAGTGGTTGACCAGTTTTCCCAGCACCACTTGTTAAAGAGATTATCTTTTCTCCGTTGTATATTCTTGACTCCTTTGTCAAAGATAAGGTGTCCATAGGTGTGTGGATTGATCTCTGGGCTTTCTATTTTGTTACATTGATCTACATTTCTGATTTTGTGCCAGTACCATACTGTCTTGATGACTGTGCCTTTGTAGTAGAGCCTGAAGTCAGGCAGGTTGATTCCTTCAGTTCCAAATTTCTCTCTCAGGATTGCTTTGGCGATTCGATTCGAGGTTGTTTGTATTTCCATACAAATTGTGAAATTATTTGTTCTAACTCTGTGAAAAATACCATTGGTATCTTGATAGGGATTGCAATGAATCTATAGAATGCTTTGGGTGGTATACTCATTTTCACTATATTGATTCTTCCAATCCATGAACACGGTATATTTCCCTATCTATTAGTGTCCTCTTTGATTTCTTTCACCTGTGTTTTATAGTTTTCTATATATATGTCTTTTGTTTCTTTAGGTAGATATATTCCTAAGTATTTTATTATTTTCGTTGCAGTGGTGAATGGGATTCTTTCCTTAATTTCTCTATTTTCTCATTATTAGTGTATAGGAATGCAAGGGATTTCTGTGTGTTGATTTTATATCCTGCAAATTTTCTATATTCATTGGTTAGCTCTAGTAATTTTCTGGTGGAGTCTTTAGGGTTTTTTATGTAGAGGATCATGTCATCTGCAAACATTGAGAGTTTTACTTCTTCTTTTCCAATTTGGATTCCTTTTATTTCTTTTTTTGCTCTAATTGCTGTGGCTAAAACTTCCAAAACTATGTTGAATAGGAGTGGACATCCTTGTCTTTTTCCTGGCATTATGGAAAATGCTTTCAGTTTTTCACCATTGAGTATAAAGTTTGCTGTGGGTTTGTCATATATAGCTTTTATTATGTTGAAGTATGTTCCTTCTATTCCTGCTTTTTGAAGGTTTTGTTTTGTTTTGTTTTTACCATAAATGGATATTGAATTTTTTCAAAGGCTTTTTCTGCATCTATTGAGATAATCATATGGCTTTTATTTTTCAATTTGTTGATGTGGTGTATTACATTGAATGATTTACAGATATTGAAGAATCCTTGCATCCCTGGGATAAAGCCCACTTGGTCATGATGTATGATCTGTTTAATATGTTGTTGGATTCTGTTTGCTAGAATTTGTTAAGAATTTTTGCATCAATGTTCATCAGTGATATTAGCCTGTAGTTTTCTTTCTTTTTCTTTCTTTCTTTTTTTTTTTTTTTTTTGGCATCTTTGCCAGGTTTTGGTATTAGGGTGATGGTGGCCTCATAGAATGAGTTTGGCAGTTTACCTCCCACTGCAATTTTCTGGAAGAGTTTGAGTAGAATAGGTGATATTTCTTCTCTAAATTTCTGGTAGAATTCAGCTGTAAAGCCATCTGGTCCTGGGCTTCTGTTTGCTGGAAGATTTCTGATTACAGTTTCAATTTCCATGCTTGTGATGGGTCTGTTAAGATTTTCTATTTCTTCCTGATTCAGTTTTGGAATAATTGGTCCATTTCTTTCAAGTTGTCCATTTTATTGGCATATACTTGCTGATAGTAATCTCTTATGATCCTTTGTATTTCTGTGTTGTCTGTTGTGATCTCTCCATTTTAATTTCTAATTTTATTGATTTGATTTTTTCCCTTTGTTTCCTGAAGAGACTGGCTAATATTTTGTCAATTTTATTTGTCTTTTCAAGGAACCAGCTTTTGCCTATGTTGATTTATGCTATGGTCTCTTTTGTTTCTTTTGCTTCTGCCCTAATTTTTAAGATTGCTTTCCTTCTACTAATCCTGGGCTTCTTCATTTCTTGCTTTTCTAGTTGCTTTAGGTGTAGAGTTAGGGTATTTAGTTGACCCTTTTTTCTTTCTTGAGGTATGACTGTATTGCTACGAACCTTCACCTTAGCACTGTTTTTACAGTGTCCCACTGGTTTTGGGTTGTTGTGTTTTCATTTTCATTCATTTCTATGCATTATTTTATTTCTTTTTTGATTTCTTCTGTGATTTGTTGGTTATTCAGCAGCGAGTTGTTCAGCTTCCATATGTTGGAATTTTTAATAGTTTTTCTCCTGTAATTGAGGTCTAATCTTACTACATTGTGGTCAGAAAAGATGCTTCAAATGATTTCAATATTTTTGAATTTACCAAGGCTAAGTTTATGGCCCAGGATGTGATCTATCCTGGAGAAGGTTCCGTGTGCTTGATAAACAGGTGAAATTGATTGTTTGGGGGTGAAATGCCCTATAGATATCAATTAGGTATAACTAGTCTATTGTATCATTTAAAGTTTGTGTTTCCTTGTTACTTTTCTGTTTAGTTGATCTATCCATAGGTTTGAGTGGGGTATGAAAGTCTCCCACTATTATTGTGTTATTGTAAATTTCCCCTTGCATACTTGTTAGCATTTGTCTTACATATTGTTATTCTCCCATGTTTGGTGCATATATATTTACGATTGTTATATATTCTACTTGGATTGATCCATTGATTATTATGTAGTGTCCATCTTTGTCTCTTTTCACAGCCTTTGTTTTAAAGTCTATTTTATCTCATATGAGTATTGCTACTCCTACTTCCTTTTGGTCTCTATTTGCATGGAATATCTTTTCCAGCCCTTCACTTTCAGCCTGTATGTGTCCCTTGTTTCGAGGTGGGTCTCTTGTAGACAATATATATAGGGGTCTTGTTTTTGTATCCATTCAGCCAGTCTTCGTCTTTTGGTTGGGACATTCAACCTATTTACATTTAAGGTAATTATTGGTAAGTATTGATACCATTGCCATTTAATTTATTGTTTTGGGTTCAAGTTTATACACCCTTTTTGTGTTTTCTGCCTAGAGAAGATCCTTTAGCATTTGTTGGAAAGCTGGTTTGGTGGTGTGAATTCTCTCAGCTTTTGCTTGTCTGTAAAGTTTTTGATTTCTCCTTCATATTTGAATGAGATCCTTGCTGGATACAGTAATCTGGGCTGGATGTAGGTTATTTTCTTTAAACACTTTAAGTATGTCCTGCCATTCCCTCTTCCCCTGAAGACTTTCTATTGAAACATCAGCTGTTATCGTTATGGGAATCCCCTTGTGTGTTATTTGTTGTTTTTCCCCTGCTGCTTTTAATATTTGTTCTTTGTTTTTGATCTTTGTTAATTGGATTACTATGTGTCTTGGGGTGTTTTACTTTAGGTTTATCTTATTTTGTACTCTCTGTGTTTCTTGGACTTGGGTGATAATTTCCTTCTCCATTTTAGGGAAATTTTCAACTATTATCTCCTCAAGTATCTTCACATGGTCTTTCTTTTTGTCTTCTTCTTCTGGGACTCCTATGATTCGAATGTTGGGGCATTTAACATTGTCCCAGAGGTCTCTGAGATTGTCTCAATTTCTTTTAATTCGTTTTTCTTTTTTCCTCTCTGATTCATTTATTTCTACCACTTTATCTTCTACCTCACTAATCCTATCTTCTCCCTCCATTATTCTACTATTTGTTACCTCGAGTGATTTTGATCTCATTTATTGCATTATTCATTATATACTGACT
Organism: Bos indicus; assembly: GCF_029378745.1. Lineage (NCBI taxonomy): Eukaryota > Metazoa > Chordata > Mammalia > Artiodactyla > Bovidae > Bos > Bos indicus. The sequence continues at coordinate 42,772,448 of NC_091789.1, forward strand.
CTTTTTTATTTCTTCTAGGCCCTTGTTAAACCTTTCTTGCATCTTCTTAATCCTAATCTCCAGGCTATTTATCTGTGATTCCAATTTGATTTCAAGATTTTGGATCATTTTCACTATCATTATTCAGAATTCTTTATCAGGTAGATTCCTATCTCTTCCTCTTTTTTTGGTTTGGTGGGCATTTATCCTGTTCCTTTACCTGCTGTGTATTCCTCTGTCTCTTCATCTTGTTTATATTTCTGTGTTTGGGGTGGCCTTTGTGTATTCTGGCAATTTGTTGAATTCTCTTTATTGTGGATTTCCCTCAATGTGGGTGGGGTTGTACAGGTGGCTTGTCAAGGTTTCCTGGTTAGGGAAGCTTGTGTCAGTGTTCTGGTGGGTGGAGCTGGATTTCTTCCCTGGAGTGCAATGAACTGTCAAATAATGAGTTATGAGATGTCAATGGATTTGGAGTGAATTTGGGCATCCTGTATATTGAAGCTCAGGGCTGTGTTCTTGTGTTTCTGGAGAATTTGTGTAGTATGTTTTGCTGTGGACTTTTGGTCCTTGGGTGGTGCTTGGTTTCAGTTTAGGTATGGAGGCCTTTGACAAACCCCTGTCAATTAATGTTCCCTGGAGTCGGGAATTCTCTGGTGTTCTCAGGACTTGGACTTAAGCCTCCTGCTTCTGGTTTTCAGTCTTATTTTTGAAGTAGCCTCAAGTCTGTTTCATCTATGCAGCACCCTTGATAAAACATCCTGGTTAAAGATGAAAAGTTTCTCCACAGTGAGGGACACCCAAAGAAGTTCACCGAGTTACATAGAGAAGAGAAGGGGGAGGAGGGAGATAGACATGACCAGGATAAGATGAGGTGGAATTAAAAGAGGAGAGAGCAAGATAGCCAGTAATCACCTCCTTATGTGCACTCCACAGTCTGGACTGCTCAGAGATGTTCACAGAGTTATACAGAGAAAAGAAGAGGGAGGAAGAAGACAGAGGTGGCCAGAAGGATAAAGGGAGGTATCAAAAGGAGAGAGACAGATCCAGCCAGTAATCTGTTCCCTAAGTGTTCTCCACCATCTGGAATACACAAAGAGATTCACAGAGTTGGGTAGAGAAGAGAAAGGGGAGGGAGGAGATAGAGGCGACCTGGTTGAGAAAAAGGAGAGTCCAAAGGGAGAGAGAGCAGTAAAGCCAGTAATCTCACTCCCAAGTAAAAATGTGTACTGAAGATTGGGTTCTTAAAGGTAGAAAATTGATAACAAATATCAAAAAACAAAGATTAAAAGTCTAGAGTAGAAGTTGGATTTTCAAAAATACAATATTAACAGAAAAAATCACAAAAATTATAACATATAATATATATATATATATATATATATATATATATATATATATATATATATAAAGTTTGTTTTAAAAATATGATCTCTCTCTCTTTTTTTTCTTTTGCAAAGTAATAGTAGGTTATAAAAATGAAAATTAAAGCAGTAATAGAGGACTTAATTTTTTTTTTTTTTAAATACAGAATGATAGTAAAAATAGTAAAAATATATCAAAAACTTTCTCTGGTGTTGTTGTGGGCTGTGTGGGGTCAGTCATTTTCAGACAGTTCCTTCATCCGGCTTATATTTCTCAAGATCTATAGGCCCCTTCCTATGTAGTTGGTACTAACTACAGGGTTTTAGTCTATTGCACCTGTCACTTCCAAGGAGGGTCCCTCTGTTTTAGCTTCTTCTGTTTGCTGGTCTCTTCAGTGTCTAATTTCTGCCCTGGCACAAGGGGGTGGTGGTGGACACTTTTTTAGGCTCACTTGTTCAGTGATTCTGTGAGGAGGGAGGGACACTGCAAACAAATAACAACTGGTGTGTGTTTGCAATGTCTCGGCCACACTGGGTTTGCCCCCACTCACAGCGTGTGTGCTTTCCCTGTCTACACTGCTTAACTCTAGGTTCCTCTGCAGGGAACTGTCTGAGGCTGGCCCTGGGTTGTATGCACTTCCCAGGTCTAAGCTGCTCATGTTCAGGTACTCAGGTAATCCTCAGAGGCGCAGACTTGGTTGGGCCTACGTTTTGTGCCCTTCCCAGATCCAAGAAACTCAGGTAACCAGGTGTTTGGCGAGTGCAGTCGCTGTAACTTATCACCTCCCCATCCCTGCTCCTCGGTTTTCTGGGTGTACAACTGGGGCACCTTCTCAGGTGGATGTTGACCATCCAGAATCCCAAGAAGTCTTGGTTAGCAATGAAGCCTGTTTGCAGTTTGGTAGATAATGCCTCTCTGGGGCCACGATTGCCCCCTTCAAGCTCTGACTGCCCTCACCTGCCTGTCTCCAGAAGGGGATGGACCGGTCTGCTGCTGGCTAGCTCTACTCAGTCCTTTGTTCTGTGAGCGGGCCTAATGGTGTCTTAGGTTAGGGCTTTTCACGTAGCTCTGGTCAGTCCTTTGTTCTGTAAGTGGGGCTGGCAGTATCTTAGGTTATGGCTTTTAGCGTAGTAGCTATCCCACAGTCTGGTTTGCTATCCCAAGTTGGTTCCCTCAGATTGCCCTCAGGGGATTCAGGCCCGGTCCTTACTCTAAGCAATGCAGCCCGCTCCTTTCTTCCCAGCCTGCGCTTGCTAACGGTGAATGCTGGTGTCTGTTCTGCTTCTCCGCTGGGGGAGTTACCATTGGGCACGTAATCTGTGGGTTTTAATTTTTTATTTATTTTTCTTCCCAGTTATGCTTCCTTCTGTGGTTCCAAGGCTCGCCACAGACTTGGCAGTGAGAGTGTTTCCTGGTGTTTGGAAACTGCTCTCTCTCTCTCTCTCTTTTTGCTTTTTTAATAATTTTTTTAAAATTTTATTTTATTTTTAAACTTTACAATATTGTATTAGTTTTGCCAAATATCAAAATGAATCCGCCACAGGTATACATGTGTTCCCCATCCTGAACCCTCCTCCCTCCTCCCTCCCCATACCATCCCTCTGGGTCGTCCCAGTGCACTAGCCCCAAGCATCCAGTATCATGCATCGAACCTGGACTGGCAACTCGTTTCATACATGATAGTATACATGTTTCAATGCCATTCTCCCAAATCTTCCCACCCTCTCCCTCTCCCACAGAGTCCATAAGACTGTTCTATACATCAGTGTCTCTTTTGCTGTCTCGTACACAGGGTTATTGTTACCATCTTTCTAAATTCCATATATATGCATTAGTATACTGTATTGGTGTTTTTCTTTCTGGCTTACTTCACTCTGTATAATAGGCTCCAGTTTCATCCACCTCATTAGAACTGATTCAAATGTATTCTTTTTAATGGCTGAGTAATACTCCATTGTGTATATGTACCATTGCATTCTTATCCATTCACATGCTGATGGACATCTAGGTTGCTTCCATGTCCTGGCTATTATAAACAGTGCTGCGATGAACATTGGGGTACACGTGTCTCTTTCCCTTCTGGTTTCCTCAGTGTGTATGCCCAGCAGTGGGATTGCTGGATCATAAGGCAGTTCTATTTCCAGTTTTTAAAGGAATCTCCACACTGTTCTCCATAGTTGCTGTACTAGTTTGCATTCCCACCAACAGTGTAAGAGGGTTCCCTTTTCTCCACACCCTCTCCAGCATTTATTGCTTGAAGACTTTTGGGTTGCAGCCATTCTGACTGGCATGAAATGGTACCTCATAGTGGTTTTGATTTGCATTTCTCTGATAATGAGTGATGTTGAGCATCTTTTCATGTATGTCTTTTCATGGAAGCCATCTGTATGTCTTCTTTTGAGAAATGTATTTAGTTCTTTGGCCTGTTTTTTGATTGGGTCATTTATTTTTCTGGAATTTAGCTGTAGGAGTTGCTTGTATATTTTTGAGATTAGTTGTTTGTCAGTTGCTTCATTTGCTATTATTTTCTCCTTTTCTGAATGCTGTCTTTTCACCTTGCTTATAGTTTCCTTTGCTGTGCAGAAGCTTTTAAGTTTAATTAGGTCCCATTTGTTTATTTTTGCTTTTATTTCCAATAGTCTGGGAGGTGGGTCATAGAGGATCCTGCTGTGATGTATGTCAGAGAGTGTTTTGCCTATGTTCTCCTCTAGGAGTTTTATAGTTTCTGGTCTTGCATTTAGATCTTTAATCCATTTTGAGTTTATTTTTGTGTATGGTGTTAGACAGTGTTCTAGTTTCATTCTTTTACAAGTTGTTGACCGGATTTCCCGGCACCACTAGTTAAAGAGACTGTCTTTAATCCATTGTATATTCTTGCCTCCTTTGTCAAAGATAAAGTGTCCATATATGCGTGGATTTATCTCTGGGCTTTCTATTTTGTTCCATTGATCTATATTTTTGTCTTTATTCCAGTACCATACTGTCTTGATAACTGTGGCTTTGTAGTAGAGCCTGAAGTCAGGTAGGTTGATTCCTCCAGTTCCATTCTTTCTCAAGATCGCTTTGGCTATTTGAGGTTTTTTGGATTTCCATACAGATTGTGAAATTATTTGTTCTAGCTCTGTGAAGAATACCATTTGTAGCTTGATAGGGATTGCATTGAATCTATAAATTGCTTTGGGTAGTATACTCATTTTCACTATATTGATTCTTCCAATCCATGAACAAGGTATATTTCTCCATCTATTAGTATCCTCTTTGATTTCTGTCACCTGTGTTTTATAGTTTTCTATGTATAGGTCTTTAGTTTCTTTAGGTAGATATATTCCTAAGTATTTCGTTCCTTCTGTTGCAATGGTGAATGGGATTCTTTCCTTAATTTCTCTTCCATTTTTTTCATTATTAGTGTATAGGAATGCAAGGGATTTCTGTGTGTTGATTTTATATCCTGCAACTTTACTATATTCATTGATTAGTTCTAGTAATTTTCTGGTGGAGTCTTTAGGGTTTTCTATGTAGAAGATCATGTCATCTACAAACAGTGAGAGTTTTACTTCTTCTTTTCCAGTTTGGATTCCTTTTATTTCTTTTTCTGCTCTGATTGCTGTGGCCAAAACTTCCAAAACTATGTTGAATAGTAATGGTGAAAGTGGGCACACTTGTCTTGTTCCTGACTTTAGAGGGAATGCTTTCAATTTTTCACCATTGAGGATAATGTTTGCTGTGGGTTTGTCATATATAGCTTTTATTATGTTGAGGTATGTTCCTTCTATTCCTGCTTTCTGGAGAGTTCTTATCATAAATGGATGTTGAATTCTGTCAAAGGCTTTCTCTGCATCTATTGAGATAATCATATGGTTTTTATTTTTCAATTTGTTAATGTGGTGTATTACATTGATTGATTTGCAGATATTGAAGAATCCTTGCATCCCTGAGATAAAGCCCACTTGGTCATGGTGTATGATCTTTTAAATGTGTTGTTGGATTTGATTGCTAGAATTTTGTTAAGGATTTTTGCATCTATGTTCATCAGTGATATTGGCCTGTAGTTTTATTTTTTTGTGGGATCTTTGTCAGGTTTTGGTATTAGGGTGATGTTGGCCTCATAGAATGAGTTTGGAAGTTTACCTTCCTCTGCAATTTTCTGGAAGAGTTTGAGCAGGATAAGTGTTAGCTCTTCTCTAAATTTTTGGTAGAATTCAGCTGTGAAGCCATCTGGACCTGGGCTTTTGTTTGCTGGAAGATTTTTGATTACAGCTTCAATTTCCGTGCTTGTGATGTGTCTGTTAAGACTTTTTTGTTTCTTCCTGGTCCAGTTTTGGAAAGTTGTACTTTTCTAAGAATTTGTCCATTTCTTCCATGTTGTCCATTTTATTGGCATATAATTGTTGATAGTAGTCTCTCATGGTCCTTTGTATTTCTGTGTTGTCTGTTGTGATTTCTCCATTTTCATTTCTAATTTTATTGATTTGATTCTTCTCCCTTTGTTTCTTGATGAGTCTGGCTAATGGTTTGTCAATTTTATTTATCCTTTCAAAGAACCAGCTTTTGGCTTTGTTGATTTTTGCTATGGTCTCTTTTGTTTCTTTTGCATTTATTTCTGCCCTAATTTTTAAGATTTCTTTCCTTCTACTAATCCTGGGGTTCTTCATTTCTTCCTTTTCTAGTTGCTTTAGGTGTAGAGTTAGGTTATTTATTTGACTTTTTTCTTGTTTCTTGAGGTATGCCTGTATTGCTATGAACTTTCCCCTTAGGACTGCTTTTACAGTGTCCCACAGGTTTTGGGTTGTTGTGTTTTCATTTTCATTCGTGTCTATGCAAATTTTTATTTATTTTTTGATTTCTTCTGTGATTTGTTGGTTATTCAGCAGCATGTTGTTCAGCCTCCATATGTTGGAATTTTTAATTGTTTTTCTCCTGTAATTGAGATCTAATCTTACTGCATTGTGGTCAGAAAAGATGCTTGGAATGATTTCAATATTTTTGAACTTACCAAGGCTAGATTTATGGCCCAGGATGTGATCTATCCTGGAGAAGGTTCCATGTGTGCATGAGAAAAAGGGGAAATTCATTGTTTTGGGATGAAATGTCCTATAGATATCAATTAGGTCTAACTGGTCTATTGTATCATTTAAAGTTTGTGTTTCCTTGTTAATTTTCTGTTTAGTTGATCTATCCATAGGTTTGAGTGGGGTATTAAAGTCTCCCACTATTATTGTGTTATTGTTAATTTCTCCTTTCATACTTGTTAGCATTTGTCTTACATACTGTGGTGGTCCCATGTTTTTTTGCATATATATTTATAATTGTTATATCTTTTTCTTGGATTGATCCTTTCATCATTATGTAGTGACCGTCTTTGTCTCTTTTCACAGCCTTTGTTTTAAAGTCTATTTTATCTGATATGAGTATTCTACTCCTGCTTTCTTTTGGTCCCTATTTGCATGGAAAATCTTTTTCCAGCCCTTCACTTTCAGTCTGTATGTGTCCCCTGTTTTGAGGTGGGTCTCTTGTAGACAACATATGTAGGGGTCTTGTTTTTCTATCCATTCAGCCAGGCTTTGTCTTTTGGTTGGGGCATTCAACCCATTTACGTTTAAGGTAATTACTGATAAGTATGATCCCGTTGCCATTTACTTTTTTGTTTTGGGTTCAAATTTATACACCATTTTTGTGTTTCCTGTCTACAGAATATCCTTTAGTATTTGTTGGAGAGCTGGTTTGGTGGTGCAGAATTCTCTCAGCTTTTGCTTGTCTGAAAAGCTTTTGATTTCTCCTTCATACTTGAATGAGATCCTTGCTGGGTACAATAATCTGGGCTGTAGATTATTTTCTTTCATCATTTTAAGTATGTCTTGCCATTCCGTCCTGGCTTGAAGAGTTTCTATTGAAAGATCAGCTGTTATCCTTATGGGAATTCCCTTGTGTGTTATTTGTTGTTTTTCCCCTGCTGCTTTTAATATTTGTTCTTTGTGTTTGAATTTGTTAATTTGATTAATGTATGTCTTGGGGTGTTTCGTCTTGGGTTTATCCTGTTTGGGACTCCCTGGGTTTCTTGGACTTGGGTGATTATTTCCTTCCCCATTTTAGGGAAGTTTTCAACTATTATCTCCTCAAGTATTTTCTCTTGGTCTTTCCTTTTGTCTTATTCTTCTGGGACCCCTATGATTCGAATGTTGTAGGGTTTAATATTGTCCTGGAGGTCTCTGAGATTATCCTCATTTCTTTTAATTCGTTTTTCTTTTATCCTCTCTGATTCATTTATTTCTGCCATTCTGTCTTCTAATTTACTAATCCTATCTTCTGCCTCTGTTATTCTACTATTCGTTGCCTCCAGAATGTTTTTACTTTCATTTATTGCATTATTCATTATATATTGACTCTTTTTTATTTCTTCTAGATCCTTGTTAAACCTTTCTTGAATCTTCTCAATCCTTGTCTCCAGGCTCTTTATCTGTGATTCCATTTTGATTTCAAGATTTTGGATCAATTTCACTATCATTATTCAGAATTCTTTATCAGGTAGATTCCCTATCTCTTCCTCTTTTGTTTGGTTTGGTGGGCATTTGTCCTGTTCCTTTATCTGCTGGGTATTCCTCTTTCTCTTCATCTTGTTTAAATTGCTGATTTTGGGGTGTCCTTTCTGTGTTCTGGCAGTTTATGGAATTCTCTGTATTGTGGCTTTTCCTCGCTGTGTGTGGGTTTGTACAGGTGGCTTGTCAAGGTTTCCTGGTTAGGGAAGCTTGTGTCAGTGTTCTGATGGGTGGAGCTGTATTTCTTCTCTCTGTAGTGCAATGAAGTGTCCAGCAATGAGTTATGAGATGTCTGTGGTTTTGGGGTGACTTTGGGCAGCCTGTGTCTTGAAGCTCAGGGCTGTGTTCCTGTGTTGCTGGAGAATTTGCTTGGTATGTCTTGCCCTGGCACTTGTCGGCCCTTGTGTGGTGCTTGGTTTCAGTGTCGGTATGGAGGCGTTTGATGAGCTCCTGTCAATTAATGTTCCTTGGAGTCAGGAGTTCCCTGGAGTCAGGGTTTGGATTTAAGCCTCCTGCTTCCAGTTATTGGTCTTATTTTTACAGTAGTTTCAAAACTTCTCCTTCTATATAGCACCATTGATAAAACATCTACATTAAAGATGAAAAGTTTCTCTACAGTGAGGTTCACCCAGAGAGGTTCACAGCGTTACATGGAAAAGAGAAGAGGGAGGAGGGAGTTAGAGGTGACCCGAATGAGATGAAGTGGAATCAATAGTGGAAAGAGTGGGCTAGCCAATAATCACTTCCTTATGTGCACTCCACAACTGGACTGCTCAGAGATGTTCATGGAGTTATACAGAGAAGAGAAGAAGGAGGAAGGAGACAGAGGTGGCCAGAAGGATAAAAGGGGGGAATGAAAAGGAGGGAAACAGATCCAGCCAGTAATCAGTTCCCTAAGTGTTCTCCACCGTCTGGAACACACAGAAATTCACAGAGTTGGGTAGAGTAGAGAGGGGTTAGGGAGGAGACACAGGCGACCTGGTGGAGAAAAAGGAGAGTCCAAAGGGAGAGAGAGCACTTAAGCCAGTAATCTCGTTGCCTAGTGAAAAATGGGTACTGAAGATAGGGTTCTTAAAGGTACAAAATTGGTAACAAATATATAAAAGCAAAAATTAAAAATCTAGAGTAGAGTTTGAAATTTTAAAAATACTATATTTAAGAAAAGAAGAAGGAAAAGAAAGAGAGAAAAAACGAACAAACAAAAAGAAACAAGTTCGCGAAAATTATAAAGAAAATATAGGCACAAGATTGATAACTAATACCAAAAAGCAAAAGTTAAAAATCTAGAGTAGAGTTTGGAATTTCAAAAATACAATGTTAAAGAAAAGAAGAAGGAAAAGAAAGAGGAAAAAAACAAAAAAAACAAAGACAAACACAAACAATGTCGCAAAAATTATAAAGAAAATACAGGTACAAAATTGATATCAAATACCAAAAAGCATAAATTAAAGACTCCCTTCCCGGGATGGAGCTCTATCCCTACCTCTTTTGTCTCTCTTTTTGCCTTTTATATTTTTTCCTACCTCCTTTTGAAGACAATGGGCTGTTTTTCTGGGTGCCTGATGTCCTCTGCCAGTATTCAGAAGTTGTTTTGTCGAATTTTCTCAGCGTTCAAATATTCTTTTGATGAATTTGTGGGGGGAGAAAGTGGTCTCCCTGTCCTATTCCTCTGCCATCTTAGGACCTCCCCCTCATTGAATTTTTATAATGTTAAATTAACCTTTCTTCTTGGCTAAATAACTTGGTCATAGTGTTTTATCTCTTTTTATGTTGCTGGATTTGATTTATTTAGCAGTATTTCATCAAGATTTCTTGTAACTGTATTCATTAAATACACTAGCTTGTAATTCCCTTTTCTTGTTTATCGTTTGTTTGATTTTGATATCAGGGAAATACTGTCCCTGTAGAAAGAGATGTAAAGTGTTTTCTACCATCCTATTTTTTTTTTTTTTTAAGAATTTGTGAAGAAAATGGAATTAATTATCATTCCAATGTTTGGAAGAATTTATCAGTGAAACTGTCTGGGCATTGCTTTTTAATTGTGGGGAGTGTTTTAAAATTACTAATGGGATTTCTTAGAGTTCCCTAGTGGTTCAGACAGTAAAGAATCTTCCAGCACTGCAGGAGACTTGAGTTCAATCCCTGGGTCAGGAAAATCCCTTGGAGTAAGGAATGGCAACTCACTCCAGTATCATTTCCTGCAGAATTACATGGACAGAAGAGCATACCAGGCTACAGTCCATGGGGTAACAAAGAGTTGGACATGACTGAGCAACTAACACTGCACTATTACTACTACTAATAAAACTTTTTATTTTAATATAGATCTATTCAGATTTTCTTTAATTTTTTTGTCATTTTCCATGGTTTGTGGCTCCTGAGAATTTATTTCCTCTAAATTTCATAATTTGTTTACATAGTGCTGATCATAGTAGTCCCTTATAATCTTTTAATTTCTCTAAGGTTGTTATTCATGTCTCATGTTTCATCCTCAATTATTTATTTCCATTCTAATTTCTTTATTATTTCATTCCCTTTCCTTAGTTTGGCTTAGTCTTTTTTTCTATTTCCTTAAAATTTAATGTCAGTTTGTTAATTAAAAAAAAATTCTAAATTTTAACATAAAATTTCATAGCTGTAAATTTACTTCTAAGTACTATTTAGAATGCTAAAGTTTTGGTTTATTACATCTCCATTTTGGTTCATATAAAATAATTTCTACTTTACTTTGTTATATATTTGATACATTGTTTATACAGAAGAATATTGTTCACTTTACCCATATTTGTCAATTTCTAAAATGTATTTGTTAATTTCTAATGTAATTTTACTGTTGTGAGGGAGTATATATGTTGAATGTTTTCAATCCTTTATAAATGTATGGAGACTTGATTTTCGTCTGTCACCCTAAAACATTTCATGTGCACTTAAGAATGGCATTCAGCTGTTGAATAAAATGCTCCATCAAATTCTCCAGGCAAAAATGAAGTGGGTAGCCACACCCTTCTCCAGTGGATCTTCCCATTCTAGAAATATACCTGCATTGCAGGTATGTTCTTCACCATCTGTGCCACTAGGGAAGTCCATTCAGTTGTAGGTTTGCAAATGTTTTCATCATTCCATAGCTTTCCTTGAACTTTGTTGATCATATCCTTTGTACAGAAGCTTTTCAGTTTGATGTAGTCCCATTTAATTTTGCTTTTGTTACCTGTGTTTTTGTATCATAACCAGGAAATCCTTGAAAACTGCAATGTCCTGAGGTTTCCCTTTATGTTTTTTTTCTAAGAGCTTTAACATTATATGTCTTACAGTTACGACTTTGATTAACTTTGAGTTAATTTTTGTATACAATGTAGGTATGAGCAAAATTTTATTCTTTTAGATGTTGAAGCCCACCTTCCTAAGCTTGAAGAGACTGTTCTTTTCTTCATTGAATATTGTTGTCACACTTGTCAAAAATCATTTGATTATATATACAAGGATTTATATCTGAGCTCTGAAGTCTACTCCACTGGTCTACATATACATCTTTATGTCAATACCATTTTTTGCTTAATTTTTAAATGCTTAATTTCTAGTTATGAATCTTGGTTGATAGTTTTCTTTCAAATTGTTCTTATTTTCCCCTGGTACTTTGTGTACGTCATTCCACTACTTTCCAGCTTTTATTGTTTCTAATTAGAAAGTTTCCTTGTACTTGATGAACTGTTTTTCCCTATTTTCAAGATTCTGTTTGTCTTTCAATATTTTTATTACAGTGTGTATAGTGTTGACCCATTTAGGTATATTCTACTTGTTTATTAAGCCTCTTGAATGACTAGATGAATGCTTTTATCAAATTTTGGAAGTTCCTTGCCATTTTTCCTTAAAAAAAAATCTTGTCCCTTTTTACTCTTCTTTTCTTGTACTTGTATCACTAGTGTGTTGTATTATTTAATGTTGCCTTTCTTTTATAAGAGTCATTGTTCAATTTATTTATTTTTTCTGTTTTATTGAATTGGATGTGTCTGATGGTGGAAGTAAAGTCTGATACTGAGAGAACAATATCGCATAGGAATCTGGAATGTTAGATCCATGAATCAAGGTAAATTGGATGTGGTCAAACAGGAGATGGCAAGAGTGAACATCTGCATTTTAAGAATCAGTGAACTAAAATGGACTGGAATGGGTGAATTTAATTCAGATGATCATTATATCTACTACTGGGGTCAAGAAACGCTTAGAATGAATGGAGTAGCCCTCATAGTCAACAGAGTCTGAAATGCATTATTTGAGTACAATCTCAAAAACTATTGAATGATCCCTGTTCATTTCCAAGGCAAAACATTCAATATAACGGTAATCTAAGGCTATGCCCCAAACACTAATGCCAAATAAGCTGAAGTTGAAAAGTTATGTGAAGATTTACAAAACATTGTAGACCTAACACCAAAACAAGATGTCCTTTACATCTTAGGGGACTAGATGAAAAAGTCAGAAGTCAAGACATACCTGGAGTAACAGGCAAGTTTGGCCTTGCAGTACAAAATGAAGCAGAGAAAAGGCTAACAGAGTTTTGCCAGGAGAATGCACTGGTCATTAGAAAATACCCTCTTTCAACAACACAAGAGATCACTATAAACGTGCACATCACCAGATGGTCAATACTGAAATAAGATTGATTATATTCTTTGCAGCCAAAGATGGAGAAGCTCTAAACAGTCGGACAAAAAAAGACTGGGAGCTGACTGTGACTCAGGTCTTGAATTCCTTATTGCCAAATTCAGACTTAAATTGAAGAAATCAAGGAAAAACACTAGGCCACAAGGTATGACCTAATCAAATCCCTTGATTGATTATACAGTGGAAGTGACAAATAGATTCAAGGGATTAGATCTGATAAACAGAATACCTGAAGAACTATGGACTGAGGTTCACAACATTGTACAGGAGGTGGTGATTAAAGCCATGCCCAAGAAAAATAAATGCAAAAAGGCAAAATAGTTGTCTAAGGTCTAACATATAGCTGAGAAAAGGAGAATCCATCTGAATGTAAATTGCCAAAGAATAGCAAGGAAAGATAAAAAAGCCTTCCTCAGTGATCAATGCAAAGAAATAGAGGAAAGCAATACAATGGAAAAAACTAGAGATTTCTACAAGAAAATTGGAGATACCAAGGGAACATTTCATGCAAAGATAGAGAAAATAAAGAACAGAAATGGTACGGACATAAAAGAAGCAAAAGATATTGAGGAGAGGTGGCAAATATACAAAAAATGATCTTAATTACCAATATAACCACAATGGTGTTATCACTCACCTAGAGCCAGACATCCTGGAATGTGAAGTTAAGTGGACTTTAGGAAGCATCACTATGAACAAAGCTAGTGGAGGTGATAGAATTCCAGCTGAGCTATTTCAATTCTTAAAAGATGATGCTGTGAAAGTACTGCACTCAATACATCAGCAAACGTGGAAAACTCAGCAGTGGCCACAGGACTGGAAGAGATCAGTGTTCATTTCAATCCTAACGGTAGTGCCAAAGAGTGTTCAGACAACTGCACAATTGCGCTCATTTTACATGCTAGCAAAGTAATGCTCAAAATTCTCCTAAATAGACTTTAATAGTAAGTGAACTGAGAAATTCCAGATGTTCAAGCTGAATGTAGAAAAGGCAGAGAAGCCACAGATCAAATTGCCATCATCCAGTGGATCATAGAAAAAGCTACAGAATTCCAGAAAAATATTGATTTCTTCTTCATTGACTACACTAAAGCCTTTGTGTGAATAACAACAAACTTTGGAAAATTCTTCAAGAGATGGGAATATCAGACCACCTTACCTGCCTCCTGCGTAACCTGTATTCAAGTCAAGAAGCAACAGTTAGAACCAGACATGGAACAATGGACTGGTTCCAAATTGGGGAAGGAGTATGCCAAAGCTGTATGTTGTCGCCTGACTTATTTAACTTATATGCAGGGTACATCATGTGGAATGCCAGGATGGATGAAGCGCAAGCTAGAATCAAGATTTCCAGAAGAAATATCAATAACTTGAGATATGCAGATAATACCAAACTCATGTCAAAAAGAGATGATGAACTAAAGAGTCTTTGATGATGGTAGAAGAGAGTGAAAAAGCTGGCTTAAAACTGAATATTCATCACTTCATGGCAAATAGATGAGGAAACAGTGAGAGACTTTATTTTCTTGGACTCCAAAAATCACTGCAGATGGTGACTTCAACCATGAACTTAAAAGATACTTGCTCCTTGACAGAAAAGCTATACCAAACCTAGACAACTTGTTAAAAGCAGACACATTATTTTGCCAACACATTATTTTGTCCATAGAGTCAAAGCTATACTTTTTCCAGTAGTCATGTATCAATGTGACAGTTGGACCATAAAGAAGCCTGAGTGCTGTAGAACTGATGCTTTTGAACTGTGGTGTTGAAGAAGACTCTTGAGAGTCCGTTGGACCGTAAGGAGATCAAACCAGCCAATCTTAAAGGAAATCAGTCCTGAATATTCATTGGAAGGACTGATGTTGAAGCTGAAGCTCCAATATTTTGACCACATGATGGAAGAGCTATGCTGTAAAGAGCCAACTCATTAGAAAAGACCTCGATGTTGGAAAGATTGAAAGCAGGAGGACAAGGGGTCGATACAGGACGAGATGGTTGGATGGCATCACTGACTCAAAGGACATGAGTTTGACTAAGCTCTGGAAGATGGTGAAGGATATGGAAGCTTGGTGTGCTGTAGTCCATGGAGTCACAAAGACTCTGACACAACTGAGCGAATAAACAACAATACTTGATCTACCTTCTAGTTTTCACATTATCTAATTGCCATTTAAAATCTATTGTTGATTCCTGCTAGTGAATTATTCATTTATAATTTTATATTTTGCAACTTCAGATTTTCCATTAAGTACAATTTATATCTATTTGATATATTCTCTATTTGATAAGACATTGCCATCATAGCTTCCATTACTTCTTTGTGCAAGTTTTTCTTTAATATTTTGAGCATATTTATAATGTCTGTGAAGTCTTTATTAAGTTCAGCATCTGACCAAAAAAGCTCACAGAGAGTTTTTTATTTTCATCTTTTTTTTTTTAAATTACTTTATTTATTTTAACTGGATGCTAATTACTTTACAATATTGTAGTGGTTTTTGCAATACGTTGACATGAATCAGCCATGGGTATACATGTGTTCCACAACCTGAATCCCCCCTACCACCTTCCTCCCCATCCCATCCTTCCGGGTCATCCCAGTGCACGGGCCCTGAGCACCCTGTCTTATGCGTCAAACCTGGACTGGGGATCTATTTCACCTACGGTAATATACTTTTTTCAATGCGATTCTCTCAAATAATCCCACCCTCACCTTCTCCCACAGAGTCCAAAAGTCTCTTCTTTATATCTATATCTCTTTTGCTGTCTTGCATATATTGTCATCCTTACCATCTTTCTAAATTTCATATATATATATATATATATATATATATATATATGCATTAATATACTGTAATGGTGTTTTTCTTTCTGACTTACTTCACTCTGTATAAGCTCCAGTTTCATCCACCTAATTAGAACTGATTCAAATGCATTCTTTTTTAATTTTTTTAAATTTTATTTTATTTTTAAACTTTATAAATTGTATTAGTTTTGCCAAATATAAAAATGAATCCGCCACAGGTATATATGTGTTCCCCATCCTGAACCCTCCTCCCTCCTCCCTCCCCGTACCATCCCTGTGGGTCGTCCCAGTGCACTAGCCCCAAGCATCCAGTATCGTGCATCGAACCTGGACTGGCAACTCGTTTCATACATGATATTATACATGTTTCAATGCCATTCTCCCAAATCTTCCCACCCTCTCCCTCTGCAACAGAGTCCATAAGACTGTTCTGGGTAAGATTCCATTCTGTATATGTACCACAACTTTCTTATCCATTTGTCTGCCAATGAACATCTAGGTTGCTTCCATGTCCCAGCTATTGTAAACAGTGCTGTTATGAACATTGGGGTACATGTGTCTCTTTTAATTCTGGTTTCCTTGGTGTGTATGCCCAGCAGTGGTATTGCTGGGTCGTAAGGCAGTTCTATTTCCAGTTTTTAAAGTAATCTCCACACTGTTCTCCATAGTGGCTGTACTAGTTTGCATTCCCATTAACAGTGTAAGGGGGTTTACCTTTGCTCCACATCCTCTCCAGCATTTATTGTTTGCAGACATTTTGATAGGAGCCTTTCTGACAGGTGTGAGATGGTACCTCATTGTGGTTTTGACTTGCATTTCTCTAATAATGAGTTATGCTGAGCATCTTTTCTTGTGTTTGTTAGCCATCTACATGTCTTCTTTGGAGAAATGGCTGTTTAGTTCTTTGGCCCATTTTTGGTTGGGTCATTTATTTTTCTGGAATTGAGCTACATGAGCTGCTTATATATTTTTGAGATTAATTCTTTGTCAGTTGCTTGGTTTGCTATTATTTTTTCCTATTCTGAAGGCTGTCTTTTCACCTTGCTGATAGTTTCCTTCATTGTGCAAAAGCTTTTAATTTTAATGAGGTCCCATTTGTTTATTTTTGCTTTTATTTCCATTACTCTGGGAAGTGGGTCATAGAGGATCCTGCTGTGATTTATGTCAGAGAGTGTTTTGCCTATGTTTTCCCCAGGAGTTTTATAGTTTCTGGTTTTACATTTATATCTATAATTCATTTTGAGTTTATTTTTGTGTATGGTGTTAGAAAGTGTTCGAGTTTCATTTTTTTAGAAATAGTTGACCAGTTTTCCCAGCACCACTTGTTAAAGATATTGTCTTTTCTCCATTGTATATTCTTACCTCCCTTGTCAAAGATAAGGTGTCCATAGGTGCATGGATTGATCTCTGGGCTTTCTATTTTGTTCCATTGATCGATATTTCTGTCTTTGTGCCAGTACCATACTGTCTTGATGACTGTAGCTTTGTAGTATAGTCAGAAGTCAGGCAGTGGGATTCCTCAAGTTGCATTCTTCTTCTCAAGATTACTTTGGCTATTTGATATTTTTTGTATTTCCATAGAAATTGTGAAATTATTTGTTCTAGTTCTCTGAAAAATACTGTTGGTAGCTTGATAGGGATTGCACTGAATCTATAGATTGCTTTGGGTAGTATACTCATTTTCACTATATTGATCCTTCCCATCCATGACCATGGTGTATTTCTCTATCTATTTGTGTCATCTTTGATTTCTTTCATTAGTGTTTTATAGTTTTCTATATATAGATCTTTTGTTTCTTTAGGTAGATTTATTCCTATTTTATTCTTTTCATCACAATGGTGAGTGGAATTGTTTCCTTAATTTCTCTTTCTGTTTTCTCATTGTTAGTGTATAGGAATGCAAGGGATTTCTGTGTGCTAATTGTATATCCTGAAACTTTACTATATTCATTGATAAGCTGTAGTAATTTTCTGTTTTTGTTTCTAGGGTTTTCTATGCAGAGGATCATGTCATCTGCAAACAGTGAGAGCTTTACTTCTTCTTTTCCAATCTGGATTCCTTTTATTTCATTTTCTTCTCTCATTTCTGTGGCCAAAACTTCCAAAACTATGTTGAATAGTATTGGTGAGAGTGGGCAGCCTTGTCTTGTTCCTGACTTTAGGGGAAATGCTTTCAGTTTTTCACCATGGAGACTAATGTTTGTCCTGGGTTTCTCATATATGGCTTTTATCATGTTAAGGTATGTTCCTTCTATTCCTGCTTTCTGGATGTTTTTATCATAAATGGATGTTGCGTTTTGTCAAAGGCTTTCTCTGCATCTATTGAGATAATCATATGGTTTTTATCTTTCAACTTTTTAATGTGGTGTATCACATTGATTGATTTGCACATATTGAAGAATCCTTGCATCCCTTGGATAAAGCCCACTTGGTCTTGATGTATGATCTTTTTAATACGTTTTGGATGCTCTTTGCTAGAATTTTGTTAAGGATTTTGGCATCTATGTTCATCAGTGATATTGGCCTATAGTTTTATTTTTTGTGGCATCATTGTTTGGTTTTGGTTTTAGGGTGTGGTGTCCTCATAGAATGAGTTTGGCAGTTTACCTTCCTCTCCAATTTTCTAAAAGAGTTTGAGTAGGTTAGGTGTTAGCTCTTCTTTAAATTTTTGGTAGAATTCAGTCTGGTTCTGGGCTTTTGTTTGTTGGAAGATTTTTGTTTACAGTTTTGATTTTTGTGCTTGTGATTGGTCTGTTAAAATTTTCTGTTTCTTCCTGGTTCAATTTTGGAAGGTTATACTTTTCTAAGAATTCATCCATTTCTTCCAAGTTGTCCACTTTAATGTCATATAGTTGCTGATAGTAGTCTTTTATGATCCTTTGCATTTCTGTGTTGTATGTTGTGATTTTTCCATTTCCATTTCTTATTTTGTTGGTTTTATTCTTCTCCCTCTTTTTCTTGATGAGTCTGGCCACTTATTTGTCTGTTTTATTTATCTTTTCAAAGAACCAGCTTTTAGTTTTGTTGATTTTTTCTATAGTCTCCTTTGTTTCCTTTACATTAATTTCTTCCATAATTTTTATGATTTCTTTTCTTCTACTAACCCTGGCGTTCTTCATTTCTTCTTTTTCTAGTTCATTTAGGTGAAAAGTTAGGTTATTTATTTGATTTTTCTCTTGTTTCTTGAGGTAAGCTTGTATTGCTATGAACCATCTCCTTAGCACTGCTTTTACTGAATCCCATAGGTTTGGGGTTGTTGTGTTTTCATTTTCATTCGTTTCTAAGCATATTTTGACTTATTATGTGTTTTGTTGGTTATTAAGAAGGGTGCTGTTTAGTCTCCATATGTTTGTATTTTTAATAGTTTTTTTTTTCCCCCTGTAGTTGACATCTAATCTTATCGCATTGTGCTCAGAAAAGATGCTTGAAATGATTTCAGTTTTTAGAATTTACCAAGGCTAGATTTATGTCCCAGGATGTGATTTATCTTGGAGAATGTTCCATGTGTACTTGAGAAAAAGGTAAAATTCATTGTTTGGGGGTGAAATGTCCTATAGATATCAATTAGGCCTAACTGGTCCATTGTATCATTTAAAGTTTGTGTTTCCTTGCTAATTTTGTGTTTAGTTGATCTATCCATATTTGTGAGTGGGGTATTAAAGTCTCCCACTATTATTGCATTACTGTTAATTTCCCCTTTCATACTTGATAGCATTTACCTTACATATTGTGGTACTCTACCAGGGTCCAGCCCTGGTTGGATCCAGGGATTCCCTCAGGAGAACGGCGTCGGCGAAAGAGGATAGATAAAAGGGGAAAGAAAGAGGCTTAATCTAACTGGTTTACATGGAAAGACGATAAAATTCATGACACCGAACTTGCTCTGACCACGGAGGCCACAGGCGCCCTTTCGAATAGCTGAAGGTGCCCCACCTTAGGCACCTTCTCGAGTGGGTCTTAGAAGCCCGGGCAGTTAAGTGGTCTTAGAGGGCCCCCACACTCCAATTAGTCATCCTGAAGGAAGAACAGAGAAGAAAAGGAGAGAAAAGAAAACAAGAATGACACAAGGAGACCAAGCCTGATCAGCAAGGCCCATAGCTTTATTTTCAAAAGGAGTTTTTATACCCTAAGTTGTACATAGAGGATAATAGGGGATGCAGAGTCATGCAAAGTCAGCAGTCCTTGACCCTTATCAAGACCAGGCTTTCTTTTCTGCAAACTTATCATATACAAATGCTTTAGGTGATTTACATCATCTTCTGGCCAGGAGGCCTATTAACATTTTATGACTCTTTATTCTGATAAAGGTTAGTTAACCAGAAAATTTATTTTCTCTAAAAGTAATTTTTCTAAAGTTTGGCACCACTCTCCAAAAGCACTAGATAAAGTTGCATTCCTATAGGGCAAAGGTTTAGTGGGCTGCACCAAGGAAAGAATTTACTACTTCAAGGGTCTAAAGTTATTAACACCAAGGCCACTACTTATTTTTTCTATATGCCGACTATATTAACTAATATAATCCCAGGGACACAGTGGGTAAGGGATATGGAAACTTGGCAGCAAGCATTAGCTCAACAATGAAATCTTCTACTAGTTCTGTTCTAATAATTTCTAACTCCCCAAGGGGCTCTATATTATTTGAATATCTTAAGCTTCCCATGCTTCTTGCAGTTGGTAGGCTGTAAATAATCATATGCGTAGCTGTAGGAGTCCGGATAAACCTGTCAGGCAAGTTAGAGAGCCATCTGAGGGGTTTGGATTGAAACACTCCTATTATGCCCAGGAGGCTTATTAACTAGAGCTCTAAGATGATTTCCTTCAGAGAAAGGTGGTCGGGAATAGCCCCCCGTTAATATCAGAGGAGTTGTGAAAGTCGTAAAATAGTAAAACAGACAGATTCTGGTTTTGGGGTAGATGCTCAAGCAGATCCAGGGGGCCCCTCGAGTCCTGACTTGCCTTGCCCATCAGGCCTCTCCCGCATGACCTTGTCATGGGTGGGAACTCCCATGCTGGCTTCCGGCAGTGCTCCTATGTTGGACACATATATATTTATAATTGTTATATCTTCTTCTTGGATTGATCCTTTCATAATTATGTAGTGTCTTCTTTTGTCTCTTTTCACGGCCTTTATTTTAAAGTCAATTTTATCCGATATGAATATTGTGTGTCCTGCTTTCTGTTGGTCTCCATTTGCATGAAATATCTTTTTCCCAGGCCTTCACTTTCAGTCTGTATGTGTTCCTTGTTTCGAGGTGGGTCTTTTATTGAGAGCATATATAGGGGTCTTGTTTTTCTATCAATTCAGCCAGTCTTTGTCTTTTGGTTGGGGCATTCAACCCATTTACATTTAGGGTAATTATTTATAAGTATGATCCCATTTCCATTTACTTTGTTTTTTAGGGTTCGAGTTTATAAACCTTTTCTGTATTTCCTGTCTAGAGAAAATCCGTTAGCATTTTTTGAACAGCTGGTTTGGTGATGTTGAATTCTCTCAGCTTTTGCTTGTAAGTAAAACTCATGGTTTCTCCTTCATATTTGAATGAGATTCATCCTGGGTATAATAATCTGTGTTGTAGGTTTTTCTCATTCATGACTTTAAGTATGTCCTGGCATTCCCTTCTGTCCTGAAAAGTTTCTATTGAAAGATCAGCCATTATCCTTATGGGAATTCCCTTGTGTGTTATTTGTTGTTTTCCCTTCCTGCTTTTAATATTTTTCTTTGTGTTTGATCTTCATTAATTTGATTAATATGTGTCTTTGGATGTTTCACCTCTGGTTTATCCTATTTGGGACCCTCTGGGTTTCTTGAACTTGGGTGGCTATTTCCTTCCCCATTTTAGGGAAGTTTTATACTATTATCTCCTCAAGTATTTTCTCATGCCCTTTCTTTTTGTCTTCTTATTCTGGGACTCCTATGATTCAAATTTGGGGTGTTATCCTTGTCCTAGATGTCTTTGAAGTTGTCCTCATTTATTTCAATTATTTTTCCTTTTTTTCCTTGCTGCTTCATTTATTTCCACCACTCTCTCCTCCACCTCATTTATACTATCTTCTGCCTCAGTTATTCTACTGTTGGTTCCCTCCAGAGTGCTTTTGATCTCAGTTATTGCATTATTCATTATTGATGGACTCTTTTTTATTTTGTCTAGGTCTTTGTAAAACATTTCTTGCATCTTCTCAATCCTTGTCTCTATTTATCTGTAACTCCATTTTGTTTTCAAGATTTTGGATCATCTTTACTATCATTATTCTGAATTCTTTTTCAGGTAGACTCACTATCTCTTCCTCTTTTGTTTGGTTTGTTGGGCATTTATCATGTTCCTTTACCTACTGAATATTTCTCTACCCTTATATTTTGTTTAGATTGATCTGTTTGGGATGGCCTTTCTGTGGGCTGGACATTTGTGGTTCCTCTTTATTGTGGAGGTTGCTCCCTGGGGGAGGGGGGCGGAGTTGGACTAGTGATTTGTCAAGGTTTCCTGGTTAGGGAAGCCTGTGTTGGTGTTCTGATGGGTGGAGCTGGATCTTTTCCCTCTGGAGTGCAATGAAGTGTCCAGTAGTGAGTTTTGAGGTGTCTATCAGTTTGTGTGACTTTGGGAAGCCTGTATTTTAATGCTAGGGCTATGTTCCTGCATTGCTAGAGATTTAGTGTGGTATGTCTTGCTCTGAATCTTGTTGGCTTTTGGGTGGAGCTTGGTTTCAGTGTAGGTATTGACTTTTGAATGATCTCTTTTTGATTAATCTTCCCTGGAGTCAGGAGTTCTCTGGTGTTCTCTAGTTTTGGATTTAAGCCTCCTGCCTCTGGCTTCCAGTCTTATTCTTACAGTAGCCTGACGAATCATCCATCCATACAGCACTGATGATAAAACGTCTAGGTTAATGGTGAAAATATTCCCCACAATGAGGGACACCCAGAGAGATTCACAGAGTTACATGGAGAAGAGAAGAGGGAGGAAGGTGATAGAGGTTACCAGGAGGAGAAGAGGGGAAATCAAAAGGGGAGAGCATATTCTAGGCAGTAATCAAATCCCTATGTGTTCTTCACAGTCTGGAACACCCAGAGTGGTTCAGGGAGTTACATAGAGAAGACACGAGGGAGAATGGAGATAGAGGTGATCAGGAGAAGAGGGGCAATCAAAAGAGGAGAGACCAATCTAGCCAGTAATCAGTTCCTAAAGTGTTCTCCACAGGCCAGATCACCCAGAAAGATTCAGAGATTTAAGTAGAAAAAGAAGGGGGAGAGAGGAGATAGAGGTGACCTGGGGGAGGAAAGGGAGAGTCAAAAGGGGAAAGAGCAATCAAGCCAGTAATCACACCCCTCAGTAGAAATGGCTACTGAAGATTAGATTCTTAAACGTACAAAATTGATAACAAATACCGAAAAGCAAAGATTAAAATCTAGAGTTTAGATTCTCAAAAATACAATATTAAAACTACAAAACAAAATCAGTCACAAAAATTATAATATATATATATATGAATTTTGATTTAAAAATAGGGTCTTTTTTGCAAGGTAATCAGTTCAGTTCAGCTCAGTCACTCAGTCATGTCCAACTCTTTGAGACATCATGAATTTCAGCATGCAAGGCCTCCCTGTCCATAACCAACTCCCGGAGTTCACTCAGACTCACGTCCATCAAGTCAGTGATGCCATCCAGCCATCTCATCCTCTGTCGTCCCCTTCTCCTTCTGCCCCAATCCCTCCCAGCATCAGTCTTTTCCAATGAGTCAACTCTTCTCATGAGGTGGCCAAAGTACTGAAGATTCAGCTTTAGCATCATTCCTTCCAAAGAACACCCAGGACTGATGTCTTTTAGAATGGAATGATTGGATCTCCTTGAAGTCCAAGGTACTCTAAAGAGTCTTCTCAAACACCACAGTTAAAAAGCATCAATTCTTCATCACTCAGCTTTCTTCACAGTCCAACTTTCACATCCATACATGACTATGGGAAAAACCATAGCCTTGACTAGACGGACCTTTGTTGGCAAAGTAATGACTCTGCTTTTGAATATGCTATCTAGGTTATGGTAGGTTATAAAAATCAAAGTTAAAGGAGTAATAAGGAACCTAAATTTTTTTTTAAATGATAAGAGTAAAATATATATATACGAATTTCTCTGAAGCTGTTGAGGGTAGTGTGGGATCAGTTCAGTTTGATAGTTCCTTGTTTCAGCTTATACTTCTTCTCAAAGTCTATAGACCCCTTCCAAAGCTTCAGTTCAGTTCAGTTCAGTTCAGTCGCTCAGTCATTTTGGACTCTTTGGAACCCCATGAATTGCAGCACTCCTGGCCTCCCTGTCCATCACCAACTCCCGGAGTTCACTCAGACTCATATCCATTGAGTGAGTGATTTCATCCAGCCATCTGATCCTCTGTTGTCCCCTTCTCATTCTGACCCCAATCCCTTCCAGCATCAGGGTCTTTTCTAATGAGTCAACTCTTCACATGAGGTGGCCAAAGTACAGGAGTTTCAGCTTTAGCATTATTCCTTCCAAAGAAATCCCAGGGCTGATCTCCTTCAGAAAGGACTGGTTGGTTCTCCTTGCAGTCCAAGGGACTCTCAAGAGTCTTCTCCAACACCACAGTTCAAAAGCATCAATTCTTCGGCACTCAGCTTTCTTCACAGTCCAACTCTCACATCCATACATGACCACTGGAAAAACCATAGCCTTGACCAGACGGACCTTTGTTGGAAAAGTAATGTCTCTGCTTTTTAATATGCTATCTAGGTTGGTCATAACTTTTCTTCCAATGAGAAAGTGTCTTTTAATTTCATGGCTGCAGTCATCGTCTGCAGTGATTTTGGAGCCCAAAAAGATAGTCTGACACTGTTTCCACTGTTTCCCCGTCTATTTCCCATGAAGACATAGGACCACATGCCACGATCCTCGTTTTCTGAATGTTGAGCTTTAAGCCAACTTTTTCACTCTCCTCTTTCACTTTCATCAAGAGGCTTTTTAGTTCCTCTTCACTTTCTGCCATAAGGGTGGTGTCATCTGCATATCTGAGGTTATTGATATTTCTCCCGGCAGTCTTGATTCCAGCTTGTGCTTCTTCCAGCCCTGCGTTTCTCATGATGTAGAGAAACTCTGCTGGGAGTCTGCGTATAAGTTAAATAAGCAGGGTGACAATATACAGCCTTGACATACTCCTTTTCCTACTTGGAACCAGTCTGTTGTTCCATGTCCAGTTCTAACTGTTGCTTCCTGACCTGCATACAGATTTCTCAAGAGGCAGGTCAGGTGGTCTGGTATTCCCATCTCTTTCAAAATTTCCCACAGTTTATTTTGATCCACACAGTCAAAGGCTTTGGCATAGTCAATAAAGCAGAAATAGATGTTTTTGTGGAACTTACTTGCTTTTTTGATGATCCAGTGGATGTTGGCAATTTGGTCTCTGGTTCCTCTGCCTTTTCTAAAACCTGCTTGAACATCTGGAAGTTCACGGTTTACGTATTGCTGAAGCCTGGTTTGGAGATTTTTATGCATTACTTTACCAGCATGTGAGATGAGTGCAATTGTGTGGTAGTTTGAGCATTCTTTGGCATTGCCTTTCTTTTGGATTGGAATTGAAACTGACCTTTGCCAGTCCTGTGGCCACTGTGGAGTTTTCCAAATTTGCTGGCATATTGAGTGCAGCACTTTCACAGCATCATCTTTCAGGTTTTGAAATATCTCCACTGGAATTCCATCACTTCTACTAGCTTTGTTTCTAGTGGTGCTTTCTAAGGCCCACTTGACTTCACACTCCAGGATATCTGGCTCTAAGTGAGTGATCACACTTCCAATGCTTAGTAAGTGCTAAACACAGGGCTTTATTCTGTTGCACTTCTAGAGTAGCTCCCTCTTCTTTGTTTACTTGGCTTCCTTGTTTGCAATCCCTTAAGTGTCTAATTTCCACCCCAGCACAAGGGAACAGAGTGGGTCATTTATTTAGGCTCACTTGATCAGTTGTGGTGTGGGGAGGGAGGAACACTGAAAACAAATATCACTGGTGTGTGTGGAGCATGTTTGCACGGTATGGACCACACTGGGTTTCCCCCCCCTCAAGGCGCCTGTGCTTTCCTGGTCTACAATGCTCAGGCTTCAGGTTGCTCTGAAGGGGAACTATACAAAGTGGGCACTGAGTTGCATGCATGTCCCAGGTATAAGCTGCTCAGGTTCAGGTTCTTGGGTACTCCACAAAGGCACAGACTCAGTTGGACCTGTGTTTTGTGCTCTTCCCTGGTCTGAGGAGCTCAGGCGACCAGGTGCTTGGCGAGTGCACCATCCCAGGTGTGCGTTGCGTCTTATCACTGCCCCAGTCCCAGCTGCTCGGTTTCCTGGGTGCACTGCAAAAGCACCATCTCAGGTGTGCCATGTGTCTCCTCTGGTGGGCTGATCTCAGGCTGCCACCCTCCTGGCAAATGTCAACTGTCCAGGATCCCAGGAAGACTTGGTTAGCAACTAGGAGTCTGCTCACAGTTTGGTGGAGGATGCCAGGAGGTTGCCATCTCTGGGGCCGAGATTGCTTCTTGCTTTCTGGCTCTGGCTGTCTCACGCCTGCCTCTCTGCCTCTGGCAGGGGATGGGCCAGTCTGCAGCTAGTTAGCTCTTTCCTTTGTTCTGTGAGCCCTCGAGGCTGTGCCTTATGATAGAGCTTTTCACTGGAAAGTTCTTCCTCTCTCTTTTTATCTCTCTCCCTGGCTATCCAACAGTTTGGGTTGCTATCTCACGTTAGCTCCTTCAGATTGTCCTCAGAGCATTCAGGCCCAGTCCTCACCCTAAGTATGACACCTGTGCCTCCCCTGCTTGCTGGTGGCAGATGCAAACATCTGGGCTCTGCTGGGAGTTGTAGTTAAGGCATGTGTTCTGTTCTTTTTTTTTTTTTTTCCCCTCCTGGTTTTGTTGCCCTCTGAGATTCCAAAACTCCCAACAGACCTGCTGGTGAGAGGGTTTCCTGGTGTTTGGAAACTTCTCCTCCTTCACAACTCCCTCTCTGGGACGGGTCTCCATCCCTAACTCTTTTGACTCTTTTTTTGTCTTTTATATTTTGTCCTACCTCCTTTTGAAGAGAATGGGCTGCCTTTATGGCTGCCTGGTGTCCTCTGCCAGTGTTCAGGAGTTGTTTTGTGGCAGTTGCTCAGCATTCAAATGATCTTTTGATGAATTTGTGGGGGAGAAAGTGGCCTCCCCATCCTATTCCTCCACCATCTTAAGACTGTCCTCTACCTACTATTTTTTTAATGAAAAGAAAAGATATTGTACTTGTTTCCTCATTGTATCTGACCTATAGATAAGATACATGAACTATATGATTAAGACGTAGGGGGAAATTATTGACAGTTTTTCCATAAGACAGGATTATTTTCTTTATGGCATAGAAAAAAAATAGTTACTATTATTGAGAAAATATGTCAGCAAAAGATCTTTTTTTCTTTTTTTAGAATTAAGTATCTGCATTGAAAGTGAATATTGCTCAATGATGTCAGATTCTTTGCAACCCCATGAACTATACAGTCCACGGAATTCTCCAGGCCAGAATACTGGAGTGGGTACCCTTTCCCTTCTCCAGGGGATCTTTCCAACCCAGGGATCGAAACCAGGTCTACAGCATTGCAGGGAAGATTCTTTACCAGCTCAGCCACAAGGGAAGTCCAGGAATACTGGAATAGGTAGCCTATCCCTTGTCCAAGGGATCTTCTGACCCAGGAATTGAGCCAGGATCTCCTGGGTTGTAGGCAGATTCTTTACCAACTAAGCTATCAGGGAAGCCCATCCTCACTGAGTAGGTTAGATAATCTAAGCTTTGTCAAATAAATGGTTGGTTTTAAATTATTTTGCATTATCTATTAATACATTTAGCATTTTTTCAGTGCAAAAGCATAGCTTGATGTCCTTTGAGATAAAAGGTCAGATCTACTTATGCACGGACTTTTCCTGCTAGTGATCATGAAACTTACATGATAAGCTAAGTTTTCTATTTTATTTGCATCCCACAAAACATAGTCGTTTACCTTTTTTTTAATGAAATATAGGAATGTTTGGTATGAAGTTGTTGTACCCTGTAGAGAAGTTGCAGAGCAAAATAAGAAAATTGCCACACCTAATATCACTGTCAAGTAAATTAAAAGACGATTTTATATATAGTATGAAAAAAAGTCATTAGCATAGATGTTTTATATTTAATAAAATAGTTTTATTCCAGTGAAAGTTTCCTTTAAATGAAAGTTGTTGAAATTGAATCCTATTTTTTTTTTTTAGCTTATATGATAAACTAGAGATTAGGTCCCCTGAGGAAAAGGTTTTAATTAATCCACAATCCCAGTTAATAGCATAGCTGACTTAAATGTACTATTTTTAAATAAATTACTACACAAAAACACTAAAAAAAATGAATAAAATTAAAAAAGACAGATGCTGGCCATTTAGTTTCCTATTTGCAGGAATGATAAGCAGTTTCTAACCTTAGAAATTAGAATGACAATGCCACAAATCATCATAACCATTAAAAATTTATATACAAGTAGATTTTATTTAGCATTTGAAAAACATTTTCCACTGTTTGAACTTGCTCCTTTATTTTATATCATTTTCCTACTAATACAAGTTATATCTATATTTATATATAATATGCATCTTAAATGAGAGGAATTAACAAGGATACTTCTAAAGCCAGAAATTTCTAGTACTTGTTCAGTAATAAGGTTTCCTCCAGTGAGTTTCTGTGACTTGGACTTATTTAATCAAATATCTAAAGCTGTCAGTCTGATGACTATTTGATTTTCTTCTTGCTACTATTCCCTACATGGTGGTTTCTTCTTAATGGCTGGGTTGTTGTATTATTGATCATTGTGCATATTTTCCTAATGGCAGTATTCATTAGTACTCAGGGGAACCAAGGCAATTCAGTGACCAGTAGCAAAGGAGAGACAAAGATGGCTCTTTTGTGGTCTATAATTGCACAGAATGAGGGTTTTTCTGTTGTTGTTGTTGTTTTGTTTTTGGTTCCTTTGATAAGAAGGATGGGAACTAACATTTATTTGCTACATACTATTAACTAAAATGGACTGGAATGGGTGGATATACCTCAGGTGACCATTATATCTACTACTGTGGGAAAGAATCCCTTAGAAGAAATGGAGTAGATGTAGTCAACAAAGTCTGAATTGCAGTACTTGGATGCAATCTCAAAAATGACAGAATGAACTCTGTTCGTTCCCAAGGCAACCCATTCAATAGCATGGTAATCCAAGTCTATGCCCCATCAAGTAATGCTGAAGAAGCTGAAGTTGAATGGTTCTATGAAGACCTACAAGACCTTCTAGAACTGACACCCAGAGAAGATGCTTGTATCATAGGGGACTGGAATGCAAAAGTAGAAAGTCAAGAAACACCTGGAGTAATAGGCAAATGTGGCTTTGAAGTACAGATAAAGCTGGTAAAAGGCTAATAGAGTTTTGCCAAGTGAATGCACTGGTGATGGCAAACACCCTCTTCCAACAACACAAGAGAAGACTCTGCACATGGACATCACCAGATGGTCAACACCAAAATCATATTGATTATAATTGCACAAAAGATAAACTATATAGAGACAGAAAATACTAGAGCAGGAGATAACTGTGGCTCAGATCATGAACTCCTTATTGCCAAATTCAGACTTAAATTGAAGAAATGAGGGAAAACCACTAGACCATTCAGGTGTGATGTAAATCAAATTCCTTACTATTATACAGT